>NC_059179.1:39307519-40610176 GCF_019923935.1 Bubalus bubalis
CTTTACAATGGAGACAACAAGTTTGTAACAATTCAGGGCCTAAGTCTACTATGGGAACCCTCCCAACAGAACACAGCATCAGGAGGGGGACCTTTCTTTCTCACTAAAGGTCATGCTAAACTGCTTCAGTTTGAGGAACGTGGAGATCACTTGTGGCTGGAATCTTATTTCTGAACTTGCAGTCGAGACCCCGACAGATGACCCGGTAAAGTCTTGTTACAAAGCTGAGCATTTGGATGTCTACAGGCCATGATTATCTGGCAGCACTGAGGTGAAGCCTTCAGACAGATTTATACGATCAGCCAGTTTATCTTGAAACTGAAGGCTGTTACTGTCCCATGTGTTGCTTGGAGGTCAGGTTTTTCGAAAGTGTGGTATTTCTACTACTACTCACATTTTAAAAATGTTTTGGTTAGGATAATAGAAGTTTTTTTTTCTTTTCAAGCAACTTGACTTTAAAGAAAAATACTAAGTAAAGGGAAGAAGAGTTGTGGTCTACAATATTGCAAAGTGTTTTTTTTCTTAATTAATTTATTTAGAGCTTCCTAAGTTGTCTGGTGGTTAAGAATCTGTCTTGCAATGCAGAGAACACCAGTTCGATCCCTGGTCCAGGAAGGTCCCACATGCCACAGGGCAACTAAGCCCATGAGCCACAGCTACTGAAGCCCAAACACCTAGGGCCCATGCTCTGCAACAAGAGAAACCAATGAAAGGAGAGACCCACACACCACAAGTAGAGAGTGGCCCCCACTCTCTGCAAACAGAGAAAGCAAAGAAGACTCAGCACAGCCAAAAATCAAAAAATAAAACATTAAAAAAAATTTATTGACTTATTTTTGGCTGCGTTGGGTTTTCCTTGCTTTTCAGCAGCTTTCTCTAGTTGCGGTGAGTGAGGGCTACTCTTCACTGTGGTGCAAGGGCTTCTTACCGCCATGGACTCTCTTGTTTCAGGGCACAGGCTCTAGGAGTGTGGGCTCAGTAGTTGTGGTGCAGGGGCTTAGTTGCCCCAAGGCCTGTGGAATCTTCCCGGAGCAGGGATTGAGTCTGTGTCCCCTGCAGCGGCAGGTGGATTCTTATCCACTGTACCACCAGGGAAGTCCACAAAGTTTTTAATGTCAGAGTTGGTCACCACTGGGTCCATCGATGAAGGGAGTTCTCAGAGAGGTGGGAACGTAACAGGAAACCTCCTTCATGCCTCCAGGCCCACTGTCAGCTCTCATTTCTCCTCTCGGATTCTTCCTAAGTCCCTGAAATCACTTCCTCTCTGCTTCCAAAGTCCTTTGTGTCTGTGTCCACAGTGACTCTTATTCCGTTTTATCTCAGTGGTTTTCCTCCCAGTTTGCTAGTCTTCCTAGCGGTAGACTCTCCTGGGAAATCACTTTGGTATTCCCTGCTGTGCTTGGCACATAAAGGTAAACTTTGAAGAAAGAGAAAAAAAATGGGAGAATGAAAGCCCTGTCTCTCCAGCTGTTTCCTGATGTTTAGAAAGCAGTGACACGAGGAGAGGGAAGGAAACTCCAGCTCCAGCACTGCTCAGAAAGCCAATTTGATTATTCAAGCAAAAGCAATCCATGTTTTAGGACAAAGATAGGTTTGTAACTTTCAGAATAGTTCATTTCAATTTATAAGAGCTCTAACCAAGCAGCTTTATTCACACAATACAGGTGCTGACTGAAGAATGGGAAGATTCCCGGTTTATTCCGCATTTCTGGCCCAGCTGACCCTGAGTGGATTGGGAAGTCAGTATTTGTCTTTGGTGTATTCCCATCCCTCCCCAAATTGCCTGCTCTCCATTTGGATTTCCATTCTTGCTCTCTGCCAACGAGATTCCCAACTTACCTGTTGATATTTAATAGACTAATCTTCCTGAATCAAACCCATTTTTCAAGAGGACTATGAGTCATTAATGCATTTAATGGGAAGGAATGAAGTTATAATGTTGGCGTTATGATCTGGAATGGAAACCTCCCCCCTCCCCTTAATCACTTAGCCAACTGCCTACTTTGCTTTCTTACAATACAGTTTAAGTTTACTCTGGGAGCCAAACAAAACAACTGCAACCCAGTTCAGTACGTTGCTAGCCAGAAATTAAGTGCATAGACTCTGAGTCTGATTGCTAGGTTCAAATCGGTAGGTCTTCTGTAGGTTTTCTTCTTATTAGTTGTATGACTTTGGGCAAGTTATAAAATGTCTCCTAACCTGGTGACTTTATCTATAAATGCAGCTTTGTGTTCTACCTCATTTGGATGTTGTATTCAGTGAAATTAACCATGTAAAGTCTTTTGCTGGGGGGGGGGGCGGTATCTTTTTTTGTGGGTACAAAGCTAGTAGAGGTGATGGAATTCCAGTGGAGCTATTCCAAATCCTGAAAGATGATGCTGTGAAAGTGCTGCACTCAATATGCCAGCAAATTTGTAAGACTCAGCAGTGGCCACAGGATTGGAAAAGGTCAGTTTTCATTCCAATCCCAAAGAAAGGCAATGCCAAAGAATGCTCAAACTACCGCACAATTGCACTCATCTCACACGCTAGTAAAGTAATGCTCAAAATTCTCCAAGGCAGGCTTCAGCAATATGCGAACTGTGAACTTCCTGAGGTTCAAGCTGGTTTTAGAAAAGGCAGAGGAACCAGAGATCAAATTGCCAACATCTGCTGGATCATAGAAAAAGCAAGAGAGTTCCAGAAAAACATCTATTTCTGCTTTATTGACTATGCCAAAGCCTTTGACTGTGTGGATCACAATAAACTGTGGAAAATTCTTCAAGAGATGGGAATACCAGACCACTTGATCTACCTCTTGAGAAATTTGTATGCAGGTCAGGAAGCAACAGTTAGAACTGGACATGGAACAACAGACTGGTTCCAAATAGGAAAAGGAGTACGTCAAGGCTGTATATTGTCACCCTGTTTATTTCACTTATATGCAGAGTACATCATGAGAAACGCTGGACTGGAAGAAACACAAGCTGGAATCAAGATTGCCGGGAGAAATATCAATAACGTCAGATATGCAGATGATACTACCCTTATGGCAGAAAGTGAAGAGGAATTCAAAAGCCTCTTGATGAAAGTAAAAGTGGAGAGTGAAAAAGTTGGCTGAAAGCTCAACATTCAGAAAACAAAGATCATGGCATCCGGTCCCACCACTTCATGGGAAATAGATGGGGAAACAGTGGAAACAGTGTCAGACTTTATTTTTCTGGGCTCCAAAATCACTACAGATGGTGACTACAGCCATGAAATTAAAAGACCCCCACTCCTTGGAAGGAAAGTTATGACCAACCTAGATAGCATATTAAAAAGCAGAGAGATTACTTTGCCAACAAAGGTCCATCTAGTCAAGGCTATGGTTTTTCCTGTGGTCATGTATGGATGTGAGAGTTGGACTGTGAAGAAGGCTGAGCGCCGAAGAATTGATGCTTTTGAACTGTGGTGTTGGAGAAGACTCTTGAGAGTCCCTTGGACTGCAAGGAGATCCAACCAGTCCATCCTAAAGGAGATCAGCCCTGGGATTTCTTTGGAAGGAATGATGCTAAAGCTGAAACTCCAGTACTTTGGCCACCTCATACGAAGAGTTGACTCATTGGAAAAGACTCTGATGCTGGGAGGGATTGGGGGCAGGAGGAGAAGGGGACGACAGAGGATGAGATGGCTGGATGGTATCACTGACTCGATGGACGTAAGTCTGAGTGAACTCCAGGAGTTGGTGATGGACAGGGAGGCCTGGCGTGCTGCGATTCATGGGGTCGCAAAGAGTCGGACACGACTGAGCGACTGATCTGATCTGATCTGATCTGAGCATCTTCCTGTGATGGTTGTTCAATAGCTAATTGCGATTTTGGTGCTCTCGCAGGACATGAGCGCACGTCCTTCTACTCTGCCTTGAACTGGAAGCAGGGAGCCCTTTAGTTGCTTTTGTCAGTCAAATAAGTCAAGTTTGGACTGGATCAGGCCTTAGGCTACCCGCAAGGGGCAAAATGCCTACTGCAGTTGGTGAACTCTAGGTGGCGCTAGTGGTAAACAACCCGGCTGCCAGTTCAGAAGACAGGAGACTAGGGTTCCATACCTGGATGGCGAAGATCCCCTGGAGAAGGGCAGGGCAACTCACTCCAGTATCCTTGCCTGGAGACTCCCACGGACAGTGGAGCCTGGCGGGCTACGTTAGGGTTCATAGAGTCGCAAACTTTCGGATATTAGTGAAGCGACTTAGTACTCACATGCACGAGATGCTGCCAGCTCTGATTCTCTGTCTCTCTGAGAGTCTCTTCGATTGTAAGTCAGGGCTTTCATTGTTAAATAGGTGGCTATGTAGCCAAGACCAAGCCTGGGGTGCTTAGAATAGTAATGCCTAGAGTGAGAGATGCCTAAGAAATCATCTGCTCAGCTCCCTGCCTTTTGAAAGGCAAACTGATATTCCCCCCACTTCGCAGACAAGTGAGGTCCAGGAAGACCCACTGACCCAAATCCAGACACTAGGGAGTGGTGATGATGGATACACTCCATCAGGAAACAAAACAGTCCAGAGCTGTTAGATCAGCGACCACCCTAGTTTCCAAGGCCTGAAAAGTCTATTAATTTCTTTATATTCTCCAATGCATAGTAATTGTTCGTTTCTGTCTGCACCTCCCTGCCACTTCCTGGCAGCCCTTGGGGGTGGAAGGTTTCCTCTTTTTGGACAGAGAAGGCCCAGAGCCGGCTTCCGGACGGATATCCGGCCCGCAGGGTGCGCAAAAGGCAAAGATCTCACTGTTTTTTGGGGGTCAGCCCGCCCCTCTCCCAGATAGGAGGACACTTGTCGCAGATCCGGGGTGTCCCACCGCCCGTTTCCCCGGGGCGAGGCCTTCGGAGGCAGCAAGGAGGCGACGCCGAGCGCAGATCTGGGGCCCGACGTTCTGAGCATACAGTGGAAAGGCACTAAGAGCCCCAAGATGAATAAGCCTGGACTTGGAAAACGAATGTCCAACACAGACTTGGTGCTGTTAACTTACTCATGTTTCTGACCCCGGCGATTCCGTCTGCATTTTTATTAATATGAATCAGTTTGGGTTGGAATGAAGATTCTTGATTCGCGGCCCCGCGTGGTGGAAGGCAGGTTATTAGCAGAACCGGTCCGCATCCCACGCCGGGATCCCCGGAGTCGCAGACGGGTGTCCCGGGGCGCAGAGAGGGCCGGGGGTGGACCCGTTGTCCGCGTGGCCCCGCCGCGGCGCTTCCACCCCGCGGCCGCCGAGGGGCGCTCAGGCTGCGCGGGTACCGATGCTGCCGCCAGCGCCGAGTCGCCGCCGACTCGCGGATCCCCCTTCGCGCCCTCGGACGAGAAACAAAGTACACCTTTGTCATCCACCGAACGCGTGTGCGACGGCAGCACCTCGGCCGGCCGCCGCGTGCGGGGCCCGCGGGCGCGCCTGGCCGCCTTTGGGCTGCAGCCCCCTGCCCGCGTGGGCTTGGCGTGCCCCGGAGGAAGCCGGGCTGCAGGCCCGGGCTGCAGGTCCGGCCAGCCTGACCGCCCTTCCACCCCGAGCACGCCACGCGGGGGGCCAGAACCGGCACCGGCTCCTGCCCGGACGCAGCGCCTCGCCCCGCCCTCGCCGTGGCCAGTGCACTTCGCTTTCCGGGCATTCGGCAGGGCGGGAAGCGGGCGAGCGGGACGACCCCTCCTCCCCGGGCACGGATGTGCGAGAACGGGCCCCAGGACTGGAGTGGGTGTGGGCGGGGGGCTTCAGCTCCGCCGAGCCGCCTTTGACTCCCTCGCTGCACGCCCCCAACGCCTTCCCTCCGAAGGCACGTCCCGGGGCGGTTCTCGGATTCCCGCAGCCGCGCGCCAGTCCCGGCCCTAGCCCAGCGCGCGGGGCCGAACTACAAGTCCCAGCAGGCCCCGCGCCGCGAGGGCCGGAGCGGGAGGCGTGGTTCGGCCCAGAGCCTGCGCAGTGCGGCCGCCCCGAGCCTGCGAGTACCACACCCCCGGGACGGACAGAGGGGAGGCAGAAGCATCCGAAGCATTAAAGCATCCGCGGGAGCCCGAGGGGAGGAGAATGGAGTGACAGAGCAGCGCGCAGGGTGGGGGGTGGGGGGGAAACTGTTGAGGGAGGGGGGGAGGGGGGACACAGAGGGAGGAAGAAGCGGCGGCGGCGGCTCCTCTTTGCAGAGGTGGAAACTCCGAGGGATAAGAGCAAAGAATAATGCGGTAGGCTAGGCGGGCTGCTCGCTCCCGGCTCCGGCAAGCAGCGGCAGCAGCCCGAGCAGCGGCAGCAGCAGCAGCGGCAGCACCGTCAGGCGCTGACAGCCCCGCCGGCCGGCTCCCTCGCTGACCGCCGACTGTCAATGGAGCTGGAAAACATCGTGGCCAACACGGTCTTGCTGAAAGCCAGGGAAGGTAAGAGACAGGGCGGGTGCGTGCCTGGCGCCTTCGCCACGAGCCGGGGTATCGGGCGGGTGCGGGATGCCCGCAGTGAGTTTGGTCGGGAGCAGGGCACCTCGGAGAGTGCTCGGCAAACGCTTCACGGTTCCTGCCCTTGTGCTCGGGGAACCTGGACTTGGGCATAGAAGGGGAAACGTCACGTCGAGGTTGCAAGGATTAGGATGCTAAAACAGATCCCCTAGTTTCCAGCTCTAACCTTACCGTGCCGTGCCTTCTCGGCAGCTGTTGAAAGGTCAGTTGGAAAGGCGTTCATTCAGGAAGAGATGGGCAAACATGCAAAATCAAACAGCTTTTCCGAGTTGGCCCGGGATGGTTCTGTGAGTGAATTCGTGTGTGTGTGTATGTGTGTGTGTGTGTTGGGGGTGGAGGGGCGCCGGCTGAGTTGATGTAGGTTATTGCTGGAAACCATCCGCTGGGAATGTTTCTTAGGGAAATCCCGTCGTGTGGAAGGAAGCCTTTTAAAGGCAAAGTAAGATGTTGAGAAATAAGCCTGTTCACATAACGAGAGGATGGCTGTGCAAATCATGTAGAAAAGAATTCATGATTTCAGGGGTGGTTTTTTCCCCCATTGAGGAGGGAGAGAGATAAGTGGATTTTGGGGGGGGGGGGGTTGGCTTAATTTAAAAAAGAAAGGTAAGTGTGCCAGTGCTTAGATGTGTTTTGGATGCAAATCATTAGATTTTCTGCATTAGGTTGGCAGGAAATACCGTCTAAATGGAGTGGGTAAGAAGCTAAGTCGAGACTATAAACGCACTTTTTGACTCTTCTTGAGATGGAGAGAGGGAGAGGGTGAGAGAGAAAGTGGCCCAGAAACTTAAGATGCTTCCTAAAATGATTCCGTGCGGGTAAGCATACATATTTAGGAACACCTGGAATTTATGTAACATTTCTTTTGCCAAGATTTGAGCTCTGGGTGCAGCCTTTTTATGAAAAGGGAAGTGGTTTTCCCTTTCATGGGAGGAGGCTTTATTTGACACCCAAGGTCGAATGCAGTCTCGGTAAGGTCTTGACTTCAGAAGAGTACAAGGCGAGCAGTCCACGAAAACGCCCTATTTACTTCTTAATATTTTTCATTCACACACTTTGATGAATGAAGGAAGACTTTGCTGGCCAGCAGTAAAACGGTTCATGTTTATCCAGCCGATTCCATCACCTTGTGGCACTGTACACGGTGTGTGAGTAGGTGATGCACAACTCAACAACTCATGTAATTTCAGCTTCGTTTGTCTCCAAAGCACCAGCCTGGAACGTTTGCTTCGGAAACTCCAGCCGAGTTTGAAATGTGCAGGTCTGTTCTTCCCATTGCCCAGCTTTGGTGTGAACAGATTTTTAACAGAGGCTGTTCCTGGTGACTTCAGTTTATAAAGCCCGAGTATTTTCTTTTTTCCTAACCCAAAATTTTTAGCAAATTGGGCCAAGAGGCTCGTGGGCTGTCTCCTGAACAGAGCAGTGAGTCCTGGAGGGGGAAAAAGCGGAGAAAACAGCCCCCGGCTCACAGCCTTTGCAGCCGCCACCTAGTGGTGGAATATGGTTGTACACCCGTGGGCTCGGGGGCTGGGAAAGTTTTCCCTCTCCATTCTGAAATTTTTTCCTGGGAAATCATTGGATGTGACGATACTGGAGGCTTTGCAAGTTTCACTGGTTTCTCCTGTTGCCCGGGGAATTCTGCTGCCTACATTTGCTGCTCTACACACTTATTTGCCTAGAGCTTGCTTTTTTTTTTTTTCTCCTTAGCATTTGATTGCTTCTTTTAAAATGTTTTGCTTGGAGTGGGCAGAGTATTATTAATTTTCTCCCCCAGTTTGGTCTCCCCAGATTTTTTCACTGAAATGAATGCACGGCTTAGTAATTTTGTCTGTCAGGTTAACAAATTGGTTTTTTTAGAGCCTTGGAAAAGAGAGCTACAGTCTGGAGGCTTATATGGAATGACCGAATTACAGTGATTAAAAAGTTCTCAAGAATGTGCCTTTTACTTCCTTTTCCTTTTAAAGTCTTTTCAATTTCTCTTTGAGAGTTTGGTAGTCATCTCAGGGTGAGAAAATAGCTCCTGAAATTCCTTTGAAATGGAGGGGGCCTTCCCCGTAAGAATACGGAGAAACTGACACCTGAATGAGAAAAACTAATTACTTACGTGGAAATTTCATTTTGAAATCTGCATTTCTCCCCCTGTTTCTCTTTTATGTCTAAAGAGAATCCATGATTTTAAGTGCTTCCACTTTCTTCTCACTGGGTCTATTAAAGATTTGAGCGCATATATTCTAATTACTGTAGACGCTTTTAGAAATAAAAGCAATTTATTTTTCTCTTCTCAGTTCTTACATAGTTGAAGTCATTCTTTTCAGTTAAATAATTCTCCTAGTAACCACATTACCCGCATATTCAGAAATGAAAGTTCTAGTCAGTATAATGAAAGCTCTAACATAAAATTTGTTGTATCTTTAAAAATCTGAATTGTTTACAATGTTTAAAACCACTTCTTCCTTGAAGATTATTGTGAGTGGTTATAAATGAGAAATATGGTTTGTGAAGGCGAAATTTAATTGAGTTCAGTTAACAAAATACATTGTAAACAATTTAAAATGTGGCTTTCAAGTAAAAGTCACATTTGTCCCAAACAATAGAGAACCAGGCCTTGAAGAAAGACAGACACACTTTGCAAATGCTATAAATTTGGAGTTGTCTATGTTGGTGGGTTATTTGGGGACCTATCTTTTGTTATTATTATGCATTCTCAAAGGCAGATGTCTTCTAAATTCATTGTAAGTTAAAATTCTTACCATAATAATACTTTTATAAAGTGGAAAAATGACTACAGCAATAAGATAGAAAATCTGTAAGTAAATTAAAGTGGTTCATCATTAATAATTTGAAAACATTGGAATCAGTTTGCACCTTTGTGACTGTTTTTTGAAATAAGATGGAGATCTGGGTTCAAAATTTTAAACCACCCAAATGTATTTTGTTCTGGACTCAAGAGAGCATCAACTTGATCATTCTTAGGAACTTTAGATTACTCTGCTAAAAATGGGTGCTTAAGGGTGAAAAAAGAAAAGAAGTTGAGACTGAATTCATGCCAATTTATGGAAATGAGCTAAGTGATTAAGCATTTAATGAAAAGAAACCCAAGACTAATTCTATCTATCTATTTACATTTCAGAATCTCAGAAAATTGGCAAGCACACTAGTGCTGAAATCATAGTAGTGAGAAAGACTTTGCAGACCCTTTGTGTGTTTCCTTTTGATTTTATTGTTGCAGTAAAGGTTTTTGTCATATTCTAGTGTTTTGCCTCACTTCTTTGAACGGTGGTGAGAAGAAATTTTGTAAGGTCCCACCCTTCCTTTCTTCCCAGGGCAGTAGTAGCCATATTTGATCAATAAAGAGGACAGAGGGGGAGTATCGATCACATTTTCCTGAGCATGGTACTAGCAGGCACGACTACAGGAACTGAGAAGTCAGAAACGTCATGATTTTTGCCCTTGGTCAGGATGTCGAAAATCAGAACGTGCAAGAACCTTTCACTCACATATCTCTGTAAATTTGTTGGCCTGGATCTTCCCAATGATTAAGATTGGGGACCTGGAAACAGGTGACCGCAGAGGCTGGGAAGGGCAGGGGAGGGGAGGGGATTTGCATGCAGCCAGCCTGCTGGGACAGACTCAGCATTCCATGGCAAGGCTGAAAGCCCTTCCCTCTTTTCCTTGCACCCCTAGTTCATGATGACAAAACTGAAATATCGTTATTAGAACACTGGAATGTCTCTGAAGCCTGCAGCCGTTTTAACTGTTATCGGCAGGCGTACTTAATCCACCCCCGTGGCTGCTTCTGCCCTAAAGCTTCTCCGCACAGAAGAGCAGCAGTTTTTGCATCCTGAGCTCCGGCAGCTCATCATGTGTTAAAGCTGCTGGGCCTATTAAGTACAATGCCATCATTAAACAAAACTGCCTTTTACTTTTTCTGAGTTTCTTTTCAGTACTGACAACTTGGATGTGGAGAAACCAAAAGCAAATGGTTTCAGAGGCCTTGCCTTCTTACAGAAAGGTTTCAAATGATGCTTTTAATTAATCTAGGTGCCGGTTTTTAAAACCATCAGATAAATGCCCTCAAGACTCTCATCTTTCAATAGCTTAGTTGCTGCTTGTCAGATTCTAAACTCCAGAAAGCTTGATTCTTCCACTCCCCAGACTAATCCTTGTTTAAATTATGTCTTCAGCAGCCATAACTCTTGTAGTGGCTTGCTAAATGATACCCTTTGGGTGTGGGCCGAAGACTTCAAAAACATCGGAGTGAATTTCAGGAAAGAGCTCAGTGCAGGACCAAATTGACCTTTACCAAGGGCCATTCAACCCAGACCTGGGAACTCAGAGTCTTCTAATGAAATGGTTTCAGGACTTCGGTCAATATTTAAAGTTAATAATTTGATGCCGGTATATTTGTGGCTTATGGTAAAGCATTATAATATCTTGACATTTTTGAAATAAGTCTTACGGTTACAAAAAAAATCTTACTACAACAGATCATACAATTCTAGGTGAAACGTGAGAAGATGATAGAAAGTGACTAAAAACAGGTGACACACAGAAAAGGAAAGGGAATTTCTTCAGTCTTACAACCGCTAGCCCCCACACCTCACTTCAAAATAGAATAGTGAAGATAAAGGGTTTTAAGATGTGATTTTTAAATGATTAAAAATAGATTATGTGGGCTTAAATAATAGGAATGATTTTTACTTTGAAACACATGCTGTTACATTTCAGTGGAAGATTTTATTTTAAAATATCCTAAATATTGAGAAGATTTTAATCCATAAAGCTTCTTAAAATTTTATCTTTGGGGGATAAAGACAATATTGTTGTATTTAATACCATCCAGACAGTGGGGGAAACACCCCATTTGGTATAAATCACGCTTACTTTTTTTTTTTTAAGCAAAAATTCTTTATTATCATCAAATATTCGAAGTTATTCATGGTACCTTTTAAAGAGAAAGCAGTTCTGTCCTGTCTAGACTTCTGTCCTGTCTAGACTACACAAAACAAGACAGTTTCTTGTTTTGTGAAAACCATTTTTTAATTGTCTTTTGAAATTCTTACAAGGCTCAAATCATTCATTCATTCATTCAGCCTTTAATTGTTGAAGGACCCTGTGGGAGGTGACATTTTGGGTGTTAGCCTTGGAGAGGTGTGGCTGGAGGTGGGTAAAGAGATGGAATTGGACATCATCTTTAACTTCTTAGGCTTTTAACCTGATAAATCAGATTTGAGTAGAACCTGATTTTTCCTACAAGGAGCTGAAGCTGATTGTGGTATAACCTGCTTAGCTGGAAACTGTTGACTCTGCTGTGCCTAGAGCTTGGACACTAGCCTGTGGGACCAAAACATGACTTAAGGATAACTCAGAGGTCATTTTTGAGGGATAGGCTGGAATCTGGAAGACAACTGCTAATTTTCCAAGACGGGTGTTTTTATGAAGGTGTTTTTTGCAGTTCCTGCAAATGGAAACCACTTAAGACAATCGCAAGAGGTCCCTTTGGTTGTGGGTGAGAAGATCCAAGAAGAAACTGGTGTGCAGAGGTATCTTCCGGGCAAGACCTCGGTGGTCTTCCTGGGGCAGCAGCTGGGCGGAACCAGTGGGCCACCATTCTGGAGGAAAGATGGTGGGGGCCGCCTTCCTTTGGATTTTTCTTGGGATTTCTTGGGCTTGAGCACGTCCTCTGGTAGAGCCTGTCACCTGGAATAACCTGAAAATGTTCAAGTGTCTGTCTAGTCCTCTGAATATGCATGTGGCTGTTTATATTTAAATTAATTAAAGTGAGGGACTTCCCTGGTGGCCCAGTGGGTAAGACTTGGAGCTCCCAATGCAAGGGGCCCCCGGTTCGATTCTTGGTCCGGGAACTCGATCCTATGTGCCAAAAGGGCCCGAGTGCTGCAACTAAGACCTGGCACAGCCAAAAAAAAATTTTTTTCAATTAATTAAAGTGAACTATTCCGTTCCATAAGCGTGCCAGCCACATTTCAAGTGCTCAGAAGTCCCAAGGGGCTGGTGGCTACTGGATGGTGTGGAAGTGGAGTATCCCCGGCTCTGCAGAAAGTTCCTGGGACGTCACTTCTAGGCTTCTACACACATTGAGTTAAATAAGGGTGAGAACCTCATAACTTCTGACATGAAAATTGGGAGAACATAAGGGAGGGGGCAGGGGGAAGGAGGCGAGAAACAGGAGGGGCTGGGGGATTGGAGATTAGGACTGAGTCCTAATCAGAGAAAAACGCAGTTCAAGGACAATCATAAACATTGGTGGTAGTAATAAGCCACTCATATTTCTCACCTTCCCCACCTTTTTTTTGTATCTTTTTGGGAAATTGGCCTCGATTGAGCAACTGACTGTCCTGATTCAAATTAAGGGTGTATTACAGGCTTCCCAGGTGGTGCTAGTGGTAAAGAACCTGCCTGCCAATTCAGGAGACTTATATAAGAGTCGCGGGTTCGATCCCTGGGTTGGGAAGATCCCTTGGAGGACAGCATGGCAACCCACTCCAGTATTCTTTTTTTTTTTAATTTAAATTTATTTATTTTAATTGGAGGCTAATTACTTTACCATATTGTATTGGTTCTGCCACACATCAACATGAATCCGCCAGGGGCATACACGTGTTCCCCATTCTGAACCCACTCCAGTATGCTTGCCTGGAGAATCCCATGGACAGAGGAGCCTGGCAGGCTAGTCCATAGGGTCACACAGAGTTGGACATGACTGAAGCAACTTAGCATGCATGCAGATATACATTATTAATTTAAAAAAAAGTTGTGTATACAGTAAATCCACAGAAAGAAGGAAAAAAAAAAAACCCGCTTTCTGTTTACTTCAGAAAAGGTGGTCTAAAATGAACAGGACAATTGATAAAAACAATTTTAAGAGTTTCCATTTCTTTTGAACAGAACAGATTGCAAGAAGATCATGGAGAAAGATGTCAAAAACACACTGTTCTTGTATCCACTTTAAAATGATTTCTCTTTAAAAACTTTTCCTGTGAGATTTGAAACATTTTAACAACGCTGTTAGAACACACTTAGAAAGCAGCATGATTATTTGAAACAATAAAACAGCTCGCTGCTGTTCTTGGGGTCAGAAGCAAAGAATAGCTATCTGAAGTTGTGCCAAAGAGTCAACTGGTAACCTCCTCCTGACAGAAGTCAGTAATAAATTAGGCTAATTTCCACAGGGCCTGTTTTGTCTCTAAGAATCTGTAGCCTGTGGAGTATCAGTTTTTTTTTTTTTTTTTAAGGCAGTGATGAACTAAACCTCAAAGGCCAACTTCTGGGACCTGTGCAGAAAGTAAAAGAAACAGATAAAGAGATACGAACATTCCTGGGTTGGGAAGCGGCCGCAGAGGCCCACGGGGTGGCCAGGGCCTGGGCTGCCCCAAGGCTTCTCAGGGGGTTTCCTCATCTGTTCTCCACTTTCCAGAATAGAAATCAGCCCTGCTTATCAGATGGGGAAAGTGAGACGGAAGAAAAGGACCCGCTTGTCCAACGTTACTTGAAATGTGGACTCTTCTGAAGAAGCCCCCCAAAATCCTTTAACATTCCCAAAGAAATCTTTCCCTTCCCTTATAATCATATTAATATAAGCCCCAAACTCCCACAGAAACCAAAAATCCCCAAACCAAACCCACTTCTCAGGGCGGTATGGTTTCTAAATGTAAATGCTCTGAGGTTGCCATTGTGGGCAAGAAAGAGTCTCTAACAGATTTCCTGGGGAAAGGGGCAAAAAAAGAAATGGGAATCTAACTGCCCTGCCAGACCTTGATTTCAGCTAAACTGAGAGCAGTTGGAAGATGTAATTCCTACTAGGCTCTGAATGACTACCATAAGGTGAGTCCTCACAGTCAGCATTTCCATTTTAAAAGTAGAACTGTTGGGACTTACCCAGTGGTCCAGCAGTTAAGACTCCATGCGCCCAAGGCAGGGAGCCTGAGTTTGATCCCTGGTCCAGGAAGATTCCAGATGCTTCAGGGCAACTAAGTCCGCGTGCCACAACTTCTGAGCCGGTGTGCTGCAACTGAAAAGATGCTGCTCGTGGCAATGAAAATCCCACCTGCCACAACTGAGACCTGGCACAGCCAAATAAATAAAAGTGATGATTTAAAGAAGCAAAAAATAGAACTCTTTATCAACACAAATGAATCTGTGATTGGCGGGGGTGGGGGCGGGGAGGGGACAAATAACATACATGCCCGTGCGTGTGTGCACAAGTGGCCGTGATTCTGAAGCCGCATCGCCTGTGTTCTCCTACCCGCCTTCCCCACACCCTCATGCATACCTGCACACCTGAAGAGCAAGGCCAGTCAGCTTCTTGGCATTCTTGGTCCTCCTGGCAGTTGTTGGGGAGAATCTTGAGTAGCCAAAGAATTGCCCCCCAGGGACAGGAGCTTAAAGGAGATGGATGGTAGTAGCCACACCTCAGTGGTGGCAGCCCTCTCCTTGGGAGGGCTGGGTGTGAGCACCCAGCGCGTGCAGGTCACGTCTGCCCGGAGCCCCGCTGCCTTCGGTGCCTGCTGCCCCTCGGGAGATCCTTGTCCCCAAGCACCTCTGTCTCATGGTGGCACCTTAGGTATATGCTTTGCTGCTGCTGTTGCTAAGTCGCTTCAGTCGTGTCTGATTCTGCGACCCCATCCTCTGTCCCTGGGATTCTCCAGGCAAGAATGCTGGAGTGGGTTGCCATTTCCTTTTCCAGGTATATGCTCAGGTCTCTGCAACCCTCTTTACTAATGAAAAAGTAGGGGGACTTCCCTGGTGGTCCAGTGGCTAGAATGCTGCACTCCCAGTGCAGGGGGCGCAGGTTTGATCCCTGGTCAGGGAACTAGAGCACAGGCGTCTCAACTAAAGAGGCCAGGTGCCACAACTAAAAACTCTGTGCAGCCAAATAAATAAATGTTAAAAAGAGAAAAAGCAGGGGGCTGGGAAGGGGGAGGGGGAGACCTACTGGAGTGACTTCCCTGCCACATCGCGGGCCATGCCCCTTCTTCCTCCCAAAGAGAATGTGTGAAGCAGCCTTTTTCCCCAGAAAGGCTCTCTCAGGGTTAACCTTTTAGATATTTCAGAGGTAACCATATGGGTATTTGCGTTTAGAAACCAGAACATGTGTGTGCACACGCGTTTTGCATTAATTTAGCAACTTTTTGAGGCTCTTTGGGAGCTGAGAGTCTCTTGGGGGTTGCTGTCTTGGTGGAGAGGACACAGCGGGATGTCACCAGCTCCCTAATGAGGGGACAGGAAGTCAAGCCTTTGATCTGCTCCTGCAGAGAAGGTGAAGCTCTGAACTTAACCACTGCAGGAAAGGAAGTGGGGGGTGAAGGATAGAGTGACTCAGCTACAGGGTAGAGAAAACCCAGCCAGTGTAACTGGTCTGCATATCTGATAAAAGACCTTATGAAACCTCATTTGAAATGGAATTCCATCTTGGCATGGGTCTTAGCACCACTTGTGAAATGGAAACAAGCTGGAGAAGGTCAACAAACGGGCCATGGAAAACAGCTCTCCCATGGCTTGTGCAGGAATGCGCTCTGGTCCATCAGACACTCAGGAAGAGCTCCTTGGGATGCTTAAATAACATCCCCTGAGAAGGAACCCCAGGCTCTAGAAAAGTAGGGGGTTTTTGTTGTTTAGTTGCTAAGTCATGTCTGACTCTTGAGACCCCATGGACTGTATGTAGCCCGCCAAGCCCTTCTGTCCATAGGATTTCCCAGGCAAGAATACTGGAGTGGGTTGCCATTTTCTCCTCCAGGGGATCTTCCTGACCCAGGGATCGAACTTGTGTCTCCTGCATTGCAGGTAGATTCTTTACCACTGAGCCACCAGGGAAGCCCAAAATAGGGAGTTGGGTGCGGACAGAGAATTGGGCTACAGGCTTGAAAGCAAAGATGTCTCAAGATCCCATTTTTCTCAAGCTGAGTGCTGTTGTGGGTTGATGCCACCAAGCCTACAGTCATGGATTAAGGAGGCTGCCAGTCAGACGAGTGTGTACCTGCAACATAAATGTCCAACTAACCTTGATCTGGGAATGACTGACTGATGCTATGTTTGGTATGTGGAGGAGGGGAAGAGCCAAGAAATAAGATCCTCAAGAAGTGGCCTTGGGGGACTTCCCTGGTGGTCCAGTGGCTAAGACTCTGAGTTCTCAGTGCAGGGGGCTCAGGTTCCATCCCAGCTCCCATGCTGCAGCTAAAGATCCTGCTTGTCGCAACTAAAATAAGATCTTGCATGCTGCAACAAAGAAGGAAGAACCTGAGTGCTGCCGCTAAGACCTGATCAGCCAAATAAATAAATATTAAAGAAAGAAGTGGCCTTCATGTCGCAGTAGATGGCAAATGAGGAGATGACTCAACATGGTTAAGAAAGATCAACTAAAGGTATAGGGCAAATTGGAAAATGTTTTCCAAATGTTTGTCTTAACTGTGAAAAACGTCTGGCAGACTTCCCCGCCCCCACCCCCAATTTGGAAGTGGTGTGTTTTACTTGTTTTGGAAGAAATAAATATTTGCATTAGTCCAAACATTCGGGGCAAACAGTTCGCCCCAATCTGAAGGCTCTGTGTGGTTTGAAGATGTTTCACACTGATAGCACTCATACCTTTTTTGGCTAAATCGGAGGTGGCTTAGGACACGATCCTCACATGCTTTTCGCATCACTGCTAGAACAACGCTGAGCAAATGGAAAGAAAATAGGAAGCCAAACATTGCTCCTTCCAGACCCCGGAATGGCTGATGACTGAACTGGCATTTGAAGGATAGAATTGTTACAGAAAAATGGCCTCTTTGCTCAGGGGCAAAGAGGCTGGATCCAATTAAGACAAGGAAAATGTATGCTCGCTCAGAGAAAAAAATGTCCAGTCAATCCTGTAATCCTCTCTGGAGAGGAAGGGGCCTTCAGGACGGGGCTTTATGGATGATGCCAACCCCTGTGCTATATAATAATTAGTAACCATTGCTTATTCTGCCACACACTCGTTCCCCAAACCACTAACCATTGCTTGGGGTGGAATGCATCAGGCCTAGATATTTGCCCCAGATGTCTTCCCATCAGTAGTATCCAATTAGAGGGTTTTTTAAAGTTAAAGCTTAATTTCTTATAGAGCAGGATGCAAATTAAAGAAGGACAAACCTGATTTCCTCGACGTTTCCACGGTGACTAAGGTGAGGGCTGGTCTCTGGTTGCCTTCAGTTTGCTATCAGGTGGCTAACTGTTTTATACCCTAGTGCCTGGTCCTGTCACTAGTCTTTTTGGGCGGCTTACAAGCGTTTCAGGAATGCCTGTGAGGGGGTCAAGCATTCGAGAGGCCTAATCAGAGACGTGGACTTACGTCTGCTTATAATTTCATTCTCCCATGGTGGGCCTTTGTGTTCTAATTGTCTGCCCTAAGCAGAGAGCTTGAGGGAAATCCCTGCACGCAGAATTCCCAGCGGAGTAACCCTAGGTTGGTTCCTGCATCTTCCCCAGTGTCATAAATCCAATATTTAGTTAAGTCCCACTGTGTGTGGGGCCCCAGGCTAGGCTCTGAACGGAGGACAGGAAACAATGGAGTTTCCATTTCTTTCTTTTTAAATAAAGGTAGTTTTGTTTTATTTATCTTTTTGGCCACACTGCACGACTCTGGGACTAGTTTCCCGACCAGGGATCAAACCAGTGCCCTCAGCAGTGAAAGCATGGAGTCCTAACCACTGCACTGCCAGGGAACTCCCCCGTTCTTTCTAATGGAATCATTTAGGAATTATACAATCCTTTGTACCCATGATTTCATTTACTCTTTACAGTCCTGTGAGGTGTGTTTTATTCTTCCCTGTATTATAGATGAAGCATAAATGCCTTTTCCTGGTGCAATCTGCTAGTTCCACAGCCCAGATCTAGTGCAAAACCCAGTCTTCACTCTGATCGTCTTTCTGCTCCATCACAGCTGCTGCCCTCAATAATCTTACCAGCTAATAGGAGCAGCAGTACTAACATGTATGTAAAATAATCAGTGTGGCACTGTGACTCATAGTTCAGTATGAATCATTCTACCTAATTTGAAGGCTTTCAAACATTTGCACAGACAGTGTGTGCTGTGTGTGTGTGTGTGCGCGCGCACTTAGTTGCGCTGTTGTTTCTGACTCTTTATGACCCCATGGACTGTACTCAGTCAGGCTCCTCTGTCCATGGAATTTTCCAGGCAAGGATACTGGAGCAGGTTGCCATTTCCTACTCCAGGGGATCTTCCCTACTCAGGGATGGAACCCGTGTCTCCTGCCTTGCAGGTGGGTTCTTTACCAACGAGCTGCCTGGGAAGCTCCTGTGCAGACAGTACTTGCTTCCTAAAGAAAATGCAAAGAACAACACAAAGCATCAAGAAGGAAGGAAAAATCTCTCTCCTCCCATGTGCCCCTGCTCCCTGTCCCACCCCTCAGAGATAGTTACTGTCAGCATTAAGGTGGATGTTTTCCCCGCTCTCTATGTGTATGCACGTATGAACGTGTAGATACATTTGACACCAATGGGATCTTGGTATACACGTGCTCCTGCAGCTGTTTTCAGTCAACAGGAAGTTGTAGTGCCTCCCCGTATCTGTGTTTATAGTTTCCCATGAGACAGAAGGGTGTAAGGAAAAATTGTGAAAGACTCTGGAAACGGAGTGTCGTTTCAATGGAATGCTGGGTGTTTTCTAACAGACCCTTAGGGTTTATCTGGTTGTAAACGGGTCTGTGCCTTTGATTGTTTTGAAGTAGTTTAAATGTGTTTAACCAAGACATTTACCATAAAGAAGGCATTGGAGAAGACCCTGATGCTGGGAAAGATTGAGGGCAGGAGGAGAAGGGGATGACAGAGGATGAGATGGTTGGATGGCATCACTGACTCGATGGACATGAGTTTGAGCAAGCTCCAGGAAATAGTGAAGGCCAGGGAAGCCTGGCATGCTGCAGCCCATGGAGTCAAAGAGTTGGACACGACTTAGCGGCTGAGCAACAAACAATTTAGGTTTCCCTAAATTTTCAACAATTTAGGTTTTCCAATTTTTCAATATATTGTAAACAGTGTGGGACTGTTCTCCTCCCTGGATAGCATTATACACTTAGACGCTTGGTTGCCTAGCACGTGGTGGTCTCTGTCTTATAGGGTCTCCCACCACCCCATTCTTCACCCCCCACTTTGGGAAAAATACTGGTAATTTCTGAAATGGAGTTAAGTGACCCTAGGGATGTACAGAGCACATTTTCTTATGAGGAAGAAACATGATGCACATGAGGACACGTGATGCGACATTTTTGAAACCTTTAGGATTTAACACCCCCGTGTGAGTGTTCAGTCATGTTTTCTATGGTATTCAAAGCCTCAGTTAGGGAAATAAGTTCGGGCAAAGACTGACTTGGCAACAACTTCATATTTGCTCCTGGGTTTTGCATGTGTGAATCAGCAGGGAACACAGGCTCAGATAAGGGCCCATATTTCTTTTGCTCTTTTTTTCTTGGCCTCACTGCGAGGCTTGTGGGATCTTGGTACTCCAACCAGAGATCAAAGCCGGGCCCCTGGCAGTGGAATTAAGGAGTCCTAACCACTGGTCTGCCAGGGAATTCCCATGTATTTCTCTCCTTGGCTCATCACCACCAGATTTGGCAGCTGTTATTATTGTTATCTCAGGTTGAGAAAAAGCAAGCTCAGAGAGGTGATGTCACACAGCAAGGACCCACTTCTCCCCATTCCTCCTCTGGTGCTAGCTCACTGCATCTTTCCCCATCTTTAAGGACTTCCGTGTTTGTTGTCGGAGAAGGCAATGGCACCCCACTCCAGTACTCTTGCCTGGAAAATCCCATGGATGGAGGAGCCTGGAAGGCTGCAGTCCATGGGGTCGCTGAGGGTCAGACACTGAGCGACTTCACTTTCACTTTTCACTTTCATGCATTGGAGAAGGAAATGGCAACCCACTCCAGTGTTCTTGCCTGGAGAATCCCAGGGATGGGGAGCCTGGTGGGCTGCCGTCTATGGGGTCGCACAGAGTCAGACACGACTGAAGTGACTCAACAGCAGCAGCATGTTTGTTGTATGTTGAGTAACTCTAGGGAGGCAACTGAACTTGAGGTTCAGAGTTCGTTGTTCAGAGGAAGTAGATTTATAACTGTATTTTGGGGAAGGGGGGGCACCATTTCCTAATTCTTTCAAAGGTGCTGTTGTTGGTTCCACGTATTGTCCTTTGCCTCCTATCGCTTAGGCGGTAGGGCTTTCTCCTCTGTGGACTCCTGCAGGTTCTTTCATTGGTAACTGCTTTGACTGCAGGTTTGCATATGATTTACCTGGGTGAGGGTTCTGTGGGTCCCACCTTGAGACTCCAGGGCGCAAATAAAAACAGTACAAAAGAGAACAAGTCCTGGCCCTGCCCACCCTAGTGTATCTCCTGAGATAAGCTTGGCTCCAGAGCAAAGTCCAAGGTCCTGGGTCCTCAGTGTTTTTGTAGCGGTTGGAGGAGAGTGGCATTTTCTTCCAGGAAGCATTTGCCGATGTATTGGCTCATCTGCCTCGGGGCTCACCACGCCTGGAAGCCTCAGGGGAAGGAGAAAGGCTGTCCCTTAGTTGCATGATATCTTCACAGGGCTGTGGGCTCCCTGTCATCTGCAGGAAGGAGCTCCACCACCAGAGCCCGCTCCTCCCTTCCCCAGAGGAAGGGCCTCAGGACCAAAGGAAGCCCCGTGGGCACCCAGGGCAGGGCCAGTGTGGAAGCAGCCTTCAGAGTAGGACCCGAGGGTGCTCCTCCACGGCAGTTGGACTCTTAATACTGATTCCCAGGCGGCATGAACTCCCCAGGGCCACTCAGGGCTGTGAAGGACCACAATGTGGGCAGCTTAGAACCACAGAAGTTTATTGTCTCACAGTTCTGGAGGCCAAAATCAAGTTGTGGGCAGGCCACGCGCCCTCGGAAGGTGCTGGGGAAAGATATTTTCCAGACCTCACTTCTGGTAGCCTTCAGCGTTCCTAAGCCTGTAGATGATGGTCTTCCTTTGACTGTGTCTCTTCAGGCGGTTTTCACTCTGTATTTGTCTGTCTCTGGGTCCAAACTTCTCCCTTCTATAAGGACACCAGCCTTACTTTTTTTTTTTAACACGCTGATTATATATTTTTTTAGTTAATTTTTATTGACATCAGTCTTACTAGATTGAGGGCCACCCTAGTGATCTCATTTTAACTTAATTACCTCTATAAAGACCCTGTTTCCAAAAGGGTCACATTCTGAGGGTTATGGCTTCCACATATCTTTTTGGGAAGGGTGGGGGAGCAGACACAGGGCAACCTATAACATCAAGGTCTGCCCACGATATTCGGAATCAGAAGCTCATGGGAAGCACCTGAGAAGCTGTATTTTAGAAACTCCCGAGGATCGGCCAGGTGTGAGGACCACCACCCTGATGGGCCTTAGAGCCTGTAATACAAAGTGAAGTAAGTCAGGAAGATAAAACAAATATCGTATATTAATGCACTTATATGGAATCCAGAGAAAGGGTACAGATGAACCTAGTTCCAGGGCAGGAATGGAGACCAAACACAGAGAACAGAGGTGCAGACATAGGCAGGGGAGGGGAGGGTGGGATGAATTGGGAGACTGGGATTGACGTATACACAGCATCATGCGTAAAATTTAGAGCAGTAAAGTGCAGGAAGCTCAGCTCAGTGTTCTGTGATGACCTAGAGGGGTGGGATGGAAGGAACTTCAGGAGGGAGGGCATATATGTATACACATGGCTGATTCACTTAGTTGTACAGCAGAAACTAACATAACAATGTAAGCAATTATACTTCAATAAAAAATAATAATAAAGTAAAAGTTTTCTCACTCTCTTCGGAAACGATCTTGGAGACTCAGCTACAATCTGGCTCCCTAGATAGGACCCTCTGCTGCTTCCCATGCAGTAGATTTCTCCCCTCTGCTCACATCTTTTAGTGTTGGGGAACTCATACCCTCTGTCAAGCTGGATTTTAAAAATATATATATTAGGTAGGTAGGCTTTTTGCTTCACCCACTGAACAGCAAACTCCTTGAGAGCAGGGACAAGGGATTTTTCTCTCCTTGTATCTCTCTGGCCTCACCAAATGTTAATGGTAAACTGAAGTCTGCTGTTCAAGCCTAGAAATGCCCGGTGCAGTGCGGACTCACCAAGTTTCCTGGTTCTGCTTGGCAGCATCAGTTAATAGAATCAGTGGGTTGCCCTGCTGAGCGGGCCCTTCTGATGCTGAAACACAGCTGGGATGCCCGCTGTAGAACTGGCATCAGAACTTCAGTCTCTAGAGTCCCAGGTCTCTGCTTTCCTTGTGAGTCACATTCAGGTAACCAACACTTTCAGCCAGGGGTCAGAATCTTCTAGCACATGGGGCTGCCGTGTTGCTCGTACCTGGCACAGCTCAGGGAAAAGCCGTTTCATAAATTCCTAGAGGCGGCATTGAGACGTCCACTTTTTTGCTTTTCAAGGTAATGTGGTATCTCCTCTTTCTGTTAAGTGCACCACGTCAAGGTGTGCCATTTCTATTGAAAGCACAATTAAGGCTTCTAGTGAAAAGGCTTCCCAAGTAGTGCTAATGGTAAAGAACCTGCCCACCAGTGCAGGAGACGAAAGAGTCGTGGGTTTGATCCTTGGGTTGGGAAGATCCCCTGGAGAAGGATCTTCCAACCCACTCCAGTATTCTTGTTTGGAGAATTCCATGGATAGAGGAGCCTGGTGGGTTCCGGTCTGTGGGGTTGCAATGAGTTGGACATAATCAAAGTGACTTAGCACGCAGTGAAGAGGTTGAAGAGAAGGGAGAATGTGCCACCGACCCACTGGCTGTATGAGCTTAGACTCACTGCTTGACCTCTCTGAGCCAAACTTTCCTCAGCTGTTTAAATGCTCACCTTAGCCCACATGAATTCTGGAGCTCTTCTGACCATTCAAATGTTGAGAATTTGCTGGTGCATAGTCCACTGATAACAATTCATCTGTGGTTACTTCATAATAAAATTTGATGTTAATTTGAAGAGCAGGCATTACATATTAAAATGAAAATTACCCTAAGGAAAGAATTGGAGCTGAGAGGGGTTATGTGTGTAATAGAAACAAACGGGAAAAAAAAAAAAAAAAAACACACACCAAAACCCCCAAATCTGTCGCTGCTAATTTAACTGAAGCCTGCAATCTAAGAAAGGCAAATGCATGGTTCTAGTATTTTCTTTAGTGGATTATAGAAAGGAAAATTAAATCAAAAGTAAAAAATAAACAGTTTGATTGTTCTACACTGTATTATCTTCCTGGAAGATTATCTTCCTGTAACAGCCTTCCTGGAAAATTGAAAAAGAGACAGTGCTCTGTCTGGTCAAAAAAAAAAAACCCAATAAGGAAATAGTGTTGAGAAAATGTAAGTTTTCCATCTAGGCATGAGTGATGTGAACATTTTCATGTGGCCTTGGTGACATCCCTCAGGGAGTCAGAGACAGGTTTATTGGCCTTGCCCGCTTTTGAGGACTCGAGCTGGGGACACTGTTGTCACGCACAGGGAAACGGGTTAGAGATGGGAACGGGAGCTGCCAGGCACTCTTGTTGGTTTCCTGGCAAATCCTGACCCGCTTCTTTATTCCCCTGCAACATCCTGTCTAGACATCTGCCTTAGCTTGGCTGATGACACAGATTTCATAGACTAGCGTGATGTTGAGAGGGCTGGTGGTCCCCTTCTGTGTAAGGTTCCTACATCTGCAATCAGTACAAGGTGGAGACTGGTAATTTGGTTTCTGTCCTTGCTTTGTTGATAGTTCATCTGAGGTCACAAAGCTCATAACGTAGCCTTTCTGTGTCTTGATCATCATGTGGGGATAATGCCCTAAAGATTACAGAGACCAAAGAAAGAATATAAATAGAATACAAAGTTTAGATACAGACCCAAGTATATGCAAACATTTACTATATAATAAAGGATACATTCAAATCAATGGGAAAAGAATAGCTTACTCAGGAAACGTTGAGATAACTAGCTAACCAGTCATTGGGGAAGGCGTATTAGATGCCAGCAAGACTGGTATTTCCCTCCCCAATTCTGATTTAAAAATAATCCTAAGGAATGACTCCATTGGCCTGCTTTCTGTCAGTGGATCGCTCTGGAACAATTAACATTAATCACAAGCATCAGTTCTTAGACTCTTAGGTTGCTGGCCACTGAAGTAAAGTCCTAAGAACATGGTGGCTCCAAAGAGGATGGAGGTTATTAGTGCGAGGTCACTTCTAGGGGGAATAAAAAGGGTACTGGTCAGATAGGTGGTATGTAGGGACTCACTCTACAAGAAAATAGTCTCAATCCCACTAGTAAGCAGAATCTTATATATATGCAAATATTCAAAAGCAGAGACATTACTTTGCCAACAAATGTCCATCTAGTCAAGGCTATGGTTTTTCCGGTGGTCATGTATGGATGTGAAAGTTGGACTGTGAAGAAAGCTGAGCGCCGAACAGTTGATGCTTTTGAAATGTGGTGTTGGAGAAGACTCTTGAGAGTCCCTTGGACTGCAAGAGGATCCAACCAATCCATTCTTAAGGAGATCAGTCCTGGGTGTTCTTTGGACGGACTGATGCTAAAGCTGAAACTCCAATACTTTGGCCACCTCATGCGAAGAGTTGACTTGTTGGAAAAGACTCTGATGCTGGGAGGGATTGGGGGCAGGAGGAGAAGGGGACGACAGAGGATGAGATGGCTGGATGGCATCACAGACTTGATGGACAAGAGTTTGGGTGAACTCCGGGAGTTGGTGATGGACAGGGAAGCCTGGCGTGCTGCAATTCATGGGGTTGCAAAGAGTCGGACATGCCTGAGTGACTGAACTGAACTGAATCTTAGTTTGGCAAATTTTTAAGCATTGATAATGCCTCTTTAAGGAAATGTGGGTAAATAAGTTCTTTCAAACATGATACTTCCACTGATAGGAGTGTAAATTAATAAGTCTTTCTTAAGGACAGCTTGGGATACATACATATATAAATTGTATAACCCTTGGCCTTGAAATTCTATTTCTAAATTATTTTCTTAGGGACTTCCCTGGCCATCCAGTGGTTGGGACTTCCCCTGATGATCCAGTGGTTAGGACTCTGTGCTTCCAATGGAGGGGGTGCAGATTCAATCCCTGGTTGGGGAACTAAGATTCCACATGCCATGTGGCATAAAAAGTTATTTTCTTCGGAAGAAGGAAAAATCAATGTACAAGTGCTATGCAGGTGGTCATTCAGTAGAGGGTGTTTATAATAGAAATTGGAAATGATTTCAGTGACCTTCAGTAGAGGCTTGATGAAATGAATTTTGGTGTATTCAAAAAATGGACTCATATGCAACCCTGAAGAAATTATGGAGATTTATTCTTACTGACACAGTGAGATGATCATAACACAGTTAATGGAAGTTAGGAAAACCTGGATTTTGTATAGTGAGCATTCATTATATTTAGAAAAATAAAGGCATTTCCATTCGGGGGTGGGGAATGACAATTTGTGCCTTGTGAGGCCATTTGTTGGGAACATAAATAAAATCCATAAAAAAATAAACATGCCAGGCCCTCTGGCTCTCACCATGGGTTGTCCTTCTTAGCATTTCACCATGGTAGTCATAAGATTATTCTAGCCATCTTGCCCAAATGATTCTAGAAATTTCCCCTTTTGGACCCATCTGTTGGCTGACTGACTAGCTTGATAGAATCTTTGAATAAATGCCTTAGTGCTTCTAGTACCCTTTTTTTGACTCTGCTGGGTGGAGAAACATCTTTTTCTTTCAAATGTGAATTTGATCTTTTGGGAAAAGCTTACATTTTATTGTTAGGTTTGGTGTGTAAGGCAAACAGCCCCTCTGGGTAGGAATTTTGGAGGGGGGGCGTAGGAGGCAAGAGTGGAGAACGGGAACTCTTCTCAGTACCCTGGGCAGGGTTGTTGTTGCTATTGTTTAGTCTCAAGTCATGTCTGACTCTTTGCAACCCCAAGGATTGCAGCACGCCAGGGTTCCCTGTCCTCCACTATCTCCCGGAGTTTGCTCAAACTTGTGTCCTTTGAGTCTGTGATGCCATCCAACCATCTCATCCTCTGTCGTCCCCTTCTCCTCCTGCCTTCAATCTTTCCCAGCATCAGGGTCTTTTCCAGTGAGTCAGCTCTTCGCATCAGGTGGCCCAAGTATTGGAGCTTTAGCTTCAGCGTCAGTCCTTCCAATGAGTATTCGGGGTTATTTCCTTTTCCTTCTGGGGCACTGGCTTTGTTTGGCTGTGTTCTATGGGACGTGTGGGTGCTGTATGTTTCCTTCAACAGCAACCACCACCATTAGGTTAATTTATCCTCATGTGGCAGTGTGCGGGGGGTGTCAGGTGGGGTGTGAGTCCTTGGATTCTTGTGTGACAAGTTGGGAAATTGATAAAGAGACACTGTGATTCTCTGGAATCTTGTAACCAGGGATGTGTGCCCAGGACTGGGTCCTGTCAGCTTTATCTAGTGAACCAATGTACAGCTAATGAGCAGGAATACTTAGGGATGCACACAGTTGGAGTCAGTTTCACTGGTACGATTCCAGCACATTCTAGGTGTGTAAGGCCAGGTGAGGTGCTTTAGGAATGTAAAGATGAAAGAGACAGCTTTCCACTTAAGAAGCTCTAGGATAGTTGGGGAAGGACAGGTATGCAACCAACTACATTACAAGGTAGAACATAAGTACAAAGTTGGTCTTGATGGGGACATTCAGTAAAGGCTTCACCTAGAGTTGGTGTTTGGGCTAGAACACAGAGGTTGGTGGTTGACAGTGTGAAGCCATCATTTACAGGCCCCCTTCCGGATGCCAGGCGCTATAAAGGAAGTGGGCTTCTCTAGTTGCTCAGCGGTAAATAATCCACCTGCCATGCAGGAGACATGGGTTCCATCCCTGGATCAAGAGGATCCCCTGGAGAAGGAAATGGTGAACCACTCCAATATTCTTACCTGGAGAATCTCATGGACAGAGGAGCCTGGTGGGTTGCAGTCCATGGGGTTGCAAAGAGTCAGACATTTAGCCTGACTCTGTGAGTTCAGTTCAGTTCAGTGGCTCAGTCGTGTCTGACTCTTTGCAACCCCATGGACTGCAGCACGCCAGGCCTTCCTGTCTATCACTAACTCCCAGAGTTTACTCAAACTCGTGTCCACTGAGTTGGTGATGACATCCAACCATCTCATCTTCTGTTGTTCCCTTCTCCTGCCTTCAGTCTTTCCCAGCATCAGGGTCTTTTCCAATGAGTCAGTTCTTCGCATCAGGTAGCCAATGTATTGGAGTTTCAGCTTCAACATCAGTCCTTCCAATGAATATTCAGGACTGATTTCCTTTAGGATGGACTGGTTGGATCTTCATGGACCACAGCCTTGTCTAACTCAATGAAACTGTGAGCCATGGCGTGTAGGGCCACCCAAGATGGACAGGCCATGGTGGAGAGTTCTGACAAAATGTGATCCATTGGAGAAGGGAACTGCAAACCATTTCAGTATTCTTGCTTTGGGAACCCCATGAACAGTTTGAAAAGACAAAAAAATAGGACACTGAAAGATGAACTCCCCAGGTCTGTAGGTGCCCAATATGCTACTGGAGATCAGTGGAGAAATAACTCCAGAAAGAATGAAGAGATGGAGCCAAGCAAAAACAATACCCAGTTGTGGATGTGACTGGTAATGGAAGCAAGGCTCTCTGAAGGGGGCTTTAAAAAATTGTTTTTTTAATGACTTTAACATTTTATTTATTTATTTTTATTTTTTGGCTGTATAGTGACCAAGGATTGAACCTGTGCCCCCTGAGGTGGAAGCATGGAGTCTTAACTGCTAGACCACCAGGGAAGTCCCTGGTGGGGGGCTTCATAGAGATGTAGTTTTCAATCCAGTGAGTTAGGTGTCATGGTCATTTGCACATGACAAATTGACACAAAGGCTACTGTACTTGTCTAGAGTCGTGCAGCTGGTAAGTGTTGGAACTTGGATCTGACCCCAAAGCCAGTGTTGTGGGAAGAATTCCACCTAATGAGGTTACAGGGTGGAGTGTGGTGGAGACGGAGGTTCCTGGCAGTGGGGACGCTCGAGCCAAATGGTGGTGATGGGGCGGGGAGCAGGGAGTGGCATGGCGTGGTGGTTTGCCTGGTGTCTGGAGCAGTTGCAGGGCAGCAGTGGGCAGAAAGGCTGGAAGAATGGACAGTCATATGGGGAGTGGGGAGGTCTCTGAATGCCAGGCTGAGAAGTCGAGAGTTAAATTTTTAGGCAAAATGGTGTCACTGAGTTCTTGAACAGAGGAGGCTGGTACTGGCCGAGCTGGAAGAGGCTGGATCTGGCAGCAGAGGCTGTGATGTCAAATGCCCAGTGGTTCTGAGAAGCGTGTGGGAGTTGACAAAGATCTTCGCAAAAGAAGGGATGGAGTGGGTAGGCGTGGCCTTGGAGGCTGAATCTATAGAACTCGGCCCCTAATGGGATATGGACGTGTGTGAACAACACTATTGAGTTTGAACCCAGACAGCATTGCAGAGCAGCTGGGAAAATGTTCCTGGTTCTAGGAAGAGATGCAGGTATGGTTTGCGCCTCACTGAGTGGAGGAATGGCCAGCCTAGAAGGTTGTAGGGGCCCCCCAGGCCAGAGGGGAGTTTGGGTGAGGTGGCAGCAAGCCGCAGCTTTGAAGAAACATGGGAGCAGATGGCTGTGTTGTTTTTCCCTGCCCGGCACCCATTCCCTCTACTGGTAACAGCACATCCATTTTTCTTGGGGGACCACTCCTTCCTCATTCAGTTCATGATGTTGGGTGGTAGTGATTCTCATTGGCTCTGGCGGTGATCATGTGACCCAACCCTTGCCAGTCAGAGCACTGCTTCTCTCTTTACCCTCAGGGACCAGAGATGAGGATGTGATTCATGGTCCAGAAAGGGCTGCTCTTCTGTAGCTGGGGTTGCTAAGCCAGCGGAAGGGAAGCTTGAAGCTGCTGGTGGCTGTTGTCGCATCCTGCTTGAGAATAAAGGCAGCATGAGAGACAGAGAGAGTTGGAGAGAAAGAGAGGGCAGGAAAGAGAGACAGGGGGAGGGGGGCGAGAAAGAGGGCGAGAGAGAGAGAGAGATTAATTCCTTATGTCATTTATATGATGTTGTTCCCCAGCCATTCTGGGAGCCAGTTGTATCCCCATGGGCTTCCTGCTGGGGAGACTCGTGACTTGACACTAACAGTCAAAGGGTCCTGACTCCCTCAGGGTTAGAAGTCATGTCTTTAGGGGATATGTAGCCCTAGAAAGCAGGCCCAGAGGGCATCGATCAGGAGGATCCTCTGAGTCCAGGAAGGCTGGCTAAACGTTTGTCTCAGGCTTTGCCTGAACACAGGGGCAGGTGCATTTGATATTTGCTACAAACAATACAGTCTCCAACCTGGCTGCCCTTGTGGAACTTCAGTTGTAGGGAAAAAAAATCAGGAAACAAGTAAACAAACATGCTGGTCACCATGGAAATGTAAACCCAAGGTGTTCAGGAACAATAGCCGTCTGTGAGCCCAGAAGTGGATTTGTCTATGCCGACATTAGTTTGATCCCAAAATCTGTTTCCTTGTGGGAACCTGGGTATGTCCATAAACTCATTATATAGCACTCGCCCCGGAGAGGGTAATACCTCTGATAAGCCTTTATTTTATCATCATTAAAATAGCTATAAACTGAATAGTGTTATGTCTGCCAGGGCCCTCCTCACAACTGCCTTTTGAGGTCGATACTGTTTTTAATTGCAGTTCCACAGCTGAGGCTCAGAGAATTTCCTTAACTTGTCCAAGGTCACAGTTATTAATGGAAAAGCTGGGATTTGAACCCAGGCCCCAGGGTCTGTTCCCTTTCAATCCCTGTGTTCCACTGTCTCATGTTGGTGTTGAAAAGAAAATTGATAAAAGTATGTTTTATTTCCTTGAGTCCCTATCGCAAACCCATGAGGTAGGTAGCTGGTTATTGTTTAGCTGCTCAGTTGTGTCTGACTTTTTGAGATGCCGTGGACTGCAGCACGCCAGGCTTCCTTGTCCTTCACCATCTCCCGGGGTTTGCTCAAACTCATGTCCATTGAGTTGGTGATGCCATCCAACCATCTCATCCTCTGTCACTCCCTTCTCCTCCTGCCCTCAATCTTTCCCAGCATTAGGGTCTTTTCCAATGAGTTGGCTCTTTGCATCAGGTGGCCAAAGTATTGGACCTTCAGCTTTAGCATCAGTCCTTCCAATGAATATTCAGAGTTGATCTCCCCATTTTATAAATGAGGAAACTGAGGCACAGAGGATTTAGGAATCCTAGTCAAGTCCCACAGTCAGTGGGAGGCAGAAATATATTTTGAGGTTTTGTTTTTTTTTTTTCCGGATGTATTTGAAATGCTACTATGTGTTGAATTTGATGTAGAAACCCAGGTTGGGTGAGAACTGTTTTCTAAATCTGGCTTTCATCGACTGTGATGTTCTTCATGTGTAGATTTATATTAAAGAAATAAATCAGGAGAACGAACATTGTGGACAGAGAATAATAGTGACTTGGTTTGTCTGTTATGGTTGGGAAACCATATCCTGAGATTCACTAACGTGTAACTAATTGGAAAATGTTAAAGCAAAAGAGTAAGGTTTAAAGACAAAATCACACCGTTAAGTCTATGTAAATTAGATCCTCCATGCAGGAAAAACCCAATGTACTACTGTTTGTGGGCTGACTGGACGTGTTACAAATGCTGTGGAGTGGGAGTATGTGACAGTTTTTTCTTTTTTTCATTGAGCACCCATTTATAAGACACACCCAGGCTGCTTAAACCCCCCCAAACTCGTGAATTGGTTCCATAACAAAAAGCATGAATCATTTTAATAAGAAGGTGCAAGGACATCTGCTTGAGTAATTTCTGAAGCTTTTTTTTTTTCCTTTTTGAAAATGTATTGTTTTTAGGATTTACTGTTAGAAATAAAAGTGGATTTGGGGAGGCCAAGGCCTGTGCCTATGTATTGCTCTTTGTTGTGCATCTGTATACAGAAGGTGCTCAATAGATACTTTGGGGATGTATTATGAACCCGGAGCACCCAGGAAACTCCTGAAGCTGGCCCTTGGCCAAAGGCTGGTGGACGGTTTCTGTGCTTCCAGGGATTCTATTAGAACTGTGCTGTTGTTACCTGCGTTTCACAGATGAGGCAATTGCAGCTGAAAGAGAATAAGTAACTCGTCAGTAACTTCTCAGTGGTTTAAACCAGGCAAGTGAAGATGATTCTAGAAGGCGCTTCTCTGTGGGGTCTCGGGCCCACCCCGCTGCTTTGAGTTTGGGAAGGAAGGTATAGCCCTTTGTTTTATAGGATTATTTATTTGAGTTACTGGTTTCTGCTCCTTCACAGGGGCCTGCAGACTAGTTCAGGGCTTTGTGTTCAGTGTATCTTGTATATTTTTGCTGGGAAAAGGCTGCTGCCCATCATATCTCTTACAGATCTGTTTTAGTGAAACCGGCTATAGAGTGAATTTCTGTAAAGTGAATGGGATTAGAATCAATGACTCTAGAGTGAACCCTAGCTCCTGATTGTTTCCTTCCTAAAAAATAAGATCGTTCCCAGAAAGTGTCGCAGGAGGCCAGAGCCTCCAGGGAAGCCAGGCTTTGAGGAGTGGGGGTTTGGGGTCTGCCTTTGCCCCTACCATCTCCCCTGCCTGGGTGCCCCATGCCCCGTGCCATCTCTCCGTGGGTACTGCTGTCTGTGTTGTGTTCTTTGGTGCAGATTCTGGCAGTGCCTAGTGGTGTTGGGGCGCAGGCTGTAGCAGGGGCTATTTATCATTTAGTCCATGGCACCCCACTCCAGTACTCTTGCCTGGAAAATCCCATGGACGGAAGAGCCTGGTAGGCTGCAGTCCATGGGGTCGCTAAGAGTCGGACATGACTGAGTGACTTCACTTTCACTTTTCACTTTCATGCATTGGAGAAGGAAATGGCAACCCACTCCAGTGTTCTTGCCTGGAGAATCCCAGGGACGGGGCAGCCTGGTGGGCTGCCGTCTATGGGGTCACACAGAGTCGGACACGACTGAAGCGATTTAGCAGCAGCAGCAGCAGCAGCAAGGGGTTGCAGACTGTTCAGCCCACACACTATTAAAAATATATATATTTATTTTATTTCTTTATTTGGCTGTGCTGGGTCTCTTAGTGGTGGCATGCAGGATCTTTAGTTGAGCCATGAGAACTCTTAGTTGCTGCTTGTGAGATCTAGTTCCCTGACCAGGGATCAAACCTAGGCCCCTTGCATTGGGAGCTCAGAGTCTTAGCCACTGGATTACCAGGGAAGTCCCTCATACACTATTTTAAAAGTCAGAAAATTTCATGTAGCATTCCTGACTTAAGACTTCTCTTAGAACGTTGGAAGTTCTGGCAATATGAAGTAAGGACTTTTACATAACAACATCTGTCTACAGTTGCATATTCTGGGGCCGGAGTCCAGGCTCCACATTTCACCACAGACCCCACTATTCCCTATTGCCACATACCAAGTCTCCTTCACTCAATTGGGTCACCTGACCAAGCCCTGGGTTTGGGGCCTCTGTCCTTTACTATAATGTATTTACCTTGCAAACTTTAAGTTATATCAAAACAAGTGCTCCTGTAGAAAGAAAAAAAAAAAAAAGCAGTTTTGCAGGTACAGTGTTTACTTAATATGTAATTTCTGCAGGCACAGATTTTGTTCATTTAATGCTGAGAACTGGAGAAAAAACCCTGTATGTTTCCTTAGCGGTAGGAATGTGCTGGAATGAAGGCTGTGGCAGGAGTCTCAGCTTACTGAGTGGAAGGGCTTCCTTCAAAGAAACAAAAAGGAACACACCAATCTAAGTGGTAGAAGTGGTGTTCAAGGGGAAGGGACTTAAACTTCTATAATGCTGAAGGAAGGAGGCAGCTGGGCAGCACAGGTAAAGGGGGTGGAGGGGGAGAGGCCCTCCCATCAGCCTCCCCGACTCCCCATGAGAACATTCCAAGGCAAAGGAAATGGAAGTAAGTGAGCTGGGAAATACCCAAGTCGAAGCTCCAAGGATGCTGTTTACAAGTTCTTACAGGAAAGACTATTATGAGCGAGCTCTTAATGGGTTGTCTGTCTGTCAAGGGAAGAGAGGCCGGGGTGGGGGAGGGCAGGAGTTAGATGAAAATGGCTCAGGCACTGCATCTTGCATTTCCTGTCTTTCCATTTCCAGGGGGCCTGGGGATTAAAAGGCCAGGAGGGGAGCCTGCTGAGCTGGAGAGGAAGGGGCTCTGTGTGTGTGTGTTTCTGTTTCGTGTCCTGAGTGTTTTCTGGGCCCAGAGAGGGCTTTCTGGCCTGCGGAGGAGAGGATGCCCCTTACAGTGGGTGGAGGCTGCCCAGATGACAGGCCAGAGGATCAGATGTTACTGGTTTCCTGGGTGGAGGGTGGACTGGAAGGAGGGGTGCCTAGCCCTGAAGAGCTCAGTTAAACTTTGGACTGGCTCACCCCAGGGAGGTGTCATGATTTCCTCTGAGGTTTTAAAATAAAGGGCAGAGATTCTACTCCATCTGTACTGATGGGTGTGGCCATGCCTTGGCGGCTAAGATGGTCCCAGCCATCTCTCCAGCCCTCTTTGTTTAGGGACCAGACTCTACCCCACCTGTCTCCTCCTGAAAGGTTTAGTCTCAGCACATTAGAATCCGTGCTAGAGAACACAGTATCCTTAAAGCTGGATACTTTGGCTGCTTGGGCAGCAAACTGGAGAACACCTCCCTTCTATTAGATACTGAAGCTTCAGTGTCAGAGAGCAGAGCAAAGAGAATCTTCTTCTTTATTTAAAAGTGGATTGCATGGCTGCTGTCTCTTTCAGGGCCCGACATTAAATAACCAAATGCAACTGGTATCTGGAAGTGATTTGATACATTCTCCTGGGCCCTGTCGAGAAGTGGTGACCCCCACGAAGAAGGGCGATCATATGGCCAGTGTCAGGATTCAGTGTCCCTGCTTCCTTACCAGCTCAGCTGGTGAAGGATCCGCCTGCAATGCAGGAAGGCCCCAGTTCAATTTCTGGGTTGGGAAGATATCCTAGAGGAGGGCATGGCAACCCACTCCAGTATTTTGATCTGGAGAAACCCCATGGACAGAGGAACCTGACGGGCTATAGTCCATGGGGTCGCAAAGAGTTGGACGCAACTGAACAACTAAGCACATCACCTTTCATTCTTAAAAGGGTCCCTATTTGGATGATAAGTTACATAGTCACTCTACTGTTAAAAAGCAGAAGATGCTCAGCAGAAAACTTGTTTGGGGGAGGCGGTGCTGAAACCAAGGCATTTGAAAAACATGATTAAATATATATAAATATAAATATATATATATATTTCTTTTTGTAAGCTAAGTGACATGTACAACCTTCAGGGCCCAATTTCTTGCTGAAAAGACAGGGTGGAAGTTTTGTTATTGAGAAAGCACATTAAAAAGAGACAAGTAGAATGAAGTAAAAGAACCTAGAGCTTCTTAGTAAGAGGCTCAAACCATACAGGGGTTGTGGGGGCTGAAAGAGGGCTTCTGTCCATGCGGGCAGGCCTTCAGAAGCAGGGTTTTGAAAGGAAAGAAGATGCAGAGAAGTACATGACTGCCCAGCTAGGACACACAGGATGCGGATGCCCAGGCCAACGGACCCTGAAGTCAGAGGGAGCAGGCTCACGCCAGACCTTCAGTCCTTTCCTGGGGACACTGGTCTGTCCTCGACCACGGTTGATTGCAAGAGTGGGGATTAGGGGTCAAAAAAATCTGGGCTCTAGTCACTTCTGTTAAAAGATGAACTGGGGGATATTAAAACTTTTAATAAGAGTTTACTGGAGCAAAAATCACTTCCCATTAGGCAGTGCTAAACCAGAAGTGGTTAGGAGTGTTCCGCCGATAGGAGTTGGGGAAAGACCTATGTGGAGAAAGTGCAGAAGTGAAGAAAGGAAATGATTTGATTGACTGAAGCCTAGACTGGTTGTCCTTAGCCTTTTAATTTCATAACCTCGAGGCACTTACGGGCTTCAATTTTGGTTTGCTGATATAGGCAGCCTCAGCCTAACTACCTCTTTCTTTAATTAACATAACATTTCCTAGGCAGGGTGACTTTTAACAAATCCTTCTCTTTCAGCCTTGGTTTTCTCATCTGTGAACTGGGGATGGTACCACCACTTATTCTAGGGCTTCTATGAGAACAGATGGTGGTGGACAAACCTGGATGAGCTGTGCCGATGCAAGGGGTTGGCCTGCCATCCCTGTGTTGTCACGAGGAGGGTTGTTTCCTGGGGCAAGGGGGAGTTGTAACCTTCGAGCAACTTCATGTCAGGGACACGTGACAGGTGGCCTCCAGTGCACCCTCTTCCCAGCCCTGTCAGCAGCTGACAGTTCCAATGAGGCTTTGCCAAAATGTAGCTTTTCCTAACACAGGTCTTTCTTCAAATCCTGTCCCACACTGCTGACCACAAACTTCTCTGGGAATGTCTTTTGCCAAAACGAAGCTGGCATAGCTGTAGAAAGAGGCAGTGTTATATACCAGGTTACCCAAAAACTTCCTTCGGCTTTTTCATAAAATGTTAACAGAAAAACCTGAACGACCTTGCAGGCCAACCCAGTATGATTGTGAAAAATGGTGTCGTGGCTGACACTTAGGGTGTATTCTTTCATTCATTTGATTTACCCACTCAACAAACAGGCAGTAAGCACCCACTCTGGTCCCAAGCACAGGGGCGATTGGGGTGGCCAGGCAGACGTGGTCTTTGCCTTGACCTGGCACTTGGCTTCTTGAGGGGAAAGCTTGCAAATGACATGAGTAACTTACACTCTGTTAAAGAAAAAATAAAGACTAAGAGACCAAAGTTGTTGGTTAGTTGCTAAGTCACGTGTAACTCTTTTGCAACCCTATGGTCTGTAGCCCACCAGCCTCCTTTGTCCATGGGATTTCCCAGGCAAAAATACTGGCTGCTGCTGCTGCTAAGTCGCTTCAGTCGTGTCTGACTCTGTGCGACCCCATAGACAGCAGCCCATCAGGCTTCCCCGTCCCTGGGATTCTCCAGGCAAGAACACTGGAGTGGGTTGCCATTTCCTTCTCCAGTGCATGAAAGTGAAAAGTGAAAGTGAAGTCGGTCAGTCATGTCTGACTCTTAGCGACCCCATGGACTGCAGCCCACCAGGCTCCTCCATCCATGGGATTTTCCAGGCAAGAGTACTGGAATGGGGTGCCATTGCCTTCTCCAAGGGATCTTCCTGACCCAGGGATCGAACCCAGGTCTCCTGCATTGGCAGGTGGATTCTTTACCATCCAGCCACCAGGGAAGCTCAAGAGACCAAAGACTGAGCATTAAATGGGAAAGTTTTACTGCTACTTGGGGATTCCCAACAGCGTGGAGTCTTGGCTGTGAGGGACACGGTCTAGGCGGGGGAAGGGTTGGTGTAGGACTTTCACAGCTGGACACCCACAAACTGTAGCTCAGTGACACTGGAAATACTGTCTCATTAGCATTGGTGCCAGGCTGGCAATGCCTGGGCTTGTCGGTTAAATGGGCATTTGGCTGGCTGGAGGTGGTCTCCTGTGTGACAAGGGCGGCCCACGACATCATGGTGCCCTGCTGGTTGGGTCTGCTGAGAGCAGGATTTTCTGAGTTAGGATTATGACACCCAGTGGGGTCTGCGTTGTATCGGCAGGCTGGGTAGTCAGGTCAGGTTTGTCCCTTCTAATGGGTTATATACCCAGTAAAGGTGAAAATTATTAAGATAAGGTAGAAACATTGAAAATGATATATGAATTCATAACTGCAAGGAGTAGAACATGAAAAGATCGGGGGACTTCCTTGGTGCTCAAGTGGCTAAGGCTCCACGCTCCCAGTGTAGGGGGCCTGGGTTCGATCCCTGGTCAGGAAACTAGATCCCGCGAAGATCAAACTAGATGCAACAAAGATCAAAGATCCCACATGCCACAACTAAGACCTGGCACAGTCAAATAAATAAAAATAAATATTAAAACAAGATTACAACTGCAGTACTCAGAAATCCTTGGTTAGCTAGTGACAGAAATACCAGTCTAGCTTAAACAAAAATGAGAATTTATGGCCTTGTGTCTGGGGATCTAGAATAGTGCTGGGGGTTTCTGGATCCAGCATTCAAACAGTGTCCCTGGGGTTCTTTCTGTCCCTTTTAGCTCTACTGGTCTCTCCTCCACTTAACTTGACTGCTCAGGGGGTCCCATATCAGCTCTCTTAGCAACCCCAGTGCAAAGAGAGCATCTTTTCTGAGAACCAGTTGGAAAGTCCTAGAAAATACACTTTTGGGTAGCACGGTATCAGTTGCCAGCCCAATGGCTGGAGTGGAGGGTAGGGGTCGAGTTGGAGAAGGGTCGAGAAGGGGAGGAAGGAGAGCCACAGGGTGAAAACAGAGACTGTCCACCCCAACTGTGTAAGACTAGACACCTCCTGGTAGCACCAGAGACTCATCAGTAACTTGTATCCCTGGGTGATAGGAGCTTGGATTTTAAAGTTGTTTCCAGTCACAGAAATCACAGTGTTTAAACAGAGTTGTCTGACTCAGAATTGTCCTTCTTGTCACGTTATGATAGAGGCCGGAATAGACATGTTTTTAAGCCTTGATCCTGTATATTAGGGTTTAGCAAACCTTCTCTGAAAAGGACAGATAGTAAGTATTTCTGCTGTGGGCTATGTGGTCTCTGTGAAACCGCTGAACTTGACCGTGGTAGCTTGAAAGCAGCCATAGCCTATACCTAAACACATGTACGTGGCAGTGTGTCAATAAAACTTTATTTTTAACAAGTGTTGGGCCAGGTTTGGCCCACAGACATTATCTTGCCAGCCCTTGGTATAGATAGTCTGAAAATCTTCTATTCGAATGGGCCATAAGACACTTGTTGTTCAGTCATTCAGTTGTGTCTACTTCTTTGGCACCCCATGGACGGCAGCATGCCAGGCTTCCTTGTCCTTCATAAGACTCTGCTCTAAAGTAAACTGTATATTTGCAAACTACATGTCTAGTAAGGGATAAATATCCCCCCAAAATAAGGAACTGTTACAACTCAATAGCAAAAAGCCAAATAACCCAAATAAAAAAAAAAAGCTGGAACTTCCCTGGTGGTCCAGTGGCTGAGACTCAGTGCACTGCGGGGGGCCTGGGTTCGATCCCTGTTTAGGGAACTGGATCCCACATGCCACAACTGAAGAAGATCCCATGTGCTGCAACTAAGACTTGGAGTAGTCAAATTAAAAAAAAAAATAAGGCAAAGGACTTGAATAGACAATTCTCCAAAGAAGACATACAAATAAATGGCTGATAGGTATATGAAACGATGCTTAACATCACTAATCAGAGGAATGCAAATCAAAACCAAAGTGAGACAACACTTCATACCCATTAGGATGGCCGTTATCGAAAAAGCAAAAAATAACAAGTATTGGCAAGTATGCGGAGAAATTGAACACTTGTGCACTGCTGATGGGAATGTAAAATGGTGCAGCTGCTGTGAAAAACGGTATGGAGGGTCCTCAAAAAATTAAAAATAGAATTACCATATGATCCAGTAATTCTACTTCTGGGTAATTATCAGAAAGCATTGAAATCAGGATCTCAAATAGATGTTTGCACATCCATGTTCATTGCAGGATTATTCACAGTAGCCAAGAGACAGAGACAACCTAAATGTCCTTTGACAGATGAATGGATTTAGAAAATGTGACACACACACACACCAGAGTATTATTCAGTCTTAAAAAAGAAGGAAATCCTGCCACCTGCGACAACGTGGATGAATCTGGAGACTGTTATGCTAAGTAAAATAAGCCCTTCACAGAAGGACAGATGTTGTATAATTCCACTTATATGAGGAATCTGAAATAGTCAAGTTGATAGGAACAGAAAGTCACAAGGGGCTGGAGGGAGGAGGGCAATGCTGAGTTGCTGTTTAACAGGTATAGGATTTTCAGTTATGCAAGAAGAATAATTATAGAGGTCTATTGTACACACAGTGCCTATAGTAAACAGTATTGTATTATGCTTGGAAAAGACCCTGATGCTGGGAAAGATTGAAGGCAGAGGGAGAAGAGGGTGACAGAGGATGAGATGGTTGGATGGCATCACCAACTCAATGAACATGAGTTTGAGTAAACTCTGGGAGTTGGTGATGGACAGGGAGGCCTGGTGTGCTGCAGTCTATGGGGTCGAAAAGAGTCAGACGTGACTTGATGACTGAACAGCAACAACAACAACATTTATTATGCACTTAAAAGTGTGTTAAGAGGGTAGATGTCACTTTTTAAAACTATGTATCTAAAGTAGATTATATAACAGTTTATTTTTTGCCCCTAGTATGGCAGGAGAGTATTTGGAAAATGTAAACTTGATCCCATCATAAAAGCAAGGAATTAGAATTGCCATGTTCAAAGGGGCAAGTAACGTTCCATCACAGATCAGTCAATTGAGGAGATCATTCGCGACCACAGTGAAGAGATAGCCTGTGAGATGGCTGGCCGGGTTCAAATCCTGGCTAGGATAGCTTTGTCTTGCCAGTTTTAGCAATTCATACAGCTGTGTCTTGGATTTGGGACTGGCATGTCATGTTGACTTGAGGTTTAAAGCCCCTCCTGTACCCCCCAAGGCAGGTATTGCTCAGGATTAAAAACATTCATTGCTTGGTCAACGGACAGCCCTCGCAGCCCTGATGGGAATGTCACCTGAGAAGGACCGGGCTCCTCCTAGGCTTGCATTTTAGCACCATCAGGCTCTGCTGCAGCAGCTGCTGTTTTAATGGGCACAGAGGGACAGGCTTGAGGGTCCCGCAGGGTCTGTTCGTGATGAGAAGAGTCTGGGATCCTGGGGTCACAGTGGGATCTTGAACCTTCTTTCATTCTGCAGATGCAATTACATGGCGCGTGGAGGCAGCCTGGAGTGCGGGGTCTGTGTGTCTGTCCCGGGCCCCCTACCCAGGCCTGTGAAAGGCAGAAACTCTGAGAACATTCCATTTGGATAAGATGCATTTAATAAGAGCAATGGAAAATGGTAAACCTGGCTTGGGGAAAGGGAATGTGCTCTTTCGTGTAAAACAAACAAAAAATGTGACTGTGGGAAGTATCCAAAAAATAAGATGACCTGGAGGCTAGATTTAAAAATTGGCAACGAGGGAAATCTCATTTCCCCAGTCGATAACTCCCCCTTTAGCTGTGCTCATGCCAATGGAGCAAACCAAAATAATTTCATAAATTAAAGTTTACACAGGCAAGGAAGCTACGCCTGGACTGTCACACACCAGATGAAAACCTTGACAGCTTTGTTTACAACTGACATCTTTGGTTTGAAGGTTAATGATGTCTCGAGGAGGTTAGGTTGCACATATGTGCAATTAAAAAAGTCACTATTGATAGAGACATAGCTGTGTTTACTTACTATATAGTTTATGCCACCTTTGTTGGCGTGTTTGTTTTCCCTTCTGGAAAGAATGTCTTTGGTCTTTGGTAATTAATTATAACCAGCTTTTGTTTAGATCCAAGTACATGGAAACTGCTCAGAGAGCTCAAAGTATGTTGGTAGTAGTACCTTGTAACAAGGACCTCAACTTTTTTTCCTTTTATTATACAACAAATGAATACACTTGGGATGTAAAAGGTTCAAATTATAGAGCAGCATACATACACAGGAGAGCTCAAAAGTCTGCTAGCTGCTACCAACCCACCACCCTCCCTGGTGTGAAAGGTCCCTGTTCTTTCTAGACCTATTTCTTTATGTTCACTGTTTATATGTCCACAAACACGTGTGTATTTAGGTACACGCAGTGTACACAATTGGCTTCCCTGGTGGCTCAGTTGTTAAAGAATTTGTCTGCAGTGCAGGAGACACAGGTTCGATTCCTGGGTCAGGAAGATCCCCTGGAGAAGGAAATGGCAACCCACTCCAATATTCTTGCCTGGGAAATTTCATGGACAGAGGAGCCTTGTGGGCTACAGCTCATGGGGTCGCAAGAGTTGGACATGATTTAGCGACTAAACCACAACATACACAGTTACTTTTATTTTTAATCCACATACAGGTTCATGATGTATATGTTGAAGTATAGCTTGCTTTTTTCACTTAACATACCCAGAGCTGCTGCTGGTCAGCCTGTGTGTGTGTGTGTGACCTTTTAATGCTGCAACATGTCTCATACTATGCATGTGATTTATTGAACCTTTTCACTGTCCTTCTTTTTGGTGTTAAATGATGTAACGAAAGTGTGCAGACATGACTGCCTTCTCGACCTCTACTGCCTGCCTCTGAAACGGTCCTGCAGTGAGATGTGGGGGAAGGAGGCTGTAGGACCCAGGGAGGGGGTGGCAAGCTGCAGCCCTCCAGCCAAATCCACCCTCTTCATGTTTTTGTTTGGCCTGTGAGGCAAGAATGATTTTCTTATTTTTAAATGGTTGGCAAAAAAAGATCAAAAGAGAAATAGTTCCTGATACATGAAAATTATATGAGATTCAAAATTCAGTGTCCAGCAGTGAAGTTTTGTTGGAATACAGCCATGCTCGTTTGTTTACCTGTTGTTTGGGACCACTCTCATGCTCTAACAGCAGAGTTGAATAGTTTGTGACAGCAACCATCTGGGCCACCTAAAATATTTACCATCTGGCCTCTTACTGAAAACCTTTGCTGGCCCGTGACCTAGGGCAAGTTACTCAGCTCTCCATGTCTCTACTTTCTTTTTGGTAAAATGAAGATAATGATAAAACCTTCTTTTATCATTCAACTATAGTTAAAAAAACAAACAAAAAAACAAGACCTACTTTGTAGGGTGAACTTACTTAACTATATCAAATAAATATTACATGTCGAATATACCAGATTATAACATGTCAAATGTATGTGAATAAATTACATGTAAGATATTTAGAACTTTTTAAATGCTCCATAAACGTTGGCTACTATTATAGCATCATTGTTACTAACTTTATCATAATTCCATGCACATGGGTAGGGACCCTGCAGATGCTGAAGTGGACATCCCAGACACCGGAAGTGGACTTGATGGTGGAGGGATGTTGATAAGTGCTACCAAATTGCTTTCCAGAGCAACTTCCCCAATTTTTGCTCTCCAGAGTCCCTGCTGACCCACATTTGTGACCATGCTGGATAGGGACTAACAGAGTAGATGTAAAAAAACTGAGTTTGGGAAGAGTTAGGTTCTTTAGGGCTGCAAACAGGGTCTTGAGAAGCAGAATTTCCCCTCTGAGCGCTGTGCCTAGACCTCTGGGTCAACCCTCCCTGGAAGGCTGTCTCTTCCAATCAGCAGATGCTCACAGTTGTTGAGGGAGGGCCTCCTATGTACTGAGCCCTGGGCCCAGACATTCTCATTTTTAGTTTTCAGTTCAGTTCAGTTGCTTAGTCATGTCCTACTCTTTGCAACCCCATGAACTGCAGCACGCCAGGCCTCCCTGTCCATCACCAATGCCCGGAGTCCACCTAAACCCATGTCCACTGTGTCCGTGATGCCATCCAACCATCTCATCCTCTGTCTCCTCCTGCCCTCAATCTTTCCCAGCATTAGGGTCTTTTCAAATGAGTCAGCTCTCCACATTAGAGGGCCAAAGTATTGGAGTTCCAGCTTCAACATCAGTCCCTCCAATGAACACCCAGGACTGATCTTTAGGATGGACTGGTTGGATCTCCTTGCAGTCCAAGGGACTCTCAAGAGTCTTCTCCAACACCACAGTTCAAAAGCATCAATTCTTCAACACTCAGCTTTCTTGACAGTCCAACTTCACATCCATACATGACTACTGGAAAAACCATAGCCTTGACTAGATGGACCTTTGTTGGCAAAGTACTGTCTCTGTTTTTTAATATGCTGTCAAGGTTGGTCATAACTTTCCTTCCAAGGAGCAAACGTCTTTTAATTTCATGGCTGCAATCACCATCTGCAGTGATTTTGGAGCCCCCAAAAATAAAGTCTGACACTGTTTCCACTGTTTCCCCATCTATTTCCCATGAAGTGATGTGACCGGATGCCATGATCTTAGTTTTCTGAATGTTGAGCTTCCAGCCAACTTTTTCACTCTCCTCTTTCACTTTCATCAAGAGGCTTTTTAGTTCTTCACTTTCTGCCATAAGGGTGGTGTTATCTGCATATCTGAGGTTATTGATATTTCTCCTGGCAATCTTGATTCCAGCTTGTGCTTCCTCCAGCCCAGCGTTTCTCATGATGTACTCTGCATAGAAGTTAAATAAGCAGGGTGACAATATACAGCCTTGACATACTCCTTTTCCTATTTGGAACCAGTCTGTTGTTCCATGTCCAGTTCTAACTGTTGCTTCCTGACCTTTCAGCGCCACCTCTATTTTACAGATGAAAACTGAGAGGCTCAGAGGAATTAAAAACTTGTTCAGGGGACTTCCCCATTGACCTAGTGGTTAAGAATCCATGCTTCCATTGCAGGGGACATGGCTTCTATACCTGGTTGGGAAAATAAGAGCCTACATGTCCTGCGGTGTGGCCAAAAAAAATAGATAAAAGGTAGCGCTAGTGGCAAAGAACCCGCCTGCCAATGCAGGAGACATAAGAGATGCAGGTTCGATCCTTGGATAGGGAAGATCTCCCAGAGAAGGGCATGGCAATCCACTCCAATATTCTTGCCTGGAGAATCCCACGGACAGAGGAGCCTGGCGGGCTACAGTCCACGGGGTCACAAAGAGTTGGACATGATTGAAGTGACTTAGCATGCACAAATGTAAGTAAGCATCTTAAAAAAGAATCTTAACTGTCGACAAACATTTTGATGCCACTCTCTTACTTCCAGGAAGGGATAAGGAGGTGTCAGATACTCCATCCTGTCCCCTCGCTTTCCCAGATCAGCATCTTGATAACTGGGTACGAGGGAAATTGGAAGTGAGCTTCAAAAGGAGTGGCTTAGTCACGGCCAAGTTCATCTCTTGTTCTAAGTAAAGCGAATTTGTCAGAACGTCCGTTACTATATTTTTCATGCCCCAGTGTCACAGTCTGTGCTGCTCAGTCACGCTGGGAATGATGTAGTTCTAACAGATAACCCTCCTTTGGGTGAAATGGCTATTTTTAGGCATCTCCTGGGGCTCCTGTCAAGGGCCTTTGCAGTAGCATTTCTCATGTTCCATTAGCGCGTCTGCAGAACATGAAGCAAATTTACCCAGATATTCTTGACCTTGTGCATGAAGGGAAGAATGTTTCTGGTTTGGTGTGTGTTTTCAATGACGAACACTCGCATTCTTTCCTTCTCCACTTCTTTTTTTTCCCTCATACTGACATTAAAAAACAACAAAACGCCACTCACCCCACAATTTAAAACTTGGGATCTTAACCTGCACAGACAGTTGTTCTCTATGAGGAATGTGAAATATTTGACAGAATTTCCTGAAAGAACCAAGAGCCATGATCCCCTGATTAAAACCACGTTAAAACCAAAAGCAGACCATACCCAAAAGGCTCTGGAAGAGGGCTGCTTATTTAACCAAAGCAAAAAGGCTGCGCAAGTTGGATGTTGATGGCATCACCATGGCCTCTCTGTGATGCTCAAACTTTTTGAGAACATATTGACAACTTCCTCTTAAAGCTGTCTCTACTCTGAATTATTTTCCCCAAGGCTGGCCTGCCTTCCTGCAGCCCAGTGACTGATAGTCACTGTAATGGATGAAAAGCCCAAACTTCCATTCTGATAGGCTATGAGCGTTTATCTGACGTTATAACTGTCAGGCTTTCGTGTTCTTTTCTTGCTATCTTATACAGTGGTGTTGAAAGGGGCCTGGGGGAAAGAAAGTAAAGGGAAAAAAAACGTCTTCCAGGGACTTCCCTAGTGGTCCAGTGGCTAATACTCCAGGCTCCCAATGTAGGGGTCCCGGGTTTGATCCCTGGTCAGGGAATTAGATCCCACTTGCTACAACTAAGAGTTTGTATGCTACAGCTAAAGATCCCACGTGCTGCGACTGCCACAGTGAAGATCAAAGATCTTGTGTGCCACAGCTAAGACCCAGGCCAGTCAAATGAATAAATATTAAAAAAAAAAACAGCAAAAAACCTCAAACCCACTTCTTCCAGAGGATATGTGCCTAAAGCAGGGTTTGTCAGTCTCAACACTATTGATATTTGGGGCTAGATAATCCTCTGGGGTTGTGGAGGTTGTCCTGTGCCCTGGAGGGTGTTTAACAGCATCCCTAGATGCTAGTAGCATTCCTGTAGTTATGACAACCAAAACTGACTCCAGACACCACTGAGAGCCATTGGCCTTGATCTCGGTGGTCTTGAACTTGCACTCTGCTCCTTTGACTTGTGCATCTATCCCTTGCAGCTCTCCTGTGAACGGGAGGCTTGTTTTCTTTTCTTCATCCTACCCTCACTTCCTTGAGATGTCGCTACCTCTGGAGGTGTGCCATCCTCAGCCCAGGCCCAGGGACGTGGAATAAGCCAGCACTCCCCCTGGCAGGTCCTTGTGGATGCTGGTCCTGCCACATGTGCTGATGGGCAGGTGTTGAGTAACTAGACCATCTTGGAGACAGGTGTGTGAAAGGGAAACCGTGCGGTCAGTGTGGATGGAGACTGGTGGCCCCAGCCTCTGGTCCTGATGGTGGGAGCAGCTGGCCACCATGCTGTGATTACTGGCAGCCCAGGCCTGTGATAGACTAGAAAGCTGCCCTGCTCTTTACACTTTTGGAATCTGAGGGCAGAGATGATGAGGCTCCCAGGAGAGGCTCAGCTGGATCTCAGCAAGTAGGAGCACAGCCCTTTCCCAGGGCCGAAGGGTGGGAGGGTCCATGAACGCCTGTCCCTGGGACGGAGGCTCCGCTGGCCCCCAGAAGACTGACACCTGGGTGCAATGGCTACAATGGGGCGCTGGGAGAAGAGCACTGGTCCAGGCATCATGAAGCCTGAGTTGGTTTCCACTCTACCCCGGGTAGCAGCATGGCCTTAGGCAAATAGCATCTTCCTTCTGTCCTGACATTTCCCACCAAGCCACCTTTCCATATTCCTGTAGAACATTTCCCACTTCTCTTTTTCTCCTGACTTTCAGGCAAAGGTGGGACTGTTAACAGGCGGAATTGTGAGCTCCCTGAATTTGCTTTTAGTTCTGAGTTCCTGACTAGTGAGATTCAGCGAGGGGCTTAGGGGTCATTCGTTGATTTTTTGCCTCATGTGTATTGGGTCTTAGAGGAGACCCCAATAAATAGCATTTCTTTTTCTTAAAGAAACCAAGAAATGAGGCCACAGTTGAAGTTTTGAACTTTGGAACTTGCCCAGATTTATTTATCAAGTAAATCATCCTCTTTCCCTGGAGCCAGTAAATCAAGTGTGCCAAAGGCCAGGAGTTTTTAGAGAAAGTGATGGATGCTGGAGGGTAAGGGTCATGGTCAGTGTGGCCTGACCTGTCCTACGCCTGGTGGGCAAGCTGGCCTGGCTTTCCTTGACCTCTCCTCACTCTGCCTGGCTGTCCTAACCTGCTGTCCTAACCTCCCCTAGTTGTGGCAAGTGGGGGCTTCTCTTCATTGCAGTGTGCAGGCTTCTCATTGTGATAGATTCTCTTGTTGCAGAGCATGGGCTCTAGGGCATGAGGGCTCAGTAATTTTGGCACACCAGCTTAGTTGCTCCGAGGCATATTGGATCTTCCCAGACCAGGGATCGAACCCATGTCCCCTGCATTGGCAGGCAGATTCTCAATTACTGGACCACCAGGCAAGCCCCTTGCTATGGCTTCCTCCACTTGGAGACAGCTCAGCAGTGAGTCCAGGGACAATGCACCACCCCATGCCCCTCTGAGCTCAGCAGTAGAGTAGATCATATTGGCCCTTGGCGGAATTTTCAAATTCCAAGGACGAGCATCGGGGGTTAGGGCAGCCATGGACTATCCTGGCTTCTGGGTTGCATCAGAAAACATATCACGGCAGGTTGCTGATGTCAGTTTCTCCCGTGTGGTGGTCTCCACAGCCCCCTGGGCCCTGCTGGCTGTGGGAAGCCTGTGGAGGAGAGGGACAAACCTGCCCCCTGACCCCGTGTTCCCCCTTTAACTGGAAGCTTAGAGTCCGTGGTGCAGCTGCTCTGTTTTATGTGCCCTGTTGACTGAGTCCAAGTTCTGCGTGCGCCTGGTCCCTGATGTGTGATGCTCAGCCTCTCCACAGCTGGACCAGCACCCCCTCTCTGTCCTCGGCACACACCCTGCTGGTTTGGAGGTCATAGCTCACCATAAAAATGGTGCGAGTGGCCAGCTCTTTCTTCACTGTGGCTCTGGGCTGCCCAGCCCAGCGTTAGGGTGGATGCGAGGCCTGAGAGTGAACTTCTCTGTGAATAATGACACAATTCCAGAAAAATGCAACATCTTCCGGATGCAGCTTCTGGAGCTTGGCCTGGGGGAGGGGCGCCTGGAGGGTTTTCGTGTTTGAGCTCTTGGCTATTCTTTGCCCCAGGGGGATGTGTGTGTGTGTGTGTGTGTGCGCACGCGCGCGTGATTTTTCACTGAACACATTTATTTTCAGATGCTTGTGTAGATAGTTTTTCTGAGTCCCCCCAGGAAAAGGAGAAAGTACAGAATGCTGTGACACCTGATGGAAAGTATTATGCCTTAGCCAATGCGGCTGATGCATCTCTTCTGACTCTTGCCTTTAGACTAAACTAAACCTTAACCAGAAAGAATGAGGCAGACAGGGTCGAGGTGGGGAGGTGCGCAGGGGCGGGGTCTTCTGGCTGGTGACTGTCCCTCTGCAGTGACACTGTCTTAATTCTGAGCTTTCAGAAAATACAGAATGCTTTCAGAAGCACACAGTGCTTGAGTTTGGGGGAAGTGCTGAAAGGTCATCTTGGCCACAGCCCTTTTTAAAAGGAAGAGGAAACTGAAGGTCAGAGAAGACCCATGACCCACCCAGGGTTGCACAACCAGAACATGAATCCTGTCCCTCCGAGCTCAGAAAAAGATTTTATCTATTCTGTGCAACCAGAGTCTTCAGACACTATATTGTGATGTTTTGGATTGGATTTTAATTTCCTCTCTGGTCTCATTCGTTCAGTCCCTCTGTGTCACATAAGGCTTCAGGGACTGAGGACACAGCGGTGAGCAAAGCAGAGCCCGTCCTTGTGCTCAGGGGGCTCATGGTCTAATGGGGAAAACAGCTGTGAACAGGAAGCTTCGTGTAGGTTATGAACAGAGGCAGAGCCCCAGCTCCAGGGGTCCCCGGTCACTCCCAGCCCCCTCCCTCCCTCCTCCGGGCCCTCTCTGCTCTTTGCAGAAAGGCTTTTAGGTTCAGAGAATTTAGGGAACTCGTCTGAGGTTGGAATGGCTGGGTCGAGGCCTGTGGGTCTGGGGAAATGGCCCCAGGGCAGGCACCCCATTGCTCCTCCCCACTCCCACCCTGACGCATCCCCTTGGCTTTTGAGCCACTTTCCTTGGACTCTGGGGGTAGTGGCTGGGTCTCTGGTAATGAGTGTTTGGCCTTTAAGCCCCTTTCTTTTCTTTCCTTTTTTCAAAAAGTTGAGATATAATTCACATATCATAAAAAGCACCATTTAAAGTATGCATTTCAGGGAATTTTAATATATTCATTATGTTCTGCAACCATCAACACTGATTCCAAAACACTTTCCAGGAAAGTGTCCAAAACACTTCCAAAGAAGCCGTGCCCCCCGTGAGCAGCCACGCACCATTTGCCCCAGCTGCGGCTCCAGGCCACCTCTAGTCTGTGTCCTTTCTTGCGGGACATTTCACATAGATCGATCATACACTATGCGGCCTTCTGCGTTGGACTTCTTTCTCTTTCTCTTAGTAGAACATGTTCAAGGTTCATCTATGTGGTGGCAGGTGTCAGTACTGCATTCCTTTTGGTGACCGAGTAATATTCCATTGGGTGGATATATCACATTTTGTTTAGCAATCTGTTGATGCCGCTTTCATTTTTTTAATTCAGTTCAGTCTCTTAGTCATGTCCGACTCTTTGCGACCCCATGGATTGTAGCACACCAGGCTTGCCTGTCCATCACCAATTCCCAGAGCTTGCTCAAACTCACGTCCATCAAGTCGGTGATGCCATCCAACCGTCTCATCCTCTGTTGTTCCCTTCTCCTCCTGCCTTCAGTCTTTCCCAGTGTCAGGGTCTTTTCCAGTGTGTCAGTTCTTGGCATCAGGTGGCCTATGTATTGGAGTTTTAGCTTCAGCATCAGTCCTTCCAATGAATATTAAGGACTGATTTCCTTTAGGATAGACTGGTTTGATCTCCTTGCAGTTCCAGGGACTCTCAAGAGTCTTCTCCAACACCACAGTTCAAAAGCATCAGTTCTTCAGTGCTCGACTTTCTTTAATTAAATTCCTTTAAAAAATTACTTGATAATTAACTAATTATACTCTTTGGCCACACTGTTTGGCATGTGGGATCATAGTTTCCCAACCAGGGATTGAACCTGTGCCCCCTACGTTGGCAGCGTGGAGTCTTGACCACTAAGCCACCAGGGAAGTCCAGATGCCCCATTCATTTGAACTGTAATCACAGCCCCCATTAGCCTCGTTGAGCTCTCTGATGGGTGTTTGGAAGTTGTTTCTAATTTGTCTGATGGAAACTTAGGTCAACATTCTCTCCCTGGTAGACTGGCTACACTGCCTAAGGAGAAGCTAAAGCAGCGATTCTGAATTGGGAAGGAAAATGTCCTTTCCCCCAGCTCCCTAAGTCTGCTATGACTCCCCTTGGGGCACTGTTATGGGTGGGAGTACATCATATCTTGAGAATGTTGGAGCCAAGTGGGGGCTTAGCCTACGGATGAAGGGATGCTGTGGATGGGCTGGGCTGTCTGATCAGTTTGGGTGCCAATCTTTATTTACGTCTCACCTGGGCCACCGTTGAGATAGTCTAAGAGCATCTTGGACAACTAGTCTGGGAGCATGTTTGGGGCCTTTGCTTAGACTGTTGCCTTTATTATCTTTTATTTTCCCTGTTTATTCCATTAAGGTATAAAATTGACCTTTTTAGAGTGAGTTCATGGATCTGTACATTTTAACAAATATATACAGTCATATAACTCCTACCACAATCAAGAACGTTTTCATCAGCCCTGAAGTTCCCCCAGATTCCGTTATAGTTACCTATTTTCCCACCCCCAGCTCCTGGCAACCCTGGATTTATTTTCTGTCCCTATGTCGTGTCAATATAAGCATGTTATATAAATGGAATCACACAAGTCGTAGCCTTCTGAGTCTGTCTTCTTTCACTTCGCATAGTGCATTTGGATTCACCGTGTTGCCATGTGTATAAGCTCCCTTTTATTTTTGAGTAGTATTCCATTGTTTGTTTATTTGTTCCCCAGTTGAAAGCCATTTGGATTGTTTCCAATTTTTGGCGACTATGAATAAAGCCACTATAAACATTCATGAACAGCTTTTTGTGTGAACGTAAGTTTTCGTTTCCCTTGGGTAAACATCTAGGAGTGGGATTGCTGGGTCATATGGTAAGTGTATGTTTAACTTTATAAGAAACTTCCAAGCTGTTTCCCAAAGAGCTGTAGCATTTTGCATTCTCACCAGTGATGAGGCTATAGTCTAGTCTCCAAACTGCTCAGAGCCATGATAAGCTTGGCTTTTTTCATTGCAAAGTGCATGAAGCTACTCTGTTTACCTTACCTGTTTTAGTTCAGATTGTCCCAGAACTAGCCTCTGAGCCAGTGATTGGAGTGTATGTGGTTTATTTGGGGGATGGTCCCAGGAAACACCAGTGGGGCAGTGGAGAAGTGAAGAAAACAAAGGAAGCCAAAAAATTGTGTTCCATCAAACCTTTTACCTTTTGGGGCAGCCCACACTCTATCCCCCGGGGGAACTCTGAGAAGCAGTACAGAGCACACACCTGAGGTCTCTTCCACACGAGGGGCCAGGTAGCTGGGTTCTCTAAACCATCTCCCATTAGTCACTGGCCAAGGGGCTGTTGCCAGAGTCTTTTCCACAGCATCTTCAGCCACCCTATCAGCATCTGATTGAGTGGAGGTCAAGAGTGTAGACTGGGGTCCTCTTTGGAGGCAAATGACCTGAGTTTGAATTTTTACCCACCATTTAGGAGCTGTCTGATCTTAATAATTCCCCAACTACCCTGTACTCAGTTTCCTCATCTGCAAAATGGAAAGAAGATTGAGGCCCCATTGATTGAGATAATGCATAGACTGGGTTTAGCCCAAGGCCTAGCCTCAACCAAGCACTTAAATGTTAATTGTTGCTATTACTGACCAAACCCAGTAATTTGTATAGCATCTTAGGGTCCAAAGAGGAAGGTGCAGACCTATCCTAGGGTGTGCAGCGTCTAGTTGGGGGGGGGGGGGCAGACTTCAAGACTGCTTCCATCCTTTTGTGCCTCTCCATGCTGAACTCAGGGGAGGGGACTCACGGCAGCCTCTTTGGACACCCAGCAGCCTTTGCTTATTTCACCCTCGCTGCCAGGATCCCAGAGGCCTTCCCTCTGAGAATCAAGCACATGTGTCTGGTCTCAAAGTATTCCCCTCCCGCCCATAATTTTTGTATTCCTCTCCTGGAGGCTCAGACGGTAAAGAATCTGCCTGCAGTGTGGGAGACCCAGGTTGGATCCCTGGGTTGAGAAGATCCCCTGGAGAAAGGCCTGGCAACCCACTCCAGTATTCTTGCCTGGAGAATCCCATGGACAGAGGAGCCTGGTGGACACAGTCCATGGGGTTGTAAATAGTTGGACACGACTAAGCGACTAACACACACAGTCACACTGTCTTGCTCATGTGTTGGGCTCTGTCTTCACTGCTTTCTGTTCCTTAGTTTCCTTAAGTTTTTTTCCTTTTAAATATTTTTGTATTTGTCTGCACCGGATCTTACTTGTGGCACTCAAACTCTTAGTTGCAGCGTGTGGGATCTAGTTCCCTGACCAGGGACTGAACCCAGGCCCCCTGCATTGGGAGCGTGCACTCTTAGCCACTGGACCACCAGGGAAATCCCTCCTTAATCTTCTTAATTCCTCTGTGAGCCAGACATCACCAGTCTTGTTTTACAGATGAGGAAACTGAGGCTCAGGATAGAGCAGGCCTTTGCTGAGGCTCCTGAGTAGATGAGTGGAACAGCAAGGAGTTTAATTTCAAAGTTAGGGTTGTGGACTGAATATTTGTATCCTCCGGAATTCACACATTGAAGCTCTAACTTCCATTGTGATAAGATTTAGGAGGTGAGCCTTTGGGAGGTGATCAGATTTAAATGAGGTCCTGAGAGTGGGACCTCATGCTGAAAATTTGTGTCCTTAGCTGAGCCTGGGGCCACCTGGAGACAGAGGACACCCCTGGCTTCTCCTCGGAGGATGTCCCGAAGTGGAACAGTTGTGTCCATTGTCTTTGGGAGGTTAATCTGAGGTTGCCGTGGGCCCTAGCGGTCTGAATTCTTAACCTTCTTTTAGAAACAATGCTGGTTGTTTTTCCCAAGGAGAGCCCTTCCCAGATGCTCAGCCACCATCCAATGAGCTTTTCCTTCCCTTTCATGACTTGTGTGTTTTTAAAGGTGAGGAAGTTTAATTGGTAAGGCTGTAGGGTCAAGCCAAGGGAACATGCTATCCAATCCTTGTGGCCAGGATAGGAAGCAGGGAAGGCAGATTCTACACGAAGCCCAAGGTCAGGTGTCCAATCTTGTCCAAGCAGGCACATGATTGGCACTTATAACTGATAGATCAAGATTGGGCAGGAGGAGAGGGGAAGGTGAGGGAGGATGGCTTAGGTCCTCCCCCTTCCCTTGTCGCTCAGCTGGTAAAGAATCTGCCTGCAATGCGGGAGACCTGGGTTCAGTCCCTGGGTTGGGAAGATCCCCTGGAGAAGGGGATGGCTACCCACTCCAGTATTCTGGCCTGGAGAATTCCTTGGATGGCATGGTCCATGGGGCCGCAAAGATTCAGACACAACTGAGCTACTTTCACTTTCTTTCACTGCCCAGGAGATGCTGCTCATGGTCATTCAACTGTTGTCAGAACCAAGCTGACCTCATCCTACCACTCTTAGAAGGCTCTCGTGGCAGTACAGGGAAAAAACCACTTGACCAGTCTTGGATTCTGCAGCAAGTAGGTCCAGTGACTGCTGTGGACCTGGGTTTTGTCTTCCATGAAATGAGGGGGTCCAATCAGAGGTTTCTGGGAGTGTTTTCAAAGCTGTGGGTTTGATGGAGCACTGTCCCAGCTCAGCCACACGAATGGTGATATGGGACTAGGGAGGCTGCGTGGGTGTCAAGAGTATGCATCCTCCGTGTCGTCTGTCCAGCCTCGTCCAAAACCCTAGGTGCTGCCTCACAGGAAATGGAGTTCCCGAGGATGGGCATACAAGCCAATGCAATTTCTGTAGACACGAGGAAGAAGACAGGGTGCCCGTACTTGTGCCCATCCCAGATGAGTGTCCCTGCCGAAGGGACACTGTCCACACACAGGGTATGTCACCAGGTGGCCAAGGACAAGGTATGGACAACGAGTACCAACCCCATTCCTGTTCTGTGCCCTGGCCTCACCCACAGCCCTGTGTGCTCCCAGATGGAGACATTCTTTGTATGTGTCATGCATCTGTCACCTGCTTCTGAAGCAGCTGATGGGAAAACTGAATTAGCATAGTCAGCTTTCAAACAACCTTTGTGTTCATTAGGTAGAAAGAAATAATTTAAGACAAAACAAAATTCAGGGGGCTTCCCTGGTGGTCCAGTGGTTAAGAATCCGCCTTGCAACACAAGCAACACAGGTTCGATCCCTGGTCCGGGAAGATCCCACGTGCCTCCGAGCAACTAAGCCTGTGCGCCACCACTCCTGAGCCTGTGCTCTAGAGCCTTCAGCTACGGAGCCCCCGTGCTGCATCTACTGAAGCCCACGCAACAAGAGTAGACCCCGCTTGCCACAACTAGAGAAAGCCCACATGGAGCAACAAAGACCCACCACAGCCAAAAAATAAAATAAGTATTAAAGATCAACAACAACAAAAATCCAATGCAGTGTATTTCTGGTTTTTGGATGGACTGTTTTTCTGTGAAAAGAAGTGATTTTACCGTAGACGAAGTCCCAGCTTCATTTCCTTCTGCCTCTGGGCAGACTCCCGTGTGGGGTCAGCAGTTGGTCCTGATGTCTGAGGACCCTTCCTCAATGTATGCAGCCCCATCAATGAGCCAGACCTCCTTGGGGACCTGCATTGCATAGAGGGGGCATGATTTTGAGGTTGGAATAAGTCAAGTGGCCAGGGCTTGAATCCTAGCTCTTTTACCCATTAGGATGTGACCTAATTCATTTAATTTCCCTGAGCCTCTGTATTGTCATCTGTAAAATCGGGATAATGATAGAATTTCTGAGATTTAAATCCTTGACACACGGCACATGATAAGCTCACTAACTGTTGCCCTTGTCATCTTGGCCATCGTCGTCTTTGTCATCCCAGGATATGAGGGAGAGGGGGTGGGTGGAGTGTATGGTCTGTTTAGTCCCTAGAGAATGCTTGCTGGACCCATCTCGAGACCTGAACCTGAAGATCAGGTTATTCAATTGTCTGCAGAGGCTTCCTGAGCGACTTGGGACTGGATGGCCCCGGGGGAGCCCTCCCCTGGCAGCTGAGACCCGGTGGGCCTGGAAGCCCCCTCCAGAGGGCATGGGTGTTCTGGCCCATCATCAGGGTAGAGCTGGGGCCTGGGTCTCGGGCAGATCGTAACTGTACCTCAGTGCACACTCTTCTGGGCAAAGGTTTTGTTTGTTCTTTAATGGAAATGGTAGAAACGAGCCAGCATCGTTTCTAAGCAAAGAGGGACTTTTCACAGGAAGTTTGTAGACCTGACACCTTCTCGCTTACTGTGGCGCGTGGCCTCTTTGCTGACAATTGGCGTGACTTGCTCGAGAACAATAAACAATAGTCGTGGCCGCTTCCTGTGAGGAGGGAAGCGTGGGTCCAGGTGGGAGGCCGGAGGTGTCCCCAAGGAAGGGATTTCCTGAAAGCATCCTGTAGTCCCTAATATAGTGGCCCTGGGACAAGAGCAGTCAGGACTGATATTGCTGAGGGTCCCCGTGGGCAGGCCCTCTTCCAAGACCTCACACTTGAATGCGCTGGTCCAGAGGTGGCCATCAGAACTAACGGGAATTGCTGGGTCTGCCCTGCCCCTCTGCCAACGAGGGGCGGGTTAGTTCCTTCAGCAGACCTTCTTGTGTGCTGGTCCCGCTGCCTGGATCCCTGGCATCCTCTCCCTGCCCTTCACCCTTTTGATTCCTCGCTTGACCTTCAGGGTCTGGCCTAATAAACCTCACCTTCTCGGAAAGGCCTTCATTTGCTGTCCTAAGTAGTTGGGCTCCGTTGAGGATACCCCACCAGCCCCGTTATTCTCAGTTATAACCCTGCTGTTCATTTCTTCCTTTCCCAGTGCTCGCCAACGTTTGTGATCGTGCGTTGGTGGGTTTACTTGTGTGTTGTCTGCTCTCTAACTGGGAACGTGTGCTGGTTGGTGCGGGTCTGGTTCATGCTGCCCATGGCTGAGTTTGCAACATAAGCCGACCTTCTCAGAGACCTTCAAAGGTGAAGGCACGGATTAGTGTATGTGTGTGTGTCCTGGGGAGCCTCTAGGAGATGTCCAGAGGTTTCTTTTGAGAGGTGTGAAGTAGAGAGTTAGGTACGATTTTTGTAAGTAAGACAACAGGCTTTTTCCTTCCAGCAGCTCCAAGTGCAGGGTACCTGGCATACTCGTTCAAAGGCAAAAAAAAAAAAATCCATTCTTAAGAAGGCTCTGGAAATTTCATCTGCCAGTTGGCACTCGAGGCCACTGGAGCAATACACACGTGGAATTTGAACCCTACCCTGCCTCAGAGAACAAGGCTGAAACGATAGTACGAAATGCATTTAAATGTCATGCGTTATTATTAGTTGCAATCTTATCTTTGTTAATAATAATAACAGGACCCGCCTAGAAGTTGCTGAATAATAGCAGACGGGCGCTTTCCTAAGCTCACCGTCCGACAGCACTGTGGACCCTGGGGAGGCGCCGGCTCCGTAGACACGGCTGGGAGGGACTGCGTGCTCAGCCGGAAGCTCCACCCTGGTCACACGTGTTCTGCTACATCCTCCACGCCCTTTGGGGCTCTGGTCATTCAGAGAGGCGCCGTGGAGGCCCGGGGCCTCTCAGACGCTGGCCTCAACCTCTTTAGAGCCTCTTCCACCTCCCACCCTCCACCCCCAGCTGCTGGCACAAGTCAGGGGTGTGCAGGTCTGGGACCCGCGAGGCAGTTTCTCTTTGCAGAGATTCTGCGTGGCCTTTTCCCTTCTATTGTTTGCTGCCCCAGTGACTTGCTGAAACCATGTGTTTCCTACAGATTTTGTTTGCCTGCATTGACTTCTTTGTTTTGCTCCGGTAAACAGACATTTAGCATATACAGATCTTTGCACTTGACAAAGAGAGAGCTGGAGCCCTGGACCCGGGCGGCTGCACTGAGTCACTGAGTCTGAAGACCTTGGCTGGTCCAGAGCTCGTAAATGACTCACATGGTCAGGGCTGGCTGGCGTTTGGTGGTTCAGTCGCCGGCGGTGGTGATGGAGGACCAGCACACAACATCGGGCCTCTAATGAGAAAAAACCGTGTTGAGAGCGAGGTTAGTCAGGGCTGAGCCCCAGTTCCAGCAGCTGTGTGACTTTGGGGAAGTTGCTTACCTGATCTGTGTGTTTCCTCATCTGTGTGTTTGGTGGCTCAGTGGTAAAGAATCTGCCTGCCGACGCAGGACACACGGATTCGATCCCTGGTCGGGGAAGATCCTATGTGCCACGCATGGAGAAACTAAGCTCGTGCGCCGTGACCACTGAGCCTGTCTGTGCTCCAGAACCTGAGAGCCACAGCTGATGAAGCCTGCACATCCTGGAGCTGTGCTCTGCAATAATAAGGCACTGCAATGAGAAGCCCAAGCATCACAACCAGAGAAAAGCCCATGCAGCAACGAAGACCCAGCACAGCCAAAAGTAAATGAATAAAATTACCAAAAAAAAAAAAAAAATTCTCCCTTGAAAAAAAAAAACACAAACCATACCGACCTTGGTGGGAGGCTTAAAGGAGTTAATATTTGGAGACCTTCTGATGGTTGATACACGCTAGCTGCTCTTGTTATTTGTCTGTTGGGCCCTGTTTTGTGGACTGTCCTCAGAGATCCTGCTGGGAAAGGCTTGCCAGTAGACCCACTTCACTTTAGAAGTGAAATCAAGGCTTTTGTCACTGTAGGTTGATGTGATCCTCCCAGATGTATTGATGATGGTCTGTTCATCAGAAACAGTTCAGAATTTTCTGGACTTCACCCTTGTACAGGAGGCACAGATAATGAATGGAAACAGACCTGGGTTTGCACACCCACTCCTGCTCCTACCAGCCGTGTGACCTTGGAGGTGCCGCTTATCTTCTCTGAGCCTCTGTCATCCTCTTGCCAGGGTGACCGCGAGCATGAACTGCGCCTGAGTTTGTAAGGTGCTTAGGTGGGACCCGGCACAGAGCCAGCACGTGGTGGGTCAGGGGTTTGCCCTGAGTGATGAGCTTCATCCCAAAAGGCCAGTGTGCGGTGTCCTTAGAAAAGGGCACTGGGGGTACAAGAGAATCTCAAAGAAAGTGGAGCGGTGGGGAGTGAGGAGCAGACGGAGTGGTCACGGCCTTTGAACTTCTCAAAGCCTGACCCCATCAGATCGTCTAGGTCATCTGTGGTCCAGCTCATAGACCTGGAGTGACAGGAGGCAAGAGCATTGCCTTGCTGCCTTGGGACCCGAGCTGCCCTGGAGAGATTCGATTCCTGTTCCCAGAGGGCTTCAGGCAGAAGCTGGATGGCCCCTGGGGAGGGACAAGGATGCAGAGGTCTATGTTGACAGTCTTCAAAGTCCTTCCACCTTGGACCTTCTAGGATTCTTGCACAGATCCAGAGATGGTCCTCCCCTTCAACACCAGGCATATTCTAGTCCCCCTGCCTCGGAATATGAGGACAACTAATGGGTTAATGGGGCACCTTTAACCACTTTTAAAGGCCCAGTCAGGGGACTTCCCCAGTGGTCCAGTGGCTAAGACTTCAAGCTCCCGGTGCAGGAGGCCCAGGTTCGATCCCTGGTGGGGGAAGTAGATCCCACATGCTGCAACTAAGACCCTGTGCAGCCAAACAAATAGATATTCATGTGAAAAAAGAAAAGGCCCGGTCAGAGAGGGGATTACACTAGGTCAGGGGGAGACTGTGGACTTCCGGAAGGGGGCCTCGGCAGCTCCACCCTGAGCTCATAGGAAATGACTCTGAGATGTACCCACTGGCACCAGCCCGGAGGCCGGGAGTGTTGGAGGCCACGATGGACCCCAGAGGCACAAAGGGGACTTTGCTGTGATCTCTTCCGAATGCAGCTGCATGGTGGGGTCCTGCCATCGGCCTTGGTACAGCAGGTGGTAAAGTTCAGGAGTACTTCAAGAGTGTGCTGATTCCACATGACTGCCTAAAACACATTTTAAGTAAATTTTAAAGTAAATTTATCCATGAGCAATCCATGGTGGTCGTTACTGGATGTCGGGGGCCAGGTGCCAGCCTCAACACTCCAGCCCCAGGCTTTCTCAAGCCCGTCCAGGGCGCCCTAGGCATTGGTGCCTCAGACCACAGGTGCGGGCAGACCACTGCTCCAACCCACAGGGCGGGACTTATTTCCTCAGGCTTTGCTCCCAATGGCCACTGAAATCTTTGACTGTGGTTTTGGGGTTTGTTTGATGATGGGAAAGTGGCTGAGCTGTATACTTAACTTTTTTTTTTTAATATTTTAGAACAGTTTTAGCTTCACAACAAAATTAAAAGTAAACTAGAGGGCGTTCTCATATACCCCCTGCCCCGAGATGTGGAAAGCTCCTCTGTTATTAACATCCCCCACCGGAGTGGCAGCTTTGTTACAACTGATGAACCTTTGTGACACATCATAGTTATACAAAGTCCATAGTTTACATTAGGGTTCACTTTTGGTGGTGTACATTTGTGGCTTTGGACAAATGTATCCACCTTTCTGTGTATCATACAGAATAGTTTCACGGCCCCCAAAACCCTATGTACTCTGCTTATTCAACTCTCCCTACCCCAAACCCCTGGCAACCACTCATCTTTTTTACTGTCTCCATAGTTTTGCTTTTTCTAGAATGTTATACAGTTGGAATCATACAGTCTGTAACCTTCTCAGATTGGTTTTTTTTTTTTACTTAGTAACATACATTTACGTTTCCTCCATGTCTTTTCATGCCTTGATAGCACATATCCTTTTAGCTGATTAATATTCCATTGTCTGAATGCACCACAGTTTATTTATCCATTCCTAGTGGTAAAGACAGAGAAGGCAATGGCACCCCACTCCAGTACTCTTCCTGGAAAATCCCATGGATGGAGGAGCCTGGTAGGCTGCAGTCCATGGGGTCACGAAAAGTTGGATACTTACTGAGCGACTTCACTTTCATGCATTGGAGAAGGAAATGGCAACGCACTCCAGTGTTCTTGCCTGGAGAATCCCAGGGATGGCGGAGCCTGGTGGGCTGCCGTCTATGGGTCACACAGAGTCGGACACGACTGAAGTGACTTAGCAGCAGCAGCAGCAGTGGTAAAGAACCTGCCTGCCAATGCAGAAGACCTAAGAGATGGCGGGTTTGATCCCTAAGTCAGGAAAATACTCTGGAGCAGGGCTTGGCAACCCACTCCAGTATTCTTGCCTGGGGAAGTCCGTGGACAGAGGAGCTTGGCAGGTTAGTCCTGGGGTCTCAGAGTCAGACATGACTGAAACAATTTACGCTACTGAAGGACATTGTGGTTGCATCCACGTTTTGGCAATTATGAATAAAGCTGCTGTAAATATCCTTGTGCAGGTTTTTGTGTGGATGGAAGTTTTCAACTCTGGCTTAATACCAAGGAATGCAATTGCTAGATCACATGGTAGGAGAATGTTGAGTTTTTATAAGAAACTGCCAAACTGTCTTCCAAAGTGGTTGGACCATTTTGCATTCCCACCAGCGGTGGATGAGAGTTCCCATTGCGCACGATGTGGGAGGGAAAGCAGGCGAGGGGGAGACTTGTGGAGAGATCCCAGGGGTGACGTTCATCCCAGGGCTCACATTCATTGTGCGGCTTCCTTCCGCACTTACCCACGGGGCTGCCTTCAGAAGGCGATCAGCCCATCCTTTCCGAGTGTCATCCTGGTACTGTAAGTGGTATCCGATTGCTAGGAAACTTGGCAGGTGTCTTTACGTGGCTGGTCTAGGTGGTTGTTTCTTTTGGTTGGGAAACAGCCAAAGGACAGTGTTGGGTCCCCTGAAGCAAGGCTGGGTGTGTTCCTTTCCAGACTGCTGTCTGCAGCTCGGGTGGGAGGTGAGTGGCCAGAAGATGGAGGAGGGGATGGGGTGCTTCTTTGCCAGTTGAAGGAAAGCTTCGGTGTAGGTTTTTCCATCTCCTTGGGTGATGCTCCCTCGTGTCCTTTAACAGAGCTAGTCTCCCCTGGGCGAGCTCTGAGGACCAGGTTGCAGCCCCAGGGACACTCCCAGGAGAGTCAGCACCTAACGATTCATGTGTCAGTTCCAGCTCTCACCAGGTGGCCTTTGGTGAATCTCCTGGCCTTTGTGGGCAGCAGGTTCCTACTGTTATGGAGTTGCTGTGAAGATGCAAAGACCCTCCTAATTTGAAATTTCTCAGAGTGCAATATTGAAAAGTGGTTCAGGACCTGGGATTTATATTATGGCTTGGCCACATGCTAGCTTCCTAGGGCTTTCAGTTTCCTCATCTGTAAAATGGGCTAATGATGCTGCATTTGGGGAAGATGAAATGAGACAGACAGAGTATAGTCACTGGCACATTGGTAAGACTCCATAAGTGGCAGCTAGTGCTTCATATCACCGTCATCATGGGTGTGACCATTGCCCAGGGTGGAGAGCAAGTTTCCTGACTGTTGCTGGGGATACAGCCCAGATAAACACCCGGAGTGAAGTGAGGAGAGCATATGGTTGATCAGCATCTTTGGTTTCTGTTCTCTGAGCAGTGACCTGGACCGGTTGTGTGACTGTGACCTGCACTTGACCTTTTAGAAACAGATGAGGGCAACCTGAGAGAGCTTCCTTTACACTGGGCAGGACTGGATCTCTGACCACGGATCGTGTTACCACTTCCTGGAGACAGGCAGCCCTTTCAATTTTGTGTTTCATTTATGTAAACTTTCCTCTGATGGAGACTCGATACAGAGGGAGAAAAACATACGCGAACCCTTTATTTCCTGTGATAAATGATGACCTTTGGAACTGGGGTCAAGTCCAAATTCTTCAAGGCAGAGTTTTTTCTTTTTTTTTTGTTTTGCTGCTGTGGTTTTAAAGTCACGACATGTTGTGCTTTTGGCTGCTGGTCTTTCTGGCTTATGATCCGATTGAGATGCTAATAAATGAAATGGGTGCCTTTGGAAGGCATTCAGATATTACTCACTGGAGTAAAAATGCAACATTTGTTCGGGGAGAGGACTGAGCATTATGAAAACAGGTCTTACGTGCTTAGGGTCAACATCTGACAGGAAAAGAAGGGCTGCAGGACTTGGGGACCGTCTTGCTGGATGATCTTCATCCTTGCTGAAGATGCGGACAAGGATGCAATTGTCCACGGCTATCACAGCACCTCAGTGGGTTTTGAGAATCCCCTGGTTGGGGTTTGATGAAAAGTCTTGTGTCTTTCCTCCTTTGTTTGCCAGATTAACATTTCACACAAACAGTTAGGCCAGAGGTGGGATACTCGGGGCTTTTGTTGGAAAGGCTTGCGGCTCAGAGCTTGCTGTGAAGTACGAGGTTTAGAGAAGTCAGAGGGTGTTTTTGGTTTTCTTGAAGTCACCTTTGACATTTTAGCAACACAGCTAGCAGATCAGGATGGAAGACTCCAACAAATCTGAGATCCCATAGGATGTGAAATGAGGCCTAGGATGTCAAAGAGAGGAGGGGCTTTGGGGAGGATGAAGTCTTCCTTTATGGACAAGAAAAAGCCCAGAGAGGGTGAGCAGAAGACTGAACAGCACACAGCTAGTTAGGGCCAAGTTGAGACCTGAACCCCGATCTTAACTTCTAATCTGGGGCTCGTCTATGGTTGGCCTATGCATGCTGTAGTTCACAGGTCTTATACAGTGATCAATTGTGATCATGCTCTTTGTCACTTCTGTACCAATTAAGTTTGGCAGATGAAGTTTTTATTTTACAATATTTTCTTTTTTAAAACAGTGATGTAATCATATCATAGAAAAATTTCTCCAAGGAGTGAACTCTGCCCGTCATTCATGTTTTGCCATTTTTCTTTCCTGTCTTCATTTGTGCCCGAGCATGTGAGTGAAGCAAGAAAGAAAAAGACCCACAGAGTAAATATACAGGCAGAAATAATTGTAATAATGTCAGACTTATTCAGCCTGACCTTGAAGTGTATTAGAAATTGGGTTAGAATCCCTTGATAGCCATATTTCCAACCCTTGTCCTCGCGACTTGGAAAAATGTATAATTCCTGGGCCAAATCTCTGGATTACATGACCAGGATTTAGCCTCACCTGGATGAATACATTTTTAGCCTAAATGTTCTCAAGTGAAAAATTAGGTGGTGACAGTCTAGAGGGTAGCTTGTTTGGCATCCACTTGCTAGACACGGAGCATGAGTAACTGATACCTGCTTTGGTTCAGCCAGACCCATGAGCGAGCTCACAGACCACCGCACTGGGGCATAGACGCCATACAACTGGGGGACTGTGCACTTTGCTCTTCCCAGTGCTGCTCCAGACTAGTTCTGGGGGACCTGGCGGGGCTTCCAGATATTAACATAGAGATAAAGATGTCCGCACACTTTCCCTGGAGGGATAACTGATGCTGTTCAGACACAGTCCCTGTGTATATCCTGTGAACGGACAGACATGGCAAGGGGAAGATGGCAGCCTGGGGTCCCTGTGGCTGGTCCTTGTCACTCTGCTTGGGGTATTGGGGAAGGCCTGCACCCCACCCCCTTTTCTCTGCAATACCCCCACCACGGCATGACAGGCCTCCACTCTCCAGACTGGCACCCAGGAATCCATAGTCTTTAAAATTTAATTTTATTTATTTATTTACGGCTGTACTGGGTCTCTGTTGCTGTGTGCGGGCTTTCTCTGCAGCAAGTGGGCTTCTCTTTGCAGTGGCTTCTCCTGTTGCAGATCATGGGCTCTAGGGCGCATGGGGTTCAGGAGTTGTGACCTATGGGCGTAGTTGCTGCCTGGTATGTGAAATCTTCCCAAACCAGGGATTGAACCTGTGTCTTCTGCATTGCACGGCTCATTCTTCACCACTGGACCCCCAGGGAAGTCCCCTATATTCTTTTGAAGCCACTTCATTGAGATATAATTGGCAGACAGTAAGCTATGCATATTTATAACATGTATACTATGTGAAAAGTTTGGGCTTATCCACCTACCTGTGAAACCTGCACCACAAGTTAGTGAGCCTGTCTGTCAGCCCTGGAAATTTCCAGATGCTCCTGTAATCCCTCCCTCCACATCCCCTACCTCCCCTCCCACCCCCAACCCCCAGCCACCCCTCATCCTGCTTTCTGTCACTATGGATGAGTTGACGTTTTTTTTTAGAGATTTCTATAAATGGAACCACATAATTAGCACTCTTTTTCATCTGGTTTCTTTCACAGTGTAAGTATTTTGAGATTCATTCATGCTGTTACATGTATCTGTAGTTCTTTCCTTATCTCCTCCCCTGTTGGGACATTTGGATTGTTTCCAGTTTTTGTTTTTTTTTTGTTTTTTTTGCTATTACAAATAAAGCAACTGGGAACACTGTGTGCAGGTCTTTCTATGAACATATATTTTTCCTTTTCTCCTGGGTAAATAGCTGGCATGGAATGACTGGGTCCTACGGTGGATATAGGTTTAACGTCTCTGGAAATTGGCAAACTGTCAGTTTCTGTGTGATTACATCGCTGTACTAGGAATCTGTATTTTTTTTTTTGGCTGTACTGAGTCTTAGGTGTAGCACACAGGGTCTCCAATCTCTGTTGCTGGGTGTGAGATCTTTAGTTGCTTCATGCAGACTCTTGGTTGCAGCATGTGGGATCCAGTTGCCTGACCAGGGATCAAACCCAGGCTCCCTGCATTGGGAGTGCAGAGTCTTTGCCACTGGACCACCAGGGAAGAAGTCCCCGGAATCTGTATTTTTTAAATAAGTTCCCCAGCAATTCTCCTGTAGCCTTTTCCTTTTCCTTCCTGCAGTCACCTAACAGCCTGCGGTTGGCCCTGGGTGACAGGCTGCATAAGCCAGTCATCTCCACTTGTTCTCTCAGGGCCAGTTTGGCCTTGGCCTCTCTCTGCAAGCTGCCCCTGAGGAGTAGAAGACTCTTTCCTTGCATACCTGTCTCCCACCCACCCAAGCCTCGCAGGTACATTGACCTGCTCTGGGCTCAACAAGCTATGTGGCAAGAACTGCCTTGTCCACTGCCATAGTGTCCCACTGGAGACCTCAGAGAGGTGGACACACCCGTGACTTCCTCGTGAAAGGCTTGGACGCCTTGGGCTCACTTCTCAGCTGACCCTTGGCTTGACATGAGCCCACTGCAGAGACAGTCTGGAGTCTGACCTGCCTGAACTGGGAATCAGAGCTCATTGCTGCCTCTTCCCAGCCCTTCTACCCAGCAGCCAGCACTTAACTTGCCCCCTTAGGTGCCGAGCCCTGAGCTAAGGTGCTCATCGCAGAAAAATGGACAGGATAGTCCTATCCCGAGGGAGCTCAGTGTATGAAGAAAGGGCAGGAGAGGCAGATTTTCTGATGAAAGCAGGCCTGGGTGGGGCAGGCTGGGCACTCCTGGGATGGGCCAGGGAGGGGAGTCATGGTTAAGCCAGACTTGACTCAGGTGGCAACAGCATAAACTGTGGAAAATTCTGAAAGAGATGGGAATACCAGACCACCTGACCTGCCTCTTGAGAAACCTATATGCAGGCCAGGAAGTAACAGTTAGAACTGGACATGGAACAACAGACTGGTTCCAAATAGGAAAAGGAGTACGTCAAGGCTGTATATTGTCACCCTGCTTATTTAACTTCTATGCAGAGTACATCATGAGAAACGCTGGACTGGAAGCAGCACAAGCTGGAATTAAGATTGCCGGCAGAAATATCAATAACCTTAGATATGCAGATAACACCACCCTTATGGCAGAAAGTGAAGAGGAACTAAAAAGCCTCTTGATGAAAGTGAAAGAGGAGAGTGACAAAGTTGGCTTAAAGCTCAACATTCAGAAAACTAAGATCATGGCATCTGGTCCCATCACTTCATGGCAAATAGATGGGGAAACAGTGGAAACAGTGTCAGACTTTATTTTTTGGGGCTCCAAAATTACTGCAGATGGTGATTGCAGCCATGAAATTAAAAGATGCTTACTCCTTGGAAGGAAAGTTATGTATGACCAACCTAGATAGCATATTGAAAAGCAGAGACATTACTTTGCCAACAAAGGTCCGTCTAGTCAAGGCTATGGTTTTTCCAGTGGTCATGTATGGATGTGAGAGTTGGACTGTGAGGAAAGCTGAGTGTTGAAGAATTGATGCTTTTGAACTGTGGTGTTGGAGAAGACTCTTGAGAGTCCCTTGGACTGCAGGGAGATCCAACCAGTCCATCCTAAAGGAGATGAGTCCTGGGTGTTCATTGGAAGGACTGATACTGAAGCTGAAACTCCAGTACTTTGGCCACCTCATGCGAAGAGTTGACTCATTGGAAAAGACTCTGATGCTGGGAGGGATTGAGGGCAGCAAGAGAAGGGGACGACAGAGGATGAGATGGCTGGATGGCATCACGGACTCAATGGAATGAGTTTGCGTGAACTCCGGGAGTTGGTGATCGACAGGGAGGCCTGGCGTGCTGCGATTCATGGGGTCACAAAGAGTCGGACGCGACTGAGCAACTGAACTGAACTGAACTGGGGAGGGAGTGGTGATGGCCTGTGGCTGCCTGGCGTCCTGTGACTCTGGCCGCCTCGAGCCCTGCGGGGTGAGGAGGAGGCGAGGTGTTCCGGGCTGCGGGCCAACGCCCAGGCGCACGCACGTCAGAGCTGCTTGGTGGACAGCGCATGCTCTCGCTGGGGGCACTCACACCCTTTCCTGGGGGCAGTGAAGCAGAAGGGAAGCGCGTGAGAAACAGAGCCACCTCGGGAGAGTGTGAAGTCTTGGTTCTGTTCCTGGAGTGGAGTGGGTCGGTGTGCGCACATCTCATGCGGGTGGTGTTGGAGGGCGCGGATCCCGCCACCTGCCTGTGCAGGCTGTTTGGATCCGGTGGCCTCTTTTTCACTTGGATTCCTGCTGTCCTGGCCCCACAAATCCCATGTTTGAGTTGCTCTGGGCCCAGAGTGGGAGAAGCCCGAAATGTAGTGGAATTTCTAGATGGTAACGAAATTCCATGTGTAATGTTTTGAGGAGCTACTAAGCTGTTTTCCTTGCAGAATGCTTTGGAGGTAGGGGTTTCCCATTGCCTGCAGTTTAAAGCCCAAGGCGGGCCTCTTGCATTCAGAACTTTGCTCTTTCTGCCTCCATACAAGGATCTTCTCCAACCAGACTGAATCTGTCGTCACGTCCTGTCTCCACGCCTTCGGCTGGATCATTCCTTTCCCGTAGGATACCCCTTTACCTCCCTCTCAGATTTAGTGCACATGCTGCCTTCCCCACCTCCTTTGGAGAAAATTCATCCCTTTCTGCAGCTCTCAAGGCAGTTGTGGGTCTGACTCAGTGACCCAGATCCTGATTTACAGACTAATCGGGTTGGTAACCTCTGCCGTGAGATGACACTGAAGGCGACCGCGGACTGTTCACTGTGGCGCGGCCCACGCTTCCCTGTCCAGCCAGTGACTCCCAGCCTGTGGGCGAGCTGCCACTCTGCAGCCAGCCTCCACGTGGCACCATCTTCACAGGGAGGGATGCTGCCTGGCCCCTGGCATGAGCGTGCGGAGCCTTCCCATGCTGGCAGGCTGCCTCGGGTTCCCGGGGTGCTGCCTGGCTGCCTCCCCTCTTGGGCCCCTGCCCGTTTGGAAGCGTGCCCTCGAGCACTGCCATCCCTGAACCTACCAGCAGGCCGTCCGATCCCCCACAGGGGCCGGGAAGCCTGGCTGAACACAATGATTGTGACCTAGTGTTGGAGAAGCAGGCAGCCACTTACTGAGCTTACAGGGTGGGTTTGGTGGATTCCGAGCCTCTGATTCTCGTTGCACAGAAAACAGCCAGAGTGGCCTGTCACCCAAGCCAGAAACCCAATGTCCTCTCTCCAGCCCGTCCTACTTCTCATTAACGCTGGTGACTCTCTCTTTGAACTATTTATCCATGTCTCTAGCTTAGATGATCGCTGTGGCTTCCTACGTGGTTTCCCCACTTCTGATTTGTCCCCCACTCCAGTCTGCCTCTGTATTCTGCTTTCGAGAATTCAGATCCTAGCTGCACCTTCCACCCTGGTGAGTCACCAACAGCGCCTCCCAGCATAGGTTTCAGGTCCCTGTGCTACTTTAGTTCCCTGGGTATGGGAGGGCGTGGACCCTCCCTTCTTACTGTCTTGTTTCTTGGGCCTGGAACATTCTCCCAGCTGTCTCCCAGGCCAGGTGCCACTTGTGCTTCAGGCTTCAGTCCTGACATTGCTCCCCGGGAGACACTTCTCTGGCCCCAGTTCTGTCGTTCCCATGGCTTGTGCAACCACTTTATCATGCTCTGTTCTCCTTGCCCGTCCTGCACATGAAAAGTGCCCTTTTCATGCCACTGTGTCCCCAGCTCCTTAGACCAGAGCGTGGGCCAGGCGGCTGCTAGAGAAATGTGGACCTTGGGGGTTTAGGACAGACTTCCAGGATGGCTGGACTGAGGCCTCTGGGGGCTCCAGATTTCTCACCGGGAGTGGGAAAGGCTGGCCCTGGGGTCTGGTCTCACGTCCAGCTTCCTGTTCTCATGTCTAGCAGCCAGGCACAGAGCTAAGCAGAGTAGAGACGAGCACCCTGGGGGTTGTCAGTAGGTTCCAGGGCCTCCACCAGCCTGGAGGCTTTGAGGACGCTCTCTTGGAAGCATTTGAGCTACTATCTCCTGAGCAAACAAGGTTGAGTGTCTAATCGTAAAATCAAGTTCTTGTAAGAAGGCAGGTCTGTGGGGCCAGGGAGAGCCAGCAAATACTCTAGTTGGGGGTCTGATGAGCATGAGCAGGTTGCTGCTGGTCCTTCCTCTAAGCCTGGACAGTCACAAGTGCCCATGGACACTGGCCCTTCTGCAAAGGTGGGCGTATCTCATGGCCTCTCAGAGGTGGCAAGAGGTCTGGCCTGCTCTCGATTGTTTTGTTCTGCATCTACGTGTTCATTAACAACATTTAAAATTCCACAAGAAGGTTACAAACATTATGGCATTTAAAATGATTTACCTTTCTCAAGATGGCGCTTTTTAAACAGACACTGCATAGCCACTCTAGGAACGAGGCAATGACAGGATGTAGGAGAAATACTGATTCATAGTGCGCTGCACAGCGGGTGAAGCTGGGATCAAATAGAAGTGTCCCCTCTCCCCAGGGGTGAGCGTAGTTTCTCATTTGAAGATGATATAAAATAGTTGATCTTGAGATGTCTATGTTATGAAAGTGAAGCCAAGTCCCTCCTCCCATGCCCACCTCCTCACCTCCCCACTCCCACCCCCAGGCCCTGCAAGTCCTTCTCTGGCTGGAAAATGAGGAACTTGGGGTGGGGCCTGGGGGAGGGAGCAACTCACACGCATTCCTGGGGCTGGGAGTTGCCCGTTTCTGGAATGCCCCCTCCCTGGACTCCCTGGCCAAGAGTGAGTGGGGCCTGGGGCACAAATGCTGTTACCCAGGGAGGCTTGTTCCTGGGCAGATCGGAGCTCTGTGCCCGCCCTCTGGGGCCAGGCCTGCTGTGCATGACCTGACTGTGCCGATGGCTTACGTGGGCTCAGTCATCAGGCGTCCGTCTCAGCTGGACGTCCCACCCCTCACTCTGCCGATGGGACCTTGAGTCCCCTGCCTCGCAGCCTGAGTCACTCAGGGTCACACAGTAGAGGTGAAACTGGTTCTTTAAGACCTGGTTTGGCTCTGACGGTGGGTGGGATGGTGAACGCCTTCAGCAGGAGAATGTTTTAAGGTTCATCTTTGTGCTCCCAGGTCTTAGTATGGAGTCTGGCATGCCAGGAGGTCAGTAAATCTTTGTTGAATGAAGAATAGCAGCCAACATTTATTGAATGCCAGCAACTATGGTCACTACAAGTCTATGTGATTTCACTGAAGCCTCCCCCAACTCTGGGCAGTTAGGTACTTTTACCCCCTGTGTGCAGGTGGGAAAGCTGAAGTGCAGATGGGGAAAAGAAACCTGCCCAACAGCAAACAGCTAATAAATGGAGCTGAGGTTTGGACCCAGATAGTGGCTCACAGTCACTGTCTAGACCGGCGCCGGCCAGTAGGAAATTCATGTGAGCCTCCTGTGAAACTGAAAATGTCTAGTCCCATTAAAAAAAAGTAAGAGAGAAACATCTGAAATTACTTTAATATTTTATTCAGTCCACTATATGCACAAGATTAGTGTTAACATGTCATCTGTATAAATATTCCTAGTAAGATATCTGGCAGTTTTGATTCATGCCGAGTGTTCAAAATCCAATATGTACTTTAAGGTCTGAGTTTGGAGCGGCCGCATCTTGGGTGCTCAGGAGCTGCCCGCCTCTGGAGGTTTCTGTGTTGGGCGTTGTAGCTTTGGATTGCTCTGCTGGTCAATGAATGAATATTGGGAGTTGTTGTCATCTGGAGCTGAGGAAGCATGAGGAAGTGGTCAAAGGGAATAACAGAGAGGGCATGGCAGGCCTGAGCATGTGAGCTGGGTTCTAGAAGGTGCCTGCTGGATCTCCCCAGTTGTGCGTGCCAGGCAAAAGCCGCGGCCTCGAAAAGGGATGTCCCCCTCGGGGCTGTCCCTGAAGATGGAGCATCTCTCCTGCTGTCTGGGACGGGGCCTGGGCAGGGCTGTGCGGAGGGCAGACACCCTGAGCTCCTAGCCCCGCGCTGCGGGGAGGCTTTGCTTGTCTGCGTGGGGATCTGGCTCTGAGCCGTGTTGCTTTTGGCCGAAGGCCGTTGCAAAATTCCCCGGAGCTCAGAACAGGTACGATGTGTTCTTCGGGAAAGGTTACGAGGTTTCAGACATAACAGAAGTTCTGAGTATACAAATAGAGGATGTCTATGGGCTGGTGTCAGGAGTGAAGTCATCAAACGCATACATCATGGGGTCAGCGCTGGCTGACGCACTTAGGGCCCCTCGGGCTTGGAGGTGACCTGTAGGCTGGAAGACTAGAAATTACAGGCCCGGCGAGGGGGAGGGTGGGTGAGCAGGAGCAGGGACAGTAATGCACTAGTGTTTTCTCAAATGGGCCTTGAATGAAAGGGGTTAAGACTGTCCCTTAAACTGTTTCCTGGATGGTCTGAGGATGCAGTGAGAGGAAGGTGGGTGGGGAGAAAAGGTCTTCCTGAGCCAGCCTCTCCACCCACCCAGCCACTGCACCCCCACCCCTCCCACTGCACCGCACCCCCCCACCCCACACACATCCCGGGTCTTAGTTTCTGGCTCCGGGCAGAGATCAATCTGTGGCCAATCTCCCACCCAGACAAAGTTTCTGAAAAGATGGTCGGGGCTGGAATGTTTCAGGCTGGCCTTGGGAAGCGCTCTGTTAGGATGACTTGACTTAAGCTGCTTTTGTTGTTGTTCAGTTGCTCAGTCGTGTCCGAATCTTTGCGATCCCGTGGACTGCAGCACACCAGGCTTCCCTGTCCTTCACCATCTCCTGGCCACTGGAAGCACTTTATACTGAGGACCATTCACTAGCCCAGTAAGAGTTTGACCCCAAGGTCCAGCTGGGAAGATGGACGCTGGACTGAGAAGCCCTGGTGGGAGACTGAATAGATAGTCCCCTGTGGCTTGGGGTGGGGGCATGGCTCAGTTCTTAAAATCCTGCCCTGTGATGCAAGAATAGGATGAGGTGGCCTGGGAAAAGGAATAAGGGTGGGCAAAATATTTTAGCATTAAAAAAATAGCAACTGACTGATAAGGCCACATGCCCTGAGGCAGAAATAGAGGAGCTGCTAGGGCTGGGCCAGAGCCAGGGATGAAGGCCATCATAACAGGCCCTGGGGCCTGGTTCAAGTTCTTCAGTTCAGTTCAGTCACTCAGTCATGTCTGACTCTTTGCAACCCCATGGACTGCAGCACTCCAGGCCTCCCTGCCCATCACCAATTCCCAGAGTTTACTCAAACTCGTGTCCTTTGAGTGGGTGATGCCATCCAACCACCTCATCCTCTGCTGTCCCCTTCTCCTCCCGCCTTCAAGTTCTTACCTAGGCTTCTTGGCAGAAAGCCCTCGGGCAAGACTGTCCTGTCTGCAAAATGGGACTAATGATACCTATTTTATAGTTCAAATTAGATGCTATGCAGGTAAAAGTAGCTTATAGAGCAAAACACCCCAGAAATCCAGTTGTCTTTTGTGTGTGTATTTTTTGTTTTATTTTTACTCCATGGCTTGTGGGATCTTACTTCCCCATTCAGGGACTGAATCTGAAGCCCTAACAGTGAAAGCGATGAGTCCTAACCCCAGGCCACCAGGAAATTTCCATTTGGGGGGGGGGTATTATATTTATTAACCGTACTGTGAATATTTTATTTTTATTTATCCTATAGCCTTAAGGTATAGTGTTGTTCTTTCGGCCGTCTTTTTAAAACTTTTCATTTTGAAAAATTTCCCGTGTACTCAGACACAGAGAGGATGATATGATGAAGCCCCGGTACCCTTCAGCCAGTTCAACCATCCTTAATATTGCATCAGGGCGATTTTGATGTCTTCAGGCTGAGTTAATCTGGGTGAATACATTTCTTTGATTAATCAAGTTCCCCGCGTGCTTTAAATCTTTTGAAGTAAAATCTGCCCTCTTGGGAAAAAAGAGTGTGTTTGTATATTAGGTGTTTTGCTTTTATGCGCTTGCCACGGCCTGTGACTGGCATTTCAGCCAGGTCTGATGGTTCGGTGGGGACTCCCACCTGGGGCCTCCGTGGCCCCCTCACCCTTCCTTAAGCCACAAGGGGAAGATCAACCCTCCCAGGAGTTTGCGGGCCTCTGTGGACTCTGTTTTTCCACTTGCTATAATTTGAAGGGAAAAGGTTGTTCTGCAGTCCAAATGATTATTTACAGGAGGAGGTGGGGAGTTTCAGGGGAGCCGGAAAGTCGGTTGTCTCTGATTATTTTAGCCCTCCACATAGATGGTCACTGATTCCCTTGTCTGGGTGTGGTGGTTTCGGTGGGAAAAGTGGGGAGATGGGGAGTTGGGGGGCGGGGTGGTGAAGGCTGATGGAGTTTCCTTTGATCTGTTTCTGCTGTGTGTAATTCAAGCTTCTTAACTTGACCAAATCAACTCTGGGTGGTTGTGAGGGTCACATGTCAACTCCCAGAGACATCCGTGTCTGTCTCACTCACCAGTCTGTTCCTTCTGCAGCACATAGTAAGTGTTCAATAGATTTATGTTGAAGAGCAGGAAGGAGGGGAAGGAAGGAACGAAAAGCTACATCCATCCATCTAGTCATAATTCATTGCAGATCTTTTTTTTAAGCTTCTTTTTAAAATGTTGTGTATTATTATTGCCATTTTTACTTTTTCTCGTCATCGCAAATCTTTCATTTCATGACTTAGAAATGTCATTAGAAGGCCCCCAGTGAGGGGGAAATGCCTGTTTCCTCTGGGCTTCGAATACCTTCTCTTTTTCTTCTTGTAGAAATTGTATTCCTATCTCAGACTTAGCTCAGGTGACACTGTGTCTTTTAAAACGTGTTGGACTTTCTCTGGCAAAATCCATGGCCACCTGCCCTGCCTCTTACACCGCTGTTCACACCTCTGTAAAGTCCAGGCAGGAGGGAGGTCGTTCTCTGCGTTGTCAGGTGCCAGTGGCAAGCTGGTCCCTGGGAGGTTGGCTCTGCCAACCGTAGAGGAGTCAGGCTCAGAGAGGCGAAGTGGCTCTCCAGGTAGACACAGCTCGTGAACGACGAGCCTCAGGTCCAAACTGGGCCTTGGCCGGTTCCAAAGTCCTGCTTGGAGCACTGCCGCTCCCCAGTGCGTCCGAATCCTTGGCTTTCTGTTCCCCCTCTCTGGGCTGGGCGGTTCTCACATTTAGGAATGGAGCCCATGCCTCCGTTTCTTGGTCCCTGGGTTAGCTCAGAGCTGCGGGGGGCAGATGTTTAGCTCCTACACGGGCACATCTCTGGCTGCCCACACACCACCCCAGGTGCCGGGTCGTTCTCCTCCCACCCTGACTACCTGCAGGATTATCCCCACCACCAGGAGTTTATGAGCCTTGAGCCCAGGGGCGTGGCCCACTCCAGTCCTTGTTGGTGGGGGCTTGGTACACATCAGGGCCCACCAGGTTTGTCAGGAGGCTCACAGAGTGGGGAGTGGGGAGGAGAGGGTGGAGGGGCTCTGCACCCGGATGTAAGCTCCATGCAGGCCAGGGCCTTGTCTTGTTGGTTGTAGCTGCAGTGTCCAGTTGCTCCGTCTAAGCACACAGTAGGTGCTTACTAAATACGCATCCAGTGCATGAGTCACTGCCGAGCCCTGCTTCCTGACTCCCCAGAGCCAGCTTTATTGTGGGTTCTTGAGCCACTGCTGAGAGTGGACGGGTCAGACCAAGGGACCACCCAGTGTGACCCTGGCCCCCAAGTGGACAGCATCTCCACCACCCCTAACTGGTGTCACTGCTCCTGCCTGCTTGTGGTGTGTCCCCACAGTCTGGCCTGGTCAGATTCGGACCTGCCCCATGGGGCCCTTGTTTCCCCGCCGTCTCACCCCTTCACGCAGCTTCTCCTCTGGAGAGGGAGACACGATGTCCGAGCTACTAATCCCCAGCCTCTGACGTGCCCTTGAACTTTCCTTTAAACAGCTCTCCGACCCCCCAGCAGCACTTCGGGTCACATTCCCAGAGAGCCGACAGATGAGGGCTGAGTCTGTTTATTTTCCAAGATTTCAAAAAAACATGCCTTTTCCCCCCTTCTGACCTCAAACAAAACTTTTTTCTCTGCAACACTTGTATTTTTAACTGCATGAGAAAATATGGTAGGGGAGCATATTTTCTTTGCAGAACTGTCATTTTAAAAGAATTTTTTCATTTAAAAAAACAAAAAGGTTTGAGGGATGGGGAGAGTAAGGTTGTTTTGTTTCTCTGTTTTTGTTTTTTGGTGCTGTGAGGGCTCCTTGGAGCTATTTTCTGCCCAGAACCACGTGTATATATGGCCCTTACTCAAAGATTCTGAGAGGTTCCTGAAAATTGAGCCTGTAGCTATTTTCGACCTTGTTGTGATCAAGGATTTCTGAGCACCTTTTCCTCTGCTTCTGAAGACCTAAGACTGGACCCACTCACTGAGAGCTGTAAATAGGCATCTCCCTAGACAGCAGGAAGTGCTTAATGTCTTTGCTTTGAGGAGCGGGTATTCTGGGCAGAGTGTGGGACAGAGTGGGAGGTGGGGCCTGGCCTGCTCTCCCTCCCACTGTGGGAGTCAAGGATGGCAGCAGCCTGTGGGCATATTTGTAGCCTCTGAATTCTCATCTGGGCTTCCCCTGGTAGCTCAGCTGGTAAAGAATCTGCCTGCAATGCAGGAGACCCCGGTTTGACTCCTGGGTCGGGAAGATTCCCCTGGAGAAAGGATAGGCTACCCACTCCAGTGTTCTTGGGCTTCCATAGTGGCTCAGACGGTAAAGAATCTGCCTGCATTGTAAGAAAATGGGGCTCTATTCCTGGGTTGGGAAGATCCCGTATGTAGGCTCTGAAGCCCAGAGAGGGTTGGTGACTTGACCGTAGTCACACAGCCTCCCAGACGGTGATGAGCAGAGGCCTGGAAGAGAGTAATTTCCCTGTGTCTTGGTCTTTGTGCCAAATGTCCTCTATGCCTGAGTCTCCCCATGATCCAGGACCTATCTATTGACTTCCTGGAAGCAGTTTCATTACGCTCAGTGGAGCCGTCTTTGGCCTGATTGGGGTATGGTTCTCTTGTTTCTATCAGTTTGTGCAACTGTGTTCTTTGTTCCTCTCCAATTAGGGTCTGGCATGTCAAATACCTACATTTCAGGGATCCTTCTAGGATTTAAAACTTTTAGTTCAACATGCGTGTGTGTGTCTGTGTATGTGCTCAGTCATGTCCGACTCTTTGAGACCACATGGTCTGTAGCCTGCCAGGTTCCTCTGTCCAGGCAAGAATCCTGACATGGGTTGCTATTTCCTACTCCAGGGGATCTTCCTGACTCCGGGATCAAACCTTCATCTCTCGCATCTCCTGCATTGGTAGGTGGATTCTTTATTACTCCACCACCTGGGAAGCCCAGTACTTATCACTTGGGAGGCTGCTCTGTGCTCAAGAGAAGTAGAAAAACTGGCCGCTGCTGGAAAGGAGCACTTGCTTAGCAGGGGTGGTTGAAGCACAGGCACTCCCAAGTGCTGAGCTGCTTCTGGAAGATGCTTCTGTCCCAGTCTCTCCACATCTGGCTCCCTCTCATCACCTCCGTCCTTGGCTCTCACCTCTGCTGCCGCTATCCTGGTTCAGAGTCTCATTCCTTCTCTTGCCTGGACTCTTGCAGTGGCCCCCAAAATACTGAGTTGGCCAAAAAGTTCATGTGGATTTTTCTGTAGCATCTTATGGAAAAACCTGAACGAATGTTTTGGTCAACCCAATACCTCCTGGTCTTGCTAACAGCATGGTAACTCTAAAACTTCCATCCAGTCATGGTTTTCCTCCCACAAACTGGCTCCATCTTCTCCCCTCAGACTCCTGTCCCTTCCCAGACACTTACGATCCAGCCATTCCCTACGACCCCCGACCCTCTGAAGCCTCTGCCTGGAATGCCCTCTCACCCACCTTTGTTTGGAGGACATTTTCTTGTCCTTTCAGGTCATGATGAAGCATCTCTCCTTTGGAGAAACTTCTAGATTCTAGATTGGGGCTTCCCTGGTGACTCAGTGGTAAAGAATCTGCCTGCAATGCAGGAGACCCGGCTTCAATTCCTAGGTCAGGAAGATCCCCTGGAGAAGGGAATGGCAACCTATTCCAGTATCCTAGTCTGGAGAAACCCATGGACAGAGGAACCTGGCAGGCTACAATCCTTGGGGTTGCAAAGAGTCGGACATGACTTAATGACTAATGCTAACTAACTAACTAGATTCCCTGGGTTCGGTTTTCCACTTCTGTGGTCCTACAGCCTTCTGTTCATTTGGGTTCTATAGTCCCCCAGGTTGGCCATAATCATCTGTTTCCTGGCCTTTCTTGTCTTCTGGACCGGGCTCCCGAAAGCAGGGCCGAGGTGCTTTCGTCCCTGTATTTCCAGTAGCAAGCCCAGTGCAGTCACAGATGGAAGCCTGTTTATTCAGTAAATGAGCCCAGGATAGACTGGGAAGCAAGGGGATGGGAGGGGTGGTCCGTTTGGCAAGTAATAGGAGAAACTTGACACAAAAATGAGCCTTTGTTGGCCCTGGAGGGGTGAGTAGACATTAGGCTGGGGGTGAGAGGAGTCTTAGGCAGTGGAAACACACAGTAGAGGCCCCCAGAACCGGCTGTGGGCAGGTGGTGGCAAGTGGGCAATGACAGGGTGGGGAATCATTTGGGGGGTTGGGGGGAGTCTTTCTCTCCATGACCTTCAAGTTTTTTGTAGCTTACTCTGTTCCACTTTCTGCAAGCTGGCATCCTCAAAACAAAGGAGGGATCCTTGGGTTTCCAAAGTGACACAACTCAGCAGGAAACTCGGTGAAATCTGTGTTGCCCTTTTAGCGACACGCCAAGGTAGTGGTTCAGTGTGGCATCCTTGGGGAAGCAGGCAGGTGCGCCCAGGCTCCTCCTGGGGTCATTTCTTCAGTTGTGGGTGGGTGGGTGGATCCCGCCGGCAGGAGCGGCGCTGGAGGGCGTGGCCACAGCTGCCGTGGGCCCTGGTGGGTGCAGAGCTGCTTCCTGGAGCCAGGAAGGAACTGCCTTCTCAGTCCTCCTCCTCGGCCTTCACAATCTCCTGGTGCCTTCGCTTGGTGCTCATCCGCTCATTGTTTCTGGGTCCCTGCCTCAGGCGGGTGGCTATTTTGGGGGTCTTTCAGAGAATTCTAAAAAAAATAAATAAGCCCCAAACTTAGTTTTTGCCCTCAGAGGACGTACATTTGAAATGGTACACAAGCTCAGGGATGCCTTTTGCCAGCCGAGACAGTGTGGGGCTCTCCAGTCATATTGACTTGCTGGTTGACAAAGTGCCTTTAATAACTTAATCCCAGTGACACTGAGCTCTAGCTCCGGGTCAGCCCTGCACCAAGTGCCAAGGGGCATCAGCTCGTGTCATCTTTCTGGCAGCCTTTTGGACAAGAACTGTCTCATTTTATAGATAAAGAAACTAAAGCCTAAACAAAGTATGTATCACTTGTAGTTTAAGGTCAAGAGCCCGAGTGTGGGACTCGCTTACACTGTTCTTTGACTCTTGTGAATGAGGCGGGGGAAGTATTTTTCTCTCTCATTTAACAGATGAGACAATAGAGGTCTGGAGAGTCATACAGAGGCACATTCAGCCTGAACCTGGGCTCCTGATGTGTGATCCGGTCTGCTTTCTTCTGGCCATGTTGCTGTATTATTTATTAATAACTGACAGATGCTGCTGTCCCATGGGGTAGTTGTAAAGCTCCAAGGCAGGGTTTGCCTTCAATGGAATAATAGCAGGGTACACAGAAAATGCTCTGGGCATTAAGGGGCTTATTTTCCTGTCCAGATGCTGGAGATGGGGCTTCAATCCCTGGGTCGGAAAGATCTCCTAGAGATGGGAATGGCAACCCACTCCAGTATTCTTGCCTGGATGATCCCATGGACAGAGGAGCCTGGTGGGCTACAGTCCATAGGGTCACAAAGAATCAGAGCACGTTCCTGTCCACCCCTTGCCCCCCTGGAGCACTGCCCATGTAGCTGTCACTCTGGTGACTCTTGACGATGGGTGGCAATCAGTTTATGTCGACCTGCCCAGTTCCAGGCACAAGGCAGGCTTCTTACTGCCATGCCGGTGCCTTGCTGCCCCTGGTGGTGCAGTAGATGGGAGCGGATGGTACCTAGAAACTCTGATGCAGGTGCAGCCCCATCGCTCACTCTAAATGTCTCTGCAGGGTGGTACCAAGTCAGGGAGTGGGAACAAGACTATTGTTATGTTAAACTTGAAATAGACACCTTTGGTTGGAGGGAGCGAGATGCATCTATTTTTATTTTGGTTTAGTAATAACGAGAGCACTCTGTCTTTTCAGATGCTTGACAGTCACCTGCTAATCCCCTGGGGTCTGGAAGCAGCAGTATTTTCACACCCTCCTTTCACTTTACAGGGCTGGGGAGCAGCAGAATGGGGGTGGGGAGAGGACTGGGACTCAGGCCTTATAGTTTGAGAAGATGCATTTGCACTTGCTCCTGACCCTTCCTTAGTAGGGAAAGAAGGGCACCTAGGTCTGGGAGAGATGCCTCTATGGTGGTGGGAGAACATTGCACAGACCCAAGTCCGGATGCCAGCTGACGTTTGTCCAGCATTTAGTGCTTGCACTTGCTCTGCTTAGCACCGTACCTGTGATGTCTTGTTGGGTCCTCACAGTGCAGGTCTGGGGTCAGTACTGTTTGCTCCTTTGTTCCCTGACTCATTCATCAAGATTATTGAGCTCGCCCTGTGTACCAGATACGATTCAAGGTGCCAAATAAGGCAAAGTCCCATGTCTGGGAGCTTACACCCTAGTGTAAGTCAATCCTAAAGGAAATCAACCCTGAATATTCATTGGAAGGACTGATGCTGAAGCTGAAGCTCCAATACTTTGGCCACCTAATGCAAAGAGCCGACTCACTGGAAAAGACTCTGATGGTGGGAAAGATTGAGGGCAGGAGGAACAGGGGACAACGAGGGATGAGATGGTTGGGTGGCATCACCGACTTGATGGACATGAGTTTGAGCAAACTCAGGAGATAATGAAGGACAAGGAAGCCTAGGGTGCTGCAGTCCATGGGGTCGCAAAGAGTTGGACACAACTGAGCGACTGAACACCACCACCCTAGTGAGAGTCATCAAAGCAGAGAGCTGAGATTTCTTACTCGGCTCACAGTCCTGGTGAGTGGAGGAGCCACCTCCAGGCTTGTGCTCTGATCACCCTGTTTCTTGTCCCGTCCTGACCACATCACTGGCCTCCTCCAATCTGATATCTCTCCAACACTATCATTGTCTCATTGGGTGAACTGGGACTTCGGGAAATTGTCTCACCTGGCTTTCATTTCTAGGAGATTGATAGCACTTGTGTTTTAGAACACTCTCCCTTATATTAATATTGTGACCTAGAAGTTTGCAAAAGACTTTCGGACCGTTTTTTTGTTGCGGGCGGGGGGGGGTGGTGGTAAACTTTTTATTGAGGTGATAACTCAGTTGGTAAAGAATCTGCCTGCAAAGCAGGAGACCCCGGTTTGAATCCTGGGTCAGGAAGATCCTCTGGAGAGGGATAGGCTACCCACTTCAGTATTCTTGGACTTTGCTTGTGGCTCAGCTGGTAAAGAATCCACCTGCAATGTGGAAGACCTGGGTTCGATCCCTGGGTTGGGAAGATCCCCTGGAGAAGGGAAAGGCTACCCACTCCAGTATTCTGGCCTAGAGAATTCCATGGACTGTCCATGGGGTTGCAGAGTTGGACACGACTGAGCAACTCTCACTAACTTCACTATTCGTGTAGAAAAGGCAGAAACAATCAGTGCACTGCTGGATGGGATTTTGCAAAGCGTGCACATCACAGAGCCAACACCCTAGAAGCCCCCTGGAGCCCCCTCCAGTGTCTGCTTGCTCCAAGGTGCTGCTAACACCTGGGGTTGATTTTGCCCACCTTTGAACTCTGGATGCACAGAATCACATGCTACCTCTCGTTTGGGTCTGGCCTCCTGGACTCACTGCACTCGAGGTTCAGTCACATGGTTGCAGGCACTGGCAGTTGGCGTCTTCTCACGGTCTTCCGCAGTCTCCCATGCATTTGATAGCCCTGTGAGGTACGCAGGTTGGGGGCTGTCCCCTGGATCTCCACACCCTAGACCCCACATCACTGAGCGTTCTCCTCCTAGTTAGTGGAGCATGTTCTGGAACCTTCCCCTCCAGTTTCACGTGCAACAGAAGTTCCTTTCCAGGTCTCCTTTTGTTCTGTAGAAAGGGACACTGTCTCCTCGGCTCCTCTGGGAAATAACTTGCATTCCCTGGAAGTCACCCTGGGACGGCCGGCTGAGGGATGTGGCCACTTTGAACTCACCCTCCTCCCAACCCTATAATTATCCTGCTTGCTCTTGTATAAGGCTTTCCTTAGCCGTGGTTCTCAAACCGTTAGTTCTCACACTGGGGACCCAGCTAGCAACCCCAGCAGGTTTTGGCCCCCTGGTAAGATGCCTCAGGCAAGGGAGGCTTTTCCTCTGTCCTCTGTTGAGATAGAAGGTACAGGCAGAGGTGCCTCCTTTGTCCTGAAAACATACCCATGATGCTCTGCTAGGCGGCTTGTCACATTCTCCTGCTGTAAACCCCAGTCTCGCATGGCCCTGCCCAGGGGAAGCCTAACTGATGGAACATTCTGTGCTCCAGCTCCTCCTTTCCCGAACCCTTTTTTTTTTTTTAGTTAACTTGGCCATTTTAATATAACAACCCAATAAGGATAGAGAAAGCATTCAATAAGTATTTTTTTTAACTGAAGTAGAGTTGATTTGCAGGGTTGTATTAGTTTGCAGTGTACAGCGAAGTGATATGGTTACATATAGCTGGATAAATAAACCAGAATTTCCATTACAGTTTATTCCCCCTGATTTTAAATGGATGCCTGTCATCAAGGAGACCTCCCCCTGACAACGTACACACCATCACCTCCCCACAGCGGTAGCAGACCCTGTATATAACTCTGGGTATTTATTTCTGCGCCCTTAAAGGTCAAACATGCGCTGTCTCGTGAGAAGTCTGGAATTGAGTCTATCTGAGGAACTGAGAGTGGACCGTGGTTGACAGCTTGGATGGGGTGGCTCTGGGACATGTCCCATCTGACAGCTGCCTCGGAAGTGGCCTGATTTTTCTGGAAGTGATTTGTCCCTTTGCCCAAGAAATTGCCACGGGCTTGCTCTTTGGTTCTCCAAAAGCTTCTGCTTTTTTTGTTGTTGTTACTTTGACCATGCTTTCTTACCAATTGAATCCCTGGTTTTCTGAATTCCCACTGCTGATTTTGCTAAAACCTAAGCCCTAAACTGCAAACACGCACAGAGCATGCATAGCATTATTCCCCTCTTCCTGCCAGTGGCAGACATGGCTAATCAATTGCCCCACTCCTGTCCACTGAGCCTGAATCCTGTCTCGAGTCCTGGAACTCCGGGTAGTCATTGCCATCTGTTTGGAGCTCACAGGCTTAAAATCTTTTTGCCATTGCAGCTCTGGGTGGAACAAACAGAATCCTGCTTTCTGGTAAGGAAGCTTGATTTCCTTTGAAAGGGGCCCGAAATGAAGGAAATCACCTTTTGGAAGCATTTCTTAGTTATCTGGACCTTTTCCCTTTGCAGGTGGGGTGGAGGGGAGTGGCTGTGGGGTCCATGTCTTGCCCAATGGATATGTTGAATCCAGGAGTCCACATTCCTTTAGGGCGTCACTTGCTGCTCCCAACATCACAGTTTCAAGGAGACTTGAAGGTTGTAAATAAGTATCTGGACTCTCTCCCAGCCTCCTGAGGTCTCACAATGGTTGTTTGTTCCTGGAGTCCTCAGAGTACATCCAACAGGATAAAAATGTGCCCTGCTCAAGTCCCCAGTTTGGAATAGACTCACTTCCTGCTTCCTGGGTGAGATACCACCTGGCAGGAGGGAGGCCCTGGTCAGGGGCAGGGCAGTCTGAGGGCCACTGTCCTGGGGGCCTGGCTTGGGTGGGGCACCCCTGTTCTTCGCCCTGAGTGTTTATTTCCCAGGGGCTCCCCACACTGCTTACCGATACTGTTCACAAAGTCAGCGGTTCCCTCTGTCTGGCAGGGAGTTTAGGGCAGAGAGTGGGGTTAAGGGACTCCTGGGGGCATGGGTGAGCCACCTCTCGGTCCCATCCTTTCTACCTGTCCCCCCATCACGCTCTTACTACAGCAGGGCTGGCTGGGGTGCCGAGGCCTCAGGCCAGCCTACCTGGTGGTTTAAAACCAGACTTAATCAAAATGTAAATACTTCTTAGGGCCAGAAAGCATGTTGGTCCAGGTGTCTGAGCAGAGACTGGGAACTAGGAGCCTGAGGAGGGGGCGGGGCCTTCGGGGCTCCTTCCACACGGAAGCCAGGGGTTCCCTGGGGCCCCCGCCAAGGCCTCTGCAGGAGCCAACTGTCGCCAGGGTGACAACGCCCCACCTGCCCCATTGCTGCTTGAGGACTCGGTCACTGGGGCAAAGGTTGCTCTGGTGGACCGACATCTGCTCCTTTCCTCCTACCTGGTCCCCCTCCCCCTCAGAGTCAGCGGCGTTTCCCGGAGGGGGCCTCTGGCCCATGGCTGTTCAGTGACTTGGAAGACAGTCACAGGCATTCACAGAGGGCTGTGTGTCCGCCATTGTTCTGGACTCCAAGGGTCGGCCGTGACCAAGGCAGACGCCATCCCTGCCTTTGGGTCAGGGTGGTGACCGGGAGTAAACCAGGAAGCAAACGCGATCATCTCAGATAGAAATCATCTATAAACGCGTAAACACAGGTAATTCCCGATAGTGATGAAAACTATGGAGTCAGTGAGATAAAGCAGGACCAGAAGAGAGAAGGAGGCCAACTCCATGGGTAGAGGTGTTACTGTAGGTGGGGACCCAGGCAGCCTCCACAGGGGTCATGTGACTCAGGGGTGTCAGAAAGGGGCCCGCATGGGGTGTCAGGAAGCCGGCACAACTGGAGCAAAGACCCGGAGGTGGGCACCAACTGTAAAGCCTACATGGGAACTGGATGAGGTCAGGATGCCTGGAGGGGAGTGCAGACCATGGGGGCCGCAGTGAGAGGCAGGCGGGGGCTAGTCATGTGCGGGGCTTTGGATAGTATTCCAAGCTCGTTGTAAGTCGCTAGAGGACTGCATGAGAGAATGCCATGTTTCGGTTTGGGTTTGGATGCTCAGGCTGCTGGGCAGAGATGGTTTGGAGCGGTGAGAACAGAGGTGGAAGAGCAGGAGGGAGGCTGGTCCCTCCTGTCCGGGGACAGAGCGGATGCTGGCCCGGCCCAAAGTGGCAGTTGTGGAGACAGAGAGGGGACAGATGTGTGTTTTGCTGTAGAAACCACAGATATGAGCATGGACACAGAGTGGAATATAAGCGCGGGGGGCGGGAAGAGTGAAGAGTGGGGTGTCTCCTGGGTTTTGGACTCGGTAGGGCTCCTCTGATTCATTCACCTCCTCGGTTGAATGGTCTGTGGTGTCCCCTCCCCAACAAGAGTCCTTACTTACCCTCAAGTGCCACGTGGTACCTGGCTCTCGTGGGCACCCATTAGCATACCTGGAGAGGTTGACTCTACCTGCTTTTCTGGATCCGGAAGGCTGGATAGCGTCATGTTACCTGGAGTCTGGGGAAGCTGGTAAAGGATTTAATGCCCGAGAGGCAGCCCAGGGCAATGTGGCTGATGGGCCAGTGAGCAGGATGTGGCTGGGGACTGCGGTCGACAGCCCTGGTGACAACTTCGGGACAACAGTGAGAGCTATTATTGATTGAATGCTCACCCTGCCCTGTGCCAAAAGCCATACGTGCATTTTCTCAGTTATTCCTTGCAACCCCAAGCAGCAGAATAGACCATCTTATTTCCATTTTGTAGATGCAGAGACCATGGTTCAGAGGGTTTGGTCCAAGGTCAGCTAGGCAGTTAGAGGCCAAGCTCACTGATAGGCCCTTGACTCCTGGTATTCAGTCTGTTACCAACATCCAACCCTGTCGCTGGTGTACCATGCTGTCCCCTCACCCGTTGCGTGCTGAGGGCCGGCTCTGTGTCCCTGTCTAGGGTGGGCATGCCAGAGAACCCCTGCTCCTCCATGGAGGAGGACCGCGGGGAGTTTGCAGAAAGGGCAGTCCCTCCCTGCTACCTTCCCTCCCTTTCTTCTTCCTTCCCTTCCTTCCTTAGAGGGCTTGCTGCGGGGTCCAGGCCCGGTGGGAGTTGCAGGTCCAGGAGACCTTTGTTCCCGGCAGGAGCAGTGTCAGCTCTGTCTTTTGGGGGTGATCACTGCAGCTGCCCCAGCCCTGCCTGCTGCCACTCTGGCACCCACAGGGGTTATGCCTGACCGATTTCCACTTGATCTGCCGCTGCCTGTTCTTGCTGGTGGGTGGAGAGCAAAGCTCCTCCATCAGGTTTGGACGAATCCGAAGGGCTCCCTCAGGGTCTGAGGATGAAAGTCATGCCGGTGGTTATTGGGCCAATTATGCTGTAGCTGGGAGTGGGGAGGGCTTGTTATTCTGATGTCCTGAAAAGGAGGTGTTATGTGCCCACATGTCCCAAACCTTCAGTTCAGGGGCCCTGGCCTGGCAGGTGACCGTCCAAGCGTGTCATCCTGGGGTCAGGACCGTGGACTGAGCCAGTGGAGTGTGACTTTCCTGACTGCCACCCTCTCCATGTCCCCCAGCTCCGCAGTGGAAACCCGTGGGGGTGGAGCTTGCCTCCTCCTCATTCACATTGTACGGCCCCTCCTGGCCCCTTCCAAGTACCCAGTAAATACTGGATGGTAGATTGAGTGAGTGAATGAATGCGTGTATGAATGGACGGGCCACCCCTGGTCTTTGCTGCTTCTCTGTTCCTCTGGACCTGCACAGTCCAAGCTGATAGCCACTCACCATTTATGGCCACGGAACTCCTGAAATGTGGCCAGTCTGAACTGGGATGTGCGCTGAGTGTATACCATTTCAGAGATGAAGTATGACCAAAAAAAGTCAAGTGTCTCTTTAATTTTTTTTTATACTGATTATGTGTTGAATGATATTTGATACACCGAGTTAAATGTGAAATGTTACCAAAATTTATTTCGCTTATTTCTTTTTCCTCATTCAGGCAGTTTAAGTGTGGCTCAAGTTCTATTCCTCTCGGACTATGCTGGCCTCAGCTGAGGCATTTGTCTTTGAAAGGCCAAGAGGCCTGGGCTGCAATCCCACGTCTCCCATTCCTGCCTGTGTACCACACAGCAGGGCTCTGAGCCTCAGTCTTCTCACCTCTGAAATGGGGAGGCTGACACCTCACAGTCAGCATTAGCGGGAGGAGACAGCAGTGCCTTGTGTGGGGGACCCACGGCATTTCAGCTTTCTCCAGCTCTCGAGGAGGTAGTCTCTGATTTGGGGGTTTTTGGCCAGGCCACGACTGAGCCCTGCTCTTGAGACTCAGAATTCAGGCTGTAATGCTGAGTTGAAGAGTAAAATGAAAAGAAAATCACTGTGTCCTGAATAAGCAGGTGTGTCAGAAGGATGGAGTGAGGAGCGCAGGCAAGCTTCTCATCAGGATCCCAGAGCCTCAGAGTGGGGAACTCAGGGAGCAGGGGGCAGCCCGTGATTGTCACCCACCCCCTGGGGCCCTAGGGTGCTCTCCACCCCAGGCGGTCATCGCCTGCACCCTCCGTGGTGCTGGGGCAGACGCACAGGTGCCCTTCAGCAGCGTCTGTGTTCAGAACAAAGCCGGTCCTGTGTGAGTGTGTGTGTAAGTGTGTGTGTGTGTGTGTGAGTGTGTGTGTGAGAGTGTGAGTGTGTGTGTGTGTGAGTGCGTGTGTGTGTGTGAGAGTGTGAGTGTGTGTGTGTGTGAGTGTGAGTGTGTGTGTGTGTGTGTGTGTAGTGGTTACTCCTGTCACTCCCATCCCCAGGGTTCAGTGCCCTGGTCCTTGAAGGGGGCAAAGCAGGTTCAGGACCAGAATGGTTTCCCCCGCCCCCACCCCTTGGCCACCTGGGTAGCTGCCAGGATCCATTCAGCACTGAATGCCTCCTGGGCGTTTCCTCAGCTGACCCCCCCAATCCAGCGAGCATTTGCCCATTTCACAGAGGAGGAAATGGAGGCTGGAAGGGACTCAGCTAGTCAAAGGCCACACGCTTAGAAAGAGGTGGGCGGCCAGGAATTGAATAGGGGTCTGTGCTGCGTGCTTGGAGGGTGGACTTCTGACAGAGCGCCCAGAAATCTGCAGCTGGGGGGCCTGGATGGACTGGCAGGAGGCTCGTGCTGCTTGTCTTTTTTAAGAATATCATCATTCAGGACTTCCCTGGTGGTTCAATAGTTAGGAACTTGCCTTCCAATACAAGGAATGCGGGTTTGATTCCTGGTTGGGGGACTGAGATCCCACCTGCAGTCGGGTAGCGAGGCCCGCATGCCACAACTAGAGAAAGCCTGTGCATTGCAACAGCACAGGCAAATAAAATATCATAAAATTAAATAAAATATCACCATTCTTAGCATCGTGGCCTGTCTGTCCCTCTGTGTCCAGTCTGCTTCAGGGGCTGATCCCGAAGCCTTAAGGCCCTGGCATCCCCCAGAGCAAGGGGAGGATGGCCCCCTGCCCCCAGCGTCCTCCTCTGTCACAGCGGCTCCTCCTTGTTGAGAGGGGCCAGCCTGCAGAGAGGCTACTCAGGAACACCAGCTACATCTATTACTGTAACTGTTGTTTTTGGATGCCACCCAGTTTTCTATTTCCAGCACTTTCTTTTGTTTTGGGAATAGAGACCCTAAGTGATCGATAGCAAGTGAAGATGCCTTGCCCAGCCCTGCCCCATGGCCCGACCCAAGGTCAGGTATGCCCGGCATGTGGGGGCTGGTCTGTTTCAGCAGCACGGGGATGCCAGGAAGGAGGGGGAAGCCACTGGCCCAGGTAGCAGGGTCCCAGAGCAGCGGCTTCTCACGACTGGGCATGGCCAGAAGAAGCGTGTTTCCCAAACCTGCTGAGGTGGGGCAGGACCAGGTGCCTGGCCGCAAGGAGCCCTGGGAAAGCCCAGGTGAAGTTCTCCTGAACCTCACCTTGGGCTTGGCACTGAGGGCCTCAGACCCTCCAGCTCCCAGGGCTCCCTGCTTCAGGGCTCAGGGTTCTCTCAAGCTTCAGGAACCCAAGATCTCCAGGGATTCTTGGCCCCTCTTCCCATCCACTTGAGGGCAGAGCAAGAAGCCGGCAGAAGATGTGCCAGGTCATCTCTCAGAGTCCTGGGTGGGAGGGAGCCCAGCACAGCCTGCTTCTGGGGTGACACCTCGCTCACGCATCATTCGTTCTCTCACTCATTTGCAGTGCAGACACTAACTGAGGTCTGCCCAGTGACCTCTCACTGAGCGCTCGAGAGCAAAGGGGACGTGGCCTCTGTCCCTTTAGATGGGGACCTAATAAAGACATAAATCATGATAAGTGCTTTGATGGAGAGACTGGGGAGCCATTGGGGAGAAACATGGAGACAACTTTTGGATTGATGGGGAGCAGGTATGAGGAACGAGATCTGAATACTTGTTGGAGGAGGTGGGGGTGATGTGTGTCAGAGTGCTCAGAGCGGCATTATTTGTGACGGTAAAAATTTGGAAATAAGCCACTGTCAACAGAGGGTGGGTGAATGAATTATTTTCACAAAACCTGTGGGTTTATACATCAAAAAAAACTTTTTTAACTCTCTACAAACTTGAAATAGTTCATTAAAAAAAAAAGATACTGGAGTGTATATCTGACCAAGGGAATGACATGTGCAAAGGCCCTGAGGCAGGAAATTTTCCCAGTGAGGAAGAAAGTGAAGGTCTGGCTTTTGCCCTGCAGGCTACCCCATGACCTCTCTGTTTGAATATCTGCTTTTAGCTGCCCCTGAGATCATGGGAAAGGCCCTTGGGAAGGCCTTGTGGGAATCCTGGGTGTCAGCTGGAGGATAGTGAGATGGTCGCAGAAACTGGACCATCTGCGGCATTGCCTGCCTAAGCTAGCCTTGTGGGAGGGGAACCCCTGGGGTGAGTCAGTCCTCTTTGGTTAGATGCAGTGGAGCCTAGTTGAGTTTCTGCCAAGGGCCCATGCTGATCCTTCTCTCCTTTTGTGGAGGAGTTTGCCTGCTCACCCAGCCATTGTGTGGGGTGAGTCACTGTTTTCCCCATTTTGTTGATCGCAGACACCTTCCAACACATCTGTTCAGCCCGAATTGCACACGCTGGTGAACTTCGACATCTAGACAAGCAAGCTGGGCATGTGCTTCGGCTGTGTGTCCAGGAACGGCTCTTCCAGAACCCTCTGAAATCTGTGGAAGCGGGGATTGCAGATTGAGGATCACTGATCTGGTCTTCTCTTTTCTGATGCGGAAACAGAGACCCAAAGAGGGGAGGCGTCCCATCTGAGGTCATGTGGAGAAGGAAGGAAGCGAGGGGCCCAAATGATGTTTGATCAGTCTGGACTGATTAGTCCAGAGCTTTCTCTTGGCCCTGAACTTGGGTCTCGATGTCCCTGGCCGAGATTAGTCCTCTGACCTCTCCTGGGGGGAGATGTGTTGAGTCTGATTCTGGCCCTGCGACCCCGCTGGGTGGGGTGGGAGCTGCGGGTGTGAGATTCAGGCCAGGGCGCCGCACCTGCAGGTGCTTCCTGCTGTCGTTCTGCAGGAGAGAGCTTCCCACCCCCTCCCTGTGACTTTCTGGCTGCAGCATCCTCCAGCATCTACTGGGTGCAGGGCAGGGTGCTGGGTGCAGCAGGTTGTGGCCTCTGCCCTGCTGGACCCTCCTTCCAGCAAGTCGGTGCCAGGTTGGTTATTAGAGGGCATCCAGGCTTTGCCTGAGAAAGTGCTGTGTGCCCCACATGACTCACTTCTCTCTGGGCCTCTGAGTCCCTAGCTGTTCGTTGAGGGGCAGGCTGTGTGATCACCAAGGCCCCTCCCAGCCCTGGCATCCATTAGTGCTGAGTCTGTTGGAGAGGAGGGAATAATTACAGCCCTTTCTCATTGAGCTTTCTTCACTGTGCTGAAATGCTTTACACGCTCATGGCTCCTGGGTCTGTGAGGTCACAAGTCAGTGGAAGCACAGAGAGGTTGAGTGACTTTCCCAGAATCACACAGCTAGGAAAGGACACAGCTGGGATGTAAACCCAGGCAGTCTGATCTGGGAACGTGCGATCTTAAATCACTGCTTATGGCAGGCTGAACAAGGGCTCCCAAAGATGTCAACATCTGAAATCCCTGCCACTTGTGAATATGTTACCTCGGTGGTAAAGGGACTTTTCAGTTAATTAAATTAATTAAAGAATCTCGAGATGGGGAGGTTTGCCTGGATTATCCTGATGGGCCCAATGTAATCACAAAGATCTTTATAGGAAGGAGGCAGAGGGAGATTTGACTACAGAAAAGGAGGCCAGAGTGATGCAGCTTGAGAAACACTCAACCAGTGACTGCTGGCTTTTAAGATGCGGAAATGGACCGCAAGCCGAGGAATGCAGGCAGCCTCTAGGAGTCGGAAAAGGCATCAGAGTCTTCCCTAGAACCTCTGGAAGGAATCAGCCTTGCCAACACTTTGGTTTTAGCCCAGTGAATCTGATTTCAGCTTTCTGACTTCCAGAACTTTCACATAATAAATTCACGTTATTTTTAAGCCGCTAAATGTGTAGTGATTTCTTATAGCATCATTAAGAAATTAAAATTATCATGTCCTACTCACACATCTCCTTGCAGCAGGCTCTCCTTTCTGTATTCAAGTTAGAGTCTGAAATCCTAGGGGTATAAATTTAATCTGCCAAATACAGCTCTCCTTGGCCATTTTACAATTAAAGAAGCATGTTAGAGAAAGACTTTGTAAGGCCAACCACCTTGTCCCCATTTTCTCTGCTGTGTAATGGGAATTAGGAAGGGAAGGGAAGGAGGGAAAGAGTTATGGGACCCACAAAGACTCTGCCTCTGAAAAGCCCCAGGGGGATGCTCCATCTCCCAGGCACCATCTTTGGTCTTCTGTGAGTGATCACCTACAGTGGGGTTTTGATCAGATGCCCAGCACATCCTTGTGGGCTGAACAAACACGGCCAGGTCCTTGCAGAGAACACAGGTGCTCTGGTTCATCTTCGGGTACCTGTGCTTGTGGTAGAAGTAGCCCTGGACTTTACTTGGTCAGGAATTTTAAAAAATACATTATTTATTTGGCTGAATAAGGTCTTCGTTGCATTGTGCAGGATCCTTTTTTTTTTTTTTTTGGAGGCTAATTACTTTACAATATTGTGGTGGTTTTTGCCATACATTGACATGAATCAGCCACAGGTGTACATGTGTTACCCATCCTGAACCCCACTCCCACCTCCCTCCCCATCCCATCCCTCTGGGTCATCCCAGTGCACCAGCCCTGAGCACCCTGTCTCATGCATTGAACCTGGACTGATAATCTATTTCACATATGATAATATATATATTTCAATGCTATTCTCTCAAATCATCCCACCCTTGCCTTCTCCCACAGAGTCCAAAAGTCTCTTCTATACAACTGTGTCTCTTTGCTGTCTCGCATATAGGGTCATTGTTCAGTTCAGTTCAGTCACTCAGTCGTGTCCGACTCTTTGCGACCCCGTGAATTGCAGCACGTCAGCTCTCCCTGTCCATCACCAACTCCCGGAGTTCACTCAGACTCAACGTCCATCGAGTCAGTGATGCCATCCAGCCATCTCATCCTCTGTCGTCCCCTTCTCCTCCTGCCCCCAATCCCTCCCAGCATCAGAGTCTTTTCCAATGAGTCAATTCTTCACATGAGGTGGCCAAAGTACTGGAGTTTCAGCTTTAGCATCATTCCTTCCAAAGAATACCCAGGGCTGATCTCCTTTAGAATGGACTGGTTGGATCTCCTTGCAGTCCAAGGGACTCTCAAGAGTCTTCTCCAACGCCACAGTTCAAAAGCATCAATTCTTCGGCACTCTGCTTTCTTCACAGTCCAACTCTCACATCCATACATGACCACTGGAAAAACCATAGCCTTGACTAGACGGACCTTTGTTGGCAAAGTAATGTCTCTGCTTTTGAATATGCTATCTAGGTTGGTCATAACTTTCCTTCCAAGGAGTTAGCGTCTTTTAATTTTGTGGCTGCAGGCACCATCTGCAGTGATTTTGGAGCCCAGAAAAATAAAGTCTGACACTGTTTCCACTGTTCCCCATCTATTTGCCATGAAGTGATGGGACCAGATGCCATGATCTTCATTGTCCTTAAAGATCCTTAACTGCTCATGTGTTAAGAGTCATTGTTACCATCTTTCTAAATTCCATATATATGTGTTAATATACTGTATTGGTGTTTTTCTTTCTGACTTACTTCACTCTGTATAATAGGCTCCAGTTTCATCCACCTCATTAGAACTGATTCAAATGCATTATTTTTAATAGCTGAGTAATATTCCATTGTGTATATGTACCACAGCTTTCTTATCCATTCATCTGCTGATGGACCTCTAGGTTGCTTCCATGTCCTGTGCAGGATCTTTTGTTGCGGCTCCCAGACTCTTGCTGTGGTGCTCGGGGTCAGTAGTTATAGTGTGTGGACTTAGTTGCTCCATGGTATGTGGGATCTTAGTTCCCAGGCCAGGCATCAAACCTGTCTCCACTGCATTGCAAGGCAGATTCTTAGCCCCTAGACCACTGGGGAAGTCCCGAGGTCAGGAATTTAAACAGTCCTTAAAGAAAGCAGTTCTTTCTGTAGAGAAGCTATCTTGAGTTGATCTTTAAGGACAATGTGCTGGCTCCGTAAAACCCAAGGTGAGGCCCTCTGGTCCTGTCCAGCAGCACAAAAAGTGGGGTTCTTTTACCTTCCCCAGAGTGTGGCTTAACTGCTCATGTGTCAATGACAAAGACACATGGGACCTGAGAACTCATGGACCCAGTTCCTCATCTGAAGAAACTAAGGCCCAGAGAGAGGAAGGGACTCCCTAGGACCACACAGGAAGTGAGTTAATGGTTTTCTTGAGGGGAGTTTCAAGCTCTGAAATTATAGGGATTTTTTCCTGGGGTCACATTAAAACATGGGGTTCATTCACTCATCCATTTAAGACATTTTATTGTGTACCTACTCAGCCAGGCACTAGGTATAGTCATGGTGCTAGCTTTTGAGGAGTAACCTTCTAAAGGGTGAGAGGGGTGGGTGACAATAAGCAAGCTTAAAAGCTAAATGAATAAAATAATTTAAGGTCATTATAGTTTATAAGGGACTTCCCAGGTGGTATTAGTGGTAAAGAAACCACCTGCTATGCAGGAGACATAGGAAACATGGGTTTGATCCCTGGGTTGGGAAGATCCCTTGGAGGAGGGCATGGTAACCCACTCCAGTATTCTTGCCTGGGAAGTCCTCCCACGGACACAGGAGCCTGGTGGGCTACAATCCATAGGGTTGCAAAGAGTCAGACAGGACTAAAACAACTTAGCATGCTTGCATGCATAGTTTATAAGGGGAGTGAGTAAACAAGATGTAATAGGGAGTATCTGTTAGACAAAGTAATCTTTGTCGCCTCTCGAAGGAGGTGACCTCTTAGCTGGAAACCAAAGAAAGAGTCATAGGAAGAGTGTTTCACGCAGAAGAAACAGCTGGAACACAGGCTCAGAGTCATGGGGGAGAGGAGGGAGGAACTGGAACCAAAGACAGCCCGTTGCGGCTGGCACGAGTGAACCAGGAGATGAGGCTGGGGAGACAGACAGGTGGGCTTTAGCCTGCAGGCCTTGTGGGTCATGGTGAAGAGTTCAGGTTTTATCCCAAGGACCACGGGGAGCCATTGGAGAGACTGGAAGTGGTTTGCTTTTGTAGACTGACCTAGGCTGCAACATGGGCAGTGGGTTGGATGGGAACCGGGTGGAGGCTGGGAGGCCATCGGAGGCTGCTGCACTCATTCTGTGAGATGTGGTGGTGGCCTGGACCAGGGCAGCGGCGCACTGTGGAAGGGCAGGGAGGTGGCAGAGTCAAAATGTCATTGGGAAAGAGAATCTATAGGACTTGGTGGATAGTTGCAGGTGGAAGACTATTAGTTAGCTGTTGCCGTGTAAAGGGTTACTTAGCAGCTTAGAACAACTGTCAACATTTGTTAACTCACACTTTTTACGCTTTCCTGGTGGCTCAGACGGTAAAGCATCTGCCTGCAATGCAGTAGACCTGGGTTCGATCCCTGGGTCTGGAAGATCCCCTGGAGAAGGAAATGGCAACCCACTCCAGTACTCTTGCCTGAAAAGTCCCACGGACAGAGGAGCCTGGAAGGCTATAGTCCGTGGGGTCACAAAGAGTTGGACATGATTGAGTGCCTTCCTTTTTGTGAGTCAGGAATTGGGGAGTGACTCAGCTGGGTGGTGCTGCTTTGGGTCTCAGGTCACAGTCAAGATATTAGCTGAAGCTGCCTCACCTGAACGCTTGACTGGGGCTGAAAGACCCACTTCCAAAGGTGCTCACACACATGACTGGCAGATTAACACTGCCTGTTTCCTGGCAGTCTCAGCTCCTGGCCATATGGGCCCCTCCATAGGCATCCTCAGAGTGAGTGTCCCAGGGCAGAGGGCACAGTCCTGTCGTGTCCACCACATCCCCTTGGTTACACAGGTTCAGTGCAGGAGGGGACTGCACAGGCTATGAGTCCCAGGAGGCGGGAATCCCTGGGCTGGGACTTCCCTGGCGGTCCAGTGGTTAAGACTCTGTGCTTCCACTGCAGAAGGCGCAGGTTCGATCCCTGGTCTGGAAACCAAGATCCCACATGCCAGGCAGCATGACCAAAAAAAAAAAGAGAATCACTGGACCATCATGGAGGCTGATTATACTGCAGAGGCCATGAAGAGGATGGGATGGGGGAATGACACTGAGGCTTTCGGCCTAAGTGGCTGGGCGAACGGTGGTGCTGTCTGCTGAGAAGGGGAAGTACATGTTTGGGGGAAGACTGGTGGGAATCAGAACTCTTTTCTGGACCCCAGCTTAGGAGATTTCACCTCTGCCCTGGAAACCTCTCTACAGGTGCCGCTGTGCTGTGTTGGTTTGGGGCTTCCATGGCCTCAGACATGGGAGCTTTCTCATGGCCTAGTTCTCCTCTGTCCCTCGAATTATCTTCATGTCAGTCTCGAGGATCGGGAATTAAGAACTAGGTATTCTTGAGTTCAAATTCCAGCTTAGCCACTTAGTGGCTGTGTGACCCTGGGCTGGATACTTGGCCTCTCTGGGCTTGTTCCTGCATCTGCAAAATAAATCCACTTTGCTGTGGTGGATTTATTGAATCGGCGATTATGTTGCTGTCGGGTTCAGGCTGGGGCCTGGCTCTCCCTGATCTCTTTACACCTCAGACTCCCAGCCCTTCCGTGTGCACAGTCATAGCTACATCATAACATGCCTAGGTCGCTGGGTGGATTTGATTGGGAAGGCTTTCTAAATAGTCTGTTCAGCTTCTTTTAAGTAGATGATGCAAAAATTCTGGGGACAGCAGAAGTAGTTATTACTCACAGGGAAATGCAAATATTTTTATGAATATCTTATGAAAATTGGGGCATTTTTTTCATGAGCAAACAGTCCTGTTTATTTCTCTAACAAAATAGCCACAGCTGTGCTTCAGGGGCCAACTGTCCATGCCAGTGGCTTTTCTCAGGGGTCAGCTCACCTCCCTCCTGCTCCTCAATCTCCCCACACTTTCTTTTCTTCTTTAACCCAGGGAAAACATAGTGAAGACAAAAGTGACCAAATTTGGGCTTTGCTGAGAGATGGGGATTACTTTTGCAGTGAAAAGTTAATTTTTGTGGCCAAAGTTTCTTAACTGTGAAAACCAGTGTGGGCAAAAGCATAGTAAGCCCGAAAGTACATTTGGAAAATGATTTTCCTTGGAAAGGACATTTTTAAGGAGGAGGTCATTAGTGTTTGCAAGAGGACAGGGAGATCTGTCTTCTCTTGAAGGAAATGTTCACTAAACTGAAGAGACAGAGAAGGAGAGGGAAAGGGGTGAAGCCACTGGGAGGGGATGGGGGATGTTTGGGGAGCCAAGATAGAGAGCAGGAAGGCTGAAAATAGTGTTTGCCCATCCAGTGCGTGCCACTGTGCTAATCATACTCTCAATCCGAGCCTTACAAAGGGCATTTGTTTATTTTATTACACCAATTAGGAAACATGGCTTCCCTGGTGGCTCAGATGGTAAAGAATATGCCTGCAATATGGGAGACCTGGGTTCGATCCCTGGGTTGGATCCCTGGAGGAGGGCATGGCAACCCACTCCAGTCTTCTTGCCTGGAGAATCCCATGGACAGAGGAGCCTGGTAGGCTACAGTCCATAGAGTCGCAAGGAGTCGGACACGACTGAGCGACTTTCATTTTCACTTTAGGAAATTGTGGTTCAGAGAGATTGGGGGGTGGTGTCCTGTGGCTACCTGGTGGATAGAGGACCCAGAAGTCCAGCCATGCCTATCTGATGAGAGCCCCTACTCTTTGTTCACTGCCCCAGGAAAGGGGGCACTTGGTCCCCGGACAGGATAACTGACCCAGTAAGATAGGAGGAGACATACCCAAGGGCCAGGGCTGTGGAGGTGGTGTGCACCCTGCCCTTTCCATTTCCAGGAAAAGTGCAGGCTCAGGAAAGATGACAGTGTATGATGTGGTTTTATTGTTTTAAAGTCCATTTGGAAGCCCTCTCTTCCCTTGTGGTCCTGCCCCTCCATCTGTTTATCAGTCTCTTCATCAACAAGTTATTGAGTATTTACTATGTGCCAAAGCACTGCTCTGGGTGTTTGGGAGACAGTAGGGAACAAAATAAAGATCCCTTGTTTGGTGAAGCCTTCATTCCAGGGGAAGGAGGGTTGGAGACGGGCAATAAGCCGTATAGAATGTTACAGGGTGATGCATGCAGTAGAAATTAAAACTTCAAAGTTAAAGAGAGGTAGAGGGGTACTTCTCTGCTGGTCCAGTGGTTATGATTTCACCTTCCAGTACAGAGGGTGAGGGTTCAATCCCTGGTCGGGGAGCTAAGATATCACATGCCTTGGGGCCAAAAAACATAAAACAGAAGCAATGTTGTAGCAAATTCAATAAAGATTTTTAAAATGATCCACATCAAAAAAATGTAAATTATATATGAAAAGATAGAGGGATCTGGAGAGGCAGGCAGCAGGGTGGGTAGAGGCAGGGTTAGAACAGTAAGCAGTGGGCATTGCTTTGGAGGGAGGGAAATGCCCTGGAACTAGGCCCAAGTGGTTATAGCACAGCATCATGAGTGTTCTAGATGTCCCTGAATTGTTCACTTTAAAGTCATTAGTTTTACTTATTAGGGAAAAATTATTTATTAGGAGAAAAATGTGGTCAGAGTGAGCTTCATGGAGAAAGTGATATTTGTGTAAAAGCCTAAAGAAGGGGAGGGCGTTAACATGGAGATGTTTTCTCCCAAGGAAAGAGGAGGGCTCCGGGCAGATGGAACAGTAATAGCAAATGAACTTAGGTGAACCATGACCCCTGGGGTCACCAGCCTGCTGTCTGTTTTTTGTAATAAGGTTTTATTGGATGATAGCCATGTTCATTTGTTTACATATCATATTGTCTGTGACCCAGGGACTTCAGCTGGGTCTTTACAGAAAAAGTTCTCGAGCTAGAGCAAAGGTCCTCAACTGGGATGGTGCCTGGGTGTGCGATGAGCATGAGGAAGAGAGGATGGCTGGGGTGGAGGAGGGAGTCAAAGCCAGTGAGGTCAGAGAGGTCCTGTAGCCCTCCTGTATGACTTTCCCACAGCACCTCTGGCCAGTGTCTGGACAGATGCTGACATCGTGTTGATGGAGTTGTGTGTGTGTTGTTGAGGAGGGTTGTGGTATGGTAAGAGAGATGGCCAAACTTGCGAGTCCTAAGACCTGGATTTTAGACCTCCTGTCTGTCCCTTACTAGTTCTGTGTCCTCAGTTATCTCATTTACAAGAGTCATGATGGGGGTGGCAGTGATGATGATGTGGTGGTGGGGATAATGCGGATGTTGGTGGTGAAGTTGGCGGTGGTGGGATGGCGGTGTGAGTGGGGATGATGGTGATGTTGATGATGTGATGATGGGGCTGGTGGAGGGGATGGGGATGGTGGGGATGGTAATTAATGGTGATGATATGATGGCAGTGGTGATAATGGTGGTGGTGTTGATGGTGGCTACATTAGTGAGCCCCTACTCTGTGCTAGATACTTGCACACTTGGCTCTAACCCCACAGCAGGGCGGGTTGGGTAGCAGCATCTTCCTTTGTGAGAGAAAACGCTGAGTGACTTAAGGAAGGCCATTGCATGGCAGGGCTCAGATAACACCCTGTGACAGCCACTTATGTTCTGGTGAAGAGACCTGGAGGCAGTTTGTGTTAGCCGCTCAGTCATGTCCAACTCTTTGCGACCTCATAGACTGTAACCCACTAGGCTCCTCTGTCCACGGAATTCTCCAGGCAAGAATACTGGAATGGATTGCCATTCCTATCTCCAGGGGATCTTCCAGACCCAGGGATCAAACTTGGGTGTCCTGCATTGCAGGCGAATTCTTTACCATCTGAGCCACCAGGGAAGCTGGTAACAGTGCAGCTGGCACTCAAGGGCTACAGCCTCTGGTCAAGGTGGCCCACTCTTCGCGCTGTCCTTGGGAACAAGGGCTTCCTGGGAGGGATCGTCCCCCGGCTGCCCTGCCCTCCTGTACTCCCCCACCCCTGCAAGCCACTGCAGAGGGCTCGCCTCTCTCAGGCTCAGTGTGGTGGGGAGGGGCCACGTTCCGCCATCCCCGTGGCAACCAGTTACCAGGCCTTGTGTCGGTGTGGGTTTTCCTAATTGAGGTTGTGGGATCCTTCTGGTTGTGGCTGAGGTTTTTCTGCCCTGGAAGTCCGACGGCGGTGTGGCCATGAGGTGGGGCCGGGAGGTGCTGGAACCTGCCCGCAGGCCACAGGCTGCACATGCCCCGTGCTGCCCCCGATGCCTCCCACCACTTCAACACTGTATTTCCTTTGAAGAACATACTGGAGGTTTTAGGTGCTTGCAGCTGACAGCTGGGGCACCGCAAAACGTTCTGTGGTCAGGATCACTGTATGTCTTTGCCGCGCCATGTCCGGTCCCACGGAGGGTGGAGCCGGCCCTGAGGCCCGGGCTGTGGGAATGTACTTGCTCCCCGTTTGCCCACCATGGCTTTTACCCACCCATCTGGTGGGGTCCCCGTGAACAACGGAAGCCCCAACTAAGCCACCGAGTTCAGCTCCCAGGTGTGTTAACAGGCCCTAGAAAGGCTTCCAGTCCCCCGCCCCACCCCTCCTCGCCTCTCTGAGTCTGGCCTGGGTGCTCCCTGAACTGGCTGTGTCTGCACCAGTGTTTGCCTTTTAAACCGAGCCCGGGCTTCATCCTGCATCCCGAGCCCCTCCCTTAGGGCTCTGCACCAGGGGGAAGGGTCAGTGCTCCCAAGCAGTAAAGGTGGGGCAGGGTCAGGCCATGGCCAGCACCTCTGCACGGGGAGGCTCTGTGTCCCCTGATTCTGCCCTCCTGCCTCTCTTGCCCACCCCTGGGGTCTTATGTCAAACCGGGAAGGCGCTGGACACACTTGAAGACACCAAGTGTCTTCCAGTCCTGGGAAACCTTGGACGCGGCTGCCCAGCATGAACGACACAGTTCCCATCACTGGAGATGCTGGGCTAGAGGTGCCCCTCGAGATGTGTTTTCTTTCAAGTGTTCCCATCAATGGGTAGGTCTGGGGGCGTGTCCACTCAGTGCCCCTGAATCCTGACATCTCAACCCCAGCACTTTGGGACAGGGGGTAACAGAGGAGTGGGGGGCGGTGGGGAGGGGGAGGATAGAGGAGGAGTGTCCTAGACTCAGGGTGCGTCCAGGGAACTTCACAGAGGAAGGTACCCTGAGGCAGAGACCCTGTGACTACTGGCTATTTCTAGAAAGTGAGACCTACAAAAAACAGAACGAGGCCCCTGGCCCTTGTATTTGCAAGCTCCATCCCTTTGCCCTACGCACCCAATCAGCTCCCTTCTTACCTGTACCTATGGGATTGTAAAGAAACGCTTCTGATAAAGATTCTGGGGCCCTGACCTGGTTCCACCCTCCCCCGCCCCCTACTCCCCCTTCCCCTCCCAGGTGAGGAAACTCAGGTGGGGCGGGGCCCTGTCTTCCTTCCACAGTGGTTGCCAAGGGCATTGGGTTGGAGAAAGTCACTTGCAGGCTGAGATCACCTCAAGTACCTTTGTCTGGAGTCCCTTTAGAAAAGGCTTGAGTCACTCAGTGACGCAGTCCCAAAAGGCCCTGTAATTGAGCTCTTGCCTTGTTTGGGGCTGTACGGAAAGACTGAACCAGTGGGCTCCCTCACAGCCCCCCACCAACCAGGGCTGTGGGTACCTCTGTGGCAGTGGCGAAGGTTGCGGAGCCCCGGGGTGGGACAGAAAGGCCGGTGGCAAAGAGGGTGAGCGGAGGAAAGAGCAGACCCAGCGATCGCCTGCCCACCCCCCGCCCCCCATCAGGAAAACCAGCCTCTGAGAACACCCAGAGCCTCCCCATGGTGAGACTTTCTGGAAACCAGCCCTGCGGGCCACGCTGCAGAAACTGAGTCCTGCAAGCTCACCTGGGTAGAAAGGAACGGAACAGACTCTGTAACTCCACCGACGTCACACGCAATGTTGTCACAGAGCCTTCCACTTGACCGGCTGGAGCTGCTGAGTCATCAGCCATTGTGGCTGGGAACACAGAGAGCGAGCCTTCCCACGTGGTCCCAGGGATGCTCGAGACCCTCCCAGACCTTGATCCAAGTGTGCTGAGAGCCACGCCTCTGGTTTTCATGGCTCTCACCCCCCGCCACCCCATCCCACACCCACCCTCCACCCCTGCACTGAGATGTGTATCCTAAAGACCTGCTTTGTAACACAATTTGAGTTTCTAACAAATTTGGTGCCTTAGCATGACCTTTCCAACCTCCTAATCCCTTGGTGACTCACAGGCCCTGTGGGAGGGGCTCCGAGACGGAAGGAGGAAGAGACCCTGTGGAGCATCCTGGAGCCCTTTGTGGCCAGGCCCTTGCCTAACACCCGCGTTCTGGTGCCTTTAGCCAGCAGTACTCTAAACCGTCTTGGCCAGGAGGCTGGCCATTTCTGTGGTTTTGATTGTGCTGCCTCTGGTCACGCCTGGCACTGCCTACCTTGGGAAACACCACTGAGTTGCTGCAAGTCTCACTCAGCCCTTCTGTCTCACCCCATCCGCAGGGGCCAGAACTGATCGGATTGTTTCAGAGTCAAGGCTGCCCGCGACATGGGCCTTATTACTGTGGTTCAGTGGCTCAGTCGGGTCCGGCTCTTTGTGACCCCATGGACTGCAGGCGGCCAGGCTTCCCTGTCCTTCACCATCTCCCAGAATTTGCTCAAACTCATGTCCACGTGTGGCCTGCCTGGAGGGAAGATGCGTTGACTAGTCGGATCTGTTCTTTGGAAATTCTCTAGGCAGGAATACTGGAGTGGGTAGCCACTCCCTTCTCCAGCGGATCTTCCCCACCCAGGGATCGAACCCGGGTCTCCTGCATTGCAGGCAGATTCTTTACCATCTGAGTCACCAGGGAAGCCCCCCTTGGGAGTTTGGACTCAGGATTCTGGCCGATGGGTAGGGAGGGGGCTTTGGGGCCTGCCGGTTGCAGCACAATTCTGATACTGACTACCCTGAATGAGCAAAAACTCCACAGAGGGAGCACAGTCCCCACAAGACCACCACCCTCACTTCAGACCCCAGACTCAAGTTTGGGTGTCCCCAGGCCACACGTACTTCTGACTAATTGACTACAAATTTGGAAATCTCCCCCAATCCCTCTCAGACTTGATTATTCGCTAGGATGACTCAGAGAGCTCAGGAGAGCTCTAGATTTACAATTTTATTAGGGTGAAAGGATACAAATCTGAACCAGCAAAATGAGGAGATGCACAAGGCAAGGCCTGTGATGGGCACGTCACCCTGCCAGCGCCGGTGTGTGAGCACCAACCAGGAAGTTCACCCAAACTGGGTCCCAGAGTTTTTATTGGGCTTTCATTACTTAGGCATGATTGATTGAATCGTTAGTCACGTGGCTGAACTCAGTCTCCAGCCTCCTTCCCCACCCCAAAGTTTGGACACTGTCATTTGACTCAAAGGCCCAACCTTCTAACCCCATGGTTGGTCCATTCTGGCATGGCCAGCCTCAGCCTGAGTCATCTCATTAGCGTAAGCTCAGGTACAGTTCTGGGGATCCACCATGAATAAAACCCACATCCCCAACACTGGGAAAATTCCCAGGACTGGGAGGTCACCTCCCAGGAGTCAAGGACCAAGCCAGTGTTTTCATTATGGCCAGTTGGGTTCGATGCAAAGAGGTAAGTGAGCCTGGCATGGTCTGCAGAGGGGCAGAGACACCCCAGCCCCAAATTCTCCATGTCTCCATGGCATTCCTGTTCCTACAAACCCTGCTGCTCTTGACTGCCTCACTTTGGATTCCTAGAATCTCTTTATGACCCTGGTATTAATCCTCATCTTTGGGGGTCAAATTGAATCTCTCATCCTGCTCACCTTGGCTTGAACCGCACTCACCAACACAGTTTTCCAATCTGAGTGGACAAGTCTGTCTTGGAGGAATGTAGTCCATGGGAAAACCAGCCTCCACTTCCTCAGGGCCCACAAAATGCATCAGGTCCTCTACAGATCCTGGTGTGCCATCTCCAGGGGTGATGTTCTTCTCTATGGAGTCTGTAGAACAATAAAGGTCCAAGGGCCATCAGAATGGGACAAGGCACCCAGGAAGTATATGGCGTGTGCGCCGATGATTTGGGTGGGGTTTGAAGGGAGTCCTTCCCGCTCCTTAGGGAGCCAGACTGGGGCCTGGAGTCATGGGTCCCTGAGGCCATCTCAGTAGCCTGTACCCACCAAGGCCAGTAGTGACCTTCTCTCCAGTGTCTCCCTCTAGTTTTCTGGAAACAGTTGGGTCCATATCCAGCGAGTGGCCACATAAGTGGCTTTGTGGGCATCATGTGAGAAGAATGCCTGAGTAAGGCAGGGGACAGGGACCTGGGTTCTTAACAGAGTCAGACCCCAACATCACTGAATTTGTCCAAACCCCTGTGTTTCTCTTCAGATCCTTTTTAGAAGTAGACAGAGCAGAAATAATAATCAGAGAAATTTCCAGAAAGCTTGGTCCCATCATACTATTTCCCACGTGATGCTCAAGGACTTGCTCCAACTTGACTCTGCATCAGAATCACCTGGAAGGCTCATTAAAACGGACTGCTGTCCCCACCCCCTCACCCCTCCACGGCAAAGAATTTCTGACTCTGTAGATCTAAGGTGGAGCCCAAGGTTTTGCATTTCTAACCAATTCCCCAGTGATGCTGGTGCAACTGGCCCAAGGACCGCACTGGGAACCACTGATCGAGGGTGTGAAGGCAAATCCTTTGCAACACATGCAGAGGGTCTTGCTCAGCTTCTACCCAAGCAACCTTTCTCTGACCGATTGCTCATTTGTTACTAGGGAGAAAGATAAAAAGCCTTGGTGGGTACAGGCTACTGAGATGGCCTCAGGGACCCATGACTCCAGGCCCCAGTCTGGCTCCCTAAGGAGTGGGAAGGACTCCCTTCAAACCCCACCCAAATCATCGGCGCACACGCCATGTATTTCCTGGGTGCCTTGTCCCATTCTGATGGCCCTTGGACCTTTATTGCTCTACAGACTCCATAGACCAGTAGACCAGGAGTCAGGATGCCTGGGTCTTGGTTTACCTATTGTTTAATATGACTGTGTCGGGTCTTAGTTGCAGAACACGGGATCTCCATCACATCATGCAGGATCTTTCCTTGCAGCATTCAGACTCTCTGGTTGTGCCTTGAGGGCCAAGTTGTTCCTCGGCACATGGAATTTTAGTTCTCCAACCAGGGATTGAACCTATGTCCCCTGTATTACAGGTGGATAGATTCTTTACCACTGGACCACTGGGGAAGTCCCTGGGTCCTGGTTCAAATGTAACACAAACTGAGTGATTTGAAGCAAAGTTCTTGCCGTTCTGAGTCTCTTTCCTCACTTATCAAATGGGGCCATTAAGAGGACCTACCTGTGTGGTTGATGAGGGGATTAAATGAGAAGATGTCTAAGCAAACAGCTTTCTGACCCTGGGAGTACAGGAAATGCCACATTTCTTTAACTTCCAAATCAGATATACTGTAAGATTAATGAGAAGTTCGAGGTCAATTGTTTTGCAAAGGTCTGTCCCCCCTTCCCTTCCAAAGATAGCACAAAAAGTCCTAGGGCTCCGAAGCGTGTATCAGTCACTCAGTCGTGTCCCACTCTTGGCGAACCCATGGACTGTAGCCCTCCAGGCTTCTCTGTCCATGGAATTCTCCAGGCAAGAATACTGGAGTGGCTTGCCATTCCATTCTCCAGGGATCTTCCTAACCCAGGGATCAAACTCAGGCCTCCCACATTGCAGGCAGATTCTTTACCCTCTGAGCCACAAAGTGAAGTGAAGTGAGTCGCTCAGTCGTGTCTGACACTTTGCAACCCCATGGACTGTATGTAGCCTACCAGGCTCCATTGTCCATGGAATTTTCCAGGCAAGTGTACTGGAGTGGGTTGCCATTTCCTTCTCCAGGGGATTCTTTCTGACCCAGGGATAGAACCCAGGTCTCCCACATTGCAGGCAGACGCTTTACCATCTGAGACGCCAGGGAAACCCCTAAGCCTCCAAGGAGTCCCAAAAGTAAGACAGACCATCGGGGTCACTGCTGTTGCCTGTTTTGTCAGTGTCCTTCGGGGGAGGGGTCTCGGCGTCAGCTCCCCAGTGTCAGGCTGGCCCTGGGTCCCTCACTGCTCAGAGTCCCTCATCCCTGGGATCCTGTGGGGACCGTGCCTTCCTGGAGCGCAGCCTCCCCCCCGCTGCCCCTCCCGGACACTCTCCCCCTCATTCTCATTTCAGTCCTCAGCCTTCAAAGTGCAAACACCTCCCTGGAAAACAGTAGATGCCACAAGAATAACAGCCAATTTCTCCCCCCACAGTGACAGTTTTCTCATGGCAGCTTTTTGGCGTGATCCTTTCATTCTTCCCTGGGGGTGTCCACGGGAGCGAAAGGAATGCCAATTAGTTTCTCAGTAGCTCAGCCTGTTCTGAGCGCTTAAGACGTGATAGCTCTTGATTCCTCTGCTTTCTTCCCAAGTCCTGCGTTCCATCCCCGCTGGGGCTTGCCCACCTGCTGGCCACTCTCCCCGTTTCCCCTGCCCTGCCACCTGCTTATCACGCTTCTCTCAGCCCATCTGGGCTGCACCTTCATAAGGCCACTGCTGGCAGCCAAGGGGGGACCCTGGAGGCTGGAGAGAGCAGAGTGATGTGCTAAGCCACTTCCTTCCTGGAGACTGCTCCTGGGGAACACTGCATCTTCCTGCCACCCACCTTTCTCCAGGTTGCGCTTGGACTCATGTCCACTCGGGAGAGAGACCCACCACCCTGGTCCCTTGGTGTCTTCCCCGGAACTGTGAGCGGGTGGAGTTCAGCCCACGTCCCCAAGCCCGATGTCTTGGTCTCTTCTCACTTCTGGTGGGAGACCTCCGGGCTGACTACCAGCCTGTGTTGCTGGCATCCCCTCCTTGGAGGGAGCCCCCTTCCTCCCTGAGGCGCCCCCACCTGCCTGACCACACCCCCAGCAGCCTCACCCAGCTCTGCTCTTTGAAGCCTGGGATGAGCTGGAGTTCCACGAAGTGGGGCACTCTGTCCTCCTGCCCACCTCACTATCAGCACATGGAAGGTAAACCATGAGCAGCAGTGGGCTGCTGGGTGAAGAAAAGAAAACCCAGGGATGCTCGAGACAGGAAGCGGCTGTGAATCAGCGTGGGTTGGAGAAGATACGTGCTTCTGTTTGCACATGTGGTTTGTTTATTGGCCCCATCCCTCTCCCTGAGCCTGAGGTTTCTCACCTGTGAAATGGGGCTAGTACTAAATGAGGACCACAACATGTAGCACCTAGCTCAGTGCTAAGCCCAGAGGGCGATCCCTGCAACTACTCATTTACTGTCAGCATAACGCAACAAAAGCTTGCAGTTGTCCAGGACAGTTGTGTTAGCTGTCCAACCCCCTGGAAGGATATGAAGCAAGAATCTGGGCTGAGCTGGGAGAGGGTTGTGGGCCAGACAAGGGATCTGCCTTTTAAGAGTAGCCCTGGAGAGGGGATTAGAAGGGGGTCTTGAAGAAGGAGCAGGGCTTCAGTAGGCAGAGGCATTAGTTCTAGAAGTCAGAAGTCTAACCTGGGTCTCACTGGATAAAAACAAGGGAGTTGGCAGGGCTCTTATGTTTCTGGGGCCTCTAAGAGAGCATCTGTTCTTGCCTTGTCCAGTTTCTAGAAGCCGCCTGCATCCTTTGGCTTGTGGCCCCTTCCTTCTTCAAAGGCAGCAGTAGCTGATCTAGTCTTTCTGACATCACATCACTCCGAGCTGACTCTTCTGCCTCTGGTTACATCAGGACCACCCGGATCATCCAAAATAACATCCCTGTCACTATCCTTAATTCCTTCTGTAACCGTAATTCCCTTTACCACGTAACCTAAAATATTCACAGGTGCCAGCAATTAAGGGTTACTTTGGGGGAGTATGATTTTGCCTACGTAGTCCCTGCCCCATTCTGGGGGCTGAGGCGATGAGGAGGATGAAGGAAGCCCCCAGGAGGCTGTGTGGTACCCACCCGCTCTTCATCACTCCAGCCTCCGTGTTACATCCTCCAGGTGGCCTGGATGACTCTTCCCCTCTCCCCGCCTCCACCACTGCCCCATTACTAGGGAGTCTGTCCCAAACTCTGCACTTTTCCTGAGTGTTGGTCATAAGGGTCATAAATAAAGCAGCATCCCTCCATTTTGGCATTATTGACACTTTGAGTACCTTGTTCTCTGTTGTAAGGGGGCTGTCCTGCACCTTGTATGATGTTTAACTCTGTGGCCTCTACCTGCCAGATGCTGGCAGCACTCTTACCGGTGTGACAACCCCAAATATCTCTAGACACTGCCGGATGTCCCCTGGAGGACAAATTGCCCAGGGGTTGAGAACCACTGATGTCAAGGCTTTGATGTCTTCCTTACTAGATTGGGCACCACAAGAAGGAAGCCCCAAGAGGGTGACACCCCTTCAGTCTTCCCCATTCCTGTGTCCCCAGCATCTGCATACTGCTTGGCATTTAGTTGATGCTCAACATATTGGTTGAATGAATTAATGAGTTTGTGTTAATTTTCTTTATTTTGTGTTAACTTTCTTAATGGAGAAGTTAGTCTATAAAAATATGTTTGTGTGTGTGTGTGTGTGTGTGTGTGTGTGTAAAATAGACTTCTGTTTCCATAAACTGGCTGTATCACTTGGGGGTGATTCTTTAAGTAGCCCCATTCCTGGTTCCACTCACAGAGTTGGGGTTCAGGCTGATGAGGTACAGCCTGTGAGTCTGGATGGCCAAGAGTTCTTCACCAATTCCTCAAAAAGGCAAACATAGAATGACCATATGATCCAGCGGTTCTGCTCCTAGGCATATACCTGAAGGAATTGAAAGCAGGGACTCAGGTATTCCGAGCCACCGTATTCACGGTAGCCAGAAGGTGGACACCATCCAAGCGTCCACCAAAAGACAAATGGATACACAAAAGGTGGTGTGTACACACACAACAGAGGATTATTCCACCGTACAGTGGAGTGAAATCTGACACACACTGCGACATGGATAATCCTCGAAGACATCCTGCCAAGTGGAATCGGCCAGTCCTGGAAGACCACGTGTTGCGTGCTATCACTCGTGAGTCCCCGGAGCAGTCAAACCAGAGAGACAAAGTAGAACGGAGGTTACCAGGGTGGAGGGGGCTGGAAGCTGGTGTTGGATGGGCACCGAGTTTCTGCTGGGGAGGACGAAGGATTTCTGGAGCTGGATGGTGGCGATGGTTACATGACACATGAATGTACTTAGTGCTGTGGAATTGTATACCTACAGAGGGTTAACATGGTATATTTTCTGTTACTTATATTTTACCATACACACAAAAAGTGCTTCATCCCAGCCAGATCTGGGAATAAAGAGTATGGAATGAATGGCGGGGGGTGGGGTGGTGGTGGTGCGTACTAAATGAGTTCTAACCATTGCTTTAGGCCTTGGAGCCAGAGCTGGTGAGGATGGGAGCAGACTTGGCTAATTTCTCCAGGGGGCAGCCCTCCCCTGGGGGATACACATAAGCACTAAGGGGCCAGGCCGGCCACCGGATGGAGGCCACGTGTCGTGTCCATGGGGTCAGCTGCGCCCAGCTCTATCTGAGCCTTGCCATGTGTCTGGTTACGGGACAGAAGTCCCGAACCTGGGTTTATATGCAAAACCTCAGTGTTTAAATCTTGACACCTGGTTCAGTGAACAGGTGTGGGGTGGCCTGTTTTCTCGGAGGCTTGGGTCTCTACTAAAGAGCTCCAAGTTCTGCTTGCTCTTACTGGGTGTCCTGTCACTTCTGAGGTCTGGGGCCAGCTTTCTCTGTGATCCCTGGGAGTTTCCCTGGCTCACAGGGCTCCTGAAAGGGAGCTTTATAGACAGAAGGGTGCATATGAGTGCCTGGGGTCTAGATTCTGCTCAGGCTGGGGTCTGGTCTCTGCCATTTGTGAGCTGTGGAGTGTAGGAGACTTGCCTCTTTCTTCCCTGTTGCTTCAGTTTCCTTGTCTTTCAAGTGGGATAGTAATAGCTCTGCCTGGGAGAGTTAGAGTGGGGACTCAGGGAAGGCCAGCTGAGGGGCTCCAACGTGTATGTGGGCGGTGAAGTGTGTCAGCTCCGGTGGGAGCACCAAGCATGCGGGAAGCAGTGCAGGCCATCAGCTGGGAAATTACACAACCTGGACATCTGTTTCTGCATCTGTGATGAACCTGGTGATTTGCTCCTCCAAGAGTCATTCTGGGGATTAAATAAGATAATGTCCAAAACGTGCCTGGCCACAGCATGTGCCCCATACACATTCATTTTTTTCCTTGGAGTCCAATGCTTTTGATCTTTGTGAAGACTTGAGCAGAGGGAGCCAGGGCTGCTTGGCCAGGGCTGGAGACAGAACGAGCAGAGAGCCAGGAAATGGACTGTGTCCTGCCCCTCTGTCATGGGCTCCCTCTCCTCGTTCCCAGCTCTGAGGATGGTCCTGGTTCTAGCCTCAGAAGCCCACACACTGGCTGTTCCAGAAGGTGCCCTCAGCTTTCAGGGCAATTGGATAACTTGGGAATCTCCATTTATTGATATTTACTCTTTTGAGATCACATGGACTGTAGCCTACCAGGCTCCTCTGTCCATGGAATTTTCTAGGCAAGAATACTGGAGTGGGTTGCCATTTCCTCCTCCAGTGGATCTTCCCGACCCAGGGATCGAACCTGCATCTCTTGCATTGCAGGTGACTTCTTTACCATTTGAGCCACCAGGGAAGTGGCTACATTTATTGAGATCAGCTCCATGCCAGCCCCAGAACACATACTTTGCTGGGGGTGGGCCCAGAGCCCAGCTCCTTTGGGATACCCTGGGTTGGCTGGCTGCAGAAAGGGCCCTTGCCCTGCCTGGACCCTCTCTGAGGGTCAGAGACTGGGGGGACATCACACCCACCCAGCTTAGAGTGCAGCCCAGGGTACCGAGGGCCTGCCCAAGATCCCAAGTCTCTGTAACCAGGCCCCAAACCCCACAGGTACTTGGGGTGTTGATCCCATGAAGGAGGATAAAAGGACCTTAAAATCTTGAGATGCTGAGGGGCCTAAAGGGCTATGTGACCTTTGATGAGTCACTGACCAGTGGAATTTAAGGACTACTCTGGCGACGGGGGTCAGACGAATGCATCTCAGGTTCTTGTGGGGTCCTGAGCATGTGATGACACAGAGGTGCCTCCAGGCCCCATTTCCAAGTGGTGGTGGGCTCAGGGACATGCAGGCCAGAGTCAGCAGCCCCTTGTTGACACACCTGAGTGTTCTGACGTCTGTCCACTGTCCAGGGATAAGAAGCGGTGGGGACAACAGGAACACCCGTGGGTGCACCCTCCTCAGCTCCATGTATTCATTCTGTGTGCTTGTTACATGTGTGTTCACTGTGTTTGTATGTTTATCACGTGTGCATATTCATCACATGTGTGTCCCTAGCATGTGTTCATTATAGTGCACGCTGGGCAGGATACAGGGCGGGGGGGGCAGCTGATGTGGTCCACCAGGAGTCCTTCCAGCCTTGGACCCTGGGGTTCATGAGGCGGGAGAAGAAGGGGATACTCAAGGCAAGGGAGAGTTGACTTCCTTGTCCCCAGCACCTGGCCTCCAGCTGGGGGTGGGGACTGTCCACAGGAAACAAGAGGACAAAAAGAGGTGGTGGTGGTGGGGGGGTGCATTTGTGAATCCATCTCACCCATTTGTGAGTCCATTTCACCAGGCTTTCCTGAGCCAGTCGGCCAGGTTCTGCCATAGAAAGGTTGAGGTCTAGTCTGGGGCTGATGCCAGGTCCCCATGGGGTTGCATAGTTATGGTTAATATATCAGCGAAGAACGGGCACCCAATGTGGGTGCAGAAGTGGGTGATGGGAGAGGCTGTGCCGGGTGGGGGAGCCCAGACCTGTGTGAGCCTGAAGGAAGGATGCATAGACTTGATACTGGCTGGGGAGGGGCTTGTCCCAGTCTCCCGGCTAGGAAGCTGCACCCAGGCTCACTGGAATGGGACGTGGGCTCTGGCACCTCAGGCAACACCAGCATCAGCTCCCCGTCTTTCTCTCCCATCTCTGCAGGAGGCGGAGGAAAGCGCAAAGGGAAAAGCAAGAAGTGGAAGGAAATCCTTAAGTTCCCTCACATTAACCAGTGTGAAGACCTCCGAAGGGCCATAGGTAAGCCATCCTGCTCCAGGGGGCGTGGGGAGGAGCTGGGAGGGGAGTGAGGAGCCCAGTCACTGCGGAGTCATCTGTCCAGTGAGTCAAAATGGACAATGCTGTAAAGTGGTGCCAGGTAGGAGCTCCAAGCTAATGCCTTTGCCAGTTGGCATAAAGATACAGCCAACATTCATCCAACATTCATGAAGCATTTGATGCGTGCTGGGTGGGATCAACCCTCAATTACCCTTTGAGGCTGTTAATTTGCCTCCCTTACTTCGTGTGTGTGCATGTGTGAGTGCTAAGTCGCTTTGGTCATGTCCGACTCTTTGCAAGCCTATGGACTGTAGCCTGCCAGGCTCCTTTGTCCTCCTAAAGATGAGGAAGAGGAAGACTGGCTGGGACCTCGGGCTGTGGGGAGTGATGATGTGCCAGTGAGCTCCTGGCTTTCCTTTTTGCCTCACTTATATCCCAGGGACCAGGTCCTGGAGACACTCACCACCCAGAAATGCCAATGGGTGCAAACAAAGAAGACGCCTCCCATCCAAAAATAAATAAATAAAAAAAAAAAAAATTGTGTTCTCTTTGGGCAATGGCCAGGGACAGGGACAGCTGAGCTGAGCTGGCCCCTCCAGAACGGTCACACTTCAGCCACTGTTCACCCCAACAATGTGGACACCTCACTTTCTACCTTCCTTCTCACTTACCCTTGAGCCAGATTCAGGGACCTAGTGCTCCCGCACTCTCCATGTCTCTCCTCTCTGATCCTGACACTTGGAGGTGAGCAAGCTCTACTGAGGTTCATTCCCTGCCCCCTGACTCTCAGTCCTGCCAAGTCTAACCCTGCTCCCCAGGAGACCTCAGGCCATTGCCCCAGTGCCACCAAGGCCCCTCACCTTCCAGTTGGCCTGGCCCCACCTTCTTCACTTCCGGTTTAGGGGACCCGGGAGCCTAGGATTTACCTCTGAGATTTGCTCCGCCCGTGGACCCCACCCCATGGGCCCCAACCCCATATGTCTGTCTAGGTCCATAAACCAGCCTCTTGGCACCATCCACTCCCCTGGGAGGGTGTGAGAAACGTGTGCGCTGGCGTGTGAAAATGAATTCTTCTGTTCTCCTCGAGGGCATTGAAAAGGCTCTGTGTGTGAGGGCAGTGTGAAGAGAGGCCGGGAAAACAGGAAGGCCGCCATAAACTGGCCGAGGGACTGCTGCTCGCGGGGAAGGGCCCCAGGGCTTGGGCCCTCCTGCATGTTTACAGTCCGTCGCCCTGGTGTTTGCCCAGCCTCTGCTGGGGTCCTGCTGGAAGGCTTTCCTAAATAAAAATCTCATTTCTTTTCTAGACCAATACACAAACCAAACAGTGGCAAATGCTGCATTTATTTTTCTTGCTCACACATGAGCTCATTTTCTGAAGCTTTGGAGAGGATATCCTGGGACAGGCTTTGGGCCAGGGTGACGTGGCCCTTGTGGGCCTGGAAGGCCGCATGGGAAGGATCTTCATTAGAGGAGAGGACGGAGCCCTCTGGGATCCCCTGGACTGGGCAGAACAGTGGTCTGTTAAAGCCATACCCTCTCTCTTGCACTCAGCACGGCCCTGACAACTGCAGGCCATCTCCCCCAGCAGAGACCCCAGGGTGATTTTAAGAAATGAAAACGGCACCCAGTGGACCCCCTGCTGAAACCACAGCAGCCTGTCCTCCCACCTGGAATGAAACACAAGCTTCTCACCGTGCTTTATGAGCACTTTGGCCATTGTATGAAGCTTAGGGATCCCTTCTCAGAATAATGCTTTTACATATACAGAAAATAAAGTACATGGTGTTGCAAAGGAAACCAGTTCTTTTCAGATAATTAGATACTTTAAAATATTATGATCTTGAAGTATATGAGCTTTTTTGTTCTTCAGTCATGTCTGACTCTTTGAAGTCCCGTGGCCTGTAGTCTGCCAGGCTCCTCTGTCCATGGAATTTTCCTGGCAAGACTACTGGAGCAGGTTGCCATTGCCCACTCCAGGGGATCATCCCAAGCCATGCATCAAACCTGCATCTCTTGTGTCTCCTGCATTGGCAGGTGGATTCTTTTACCACTGAACCACCTGGGAAGCTTTAATAATGCTCAGCAACTGGTCTAACCAAGGCTCAGCAACTGTTCTAATAGCTACTGTAATTCTGAATTAGTGAGGAGCATAAGTAATATTTCCAGATACCTGCAATGATGGTGATATGAATGGGTGTGAGATTTCTGTTGTTGATCATCCCAGGCACTCTAACGTTACTGTGGGTTGTGGTTGACATTCGTGACTCAAGGAAGAGCTCATTTCCACTTAGAGGCTGATGAAAAGAGAGATGATGTTTTTCTCCATCCAAGTTCAATGAGTGAATGAAGTCACTCAGTTGTGTCCGACTCTTTGTGACCCCATGGACTGTAGCTTACCAGGCTCCTCCATCCATGGGATTTTTCCAGGCAAGAATACTGGAGTGGGTTGCCATTTCCTTCTCCAGGAGATCTTCCTGACGCAGGGATTGAACCCGGGTCTCCCACATTGTAGGCAGATGCTTTACTGTCTGAGTCACCAGGGAAGTCAAAGTTCAAGGACCTCTTAAATCCTATCCATGGACCTCTTGGCGATGCCCTTCCTATGCTGCCCTGTATGAGCCTGCCTTCACCTTTGCTGTGCTGGTTGCTTTTTCCTTGACTACCCCAAGCTTGTCTCTAGCCTAGAGCCTCTGCTGGTCCCTCTGCCTGGAATGCTCTTCCCCCACATTCAGGGGACCTTTAGGTCTCAGTTCAGGTAGCACCTCCATAGAAAAGCCTTCCTGGGACTTCCCTAAAAGTAAACTTAAATCTTTCCCTGGTGGCTCAGACAGTAAAGCGTCTGCCTGCAATGCGGGAGACCCTGGTTTGATCCCTGGGTTGGGAAGATCCCCTGGAGAAAGAAATGGAAACCCACTCCAGTATTCTTGCCTGGAGAATCCTATGGACAGAGGAGCCTGGTAGGTTATAGTCCATGGGGTCGCAAAGAGTTGGACCTCGTGGTCCAGTAGCTAAGACCGTGCTCCCATTGTAGGGGGCGCAGGTTCCATCCCTGGTCAGGGAACTAGATCCCACATGCTGCATCCAAGGATCCTGTATGCCACGGTGAAGATGGAAGATCCTGCTTGCCACAACTGAGACCCGGTACGCCAAATAAATAAATATTTTTTTAAAAAAGAAAAGAAAAGCTTTTCCAACAAACCTTTAGAAAGGAACTGTATTCTCCCTTTAACTGCTGTCTCTCACACGGTGCTGTCTATTAATGCTCTTGGCCCGCGACCCCAGCCGTAGTCATCTTGTGTTTAGTTGTGGGCCTGTGTGTTTTCTCTCTCCCTCACTGGACTGGATGTCCCATGACCACAGTGACCGTGGGGGTCACCACTAGGACCGTGCCTGGCGCACTGCAGGGGCTCATTAAATCCTGGGAGAGTCAGTGAAGTGAAATATTGAAAATTAGGGCTCTGTTTAGAAAATCTGTGACATGAACGTGGCACTCCCAAATTTAATGTAGCCCATGGTTTAAAACTAAGTCATGAAAGTTCAGGCTTATAAGGTACCTTAGAAAGCATCTGCTTTAACACTCCCTTCCCCCACTCCCTACCAGATAGATAAACAAGTCAGAGGGGCAGGTGACCTGATGACTCCTGGTCCAGGCCAGTTTCCCCTGAGGCTGCAATTAGAATAATTCTTACAGTGATGTTAGGCTTTTACAGAATTCTCAAGCAACTGGAGAGCATCTTGTCCAACCACGCTTTTTAGACCTGAGTCTGAATTTCAGAGTCTGTTAACCTCCAATAGGAGAAGTGGCCTGCAACTCTCCATTCACCAGCGTTATATTGACTCACAAACATTTTTTGGCATCAGCCCCCAGCCAGTACCCAAAGCAGAGAGACTGTTTAGGCACTCAGAAAAAGACATTTCTGTCTCTTTTTTACTTTCATCTTCTAAGTGTGGGTTGCATGTTCATCTGATTACTAAGTTTATTGAGCCCTCATGGTATGCTATGCACTTGGGAAACAGACCTGATTCCTGACCACCCCCCCCACCCCTGCCGCCACCCCCAAGCTCATTCATGGCTGAAACCAGGAGGCTGGCGGAAATAGGTGAGAGCAAATTGAGAAAGTTTCATGTTGTAGGGACAGGATGCCGAGCAGAACCATACCGCAGGTCTTCCAACCCATCAAGAACTTCTCTGGAGGAAATGACATCACTCTGAGCCTCTCAGGGCATCTCTTTGTGTGAGCTCCTGAGGGACATGGACCACATTCTCCATCTTGGGTCCCCATTGCTGGCACTGGGAGTAGGTGAATGGGTAGATGGATAAAGTGATTAAATGAGTGCTGCCGTCCTTCCCAGCCTGGAAACTAACTCACTGTGAATGGCAGCAATGAGTATTAAGACAGAGATTCCTTGCCACATGTATCTACTTCCAATTGAGCTCCAGACATCAGTAACCAATTTTAGACAGTCCTGGCAGAGAGCAGACAGATCATGAGAAGAGGAAGTGTTCTCTAATATCTGCTTGGTGAAACATCGAATAATGGCATTCGTTAGTAAGCTAATTGTAAGATAATTAGAGAGAGCCCAAATCAAAGTAGTTCTCAGAATATCCAGAACTTGGAAGGCAGGAACATCATTGTGAAGATAAAAGATTGCTGAGGTCTGCAAATATTTCTCAGTGACGCAGAAAGTTCTTTTGGGCATAAAGTGTGGCATTTTTATTTATTTAGCTCAGGCTCATTGCATACTTTATTCTTTCATTAAAAAAGAAAAAAAAAGAGTATGAGGGGGCTTGAGTGAAAGAGTTGATTATTCCGCTATTTGGCAATATTTCTGCAGGAACTGTCCAAAAGCTATATAATAAATCAAGCCCCCTCCCCACCTCCTGGCGGGGTGACGTTTACGAGGAGACTTTTCACAGAAAGTAGATGCCGCTGTGCCCTGCACCCTCACGGATGGACGGGACAGGAGAGATTTCATTTGCCATGTGGGAGAGAACTACTTGCCAAGCCTTAACTCTTTCTAGGAGCAGCAACTCTAGGCTGTGGGGGATTTCTAGAAGAAACTGTAGACTTTTAACTTTAAAGAAGAAAAACCACAGGGCTTCCCAGGTGATCCCGTGGTTAAGCTTCCGCTTTTCAATGCAGGGGGTGCTGGTTCAATCCCTGCAATGAGGGACTAAGGTCCCATATGCCTCGGTGTGCAGCCAAAAAACATTTAAAAATAAAAGAAGAAAATGAAAATAATGTGCAGTCTGCCTTGAACTAGCCTAGTCTTGATTATTCACTCAGTGTTGCCCATGGTCTTTCAACAAAAAATCAGCCCACAGACACGTGTTAAGCCCCTACTACATGCTGGGCATCACTGCAGACCCAGGATCTGTACCATTGGCCACAGAAGCTGTGTCGTCTTGTGGAAGGCCGTTGGCATTAAAGTCAAATGGTGGCTCCCAGTTGTGTGACATGGGGCGAGTTGCTTAGTTTCTCTGGCTTGCAAGTTTCTTTGTCTAGAATCAACCTGGCAGAATTGTTGGGAGGGCCAGTAGGGTGTCTACTACACACCATCCTTATCACCATTATCATCATGGTGTTGGTGGTGTAGGGTAAAGTTTGAAGGCCCTGGTGGGGAGGCTTTATAATTTCCCAAAGAAGCCAAATTGGCTACAAATGAGGAGTGGGGCTAGCCGCTTCTGTGCAGACATCATGTGGATCCAGTGCCCCAGGGACCCCTGCCTGGGGGTCATTTGAATCCTTCCCTTCCTTGAACCCTTGCCTCCAGCCTCTGCTTCCTGGTCCACCCTGGTCCCTGCAGCCCTTGGCCCTTCTTCCTCCCCTGTGGAAGCAGATGGTGTCACACTGTGCCCAGATCCATGGCCTGGTAGGTTTCTTTCCTAGGACACAAAGATGCTCTGGAAGGTTGCACCCTGGAGCCCTAACAAGGGTTACCCCTGGGAAAGCCATTTCCCGGTGGCTCAGCAGGTAAAGAATCCGCCTGCAATGCAGGAGGCACAGGAGATGCGGGTTTGATCCCCGGGTTGGGACGATCCGTTGGAGGAGGAAATGGCAACCTAATTCAATATCCTTGCCTGGAGAACCCCATGGGCTGAGGTCTACGGGGTAGCAAAGGAGTCAGACACGACTGAAGCGACTTAGCACTGGAGAAGGCATAGAGGTCAGAGGGGACATTAGCTTTATCTGTAAGATGTTTTTTTTAAATAATATTTTGTATTTTGTGCCTTGAGATTTTGCACTTTTTAAAAAAGAGGTCTATTTTGAAATTTTTGGCTGTGCTGGATATTCGCTGCCACTCGGGCCTTTCTCTCTGGCTGGGGCACGCGGGGACTGCTCTCCAGTTTCAGTGGATGAGCTGCTCATTGCAGCAGCTTCTCTTGTGGAGCGTGGGCTGTGGGGTGCCGGGCTTCGGTAGTTGTGGGGCATGGGCTTAGTTGCGTGTGGGATCTTCCTGGCTCAGGGATTGAACTTGTGTCTCCTGCACTGCGAGGTGGATTCTTTACCACTGAGCCACCAGGGAAGCCCTATAAGGTGATTTTTTTATAAAGGAGAAAGAATCGGCAAGTTATTTGTGTGGTTAAAGTTGAATGCTTAAAGATGAGATCTGCTGCCTGCTTCCACAGAAGGGCACTGGGGACAGTGATGCCATTTCCCTCTTTCTTGGTAGATTTTGGGTCCACTAATGAGTCTGTGGCCTCTGAGAGGATGATAAGAGTCTTGCCGTCTTTGCAGGTCCTGCAGGACTGGGCGAGGGGCTCCTGCTCGGTTCTTCTGGGATGCTGGCAGGTGGGAACCACCTGATAGCCAAAAGCCTTTGACTGGTGGGAGTCTCGGGACCTTCAGTCCTACAAAGATTTGGAGGAAGCCCAGGCATGAATCAGCCCAGCCTGACCTGGGACCCCCATCCTTGGAGTCTCCAGCCTTCTCCTGGGGTGCTCAGCGCTACACTCTGACCAGCAGGGTCCCCCTCATCCCACCCACAATGGACTCCTGCCTGCACATTGTCGGCATCCCCTGAGTGGAATGGGTGGGCAGGGTCCTTTCCCAGAGATGAGACAGGGCTGGTCTCTGCTGCAAACAGCCTCTCTTTCTGCTCATCCCTGCTCACAGGCAACTGGTCCCTTGGCATTGCCAGGCACACAGCAGGGTCTGGAGAGGAGTCTGGGCTCCTGAGACAGGTCTCACCCCACCCAGGGTCTGTGTGACCCAGGCCCCTTCAGGCCTGCCAGGCTGGCATGCAAGCACTTGATTTCATTGTCAGGGATACCAAGTCTCTCTGCAGACGTCATTCCTGTCCTTGGGGTGATAAAGGCGCGTCCCGTCTGTCATTCTGCCACTTGCCATGCTCTGATAAGGCTCAGCATCTGCTTGTCCTTGGAGGGCAAGATAAATTTAGATGTGGCGGATTTAGAGAATCAGGTGACCTGTTTGCAGCTGTAGCTCTTAGGAGGGAGAGGGTTGCCTGGCTAGTCCCACAGTTTGCTGGGCATTAGTCTCACCTCTCCACCAAGATCAAGCCAAGGATTTCTCAAAATTGCCAACAACCGTAAGAAGCTGGGAGGAAAGCTTGGAGCAGATGGGTTCAGAAGGAAGCAGTACTGCTCACCACTGGAGTACCAATACCAATACCACTGGAAGGCAAGGGCTGGATCCTCAGTGCCCAGCCTGGCCTTGGGTGCAAGCACAATGCAAGCACCTAAAGGTCCTAGGTGATGGGTTTCATGTTGGGAGATTCTTAGAACAGAGCTTTGATAGGGATTTTATAGATGATCCGAGGTTGTGGTGTCTAAAGGCTGCCCTGCAGGAAGCATGAAAGATCTAAATTAGACTTCTGTCTGATCAGGCTTTCTTTTTGCCTTTTATATTTGGGTTTCTGTGTAAGGTTTTATTCCAGAGTTAAAACCAAGTTTCAAACCCATGGTTCTAAGCCAAGTCTCCATTTTGCAGGTAAGTAAACTGAGTCCCAGAAAGACAAGTGACTTGATGAGGTCTCTCTGTGACTCATTGTCTTAGTGGGCTCAGGCTGCCAGAGCAAAATGCCACAGATCAGGGGCCTTAAACAACAGAAATTCATTGTCTCACAATTCTGGAAGCTGGAGGTCCAAGATCAAGGACCCTGAATCCATCTGGTATTGCTTCCTTCTGAGCCCATCTGCTCCAGGCTTTCCTCCTAGCTTCTTATGTTTGTTGGCGATTTCAAGAATTCCTTGGCTTGCAGAAACATCACCCTAACCTTGTCTTCATCTTCGCATGGCATTTTTGTGTGTGTGTGTGTGTGTGTGTGTGTGTGTGTCTGTGTATATTCAAATTTCCCTTTTTAAGGACATTAGTTATATTGGTGTCATATTGGATTAGGGTTTATCCTAATGACCTCATTGTAACTTGATCACCTCTGTGAAGATTATTTTCAAATAAGATCACACTATAAAGGACTAGGGGTGAGGACTCCAACATATCTTCTTTGTCATTCAGCTGCTAAGTTGTGTCCGACTCTTCGAGACCCCGTGGAGTGCAACATGCCAGGATTCCTTGTCCTTCAGTATCTCCTGGAGTTTGCTCAAACTCATGTCCATTGAGTTGGTGATGCCATCCAACTATCTCAATCCTCTGTCTTCCCCTTCTCCTCCTGTCTGCAGTCTTTGTCAGCATCAGAGTCTTTTCCAATGAGTCCGCTCTTCGCATCAGGTGGCTAAAGTATTGGAGCTTCAGCTTCAGCATCAGACCTTCCAATGAATATTGAGGGTTTTTTTCCCTTTAAGATTGACTGGTTTGACCTCCTGGCACTCTCAAGGGACTCTCAGGAGTCTTCTCCAGCACCACCATGTCTTCTTTAGGGATCACAATCCAATCCCTAACTACCCACCTTCTCACATGGTTTCTGGAGTTCAAGTTCGAGGGATCAGAGGACCCAGAATCCTGCCAAGTCTGAAAGTAGACCCATCCCTCCTTCCCGACCTGGCTCGGGGTTAACCCCTGTAGGCTGAGGCTCTCTGCTTCCCCACAGGCCACAGGGATGTCAGTAGGACGATTAACTGCTTTCCAAACCATGCAGCCTGGTGCTTTTATGTTCCCTTTTTTTATTTTTGTTGTTATTTGTTCAAGTCATTGTAATTGGTAAATTACTTTGCTAAAAAACATAAGAAAATGCACATGAAGGACCACACATAATTTTGCCACTGGGCTTAACACTTGCATGTAATTCCTTCTTGCTTTTCCCCCTGTGTACACACCATGGTTTTGTTTATTAATCTTTTTCTTAATATAATTTAAAAAATATTTTCCCATCTCATTAAAAACCTCCATAAATGTGATTTGTGCTTTTCTATTTGACGCATATTTTTTGAGCGTCAGGCATTGAGGATATATCAGTGAACCAAACACAAAATTCCATTCTCAGGGGCTGTCTGGAGGGGTGATTGTCTACACCAGGGGACTGTGGGGAACAAGCCTACTGCCTGGTCCGTCCCCACCTGTGTGGTTTATTTATTTCCTTATTATTATTTCCTTTAAGTTATCTTGAAAATAAGCCCTCTTTCAGTGGCCTCAAATGAATCTGATTTTTTAAAGGCCTCCTATCTATCCCATGGTCTTCCCAGGTGGCTCAGTGGTAAAGAATCTGCCTGCCAATGCAGGAGACGCAAGTTCGATCCCTGAGTTGGGAAGATCCCCTGGAGGAGGAAATGGCAACCCACTCCAGTATTCTTGCCTGGGAAATCCCGTGGATTGCAAAGAGTCGGACACGACTAAGCACACACACACACACACACACACACACACACACACACATATATCCCATATATGTATTGTAATTTAGGGTGGTTTTTTTTTAGCCACCAGGCAGCATTTGGGATCTTAGTTCCCCAATCAGGGATCAAACCCCTTTCCCCAGCATTGGAAGCACAGAGTCTTTTTTTATTTTTTACTTTATTTATTTTTCATTGGAGGATAATTGCTTTGCAATATTATGTTGGTTTCTGCCGTACATCAACATGAATCAGCCATAGGTATACACATGTCCCCTCCCTCCTGAACCTCCCTCCCACCTCCCTCCCCATCCCAGCCATCTAGGTATACACATGTCCCCTCCCTCCTGAACCTCCCTCCCACCTCCCGCCCCATCCCAGCCCTCTAGGCTGTCACAGAGCACCAGGCTGAGCTCCCTGCACTATCTGGCAGCTTCCCATTAGCTGTCTCTTTTACACGTGGTAATGTATATGTTTCAATGCTACTCTCTCAATTCATCTCACCCTCTCCTTTCCCCACTGTGTCCATAAGTCTGTTCTCTATGTCTGAATCTCTATTTCTGCCCTGTAAATAGGTTCATCAGTACCATTTTTCTATATTGCATATATGTGTGTGTGTGTTAATATGTGACATATGTGGAAGCACAGTCTTAGCCATTGGTTCCAGAGAAGCCCCTGGGTTTTTTTCTCTCTCATTTTTTGCCATCACAATTAGTGTTCAGATGACCCTCTTTAGACTTCATTGTGACATCGCAGTCTCTGGCTCAGAGGTGAGAAAACCCACGCCGTCTTTCTGAATGCAGACACGTTTAGCTAAACCCGAGTAGACTGTGCTCTGCCCTCTGCCTCCCTCGCTTCCTCAGGAATGTTCCATTTCCAGCTCGCGCTTGCATCCACAGATGCCATTAACGTGAAATGTGCCGCTGATGGACAAAGCCAGTGAGGTTTGATGAACACCTCCGCCCCGCTTGCCAGCCCCAATTCCCTGCAGTCGCAGGCAGGAGAAGGGTTTTCTGTCTGTTTTAAGGCCTGTTGCTGAAAACAGAGGAAAAACAAGCTGGTTTATGCAGCAACAGGGACCTCAAAGCAGCCCAAGAGGCCAGCCGACCCGCAGCAGCCTGAGCACGACAGAGTTCTGCCCCATACAGAGGCTCTAGGACAACACTGCTGATGGTCTCTGCCCAGACTCGATTTACAGAATTTATTTCCCGAGCTCTGTCTTCAGCAGCCCCTTGGCAGCATCAACCCCAGCGTCTGCCTCAGTGCGTTAAACACCCCTTGTTCCGAGTACCCCAGAGCTAGCACCCAAGGGACAGTGAGAAGAAAAAAATGTGGGTGGAGGGATATGTGGGGCCAGTATAAACTTTCAAATTAAAAAAAAAAAAGGAACAACATCAAAAAAATGTATCCCCTGAAGAGCTCATGGGAGCCTGAGCTCCTGTTGACTTCTCCCTGCGGCCCCCTCCAGCCAGTACCAGGAAGTAAGATGCAAAATCGAGAAACCTGCAAACTCAGCCCGGCCTTTTGTTCGTTCTTCTTCTTCTTCTTTTTTTTCTGTTTCACAATTGTACTGTCCTTGCATCGTCTTTAAAACTTATTTTTTTAGTTATCTTTTAGTTCTTTTTCTCTACAGAAATAAACCCGTTGATGAAATTTCTAAAATGGAATCTAGAAAGAGTAGAATAAAACTTGCTGATGTGATAATCACAGTTAACGTTTCCGTGTGTGGCCCTTTCACAGTTTGCTCTGCTTAGAGAGAGAGAATTGAACTAGCTGTCTTTTGTTTCCCTGCCCAGAAGTCAGGTACCATTTTAAATGGAAGTAAATGGTTGTAGTGTCTCTTGTGGCCTGGGAGGTAGGAGACCAGGTTCCTGTGCTACTGTCTTGGTTCTGTGGCCTTTTGAAAGTCACTTAACTTCAATTTGCTCGTCTTTTTTTTTTTTTTTTTTTAATGTGGACCATTTGTAAAGTCTTTATTGAATTTGTTACAATATTTCTTCTGTTTTATGTTTTGGCTGAAAGGCATGTGGGATCTTAGCACCCCAACTGGGGATGGAACCCGCACCCCCTTCATAGGAAGGTGAAGTCTTACCACTGGACTTCTAGGCAAGTCCCAATTTGCCCATCTTTAAAATGGGGATCTGGTCATCCTTCCTACCTTACTGGATGATCAAGTGTCCAGTGGAGTTACTAGTAGAAAGTGCTTTGTCATGGGCTCTGCAGATTGTTGCTGGTCATTTTCAACATGGTCATGTGACCCTGGGCTTCCCTGGTGGCTTAGATGGTAAAGAATCTGCCTGAAATGCAGGAGAGGTGGGTTGGATCTCTAGGTTGGGAAGATCCCCTGGAGAAGGGAACGGCTATCCACTCTAGTATTCTTGCCTGGAGAATCCCATATGCGGAGGGGCCTGGAGGGCTACTGTCCATGGGGTCACAAAGAGTCAGACACAACTGAGCGACTGAGGATGCTACCAGCATCGCTGTCACGCCAGCCCCCTCTGCCTGGTGGGCAGAGATGGACACGGAGGTGATATTGCTCCAGGCCTTTGGCTGAGCCCAGCTTGAGACAGAGTGAGATGCTGAGAATGGCTTTGCCAAAAGATGCCATCATCAGGATTGGGCGTCAGCAACTCTGGGAGTGTCTGGCAGCTGTAGGCACTGTGGTTATGTCTCAGGCAGGTCAGCTGGGACAAAGCTATTGAGGGACTGACCCATTTCCATCTATTTGGTACAGAGACACCAGTGAAGAGCATGAGGCACCAGGGTTGGAGCCAGGCTCTGTTCCTTACTGACTATGACTTTGGGCAAAGTGATGTAACTTCCCTAACCCCTAGTCTGTCTGCAAAAAGGGGACTAGAAGTTGCAAGGATTGACTGGAGACGCACAGTGGGAGGGCCGTGCCCAGGGCCTGGCTCACAGCGAGTGCCCAAGGGCAGCTGCTTCATCCCCTTCCTCTTCATTATCACTGTTGTCAACAGTCCTGTTCAGGTCAGAGCTTTGTTTCTTGGTTCCCAGGGTGGTGGTTGCCAAGTCCTGCTGGCTTTAGGTTTATCTGTTCATTCATTCGTTCATTCATCTGCTAAGTCCTTACTCTATGCCAGGGACCCAGGGAGCTGCCAGGTGGTGGGGAGCTGCTTTCCGGAGTGGCTCCTGGCAGCATGGACTGGGCTGTGTATTTCCTTTATGTAACCTGGATATAACCCTTTTCTCTCGGCCCTCAAAGTCTCTATTTACTTACTCTTAGCAGACTTAGAGGTTCTCATGGTTACCACCTGAAATCCCCCTCCTTAAAGGCCACTTCATCTATCCCTCTGCCTCCAGGCAGGATGGGCCTCAACCAACACAGATGCATGAGTGAAAACCTGTTAACCCACAAATCCCCGATCAGCTTTCACTCTGGGCAAGGCGCAGCCAAGGGCTCCCAGGGGGGCATGTGAGGCCAGCTCCATCCCTTAAGGAGCTGAGCCTAGTCAGGGAGACAGGGCAGGAAGCACACACAAGATGCCGGGTAATGGCCATGAGAATGTGGGCAGCTGTCACAAGTCAGTCCTCAGTACCAAATGCCTAGAGGTTGGGGGGAGAAGGGGGGACAGAGACATCTCTGTGGGACAGGAAGTTTCCAGCTGGAGTCACTGGGAGAAAGGGAAAACTTCTGGGGTCAGCAGGTTCAGCATCATCAGCATCATCCATCCAGCATTTCCTGGGCGCTCACCGTGGCCAGGCATCAGGCTGCCTCCCTTACAGACACACACTCATTGAAGCATTACAAACCCTATGGAACAGGTGTCACTTTTCCCCACCCCTGTTTTCATGGATGAAGATGCAGAGATGCAGAGAGATTAGTAAATTGCTCAAAGTTACAGAGCTCTGGAAGAGGCAGAACTCAGATTGCAACCTGGGCCGGAGTCAGGGCCATGCTGACTGTGACTTCCACCATGCTGGCCGTGGTGTCCCCGTGGGAGTGGAACAGCTGGGGGCACATTCAAGAAGTGATGGTGCACTGCTTTGGTGAGCTTTGTGCAGGGAAGTCATGAGGGATGAAGTCTAAGAGAGACACCACCCGTGCCTCCAAGCTGGAATGTTAGGTCTTCGTCCTGAACGTAGTAGGGAGCCGTAGCCTGACAGCCCCTGCCGCCATTCTCAGTGGGAGCAGAGAGCAGAGAGAGGCTGTGGATGGAGCAGCCTGGCCTTCCTGGGTGATACGACATTGATTCACTTCCCCAAATATTTATTCTTTACCTACTTTGTGCCAGGGAGAAACGAGACAGTGTTTCTCAGGCACCCAGCCCAGGACCTGGAATGTCCCAGAAACGGCCTCCTCTTCTGAGGCCAGGACGCCTTGGCTCAGGTGACCCTGCAGAGTCAGGAGTGGCTGGAGCTTCCTCACCTGCCGCTGCAGGCTGGGCACAGGTTTCTTTTCGACACTGAGTCACGGAATGCCTTTTACATCACCTGTGAGGTCTCCGAGCCAGCAGCTGTTCCCACTGCCCACCTGTCTCTCCTTCTCCTTTTTGGGGGTGACTTCTGGCTCCCCTGCTGTCTGTCCTCTCTCGTTCCTCCCCCGCTGGGCCTTGTAGAAGGTGGGAGATGGGCGTGAATGTCACACTGGCCGTCTCTCTGCCCTGGGTGTGCCTGCATGAGCGATTGCTTCAGGCACGTTCTGGGTGGGGCTTGCAGACCTGAGCCGACTTGGGGGCTCAGAAGGTGGGGGTGTGGGCTGCAGAGGGAACTCTCCAGCCCCACAGCCCTCTGGCCTCCTCCTCTGGCCAGTCAGCCGTGATACCCGTTCTCCTGGGGCTTCTGCCACCCTCTGACCTTGTTGGGCTTTAACGTGAAAGGAGTCGTTCTTGGAGTGCTTGCCACTCACCCCAGCCTGCATCCCTCCCACATTCCTGTTCCTTGCAATGGCTGCGCTAGGTAGAAATCTGAGCTTCTGAGATCTGCCCCATTTTCTCCATCTCTTTGCCCCGACTGAAGGGAGCCCAGGCTTGTGCTATCTGTTGCCCTCCAGCTTTCCGGAAGAGTCCACGGGGCTTCCGTGTTGTTGAGGGAATCAGCCTGGCACGTGTGTCTATATCACCATACCCTGTGCCCCCAAGGTAAGCTACTGGCTGTCTCGTATCCCTCTCAGCTGCACAGGTACCAGGTAGAGTGACTCTGCCCTGGAGACAACATGGGCAGGGGAGGGCAGTTTCTGGGCCTGGGGTTAGAAGGTCCACATTCTGCCAGGTGCCAACTTACCAGCGCTGTGCCTTAAGCCAATTGATCACCCACCTCTTCAGGCCTGGGTTTTTGTTTTGTTTTCATGAACAGACTCTATTTTTTAAAACCATTTTAGTCTGGTGGAAATATTGAGCAGGAAGTACAGAGAGTTCCCACAGAGCCTCTGTACAAGCCTCAGTTTTCTCATCTGTCAGATGGGGATGGACCCTCACCTTGTTCTTACTGTGCTTACTGTTCTTACCATCCCCTCGCCCCCATTTTATGGATGACAAGACTGAGGCTGAGAGACAAGGGGCTAGTTCAGGGTCACTGGCTGGGGAGTGTGAGAGCCTAACTCCTAGCCTGGGGGTGTGGAAGTCCAGGCAGGTAGCACGTGGGCATGGGAGGGATGAGCTGAGTGGGACCCTCATAAGACCTCCTGGAGGGTGAAGAGTCTCCCCTGGAGCAGCTCTGATCTCTGCCACCTTGTTTGCAGCAGGAAGGGAAGAGTGCCTCCCAGCGGCTGCTCAGCTCACGCATCCCTGGGGGACCCTTCATTCATTTATTGATTCAGTGATGTTTTTTTTGCAGGGGTATTTGCAGGGGCTTCTCTAGTTGTGACGAGCGGGCTTAGTTGCTCTGCAACATATGGGATCTTAATTCCCCGAACAGGGATCAAACCTGTGTCTCCTGCATTGCAAGTCGGGTTCTTAAGCCCTGGACCGCCGGGCTCTTTTCAGTGAGTCCTTGAGTGCTGACTAGGTGTGGTGCCAGTGCCGGGAGCTGGAGACCTGAGTTCGAGTCCAATTTTCACCCTAACAAGGTTCCTCCTGGAATGTCAAGGCTGGCAGACCTCAGTCCCCTGCTAGCTGCACCCCTCCTCTGCAGGTAGGGAAACAGCTACCCCACTCCCTGCTACTCCAGGGATGACCGGCAAGCTGGAGGCAGGAAGCGAGGAGGGGCCTGGGTCTGCTGGCTCGGTGACAGACACCGTGGGCCCAGGACGTGGCTCAGTCGAGGAAGCCTGAAAGGCCCCAGCCATGGCATCTTGTGTGTGGGTGTGGGGGACTGTAGGAGCTGGGAGGTCAATTCTGGACCTGTGGCAACAAGGGACCCGTTCTTGGTTCCTGGCCTTGTCACATCCTGCCAGAGAGGTGAGTAATCGCTCGCCGGGCCGGTTGGGTGGCTGCCACACTCAAGGGCAGCCTCCAAATTAGGGAACGGCTTTCTTCTAGGATTCTGACCCTTCCCTAGGGCACAGGGACAGCTTGGCAAGCAGAGAGGGCAGCCTCACAGCACCCACGGGTGCAGCCAGGCCATGCCAGGTGGCACTGTCTCTCTCCCATTCTGTCCAGCGTCCACCCTTTCCATCTGCCTGAGAGGGGTGCAGAGCAGTACCCCACAAGTGAGCTTGTCTTTCACCTACCCTACTCATTGGGCTGCCCCCGGACAGGGGCCGTATCTCTGTTCCCTGTGTCCCAGCGTGGGTCACAGCGCCTGCACCCGGGAGGTGCTTGTTGTGCGTCTGATTAGCCAGAAGTCCTGAGGCCTGGTTTTCATTTATGCTCCGTCACTACCCACCCACCTGCATCTGTCTTTGTTCAAATTGCTGGGAAGCCCAGAGCCAAGTGCTGTGCTGAAAGCATAGCTCTCCTTTGTCAGACATCCTGGGGGAGCTTGTTTTCTTCTCTCCTCCCTCTTTGCTGGTTGTTTCCTGTTCTTTTTCTTTCACTGAACAATTGAACATATGCTTTTATGGGAAAATGCTGTGGACCCTTTTGGGAAGTGAGCAAGCCATATACATATCAGTCCATTAGAAATAGGAAGGAGAAAGGCCCCCTCTCCACCTGGGAACCAGGTGTGTCTGAGCTCTGCCGCTCCTCCCTGGAGACTGGGCCGATGGGCACCTGCCCTGCAAACTTCGAGGAACGTATGGGCGGAATGTATTTGGACGGGCCAAGGTGCTAGGCAGTGCCAGGCCAGTGCCTGCCCTGGGGCTTTAGAAGATATGGCCGCTCAGGCCGGAAGATGCCACGTGCCTCTGTAGAATTGGCTGTGGAACAACCAGCCTGGAGGGGGCCAGGGCTTGCCCAACTGGGCACAGCTGGCCAGCTTCCTATTTCGAAGAAGCTGGCTGAGAGGTTGGCCAATCGGGCCATCAGAAATTTGCCCCAAGGGGAAGGAGACATCCTAAGTTATAGCACTGGATGCGGGCCAGCTTCTTGTGTTACTCTGCGTTGCTCTCCCTCCCTGGTAAAAAGGTGCAAGGACCGGGCATCCACAAGACGGTGACATTGTCCAAAAAAGGAGAGAGCTCGGCTGAGAGGTATAAATAGGAGCTTGGGCAGCGGGGTTGGGGGTGGGTGGCCAGATGACAGGGTTTCCTTGCTCACAGCGCCACAGGAGGACTGCTTTTGAGGTCCCGGCAGCCAACTGGAGACAGACTTTTTGAGATGTTGGCAAGATGAGAGTTGAATAATCTCTTATCATCCTGCACTCTCTTCCCCTCGCCGCACCCCAGCCATCCTTAGAGAGAGTTGGGGAGAACGAGCTCTAAGTGGAGCAGTTAAACCTGGCCTGTCTGCTGCGTTCTTCAGGAAAGAGCCTGTGGCTTGAGACCAGAGGAGGAGGGCAGGCTGGATGGTGCTGGTGGACAGTGCTGGAAGGACTTAGAGGTGGGGGCGTGGTGGGGGTGGAGCCGATGAGGCTGGACCAGCAGCTGGCCAAGCCTGGTCCTTGGTGGGCTTCAGTGTTACAAAGGTGCAGGCAGAAGGCAGGACAGCAGCTCAAGGTAGTGGTGTGGCTTTGGGAGGTGGACCGAGGTGATGCTATGACTCTATTTCCAGTAGTTCCAGAAGGAAAGCAGTATCTTTAATGCCATACAGGACTCTGTTCTTTGCTCTTCTGTTTACTCACTGCATGGTCTCAGGCAAGCCTCTCACCTTCAGGAAGGAGTTCCTTACTCGGACCGTGGGGTAAATGCGGGACACCTCCTGGGGTCTGCTCAGTTGCTCGGTCGTGTCCGACTCTCTGTGGCCCCATAGACTGTAGCCCGCCAGGCTCCTCTGCCTGTGGAATTTCCCAGGCAAGAATACTGGAGTGGGTTGCCATTTCCTACCCCAGGGGATCTTCCCGAGCCAGGGATCAAATCCCAGTCTCTTGGCGTCTCTTACATTGGCACGTCGATTCCTGACCACCAGCACCACCTGGGAGGCCACACTGCAGAGCATCATAAGACATGAGTAGGGAGACCCTGTACTGGGCGCAGCACCTGCTGGTGTGGAACAGTTCTCTCCGGGGCCAAGATGGTCCTTGGGGATAGGAGTCGGGTCTGTCTGTCTGCAGCCCTGGTGACAGGCTTCCTGGAGTCATTGGCCAGCAGCCAACTTCTTTTTCCAGTTGGGCCTGATGGTGAAAGTCAGCTCTTCTGTCCGGCACTGATTCAGCTGCAGACACCACCTAGTCCTCCGAGGTCCAGGGATTCTTCTGACCCTCCAAACTGTCACATGCCTTTGACTGTATCTCTGAACGCGCCTGTCTTCACTCCCCAGGGAGGTCGTGGGCTACTGCTCAGCGTGCAAAGCTCTTTTCACACTCCCCAAATTCATGTAATCTTCTAGCGATCCTACGGGTGAGTGGTATTTCCAGTCTCTTCTGACAGACTCGGCTCCTAGAAGTTACCTCCATTGCCCAGCAAGGCCTGACCCATGGTGGCTCATGGCTGCTTCTTGGGGCTTAATTGTGGCTGTGCCATGCAGCTTGCCCCAGGGTGGGGTGAGGACACTGTGTAGATGGGCTTAGATGGTCAAGCCCATTCCTGCTGGTTAAGCTTTCCACCAGTGGCAGCCACCTCTTTAATGAGAACCCTCCAACTCTGCTAAAGAATCTGCCTGCAATGCGGGAGACTCAGGTTCAGTCCCTGGGTTGGGACGGTCTCCTGGAGAAGGGAATGGCTATCCATTCCAGTAGTCTTGCCTGGAGAATTCCATGGACAGAGGAGTCTGGTGGGCTGCGGTCCATGGGATTGCAAAGAGTTGGACACAACTGAGTGACTTACACGTAACTCCAACTCTAGCGCCTTCTGCATTTAGGTCTTGGGCTCTGGGATCCCAACCTGCCTGCTGCCTACACCTGTCTCATTTTTTCGGTAAGCCATTTGGCCTCGGGAAGGTGAGGTGGTGGGAGGAGTGTTACCTTCCAGTCTGAGTTGGCATGAACTGGCCAACTAAAACATTTCCGTATGCCAAAAATCATTTTACTTGGTTACTTCGTAACAGGCCAAGTGCACGATTTTCCATCAAAACATTTCCATCGTCCAAAAAGTGTGTCTGACACAGAAGCTGATTCCTGCTGCATCCTTCTGACAGCTCACACTTCACTTGGGATCCAGCGTTTTTCAGAATGTCACCACCTCTTGCTTCACGTAAGGGCCGAACTCCCCGATGGAAATATTTTGCAAGAATGTTTTTCACCGTCAAGGTGGCACAAAACTCCTGCAGAAGGTTTTCTTTGTCTGGCTCAGAGAAGAATCCTTTTCCTGTAGAATTCCTGCCACGTTTCACTGGCCAGGATGGGTCTTGCCAGGGCGCCTTGAAGTGGATCATGTCCCATTACAGCCAAAGCTGTTTAAGGTTCATGGAAATGTTTGTGGAAACAATTGCAGACTCCTCTGCTGACAGCTTGCTCCTTTTGTGTAATTTTTGATAGAACATGCACCCAGCACAGCAGAAGAATTTGGCTGGCCCTCGGAATGTGCTGGAATGGAATTTGGCTGTGCTGTCTGTCCAGGTCTCTGATATGGCTGTGAGAGAATGTTCACTTGCTCATTAAGCAAATATTCAATATTCATAGAGTTCCCTCTATGTCCCAGATTCTGGGCTAATCAGAGATAAGTGCTACTCGGGCCCCATCCTCAAGGAGCCTGGTTGATGGGGAATAGAAGACACAGGTGTGTTCCATTCCTAAGTACTTCGGAACCGTGTTAGGAAGGGCGGCAGGCACATTGTTTTAGGTGTGAGGTGACTTCAGGTGACACACAAGTGAACTGGGTTATGCATTTAATTTAATGTATGTCATTCCCAAAAAAAGTAACTCCAACAGTAATTTCCCATATGTTATTGCTTAGGAATAAAAAGTTGAAGAAAGGTAGGAGGGAGAGTCAATTAAAACACAAGTTAAAGGGATTTCCTTGGTGGTCCAGTGGTTAAGACTCCACGCTCCCAATGCAGGGAGCATGGGTCCAATCCCTGGTTAGGGAACTAAGATCCCACATGCCTCATAGCATGGCCAAAACAACAACAAACCCAAGTTAAAGAAAAATATCCAGTAAATATTATACTAGTGGTAACTATTATAGGAGGTAGATGATGGTAAAGATTATCATTAAAAACTCTTGACAGTGGCTCACAAACTGATGTCTAGAAAAGTTCAGTGCAGGTTCATTGCATGCTGATGGGATGCCAAGGGCTTTACTTGAACCATCATGCAAGCTTCAGGAAGCTGTGGGAGATGGTAGTGTTACCATCCCAACTGAGAGCTGATGAAACTGAGGCTCAGAGAGGGGAGATGACTTGCCCAAGGTCACATGACTAGTAAGTGGAAGAACCTGAATTTGAACCCTGGTCTGTCTGACTCTGGATCATGAACTCTTCACCACTATGCTATGACAAAGTACTGCAGTTGGTCAAATAAAGAAGTGATTATTTCCTCCTAGAGTATAATCCAAGAAAATTTCCTAGAGTAGGAGGCCTTGACTGAGGGGTTGTAATAGCAAAGGAAGTTCGAGTGGTAACGCAGAGTATCCCATGGATCAGATACTTATGATTATTGGCTGGATTTGAACAACATATTTTTTCCTTGTATAAATAATGTCTTAAGGTTTAGGCTATGGATTGGCTCTTAGGGACACAGGCTCCTTCTATCTCTCTGCTCTACCAGTGTCTCATGGTCCAAGGTGGCTGATGCAGCTCCAGCCATCACATTCTTATTCCAGGTGGTAGAAAAAAGAAAAGAAGGAAACGGGTAAATGTGTTGTTGTTGTTCAGTTGCTAAGTCATGTCTGACTGTTTGTGACCCCCATGGACTGCAGCCAGGCTTCCCTGTCCTTCACTGTCTCCTGGAGTTTGCTCAAACTCATGTACATTGGGTAGGTGATGCCATCCAACCATCTCATCCTCTGATGCTCTCTTTTCCTCCTGCCCTCCATCTTTCCCAGCATCAATGTCTTTTCCAATAAGTTGGCTCTTTTCATCTAGAGAAGGAAATGGCAACCCACTTCAGTGCTCTTGCCTGGAAAATTCCATGGATGCAGGAGCTTTGTAGGCTACAGTCCTTGGGGTCACAGAGTTGGACACGACTGAGCGACTTCACTTCTTTTTTTGCATCAGGTAGCCAAAGTATTGGAACTTCAGCTTCAGCATCAGTCCTTCCAATGAACATTCAGGGTTGATTTCCTTTAGGATTGACTGGTTTGATCTCCTTGCACTCCACAAGACTCTCAAGAGTCTTCTACAGCACCACAATTGGAAAGCATCAATTATTTGGTGATCAGCCTTCTTTCTGGTCCAACTCTCACATCTGTACATGACTCCTGGAAAAAAAAACCCACAGCTTTGACCATATGGACCTTTGTCAGCAAAGTAATGTCTCTGCTTTTTAATATGCTGTCTAGGTTTGCCGTAGATTTCCTTTCAAGGAGCAAGTGTCTTTTAATTTTATGGCTGCACTTGCCGTTTTCAGTGATTTTGGAGCCCAAGAAAATAAAATCTGTCACTGTTTCCACTTTTTCCCCTTCTATTTGCCATGAAGTGGTGGGACCAGATGCCAAGATCTTAGTTTTTTGAATGTTGTGTTTTAAGCCAGTTTTTTTTTTTTTTTTCTCCAGTCTCCTCTTTCATTCTCATCAAGAGGCTCTTTAGTTCCTCTTCTCTTTCTGCCTTTAGAGTGGTATCATCTGCATATCTCAGGTTGTTGATGCTTCTCCCGGCAATCTTGATTCCAGCTTGTGATTCATCCAGCCCGGCATTTCACATGATGCACCTTGCATATAAGTTAAATAAGCAGGGTGACAATATACATCCTTGACATAATCCTTTCCCAATATTGAACTAGTCAATTGTTGCATATCCAGTTCTAACTGTTGTTTCTTGACCTGCATGGCAGGTTTCTCAGAAGACAGAGAAGGTGGTCGGTATTCCCATCTCTTTATGAATTTTCCACAGTTTGTTGTGATATACACAAAGGCTTTAGCGTAGTCAATGTTTTCTCAATGAGTCATCCACCTTGAAGGAGCTTTTCCAGAAGGTGAATCTAACCCAGCCTTTCTTCATCTTGTTGGCCAGCCCTCGTTACAGGAGAGGCTGCCTACTGTGCGCTAGGTGTATGTGCCTGGAAAGCAAAAGTCCTGTCCTCAGGGTGCTTCTGGTAGAGGGAGCTGCTTCCAGTTGAAGCTGTGCAGGAGACAGCAATTAAGTGGAGAGGAAAAAGCCTCCTCTGAGCTGGGACCTGCTTCTGGAGTGACCTCAGTAAGCTTGGTCTGCTTTGCACTGTTCCACATATTTGTTTGGTGTGTAATTGGAGTATAGACTCGCAGCAATTAGGCTACCCCAGGCAGCTCCCTGCTCACCATCCCATCCGCCCTTCTGAGAAGACAAGAGTCACTCGAGTACAAAACAAACCAGACTTCCAACCTTCCACCCTCAGTGCAGTGAGAGCAGGCGCTGCAGAGCTAGCTCTTCACTGCATCCGGGAGCTGATCTCCGGTTTAGCTGGTCTCTCATTTAGAGCCCTGCGTGGGGTGCAGAGCCCTCAGGTGGATGTGGGGTTCTGCACAGCTCGCCGGAAACTGCACACTCCCTGGTCACCATCCTCTCTCTTGTCCTCTGGCACCTGCAGGTGAGCACGAGTGTGGAGTTTGCTTTGAACTTCTCACCTCTCAGCTCTTGGAGGTGCATGCCGGCTAGTTGCCAGGAATGTCAAGTTTGGAGAGTTCTTTAATATCAGTGATGCAGAAGTTGTCCTGGGCCCCACTCACAGAAGATCATTCCTTGTTTGGCTGAAGTCCCCTCTGCTGAGATTTGGGTTCTTTGGGGGGTCTGAAATGCTCCCCTTATACTTTGGGGGGAATTTTCACTTTTGTCAGATCATGGTTAGAATGTTAGAGCTAAGATGAGTGCAAGAAGTGGGGTTGGCCCCCATGTCTCCATTTGATCAGGAGACTGATGCAGCCAATGTGAGGCAGAGCTGGGGAGAGCAAGGTTCTGCGCTCGAATGCTGAGTCTTTGTTCTGTAATTACCTCCAAGCAAAGAGTATTATAGAGAAGCTGGAGAGCTGCTTTCATATGGCGTTAGAAATCAAACTGCTATTAATATGCTAATTACAATGGCTTGCTATTTACCATTTAGGCAAGTCCTGGAGTGCTTCTCCTTGGCAACCCTGTCAGACATTCTGTTCTTGAAATAGAAAGTCCATATTACTTTTTAATGAAAGCTCTAAATCCAGGCTTTCCCTATGCTCAGCCAGCCCTTTTTTCTTGGATTTAGTAGATCCAGCCCTGGCTTCCCGAAATGCAGGCTGGGTGGGGTTGGGTGAGCAGGAATTGACGCAGTTTGGAAAACGGGCAACTCCTGGGAGATGTCACGTCGATGGATGCTGAAGTCCATGGGTCCTAGGCCAGTTACCCGCCAATGTCATCATACATCCAGGCGTTTTTAGCCGTGGCATTGCTCAGTCTTAAACCAGTTCTAGTGTCTTTATTTTTAGATTGGATGATGCAGGTACCGTTTGGGAATGTCTTTTTCTCCCCACGTCACTTTTGTCCTGGAAGTACCTGGTTTACAAGGAAAACAAAATGGCAGCCACTCAAGCCCAGGGCAATATAAATGTTTGTTTAGGAAACAGTGGGGGCTGAGTCCCTTATTTGCTTTGAGGGTGGATCTCAGGGAATCCACACCCCTTAGCTTTCTGAGGAACTGGATGGGGCAGGAGCCCTCTCTGAACTGGGTGCTTTCATTCAGTGGCAAATGGGAGAGTGAGACTTGGTTCCAATGAAGGATCAAAGGTACCCCGATGAAGGGCACAGGACTTTTCTGAAGAGTAGCTGTAGGTTCTAGTAGAGTAACAATATGTTAATAATGTGTTATCAGTTTGGCTTAGCACACCTGGCTTCCCTGTCCTTCATCAGCTCCTGGAGCTTGCTCAAACTCATGTCCATTGAGTCAATGATGCCATCCAACCATCTCATCCTCTGTTGTCCCCTTCTCCTCCTGCCTTCAGTCTTTCCCAGCATCAAGGTCTTTTCAAATGAGTCAGTTCTTTGCATCAGGTGGCCAAAGTATTGGAGTTTCAGCTTCAGCATCAGTCCTTCCAATGAACACCCAGGACTGATCTCCTTTAGGATGGACTGGTTGGATCTCCTTGCAGTCCAAGGGACTCCCAAGAGTCTTCTCCAACACCACAGTTCAAAAGCATCAATTCTTCAGTTATAAACCTAACAAATATTTAAGCACCTACTGTACTAGATCTAAATACCTTGGGGAATGTTCCGGTTAGCACGGCTGAGTCTTGTAGTGACATAGAACAACCATTTACTCTGCTCTCAGATTCTGTGGGTCTGGAATTCAAAGAGGGGTAAAGCAGGCTTATTTCTTCCCCATGTTGTTCGAGGCCTCAGTGTAGGGCTTGGAGCTTGGATGACTGATCCACTTCCATGTCTGGCAGTTGATGCTGGCTATCGGTGGGTCCTCTGTTCCTCTCCATGTGTCTTTACCATGTGGCCTGGATTTTCTCACCACACGGTGGTCCCAGCTCTATGGGACAAAGAACCAGCAAGAGTAGATGCTGTGTTCAGACTGAAAAGGACCTCAAAAACAGTAAATTCTGGGGACTTCCCTGGTGGCGCCATGGATAACAGTTCACCTGCCCATGCAGGGGACATGGGTTCATTCCCTGACCCAAGAGGATGCCACGTGCCGCAGAGCGCAAAGCCCGGGCACCGTAACCACTGAACCCGTGCTCCAGAGCCTGCACAGCACAACTGCTGAGCCCACATGCTGCAACTACTGGAGCCTGAGGGCCTAGAGCCTGTGCTCTGCGACACGAGCAACCACTGCACTGAGAAGCCTGTGCACCGCAGTGAAGATGCCCCCACTCGCTACAACTAGAGAAGACTGAGTGAAGCAACGAAAACCCAGTGCACCCAAAAATAAACAAAATTTTTTAAAAATCTATAGTTGCGCTAAATCATCTAACAAATTTATTTTAGAAAAATAGTAAATTCTATCAGGCAGGGTATGGTGTTAGAATCAGCTTAGACAAAACAGAAATTCTCAGCATGCAGCATGATGCGGGTGTGTGTGCGGATGTGCTAAGTCGCTTCAGTCGTGTCTGACTCTTCTCGACCCTATGGCTGTAGCCCGCCAGGCTCCTTTGTCTGTGGGATTCTCCAGGCGAGAATACCGAAGTGGGTTGCCATCCCCTTCTCCAGGGGATCTTCCCCACCCAGGGATCGAGCTCATGTCTCCTGCATTGGCAGGCGGATTCTTTACCACCTGGGAAGCCCCCTCAGATTTCAGAGGGCAACTCAGAAAGGACAGAATGACCATTTCTTTGCCCACGCACCCTGTTCCTCAGTTAGATGGAAAGTCAGTGGTCCATCAGGGAGCCTAGAGCAGAGGCTAAAATCAGAATCGCCTTGGAGGTTTAGGAAATAAATAGTTCCAAAGCTTTGCAGAATCCGTCTCTGATCCCAGAATTTTGTATTTTTTAAAAAGTTCTCCAGGGCACACAAGTCATGTTAGACAATATCTAGTCCAAAATGGTCCTGCTGAGGATGACTTCTGCCCCATAGAGACCGTGTTAGGGCTGCAAGGCTGAGCTCTGAGTCTCAGCTATGCCAGTGCCTGCCCCCAGCTCTTGCACTGCTCGCCGCTCTATTCTCTCCACTGCTGTCAGTGCTCAGGTTTCAGACGCTGAGCCCTGAATGTTAGACCATGTTCATGGCTCTCACGTCTTCTTAATTTCTAGGGTCCTGTCTGATTTCCGAGGTTGAACTAGCCAGAGCCCTGTGTATCTACCTTCCTGATGCCCTGCAGATCAGCCCCTTATCCGTGCATGGATTTCTTCTCCTGGCATTGCCTGAATTCAGCTTCAGGCAGCCTGTGGGCTTTTCTGGCTCCGCCTTTCTTCTTTGACCCCAGGCTTATTTCCATTTGTGTCTCAGGACCATCCAGAGAGAAGAACCAAGAACAGAGAAAAATATCAAAAGTTAAAAAACAACAGTGACTTCCCTGGTGGTCCAGTGGCTAAGACTCCGTGTTCCCAATGCCGGGAGCCCAGGTTCCATCTCTGGTCAGGGAGTTAAGATCCCAAATCACGAAACTAAGCCCGCATACTGCAAAGACCCAGCACAGCCAAAAGAAAATATGTAAATAAAACAAAGCAAAACCACACCCCATGTATGCTTTAGCATCCAGCAGACCCAGCCCAGCCACAACTGGTCCCCTTTCTCACAAGTTTCAACACTGTCTATGGGAGGATTTGTCTTCTCACAATTGACAAAAAGAGAAAGGCTTTGCTTGACCGAAACTTGTTCTGCCAGTTCTCCTCTTTGCAGTGTACCAGCCCTGGGCTCTCTCATGGTACCTCTATGGCCCCATCCAAGAAGACCCAGCCCAGGGGAGGGAGCATCCTTGCCTGCTGAGGAACAGCTTGTGGGTGAGGCTAGGCCAGGGGAGGAGACATTCTGTGCAACTAGTGAGGTGTGAGAGGGGCAGAACAGAGCCTGGAGCCCAGCAGGAGTGAGCGATGTGCAATGCCTTGCCCTGTCTAAGGCAACGAAAGTGATCTATGAGTGATTTTAAATGACAGAGTAGGGCTGGGTAAGGAATAGTGATTTCACTATTAAAAAATAAATTGATTGATTTAATTTGGCTGCTTTGGGTGCTAGCAGCGGCATATGGGATCCTCGTTGGCTCACGCGGGATCTTTGATTGCAGGGCTCAGGTTTAGTTGCTCTGCAGCATGTGGGATCTTAGTTCCCGGTGGTTGTTTTTCAGTCACTAAGTCGTGTCCGACTCTGCGACCCCATGGACTGCAGCACATAAGGCTTCCCTGTCCGTCACGGTCTCCCAGAATTTGCTCAGGCTAATGTCCACTGAGTTGGTGATGCCATCCAACCATCTCATCCTCTGTCACCCCCTTCTCCTTTTGCCTTCAATCTTCCCCAGCATCAGGGTCTTTTCTAGTGAGTTGGCTCTTCACATCAGTTAGCCAAAGTATTGAAGCTTCAGCTTCAGCATCAGTCTTTCCAATGAATATAAAGGGTTGATTTCCTTTAGGATGGACTGGTTTTATCTCCTTGCTGTCCAAGTGACTCTCAAGCATCTTCTCCAGTACCACAATTGGAAAACATCAATTCTTCAGCTCTCAGCCTTCTTTATGGGCCAACTCTTACATCCATACATGACTACTGGATGTTCTTGGACCAGGGGTCAAACCTGTGTCCTCTGCATTGCAAGGTGGCTTCTTAACCACTGGGCCACCAGGGAGGCCCCTGATTTCACCATTTTGTCCATAAATGCAGGTGAAGCTTGTTTATGCTCCAAAGATACAGCGACAAATGGGTGGGCTGTGGCCTTTGCTCGCTCTGGGCGCCTTCCCAGGAGCCCAGCTGGAGACCATCTCAGCACAACAACGAGGCGCCTGCAGAGAGACCTGTGTGCAGGCTGCCGATTGGTCCCCTGGGAGATAGAGGCTGGGCGACTCGTGGGAACGTCCCACTGTGCCAGCTGGTGTTTGAGATCAGAGAGATGTTTGGAAAGGCCATGACTGCAGGCGGGGAATGGTGGGGAATGTTCCATTCTGGTGCACACCTTGACCGCTGCCTCCTGGACTCCTGCCCCTTGTTGGGGGGGGAAGGATTAGAGTCTGGATTGATGTTGGCTTGGCTGCCCTCCAGAGACCTGCGTCCCCATGTGCCATGGAAGTTCTGAGGCTCATTCAAGGGTAGCAATCCCAGTGCAAACACAGCCTGCCCCCACCCTGCTGGCCCCCTTCATTTACTGCTCTGCAGGCATTTTTTCCCACGTTCTCCCCACCTCTTACCCCCCTGCAGCCCTCTTGGCCCTGAGGTAACCCCTGCTCCTCCATTATGTAACAGGCCATCTCCGTGGTCAGGAACCACACCATCAGCAGGCAGATGGGTAGGTGGGGTGGGGCACACTTCTTAACCTGGCAGCGTGGGTCCCACGGGAACTGGATTTTGCACAAGGTGTGGAGGCAGCCCCCCGAACGCCTGGGCAGAGTCTGCTGAGCAGATTCCAGTCCTCTTGGGGTGGCTGCATCAGTCACACCCCTCAGGGTGAGGCTTCAGTGTGGAAAGTATGTGAGTCTTGGACGATGCCATGCACAGCCTGGGATGGCTTGGCCTCTTCTTTCCAAGGCTCCAGCTGATTTCCCTATCGTGTGGAGGCGAGGGAGCAAAGGGCCAGCTTGTCCCAGATCCTGGAGCACCAGTGAGTGTCCCTGGGCCAGGGGTGTGGCGAGGGCTGGGAGGCAGCCTTCTGGGGTGGCTGCCCAGTGGGCATGGCTGGCCCTGGCCCGGATGCCGCGCCCACGTTAGCATCTGGCTGTCACTCCCATGAGCAGCAGGATCCGCGTCCCCATTGCTCTGCTGAGACAGCTGGTTAATGGCACTGACGTAGCTGCAAGTAGATACTCTGCTGACAGTAGCAGCTCTGATCATGTGACTTGCCTGGGGCCACCCGGGTGATGAACGGTGGGGCCGGGATTGAACTTGTGTGCATCTCCCATGCCAGCCCGGCTTTTCCTACCCTTCTCCCGATTTGAACCCAAGGTCTTCTTCTGGCCTCTTAGTGAGGCACGCAGGGCAGAGAGAGCTAGTACCCCACTTTACAGGCCAGGAGACTGAGGCCAAGTAATTCATCAGAGATCATTGAACTGGGAATGGGCAGAATTGAACTTCAAACCTCGCTCTTTTGTTCGTACACCCTGTCCTAGTCTGCTCAGGCTATCGTAACAAAATACCACTGAGTGCCATGATAGAATGAGGCAGAGTGGCTGAAACAACGGAAACATATTTCCTCACCTTTCTGGAGGCTGGCAGTCTGAGGGCAGTGTACTGACTGAGTTGATTTCTGGTGCGGGCTCTCTTCCTGGCTTGTGGAAGGCTGCCTTCTCACTCTGTCCTCACCTGGCCATTCCTCTGTGCACACACACACAGAACAACCTCTGTGTCTCTTCATCTTCTGAGGATGCCAGTCCTTGGGTTAGGGCCTCACCCTGGCGACTGCATTTAGCCTTGATTATCCTCCTGAATGCCCTATCTCCATTCGGTCACATTGAAGATTTGGGCTTCCATGGAGGAATTTAGGGGGTGTTCACAGTTCAGTCTATAATGTACCCTGAGCCCCTTCTACTCTTTGGGGGCCCCTAGATGACACCAGGAAATGTCTGCTGCTGCTCATCAAAGGAGTTATTTGGAGTGATTGTGCAGGAGCCTAGAGATAGGACTGGGGCAATCTGAGAAGGCTTCCTGGAGGAGTTGTGTGTGTGTCTCTGGGTGTGTATTTGTGTGTGCATACACTGGGCTTGTGAAGCTTACCCACTTGGGAGTCTGGCTTATTTCAGGGCAATCCCACATGTAGTCCAGTGATATGATGAGGGTGGCTATTTTCCAGGAGCCAAGAATGTGGTGAGAGGGGACCATTTGGTCCTTGCCTGGCCCCAGGGAGGCAGCTGTACCTTGATACAGTCTGTCAGGTAGCATTTCCAAGTCTTTAATGTGGAAGGGGATGGAATTCCAGCTGGGCCAAATGGGCAAAGGAGGGCAGAAGTGGAACTGAGAAACAGGGAGCCCTCCTTCAACAGCAAGAGACATCTGCAGAGCGGCCTCCTCATGTGGCAGCCAGCACCCCAGGGCTGCCATGGCCCCGGCTGCTGTGGCCCCTACAGGGAGTCCCTGCTATAAATTCTCTCACCTTCCTCACCCAGTGTCTGTCCCCACTTTTCAGACTCAGGCCAGATGTGGCTGGTGAAGGTAATCCCGTATTGCCAGGTTTAGAAATGTTAACTTCCTGCCGTGTCTGTGTTTCTGAAATGAGGGTGGGGCTCCCAAGGCAGAGGCTTGGGTTCATGCACCAGGTCCTGTGTGGAGGCCATAGCAGACATGTGTTCTGTGTGGGGTGGTGGTAGGTATTCAGTCAGAAGGCTAGAGAAAGTGCTGAGGAGGCTGGGGAGGCTGGGGGAGGCTGAGGAGGCTAAAGAGGCTGGGGGAGGCTGAGAAGACTAGGGGAGATTGAGGAGGCTAGGGGAGGCTGAGGAGGCTGAGGAGGCTGAGGAGGCAGAGGAGGCTAAGGAGGCTGGGGGAGGCTGAGGAGAGAAGGGGATACTGAGGAGGCTAAGGAGGCTGGGGGAGGCTGAGGAGAGAACGGGAGCCTGGGGGAGGCTGAGGAGGCTAAGGAGGCTGGGGGAGGCTGAGGAGAGAGGGGGAGGCTGAGGAGACTGGGGGAAACTGAGCAGAGAAGGGGAGGCTGAGGAGGCTGGGGGAGGTTGAGGAGGCTAGGGGAGGCTGAGGAGGCTGGGGGAGGCTGGGGAGACTAGGGGAGGCTGAGGAGGCTAAGGAGGCTGGGGGAGGCTGAGGAGAGAGGGGGAGGCTGAGGAGGCTGGGGGAGGTTGAGGAGGCTAGGGGAGGCTGAGGAGAGAGGGGGAGGCTGAGGAGGCTGGGGGAGGCTGAGGAGGCTGGGGGAGGCTGAGGAGAGGGGGAGGCTGAGGAGGCTAGAGGAGGCAGAGGAAGCTGAGGGAGGCTCAAGGGACTCTCAGTGGAACTTCCTGTTTCTCACGTTTCTTCTGTGAAGACCTCACTGCCCCAAAGCAGAGTCTGAGTCTGTCTGTCCGAGTCTGAGTCTGTCTGTCCGCTTGCGGTATCTTTGGCTTCTGCTTAACACACTCAGCCCCTGCTGGGCTCTGTGTTAATAAGTTGCTCCTTGGAGTTGAAGCCACAGCCCATATGAGAGGGAAGAGGGTGTCTTGCAGCTCATGTGAAAGTGCTCGAAGCTCTTGCAACCTCCCCTAATTAAGAAGCTGGGGTATCTGCCCTCTCCCGTCCCATGCCTTCTCCTCTTCCTGGCCCAGGGCCCTTTGCGCAGGTCTCACTCTCCTCCCAGGCCCCGTGGCTCCTTTCCTCCTGAGGGAGGGCCCTGAGTGTTTCCGAGACTGCCGCCTCATCACTTCTCTGGTGGGAAGTGGTGGCTTCCTCTTGGGGGAGGAGCAAGTTGCTGTCCTCCCTTCCTCTGCTTCCCAAGGGCGAGTTTCTCCAGGTCAGTGAGGGGCCTCCCGGGGAGCTTCCCTCCTTCCCAGCGTTCGCTGGGAGCTCCAGAGGCTTAAGAACCAAAAAGGTATGGACTCAGGCCCCGGTTCCCTTACTGCCGCTGTTTAACCTCAGCGAGTCCCTTAGACCTGCAGTGTATGGTTTTCTGTTCAGCACTGGTGGAGAACTCTCCATCATCCAGGGTGGCATTAAGAGCGAGAATGGAGTCTTCAAGCCTACGGCTCTGGGGTTTCTGAACACTCGTGTGCAAGCCACCGTGTAAGGGGTCCCTTACAGATGGGGGTTGTGAGCAGACGCCTCCCCCACCCCCCACTGGCTTTTCACTCTGGCCTTGGCTGCTCTCTGACTGCCTCAGTGGAGAGGCCTTAGCTGCATCATGATTAAAACCATTCCCTTATTCAGCAAGGGTTTCCCAAGTGGCTCAGTGGTAAAGAATCCACCTGCCAATGCAGGAGACTCAAGAGATTAGAGTTTGATCCCTGGGTTGGGAAGATCTCTTGAAGGAGGAAATGGCAACCCACTCCAGTATTCTTGCCTGGAGAATCCCCATGAACAGAGGAGCCTGGCAGGCTACAGTTCATGGAGTTGCAAAGAGTTAGACACGACTGAGAACTGAGCAGGCACACTTATGCACTTATTCAGTAAGCCTCACTTATTCATTCATTCATTCTCCCATTTCTGAGAACCTGCCCTGTCCCACGGAGAAGGCAGTGGCAACCCACTCCAGTACTCTTGCCTGGAAACTCCCATGGACGGAGGAGCCTGGTATTCTGCAGTCCATGGGGTCGCACAGAGTCGGACACGACTGAAGCGACTTAGCAGCAGCAGTAGCCCTGTCCCAGGCCTTGCTCTGGGCTCTAGGGAGCACAGCCAGGAATAGAACAGAGCAGGGCTGACCCTTCACTTCCAGCTTGAAGCTGGGGAGGGACCTTAACTGAGCAATCACCCAAGCAAAGTTTCAAGATCTCCTGTGTTGAGCTCCTGAGAGGAGAGGTGACAGAGAGGCCCAGCTCTGGGTGAGGCTTGAAGGGGTTCAGAACCGAAAGGCAGCCCTTGCCTTCAGGAAGTGTGGGCGCCAGCTGCAGAATGTCCGCATTTTGGGCTCTGTGACCATCAGAGGCAATCATACTGCAAGGTTGAAGTCAATGTTTAAAAAAGGAACATCATTTCTTAGGAAGCCCTTAGTAGCCCTGTATACAATCTTGTGTTTAGTCACTTAACCACGGCTCGGGATCAGAGGCCACCTGGATGTGTGCCCCTTGAGTGCAGGCACCTCACTCACCTTCCTGGCCCTTGTATGAGAGGCAGTATCACCCCAGGCACTGGCATGGCCACCTGGGGACTGCTTCTTGCCCGTGCCCTTCAGTAACCCCAGGGATACCTGAGCCCGATGTGGCTGAGATGAGGCGGTGTGCACAGCTCCTTCATGTTGGGAAAACACATGTGGTTTCCAGCACGCTGCCTCCAGTTCCTGGAACCAGAGTGTTTACTTGATGTGATTCACAGCAAAAAAGCTCTACTGACTTCAGAACCTTTCAGCCTCCAAACTATCACTTTGGAAGATACTGGAACTTTTATCTGATGGATCAAGAATGGATTACCCGGGATGTCACAGAGTTGTTGTTTAGTCGCTCAGTCATGTTTGACTCTTTGTGGCTTCATGGGCTGCAGCATGCCAGGCTCCTCTGTCCTCCACTATCTCCCGGAGTTTGCTCAAACTCATGTCCATTGAGTTGGTGATGCTCTTCAACCATCTCATCCCACCAGGCTCCTCTGTCCATAGGATTCCCCAGGCAAGAATACTGGAGTGGGTTGCCATTTCCTTTTCTGGGGGACCTTTGTGACCCAACAATCAAACCTGTGTCTGCTGCATTGGCAGGCAGATTCTTTACCACTGAGCCACCTGGGAAGCTCCTGTATCGCAGAGATGGAAAGCTAAATTGTGTTGGGCAGGGAGAGAAAGTGCTCTCCATTTCAAGTCACCATTTTTAGAACTGAACACTTGCTTTTTGAGATTTGGGTACCTTAATTCCACCAGGGAAACTGTCCTCTATTTGGTTAAGTTCTAGGCCTGCTGGAGGCCCATGGGGCCTTGGGAGCCTTACTACAGCCCTGTGGGCCATGCTGAGTGAGGTCGGGTGGGTACATCATGTGTGAAGCCACACCTTGGCCTCTCTCTTGGTGGCGAAGGGGCATCTGGAACTCTGTCTGATTTAGTAGATGAGGCTCAGGTGGGTGGGCCTTGGCTTCACAGTCCATCCTTTATGGATAGTTTGTGCTCAGCTCTCCCCTGGCTGGGCAGTGAAGTGGGTGGCTTTGGGGAATTCTAGAAATCTCCAGTGGCTGCTTCTAGCAATAGTGATGGGTAGAGAGTATTAATGAGGGCCTACCACGTGCCATGCACTGGGAGGGTCTCTGCCTCCCCTTCTCTGTGCCTTAGCTGCCTACTCAAACTGGCCCTGATGCACCTAGAACAACCTCTCAGAACCCAGGCCCGGTTCCGAAGTCCTCAGAGGGCCTCCCAAGGCGGCTCGCTGAGTGTGAGGAGCTGGGAGCTTACCAGTCCCCGTTATCAGTTCCATCTTCTGAGCAGAGCTTTTCTCCATGCAGGTCCTCAGAAGGGAAAAATCAGTGAGAATCTGAGGTTCCAGGGTGGAATTTTTCAATCATCTGAACATTGTTCTTGGCAAGGAATGATTGAAAACAAACAGCCATTATGGGTTACGTTTTTAGACCAGTTAGAAACAGAGGCTTCACCACAATGATATTCTTTGATCATCCCGATGGTTTCTTGGTCTTTTTCCCAGTTATCTCTCGCGTGCTGAGTAACAGAGGAGGATACCTATTAGGCTCAGCATCAATTAAGTATCTGTTGAAATGTCTGTTTGGAGCCTGGCAGTCAGAGAGAAGAGGAAAGGTGTTCCCAGAGGGGGCTTCTCCAGGCTGAGACAGAGCTTACGAGGTCTAGACAGTTATGAGATACGCGGGACTCAAGAAAGAAGGGAAGAAAGCAAAACATGTGTTTTGGGTTCTGCGTGCTTCTCGTCTGTATTTGTATAGCTGAGAAAGCTTTAGTTTAAAATAAGTGGTATTTGGCAAGAAGTGTTACTGCCTGCTGACAAATTGATTGTGCTGTTTTACTGAGATAAAAATGAAAATGCAGGAGGCATTTTGCTTTTTTTTCCCCCCTCTTGATGATTAAAAGTGTCTACTTGGCTCCATGCAGAGATGGCCCTTGAAGATTTATAGGAGACACCTGCCTGGCGTCCATCACCAGCCTGCAGGCTTGCAGAAGCAACTACCTTGCACCGTGTTTAAGACCCCAGGTCCTGGGAGGGACTGTTGAAAAGGCTCGACCGGGAGGGAGCCTCTGTGCCAGACCTGGGTGGGACCCTAGGGTGAGGGTCTTTGAATTTAATCAAGAACTTCCACTCTTTGTTCATACTGAGCAAGAGCCTTAGAGCGGCTGAGTGGCTCAGCAAGCCCTGCGGTGATGAATACGATCAGACCTTCTCCTACCTGGTCCTCAGTGTCCCCATCTAAGCAGTGAGAGTGTCACACTGGCTTTCCTTCAGGTTTGCCACAGGGCCCATGTCCCTGCTCCCTCCAGCACACCCTTTCTCTGCTCTGACATGATTGTGTCCTGAAGAAGGACTATGCCAGTGTTGGGAAGAGGCTTGCTTTCCCTAGTGGCAGATCCATTCATTAACTTGACCCAGCCGGAGAGAAATTAGAATGTAGCCAAAGGCTAGCAAACTGATGAAATAGGTCATTCATTCAATCACTCGTCAAATGTTACTGCATGCCAGGCTCTGAGTGGGGAGCTGGGCGTCCAGGGAACAAGGCAACCTGAGCCCTGCCCACTCCAGCTGTGGTCCAGCCCTGTTTGAACTCCTGTCCTCTTGGCTTAGGGCTTCCCTGGTGGCTCAGTTGGTAAAGAATCTGCCTGCAATGCAGGAGACATGGGTTTGATCCCTGGGTTAGGAAGATCTCCTGGAGGAGCAAATGGCAACCCACTCCAGTATTCTTGCCTGGAAAATCCCATGGACAAAGAAGCCTGGCGGGCTATAGTCCGCCAGAGTTGAACATGACTTAGTGACTAAACTATCACCACCTCTTGGCTTAAGGATTTGCCTCTATGTAGGTCCGAGCACAGGAATGTGCTGTGAAGTGCAATGCCAGCAGCCTATTAAAAGCCAAGCATTTACTTCTGAACACCCAGGACTCTAAGGTTTCTACCTTCAAGGAGCGAGGGATTTGTTTTGACAAAGGAAGTGTAAACAGGATCCTAGTGAATAATATTTCTCATGGCTGCGCCTGCTTTAATCAATTGTACATTTATTGGTGACCTCATAAGTGTCTAGACTGTCCCTGGCTCTGCTGGAGATGCAGAGAATTTACAGCTCAGCTGGGGATGGTGGGGGCGGTGAGGAGGTCAACTCTGAGGACCACAGCCCAAGGAACGAGACAGCATGCATGTCGCTTGATCACAGGTGTGGGGCCAGCATGAGACTGAAGGAGCTCCAGGAAGGGGGCATTCTGGAGGGTGAGGGGAGAGAAGGGTGTTCCAGATTGTTCTCCTGTGCTGGACCAGCCAGTGATGCATAGCTGTCCAACTGACAGCCAGCCTCTGACCTGCCCTGGTTTCCCCAGGCCTTGGTCTCTAGAGGCTGGAGCCCCGGATTGAGTATGCAGAGCAGTCCTGGGCCCGTGGGAGTGGAAATGACCAATAGATCACGGTGCATTCAGCTTAGGGGGTGCCCCCTTTCCCTTGTGAGCTCCCAGAGTCTGCCAAATAGTGCCCTTGGTGTGGGGCACCGGTGTGGGCCATCCACCTCTTGAGGTTCCAGTCCTTTGCCAGCTGATGCCATGGATCCCTAGAAGCTAAGAGATGGAGAAAAGTTGTTCTGTTTTCAGGGAGAGTTGAGTTTAGATCTTATCCCCACCTCTTGCTAGCTCTGGGACCTTATGCTAACTCCTTCTCAATGCCTCATTTTTGACATCTGAAACAAAGGCTGATAGTAGCATCTATTTCCTAGGGCTGTTAGGAGGCTTGCAAGAGAAAAGCACCTGCAGTGAGTCTCTTGGTGCTTGGTATACAGCAGGTGCCCCATTCTTGTTAATTGCTACCCTTCAGTTATTATTATGACGCATCCGGTGGCGAAGTGGGGAGGTCACTTTCTAACCCAAAAGTCATCTCTTTCTGAAAACCAGCTTAGCTGCACTCTATGAAAATTCATGTCTAAAATCCCGACTCCACCCTGGGCTGTAACTCAGCTAAGAGACATCTGAATTGAGACTCTGCCTTTCTGTGTTGCTTTCTGCTGAAGCAGTACACCTCTCTCCTGTTTCTCTTCTATAATGTGGGTACCAGGTGAACTCTATGTGCCTGCAAATATGTGCATCTCTTCCCAACCTAGCCCCTCTGGGGTCTGGGGCTGAGCTAAGCAAAGGTGACTTGAGGGGAAGAGTTGACATGGCTGCACATTTAATGATTAAAGACCTGGATTGGGTACCAGTGGGCTGAGCCCTCCACAGGCTGTTTCTTGGGGAAACAGAGTTTGGGTGTGTCGCACGGCTGGTCTTGTAGAAGCTGTGATGAGGCAGTTGGTGGAACTGGACTTTTATCTGAGAGAGGCCCCCAGGAGCACAGAATAAACTACTAGCAAACATTTGCCCTCCCTGTCCCAGAAATGACAAACCTGGATAGTGTATTAAAAAGCAGAGATATCACTTTGCCTACAAAGGTCCTTACAGTCAAAGCTATGGTTTTACCAGTAGTCATGTACAGATGTGAGAGTTGGACCATAAAGAAGGCTAAGCACCAAGGAATTGATGCCTTCGAACTGTGATACTGGAGAAGACTCTTGAGAATCCCTTGGACAGCAAGGGATCAAACCAGTCAATCCTAAAGGAAATCAACCCTGAATATTCATTGGAAGAACTGTTGCTGAAGCTGAAGCTTCAATACTTTGGCCACCTGATGTGAAGAACTGACTCATTGGAAAAGACCCTGATGCTGGGAAAGATTGAGGGCGGGAAGAGAAGAGGACAACAGAGGATGAGATGGTTAGATAGCATCACCGACTCAATGGACATGAATTTGAACAAATTCCAGGAGATAGTGGAAAACAGAAGAGACTGGCATGCTATGGTCCATGGTGTCGCAAAGAGTCCGACATGACTTAGCGACTGAACACAACAATCCCAGGAATAAGGACAAACAGGCAGATATTAGAGAAAGACAGGTTTGGTCTCCAAATAAGAATGACCCTTAACACAGTACTGATAAAGATTACGGGACACCTTGTAGGTGAAGTGCTTCCTGTAACCAGAAGTACACAGAAGTACCAGAAGCTGATGTTGGCTAAGCCCCTGCTGGGGATCGTATGGAGAGGATGTGGGGTGTCTTTGGACCCTGAGACATCAGGACTTTGGAGAGACCATCAGTTGCCTCTACCTTCCCAGGCATTTGCTTCTCAGGCCACTTTCAGCTGGCACAGCTGTGCGCCTCGTTGGGCCTTGGCCACGGGCCCAGGAAGAAGCAGGGCCGCCTCTGCCTGGAGGCTGCTGTTTGCCTTGGCTCCTGCCTGCCCAGCCGCTTCCTGGCCCTGCCCTCCTGCGGCTTTTGCTTCATTAGCTCATTGCTCCAGGTAAAGCCAGACCCTGGGGCCCTGGATGGCACAATGGGCACAGCCTCTGAGGCTTCAGAGCCCCCATGCCTCCCTGCTGTCCTCCTGGGCAGGCTAGAGTAGCCCACAGTAAAGGTGAGTCAGGCATGGTCATTCAGGCTCAAACAGGAAAAGCTCTCAGGATAAGACTGAGGCACAGGGGTAGGGGGTGTCATAGCTTTGGGACCCTGAAGCAAACTGGCAGGGCTGAAATGGCAGCTGGGGACCCTGGCCCCCAGAGCATCACTGTTCCCTGGCCTTCGGGAAATGCTGCCATTTAACTCCTGCCTGCTCTGGGCACAGTGCAAAGGCAGCGGCCAGGTGGGCTCAAAGACCTCAACTGCCATGAACTCTGCGTGGGACTCTGATGCAGGAAAAAGTCCTCTTTGATGTCTGCATCATCGCCACTCCCGCCCCCCCAGCCACCTGCTTGTGGACCACCAAGCTGGAAGGCGGGGACATTTACGCTCTCCTAGTTTATCAGCTTGATTTTGTAAAAGGGGAAACTGAGGTCCAGAGAGCAGATTGATGGGTCTGGAATCATACAGGCATCAGAGGAGAAGCCAGAGGCAGAAGCTGGTCCCCTGGTCCCCTGGCCCCAGCCCCATGGGTCTGACTGAGCTCTCTGGAAGGCATTGGGCCCACCTTACTCCTGGGGGTGCCATGGGCCCACCACAGCTGTGGCAGATGGCCTGGCCCAGCCAGGGCACTCAGAGCCCTCCACACCTCACGGGTTCTTCTGTTAATCTTAGATGGAAGTCCTGCTAGGAAGAGCTCTTCATCATGTAGTCTTTTCAGGGAGACCTGCATTTCTGGCAGATTAACCACTCGTGGTGGGAGGGGGTCAAGGGAGTGTGGGCCCAGGGATTTTTACTCCCTAGCCTGGAGGAGGCTTATGGCCTCCACTACACATAGTTTGTTCATCTGTTTCATTTTACAGTCATTTGTCTTATGTATACACCTGTGCTCTTGCTTGGCCAGGCACTGTTCCAGTTGCTGGGGATCAAATGATGAACTAGTCCTTGGAAACTCCTGGGGAGCTTTAAAAACTACTGACGCCATCTCCAGAGATTTGCTCCAGTTGACCTGGGTGTGGCCTGTGTACTTCAATTTCTAAAGTCGCCTGTATCCACATGGAAATTTCTCTTCTAGGAGGAGAAAAGCTTGTAGAAGGGATGTGGCTCTAAGAGGATGGTTGTGAGCAGAACACGAGTGAAGGCAGGCCCCGGTCAGCAGGCACAGAGCAGCATCCACGCTCCCCCGGGCTTTCCCAGGTGCTGCACCCCAGCGGGCATGGCCTGGCTCCCGGGAGGCTCTGCTGCTGGCCCGGCACGGTTCTGAGCACCCACATGGAGCTCAGACCCTGCACCCTAAAGCGGACATCTGGGGGTCACATCTCCTTTGCTTGCCAGGGACTTCCTAATCTCAGGCCATGCAGCCATGTTTTTTGAAAACTTGTTTTATCCTCATTTGTAAACATTTAAAATCTAAAGAAATAGAAACAGCCACAGGTCACATACATCAGTTGTCTCCTTTGTGCAGGGTGCTTTTAGGAGCCTCCACTGCTGACGAACCAAATGCCCTTTCTGCTGATGCCGGGTGGTTGGCATGCTTTTCCCTCGAGGCAGTCTTACAGTCACAGAGTGGGGGGCTTTCAGCCTGGGATAGGGCTCAGGGTCCAGTGTTTCAGGCTACTGATTTAGAGATGGCCAGGTTTTTCCTGGTGGCTCAGCTGTTAAAGAATCCCTGTGTGTGCTTAGTTGCTCAGTTATGTCCAACTCTTTGTGACCCCATGGACTGTAGCCTGCCAGGCTTCTCTGTCCATGGGGATTTTCCAGGCAAGAATACCAGAGTGGGTTGCCATGCTTTCCTCCAGGAGATCTTCCCAACCCAGGGATTGAACCCAGGTCTCCCACACTACAGGCAGAGTCTTTACTGTCTGAGCCACCAGATGGTAAAGAATCTGCCTGCAGTGCGGGAGACCTGGGTTTGATATCTAGGTCAGGAAGATCCCCTGGAGAAGGGAAAGGCTACTCACTCCAGTATTCTTGCCTGCAGAATTCCATGGACAGAGGAGCCTGGCTGGCTACAGTCCATGGCGTTGCAAGAGCTGGACACAAGTGAACAACTAACACTTTCAGCTTTTCAGGAAGAAAGCCAAGCGTGGACCCCAGGTTCCAAGTCTGTCCCCAGCTCTTCCCCCATGCCGGGCATCCCAGTCACAGCCACACAGTGTGTGTGCCTCCCTGGCCATTCCCCAGGCCCACCTCCGCCACTCTACTGCTCCACTGCCGCTGCTGCTGCTAAGTCGCTTCAGTCGTGTCCGACTCTGTGCGACCCCAGAGACGGCAGTCCACCAGGCTCCCCCGTCCCTGGGGTTCTCCAGGCAAGAACACTGGAGTGGGTTGCCATTTCCTCCTCCAATGCATGAAAGTGAAAAGTGAAAGTGAAGTCGCTCAGTCGTGTCAGACTCTCAGTGACCCCGTGGACTGCAGCCCACCAGGCTCCTCCGTCCATGGGATTTTCCAGGTGAGAGTATTGGAGTGGGGTGCCATTGCCTTCTCCTACTGCTCCACTTACCCACCCAGTTCTTCCTCGCATTCTCATTGCAAGGAAGTGTCTGAACTCTCTGCTTTTCTTGGCTGCGAGGATAAGGGAGCGGTCACTGCGGGACTCTAGGGCCCCACCGTTACCCAGAGGGCCCTGCAGCGACAGCGTCGGCTTGGCGTCCTGTCCAGCTCCGCCCTCAGCCCTTTCCCAGGCTCTAGGTTCCTCCTGGGCTTTGACAGCAGCCAGTGGATTCAGAGCAGAGGTGGGGCTGGTTGGGCTGCCGCACCGGGGCCCCGCAAAAACACACTTCAGCCCCCTCCCACTCCTCTTTTTTTCACAAATCCTCAGAGCAGACCCTCCTTTCCTCCCCCTTCCCCCACCCCATATTCCCTCCCTTCCCCCACCTGGCAGCCCAGACCCCAAACACCCCACTCAGTGGTGGGTTTCATGTGTGACTTTTCTGGGTGTTGCTAACCTTTGTAAGGCTCAGGCTTAATAGTTTTGGTCCTCCAGAGACATGTGACAAGTACAAGACATTCAGTAGAACTCGAAACCAAAACGAGGGTGACAGAAAGTGCAGGAAGACGGGGCTGGGTTTGGGTGTGTTTGTGTAATGTGCCATATGTCATTTTTTTATTCACATAAAAACATCTTTCTTGAAGCAATAGGAACCCACTCGGCTGTTGCTAACCAAATACCAAATGTTTCCTTTTTCCTCTCCTGCTTCTTCCAAGAGGCGGGCTGTGAAGAACTGCCGTTATCCGTGATGCTATCTTGCCTTTCAAACGTCAGACAGCCTTTTCCTCAGAGCAAACGCCCGATTGTTTTCCCAGCGTTGGCAGGAATTTTTGAAAGAAAGCTGTTTATCATCTTGGACCTGGAGGGAGGGGCTCGAGGCCTCCGTCTGATTCAGTCTCCTCCAGTCTGTTTTCCTCAATTGCCTCGGGACCTACTCGGACCCTTGCCCCCAACAAGAAAAAAAACAGAACAATAAAACCTGGTATTTCAGTAAAATGGTGTTTAATAAAATGAAAGGAAACAAAAAGAAAGGAACAAAACCTCCAGTTGATAGAGAGATGGCTCCAGGAATTACTTTTGGACGCCCCCCCACCCCGACTCCCCTCCATGTACAATAAACATGTGGTTTCATTTCCAAGGGCTCCGGTGTTAGCATTTCCATTTCCTCAGGAAGCTCTCTTGCTCTTACTTCTGAAATGGAACGTGCATTTTCTTTGGCCCAAGTTCAAGGAGTGCCTGGGGCGACAATGAACACAATCCCAAGCTGGTTTCGTGGTTGACGCCCCCTCCCACCCCAGCTTCTCCTTGCTCCCCATCCGCTGGGGACTGAGGCTACGTCGGGAGGGAGGGGTGGCGGCCTCCCTTGCTTGGGTCTGTAGCCACGAGGGGAGCCATGCAGTCCCACAGCCTGAGTTCTGGCTTTCAGTTGGGAAAATCTGGTGACCCTCCAAGCATCCACATACCACAGGCTCTTAATTAAGAAAGTATGTTCCCATCTCATGTCACTCGAAAAGAATGAAAACAGTGACAGCATTTATTTATCTTCACTATCAATATCATTCCTGTTTCTAAATCCACTGGGGGTCATGAGTCTTGCACGAATTGATTGTGGGTTGTGAGATTTTTAACGCCATCCAAGTGCTGAGAGGACACGTGTGGCTTCTCTCTGAGAGAGAGGCTTGGAGGAGGGGGAGAAGGGCCGCAAAGCCCTGGCCCCTGCCTTTCCCGGGGCTCAGCAACGTCAAGAGGAGTGGCTGGGTTTGCCATCTCTGGTGCTAATGTAGAGTCAGCCCCGCTTTCACTGGCTACATCCCACTTCCTTTCTGAATCTCCCGAGTCTTCTAGAGGAGAGGTGATATCCGAATGGCTACCATTTGCATTGTTGTTGTTTAGTCGCTATGTCATGTCCAACTCTTGTGACCCTATGGACTATAGGCCTCCAGGCTCCTCTCTCCATGGGATTCCCAGGCAAGAATACTGGAGTGGGTTGTCGTTTCCTTCTCCGGGGGATCTTCCTGACCCAGGGATCGAACCCATGTCTCCTGCATTAGCGTGCAGATTCTTTACCGCTGAGCCCCTTGGGAAGGCCTACTGTTTGTGTAGGACCTGCGATATACTGAGAGTGGCCTGGACGCTCATGTGTGTTGTTGATCCTCTGACTGCCCTGTGGTGCTCTGACTGCCCGTGTGATGCAAGAGGTGCTGGGTCTCAGGTTCGGGGACGTGCCCAAGACAGGATAGCACCTTAGTCCATTTGGGTTGCTACAGCAGAAGGCCACAGCCTGGGTGGATTATAAACAACAGGGTTTTGTTTGTTTATTCTGGGTTTTTTGTGGGGAGGCCATGAGGCTTGAAGGATCTTAATTCCCAGACCAGGGACTGAACCTGGGCCCTTGGCAGTAAAAGCATGGAGTCCTAACCCCTGGATCACCAGGGAATTCCCATAAACAACAGAAGTTTATTTCTCACAGTTCTGGAGGTTGGAAGTCCAGGTGCAAGTTCATAAATGACATCTTCTTGCTGTGTCCTCACAGGGAAGACATGGTGAGGGAGCTGTCCGGGGCCTCCTCTAAAAGGGCACGAATCCCATTCATGAGGGCTCCACCCTCACGACCTAGTCACCTCCCAGGTCTCACCTCCTAATACTATCACACTGGGCATTAGGTTTCTTCGTATTAATGGGGGAAGGGACACATTTAGTCCCTGGAGAAGGAAATGGCTACCCACTCCAGTAGTCTTGCCTGGAGAATTCCATGGACAAGAGGAGCCTGGTGGGCTACAGTCCATGGGGTCTCAAAGAGTCAGACATGACTGAGCAACTAAAACCCCACCACCACCACATGTTGTCTTTAGCCGGTGTCCTTCACAGTGGGCCTGAGGTGTGGGTACCATCAGTGGCTTACTGTGAGAACAGGCTGCGAGACACAAGGGCCTCTGAGCAAACACCACACATCCCAAAGTGGTGGTGCGGATGGGGCCTCTTGTCTGGGTGTGCCCTCTGTTGGGTGATAACTTGGTAAGGGTCATGCCTGACTTTTGAGGTAGGCTTGGCTCTGCCTAAAACCTTCAGGACATGCGTGTTACAAATCTGTATGCATGTGTTGGCATGCCTGCACATGTGTTCTCAGACAGTGACCTTCATCACCAAATAGATTTACCTGCTGAACCCCTCAGTTAACACTATGCTGACTTGTGTCTCTTTGTGTCTCACCTCTATCCCCAAGCAACCTATTACTTCCTGTCCATTTTCTTTTTCCTTTCTTTCTTCTTTTTTTTTTTTTTTTAGTGGAGGGTAGGGCTGTGCTGCCTGGCATGTGGAAACTTATTTCCCCAACCAGGGATTGAACCTGTGCCCCTTGCATTGGAAGTTTGGGGTTTTTACCACACCAGACTGCCAGGGAAGAACCTATCCATTTTCTTTAAGCCATTCGCTCTCTCTTTTTTTTAATTGGAAGCATAATTGATTTATAATATTGTGTTAGTTTCAGGTATACAACAAAGTGATTCAGTTATATATATATTTTCAGATTATATTATATTCCATGGGCTTCCCTTGGTAATGAACAGAGATCATTCTGTCGTTTTTGAGATTGTACCCAAGTACTGCTTTTCGGACTCTCTTGTTGACTGTGAGGGCTACTCCATTTCTTCTAAGGGATTCTTGCCCACAGTAGTAGATATAATGGTCATCCTAACTAAATTCACCCATTTCTGCCCATTTTAGTTCACTGATTCCCAAAATGTTGATGTTCACTCTTACCACTCCTGTTTGACCACTTCCAATTTACCTTGATTCGTGGACCTAACATTCCAGATTGCTATGCAATATTGTTCTTTACAGCATCAGACTTTATTTTCACCACCAGACAGATCCATAGCCGGGCATTGTTTCCACTTTGACTCAGCCTCTTCATTCCTTCTGGAGCTGTTTCTTCATTCTTCTCCAGTAGCATATTGGGCACCTACTGACCTGGGGAGTTCATCTTTTAGTGTCATATCTTTTTGCCTTGTCATACTGTTCATGGCATTGTCAAAGCAAGAATACTGAAGTGGTTTGCCATTCCCTTCTCTAGTGGACCACATTTTGTCACAACTCTCCACCATGACCCATCTGTCTTGGGTGGCCCTATGTGGCATGGCTCCTAGTTTCATTGAGTTAGACAAGGCTGTGATCCATGTGATCTGTTTGGTTAGTTTTCTGTGACTGTGGTTTTCATTCAACAGTTCAATGAAGAACTACAAGACCTTTTAGAACTAACACCAAAAAAAGATGTCCTTTTCATCATGCTGCTGCTGCTGCTGCTAAGTCACTTCAGTCGTGTCTGACTCTGTTGTGACCCCATAGATGGCAGCCCACTAGGCTCCTCTGTCCCTGGGATTCTCCAGGCAAGAACACTGGAGTGGGTTGCCATTTCCTTCTCCAATGCATGAAAGTGAAAAGTGAAAGTGAAGTAGCTCAGTCGTGTCCGACTCCTTGTGACCCCATGGACTGCAGCCTACCAGGCTCTTCTGCCCATGGGATTTTCCGGGCAAGAGTACTGGAGTGGGGTGCCATTGCCTTCCCCTTTCATCATAGGGGACTGGAATGCAAAAGTAGGAAGTCAAGAGATTCCTGGAGTAACAGGCAAATTTGGCCTTGGAGTACAATATGAAGCAGGACAAAGGCCAGCAGGGTTTTGCCAAGAGAATGCACTGGTCATAGCAGACGCCTTCTTCCAACAACACAAGAGAAGACTCTATACATGGACATCACCAGATGGTCAATACCAAAATCAGATTGATTATATTCTTTGCAGCTGAAGATGGAGAAGCTCTATACAGTCAGCAAAAAGAAGACCAGGAGCTGACTGTGGCTCAGATCATGAACTCCTTATTGCCGAATTCAGACTTGAATTGAAGAAAGTAGGGAAAACCACTAGGCCATTCAGATATGACCTAAATCAAATCCCTTATGATTATACAGTGGAAGTGACAAATAGATTCAAGGGATTAGATCTGATAGAGTGCCTGAAGAACTGTGGATGGAGGTTCATAACATTGTACAGGAGGCAGTGATCAAAACCATCCCCAACAAAAATGCAAAAAGGGAAAATTGTTGTCTGAGGAGGCCTTACAAATAGCTGAGAAAAGAAGAGAAGCTGAAGGCAAAGGAGAAAAGGAAAGATATACCCATCTGAATGCAGAGTTCCAAAGAATAGCAAGGAGAGATGAGAAAGCCTTCCTAAGTGATCAATGCAAAAAAATAGGGGAAAACAATGGAATGAAAAAGACTAGAGAGCTCTTCAAGAAAATTAGAGATATCAAGGGTGCAAAGATGGGCACAATAAAGGACAGAAACAGTATGGACCTAACAGAAGCAGAAGACGTTAGGAAGAGGTGGCAAGAATTCACAGACTGCTACTGCTGCTAAGTCATCAGTCATGTCTGACTCTGTGTGACCCCATAGACATCAGCCCACCAGGCTCTCCTGCCCCTGGGATTCTCCAGGCAAGAACACTGGAGTGGGTTGCCATTTCCTTCTCCAATGCATGAAAGAGAAAAAGCGAAAGTGAAGACGCTCAGTCATGTCCGACTCTTAGCGACCCCATGGACTGCAGCCTACCAGGCTCCTCCGCCCATGGGATTTTCCAGGCAAGAGCACTGGAGTGGAGTGCCATTGCTTTCTCCGAAGAACTATACAAAAAAGATCTTCATGACCCAGATAACCACAATGGTGTGATCAGTCACCTAGAGCCAGACATCCTGGAGTGTGAAGTCAAGTGGGCCTTAGGAAGCATCACTACAAACAAAGCTAGTAGAGTAGATGAAATTCCAGTTGAGCTATTTCAAATCCTGGAAGATGATGCTGTGAAAGTGCTGCACTCAATATGCCAGCAAATCTGGAAAACTCAGCAGTGGCCACGGGGCTGGAAAAGATCAGTTTTCATTCCAATCCCAAAGAAAGGCAATGCCAAAGAGTGTTCAAACTACTGCACAATTGCACTCAACTCACATGCTAGCAAAGTAATGCTCAAAATTCTCCAAGTGAGGCTTCAAAAGTACACGAACCGAGAACTTCCAGATGTTCAAGCTAGATTTAGAAAAGGCAAAGAAACCAGAGATCAAATTCCCAAAATCCGTTGGATCATAGAAAAAGCAAGAGAATTCCAGAAAAACATCTACTTCGGCTTCACTGACTACGCTAAAGCCTTTGACTGTGTGAATCACAACAAACTGTGGAAAATTGTTGAAGAGATGGAAATACCAGACCACCTTACCTCCCTCCTGGGAAACCTGTATGCAGGTCAAGAAGTAATAGTTAGAACCGGACATTGAACAATAGACTGTTTCAAAATGGGGAAAGGAGTACGTCAAGGCTGTACACTGTCACCCTGCTTATTTAACTTGTATGCAGAGTACATCATGCAAAATGTTGGGCTGGATGAAGCACAAGCTGGAATCAAGATTGCAGGGAGAAAGATCAGTAACTTCAGATATACAGATGACACCATCCTTATGGCAGAAAGTAAAGAGGGACTAAAGAGCCTCTTAAAGGTAAAAGAAGAGAGTGAGAAAGCTGGCTTAAAACTCAACATTCAAAAAACTAAGATCATGGCATCCAGTCCCATCACTTCATGGCAAATAGATGGGGAAACAATGGAAACAGTGAGAGACTTCATTTTCTTGGACTCCAGAATCACTGCACATGGTGACTGCAACCATGAAATTAAAAGATGCTTGCTCCTTGGAAGAAAAGCTATGACCAACCTAGATAGCATATTCAAAAGCAGAGACATTACTTTGCTGACAAACGTCCATATAGCCAAAGCTATGTTTTTTTCCGTAGTCATGTATGGATGTCGGAGTTGGACTATAAAGAAAGCTGAGCACCAAAGAACTGATGCTTTTGAACTGTGGTGTTGGAGAAGACTCGAGAATCCCTTGAACTTCAAGGAGATCAAGGAAAGTCCTAAAAGAAATCAATCTTGAATATTCTTTGGAAGGACTGATGCTGACACTGAAGCTCCAATACTTTGGCCACCTGATGTGAAGAGCTGACTCATTGGAAAAGACCCTGATGCTGGGAAAGATTGAAGGCAGGAGGAGAAGGGGACAACAGAGGATGAGATGGTTTGATGGCATCACCAACTCAATGAACATGAGTTTGAGCAAGCTCCAGGAGAGGGTGAAGGACAGGGGAGCCTGGCGTGCCGCAGTCCATGGGTCACGAAGAGTCAGACACAAACCACAACAGCAAGAACAACAGGCTTCCCTGGTGGCTCAGTGGTGCAGAGTCTGTGGTACAGGAGACACAGGAGATGCAGTATCAATCCCAGGGTCAGGACTACCCCCTGGAGGAGGAAATGGTGACCCACTCCAGTATTCTAGCCTGGTAAATCCCATGGATAGAGGAGCCTGATGGGCCATAGTCCATGTGGTCACAAAGTGTTGGATATGACTTAGCAACTAAACCACCACCACCACCACCGTGAATCCTGCCCCCAAAATTTAGACATCTTTTGACCATACCTCCTGGGACTCAGGAACCTTCAAACAAGTTAACCTCTTTAATTTCCACATCTTGGCTCTTATGAATACTGTCGAAATGAACATGGAAATTCAAATTCCTCTTTGAAATACTGATTTTAATTCTTTTGGATAAATACCCAGCAGTGGAATTGCTGGATCGTATTCATTTTTTGAGGAACCTCCATATACTCTAAGCCATTCTTGAAGGTTCCCTGCAGTGGTTGCAGACCTAGCCCTGCATTTTTGCCATAACACACTTAGCCATGCACTGTGGCTTCTCCCTGTGCCTCCTCCTAGCCTCTGGCCCTATTTCTCTGGCTTTGACCTTCTCCTTCCCCAGCACTCAGCCTCTCTCCTGTGCTTGACAATTGGCATTGCCTTTGGCAACCCCGTCCCTCTTGTTCCCATGCTCCAGTGAGCCTCCCATCGGCACCACCCCTGAAAACTCACCCAAGTCAGGAGAGCTGTGTGTGTGCCCCTCAGCTGGGGCATTTCCCATAGCCCTGCTCTGCAGCTTTGTTCACAGCTGAGCAGTAACCAGCCCTACCTGTGATCTTTCCTCCATCCTGCCTCAGTGGGGCAGGTAAGCAAAATGCTCAGACAAACACAAAGCCTGGGGGAGGGGGAGCCTCCTTTAAGGGGTGCCCTGACAGGCCCGGGTATGCATTGCCCAGAAGGGGCTCAGCCAGTGTCTGTGAACTTGCTAAGAGGACAGCGGTTCTGTCTGAGGCCCTTTTGGCAGGAATTCGGCGTGCTGCAGGATGGAGCGGCACCGCTGTCTTCCCTGGCCAGCCGTGGGCATGCTTGGGAGGTGTCAAGCCCTTGAAGAAACAAACGACACATGTGGTTTCCTTAAAGCCAGTTCAGTTCAGCTTCTCACCAAAGTAGGATCTCGCAACCACACAGGCTGCGCCCTCCCTGCCCAAAGGCCGGGGCTTGAACCACAGGTGGGAATGGCTCCCAAACCAGCAACCTCTTCTGTAAATGTCTCGGACTCACTGCTCCCTCCCCATTTTTGTCCACCTTCCCATGAACTGCACTTGAATTCATTTGTGCTTATTAGAATCACTGAGGCTCTAGTGGGATGGGGAATCCATCCAGTCTCCTTGGCCTTGGCGTCCAGCTCTTATCTGTCTGAACCCAGCCTGCCTTTCCAGCACTTCCCCCACCCCCCACCCTCCTGTGTGCTGGTGGGCCCCAGCCCTCCCTGGTGCAGTCTGCCCCTTGACCTAGGGCACTATAAGTTCAGAGCTTAGAATGGGCTTTCTGGACCCTCTGTCCATTACCTTCCTCTAGATATGCTTCAGTTTTCTATGTCCACCAGACCAGTGCTACAACGGCCAAGGTCAAATGTCACATCACGAAGACCACACCCCTAATCTTGGTCTTAGCTGATGGCCAGCTGTTAACCCCAAGCCTGCTTCTGGATCATTGACCCACCAGGGGTATGAGGTATGTCTCCTCCCATCCACTCATCCACACCATCCACCCCCACTGGGTGTTCAGTTCAATAACAGTGTATGAAAATTGAAGGAACCTTCTGGTATCATAAAGCAGGAAAACTTGGAAGAGAGTTTGTTGAATGAAGGAAGGACCTAAAGAATAGGCTAGAATGACTAGATGATTGGTGAATACTTTGGGGGCAGGGAGCCCGATGCTCCTCACACCTTACATAACAACAGGCTCTTTCTGTCTTGGAGGGAAAGATCAATGAGCCATGTAGCCAAAGCAGAATTTTCATGTTCAGAAGAGCTGGTGTGTTTGTGTGTGTGCCTGCCTGTGTGCCCAGCATCCCAGGACCTCCCAGTCTAAGAGAGAGATTCAGAGGCCAGAGAGATTCCTGCCCTTCTATGCTGGGAACTCCTCCCCAGCAAACCCCCCTAGGACACCCTTGGGAGAAGGGCTGTGGGCATTTCTACAACATGCCCAGCTTCCACAGAAACTGACCAGGAAGGATCCACTCTGAAGATCTATCGATATCACAGAGCAACTTGTGCTTTAAACCGCAGTCGCCTCTGACTTTCCGGAAGTGACCTGCCCCTTGGACTTGCTCTTGACGCATTAAGAACTTTGATCCGCACCTCTTCCTGTTGCCTCGATCAACCCTCAGATTCCTATTCTTTGTTCTGTGGCCTCCTTCTCTGTCTCTAAAGGAACTGCAGACTTGGCCCTTCGATCTTCGTGGTGATTGCACTTCCTCAGAGGACAGGTCCGTTTATCTTTATTTCAAGTTAAGGAAACATCCCAGTAGATGCTTGCTAATCCTCTTCTTTCTTCCTGGGCTCCCGGCACATGGCTTTCTTGCCTGGGATCCTCTGTACAGCTGGGAGAGGCACAGTCAGAGCTAAGGTGCTGACAGCTTGTGTTGGAATCACATGGTGTTTACTATGCTGTGAGTTTACAGCATGCTTGTTTCCATACTGACAGCACACGCCATATGGAGAGAGAAAACCCTGTCAGATGAACCCTTGAGGAATCGCAGTGTGGTGCATGAAATCTCATAATTGCTTTCAGAGATGGGGAGGGCCTCTCGCTCGAATCGCATCAGCGATGGGGGCGCTCCCTGCCATAATTGAATAAAATGGAGTTTGACATGAGGTAATTTGCTTTGTTCTATATTGGTGCTGGGGAAGCTCAGCTGATAGGGCAAGGACGGGAAAGTTTGTTTTCTCCCCTCGGGGGATCAGGCTGAGAGGGAGGCAGTGAGAATGCAGGCTATGTCCACAGGGCGCCGTGTTAACAGGTGCAGGCCCCAGACCGGTCATCCACGGGGTGACCAGACTCCAACCCAGACTCCCTCCTGTTGCTGATGATGACCTGACATTTTATTATTGTCACTTGGGATCTTGTCTGCTCACCCAAACACACTCCACCTTTCCAATGGAATCCAAGATCCCTGAGGTCTGGGATTGTGTCCCATTCCCCCCACCCTTTACGCTCACCGATCCTGCCACACACTGAGGTAGGTTAAATGTTATTGGGGTGGCTATTCCCAAACCATCTGTGCATGGGAAGGTAGGCTGAGTGAGGCAACAATTCAAGGCTAGTTTCAGCCCCCAAACCACTTGAGGAGGGGCCCAGGGGGAGACTTGCAGGGTGTCTCATCTATGTTCATCAACATATCTACTCAAGAGAGAATGGGAAGGTCGTGAGTGCCTTCTGAACATGGTATACTGAGAACTGGTGAAGTGAAAGTGTCAGTCGTGTCCGACTCTTTGCAACCCCGTGGACTGTAGCCCACCAGGCTCCTCTCTCCGTGTAATTCTGCAGGCAAGGGTATTGGAGTGGGTCGCCATTTCTTTCTCCAGGGGATCTTCCTGACCCAGGGATGGAACTTGGGTCTCCCGCATTGCAGGCAGATTCTTTACTGTCTGAGCCACCAGGGAAGCCCCAAGAGCCAGTGGATTCCTTCAGAAACAGTTCTTACCCTCAGGCAGTTTACCCAGGAAAGGAGAAGTGGGCGATAAAACTCGCCAGCCCGAGTTACTTACTCTTTTGGTTTACTGTTGTTTAGTCGCTAAGTCGTGTTCAACTCTTTTGTGACCCCATGTACCGGGTAGCTCTCCAGGCTCCTTTGTTCAAGCAAGAATACTGGAATAGGTTGCCATTTCCTTCTCCAAGGGATCTTCCTGATCCAGGAAACAAAACCCCAACACTACTGGCTTAAGCAATAGGTGGATAAGGGTGCAGGTGGAGAGCAGGCCTCAGTCAGTTGCCTTTGGGGTCTCCCATGATATTTGCAGCTCCAGGCTTCTCTTTCTGACTCAACTCTTTCTCCTGTGTTGGCGTCACTCTCCGTGGGCTCTCACTGCCTAGTGGGAGAGACAGTTGTGTTGCCTCCTGACTGACTATTCATAAGACCTTGTCATCCCGGAGGGGTATGTGTTTCTTTTTTGGAAGTTCTAGCAAAATCCCTGGAAGGACTTCCAAGGCCCCCTGGGTCATGTCCCCTGAACCTATCAGTGTGGCCTGTATGAGTGATACAGGACTCAGATTGGCTGGGACAGAGTCATGTGCTCCTCCCTGAAACTCCCTGAAATCATTCCCTTAGAACCATGGGCTGGAATTTTACGGACTCGGGAGAGGAGGTTCCACAAAGGAAGGGAGAATCCCGGGGACAGAGGAGCCTAGTGGGCTGCTGCCTATGGGGTCACACAGAGTTGGACACAACTTAGCAGCAGCAGCAGCAGCATGCTGGTCCTAGGAAGTAGGTGTGATTATCGTTCCCAGTTTACAGATGAGGAAACTGAGGAATAAAGTGTCAGATCATCTGCCCCAGGGCACACAGGCAGTGAATAGTGAGGCAGGGATTTGAACCTGGGTTTAGCTTCAGAGCCCTTGCTCACAGCCACCAATCTCCTTACAAGTAATGGCTGTACCTCCTGTGGATAAACTCTTTGGGTATGAAAGTGAGTGGGCGTGATGGTTTTCTTCCCATCTTCTTGTGTTTCATATCACCAGGGAAACCCCCTCTAAAGGAATGGTTGTCCCGGTTCCTCCTCTGCACTTGGCAAGGATCTAGCTTTCCTTTCTTCTGCATAGCTCTCCTGATGAGGTCTACTTCACCCTCTTCCTGGTTTCCCTACAGAGTCACCTGACTTTTCCTGGTGCAGCTGCAGAATCAAGGGGCTCATTTTCAGTGCTCTAGGGGATCCAAGGCAAGGTGTCTCAGCAAAACCTTGGAGCATCTTTCTGGCCAGAGAAAGCCTCTTGCGGAGTTGTTGCAGAAAGAGCCAGAAGGGACCCTCCCATCTTCCCTCCAACGTGCATCTTCATTTTACAGAGGAAGACTAAAGCCCAGAGGTGGTAGATGTGTTGCTTGCAGTCACATAGCAAGTCTCTGGCTAGAACCCTGGTCTCCAGGCCTCTGGCTTTGAGCCTTACACTGTCTTTCTTCTTCAGAATTCTCTTGGCTACTCAATAGCTGAAGACTGGTTACTTCCTGCCTCTGTGCCTCTAGCTCCTTAGCTGGAAAATGCAGGGTTTTCACAATGTGAAGGACTCTAAGACTGGGCTTTGCTTCAGTTGGGCAAATATGAGTTTTTGTTTTTTTTTTAACTGCGTTCATTAGAATGTTTTGAATTATAAGTTATTTTAAAAGTTTTTCAAATTGTCCTAAACAATGCTCATAAATAAGCTTTTCAGATGTGGTTTGGACTGCAGGTTGCAGGCATAGTGTGATCCAGATTCATGACTTCACCAGAGCACCTACTCATAATTTTCCCAGCTCTGACCTCCTCTGCATGTGAATGTCGTCCTCACAGCAGCTTGTTGTGCAGTATCAAGATCTCTGCAGCAGACCCTGGCCTCACACCCATGTACCCCAGCACCAGAGGAAAAGAGGCTTAGCGTGCCCAGGCAACATCTGTGGCTCATGTGGGTTTTCGTGGCTTGGGTTGCATGCTCGGCACCCTTATCCAGTGACTGTAACCAAGGAATGTGACATGCTAATCAGCCAGCTAGGGACGCAGTCATAGTGCCAGGAACTGCTAGCATCTCCACACAGAATCCAGGGCATTAAACAGGGAGTGGACTGGAGAGTAGGGGCGAGGTATTAACTGGCCCCCTTTTCTACCCTGACCTTGACCCTCTGAGTCTGCAGAGCCTGGAGATGAGTAAGGGGTCCTGAGAGTTTGCCAGTCACCTTGCTGCATCCATCTGGGATGAGGATCCAGACGCGGGTTGATGGCTCTGCCTGGCCCTCTCTGGTCTCACTGTATTCTTCTTTTCTTTTCTCCAGACCGAGATTACTGCAGTTTATGTGACAAACAGCCAATCGGGAGGCTGCTTTTCCGGCAGTTCTGCGAAACCAGACCTGGGCTGGAGTCTTACATTCAGTTCCTGGACTCAGTGGTAAGTCCCTGCTCCTGAGTTGGGAGCTTTTGGTCCTCTGTGATCAGCAATGGTTTTCGTCCAAGGGAAAAGATAAAGACCTTGTGACTTAGATGGATGAAGAATAACCTTGTCGCTTAAGAAGCTGCCAGTGCAGACTTTGAGAATGCAGACTTGTCTCCAGGTCACCACCTGCTGTGTTTGTTTCTACACTTGTTTACCATCTGCTTCTTCACTAGAATGCAAGCTCCCTGGGGCCAGGACCCTGGGCTTGCAGTTCACTCCTGCCTGGCATTATGCCTGGCCCATACAGCACTCAGTATTTGTGGGAGGAACATGTGTTGACTATTTCGAAGTGATCTGTCAGCTGCTGGCTGCTCTGTCTGCTGGCATACCCAGACACGACTAACGCCATGGGGTCTTCCTTCAGATGTACTGGTCACTCATTTGTTCAACAGTTACATAGTTACAGACAGTAGTTACAGACAATTACAGACAGTAGTTACAGACTACAGTTCAATAGTTACAGAAAAATGCTATATTAGCCATTAAAAAGAATGCAATAATGCCATTTGCAGCAACAGGGATGGACTTAGAGATTATCATGCTAAGTGAAGAAAGTCAGAGAAAGACGAATACCATATAATACCAATTATATGTAGAATCTAAAAAAAAAGATATGAATGAACTTATTTACAAAACAGAAGTATACTCATGGACATAGAAAACAAACTTGGTGGTTATCAAAGGGGAAAGGCGGGGAAGGGATAAATTGGGGATTTGGGATTAATAGATACATACTACTGTATATAGTTTCTTCCCTGGTGGTTCAGTCTGTAAAGAATCCACCTGCAATGCAGGAGATGGGGGCTCGATCCTTGGGTCGGGAAGATCCTCTGAAGAAGGAAATGTTGACCCACTCCAGCATTCTTGCCTGAAAAATCCCATGGACAGAGGAGCCTGGAGGACTACAGTCTATGGGGTCACAAAAGGGTCAGACACAATTTAGTGACTAAATCACCACCAGCATCTTTCCCCAGGTCCCCTGGACTACCAGCCCTGACGAGATCCCTGTTCCAGTGACCAGGGATTAACTGGGAATTTGGGATTATCAGATACATAGTACCCTATATAAAACAGATAAACAACAAAGACCTACTGTGTAGCACATATAACCTATAATTGAAAAGAATCTTAAAAAAAAATGTATGTGAGTGTATATATAACGAAATCATTTCTCTTCACCGAAACATTGTAAATCACCTATACTTCAATTAAAAAAACAAAACAAAACTAAAAACATGTTGATTGATCTGTGTGAGCTTTTAGAACAGGACATATGAACATGCAGGAGTTCCTTGGCACATGGTCAGGAGGTTAGGGCACCTCACCCTGGGCCTAGGGAGTCTATCCAAGGAAAGTGGACAAGGAGTAGGGAGATGAAGGATGAATCATGGTCAGTTGTGAAAGGAATGGGGTCATCTGGGCCCCCCTTTCCAAGGCAGGGTGTGGAGATGCTGTTGTTACCTAGAGGCCCTAATGCCGTCGTTGGCTGCAGCCATCCTGACCTCTGGCTTGGTTTGGGGGACAGCACAATGGGGCCCAAGTTTGTGTATCTGCTTTAGGGTTTCAGTGTGGATCTCTAGACCCACTGGCCAAACTGTCCACTGAACATCTCACTGACAGTCACATGGGCCCCTCAAAGTCAACACCTAAAACTAACTCAGCACCTTCCCCCAGGTCCCCCATACTACTAGCCCTGACACGTTCCCTGTTCCAGTGACCCCACCATCACCCGCATGTGAAATCTTTGCATTGTCCTGGACCCCTCCCTCTCATCATTCTTTACCAACCAGATCAAGGACCATGTGCCTGGTCCCTTGACCTCTCCCGGCCCAGCTCCCTTCCCTCCACAGCCTGTCCTGGTCTCCATGCCAGTGATTGCAATAGTTCCCAACCTCAACTGAGCAGTAGAAACACCTGGGGAGCCTTAAAAAAATAATCAGTGCCTGAGCTGAAGCCCAGACTCATTAATTTGAATCTCTGGGGATGGGGCCAAGTATTTTCATAACTTTTTATTATGGAAAATTTCAAGCTATAAAAAGTAGAAGTCTACAGAATGGTATAATGAACCCCCATGCACTCTTCACCTGCTTCAATAGTTACAGACTCAAGGCCAATCTTGTTTCACCCACATCCTCCCCACATCCCCCACCCTGTAGCATTTTGCAGCTGATCTCATTTCTGTCATTTCATCCATGAACATGTCAGTATGTGTCACTAAATGATGAGGGCTCTTTAGCCAAAAAAACCACAGTACCATTAGCACAGCTAAAAAGTAATAATTCCTTACTATCATCAAATACTCCTCAGTGTTCAAATTTCTGATTTTCTCATGCTTTTTGCAAATGCATCTCTTCACAGTTTATAACCACATCCAAGGGCGTCCCATGGTCTGAGTGTTGTGTTCTCACCCCCATGTGTCATTTGATAGGTTCCTCTGTATTTCTTGTAAGTTGCTCATTGACTTCAGAAATTTGTCAGATTCAATTTCAATCTGGCAGTGGTTGGGAGCTGACTTCATAAGTGGTTTCATGCTCTTCTGCTAGGGAGCTTATGATATCTGGTGTCTTTTTGAGATGGCAGTAGCCATTGATATTCAATATCCAAATCTATTGATTAATTAAGGGTTGTGACATAGCAACATTCTATCATTCCTTCTTCCTTTGCTCACTGAAAAATACTTCCTTTTCATTACTGTTTGGTTCAGTCAGTTCAGTTTAGTCCCTCAGTTGTGTCTGACTCTTGGCAACCCCATGGACTGCAGCACACCAGGCTTCCCTGTCCATCACCAACTCCCGGAGCTTACTCAAACTCATTCCATCGAGTTGGTGATGTCATCCAACCATCTCATCCTCTGTCGTCCCCTTCTCCTCCTGCCTTCAGTCTTTCCCAGCATCAGGATCTTTTCCAATGAGTTGGTTCTTCAGGTGGCCAAGGTATTGGAGCTTCAGCGTCCGCATCAGTCCTTCCATTGAATATTTGGGACTGATCTCCTTTAGGATAGACTGGTTGGATCTCCTTGCTGTCCAAGGGACTCTCAGAAGTCTTCTATAACACCACAGTTCAAAAGCATCAATCCTTCAGTGCTCAGCTTTCTTTATAGTTCAACTCTCACATCCATACATGACTACTGGAAAAACCATAGCTTTGACTAGATGGACCTTTGTTGGCAAAGTAATGTCTGCTTTTTAATATGCTGTCTAGGTTGGTCATAGCTTTTCTTCCAAGGAGCAAGCGTCTTTTAATTTCATGGCTGCAATCACCGTCTGCTATGATTTTGGAGCCCAGAAAAATAAAGTCTCTCACTGTTTCCTCTGTTTTCCCATTTGTTTGCCATGAAATGATGGGACTGGGTGCCATGATCTTAGTTTTCTGAATGTTGAGTTTTAAGCCAATTTTTTCACTCTCCTCTTTTACTTTCATCAAGAGGCTCTTTAGTTCTTCTTTACTTTCTGCCATAAGGGTGGTGTCATCCGCGTATCTGAGGTTATTATATTTCTCCCGGAAATCTTGATTCCAGTTTGTGATTCATCCAGCCTGGCATTTCACGTGATGTACTCTGCATATACATTAAAGAAGCAGGGTGACAATATACAACCTTGACACACTCCTTTCCCAATTTGGAACCAGTCTGTTGTCCCATATCCAGTTCTAACTGTTGCTTCTTGACCTGCATACAGATTTCTCAGGAAACAGGTCAGGTGGTCTGGTATTCCTCTCTCTGCTGTTTGGTTACCTCATGGTAAAGTTCATATAGGGAGTGCTTGATTCTTTTCTTATATTCGTGTGTTTTCAAAGTACCTAATTGGTGTGGCAACCCACTCCAGTATTCTTGCCTGGAGACTCCCATGAACAGAGGAGCCTGGCGGGTTACAGTCCATAGAGTCTCAAAGAGTCGAACACAACTGAAGCGACTTAGCACAGCACAGCACAGCACAGCACAGTACTCTGTAAACGTTCAGGGTCGGGAAACGTTGACATCTAGGACAAATTACACATTTTGAGGCTGACTTACTAGACCTTCCACTAACAGGCCCCTGCCTTTCATGCATGGCTTTCCCTGGGTCTTTCTTGAGACCTGCATTCTGGCCCCCAACCTGCTTCCCTGGTGGCTCTGACTTGCCAAGCTGGTTGAAGCCTCTCAGCCCTGCCTCCCTCCCTCTTGCTACCTGAAAGGCCTCCCAGGACCTCTGCCTGGTGAATGCCAGCTCGTCCCTCTGTCCTCTGCTCTCAGAAACCTCCCCTGTCCACCCCCGAGTGCCCTCTGCTGGAGGTGTTGCTTTGACACACATCTGAGCCTCATTAGAGCTCGATGCTGGCAGAATAGTGCATCATGAGCGAGCTGGCTCCTGAGACAGACCATGGTGCCGTGCTGGCACCCCCTCAGCTGCCAGGGAGACTGCGGGCAGGTGTCTGACCCTTTTGTGCCTCATCTTTTTATCTGTAAGGGGACATAGTTGTACCTGACGGTGGCAGATGCGCTGAGGAGGGACCAAATGTGTTTGTACTGCTCAGGGCAGTGTCTGGCATGTCACAGGTGCCATGTATGTAGCGAGTCAGGCTTTATCTGTCTGCCTGCCTCCTCTACTAACTGGATAGCTCTCATCTCTGGATGCTCATAGCACTGCAACTGACAAGTAATTGATGCACAAGACCCACTGGGATCTGATGTCCGTGGCTGGAGTAGAGGGAGCAGGGGCAGAAGGGTCTAGGGGACGTGACAATCGTGCAAGCCCTTGTACCATTAGAGAACTTTGACTTTGATGTGGGGGGTGGGCACTGGAACGTTTTTGAGCAGAACAGTGTCATGGTCTGATTTAGGTTTTTACTTTATTTTTTAATTTTTTGGCCACACCACGCAGCTTATGGGCTCTTAGTTCCCTGGCCAGGGATTGAACCCAGGCCCTTGGAAGTGAGAGCATAGAATCCTAACTGCTGGACTGCCGGGGAATTCCCTGATTTGGGTTTTGAAAGTTTCCCTCTGGCTTCTGTGTTAGGAAGAGGCTACAGTGGGCCAGGGTCAGAGTGGGGAGCGCTGATGGGTGAGAGCTGGTGGTTGACACCCAGTAGGATTGGAGCATGTTCTGAACCAGAGTTAACAGTATTTTCTAATGCCTGAGGGTGAGAGACAAGAGTTGGGGATGACTTCCAAGTGTTGACCTGAACCAGTGGAAAGATGGAGTGAGGGTAAGGCTGTGGGAGGCTTGTTTGGGGGAAGGTCAGGAGCTTCATCTGGGACACAGCTTCTGATGTCTACCAGACAGCCCAGCAGAGATGTGGGAGGGGTGGTGGGTGTTAAAGTCGAGTTTGTGAGAAAGGCCTGGGCTGGAAATAGCAAACTGGGAGTACCAGCCTATAGCTGGCACTTACAGCCACAGACTAGATGTGCTCACCAAGGAGATGAACGTGGATGGAGGAGCCGAGGACCAAAGTGTGAGCCTGGGACCAAGGTTCCTCCCCGTTTGGAAAAGATGAGGCATCAGCAGCTTTGGGATCTGTCTGGAGAGTTGATGAGGCAGAGCAGGGCAAGGCTAAACCCAGGAGCCAGTGGAATTTTCCAGCCACGTGTCTTGTTAGACTCTTACAGTCAGCTTGAGAAGAAGGGGGAAAAAATCCAATGGATGCCTATTTTCATTCTGGTCGTGCAGACGTTCTGTGTTGCTGGGCCTGTACCAAGAGCTCTCTTTTGGAAAGGAAATGCGAGTCTGGCTCCCTGTGTGGATGCAACACATGCTCTTTACATACGCCTTAATGACACCACCACTCACGAGAGGCTCCTCCATCCCCTCGAATTTGTGTCTGCATCTCTGGGAATTAGCAGAACCTTTCATCGCCCATCCTGACGTCAAATGACCAGCCTTTGGCACACCTCTTTTACGCATGAAGACTTTATTGAGTTTTCCAGGGCTGGCGCAATGCTCATCTGAAATACCTTTTTTTTCCCTTCCATCCTGACTGGAACTCCGAGGAGGGAGAAGGTGGTGGTGTCATTAGGGGAGCACGCCCCTCCAGTGCTCCTGGCTCAGCCAGGGACATCCACACCATTCCCCACCTCTAAGCTGAATTTCTACCGAGTGGAGTTCGATGAAAAATAACCCGTCCTTGTCGGCTCTGACGTCGCCCCCCAGGAAAGACTGCTTGCTCCACAGTCCTAACGTCTGAGATTCTCAGGTTGAGCAGAAGACATGGGCTGTTTTAACATGGGGCCTGGGTGATCCAGGTCAGTGGGACTGTTTGTGCGTCATTCATCAGACACAAGAATGATTTGGCCCTTAGTCTTGGTTATTGAGCGGCTTCTGGGAGCCTGAGAAGGACTCCCCCATTGCCCTCCCGCAGAGAAATGGGTTCAGTGACCCAAGTACCCAAGTCAAGGCTTTGAGTAGATTTGGCTTCAAGACCAGTAGGGTCTTGCCATGGACCCCTTAGAGACTGACATACTTCTCTAAATTGTTTTCTCAGAGGCTTGATGGCATCCCATCTCATTTGAAACCTTCTAGTCCCCAAGCTTGGGTGGGACTCAAAGTTTTCAGGTCTCTGCTCTTTGGAGTTAGGGGAGGTTTGGCAGATACTCAACCATATTTGGGCTTCCCGGGTGGTACTAATGGTAAACAACCTGCCTGCCAATGCAGGAGACATAAGAAACGCAGGTTCAGTCCCTGGGTAGGGAAAATCCCCTGGAGGAAGGCATGGCAATCCACTCCAGTATTCTTTCCAGGAGAATTCCATGCACAGAGGAGCCTGGAGGGCTACAGTCCATGGGGTCACAAAGAGTCGGACACAACTGAAGCAGCTAAGCATGCATCCACAACCATACTCAACACACATTTATGAGATGTCTTCGCTATATCACACTCTGTTCTAGCAGCTGGAGACTATGGAGTGAGCAGGAGAAGGAAGTTCCTGCCCTTATGGAGCTAGCTTTCCAATTAAACAGAAGATTGAAAAAGCAACAAAGGGCATTTTTTAATGAACTACAAGTTCAAATACCTATCAAGTATTCATTATCTGTTGCTGGGAAGAAATTATCTAAAACTTAACAGCTTGAAATAACAACAAGCATTTATTATCTCATGGTTTCTCTGGGTCAAGGATGTGGGAATGGTTGACCAAGGTGCTACTGGCTCAAGGTCTCTTTAAAGGTTACATCAGGGTGTTGGCTGGGGCTGCAAGTTGTCTGAAGGCTCGATCTGCTTCCAGGCTTGTGCACATGGGTGGCATGTTGGTGCTGGCTGTTGGCTGGAGGCCTCAGTTGTCTTCCATGTGAGCCTCTCCAGGGACTGCTCGAGTGTCCTCATAAGAGGACTGGCTTTCCCTGGAGCGAGCATGGTAGAAGCTGCAGTGTCTTCTCTTTTTCGTCTGTGCTGGGTCTTCGTTCCTGCACAAGGGCCTTCTCCAGCTGTGGCAAGAGGGGGTTACTCTTCATTGCAGTACACAGGCTTCTCATTGTGGAGGCGTCTCTTGTATGGGAGCTCAGGCTCTAGGCATGCAGGCTTCGGCAGTTGCAGCGCATAGGCTCAGTAGGTGCGGCTCACATGCTCTAGAGTGCAGGCCCAGTAGTTAAGGCCCACGGGCATAGTTGTTCTGCAGTATGTGGGATCTTCCTGGACCAGGGATCAAACCCATGTCCCCTATACACTGCAAGCAGGAGTTCTGTAATGTCTTTTGTAAACTGGTCTCAGAGCTTCCATGTTGTCATATGTCTGGTATCTCAGTGGTTATACAGGTTGGCTCTATTCAGTTTGGAAAGAGCCTTCTCAAGAACACAAATAGCAAGAGGCAAAGATGATTAAAGTCTCCATCTTAGAGGCTGGCAACTACAAATATGAGGTTACAACAGATGGAATCTCACATCAGGAAATGCTGGAAGTCATTCCAAAATATTCATTAGCTCAAAACTATGGAAAATCACTTGACATTAATAGGCCATCTTATCCTGAAATTTTGTTGTAAAATGACTTAAATTCCTCACCAGGGAAACTAAGTATTCTGCTTCTCTTATTTTTGAATCATATCCAGTATTTGTTTTTGTCCTTCTATCACTGCTGTGATCTCCCAAAAGAGTGAGGGGGATGGTGGTAGTTATCCTTCAGATAGATGTAGAGACCTGCAGAGCATTTGGTGAAGCTAGATCCTGGGAGCAGGGTCATCTTGAAAATGTACCACTTAAAAGAAAAAACCGTAGTCAAATCTATGGTTTTTCCAGTAGTCATGTATGGATGTGAGAGCTGGACCATAAAGAAGGCTGAGCATTGAAGAATTGATGCTTTCGAACTGTGGTGCTAGAGAAGACTCATGGGAGCCCTTGGACTGCAAGGAGATCAAGCCAGTCAATTCTAAAGGAAATCAATACTGAATATTCATTGGAGGGACTAATGCTGAAGCTGAAGCTCCAATACTTTGGCCACCTGACGCAAAGAGACTACTCATTGGAAAAGACCCTGATGCTGGGAAAGATTGAAGGCAGGAGAAGGGAATGACAGAGGATGAGTTGGTTGGATGGCATCACCAACTCAATGGATGTGAGTTTGAGCCAACTCGGGGAGGTGGTGAAGCACAGGAAAGCCTGGCGTGCTTCTGTCCATGCGACTTAGCAACTGAATAACAACAAACTGGGTTCATCTATTGGACATCTGTGGGATTGTCCTCTCTCCTTGGTGCCCCACTCATACTCCCAAACAACACGGCTGTTCCAGAAGCTGCCCTGTTCTTAGTGATGTCACCTGAAGACCACAGTTGATGGGAACAGCCTGTGAGCCAATGCAGGTCAGTGAGTCCTTTTCCTGGGGTTTATTGACTTGAAATAGAGGAAAACAACAGAATGGGAAAGACTAGAGATCTCTTCAAGAAAATTAGAGATACCAAGGGAACATTTCATGCAAAGATGGGCTCGATAAAGGACAGAAATGGTATGGACCTAACAGAAGCAGAAGATATTAAGAAGAGATGGCAAGAATACACAGAAGAACTGTACAGAAAAGATCTTCACGACCCAGACAATCACGATGGTGTGATCACTCACCTAGAGCCAGACATCCTGGAATGTGAAGTCAAGTGGGCCTTAGAAAGCATCACTACAAGCAAAGCTAGTGGAGGTGATGGAATTCCAGTTGAACTATTTCAAATCCTGAAAGATGATGCTGTGAAAGTGCTGCATTCAATATGCCAGCAAATTTGGAAAACTCAGCAGTGGCCACAGGACTGGAAAAGGTCAGTTTTCATTCCAATCCCAAAGAAAGGCAATGCCAAAGAATGCTCAAACTACTGCACAGTTGCACTCATCTCACATGCTAGTAAAGTAGTGCTCAAAATTCTCCAAGCCAGGCTTCAGCAATACATGAACTGTGAACTTCCAGATGTTCAAGCTGGTTTTAGAAAAGGCAGAGGAACCAGAGACCAAATTGCCAACATCCACGGGATCATGGAAAAAGCAAGAGAGTTCCAGAAAAGCATCTACTTCTGCTTTATTGACTATGCCAAAGCCTTTGACTGGGTGGACCACAATAAACTGTGGAAAATTCTTCAAGAGATGGGAATACCAGACCACCTGATCTGCCTCTTGAGAAATTTGTATGCAGGTCAGGAAGCAACAGTTAGAACTGGACATGGAACAACAGACTGGTACCAAATAGGAAAAGGAGTACGTCAAGGCTGTATATTGTCACCCTGCTTATTTAACTTATATGCAGAGTACATCATGAGACACGCTGGGCTAGAAGAAGCACAAGCTGGAATCAAGATTGCTGGGAGAAATATCAATAACCTCAGATATGCAGATGATACCACCCTTATGGCAGAAAGTGAAGAGGAACTAAAAAGCCTCTTGATGAAGGTGAAAGATGAGAATGAAAAAGTTGGCTTAAAACTCAACATTCAGAAAACGAAGATCATGGCATCTGGTCCCATCACTTCATGGGAAATAGATGGGAAAACAGGGGAAACAGTGTCAGATTTTATTTTTTGGGGCTCCAAAATCACTGCAGATGGTGACTGCAGCCATGAAATTAAAGGATGCTTACTCCTTGGAAGGAAAGTTATGACCAACCTAGATAGCATATTCAACAGCAGAGACATTACTTTGCCAACAAAGGTCCGTCTAGTCAAGGCTATGGTTTTTCCAGTGGTCATGTATGGATGTGAGAGTTGGACTGTGAAGACAGCTGAGCACTGAAAAATTGATGCTTTTGAACTGTGGTGTTGGAGAAGACTCTTGAGGGTCCCTTGGACTGCAAGGAAATCCAACCAGTCCATCCTAAAGATCAGCCCTGGGTGTTCATTGGAAGGAATGATGCTAAAGCTGAATCTCCAGTACTTTGGCCACCTCATGCGAAGAGTTGACTCATTGGAAAAGAGTCTGATGCTGGGAGGGATTGGGGGCAGGAGGAGAAGGGGACGACAGAGGATGAGATGGCTGGATGGCATCACTGACTCGATGGACCTGAGTCTGAGTGAACTCCGGGAGTTGGTGATGGACAGGGAGGCCTGGCGTGCTGTGATTCATGGGGTCACAAAGAGTTGGACACGACTGAGCGACTGAACTGAACTGATTGACTTGAGGGGAATTCCTTCTCTGGTAGAGGAGGCTTAGAATAAAAAACCTGGGCACCATGTTTCCTGCCACTGGAGCAAGTCAGGCAGCACCGAGGGAGAATGAGGCCAACACACACAGAGACACACACACACAGACACACACACACACACAGACACACACACACATAGACACAGACACACACGCAGACACACATACACACATGCAGACACAGACATACACACACAGACACACACACACAGACACAGAGACATACACAGAGACACACACGCACACACACAGACACACAAAGACACAGACACATACACACACACAGACATATATACACACACAGACACAGACACACACACACATATAGACACATACACACAGACACATACACACACAGACACACAGACACAGACACACACACACAAACAGCCACAAATATACACACAGACACACACACTGTGAGCGTAGGTTCCAGAGGTGCTCACATACCTGGTTCTGTTGCTCTGGGCCAGGCTGCATTTCCATTTTCCCCACAAGTTGGTTGTTCACCCCATCCTCGGAGCTCAGGAACCCAGAGATTCTAGTTGTGCCTGAATCAGACTAGGTTGAGGTTATTTTCACTTAGAATTGAAAGAGTAACAGGGAGAGCCCTTTGCATGATGGCCTTGAGAGCCCTGTGGGGAGTGAGAACAGGGGAAGAATGCTGGGGGCTGGGGGCAGAGGAGGAGCGGTGAAGGGGTGGCAGAGAGCCGCTGAGGGCTGAGCTCCCGGGAGAATGACTGGTGGGCAGGAGGCGAGAGCACAGGCTCTCCGCTGTGGGGCTCAGACACGTCAGCCAACCACCCCCCGCCCCATCCCACCCCACCCCAAGAGAGGGTCAGAACCCTTTCCTCTAACTTTTCTGAGTTCACCTCTGTCAAGATGTGTCGCTCAAGCTTGGTGGCTATGGTGCCGCCCCTCCTTGGGATCCCTCCTATCACCCTCTGTGCCTCACGTGGCCAGGGGTCCTCTCCTCCTTCCCTTCTTTCTCTGAGCCCGCCCCATTGACCCTGGGCCAGGGAACCCCTTCCTGACCCAGGCCTGACAGGGCTCCTCACATGATAGCCAGAGATCTGAGAAGGCTCTGCCTGCCCAGGTGGACACAGGCTGTGAGGCTGACCAGGCCCATCTGACCCTGGGACCCTGGTGCGGGGACACCCCTGTTTGTAGAGCTTCTTCATTCTAGCTGGGCTGATGAAAAGTGGCAGGTGATGCCAGCCTTCTGAAGGATTTTTCAAGCATCATTGAGGGACTTGGCCAGAGATGGATGGCTCGCTCACATGTGAATGAAGTAGGGTTTAATGAAGGGCGGTTGTCGGAGTCCTGGCCTATGTACGCAGATACATCCGAGCCTTCGCTGCCTCCAGCTCTGCAGGGACAGGGGCCCATACGGGAAGGAGTGGGAGAAGGCAGCTGAGGAGCCTGGGCGCCCGGCAGGGAGAGAACTGGCAGGGAGCTCCCCATCCTCACTCTCCTCTGTCCCGAAGCGGGGTGGGCAGATGACTCCAGAGGGGCAGATGGAAACCCCTGGCCCCCAGGGCTGGCACCGGCAAGATGCCAAGGCCGGTGTGGGAGGAGCCGGGTGTTTCTCCAGAGAGGGCCACGGGGAGCAGCCTTGCCAGCTGGGCGCGTCACTTGTCCCTGCCGCGAAGACTCTGGAAAAGCTGACCACATCGGTAATTACAGAAGCCGGAGGTGGCGAGACCTCAAAGCCTCTCTGACTTCATCTTCCTGCCAGGGCAGGAGAAGGGCTCCCGAGAGGAGGGGGATGACATCTTGCGGAGAGGAATTCTGCTCAGACTCCTCTCTGTAAAAATCAGCGCCGGCTTCTGTGAGAACGTGGCAGGGCTCCTTGTACCGGTTTGCAATCTTCATGTTTTTTTAAAAACTCATCTGAGAGAAATGTGTTTAATAGAGGACATATTTTCATTAGCATTTTCTGAGATGGATGATGCAATTAGAGCCCGCCAAGAGAATGAAATATTGGCTTTATAAACTAGGATGTACACAGATGTTTATACCCTCTTGGCAGGCACAGATATATAAATAATTCTTTTCGCCTTGAACTCAATGTTGTATTTTGCGCTTTGTGTTACAGCATCTCCTCCCCAAAGCCCATTCCTGTGTTTGGCATAAATCACCGTGCGGAGAAAAGGCTCATTAAATGCCTCCCTCAGCTGGCACCATGGATGTATCTGGGGAAGAGAAGTGTTCTCCAAGTGGATTGGCAAGGAGCTCTTTGGCGCTCTGGCCATTAGGGCTGAGCCCAGGGCAGGAGAAAGTTTCAAGTGGGCAACACAGCAGGGAGGACCGTGTGTGTCCCCTCTGTTGGGGGCGGGGGGTGGGGACAAGCCCCCCCCTCTTGTTGGAGGGAACTCTTATGGATGGACGTCACAGGTCCTCTTGGCATGTCGTTTACCTCTCTGTTCACTGAAGTCACTGTCTGCCATTTCCAATTGTAAAATTCTAGGCTGTTGGCCCAACCCAACTTCTTTTAATTTATTTATTTTTAATTGGAGGGTATTGCCTTACAATGTTGTGTTGATTTCTGTCGTAGCTCGGCACGCATCAGCCAAGGCATACATGTGTCATCTCCCTCTGGAACCGCCCTCCCGCCTCCCACCCCATCCCGCCTCTCTGAGGTCGTCACAGAGCACTGGCCAACCGAACTTCTTACTTGCTGCTTCTGTTTTCTGGCTACAGCTGATTCCGGCAGCTTTTGCCCACCACCTGGGCAAGGGTGCTCCCGCAGGAGCGGATTCCCGGTGGTCCCCGCCTCCGGCCCGTGTGATCACCCTGAGCGCTGCCCGGCCGGGGTGTTTTTCTCCATAGGTGGCCTCTCAGGACGGTCCCCCAGGAGCCCCTCTCGGGGGTCACAGTGGAGACATGGCCTGTCACTCCAGGTGACTTAATCGGTGCGGAAAGCCCAGCTGGAAGCCTTCTGTTGGTTTTCTGCCTCCCAACACAAATGCTCTTCAGGTGGTGGTGACCTGACATGGACTCTCAAAGAAAGGCCTTTTGATCCCAGGCTGGGGAGGCCTGTCCCGGCGTGCTCCCGGCTGCCTCCCTGTGGAACCCTGGCGCCCAGCTGCCCGGCCGGGCCTCTGCTGGGAGGCAGCTGACCTGAAAGTGTTGTTATTTTTTTTAACGTGGGTTTTAGTACCCAGAGCAATAATATTTTCAGCTGGCTATTGAGGCTGATTAGTGAGCCTCAGACCTCCGTTTGGTTAAATAGAGCCGCCTTCGCAGAGGTATTTTGGGACGGTGCAAATCCAGGGCTCTGCATGGGATTGAGTTACCCCCCAAAAGGTAGGCGGCCATTTGCCTGTGGCCTGGGCCCTGCAAAGCAGTCTGGGTAAATTCCCACAGAGCCAGACCACCAGGCAGGGTTCCTTCCCACAGAGCCAGACCACCAGGCGGGGTTCCCAGGGCAGCTGGATACTGGGAGCGTCTCTCTGCCCCCCATGGAAGATAGGTGGGCAGTTGTGTTCTAGAACCCTCTGCCCCGGAGAGGTGCAGCTCCAGCCCAGGAGGGTCTTCCTGGCTGGACTGGTGAGAAACCAGACTCTAGATGCTGAGAGTCTGCTTTGAACTAGCCCGGGGGTGGGGGTGGGGGGGGGGGTGAGTATTGGGGTCTAACTCTACAGTGAGGTGGCCGGGAAAGGAGTTTCAGACCCTCTGTGCTGATGTCACTTCCTGTCTCTTTGGAAATAGCTGCACTTTTGCATGGAGGCTGACAAATCCTTGGGTGGCAGATTTTGAACCAGTTATAAACAATTTGCAATTAGTTCCCTTGTTGGAATGAGAAAGGCAAGCTCACCAGGCTTTTCATTAAGTCGAGGCAGCCTTTTATCCTCTTGGCAAGTGGGTCAAGTGCCTGTGAAGGAGCCTCACGTGGGGTCAGGGAGAATAAAATGGCCCGTCTTTTGAAGCCTCGCTTCTACAGAGCCTGGATCCCACTGGCATGGTCAGCGATCCGGGTCCTAAATTCCTTGGCGTTGTTGTGAAAGGGGTTCGGGCTTGGAGGTCCATGTCCCAGCCCTGCTGCTTCCCCACCACTGACCCTGGGCAGCTCTGCTAAACACCCTGCTCTTTGTATGTGGATGAAGGCGTGTGACTGCAGCCTGCCTTCTGTGTCACTGTGAGCTCAGTCACTTAGTCGTGTTCGACTCTTTGTGACCCTATGGACTGTAGCCCACCAGGCTCCTCTGTCCATGGAATTCTCCAGGCAAGAATACTGGAGTGGATTGCCATTCCCTTCTCCAGGGGATCTTCCTGACCCAGGGATCAAACCCATGTCTCCTGCATTAGCAGGCAGGTTCTTTACCATCGTATCACTACCTGGGCTTAAATACAGTTCATATAAGAATATCTGAAAAATCTCTGTGTGTTCCCTTTGTAAACTGAAAAGCTGTCAAAGTTATAGCATGCATATTATTGTGTTCTCTTACAAGGTGCGGTAATTGCAATGGTGGTAAATAGAGCAGCCGTTAATTGAGTATTTAGTATGTGCCCAGATTTGTCTTGTTTTCTCTGCACAATTGCCCTACACGTAGGTGTTTTTCCCAGCTGCACTGTATGGCGGTTGAAGAAACTGTCCAAGGTCATGTAGCATATAAGGTCTGCGTGACCTCAGGCAGCCAGCCTCTTGAGGGCCTTCCAGTTTGCTGGCTCTAGTTAATTTCCAACAGCTTCCTTTGATTTTCCTAAGCTTGTGGTTCTCCCCACCAGCTGCCTGGATGCCCGACCCCATCACCAAAGGGTCTGACTCTGTGGGTGTGGAGCGGGGTCCAAGCACCAGCGTTGGCTCCCCAGTGACTCTAGTGTGCTGCCGCTGTTCTGAGCACGTGTCCACAGTGGAGCAGAGCCAGCTGGACTGGACACCAGGGCCCCTCCCTTCTCTGGGCCTCACTCCCTGTCCTGCCAAAGAAGGAGTTCCGTCACGTGACCTCCAGGGTGTCTTCTCCAGGGGCCTCTAAGGTTCTACAGTTTTAAGAAGCTCATGAGCAAATCTATTATTGTTCTTTTCCTTCTTCTCTTTTAGGCAGAATATGAAGTTACTCCAGATGAAAAACTGGGAGAAAAAGGGAAGGAAATTATGACCAAGTACCTCACCCCAAAGGTAAGAGGCTGCCCAAACCCCACAGCAGGAGGAGTGGGAGGCCTTATCCAGGAATATGGGCCCCCAGGTCTGTGCCAGGCCAGTGGGGAGCACCCAGCCAGGGATGCCATTGGTCTCCAGATTCAGAATTTTTATCCTCTTCAGAGGTACCCAAGCCTGGCAGGGCCAACGCAGGTGGTCCAGGCCAGAGTAGGCCTGCAGTGGAGAGGCCTGCTTTTTGGGGGCCCAGTCCCCTCCAGGGGCACTCTTGCTGCCCTCTGCTCATGCCCAGGCGTTTGTGGCGGGACAGGTGAAGGCTCAACCGAGGCAGGGGTCAGAGTACCCAAAAGAAAGGGCGTGGCAGGTGTAGGTCTGAGAGGTTGGTGCAACCAGGAAGGGCCCAGGAGTGCTTAGGAGGAGGGCCTGGCTGAAGCTGAGTGGGCAGAGGTAACACTGGCTGAACACAGCAGAGTGCTGAGTATTCCGAAGTGCTCTGGGGTAAGCTGGAGGGCGAGGGGCCACCCTGACCTCCCCTGGGGCGTGGGGCCACACCCATGGCCTGTGCGCATTCATGGTGGCCCTGACGCTGGAGGCAGCGAATCAGGGCTGCCTTAGCCACTCAGGTCTTGACTTCCGGTCAGGAGACAGAGGTAGGACTATGAACAGAAGGAATCCAGTTCACACAGCAGCTCCTCCTATGACAAGTGGGCCACTGAACACCTGCCCTCCCCTGCATCTACTGGTGAAGGCATTCACAAGGGGGTTAAACCCACAGTAGCTCCTTCCGAGTTGACAACCAGGCCTCCTCCCCTCCCTGCACTTATGGATGCTTTTGCACAGTTTTATACATTTTATCCACACGGCTTGGAAGTCCCTTGAGGAGGAGGGTAAGCCCCACCTCATTGTTCTCAGCAGGGGTCCCAGGGGTCCCAGGGGTCCTTGGCAGTTCTGGTCCCACCTCAAGCCTCGCTGCCCCCGGTGATGTTAGGGAGGTCCCAGAGGCCCATGCAGTGATGCGGGCCCCTCGGGCTGCACTGAGCCCTCGCCTGGAGCAGCTGTGCTGGCCTGCGGGCCACGGGCCCAGCCCCACCCCAAGGTTGTCCCCTGTGGCACTTCCTCCTGCTTCTGCTGAGCCAGCACCCCAGTTACTTCCCTCCGCTGTTTCTCTGCTTCTGCTTCCATTGTAATCCTACATGCCCCTTAATGGAATGGCAGGCCACCCCAGGGCCTTTGCACTTTTCAGAAGCAAGAGGATTCATGTTCATCAGCTCTTTCAGACGCTGGACAGGGCTGGCTCTCTGCACAAGGCGTGGCTCTGGGCACACCCAACTGCCTGCTCCATCTGCAGGGACAGACCTGGGGACCCAGCTCACTACACAAACTGCACCCAGATGCTTAGACGGCAGTACAGAGAGTGTCTGCACCCCATCTCACCAGTGACCCCTACCCCACCCCCAGTGACCCCCCGACCCTACCCCCACATCTGCTGGTCTGGCTGGGATCTTTGCTGAAGATGAGGTGGTTCCTTGGCCGGCCTTCTGGCTCCTTCAGCTCATCCTAGGGCTGCTGCAGGGAGTCACTTCCCTCTCTCCCCACTGGCCAGCCTTGACCAGAAGCCTCTGCTCTTGGACCCTGGTCTGGGCCCCCAGACCTCGCTGCCCCTGCTGCGCACTGCCTATGTCTCCTGGAGGGATGGGGCCCAACCTCCCCCTCAGCTCAGAAGGTTTTACAAGTGCTCAGAGCTTGCCAACATTTTTTCCTTAAGTACTCCTCAATTTTAGAAATTTAAACCACACCATATGGTATGGCCCAGGGGCCTGGGGGAGGTGGTCCAAGTGGTCTGGGGGTTGACTGTTTTCCTATAATAAATTTTGCGCTGCCGGCCAGGTCCTTCCTGTAGTCACTCTCGCAGGAGCCTGTGTTCCTTCTCGGGGCTGCAGATGCCCCAGCAGCTGGGAGAGGAGCCATGTGGCTGAAGCCCCAGCTCTGAGGCCTCCGAATGACCCCCAGGACCCTTGTCCCCAAACCCAGATAATCTTTACCTCACAGTCCTCCTCAAGGTGCAACTCATGTCTCGGCTCCAAGCAGCATTTTCCAAAGGGTAGACGGGGCTTTCCTGGTGGCTCAGTGGTAAAGAATCCTCCTGCCAATGCAGGAGACACATGACTGATTCCTGGGTTGGGAAGATGCCCTGGAGGACGGCATGGCAACCCACTGCAGGATTCTCGTCTGGAGAATCCCATGGGCTGAGGAGCCTGACCGGCTACAATCCATGGGGTCGCAGAGTTGGACATGACTCAGCTACTAAACAACAATGGACACTTATCATTTGAGAGGATCTGTGAAAAAAACTGACTATCACCGACTCATGGACATGAGTTTGAGTAGGGAGGCCTGGCGTGCTGCAGTCCATGGGGTTGCAAAGAGTCAGAAACGATGGAGCGACTGAAATGAACTGTGAAAAAAACACGTCTGTGGAGAGTTACTTGTGGACATGACTTTTCCCCGCATCTCTCCCTTGTAAAGATTTACCCAGTGTGTGAGCACATTAAAGGCTCTTGAGAGGTAAAGAAACCAGCTCAACTGATAACAAAGCATTTCCCAGACTTCCCCTCCCCCCCTCATAATTTCACATCCTGCTGAATACATCTGGGGCTGCAGAACGCCTCCAGGGGTCTTCACGACCTGGCCTCCAGCTTTTGCTCCCAGAGCCCCCAGGCTGGGATCTCCAGCCGCCACCTCCCAGTCTCATCTTGACATGCCCACCTGGTGGTCACCTTTGTCCGAGCTGTTCCCGGCAAGGCCTCTGACCTGGAAGGCGCTCCGCCAACTCTTTCTCCTTCTGTGTCTGCTCCATCGCACAGAGCCTCCTCTGCCTCTGGTCAGAAGCCGTCGCTCCTACCTGCTGCTCTGTTGTGCTTCTGCAGGGCCCTGGGGTTGGTGCTTCCACAGCCCCAGGGGCTGGGTTCTGAGGAGCCCCCCTTACAGAGGGGGCAACAGCGCATCACCAGATGGGCCGAACGCGGTCTGACAAGAGCAGTGGTGGACAGCGCACAGGGAAGTGAGGAGGGCCGGGGGGGCGCTGTCCTGGGCCAGCCTGGGCGTGCGAGGAAGGCTTCTGAAAGTTGATGCAACTGAACCAAAGTTTCACGTGGTAGCGCACAGGGAAGTGAGGAGGGCCGGGGGGACGCTGTCCTGGGCCAGCCTGGGCGAGCCGGGAAGGCTTCTGAAAGTTGATGCAGCTGAACCAAAGTTTCACGTGGTGATGAGGAAGCCAGGTACAAAGGGAAAGAAAGGAGTGGGGCCTTTCCTGTGCAAAGGTCCCGAGCAGGGGGTGTTTGGCAGAGTCTGGAGATCTTTTTGATTGACACGAATGGGGAATGTGCTCCTAGCGTCTAATATACACGGTTCAGAGATGCAGCTGAACGTCCTCCAATGCACAGGATGGCCCCCCACCTAAGAATTATCTGGGCCCGAAATGTCAGTAGCGTTGAGGGTGAGAGGCCTTCGTGCGTAGAGGGGAATGGACGTGTGTTGGCAGGGAGGTCTATCCCCAACCCCTAAGCTGAAAACGTCTATTGGCAGGCTTATTTCTAGTAGGGGGACAGGGACCTTCTGGGAGGCAGGGCTTGAAAAACCATGGTGGGGCGTTTGCACCATCCCAAGGGCAGTGGGGAGCCCCGAAGTCTCTGAAGGCCATGCGCAGCCCAGGTTGGTCTCTCTGGCCCTCGTGTAGCAGAGGAAGGGGAAGAAGAGGACTTAAGGCAGGAGGCCATCCTGGGAACTGCTGCCATACCTGTGGAAATAGACACCAGGCCCTTGGGAAATGTCAGGCAGAAGGAGCTCTCAGGGGATGACAGGTGTGGGAAGTCAGCAGAGGGGGCAAGGGGAGTCTGTGCTTTCCACCTTGAGTCACTGAGTGGGTGTGGGTTCCCCCAGGAAGGGCAGGGTGCTCAGGACGGTGGCCGGGCTATAGCTCTCTGGGCAGAGATGGTGGCATCTGTTCTGTGTGCCCCCTCTACCCCACCCCCACCCCCTACAGCACTGGACACGTGGCTGTCATTCATTGTAAGTTGGTTTGAATGAGACAGGAGGGGGCCCAGGAAGCTTCCCCCCATGAGCCTCTCCCCTCTGCCCACTCAGATCTCTTTCTGGGAAGCTGACACTGAGCTGGCTCGTGTCCCCCAGAGTCTGACAGGGGGTGTTTGCTGGGAGTCTGGCTGGCACATCCCTGCTCAAAGTCAAAACTCACTCCCAGAGCTGAAATCTCTCTCTCTCTCCAAACCCCAACTTGAAGGCGTCCATCCCAGGGACTAAGTCCACTCGTTGGATGCTGCCTAGAATCCTGCGTCAGTTGCCCACACATGGCCAGCTTTGCTCTGGGGGCAGTTAGAGGACACCAGCCTGGGGTGGGTTTTGGGATGGGCCAAACGCTATTGAGATCTGACTCAAAGGCAGCAGAGTGCTTATGTGGAGGCGAGTTTTAGAACCAGGTAGACCTGCGTTGGAAGCTAGGCGTGGTCTCTTTTAACTGAGCGGCCTTGGGAAGGTTCCTTAACCTCCTGGAACCTCAGGCTACTCCTCTGTCAAGTGGACCGGGTACCCTGAGGGTCATAAATACCAGCCAGGACAGAGCCCAGGAGCTGGTACGCACAAGACCCTCCGTCGGTGGTGGCTCTCCTCTGACTTTCCCCGTCCTGGTCTGTGTTTTTCAAAATCAGGCCACTGAATGATGAAATCATTTAGACATGAACTCCAGCTGTGGAGCTGTGAGAGGCCAAGAAGGGGTCCGGAGGGCCCCCAGCCTCAGAGGGCTGGCCAGAGAGGCTGGACTCCTTCAAATGCAATGCCTTAGTCAGGATGATTAATGCTAGTTGCCACAACAAACAAACCCCAAATCTCAGGGGCTTCACACACCAAAATTTCTATTTCATGCACACTCTGACCGGGTCTCTTCTGCGTAAAGACTAGGGGGCCTGGCTGCTTTTGTGTGTCCATCACCAAAAGGGAAGGGGCAAATGAGGGAAGTACATGAGCTTTAAATGCCTTGGTCCGCATGTGACACGTTACTGTCTCTCCCCAGCCCCTAAGCTGAAAACGTCGATTGTCAGGCTTATTTCTAGAGCTGGTGAGGCAGTCATGAGCATGGCGTGGTCCATAAATATGCTTAGGCTTGTCAGCTCAGAGGAGCTGCCCAGAGCTGGTCGAATCAGACATGCGTTGGGCTCTGCCTTCCAGGCACCTACAGATCAGAGGTGAAACCTGCAGCGGATGTTAAGGGGACAGGGTTGCTCTGAGCTGGGGGGTGGACCGGGAAATACTCTTAATTATAATAATAAGTAATAGTAAATGATCCTAAAAAGAGTATTACACACCATTCATCACTACAGACAGCGTTTAAAACATACTAGTTTATGGAAACTTCCCTGCCAGTCCAGCAGTTAGGACTCTGTGCTTCCAATGCAGGGGTTGAGGGTTCGATCCCTTGTTGGGGAATTAGATTCCACATGCTGTGTGGCATGACCAAAAATTAAAAATAAATAAAATAAAAACAGAAAATAAAATACTAGCTTATGGAGATATAATTCACACATCACAAAATTCACCCTTTTAAACACACAGGCCAATGGTTTTTAAAATTGTTGCAGAATTGTGCAACTATCACTGCTATCTGATTTCAGGACATTTATCTCTCCCAACAAAAACCCCATTCCCATTAGCATCACTCCCTATTTCCCTTTCCTCCCACTCCAGGCAACTGCTAATCTCCTTCCTGTCTCTGTGGATGTGCCTATTCTGGACATTTCATATAATTAAATTCATGTATATATGGACTTTCGTGTCTGACTTCTTTCAAGGTTTCATCCATGTTGTAGTGGGTATCAGTATTTCTCATTTCTTTTTATGGCTGGATAGATAATATTCCATTATGGATAAGCCCCATTTTATTTATCTCCTCATCAATTGACAGACACTTGGGACATTTCTACTTTGGGGCTATGATGAATCATGCTGCTATGACCATCCATGCACAAGTTTTTGCATGAACGTGTATTGTCGTTTCTCTTAGGTATGTACTTAGGAGTGGAATTGCTGGGTCACATGGTAACTTGATATTTCATCAGTTGAGGAATGACTAGGCTGTTTTCAAAGTGACTGCACCAGCTGACATTCCCACCAGCAGGTTATGAAGGTGCCAATCTCTCCACATCCTCTCCAGCACTTGGTATTTTCTGTTTTGCTTTGTTTTTGTAATAATTCTAGTGGATGTGAAGTGGTATCTCATTGTGGTTAGATTTGCATTTTCCTCATGACTAATGATGGAGACGGTGATGGCAACCCACTCCAGTGTTCTTGCCTGGAGAATCCCAGGGACAGAGGAGCCTGGTGGGCTGCCGTCTATGGGGTCGCACAGAGTCGGACACGACTGAAGTGACTTAGCAGCAGCAGCAGCAGCAACATGACTAATGAGCACCTTTTCATGTGCTTATCAGCTGTTCCTATATCATCTTTGGAGAAAACTCTATTCAAATCCTTTGCCCATTTTTAAATTGGGTTGTTCATCTTATTAATGTTGAATCCTAAGAGTTCTTTTTATGTTCTAGGTACAAGTCCTTTATCAGATGATTTGCAAGTATTTTCTCCCATTCTGAGGGTTGTCTTTTTACTTTCTTGCTGGTGGCCTTTGAAACATGAAGATTTTTCATTTGATGACATTCAGATTCATTTTTGTTACTTGTTTTTAAATGACTTTTTTCATGTTGTCATATCTGTCCTTGTAAAAAAGGCCTGTTTTCTTTGAATAATTTTATTCATTTTTGGCTGTGCTGTTTTTGTTGCTGTGCAGACTTTTTCTCTAGTTGCGGTGAGCGGGCTTCTCATTGCGGTGACTTCTCTTGTGGAGCGCGGGCTTTAGGGAGTGCAGGCTTCAGTAGTTCAGATGCTTCAGAAGTTGCAGTTCAATAGTTGCAGCCCCTAGGCTCTAGAGCACAAAAGTTATGGTGCACAGGCTTAGTTGCTCTGCAGTATGTGGTATCTTCCCAGATCAGGGACTGAACCCGTGTCTCCTACAATGGCCGGTGGATTCTTGACCACCGAGCTACCAGGGAAGCCCAGGCTTCAGTTTTTCGAGGATTACGGTGTATATGGAGAAACATGAGGTCCATAAATCTCTCAGAGCCCATTGCCTGCTATGAAGAATAGGGCCAGGTCTGGCCCTTCACCTGCACTCCAGCCCTGCTCCTGGTCGACATGACGCTGTTCTTTAGGCCCTCTGGGTACAGCACTGCAATTACCTGCTCTTGGGTTTTTCTAGCAGCTCCCCAAGATGAGTATTAGTGTAACCACTTTACAGACCAGGCACCTGAGGTTTGAGAAGGGAAGGGACGTTGGTTTAGAATAGCAGAGGCAGGGCTTGGAAAGAACTCCTTAGGATCCTACTTCACAATGCTGCTTGTAGAACATTTTACTCTAGTTCATTTTAATTAGGCCCATGAGCAACTGTGCCAGGGCTCCACCCCGGTCACTAAGGCCAGGCAGGTGGCACCCAGTTTCAATGTGGTTTTGCTAGAAAGTATCCGTGGATTCCAAGGGAAACTCAGACCTGGCAGAGGGTCCTGTGGAAAGGACCCTGCATGGGCTTCTTCCAACAAATGAAGTGGGCAGGTGGGCCGGGACAGGCTTCTGACGTGAACCAGCTTGGCATCCTCTATGGGATGCTTGGAAAGCCCCGGAGCAGGCGGCGCTTAGAGGGCGTTTCTTGCGGGAGGTCCGCTGGCAAGGCCCACAGATGCAGGCCTCTTTGTCTCTGTGAACAATGATAGGCTAAGCAGGGCAGTTTGTTCTTGTTAAGGGGGAAATTACCCATCAGCCTGAGTTGCTGCACAAAAGAAATCTATTCCTAGTGCTTGTTTGGCTCTCTGGAAAACATCCACCTTTTATAAAGTAAGGAGCTTGAATGAAAGGAAATAATAATTACTCCAAGTTCCTCTTTCTCTGGCCCCCCTGCTCACAGCCTCACTTCACTGGCGCCTCCTCCTACCCCATCCAGGCAGCGGCATGGGATCCCAGCTAGTGCAGTCAGGCTACCTTCCTGGTAGGGGACAGCTCCTCGGCCTCTGGGGCAGTCAGAGGCTTCAACCTTTGTCCTCGGGGCACATGGAACCCTGTTCTGCCACTTTCCAGCTGGGCATCCTTGGAGCCTCAGTTTCCCCATCTGAGTGTGGGGATGATCGCAGTGGTGCTCAAGTGGGCTCCTTTGTCTTAAAATCAACTCATCTTTTAACTTAAAATAAATATTTCAAAAGGAAACTTGGTATCTGGAATTGCCTGGAAAGCCAGTATTGATTTGTTGTACATAAAGATAACAGGAAAATTTGACATTACATCCTAGATGGATGCTGTTTTGGTCATCTAAGGCTCTGAGCCTCCTTTCTCTTTGTTTTGAAGGGAAAGTAGCGAGTATTAGAGACAAGTTAGCAAGATGGCAAGTAGCATCACACTGAGACTTTCTTCTTGATGATGGAAGACTTGAAGGAAAACTGAAAAGGGAATACTTTTTTCACCGAGTGATTCAATGTTATTTAATTGTGTCCTTGCACCTCCAGGCTAAGATCACTTCATCACCTTTGGAAAATGCTGGGCTGTCTGCCTCCTAACTGTGATGCATTTGATAAATGCTGGCTTGTTGTTGGAAGAGATAGCATGACCTAAAGCAAAGGGCACTGGACTAGGAGTGGGGTCACTCTTGAATCTCCCTTCCTGGGGTCTGGGGCCTCGAGGAGCTGGCTCAGAATTGGCCTAACCATCTAACCAAAGCTTGGTCTCCGGGGCAACCAAGGCCATGGAATATGGGCAGGTTTGGCTAAAGCCTCCCTTCCTAGTGCCTGCCATGTCTTCCATGGGGTTTGAGCTCCGAGCCAGGGCCTTGGAGCCAGCTTTTCGTCTCTGCTAAGATCACTTGACTCTTGTCTGCCTCTCAAGCACCCAGCATCTCCATCCTGTTGTCAGTGAAATCTGGTCAACTCAGGATTCACCTCTGCTTGAACCCCTCCTGAGCAGGGCCTGACTAGGTGGCCAGCTTCACCCTGGGTTTTCCCACTTCCTATCTCAGCACTGCAGAAAGCCTCAAGGGTGGAAGAAGATTGAGAAGAACACTTAAGAAAGGAACTTCCTGGGAACGGCTCTTACTGTGAGCCAAACACTGTTCTTAGAGCTTTAAATAACGCACTTAATCCTCCATTTTAAAGATGAGGAGATGAAGACACAGAGAGATTAAGTAACTTGCTCAAGGTCACACAGCTGGCATGAAGGAAGCCGAGACTTCAGAGTCTGTGCTCTTGACCCTTCCCTATTCCTGCTCTCCTAAGAATCTAACCTGGCTCCCTGCCTTGTGGTCACACTTCCTCTTGATTGAAGAGCTATTAGTGAGCAGGGAGCTAGGGCGCTGTTTTGAAGAGCAGCAGGGCTCCTGGGTCATTTCAAGTTTCTGCAGCCCCCAGCACTATAGTGTTCCCTACGGAGGGTCCCTGCTGCTGAGCCATGCTCAGAATGACGGTCTGGGCCTGCAGGAGTCCTGGTGTGCTGGGAGATGACCCTTATAGCCCACTCTCAGGGACCATTCTGTCGGTTCACCCCAAAGGGAAGGAGACGACACCGCCTAGAGCATGATCCAGCTCCTGGGGATCTCAGAGGCCCCCCAGTCCAGGGCCTGGCCACAGTTTCAGCTGTAGACTTCCTGATGCTAAGATGCGTGGATCTGCTGTGGTTGAGCAGGCCTTTGGCTCTCTTCTCCATCCTAGGCCCTGGCTTTTAGAAGAACACTTAGGACTCTTTGGAACTCAGATTTTGAAAACTGCTGGGCTAAGCCAGACTCCTCATGCCCTAGATGAGGGAACTGAGGCCCAAGAGGAGCCGGGTCCCTGAGGGTCATACAGCTGGAAGAGGAGACTGGAACATCCCTCACCGGGCTTCCCACTCGCCTGTGCTAGAAGGGTGGCACAGAGACACGAATAGGAAAGCTTCCTGGCCTCGTTTCCCACCTCCCACCCCAGCTGGCCTGCAGCGGAGCCTGAATTCCCATGAGACTCTCATTCTTTGGATCAGTACTTGTCTAAATGCTGTGCAAAACTGAGAAGGCCACCGTTTAAGTATAGGTGGCTTCCCAGGTAGTGCTAGTGGTAAACAGCCTGCCCGCCAAGTGCAGGAGATGAAAGAGTTGTGGGTTCGATCCCTGGTTCAGGACGATCTCCTAGAGGAGGGCACAGCAACCCACTCCAGTATTCTTGCCTGGAGTATCCCATGGACAGAGGAACCTGGTCGGCTACAGTCCTTAGGGTCACACGACTGAAGCGATTTAGCACAGCACAGCCCTTGAGGGTATCACTGAATCTAACCCTCTCACGCTCCTTTACTAAGGGTGGATATAAATGAGGGAGGCGGGGCAAAGTAACATTATTTTATTTTTTTGAAAACCTTTTTTTCCAGATTTTTTTTTAATGTAGACTATTTTTAAAATCTTCACTGAATTTGTTACAATATTACTTCTGTTTTATGCTTTGGTTTTTTGACCGTGGGGCATGTCCAACCAGGGATCGAACCCCCACCTTCTACATTGGTAGGCAATGTCTTAACCGCTGGACCACCAGAGAAGCCCTAAGTAACATTGTTTGAGCACTTACTGTATGCTGTGTGTTTTAAACCTCTATCTCATGCTGTCTTCATGACAGTCCTGTGTAGTAGACACAATTGTCCCTGTTTTACCTTGGAAAAAGGGCTTCATTAAGAGTAAAAGCTGGGAGAATTGAAAACAGGGACCAACACAGATACCTGTATGCAAGTATCCATACCAGCATTATTCACAATTGTTGAAAAGTAAAAACAAGCCGTGTCCATCAGCGGATGAATGGATAAGCAAAATGAGGTCTGTCATACAATGGAATATTATTCAGCCATAAAGAGGCATGAAGTCCTGATACCTGCTAGAGCATGAATGAATCTTGAAAACATTAGGCTAAGTGAAAGAAGAAGTGAAATGAAGAAGTGAAAGTTGCTCAGTCGTGTCCAACTCTTTGAGACCCTATGAACTGCAGCACGCCAGGCCTCCCATCACCAACTCCTGGAGTCTACCCAAATTCATGTCCATTGAGTCGGTGATGCCATCCAACCATCTCATCCTCTGTCATCCCCTTCTCCTCCTGCCCCCAATCTTTCCCAGCATCAAGGTCTTTTCAAATGAATCAGCTGTTCACATCAGGTGGCCAAAGTATTAGAGTTTCAGCTTCAACATCAGTCTTTCCAATGAACACCCAGGACTAATCTCCTTTAGGATGGACTGGTTGGATCCCTCAGATAGACAAATTTATTTCTCCCCGCCAACTTCCCTGGAAAACACACCCTCTCTGTCTTTAGCCTGATGTCTCGGGGCTCCTCACAGCAGGCCAGGACATGCCTATCCAAGTTCCTCTTCCTTTCTTGTGACCTTCCAGGGCAGAAAATGGGAGTCTCCTTTGATGCTGGTGGAGCCAGCTCCGCCTCTGATCCCCATTCCTGTGTGTGTGTGTGTGTGTGTGTGTGCTATTTCCTTCCCAGAATTCCTCTTTAGAGAGTGGCTGGATACAGTGAAGCCAGCCTCAGGCTTCCTGAGGACAACCTTCCCGCCTTCAGCACTGCCCTGGATGGGCAGACACTGGTCTCTGACCATGGGTCTTGGGCAGAGAAATGACATCCTGGGGGTTTCAGTCGAGTTGCCCAGGATCTTGAAAGATGCCTGCCTTCCTTCACTCCCGAGCCGCCTGGAATGTAATCTTCATGGGAGAAATGTTTTCCTGGGCCAAGGTATTTGCAACACAGCTTCACACTGAAGCCGGTCTGGAGTCTGTGGACTGGAGGGTGACCTGGAAGATGGAACACTGGCTCGCTGTGCCCTTGCCGCTCATGAGCAAGGAATGAGAGATACCCCGGGGTGTGAGCGTTCTGCACCCCGGCCCCATCGGACCTGGGCCTTACTTGTGAATTACCTGCTCGTGACCATCCTGACCCGGAGCGGAGTTGGCCAGATCCAAGCCCCTCGCCAGGAAAAAGCCTGCTTCTCTGGATCCTGAGCGCCAGCCCTCAGCCTGTGTAAACACCGAGTCATCTCCCAACGCGAGCTCTGGGCCCGCAGTTCTTGACCGGGGATTATCAAGTTGACAGAGCCCGGCTGGCCTCTCGCTCCAACGTCCAGGCACATTTCGTTTTGTTAATTATCCGCTTTTGCTTTTGACGTAAAAAAGTCAAGGTCTGGGTCAGGGCCACTTGTGTGTTTTCCTTTCTTTCTCATTAAAGTTGCCCAGCTCTCAGGGCCTCTGGCTAAATTCTACTAGTGTTTAAAAGTGCTCTCACTTCCTGACCTCTAAAAAATCCTTCATCCTGATTTCTACGAAGCCACTTAAAAACAGCAAAGGATGTAAGGGACAACATGCTTTACATCCCAGGCTGCTCTTCCCTCTGTGGAGGGTGAGGGCTGTGTTGCACCACTTCGCTGACACAGAGAATGTGACCCTTTGTGACCTGGGGTGGCCAGGTCAGCCACCCTCTCGGGGCACCCTCCGAAAGGGCTGGGACCCCATGCAGGGCCTACTTGTTCAGAGGACTTCCTGACCCAGTAGCCCTCCACCAGTGGACGGTCTCTGTGAGCCTGCTCTCTACCATCTTAAATTTGTCTAGAAAAGTGTCAGTTTTGCCATAGGGTTAGGGTTGTGTGCGTGCTAAGTCACTTCAGTTGTGTCCAACTCTGCAACCCTATGGACTGTAGCCTGCCAGGCAAGAATACTGGAGTGGATTGCCATGCCCTTCTCCAGGGGATCTTCCTGACCCAGGGATCAGGCAGGTTCTTTACCACTAGCTCTACCTGGGAAATGTTAGAGTTAGGGTTAGGATTCTTTCAGAGTGCTGGTCTTCTCATTGTCTGGCCACATTCCTTTCATCCTCTGAGCCTTGATAAGACCTCACTTTGGCCATGAGGTCACCTCTCTGAGCTCATCCTTCAAGGGGCTGAGAGCCCACAGCACACTTGGCCACCCTCACTCCCCACCAGCCTTGAACTCCTACCATTGGCCAAGTGAGTCAGTTTATGAGGTCTTTGGGGTGCGGCTCATGACCTGGGCACAGAACAGACACTCAGGGAACCTGTTGTAGCTGATGGATGGTGTCAGCTCAGACCCTTGCAGGAGAAACACCGGGCTCCTTGCTTCCCGACTTGTATCTGCCACAGCACAGAGAACCTCTTAAGTCTGCTCACAAAGGCAGCTCCTGTCCCCTCCAGTATCTTCCTGGCAGACTAACCAGCTAAACCCAGGGTCAGCCCCGAATTGGTATGAGAGATCATTGCCCAAAGACTTAAGGAGATTGCCAGGGTGGCCGCATATTCTGTCTGCGTCATAATGGAACCATGGGCCTTACAAAGGACACTGGGCTGCTTCCTACCCCAGTGTCAGAGCAATGGCCTTCCTCACCTTCTCCAGCCACGAGAAGCCCCAGAGAGCCCTGTGAGCCTCTCAGACTCTGGGTCTTTGGCTGTTTATCATAGAAAGATAAAGGTGCAGAGTGGCCGTCAGGCAGGAGGTGGATGCCTGGGTGCCCCTCTGGAGAAAGTTTCCTTCAAGACTGAGTGCCGTCTGTCAGAGACAAGGGAAGATCCAGGTTTTGTGGCAGCTGAAGCTTAAATAACATTGGGGGAGAGTCTTCTTTAAGAAGAAAGAACAGAACATTAGGTACCAAAGTGAGTATTTCCTGAGAATGAGAAAAGAAATCACAATGGACGCCTGTAGCCTTGGAGATTCGGTGCTTGTCACCTGAGATCTCCATTTCCTAAAAGTGCTTGTGCAGACTTGCTTCTTCTCCTACGGAGAACACTCGGTTGCTCCCCGGACTGCAAGTAAGGGGCCCCAGAGCTTCAGCTCCCTCTGCTTCGGGGTGAATTACTTCTGAATGGAGACCACACCCCCCTGATGGTCAGCAGCAAGCCTCACCTCTCCTTAGAGTGTGAGAGGAGCTGTGAGACTTGTCATTTTCCCAGTGTCTACCCCAAGGACCTCCAGCCACCAGCTGCCTATCCAGCATGTGTCTCTGCCCTCGGGGGCTGCATCTGGCATGGTGCTCAGGCCACATGGTCCAGCAGCTTCGTTGCCCACGTGGACACCCAGGAAGTAGCTCATGTCTGGGCCGAGAGCCACAGGATGCAGTCATCTGGCCTAGTCAGGCCCAGGAGCCATAGTCTCACAGCCCCTTTGCTTGAGAGCGCTTGGCTGGGCTGGTTCACTTTCCCAACGACCAAGATAACCAAACCCTGCCTTTCCCTTTGGTTCTGTTCTTGTCTGGGGCTCGTTGGTTCATGCCTGCTGCCTGGCAGGTGCGGAAGACGAACTACTCCAGATGGACCCAGGCTCCGCGGCCCCTGGCTTCTCCACACGGCACTGAAGGTTTTGATTAAAAGGTGGAAGAACGGCGCTTTCTCTTCCTGTCAGCCAGACCTTAAATCAACCCTGGAGTGAAACGTTGTCCAAGGCTGCTGATCGGCAAATGCACTCCGTTGTCTGCCAGTTGTGATCGTACAAGCAGGTTTCATTTCCAGCTGGGATTTGGGGGTTGGAATGAGCCCTGCTTTGCCCACCTCCTTCCCGGTCTGCTTTCTTCACCCAATTCCTGTTCCTAGTGTCAGGCAGGCTGGGCTGAGGTAGTTTTTATGGAACTTGGAACCAGCCAACTTGAGTGGGGGGAGAGAAGAGGGAGGGGAGGGGGAGACTTTGGAGGGTCCTCCTCACCACCAGGCCCAACTCCTGATTTTACAGATGGTGAATTTGTCTGGAGTCTTGGTGGCAAGTGGCAGATACTTAACTCCCAGTTGCTCAAAGGAGGAATTTATTGGAAGCGTGGGGGGATACGGTTAAATGAAACCATCAGAGAGACATGACTCTCCATGGGCTCAGGAACCCATAACCCCAGGTTGCTTCTCCCAAGGCAGTTCCAGTTTCCCCCAGCCACCCTCAAGCTTCCAGTCCACAGTTTCCACCCCAAACAAACACTCCAACTGGTTGTAACTAAGAAAATCCCAAAGAACTGATTGGCCCAGTTGGCTCAAAGGCAGGAGGTAGACCAGATGACCTCATGAAGGTATTTCTGCTTTGAATGAACATATGCATACACATTTGGTGAACCAATGTATCGAGCACTGACTGTGTTCAGAGCACATTGTAAGTTCATTCCAGCAAAGCAGAGTGGAGAGATGGCAGGCTTTGGAGCTGCACAGGCCTGGATTTGAACCTCAGGTCATCTGTTTATGAACTGTTCTGTCTATGGGCATGTAGAGTCCTAGCTGCTTGCCAAGGGCTTTACTCAAGTTCAGATGAGACAGGAATAAACAACATTTCTGCCCCTTGAAGAGCTCCCTAAGGCTCAGCATCCACGAGCCCCACCTAGGGCATCTTTCTGGGGAACGATGGAAAATATGAATTCGCGGGAAAAGTCACCTGGAGGGGCCAATGGCTATCAGCCAGCCCCTCTCCCAGGCGCCCATGATGCCTCTAACCCTGGCTCTGCTAGAGGCTGATTCCCACCCCTGCCCCCGCCCACGGCTGGGCCCAGGCAGCCCCATGTGCAGAGCTTCCCACCATTGACGCAGATCTCTCCGTCAAGGGTCAAGGGGCGGCCAGGGTATGACTGTGGGAGTGCCCCTCCCTGGTTCCTGTCCTGGAGGAGAAGTGAGTTGGCCCCCCAACAAACAGTTGCCTCCAACCTGATATGGGTGGGACAGGCAACACCCCCCCGCTGCAGGAAGCCACCTGTTTGGAAGGGAGCAGACCCCCTGGTTCCCCTGTCTTCCAGAGTGTCTTGCCTCTCTTGCTCAGCTTTTCCTGAAAATCAGGTCTGTCCACATTGAGAAATTGCAAACAGTTTACATGGGGAATGTCAACTGCCCACATATGAAAATATACACATCATTAAGCCCTAAGTGCTTGCGTCTGGAGATAGAGCGGACAGTCTCCTGGGCTGACCTTTTGCTCACTGATGGAACTGCTGCTAATGAGCAGGGAGCTCCTTGGAGGGATGTTTTCATATAGTGAAGCAAAGCATACGCTGGCCATTAGCCTGAGTGTGTGTGTGTGTGTGTGTACACAACAATGCAATACAAACAGTGCTTGCCAAAACACACAACGTCCACTGCACCTCATTATCCAGCCCCACCAGCCTCCAAAGAAGGCTTGCTCTCCAAGGCGGAGTTACATCCCTACTCACTATTCGAGAAAGACTATGGCATCCTTGGAGGACCTGTAGTGCTCAGGGATAAGGCTCTCTGACCAGACTGCCTGGTTTTGAATCTTGTCTCTGCTCCCATGCTAGCTGTGTGATCTTGGGCAAGTTACTTAACTTCTCGGGGCCTATTTCTGCATCTATCAGATGGACCTGATAAAACTTTTGCTGTTGTTATTCAGCCATTCAGTCATGTCCGACTCTTTGCAACCCCATGGACTGCGGCATGCCAGGACTCCCTGTCCATCACCAACTCCTGGTGCCTACTCAAACTCATGTTCATCACGTTGGTGATACCATCCAACCATCTCATCGTCTGTCGTCCGCTTCTCCTCCCACCTTCAATCTTTCCCAGCATCAGGGTCTTTTCAAATAAGTCAGTTCTTCACATAAGGTGGCCAAAGTATTGGAGTTTCAGCTTCAACATCAGTCCTTCCAAGCAATATTCAGGGCTGATTTCCTTTAGGATGGACTGGTTGGATCTCCTTGCAGTCCAAGGGACTCTCAAGAGTCTTCTCTAACACCACAGTTCAAAAGCATCAATTCTTTGGCAATCAGCTTTCTTTATAGTCCAACTCTCACATCCATACATGACTACTGGAAAAACCGTAGCTTTGACTACATGGACCTTTGTTGGTAAAGTAATGTCTCTGCTTTTCAATATGCTGTCTAGGTTGGTCATAACTTTTCTTCTAAGGAGCAAGCATCTTTTAATTTCATGGCTGCAGTCATCATCTGCAGTGATTTTCAGTTCAGTTCAGTCATTCAGTTGTGTCCAACTCTTTGCAACCCCATGAATTGCAGCACACCAGGCCTCCCTGTCCATCACCAACTCCCGGAGTTCACTCAAACTCACGTCCATCGAGTCGGTGATGCCATCCAGCCATCTCATCCTCTGTCGTCCCCTTCTCCTCCTGCCCCCAATCCCTCCCAGCATCAGAGTCTTTTCCAATGAGTCAACTCTTCGCATGAGGTGGCCAAAGTACTGGAGTTTCAGCTTTAGCGTCATTCCTTCCAAAGAACACCCAGGGCTGATCTCCTTTAGGATGGACTGGTTGGATCTCCTTGCAGTCCACGGGACTCTCAAGAGTCTTCTCCAACACCACAGTTCAAAAGCATCAATTCTTCGGCACTCAGCTGTCTTCACAGTCCAACTCTCACATCCATACATGACCACTGGAAAAACCATAGCCTTGACTAGACGGACCTTTGTTGGCAAAGTAATGTCTCTGCTTTTCAATATGCTATCTAGGTTGGTCATAACTTTCCTTCCAAGGAGTAAGCGTCTTTTAATTTCATGACTGCAGGCACCATCTGCAGTGATTTTGGAGCCCCCAAAAATAAAGTCTGACACTGTTTCCACTGTTTCCCCATCTATTTCCCATGAAGTGATGGGACCAGATGCCATGATCTTCATTTTCTAAATGTTGAGTTTTAAGCCAACTTTGTCACTCTCCTCTTTCACTTTCATCAAGAGGCTTTTTAGTTCCTCTTCACTTTCTGCCATAAGGGTGGTGTCATCTGCATATCTGAGGTTATTGATATTTCTCCCAGCAATCTTGATTCCAGCTTGTGCTTCTTCCAGCCCAGCGTTTCTCATGATGTACTCTGCATATAAGTTAAATAAACAGGGTGACAATATACAGCCTTGACGTACTCCTTTTCCTATTTGGAACCAGTCTGTTGTTCCATGTCCAGTTCTAACTGTTGCTTCCTGACCTGCATATCTGAGGTTATTGATATTTCTCCTTGCAATCTTGATTCCAGTTTGTGCTTCATTCAGGCCAGCATTTCACATGATGTATTCCTCATACAGGTTAAATAAGCATAAAACCTACTTTGAGAGATTAAAAAAGATATCCCATGGAAAGTTCCTAGGACTTAACATATAATAGGTGCTCAAGAAATCACAATGATGATGAATGTTGTCAGTGGGAAGTGGGATTGTGTGGAAGGCCCTGCAGGCTCAGAGAATCATTTTGGATGAGGTTGCATTGGAAAAAGGTTTTGGACAGGATTTGGACAATGAGCCATGACGGGTGGCAAGGGCTCCTTCATGAGAATAGCAAAGGCCTGGTGGCTGGAAAGCCAGAGTTTACCCAGGAAATGAGTGTGCAGTGGGAGGAGAGGGCATGATGGAGAGGCAGGTTGAGGAAGGCCGTTGGGGCTGGATCAAGAATGCTCTGAACTTGGTCTGTTGGCAGTGGGCTCATCTCTGCTGTGTGAGGTGGAAAAACTCTTGAGGGCTGTTGTATCCACATTCGAGCAGGTGATTGCAGAGGCTTATGAGGGCCTACTAGTTAGTCCAGGCAAGAGAAGAGAATTCTTGAAACATACCAGGGCTGAGATTGCTGTGTGTGTCTGTCCCTGTCTGTGAAGTGGGGACAAGCTGGTTTTGAGTGGGGACAGCGAGGCAGAGGCTGTGTTCTTTCCCTCGAGTGGCTCAGGACACCTAGTTAGAGCCCATCCAGCTCAGACCCACCAGCACGAACTCTGCCCGCTGTGGAGCCCCTCCCTCCACTGTTGGTCTGCTCCCCTTGGCCAGCGCCATAACTCAGAGGGGTCTCTTATCTCCGTTTTTCCATCTGTGCCACAAATGGGGTTACATCAGTGAGGCCCCGAGGCTCTTCCCAGGAGAGCCCTCTGTTCTCCCCCTCCTCCTGTATCCTCTGGGCTCCTAGATCTCTAAACAAGTGTCAGGCATGTGTTTCCTGGAGACTCCAAGGATGGCAGGAGAGGTGCTTGCTTCGGGATTCTTGGCGGCTGTGGAGGAGGCGTTGAAGGGTGGTTTCGGGGCCCAGCCATGCTTCCATCCCTCGGCACCCCCAGGGACACCGGCCACATATGATGGATGCCATCTCCACTCTGACCTCTTGACATGAGGAACTTGGATGCTTCGGCAACAAGGTCCTCAGACATCGCAGTTTCTCTCTGATGCAGAAAATGAGGTCCCTTCCTCCCGCTGGTCACCTCAGTGCAGAGGGCAGCAGCGGTGCAGAGCAGGGGTAGCAGCCCCCCACCACACACACACACACCACACACACACACACACCACACACCACACACACACACACACACACCCTCCCCCGCACTTACGTTCCACCCTTGGCCTGATGACTCAACCGTCAGTGAGAACCAGCCTGGCAAGACATGACCGCGCCAGCAGCCGTCGCCCTTATTTAGCTCTATCTGGATGAGCCCTCCTCCCCGTGAGCAGCACCCCTACAGCTCCCCGCTTGCTCAGCCTCCTGACCTTTGGGCTCCCCCCAACCCCCGTGTAAACCCCACGTCTCCCTCAAGGTCCAGCCCTCTCCAAGGGGCTCTCTCACTTTTCCCCTAAATTCTTACTGCAAAGGCCACCCTCCTCTGGTCTGAGATGAATCACTCGGTAATTATTTCAGGTGTGCCAGCTGGCCTCCCTCCTCTGATGGGGGTTGGAGGATGGAGGGAGAGTGATGGTGGGGGGCGGGGGGCTGGTCAGCCCTGGGGTATCTGCAAGCGCAGCTCAGCATCAAGGGGCTCAATTGCGCCACCTGGTGGACCGGCTGTGGATGACCTGTGGAGGCCGAGTAGGGTTGGGGATGGGGGGTGGTGGGTGGGGGGTAGGGGGCTGGGGGGCTGTCGGTCTGCCCCGGGGGCTCCATCCCTGTCACTGGAGGTTGCTGAGGGAGGCAGAGGCTTGGGCGTGGCGGATGATCCTCACAGGCTTCCTGGGTCAAGGGCTGAGTTAAGCAACCACAGAGGCTTCCTGACCAGACCAGACCCATGCCTTCCCGACCCCCCCCCTACCCCCCCCCCCCCGACCACCATCCCTTCCTTTCCAACCTCGGTCCCTGAAACACTCCCAGGTAATCCCTGTTAGTCCACTGCTGCTGCTGCTAAGTCGCTTCTGTCCTGTCCAACTCTGTGCGACCCCATAGATGGCAGCCCACCAGGCTCCTCTGTCCCTGGGATTCTCCAGGCAAGAATACTGGAGTGGGTTGCCATTTCCTTCTCCAATGCACGCATGCAAGTTGCTTCAGTCGTGTCCAACTCTGTGCGACCCCCTGGATAGCAGCCCACCAGGCTCCTCCATCCATGGAATTTTCCAGGCAAGAGTACTGGAGTGGGTTGCCATTTCCTTCTCCAGGGGATCTTCTGACCCAGGGATCAAACCCGGGTCTCCCGTATTGCAGGCAAATACTTTACCATCTGAGCCCCCAGGGAAGCCCAAAGCAACTAAGGCAACTTCCTTCGAGCTGGAATCGAACCAGCGACCTAAGGATGTCCACATTTATCAAGTCTGCAGTCCTCCGCTCTACTAGCTGAGCTATTGAAGGGTGCATATGAGAACAGGGAAGTGGGGCCAAAAGGGAGGAGGGGGCCTAGGGAGATGTGAAGGTGCAGAGCCCACGGGGCCCCTGTACCATTGACCGACCTGCACCGTTCATGTTCGGAACGACGCAAAGGGCTCTTCTCAATGTGCTGTGGTATTCAGAAAAACCCTTGGACAGCCCTCCCCTCTTGTTACCTCAAAAGTGTGTTTTGGTAACATACACAGCAGGAAGCCCAGGACCTGTGGCCTAGGCATCGAGAACAGGCCGGAGTGCGTCTGGGCCGTCGTGGGGCTGGAGGTACAAAGGGGCGAGTATGCGGAGTCTGCCTGACCCGCTGGGCCTGCCGGCCACTGGCCCCGTCCGACTGCAGCCCCAAGTGGTTCTGAATTCAAGGTCAATTTTACATTCCACGGGGAGGGGTGGAGCAGGTTATTTTCCTCTGGTGATGGGGGCTTCTACCCACAGAGAGTGGATAAGGCACACCTGAGCTCAAATGCCCCATCTGTTCCCCGCCTCAAGGGAGAAGAGCCTGGGAAGCGTCTTGGGCAAAGAGGTGGGGGAGGGTGTTCTCTTGCTCCACATGTGACTCGGGGGGCAGGACAGGTGGCTCTGCAGCCTGAGGCTCCTCTAGGAACCAAGTCCTTTGTCACCAGGCTGGAGGGGAGAGCTCAGTGGTCCACAAGCCCGAGTGTGCACAGCTGTGTCTCTGAGGGGCGAACTGTATTTTAAGTTGTCTGGAGTTGGCCATGGAGATGCCCTCCTGAGGGGCGCCTGGGGCTCATCCTGATGGCCAGCACGGTGGACTTCTGGCAGGTCTGCAGACCAATCACGTCAGGGTTGGCCAGCCGTGGGCTGCAACTGCCCTAGACCATCAGGAGGCCCAGTGTTCACGGTGGGGCCACCAGTTCCCAGACACCCCTAGCCCCCCCAAGCCACACCAGCACACATTTCAAAGGACCCCTGGTGCCTGGATCCGACCCCTGGGTTGGGAAGATCCCCTAGAGAAGGGATAGGCTACCCACTCCAGTATTCCTGGGCTTCCCTGGTGGCTCAGCTCGTAAAGAATCCACCTGCAATGTGGGAGACCTGGGTTCAATTCCTGGGTTGGGAAGATCCCCTGGAGAAGGGAAAGGCTACCCACTCCAGTATTCTGGCCTGGAGAATTCCATGGACCATATAGTCCATGGGGTTGCAAAGAGTCGGACACGACTGAGTGAATTTCACACTTCACTTGGTGCCTACACGCACACTCTTGTGTAAAGTCGGAACCTGCAGGCTGGGACCCCTTGAGGAGACCACCCAGTGACCAAAGAAATAAAAGTGTCACTTCCAACACTGCTGGCCCGAGGGGGTCCCAGGCGCCAGCGATCTCCACCAACACCCTTTCTCCATGCTGCTTTCAGCCCCACAAATATCCAAGGGCCTCGCGGTCTTTTCTGTTTGGTTAGAAATTAAGGGAACATCTGTGACATGGAGGAGAATGACCCCAATCCTTCCACTCTGTCCTGACCCTCAGCTCCATCCCAGAGGGGCAGTCCTGCTGGAGAGAGACACAGCCCTGCCTGCCAGAGCTCTCGTGGCATTCCTGAGCCCTCAGGGCAGTGAAGGGGACATTATTCTCCAGAGCCCACCTGGCCTGGAGGAAACACCCCTCCCTTCTCCAGCCCACCTCACAGGCCTCCTGGGACCAGCAGGGATTAGCTTCCTGGAAAGAGATCTAAAACCGTGTGGAATTCTCCCGCCTTCAAGCCACAGAGGACAGACTGTGGTCACCGGGACCCCAGGGCCCTTTTTCTTACGTGATGCGTCAGACCTCACCTGTGGGGAGAGCCTTCTCAGTTTGGGGGGAAGGACCAACACCTCGGATTCCCCCTGATGTGACTAGAACAGCAAATGCCTCTTTGAGCAGTGGCACGGCCCACTCTCCCAGCAGGTTTGGGTTTTTACGTTCCTAGCTTAAAGCTGCCAACAGCTTCTTATTCCCTTCTTATTGGCAGAAGGTGTCGTCCCCTAGAGTCACTCGAGAGGGGGTTTGGTTGGAATCGCTTCGTCTCTTCATGTCATCGAGCCACAGACTGGATTTAAACCCCTGGTCATTAAACCAAACGCGTCATCACCAGTTACTAACTCCCCTCGGGGCTTTGAGTATAGGCAGCGCTCCCAGAAGTCTCCTGCCAGCCGGTTCCAAGGAATAACAGTGCCGAGACTTCACGCACAGCTGAGCCGCCCCCAGACCCCCGGAAGCCCCTCCTGTCTGCTCAGGAGTGGGGAGGGCCCAGGCGGGAGGGCCCAGGAGGGGTGGGAGGTCTGAGGCCACATTCTGCTTTGCCTGTGACCCTCTCCTCAGAAGCTTTCCCAGATGACCCCCAACCCTCTGCAATAACACCCCACCACCACCGAGACCAGCGGTCACCACCCTGAGCGGTAGCATCTTCTGTATAAGTTCCAGGTCAGCCCACAGCTAAGGTCACATCTCAGGGGCCTCCTGGGAGATGGCGGTGAAAGAGGGGAGCCCACACAGGTGGTTCAGACACCCCACCACTTCCAACCAGCTTCACTCTAGACCCACCTAGCCTGGTATAAATCCCATCTCTGCCACTTGCTGGTGACCTTGGGCAAAGGTCTTAACCTTTCTGAGCCTGTGGTTTCCTCATCTGTGAAATGAGCATCATTGTAGCATCCAACTCACACGGCTTCATTGACTGGTTCCAGGAGAAACGGTTATTTCTGACCATCCTCCTGGTGACAGCGAGGCCGTGTCTGGAGCAAGGCTCGCAGCTCCAGCAGCCATGTGGGCATGGGACGTAGCCCTGGCAAGCCAGAGCCAGGCCTGCGCCGCCACCTTCTGCTGCTCCCCCCGGCGCAGGGCCGCCCCTCCACGCCCTGTCGCCTGCTCTAGACGCCCTGACGCCCACCATCCAAGGACACTGCCCCCCTGTGGCTAAGGGGTGGGGGCAGCTCTCGGGGGGTCCCTTCAATGTGAGTGCTCACACCCTGCCCTCGGCTCCGGCCACAGCCCCGACACAGGATGTCATGATCTGTGTTCTCGGAGGAGGACAGTGGGGCTCCGAGGAGCAGGGTGGCCTTACGAGGTCGCCACACTGTCAGCAGCAGAACCAGAAATCTGACCTGAAGTCCAGGCCAGTTGGGTCACACTTTCCATCGCCGCCACCTCCCCGCACCACCCACCACCATGCGGGGAGGCAGCCGGGACCAGGTGCGGGCGGGTGGAGCCCCGTGGCAGCCGGGCCCCCTGCCCGCTGCCCCACTGATGCCTCCTTTTCTCTTCCTGCCTTCAGTCCCCAGTTTTCATCACCCAAGTTGGACGGGACCTGGTCTCCCAGACGGAGGAGAAGCTCCTTCAGAAACCCTGCAAAGAACTCTTCTCGGCCTGCGTGCAGTAAGTGCCCTGGGCCCTGGCCTCCCCTCCTCTTTCCCTGTCCGGGGGTCAGGACCCTCAGCCTCCTTGTGGGTTTCCACCCGGTCACCTGGAAAGGGGGCTGCCTCTCGTGTCCCTCCCCCGGAGCACTGGGCACCCGGGGGCAGGTCTTCAGTGCCCGAGGGCCCCCCAGCAGCCTGTGTATGAAGGGAAAAGAGCCTAGGGTGCCAAGTACAGAGAAAACATGTGCTTCAGATGATGTTGAAACCAACTGGTTCCCAGGCCGCTGAGACAGAGGCATGTAAAGCTCTGCCCCGGTCTGGCTGGTTTGGAAACCCTTCCTGCCCACCCCACTCCCCCACCACTGCCACCCACCCGTACTGCCGATGGAGTGGGGCTACAGGCTGCCCCCAGCCACACCCCACCAGCTCATCACAGGCTGCAGTGCGACGTGAGGCACGTCAGTGGGTGTGGTGCCAACCGAGCATCCGTTAGGCTCCATCATCTTGCACGGATGTGCCGCGAAGCTACATGTAGGCACTGGGCTCACACCTGTTCCTGTGCCCACACACGCCCTCCCCATGAGCTGACAGACAGGGGCACAGACTTACCCACCAAGATCACAGCAGGTGTGGGTGCACCCTCGTTCAGAGCTCGCAGCCCAGACATTAATTGGGCACCTGCTGTGTGCGTGTCACTCAAGGGACACCTTGAGAGCAAGAGTGCAGACCTGCTTTAACGGCTTAGTGCCGGCGCTCCATGCACTGTGGGAAGAACTGGGGTGTTCCGGGGAGGGTCAGCTTGAGGCCCAGCCCTGTGGCAGGTGCTGGGGAGAGACCACTGTGGGCAGAATCCGGGCTTGCAGGTGGCCGAGGGTCGGCCCTGACAGCGGGTGGGGGGTCCCTGGGCTGCCCCCTGCCCTTGAGGGAGTGGCCATCCTGCCCCCCCACACTGGCCCCTGTTCTCAGTCTGGCAGGACACAATCTCCAAGGTTCTCTCACTGAGTGTCCCCCACTTCCCCAGGTCCCAAGCGCCTGGGTTTGACTGGTCAGTGTGGCCACTTTTTAAAGGGAACCAAGCTCAGCCCTGCCTGCAGCCAAGCTCAGAACCCTCCAGGGCCTGGCCTGGGACCTGGCCCACAGCAGGTGCCCAGTAAATTCTACTGCATGGGGCTTCACTGGTCCTGACCAAATCCAGAGCCCATGCCCCTCGGCCTCTTGCCAAGACACCCTCTGCCTCAAAGTCCCAAACCCTCCCTTGTGCATAGTTAAACAGTGCTGGGTTCTCATCTCAGCTCCTGTTCCTTCTTCAGAGAGATCTCCTGGACCCCTCAGGGGCCTCACTTCCTGCTAACTCATGATAACATGCCCTGGGGTCATTTATTTATTCATGGTCTGTCCCCCTCACAATGCCAAGGCATTGTGTCCCGGAGCCCAAGCAGTGCCCAAGGCAAGTACTGACTACACACCTGCGGGTCAGTCAGTCAGTCTCAGACAAGCTTTGTAGAATGGCCGGGGCCTGGCTCCCCTCCCACTGTGTCTGTTGGAGGCCCCTGTGTGTCTGCATTTCCAAACTCTGGAGGTGGAGGAGGCTGGGCGGTGACCTGCTGCTATGGCCCTGCCCACCTGCAGCAGAGTCAGGATGGTGAAGCGTTCATCCATTTGTCCCCTCCGAGCTAGGTCTGTCCACGACTACCTGAGGGGAGAACCCTTCCACGAGTACCTGGACAGCATGTATTTTGATCGCTTTCTCCAGTGGAAGTGGTTGGAAAGGTGAGTGCTTCTGGGGTGGCACACCTCACACACGAGTGTGTACAAGTGTGTGTGTCAGTGGGGCGGGGATATGAGTTTTTCCCGTGACAAGTTATATAGAAATCAGTTACTTCCCTTGGGTCCATGGCTCAAATAAAATGAACCGTTCTCTTCCTATTCATTTCCTGAGTATTCTAGAAATGCTCTATGCTTATTATTGTGCACGCAACACACACACACACTCATTCACACATATACTCAGCATTCTGTGCTTATTTTTTTGGTTCACTGTCTTTGGGAAGTCTTGCTCTGCCAACCTAAAGGGCTGCCATATTCTTACACTGGGACTTCCCAGGTGGCACTAGCGGTAAGAACCCTCCTGCCAATGCAGAAGACATAAGAGACTCAGGTTCGATCCCTGGGTTGGGAAGATCCCCTGGAGGAGGGCACGGCAACCTCCTCCAGTATTCTTGCCTGGAGAATCCCATGGACACAGGAGCCTGGGGGGCTACAGTCCATGCGGTCACATGGAGTCAGAGGTGACTTAGCATGCGTCCACATAGTCTTACATAGATGTGCACATTTCTCATGTAACCCACCCCCTATTGATGGATGTTGGAGATTGGTCTCGATTTTGTGTGCAACCTTCCCTAAATAGTGAATAACTTTGTATATAAAACTTTTTTTTTAATTAATGTATTTATTTGGCTGTGCTGGGTTTTAATTGCAGCCCTCAGGACCTTCAGCTGCAGCTTGCGGGACCTAGTTCACTGAGCAGGGAGCAAACCTGGGCCCCTGCATTGGAGCTCAGCGTCTTGGCCACTGTACCACCAGGGAAGGCCCTGGCCATCCATCTTTATGTACTTTCAGAAATACATCATAGATATTCCTAGCAGAGGAACTCCAAGGGCAGGGTTTTCAGCTGTGAGGGGCGGCTAGATCTCCCTCCCCAGCAGCTACCCACTTCCTAGTCCTGCCCGTGCCCCGGGTATCTGCTTGGCCTCAGCTTCAGCCACACTGTTCTTGGCCTGTGAGAGCCGGTTTCCTTCTTGTTTACCTTTCATCTCTAATTGTGGGTGAGACCGAGCATCTTTTCACGTCTTTTATTTGCCACCTTACGCTTTTGAACTGTGGTGTTGGAGAAGACTCTTGAGAGTCCCTTGGACAGCAAGGAGATCCAACCAGTCCATCCTAAAGGAAATCAGTCCTGAATATTTATTGGAAGGACTGGTGCTGAAGCCAAAACTCCAATACTTTGGCCACCTGATGTGAAGAACTGACTCATTGGGAAAGACACTGATGCTGGGAAAGATTGAGGGTGGGAGGAGAAGGGAACAACAGAGGATGAGATGGTTGGATAGCATCACTGACTCGATGGACATGAGTTTGAGCAAGCTCCGGGTGTTGGTGATGGACAGGGGAGCCTGGCATGCTGCAGTCCATGGGGTCACAAATAGTTGGACACAACTGAGCAACTGAACTGAATTGATTCTCTTCAAAGAGCTCCTGCACACACAGCAGTGACTTGGTCAGGCAGAGGTGGCCTCTGTGTGACTGATGAGAAAGGAGAGGCCATGAGTATGTGGCTTGCTGGGTCACCCAAGAGGATGTAGTGCAGTCAAGGGGGGACCCCGGCCCAGGACCCCCAAGTGGTGCTCTGCCCACTACAGCATCCCAGGATTTGCAGGTCAGGGCAATGTTTGCATTAAAGACATACTGTGGGGACTTCCCTGGTGGTCCAGTGGTTAAGACTCTGCCTTCCAACACAGGGGATGTGGGTTTGAAACCTGATCAGAGAACTGAGATCCCACATGCCACAGGGTGTGGCCAAAAATAAAAAACAATTAAATAAACCCAACATTGTAAATCAACCGTTAGTTTGCTCAGTCATGTCCGGCTCTTTGCAACCCCATGACTGTAGTGCGCCAGGCCCCTCTGTCCATGGGATTCTCCAGGCAAGAACACTGGAGTGGGCTGCCATTCCCTTCTCCAGGGGATCTTCCCCACCCATGGATCGAACTCGGGTCTCCTGCATTGCAGGCCAATTCTCTACCGTCTGAGCCATCAGGGAAGCAAATAAAAAATAAAGCCATACGGGGTGAGCTGGTAGGCAAGGATGAGAGCTCCCCCTCCCACCACCAGGGTTCCTGTGCAGGAGGTCTGGCGCTCGTTGCTGTACGTATACACTGTGGTCAGAAAGCCAGGAACTCCTGCACGGGTTTTGGATCCGTGCTGAGTCCCCTGCAGATGCCTAGGACACACACCTGGGGGACACGAACCCCCGAAAAGCTGTACTCGCTGCCCTCCCTGCCCTCTTCAGGGAGATCTGAGGATACACCCCGCCCTACATCCTGGGGGACGTTTGTCTCCACCCTGACCAATGGGGTGACAGAGGAGCAGTGGACGGGCATCTCTGTTGGCACGTGGCCTGCTTCTGGCCACCTTGCCCGTGCACGTCATGGCTCCAGGACCCACGCGTGGGCCACCAAGAGCCCACAGCCTGATCTGAGTCCCAGCTCAGCCTCCTCCTTGGGGCCCGCTCCCCTTTCCACCCCTCGGCATCCTCACCTGTGACGTGGGGATGATAGCAGTGCCTGCCTTGTGGGCGTGGTGAGAACGCGATGAGAGCACAGCACACAGCTCAACAAAGCCGGCCTCCTTGGGAGGTGAACGGCTGAATGTCATCGTTGTCATGCATCATCACTGAGCGCTTTGGCTCGGCCATCACCACGCCTGTCTAACGTTTTGGAGGCAGCAGCTGACCCTTGCGGGGCGCAGTCTGGTGGGGAGGTATTCATCTTGCCCCACCTTGCTCCACAGTTTGGAGCCCTGGGCTGTATCACACAACCCCGAACTGTGCCCACCTTCCTGGGGTGGTGGCGTGGGCTCAGGACACCAAACCTGGTCTCCGAAACAGACTGTTTGGACCCCAGTTCCAACTGTACCGCTTACCAACTGAGACCGTGGGCATCTCATTTTACCTCTCAAAGCCTAAGCATGCCCATCTGCCAAATGACTGCAGATTATCAGGATTACCTGTGTCCGTGAACAAGCTGCTTCGAGCAATGGGGACTGTTACCATAGAGACCCTCAGAAGGCACCACATCCTTTATCCTTAGAGTGCTCATGATGACATCTGACACTAAGAGGCTTACAGAGAACCTTTGGAGATATATATAGATATAGATATAGATACCTTTTCAATATCTCCATTTTACTGAAGATGCAAGGCTCAGAGAGGTTGATGGGTTAGCCCTGGGTCACACAGCAATGGCCTGGCAAGGCTGGAATCTGAAGGCCAGGTCCCTGGCTCAAGTCCTTCACCCTTAGTTTATCCAGCATCCTGTTCCAAAGGAAGCCTTTAGCTGTGGCCCCTGGCTTTCACTTTACTTGTCAGGACCAAACACATGAAATAGAGAAATGAACTTTTAAAATTGGTGTGTTGACCTCAAAAGAGTTATGCCCTTTTGAGGCCATGAAGCTGTTGAAGCCAGCAAAGCAGGACCCTGGCCTAGAAATGCCCTGAATGACTGACAGCAGCCCCGCTTCCCCCCCGCCTTTTTTCTTGCTAACAAGATCATGGCCTGTTGGTGCTGTGCTGTTGAAATATTAAAGGGATTTTTTTCCCTCCCAAGGTTAACCAAGAAATTCCTCGGAAATTGTATTACACTCATTTCCCCCAGCAGAGGAGCTCTGTGGTAATGTCGGCCGACTGTTTGTTCTCCATGTATCGTAAACTGTTGGCCCGGACGCCTTCATGTGGTTTCGAGGGCAGCTGGAGGAAACGCTTCCCAGGGCCGCATGTTGGATGCAGGCGCATGGCGGGCTTGCTCCAGGCCAGGCCGCTCGTGTGCAAGATGCAGAGCAAGGGGGAGTCCAGCAGAGGGGCAGCCTGGACCCCGCTTCCTAAAGAAAACTAGGAAGAGGCAGTGAATCACACACATGAATTCTAGACAGGCCAGGCAGCATCCAGGAGAACAGCGCCTAAGAGAACAGCATGATGCCGAAGCTGTGATTCCCACTGAAACCCAAATCCTCTTCAGGACCCAGCAGCGAGAAGAGTTTCCATGGGAGTTTCATTCAGGAGACACTGGGTGACTGGAGATTGATTGGTCTTTCTCGAGCTGACCCAGTTCTTTGGCCCATTCCAATCCCATGCCAATCCCTATGCTGGGGAAGAAACCTGGGGTGGAATTTGGGGATGCTCAAAGATAGTCCTTGAGAGTCAAGAGCCGATTTTAACATCGTAAAAGCTGCTTCTTCTTACCCATTAATCGATCGATGGCTTTTTAGGTTGTTTCCATCTCTTGAGTATTGTGGGTAATGCTGCAATGACCATGAGAGTAAAATAGGATCGTGTTTCTACAATGGAGTATTACTCAGCCTTAAAAAACAAAAAAAAAAGAAGGGAGTCCTGCCATTTATGACAACATGGACGGACCTGGAGGACATTATGCTAAGTGAAATAAACCAGACACAGAAAAACAAGTACTGCGTGATCTCACTTATATGTGGAATCCACATAGACTCATAGAAGCAGAGAGTAGAGTGGTGGTCGCCAGGGGCAGGGAGGGGATGGGAGAAATGGGAGATGTTGGCCCAGGGTACAAGGTTGAAGTTACGCAAGATGAGTCAGTTCTAAGGATCTCACATACAACAAGGGGACAAGAGTTAACAGTACTGTATCATTTACTGAAAATTTGCTAAGAGGGTAGATCTTAAGTGTCCTTGGAAGAAAGGAAGGAAAGAAGGGAGGGAGGGGGGAATGTTAATTTGGGGAGGTGATAGGATGTTAATTAGCTTGACTGGATGATCATTTCACAATGTATCAGATCAGATCAGTCGCTCAGTCGTGTCCGACCCTTTGTGACCCCATGAATCGCAGCACGCCAGGCCTCCCTGTCCCTCACCAACTCCCGGAGTTCACTCAGACTCACATCCGTCGAGTCAGTGATGCCATCCAGCCATCTCATCCTCTGTCGTCCCCTTCTCCTCCTGCCCCCAATCCCTCCCAGCATCAGAGTCTTTTCCAATGAATCACAATGTATACATATATCCAAACATCAAGTTGTACACTCTTTCTCAATTACACCTCATTAAAGCCAAAAAAAGAGAGGGGGAAAAAACCTGACTTTTCTTAGCCAAATAGGCCAGCAATGAAAAAACACACGCTATCTACAAGGTGGAGTCCTTTGCTGCAACTAAGTGGCCATTTCTTTCTTTACTCCATGAGCCCCACCTTTGCCCCATGATCAGAGGCTCGTCTCATTAGACATTATAAATGGTTTTGGCTAGTTAAAATGGGGAATCGAGAGACATAAGGTGATTAGTCATAAATATCAGTGGTGCTAGTGGTAAAGATGGAGAAGGCAACGGCACCCACTCCAGACTCTTGCCTGGAAAATCCCATGGAGGGAGGAGCCTGGTGGGCTGCAGCCCATGGGGTCGCTAAGAGTCGGACACGACTGAGCGACTTCACTTTCACTTTTCACTTTCATGCCCTGGAGAAGGCAATGGCAACCCACTCCAGTGTTCTTGCCTGGAGAATCCCAGGGATGGGGGAGCCTGGTGGGCTGCCGTCTATGGGGTCACACAGAGTCGGACACGGCTGAAGTGACTTAGCAGTAGCAGTAGCAGCAGTGGTAAAGAACCCACCTGCCAAAGAAGGAGACTAAGAGATACAGGTTCAACCCCAGGGTCGGGAAGATCCCCTGGAGAAGGGAATGACAACCCATTTCAGTGTTCTTGCCTGGGAAATCCCATGGACAGGGGAGCCTACCCAGGGTGCAGTCCATAGGGTCGCAAAGAGTCGAACACAACTGAAGCGACAGAGCACGCACACACACACACACACACACACACACACACACACACACCTTTTGGCAGACAGGATCTTCCCCTGTCCTGGGGTTCAGGGGAGTCCAACGCCCTCGGTCCTTAGAGAGTAACCAGACTGGTCGTAGGGATCAGCAGCCTCTGTGTTCCCAGGAGGCCCATCTTCCCAGGGCACGTCTGCAGGAAGGAACAGCTCGGGCGCCTGGGGACAGGAGGCGCAAGCTGTTCCGCCAGGCAGGTGTGGACGCGGGGCTGCGGTTTCCTTCCTGGCCTCCATGGGACACCGAGCCTGACTCCTGGCCCTCTCTCTTCTCCCTGCATTGAGGACACAGCTTCCTTCTGAGTGCAGCCGCAGAATTTGCATTTGGGAGAGAGAGGGGAACCACAGGGAAAGTGCAGTGAAGCAGCCTCTGCTCACGTTTTTCAAGCCTCCTGCTCTTTCCTTCCAGTCCAGGGCGGAGGGCACCCAGCCCCTGAGCCAGTGGTTGAGGGTCGCATCTGCAGCGGTGGTTCCTGAGGGTCCCCAGGGCGGGGTTTGGAGGTGTGTGCCTTGCCCCGCTCAGCTCCTCTCAATGCTGCCCTTGTCTGTTTCTTAATTCTGCATCTTAATGCTATGAGACCCATGCTGGATTTTTGCTTTTCTTCCAGGCAACCGGTAACCAAAAACACTTTCAGGCAGTACCGAGTACTAGGAAAAGGGGGCTTTGGGGAGGTGAGTGAACATCCACATATTCATGAAAAGTTTCTGGACTCTTGTCACCTTTACTGTCCCTTCCGGATTGGCCTGAAAAGTGTCCAAAGCAGGGCTTCTGAGCAAATGGCTGGGTCACGCGCCCCCTGGTGGAGAAGGCGGGTGAGGCTGGGGCCTTGGGAAGGTCACCGGTGTCTGAGGAAGGGAAGGAGGGTGGCTGGATGGAGATGCTGGAGCCAGCCTCAGGCAGGGTTCAAGTCTACAGAAGGAAATGTGTGTCCTTGATTGTGTTTGGAGGGTAAAGTGAGGACATGAGGGGCCTAAGTATGGCCCGGCCATGCTGTTAATATGCACTGTTATGCTTAACCTGATCTTCCCCAACCTTGTCATTCCCGTTTTAGAGATGAGGAAAACTGACGTTCAGAATGGTTAGGTAACCCAGGCAAGGTCACACAGCCGAATAAGGGCAGAACTAAGACCAGATCCAAATGCCCTGGGTCTCATTCCTCCAAATCATACAGTCAGAGTTCCCAGGGGTCTCCCATGGCTGCCCCCCTCCCCAAATAAGCCTCTCCTACCAGCAGCTGGTCCTTCAAAGTCCCCAGTTATTAGCAGCTGCATCTGGTTGGAAGCTTGGGACAGAGAAAATCTAGTTGCCCCTGAGACAGGAACGGTTCTTTCAGCCTCGGCCAGCCATGTAAACTGGTATAGATGGCTGCTTCTCCACCTCCAAGGGCTTGGGTTCACCTGAGATGGCACCAAAGTCATCTTGACGGCAGGGTCCTGGGAGCAGTGGGTCCATGGCCAGGTCTTGCTCACTCCTGAGGCTGGTATACCCACAGGCCAGGGCACGGCCGGCTCTGGCCGCTGTGGTTCCCAGCCCTGGAGACACCACATCCTGGCCTGGAGGAGCCTCAGAACGGCTTGGTCTCATGTGCCGTTTGCGCTTGTCTTCTCTTTTGCCCCCACAGGTCTGTGCCTGCCAGGTTCGGGCCACAGGTAAAATGTACGCCTGCAAACGCTTGGAGAAGAAGAGGATCAAAAAGAGGAAAGGGGAGTCCATGGCCCTGAATGAGAAGCAGATTCTGGAGAAGGTCAACAGTCGGTTTGTGGTAAGTGTCAGGGCCTGGGGGACAGCCCCGCCTTCAGGTGACTGGAAGTGTAGCAGAGCCCCCCCTCCAGGTGACCGGAAGTGTCCAATGCTCCATCCTTCTAAAGGCAGTTGGGACTGACTGTGTCCTGTCCCTGGAGCTAGGCTGGCTCCCCTCTAGGTGTGAGCTTCTGTTAATACCTCCGTGGAAGAAAGGGGCCCAGCCAAGGAGCTTTGTTTCCACAAACCCCTTAGGCTGGTTTCATCATAGGAGCCCGAAGCGTCAGGCCCATCTCGTTTATACCCGCCTGTTACTCCGTCCAGGCAAGGCTCTCCTGCAGTAACAAACCAACCCCCAACTCAGAGTAGCTGGAAGCGGCAAAGGGCTCTCATCTGAAGTCCTGTCAGATGAGGCATCCTTCTCCACCTTCCTGCAGACGGATGCCCCTCCACACCCACTGGGGTAGTGGGGACCTGGAAGGGGACCTGTGTTTGGCCAGCTCTCAGCGTCTCTCCCACTTGTTATTATAAAACACCATATATATATGGGTAAAAAAGTCAAACCTCACAGAAGGATGCCAAGTAAACATAGAAGCCTCCCTCTTTGAGTAACCACTGCAGACATGTTGGGCTTCCCTGGTGGCTCAGACAGTAAAAAGTCTGCCTGCAATGCAGGAGATGTGGGTTCAATTCCTGGGTTCAGAAGATTCCCCCGGAGAAGGAAACGGCAGTCCATTCCACTATTCTTGCCTGGAGAATCCCATGGACAGAGGAGCCTGGCGGGCTATATAGTCCACGGGGTTGCAAACAGTCAGACATGACAGAGACTTTTCACTTCACTTGATACATATACAGGCTTTATTATTTTTAGCCAATGGGATCTTGCAACAAATCTTAGCCTGAAGCATTGCTTCCCTTAAATTGTAAATCTTCTATAACCTGACAGATAGCTGCACCTCTTTTTTAAAGCTGTGCACCATTCCTGTGTACAGGGAGGAGAGAGGCCGTGACCTGTGCAGCCACAGGTAGAAATCACTTCTGGTTTTGAAGGCACCACAACAGACAAGGCTGCCCCGGGTCCATCCATCCTTCATCATCCCTTTGGCGTATTTCTGTGGGGATGTCCAGGAGATGGATTCCTGGCGGAGGAATCACTCTGTCAGAGAACATGTGCATTTCCCCCAGTTACACCCCCACCAGTTGTGCCTGATGGCAAGCAGCACCATCCACCCAGGCTGCCTGCATTCCCCAGAACTGGCGGGTTTTGTAAGGGGATGCCCAAAGGGGACAGAAGTTCTAACCACCTGATGCACGCACATGCTTTTGTGACTTAAAAGCAACAGACACTGTCCTGTCGGGACCCATGAAAGGTGCCAGCTGCCCCTTCTGACTCTGCTTCCTTGCCTGGAACTGCCGAATTGGATGGAGGGGCAGCAATGGGGCTCAGGGGGTGGTGTGAAGTGGCTGCAGCTCCCCACGCTAGTCCTCCCACCCAGCTTCAAGGACCCCTGAGGAAGAGGAGCAGATGTGGGAGTCCCTGGAACCCCAGTGCATGGCCGTCTTGTGCTCCCAGGTCAACCTGGCCTATGCCTACGAGACCAAGGATGCCCTGTGTTTGGTCCTGACCATCATGAACGGCGGGGACCTGAAGTTCCACATTTACAACATGGGGAACCCCGGCTTCGAGGAGGAGCGCGCCCTGTTCTACGCGGCAGAGATCCTGTGCGGCCTGGAGGACCTCCACCATGAGAACATTGTCTACAGGTGAGCAGGCAACCCCAGGTCCCCCATCTGAACCTGAGTGAGTGAGGCCAACCCTTCCATGCTCTGAATTGGTCACTCAGCCTTGCCCTCGAGTTGAGGCCGGGTCATCACCCTTGAGTCAGACAGACTCCCACCCTGGAACCGAGAAAGGGAGGGGGATCGCTTGGCGGGGGGCCAGGTGTTCCCTCCGAGTCGATGAGGTTGGGCCACTGGTCCCTTCCCACCCAGTACCCAGGAAGCTCAGTGAGTGGAGCCTGGTGGTCTAATCCAGAACCAACCCTTGCAGGACTTCTGTAGGATCCCCACTGAAGCAGGCATCAGAATGGACCCCGGTCTCTCCCACCCCAGGACCAGGTGTCCAGATTCTGTGACCAGTGGCCTTCAGACTCTTCTCGCAGGCCTCCTCCAAGAATTTTGAAAATCTCTGTGCCCTCATATGTTCTAAGTAGACACCTAAAATACTCCATCATATGTTAAAATAGTGGCTAGTATTACTGATGTTTTTAAACTGAACTCAAGTGACATCACATATCTAAAGGTATCCAGTGGAATCTAATTGCTGTAGCAAATTGACCTCCACCATCATGTAACTAGAAAAAAATGCATGAAAACTCTTTAATGGTAAGGAATTTTCTATCATTCTCTACTTCCTTCAGCCTCCAGAGACTGTTATTTTACTGTAATATACTTTTTGCATAAAAGTCCATGATCAGCATTCCACTCTGAAATATATGGATGTAGATAAGATTTTTAAAAAATTCTCACTGACAGTAAGGCTCTAAGTGTTAAAGTAATTTCTTCTGTTGAATTGCCCTGATAATTATGATGAGTAGGTCCCACTTCTAATTGGGACCCTGGAGGTTTCACCCTATGGAGCTGGGCACCATAGCAATATGCAGGAGTAGGGAGGAACTTGCTTTTCTTCTGTCAGTTGGGAGAAGAGCTATTGAGAAAGGACAGGTGGGAGGGGAGATCCTGTAAGATGCCAGGACAAGGCACTATGATGCTAAGGATCTAGAAATGCATATTCTTGAAGTCCCAGCACATGGGTGACTCTCTCATCCCCCACCCCCACTGGGCACACACACCCCAGTTTGAAGACTTTTGTCACAGGGCTATTGGCTAAGAATATCTTGGGAGCCCAAGGTTTTGAAAATAAGGAGGAATGGTCTTGATGACATGCCCTCCCCCCACCCCCCACACCTCCCAATTTATGCTTTTGTTTTGTTTTCATTCAAGTGAGAAGAGAGTCAGAAAAATTTCCCTAAGGGTTGAAAAAAGAATCCTCTACTTGATTGTTTTTCTCTTAAAAAGAAAAAGAAAAAAAGGCATCCCTCCAAGTTCTAGCCTTTCTATAATACTAGGGAGGAAGAGAACCACGGTGCCTCCCTGGCCCGACCCCTTGCTATAGCCTCTCTGTGGGTGTGGGTTCTGTGCCCACTAGCCAGCTGTCTTTCCAACCTGGTGGTCGGTGGTGGCCGATTAATTGAAATGAGGTCTCCTGCCCTTATTTGGAAGGGTTAGCACATCAAAAGCATGGAAATTAATAACAATGGCAACAAAAGTATGTTGTAATAAGTAACCACATACAGACCCCAATTATCACTTTGTGAGCTTGCATCACTGGATTGGACACATGAACCTCTCCCCATGAGGACAGCTGCCCTCAGTTTAATGAACAAAGCCAGTTGGTTGAGAACCAAATCCTCAGTCCAGATGCCATGTGTGGCATCTGCACAATGGCTTACCCGCATTACACACCCTGTCCTGTTGGTTATTCTTCAATTCACAGAGAAGAGCTTTTATTAATAAAACCAGACACTTCTGCTGCCTCTCCCCCTTACAGTGGAAAGGTTCTCTTTCTCATGAGCATGACCATGTCTTGTAAAGAGAAGAGAGACCTTGGAGACTGGAGGAGGTGGCCGCGTCTACAGCTGCGCCTGGTGGCTATGCTTCCTCCCAGGCTGCGGCTCAGCTGGAGCTGGGGAAAGTGCCAGGCTTCCCGGGGGCCCCATCCCAAAGTGGGTCTTTGTCCTGGAGGTTACCATTCTCTCCCTTACTATTCTCTGACCCAATTCTACAGCTGGGGTTTTGTCCTCAATAACTTCTCTCCCTTCATTCCCAGGCCTGGCTCTTGCCTTCAGGGCATCTGGAGACCTCGAGGTCTTCCCATCCCTGGAGGAGGTCTGTCACCTCCCAGCCCCAGGGGTCCTCGGTGCACAGACTAACCTTTGCCTAACTCCTTTTCAGTCACTCTCCAGAGTCAAGAGGATACCTATGGCAGACAGCAGCACTTGTTTTAAGTTAATACCGGAGGGAGAGAAGTGAGCCCAAGATGGTCTTGACCCAGAGAGAGACCAGACCTCCTGAGCCCAGAGTTGGGGAGGGAATACTCAGGCTTGAGTAGCTCAAGGGGGTCCACAACAGACGCTGGTGTGCCCTTGCCACCCAGAACACTCACATTCACATGCTGGTGATCTTTCCCTTTCAGAGATTTGAAACCTGAAAATATCCTGTTAGACGATTACGGTAAGTCAGGCAGCAGCCCCGGGGATCCTTTTCCTGCTCTGTAGCTGAGCGTCACATCCCAAAGGGAGCAGGAGGCTTCCAACAGAGACTCAAAGATGCTGACCCAGGGTCCAGGGGAGGGCAGAGGGCGTGGACAAAGCTCCTAATTGGCAAAGAAGGATGTGGCTTGTGATTTTTCCCCTTAAGCAAATTGTTGCAGTGGAGGGTGGGGGACAGGAAGAGAAAGAGAGAACCAGCACTGAGTGAGGAGTGGAGGGTTCCAGAGACTCTGGGCAAACATCTAACTCTCACGCAACTTCCCTCACCCCATCTTTCTAGTCTGTGAAATGGAAACAGTGGGCCTTGCCCTGCCTTCTTCAGATGGTGGAGGGTGGTGCTGAGGTTCTGACAAGATACCTTGATAAGTTGTTTTACCAACTGTGCGTGCGTGCATGCTTAGTCGCTCAGTCCTGTCGACTTTGCGACCCCACGGACTGTAGCCCACCAACCACCTCTGTCCGTGGGATTCTCCATGCAAGAATACTGGAGTGGGCTGCCATTTCCTCCTCCAAGGGATCTTCCTGACCCAGGGATTGAACTCCGGTCTCCTGCATTGCAGCTGGACTCTTTACCATCTGAGCCACCAGGGAAGCCAGCTCTATGTTAGGTGTTATTACTTATCTGTCATCATTGTTATTTTCGTGTGTGTTTGTGCACACTCACATGGATAACAAAGAGCCACCACAGGAGCCCCTCGCGACTATTTAGACTATCACACCTGGGAAAGGGTCGTCACATCTTCTGTCTAACTAAATTGCCCTATCTTTACAGAGGGAGCAGGGCCAGTTGACCCTGTGCCCATTTTACAGATGATAAGATTGAGGCTCACAGGAGCCTACTCTCCAAGGCCCCCCCAAATATCAGTGGGGAGTGGAGACCCGAAACTAGGTCTCCCTGCCAGCAAATCCCAGGCCAAGGGGAGGGAAGGGGAGGGAGAAGACCTGGAGAAGAGGTTTGAGTGTGATGCTGTCAGGCCGAGAGCTCAGGGCCCACTGCCCCTCTGTGTATGCACCCAGAGCCCCCAAGGGTTCTTGTTCCCTGCTGGTCTCAGAACCGTGCCTACGACCAATCTGTCACCCAACAGCTGGAATCTGCATGCTGTCTCCCCTCGCACCATTCCTGCCTTCGTTGGGGGCCACTGAGCCAGCAGGCTCCACTCAGCTCCAGCCTCTTGGGGGGGCTCCCTGCTTTAGGCCTTGTTGAAATCCAGGCTGGGGAGTGGCTCAGTGTTCCTTCCTGCAGGGTCAGATGAGGCCATGACCCTGCCGGGTTGGCCGCTGGAAGAGACAGTGCCAAGGTGCGCTCTTAGCACGGGGTTGTCTCTGCCTTTTGGGGGTCAGTTCTGGCCCGGGAGCCCCAGTGCCACCTCCCAGTCTCTGCTGGTCTGGGCGGCAGGTTCTCCAAAGGGAAACAAACAAACAACCCCAAAGACCAACAAGGCAGAACAGGGAGTTGCTTCCCAAGTTGCTTTGTGATTTTTCCCCTTAAGCAAATTGTTGCAAAATGTCAGGAGAATCTCACATTTTCCCATGAATCAATCCCAGAATCGAGCCAAGGCATCTTAAACTTTGTGATGTTAGCCTTACAAGAAGCCCCTTAGGGCATTTTATGAGGCTGGTCTGCCATCATCCAGCTGAATCCAGGGGTCCTATTGCATCTTTATGTTTTTCTCCCTAAAAGTAATAATTTACCCCTGACCTCTGACACCTGACTCTCGCGATGGTTCACAATCACCCTGCATGGCCCACTGGGTACCACTCTTCTTGGTACAAATGAAAGGCGAGGGCCCCATGGCAAGTCTAGGGCCCTGCCCAGGGTGGATCAGATGTCCGCAAGACCACCCAGGGACCCGCTGACTCTGCTGTCCCCCATCAGGCCACATTAGGATTTCGGACCTGGGCCTGGCCGTGAAGATCCCCGAGGGAGACCTGATCCGCGGCCGGGTGGGCACCGTTGGCTACATGGGTGAGTGTAGGCATGGCTCCTCCCTGAGCTGGGCCCTCGAAGCCACTGGCCTCTTTGTGCAACTTGCAGAAGTAGTCACGTGGGAGGCGGGAAGTTGTAGCCAGGGTCAGGGAAGTGTTGGGGCCCCAGGGTGTCTTGACTACACTGAGTTCTCCAGCCCCCACCCCCAGCCCCACCTGTGTCTCAAAGCCACACCCCTCCCTGGGCAGTTTCAGAGCTGACACACAGAGTTGCCTGGGGTGTGGGTGTAGTAGGGGTCTGGTGAATTGGCAGACAGCCTTTCAGAGTGACCTCGAGAGCGGGGAGGTCACTAGGAAGGGCCCAGAAAGGAGAGGAGCACGCTACCTACTGTGTCACAGAGCCCCGTCCCAAGGAGGGGCCAGCCGTGGCTCCTGCCCTGTGTCCCCTGAGCCTTCTCAGACACCGCTGCCCTGGAGCTACACTGGTCCCCCGGGGTCTGCCTTCCAAATAGGGATATTCCCTGGGCATCTTCCCATACACCTCAAACACATCCACCCGCTCACCCCAGGAGGCAGGGGACTCGAGAAAGCTCCAAGGGATGGGGACACTGTTGTCCTCCTCTGGGCTCATGCCAGCAGCACACGCTCAGGGTTCTGGACTCTGGTGTCAGAGGGTCCTTTTCAGATTGCATGATATTGGGGGACCCATGGGGTATGTGTCTATGTGTATGTCGGAGGTATGTATACCTATGTGAATGCTGATGGATGGGCAGATGAATAGATGATTAATAGGTAATAGATAATTGATGGATGATGGATGACCGGGTTAATAAATGGATGGATAGATGATAGATGGATGGATAGATGATGGATGGATGGGTGATGGGTGGATAGATGATAGATGGATGGATGATGGATGGATGGTATGGATGGGTGATCGATGGATAATGGATGGATAGATGATGGATGGATGGATGATGGGTGGATAGATGATGGATGGGTGATAGATGGATGATGGATGGATGGATGATGGGTGGACAGATGATGGATGGATGGTATGGATGGGTGATCGATGGATAATGGATGGATAGATGATTGATGGATGGATGGATGATGGGTGGATAAATGATGGGTGGATGATGGATGGATGGATGATGGATAGATGGATGGGTAATGGATGGATGGATGATGGATGGATGGATGGATGATGGGTGGATGGATGGATGATGGATGGATAGATGAGGGATGGATGGTATGGATGGGTGATAGATGGATAATGGATGGATAGATGATTGATGAATGGATGGATGATGGGTAGATAGATGATGGATGGGGGATGGATGGATGATGGATGGATGGATGATGGATGGATGGATGGATGATGGGTGGATGGATGATGGGTAGATGGATGATGGGTGGATGGATGGGTGAGTGATGGATGGATAAATCCATGTGTGCACTCTGTGTGCCTGCTTGGGCATCTGTGTCATCTTCTAGTGCACAGTGTCCACACCCATGTGGATACATTTGCCTTCCTGGATGTATGCGACCTGCCTATCTTCTCTTGCACTTCTCTGGTGAATCTATAATCCATTTAATCAAAGTGTTAGGGAAGTCACAGTGAGACGCTGCTGGAATTCCAGATACATTTAAAATCATCTTTACTTTGGGTGGACACACTTTCATTCATTGAGACGATGTGTGTGCAACACCTACCGTATGCCAGGCATCCTACCTGTTATCAGGCACAGCAGGAAATGAGGCGGCTCGCAGTCTAGTAGGGGAGACGTCAAGGGAACAGGATATTTCCATCCACCATGGTCAGGCTTCTGAAGCCACAGTCAGAGTCCTTTGGGAGTGCAGAGAAGAGCAACCAAGGCAGGCTCCCAGGAAGAGGAGGTATTTCTAGTAGTTGGTGGGCAGGAGTCAGCAGCGGGAAGGGATCCCAGCCCTGGAGCCCCAGGCCTCCTGCGAGCAGTACCATCACTCCTAGTTGCAGGACGTCCTGAGGCCCCATTAGCATCTCAGTCCTGGCCTCATGTGCCTGGCTCTGACCCACCACCAGCTGTCTCTCACGTCCCCTGGATCTCCTGCTCTGCCCCCAGCTCCAGAGGTCCTGAACAACCAGAGGTACGGCCTGAGCCCCGACTACTGGGGTCTGGGCTGCCTCATCTACGAGATGATTGAGGGCCAGTCGCCCTTCCGCGGCCGCAAGGAGAAGGTGAAGCGGGAGGAGGTGGACCGCCGGGTGTTGGAGACAGAGGAGGTATACTCGTACAAGTTCTCCGAGGAGGCCAAGTCCATCTGCAAAATGGTGAGCTCCCAGTGAGCCAGACATCATCCTAGGGCTGGTGTCCAGTGCCAGCTCCCCTCCCAGCCCCTAGCCGAGAACAGCAAACAGGCAGATGGGAGCAGGGGCAGGGCATGCTAGGGTGTGGGCGATGAAGCCATAGGGTCTGTGGACTGGGGTGTTTGACAGACACTTCCAGGAGGGAGCCTGGGGTGGGGCAGGGTGGCTCTGTGACAAGGGCCATGAAGCCATAGGGTCTGTGGACTGGGGTGTTTGACAGACACTTCCAGGAGGGAGCCTGGGGTGGGGCAGGGTGGCTCTGTGACAAGGGAGAGGGGCTGCAGTGAGCAAGGAGAGGCTCCCTTATGTGCAGCTCTGGGGGGAGGTCAGCATGGGGGAGAAAGGGGATGCTCCCAGCTGGCCCCCAAGATACAAAGGCATCAGGACAGCCCCTACCCTTGACCTTGGGCCTCCTGTTCTGTCCAGCTCTGGGTCCCTGGTGCTGCTCTGAGGCCAGGGGCTGCAGGCAGTGGGTGGTGATAGTTTCGGCCTTCGAACATCATTTAATCACGTTTTCCACCCACTACATGGAGTGTTGGTCACACTTGCTGAGGTCCTGAGTGACAGCATCCATAGATAGAGAATTTGACCCGGCCCCAGGCAGGGCTCACTCAGGGTGGGACCTTTAGTCAGGCTGGTGGGCAGGGGCCAGACTTGGGGGCTGGAAGCCGGATAGAGGATGGGGTGGCAGGACCTCAAAAGTGAAGCTGGAGAGAGTCCACCCTTGGACTGAGGCCCTTCTGGGTTCCAGCGGGCCTGCTTCCTTCCCTGCCTGGCTCTCTGGCTCCCGAGTCCCACTTGTGCCCCCCAGGGCCCTCTTCCCTCTGGCTTCAGTACTGCTGTGCTGGGAGCTGCCCACTAATGCCAGCCGCCCTCTAACACCAGCCATGCGGGGACAGGAAGGGCCTGAGCGCCCAACACTTGGCACCTGCAAACCCCCAGGTCCCTTCCTCTGCTCTGCAACTAGAACAGCAAGACCAGGATCTGACCCTCAGGGTCTGAAATGTGAACATCAACAACCAGGCCAGAGTCCAGAGAAAGGCAGGCCTGGGAAACTGATGAAAAGTAGCAAAGTTTCTGCTTCTAGAAAATTCGAGGCTGCACTGCTAGGGGCCCCAGAGCCATTTGGCCTAGCTCCCGCCCCCAGAAGCCTGCCCTCCTGGAGCCGGCCACCCGCTGCCTGACCACTTCCTCTCACCAGCCTCGGTCTGACGTCACAGAGGCACGGGGAGAAGGATCTGGCCTAAAGCTGCCATCTGACCCCTTCCAAAGAGGAACCGTAGGTCTGTCATTTGTGTGTGTGAGAGACCATGAGGGAGGCATGGCGTGTACACAGGCAAACACATGCCCGGACCACATGCCTGGGCCAGCCTGCAGCTGGGCGGCCTCCAAGGAAACAGGTAGTCACGGCAGCCAGAGCTGGGATAGAGGGACAAGAGGAGCAAGGCAGCAAGAGGCAGGTACATGGAAATGTGGGGTACCCTCGGGGATGGTTGAAAACAGGGGGGTCGAAAGGGGACCCAACAATACTTGGTTTATGTTGCAACTAGGTACCTATCTGCTGGGACCTAACTGGGTGAGGGATGGAAGGTCAGTGCATCATCAAGTGCCCTAGGTCAGGGTCAGGAATTCAGAGAAGCAGTTCTTGGGACACCCTAAGAGCAACAGGGGACCCGCTGAGAGGACAGAGAGGCACAGAGGGCCCCCTGCCCACAGTCATCGGCTCGGGGGCACTGCTATTCCTCTGCTGCCCCCTGGTGGCCACTACAGGGAAGGAGGCAGCTGAGCCTGGGGCTCCAGGCAAACCTGGGCTTACAGGTGCAAATATCAAAACCAAGGTCCCCTCGTCTTTCTCAGCTAGAAGAACCTCTAGAGCCCTCTGGTCTTGCTCTGCCTCCTTGCAAATGACCCTGAGGCCTTGTAAGTCTGATCTTGGACTTCCTCCATGCCCGTAACCTCAACCCATCTGGTCTGGCAGCCAGGCTCGCCCTGTCACCACCAAGGGACACCAGGCTCAGGACATAGCAGGGCCTGATCATAAGGAGACCTCGGAGGCCCAGGGAAGCTCCAGCCCCCACCTGCTGAGGAAGACTTTTCTACAAATAGCAATAAAGTTAGTCCCCAGCCCTCATTCCATCTTGGCAGCCACAAGACCCCCTCCACTGCCCCTGTGGTCCAGAAGTGCATGCATCTCATTGTCCTGTCTCCTGGGTCCGGTCCCTAAGCCCAGACCTCAGCTCCCACCTTTATTAGGCCCCTGCTGAATCCAGCACTGTTCCTTCCCCACTAGCCCTGTATCCGTCTCAGTCTCACCCATCCTTCCAGCCCATCTCTAGTCATCCTCCTCCAGGAAGCCCTCTCTGCCTGCCCCATCCACCTAAACTCACACCATCTCTCCCTCTTGCTTCTCCTGGTTTACACCTGATATAATATTTATGAACTCTTGACCTGATGCCCAGGTTGCAAACAGGCAACATATAGGTGGGTGTTTATTTTAGCTGAACAGTGTTTTAGAAAAAAAGTGAAGAGTGGGTTAATTGCCAAGATTTTTAAATGGGGCAGAAGCACATAAAAACCTGGATTTTCTGGCTTCTTTTGAAAAAAGCAGAAGCCCCGGATACCTGCCAACATTCCTGCCTGGCAGGAGCTGAGGGACAGCCTGGCATGGCCCATGCAGCCCACCCTTCACCTTTTTCCCTCACTGTGTCATCTGTCTGGCCAGCCCTGCAGCCTTTGGGCCTTGCAGCCTCTGCGATTTCTTGGAGACAAGCAAAGCCCCAGGAGAAGAGCAGGAGTGGCCCCGAGCCACCAGTCCATGGGGCCAAGCCTGCCTGGGGGTCGGTAGACCGAGTGGGGCGACGCTGTGAGCGGCTGTCACAGCTTCATCCCTTCGAGGCCGTGATCCGTTGCTCGCCCCACTGTCGCCTTTCACTCCTTAGTTTGGGGTGAGGGCAGTCCCAGCAAGTCTCCTCTCCAGACTGTGGACCCCAGGAGGCCCCCTGCCTCTCAGAATGAGCATATGCAGAGGCCACCAGGACACTGATAGAAGAAAGGGCTGGACTCCCTCCAAGGTGCGAGCTGCCCACTTAGATTTCTGTCTCAAAGCAGACACTTAGTAGATTCCAACTGTGTACATGGTGGAGTGCTCAGTGTGGCGGGGAGGAGAAATAAGCACAGGCTTCCCCTGGGACTGGGGAGGGGGCTGATGCCCTGCAGTCATGTGGGGGCCCCGCCTCATCTTCAGCTGTGGCCCGCCCCTCCCCCTCCCTTCCCCTTCCTCCTCCGCCCTCCCCATCTTTCATTCATACCTTCCTGCAGTTTGGTCTGGTGGCATGTCTGTTCCTGCAGCCCCTTCCTCTCCTAATAACCCTCCATCCTGCCTTTTGTTTGTGATGATGACCTTCCTCCACCCCCAACCATCCTTGGCTCCCCACTACCTCTGTATTAAAATCCTACCTCCAGACCTGGCCTTCAGGACCCTCCATCACTCTCCCCAGCTGGTCCCTTTCACTCTGACCCATCTCTCTCACTCCCATCCTTCCCTCAGACTCAAAGATGAGTGTTCTCCAAGCTTGCCCTGCTTACGCTGTCACAGGTCCCTCCAATGCCTTCTCCCGGCTTAGAAAGCCTGTCTCAGAAGCCCCCTCCCCAGACCACCTCCTGATCCCTCAGCTAACAGCCAGTTCTCATTTCCTTTGCCACCGTGGTGTCACATCTGCCTTGCCCTGATGGGTCCTCTTAACATGACTTTGCTGAGGCCAGACCCTCAGCATCCCGTCTCTCGGCACCTCCTGGGTGCAAGTCTGCAATGTACTTGCGAATCGCGTAAACGAATGAGAGAACCCACAGACCAGTCTTTGCCCTTGGTAGCTTACCTGGAGCAGAAGAGGGAATGCCAGTTCAGCACACACTAGTGGGTGCCAGGTATGCACCAGGCTCTGGACATGCAGTCGTGGGCAGAATTAGACAGGACTCCTGCTCTCCTGAGGGTTCCAGGCATCTGAGCACGCTGGGATCCTGGGACCACAAAGCGCACCGCGGTTCAGGGGAGCCTCCCGAATCAGGGTCGAGCGGTGTCTGATGGGAACCTGGGGTGGCCCAGGGCTGGTGGATGCGAGCGAAGGGATGTCTTGGCAGGGGATGGCTCGGGGATTCTTGTGTGGAAGGGAGGTGATCACAGGCTCTCCAAAGCCCCTCGCCCCTCAGGCCTCTGGCCAGGAGGAAAGGCCCCCCACCCGGCATGTCCTCATGGGGCTTTCCTTTTGCAGCTGCTCACCAAAGATGCAAAGCAGAGGCTGGGCTGCCAGGAGGAAGGGGCCGCGGAGGTCAAGAGACACCCCTTCTTCAGGAACATGAATTTCAAGCGCTTAGAGGCCGGGATGTTGGATCCCCCCTTTGTTCCAGATGTGAGTAGCTCCCCAGCCTGGACTGAGCCTGTGCACTGGTTTATGACCTTCGACTTTGCTAAATGTCTGTGAGGGGCCCTGGACCAGGGGCTGAGACCCGTGGGCAGGGGGTGGCTCCCATCTGCCAGTAGCAGAGCATCACCTGGTCTGAGGAGGTCTCTCTGCACCCACCCTAGCTTCATCACCTCTATGAAGTTTTCATTTCCAGATTCCCGGGCTCCTAGAGCCCCTGGGAGCCCTCCCCCACCGATCTTGAACTCCCAGAGGGCAGGGCCCGGGTTTGTCTCTGTGAGTCCCTGAACTGCAGCCCCAGAGCATGTTTGGTGGACAAGAGAGATGAAAGAGATCACCAGGGTTACAGCACCAGGTCCATAGCAGCACTGACAACAGCCTCCTGTCCTAGTGCCTCGATTGTCCCCATTTTGCAGGCGAGGAAACTAAGGCCTTCAGGGGTTATGTGACTTTCCCAAAGTACCTAAGCACCACAGCTGGGACCCCAGCCCAGGGCTGTGTGTGGCAGACGAGCCTGCATGGTGACCTACCACTTCTGACTGGCCTCTGATGTGGGAAGGGCCAGAGTGGTCCTCCTGGGGACATGCCCCATCACAGCCTGTGTGGGTCAGTGATGGCAGGAAGGCGCCTTGAGTTCTCATCACCCCAACTGGGGGCCCCTTGGTCCCACTGAGCCAGGGCAGCCCAGGTTCCCAGGGCTGGGGGGAGGCCCTGAGAGACCACCCCTGCGCCCCGCCCCCCACCCCGCTCCCCATTCAAATCCCTCCCTCCCCAGCCCCGGGCCGTGTACTGCAAGGACGTCTTGGACATCGAGCAGTTCTCCACGGTGAAGGGTGTCAACCTGGACCACACGGACGACGACTTCTACTCCAAGTTCTCCACGGGCTCTGTGCCCATCCCGTGGCAAAGCGAGGTGAGCACGGTGGGGTCCTCGGCTTCACCCCAAAGCGGGGGCGGGGCTGCTCCGAGGACAGAAAGGGACGGCGAGGCAGGGGGGTCGTTATGGTGGGCGGACTGGGGCGGTGGCCTGGGGCGGGTTCAGGAGCTGGCGGGGCGGGGAGAAGAGGCCTATCTGGATGACTCCGGAGAAGCGTGGCTGGGAAACGGGCAGCAGCTGGAGGCCCGAGGTGGGTGATGGAGTCGGGGTGGTTACCTGAGGACTGAAGATGCACCAGCAGGCAAAACTGCATCCCTCCTTTGGGGATCTTAGTGGAGGGTGAGCCAGCAAAGTGCTCCCATTACCGCACTGCACACGGGGATGGAGCCCAGTCCGAGCTGGTTCATGTGAGATAGACATGATGGGGAGGTCAGCCTGCAGCCCTGGAGTGGGACGGTGCAGAGCCCTGGGGTGAAGGAGGAGCTGAGGGTGGCTGGAAGATGAGCGCCTCCATCCCAACCTCCGTGGCCGGCTTCTGTCTTCTGAGTGAGGACGGCTTACCAGGTCTGGGAGAGGCATGGGCAGGCGGGGAGCTGCTGGGGTCTCACCCCGGGCGAGTGGAGGGCCTGGCAGGACCAGGCTTGGGACAGTGTCACCCACGGCCGGGCTGCTGGGCTGCCTGTCCCCCCCGGATGACCTGGACAGCCCCTCACCCCGCCTGTGTTTTGACCGCTTCTCCAGATGATAGAAACAGAGTGCTTTAAGGAGCTGAACGTGTTCGGACCCCACGGTACCCTCTCACCGGACCTGAACCGAAGCCACCCTCCGGAACCGCCAAAGAAAGGGCTGCTCCAGAGGCTCTTCAAGCGTCAGGTGAGACCCTCGCCTCCCACCCCAACCTGGATGCCCTGGTCTCAGCTCCGGGAACCCCAGGCCTGACCCTTCCATAGGACTGAGACCAACTTGCTGGCTGGGGAGACGGGGGGTTGCAGCTGCAGCCTGGAAGGACAGGCAACCTGTGCAAAGTGCCTTGAAACCCACTGGTTAATGAGGTCCCTAGAGCGGAGGGGCAAACCCAAAGTGCACCCTTTGTCAGGGTTCCTCAGCCTCAGCGCTGTCCATGCGTTGGGTTTATTCTTTGTTGTGGGGGCTGTCCTGTGCCTTTAGGGGTTTAGCAGCAGCCCTGGCCTCCAGCCAGTAGATGGCAGTAGCATCCACTCCCGTGTGTCGGTCAAATATGTCCCCAGGGCCTGGGGACAAAAAACGTCCCTGGTTGAGAGTCGTTGTAAAGACGACGCCAGTTATGCACGCAAAGATTTGACAAAGAACAGGTGTACCTGGTGTTGCAGAGGCGATCCCCACAGAACCTCGGGGCTCCTGAAGAGGGGCCCTGTAGTTTGATGCTGGGCCTTCCAGCCGGCAGCCAGAGGAGACTTTGTCCCTCAGGAAAAGGTATTCTCTCAGAGCCTGGTGTTGGATCAAGGGTTGGTGGGGCTAAATGGGAGAAATGTCCCAGGCAGGACCAGGCAGGCCTTGGAGAGAAACCCCTACCCTCATCCCTGCCACCAAGAAGGGGTTAATCACTATAGCGCCCCCTCCTGGCCTGGCCCTTTAAGAAGGCGTGGTCCCATCCCCAGGCCTGCGAAGCCCCTGGTTCCTTACTCTCCTCTCTCCCAGCCCACAGGAGCAGCCCCTCTCCCCAGGGGGATGAAGAGGTGAAGGCAGGTGCAGCTCTGTCCCCAGACCCTTGGCATCCCACCTCCCTCCCCCTTAAACAACAGGGACGAGGTGGCCGTGGCGCTCCACCGTGGGCCAGGCCCTGCGCTGAGTGCTTTTTGAAGGCGTCTCTTATTTAATCTTCATAAAACCCCAGGCCTCCGTTCAGCTATTCATTCCACCAGTATGTATTGAGAACCTACTCATGCCAGACTGTTACCTGAGGACTTAGGATGCAGCAGCAGGCAAAACCGCATCCCTCCCTTGGGGACCTTAGCGGAGGGTGAGCCCCGGAAGTGCTCCTATCACCCCATTTCACAGATGAGGAAACTGAGGCTGAGAGGGGTTAGGGAACTTGCTCAAGGTCACACAGCCCGTGAGCCCACGCAGAGGATCTGGAATAACAGGGTGGGGAGCATGGATCTGGCAGAATCCAGAGAGAAAATGCAGACTGAGGGCCCAAGTTTGCAGTTTTATCTAGAAATTTCATGAGAGTTTCACCCCCTATTCCACAAACATACGCACCTCCGCCTACTATAAAAATATAATTTTCAAATGCCTCCATCAAGTAAAATTGAAATTCCAGACAGAAATGACCTCCATCTCTGACAGGACAGCCCCAGATTCTGGGACAGGTGTTTGCTATGGAAGCTCACAGTCCGGGTTCAAATCCAGCCCTGACCCCTTCCCGGTTGGGTGGCAGCTCAATGACCCTCTCCCAGCCTCTGTTTGCCCACTGGAAAATGCAGGATGGAGATGCTTGCTGCCCGGGGTGGAAAGAGGACTTAGTGGGGTGGAGAACAGTGGCTTCAGCACGTGCCCAACAACACCACCAACAGGGGGAGCAGACGCCCGGAACTTTCCTCTCCTGGGATGGGATGCTGAGAGACTGCCGGGGGTGCTAAGGGTGAGCAGCTCATGGTTCCAGAGCTGGGCACCCAAGAGAGCCCTTTGTATACACAGCCTTGTTTCCTTTTTCCAGCAGCCCTGGGCACAAGTGGCTCCTACCCCACCTTACAAAGGCTAGGCAGCCAACGGAGTCAGACGCTTGCTCAAGGTCACTCAGCTAAGAAGTGGCACATTTAGGGTTTGAACTGGCAGCCTAACTCCAGGCCAGCAGGTCTAACCATGTAGATATTAATATAGAGGGACCGCCTCCTTCCTGGCTTGGGCTTCTGTGAATTCCATAGCTTCTCCCGGGCACCAGGAGAAGCCCTCCGCCCACAGGGTGGTCTGTGGACCTAGGCCTGTGGGGGGAAAACAGAAGACAGCAGAAAGCAAGAGGGAGGGCTGGTCACCTGAGCCTCTTCCGGCTCAGATTCCGAGGCCCCTGTGAGGCGAGGGCCCCAGGGCCTGACTCTGCAATGACTGACTTGCTCTTTCTCCCTCTGTCCTCTCTGCTCACCGCCCTCTCCCAGCATCAAAACAATTCCAAGAGTTCACCCAATTCCAAGACCAGTTTTAACCACCACATCAATTCAAACCACGTGAGTTCAAACTCCACCGGAAGCAGCTAGTTGCAGCTCTGGCCTGAAGTCCACGGTGGGACCAGCCTGGACCCTTCTTCTTAGAAGCAGAATTGCAACCGGAGGAGCTCCCACCCTGGCGGACGGGCGGGGAAGCCCTCCAGGAGCCGGGGAAGGAGGCGGCCCCCCCCTGAGATGGGGAGCCTCCCAGTTCCTCAAAGAGATTTCCACTCAGGTCTGTGTTTGGAGGCGGCCCTCGAGCCGAGATGGATTGGACGTGTCTCTGGCGAACATTGCAATAGAAATCCAGTCGGATACAACTTGCACGTATTTTAATAGCATCCTAATAACTAGAACTGAATTTTGTCTTTATTATTTTTAAAGAAAAGTTTTGTAAATTTCTCTATTGTCTCAGTTTACATTTTGTATATTTGTATTTAAAAGAAAGTCAGACTTTGAGGGTGTATATTTTCTGTGCAGCCACTGTTAAACCATGTGTTTTAAGACATTTTAGAGGGGGGTTGGTGGGAGGGGGGGATTTACAACAGCAATGAAAAATGTGACTCAAGACTTCCAGAGCCTCAAATGAGAAAATGTTTTTATTAAATGTAGAAAATGATCCACACTTCACCTTTAAAGGATTGGTTGTATCCATCTCTATAAGCTTTTCCTCATTTGGCATCTTCGTTCTGTTGGCTTGTAACCATCTGAATTAAATGCCCAAAGGCACACTGGGACATCACCCCCAGCCAGAATACCTTCCATTGGGTGCGTGGAGTCACCTGATCTCTGCCCCATCAAAACATGCACTTTCCCTTTGGGGGCACGTGATGCCACCGTTGCTTCAGGCTCGGCCTCCTCTTCCTTCTGAAAGGTGGCCAGTACTTGGAGCTGAGAGTCTTCAGCACAATGGTGTCTAGGCCTCTTTCTTTCTGAGCAGGTTCTGACTGCTGGAGCCAGTATGTTTTCAAGGGTCTTGCATTTGGGGATTACTTTATTCTATTTTAAAGAGACACATAGCAAGGATAAGTAGTCATGGAACCCCAAGAGTCCCAAGCCCTTCCAGCCCATGGAAGCATCAGGGGGCAGAGGTCTTGAGTTTGTAGAGGAGAGAGTGGTTTGCCCAGGGCCTCCAGGTATATCCCTTGAGTATATACGGATCAGAGGGTCTTGAGAGCTTCGAGGGGCCCAGGTGACATGGATGGATGGATGGATGTGGTTGGTTCTCCAAGCAAATGGGAGAGGCTGGGCCACCAAAGGAGCTCAGGACTCACCATCCCTTCTGGGCGAGGGAGGGCAGAGGCACGTATTAACTGGGCATCTCAAGTCTCCAGGCACAAGCAGCCCCAGGGGACTTGGTGGCTTTGCCAGCCCAGGAACTCTAGAGGGCCCTTTGAGCATGGCCGTCCAGCCCCAGGTTGCCTCCGGCCTTCCCCGGGTGCCTTCACAAGATGACAAGGAGCAAATCTGCCTTTGCCTCCCCTCCCGGATGGGGTGAAAGGTCAACATCCCATGCTCCCCTGCCTGCCCAGTTGGCCTCGGTCAGACCTGGTCTCAGCCACCAGGCAGCTACCCGGGTTTCTCCCGGTGTGGGCCCTGTACTTCCTGCAGTGACATCTCCCATCAAAATACAGATTCCGGGCTCCACCCCAAACCCACAGAACGGGGTTCTCTGGGAGTCGGTCCAGGAACCCGCTTCTTCAGAAAGCTTGCCAGGTCACTTTGCTGCACCCCGGAGTGTGAGAGCCACTGCCTCAGGCCACCCGTGGGGCTTCCGATTCTCCCAAACTTACTTCTGTAGGTGACCAGGCAGCTTTGGAGCCTGAGGTTTCAGGAAGAGAGAGAAGCCAGTGTGTCAGCCTTGTGTGTAGTTCCCATGCTCTTCCCCAACCCTTGCCACTGGGTCTGGGCGCTAGACAGGCGCCTGACCTTTGCAACTGACCATTTTGAGGCCATTTTACAAGCAAAGAGGAGCCAGGAAACCGTTGGGCTTCCCTCAGATCCTTTTAATACAGTATTATTTTCTTCAAGACCAGCTCATGTCTCCAAGGCTGCTTCCCTTCACTTTCCTGGGCTGAGTACAAGATGAATACAAACAGCCATACTGAATTTTTGCTGAGGAAGTGGAGCTCTTTGACCAGTATTTTAAGATCCTCAAGCTCTGACTGACCTTCCTTTCTTAATGAAAAGAGGGACAGTCATCCTGCTGGGATAGTCACCAGCCCACGCCACCACCCTCCTGTCCGGAAGTTTCATTCATTTTGCTGTATTCACAGCGACCCAAGCTTTTCCAAATCGACTGGTGTGCAGAAGTCAGTCTCTTTGCACCTCAAAGCCAACGCACTGTCGGTTTGCATTAAGCATCCTCAAGGAGCAAGAAAGGAAACATGAATCAGTGTGTTTCTACGTTGTGAGAGCAGAGATGCTAAAAGCACAGAGCTTTGCGTGGCTCTTAGAATCACAGGCGTCTTCCTTCACAGTCACTACCTGCCCCCGAGTGCCCAGAGGACACAGAGTCAGACTCGCTGGCCTTTGCAATCCTGCTCTTCCTTTAGGCGCATTGCTCTGTACAGAGAAGGGGTATCTTCATTTAGAATAGTGCCTGAAAGTCAGCCCCCTCCCCTCGGGGTCCCCACAGGTCCTGCCCCTGGATGCCCCGACCCTGCACCAACCCCCCCCACAAGCTTCTACTCTGGCTTGTTTTCTATAGCTGCATTTTTTTAAAGATTTTTTTTTAATTAAGAAGAAAACTTCCTACCACCCACCTGTCCAGGATGAGGCATATTTGGACAGTGAGTGGATTTAAATCTTTTTACTGCACTGGAGCTCTTCATGGAAGAGCCTTTCTTCCTCCAAGTCGTGATGTTCTTCTCACCGGACCTTCGCTGACTTTGTGCCTTGGACGTGAGACGCAGGGTCTTGCAAAAGCGGTCTCTGCTTCCACTTTTCAGGAGACAAGCCGCTGTACCCGGTGGGATGGGGGCGGTCTCTCTGCCATGATCACCATGACCCAGGAGTGTTTCTCGAGCCCCTGGAGGGGCGGTTCTCCCATAATATCACTCTTAAGATCACAAAGACCCAACCCCACCTTCCTGGAGGATGGCACAACATCCACAACAACTCATTCTCTGATCTTTCTAGGCCGGATCATCACTTTGAAAACCACGAGGCTTCTTGCAAGGGCAGCTGGCTGGCACAGTAGCCAAGTGTTGCTCTGTCTTGAGCAGCCCCAGGAGGGCTTCTGTCCTGAAAGGCACTCCTCTCAGCAAAAGGGAGCCTCCGACTCGGAGGCCATGCTCCCCGGAAGCTCGCAGTGGGGTCTGGTGTGTGCACGCTTCTCAGGCAGCCCATGGGGGCAAATGGCAGTGAGTTCTGAGATCACATGTGGGGATGCAGCCTTGGCATCAAAGGCACAAGTGAGATGTGGCTGCCTGCCCTTGAACCTAGCGAGCCCGGATGATGTTGAGGGCCTGCCCTCTGAGAGGCAGGGGGTGTCCGTGCTATTCCAAGGTGCCCAGCTCACCATGGAGGCTCCTCATCCTTTCACACCCTGTCCTCCCCCCGTCCCTCAAAGTTTTCCCACCACCTTTCTCACGCAAACTGCTGACCCAGACCTCAATAAAGAGGGAGCCCCGCAGCCCCCTGAACTTGGCACCCTAGGCCTCAGCAAGGGGAACAGCGGCCTTGCCGACCGTCAGCAGTTCCCAGAGATGAAGAAGGAACGCCAGTCGGGGTGACACTGGGCTCGCCTCTCGGTTTGCTGTGTGTTTGTGTACCTGGGGGCGACCCCTCTGGTCGTCTCCTGTTCTCTAGCTCCACACTCTGAAGTAGGACCTCCTAACATTTTAGCCTTTGTACAGAAAGCATGTGAAATCTTTGTGCATCTCCAAGCGCAGGGCTGTGAGTCACGAATGGCAGAGAGCTCACGTCTTTCTGATCACAACAGACCGAAACGGTGACACCTTGTCCCCCGAGACCCCTTCTGTACCTACAACCAACCAGCCCAGCTTTTCCAGCTCCAGCAGGTGTGGGTGCTCATCAGGTCTAACTTTAAAGGCTTGTGCTGTGGACAGTGGCTAAAACTTTTGAAACGCTAGCTCTCCTTCGGAGGAAAAGACACACCCCAAAAGAAGAATCTAGACGTCTTGCTCCAGTGCATCACTAAGTCATTTTTGTAATAGATCAGAAGCAAGTGTTCTCAATTAGAAGAGCTTCGTGGCTGTTGGTAGTACGAAAATAATAATCCTTCTAGTATTCCAAGGTTTCTTTTTTTTTTTCAGGGAAATTTTAACATTGATGAATAAAAATAGTTCCGTTTTGGAGGTCGTTCCTGAAGAGACCGGCTTTTGTTCTCCTGCTGCTCTGAATCTTTGTATGTTTCCTCGAATATGTCACAGTGCTGCTGTATCTAGATCGAACCACTGTTGTTTTGATTTTTTTTAAGAGAAATAAATTCCTTAATGAAAATATGGCTGCATTCTTTCCTTCTGAGCTGTTCTGTTCCTTCTGCCAAAGCCAGCTGCCCCCAAGATGCCAGGACCTGCCGCTTCGGTCTCTGAGTTAAACTTTCATCAGGTGGACGGTTCAGCCCCACCCAAGGCTGGCCCTGTACTGACCATCCGACCTGACCACAGCTCGCCCCACTCCGGGGGGCAGGGCCTAAGGAGCCCTTTCTAGGCTGTTTGACTTCTGATCCCAAACCCAACAGATGGCTCCAGAGTGCTCCTGCCACATGATGCCGGGCAGGATGGGGTGAGCGGGCCCAAGTCAGTGCCTGCACCCCAACGTCAGATGGGGCACCTCCCCCGGCAGGTTTTATTAATACCCGACAAAGGCCATAACTCCGAGATGGGCTCTGCAGACAGGACCTCTTCTGGCCTTTCAGCCTTCACAGAGCTGCATGTCAGAACTGGTCACCAACACAGCAGGATGGCCTTTGTGCCTCTGAACCCAGAGTCCCAGTCTAGGCCCCGAGAGCCATCAGTCTCCCTCTCCACCTGCTTGGCCCAGTAGGACAATGAGCAGGACTTTGGGTGCTAAGTGGGCTTCCCTGGAAGCTCAGCTAGTAAAGAACCCACCTGCAATGCAGGAGACCCCAGTTTGATTCCTGGGTCAGGAAGATATGCTGGAGAAGGGATAGGATACCCACCCCAGTATTCTTGGGCTTCCCTAGTGACTCAGCTGGTAAAGAATCCACCTGCAATGTGGGAAATCTGGGTTCGATCCCTGGGTTGGGAAGATCCCCTGGAGAAGGGAACAGCTACCCACTCCAGTATTCTGGCCTGGAGAATTCCATGGACTGTATAGTCCATGGGACCGCAGAATCGAACATGACCAAGTGACCTTCACTTTGGGTGCTAACAACACTTTACTGACCGTCAGTAGGACCTGAGTGGCCACTTATTACTGAGCCTCAGTGGCTTCATGTGTAAAACGGAATAGCACCTGCCAGGAGTGGAGGGTGGAGTGGGGGACTCCTGAAAGATTCAGGAGGACCCTGTGATGCTCAGAACAGAGGCCTCTGTCCTGGAGGACACAGCCACCCTGGCTGTCTTTGGTCCTAGAACAGGGTGGGGGTCCTAGACCCACACACATCAGCCCCTCACAGCCCCAAGGGGAGCTGGTTTCAGCCCCAGCACCTGGTGAGGGAGGCCCTGAGCTGGGAGTCAACGCTTGAGCCTCCTGCTTCACAGGGACGGTAGGAATCAGAGTCATGTTGTCCTCCGGCTCCTGGAGCAGGGTCTGGTGAGCAATAGGGATGGGGAGGGGTGGGGAACCTGGTGGGCTGAGGCGACCTCACCTGGAGAGAAAGTAGAGGAGGAAGAGCGCTGAGCCTCTGAACAGGGGTCCATCACAGCAGTGGGGAGCCCCTGCCTTACCTGCCAGGGGCTATTCTCTCAGTGGCTCCGACATTTTCTCTGGGACCTTCTCCCGCCGTCCCATAAACCCTCCTGTCTGAGCTTGCCCCGCAGGCAGACAGAGGGCTCGAGGGGGAAACTCCAGCCTCAGGCCCCGGCTGCCCCTACCACCCACACCCTCTGCCCAGTGACTTGAGCGCTTCCCAGGTAGACAGGGCAAGCCGGGGGCAGACGGTATCTTTCAGTCCCCTCCCTCACTCCAGACAGCCATGGATTTGCTAAGTGTCCTCGTGACTTTTGCCAAAATGTCCTCCAACTAGTTCATTTCCAGACTCTGAGTGGACACCCCCAGGCACTAAGGAGCTTCAGGCTGCTATCCTCTGGAACAGGGTCTGTGGGGTCACAGGACCGACTTGACACCCCTGGAGACCGTGAAGAGGAAGGAAAGAGAAGCCCTCGGGGACGGGCACTTAGGCAGCAGCAGGCCAGGCCCCCTGGCACCACTTTGCCCAGCTGTCCCTCAAGCCAAACACTGCCCGGATGGGGTCTGCTGTGGGTAGGGGCAGAGAGACCACAACGAGGAGGCCCGTTCGTTTGGCTGGAGGGTGAGTGCTCGCCCTACTCAGTCAAAACTCAGATAACGCCTCTGTCCTCTTCAGCTTCATTCCAGGGGCCATCAGCCCCCTATTCCATAGATAAAAACCAGGGGGTGTGGAGACTCAGGCCAGTGCATCTCACCTGAGGGAGCACAGCCTTACCTGAGCTCTTTGTAAACCACAGACTCTGATTTACCAGGTCTGGGTCAGGGTCTGCCTGCCTAACAAGCTCCCAGGAGAAGCTTCGGTCCACGGGCGACCGTTGAGAAGAGAACTTCAAAGTGGAGCGTCAGGCCAAGGTCTGTAGTCAAGCCAGGGCCTACGTTCCCACCGCTGTCCCCTCAGGCCCCGCACTTGGAGGTATCGATGTCTTAGGGAGACTCGAGTATGTTTGCCCTGCCCTGAGTGGGGCTCACACTAGTGCTTCTCAAGGTCTGGTCCCTGGGAGCTCGGGCAAACTCTCACCGGCCCCCACCCAGGCCCGCTGAGTCAGAAACTCTGGGCAAGACCTGGTAACAGGCCATCCAAGTGATTTAGGACACACTTAGGTTTGAAGGCCACTGATTTACAAAGTGCTTTCATCTCCCTGAAATCTCACTGAAGCCCAGGGTCTCCCTGTGGACAGCTTGTTAAGCTGAGACATCCTGGGTGAGGTTTGCACGTATAAAAATGGAGATGGTGCATGTGGCTGACTGCCTTGGTTCTCCAAAAATGGGAGCAAGGTGCACTGGGTTATCGTCTTGCCTTATATTTTAAAAAATGAAAGGATAAGCCAAAAACTTAAAGAAAATAATTACCTAAAAGGAGAGGTATGGGGGGTGGGGTGGGGAAACAGGTAATAAAAGCCAGGCCTCTCTGAAAGTGCCTGTCTTGTAGACTTGACTTAGAAAGCCAGGGCTCAAATACAAAACAAGTCTGGAGTTAGTGAGGGGAGATTTTTGTCCAAAAGGGTTCTTGTAAAGGAAGAAAGAAGGGGTCATTGCAACAGAGGGATGGACGATATCTCAGAAGAGAGGCTGCTTTGACTCTGAGGCCTACAAGGGCTCAGGTGTTGGGTATAAAGGAGGTTTTCATTTAGGAGGGGAGTAAACAAGCCTCTTCTCACTCCACTTCCCACCCTCATTCTTTCTAGAAGAGGATGCTTCACCAAAAGTCCAGCGTATTCTCCAAGGGGCTGTGTGCTGGCTCGGGCTGAGGGTGGGTCAGAGTTCAGGATCTGGAGGAAGGAAAGAAACAACCAAAGCTGAACTGACAAGCATTTTGCTCTGATGGGCCAGTAAGGACCAACATTTCAGCTATGGTTTAGGAGGCAAAGACGGGAACTTGGAGGGTCTGTGTCTGGCCTTGTCCTTTACAAACAGTAGGGGCATTCATGGGTCATATGTAAGTCATATGGAAAAGAAGTTTCTTTGCAGTGAGATATTTTGGGGTTTTTTGTTTGTTTTCAGAATGCAAAAGGGTGAGGGGGTGTTCCTTTAAAGTCACTGTTTTTCAAGAGCACAGGGCTCAGGTAAAATTCAACACTGTCACCGGTAAATGCCTTTAGATGATTGTAAAAGAAAACTTTTTTTAAAAGCATTCACTAACAGAATGGACGTGTAACAACAGACTGGTTCCAAATCAGGAAAGGAGTATGTCAAGGCTGTATATTGTCACCCTGCTTATTTAATTTCTAAGCAGAGTACATCATGTGAAATACCAGGGTGAATGAAGTACAAGCTGGAATCAAGATTGCTGGGAGAAATATCAATGGCCTCAGATATGGAGATGACACCACCCTAATGGCAGAAAGTGAAGAACTAAAGAGCCTCTTGATGAAAATAGGAGAATGAAAAAGTTGGCTTAAAACTCAACATTCATAAAGCTAAGATCATGGCATCTGGTCCCATCATTTCATGGCAAATAGGTGGAGAAACAATGGAAACAGTGACAGACTTTATTTTGGGGGGCTCCCAAATCTCTGCAGATGGTGATTGCAGCCATGAAATTAAAAAACCCTTGTTCCTTGGAAGAAAAGCTATGGCGAACCTAGACAGCATATTAAAAAGCAGACACATTACTTTGCCAACAAATGTCCATCTAGTCAAGGCTATGGTTTTTCCAGGAGTCACATATGGATGTGAGAGTTGGACTACAAAGAAAGCTGAGTGGCGAAGAATTGATGCTTTTAAACCATGGTGCTGGAGAAGACTCTTGAGAGTCCCTTGGACTGCAAGGAGATCCAACCAGTCCATCCTAAAGGAAATCAGTTCTGAATATTCATTGGAAGGACTGATGCTGAAACTCCAATACTTTGGCCACCTGATGGGAAGAACTGACTCATTTGAAAAAGACCCTGCTGCTGGGAAAGATTGAAGGTGGGAGGAGAAGGGGACGACAGAGGATGAGATGGTTGGATGGCATCACCAACTCAATGGACACGAGTTTGAGTAAACTCCGGGAGTTGGTGATGGACAGGGAGGCCTGGCGTGGTGCAGTCCATGGGGTCGCAGAGTCAGACACGACTGAGCGACTGAACTGAAAGATCAAAAGACAAACCTACCTGAGTATGCAGTTGGTGGGACAATCACACAGAACATTCCCAGGTGACTTTGAAATTGAGCAGGGCCCTGTGGGGCCCTCCCAGCTCTAAAATCCCCTCTGTGTCCCCTGTTTGTAGATAAAAGACGCCTAGACCTACCCCTAGTTCCAAAGAGCAGCCTCAGGCAGTTAAGAGGACAGAATCACAGGAGTTTAGTTCTCCTGAAGGGATGAAGATAACAATGTAAAATATATTTGAGTTGTTTTCCAAAAACTAAGGCCCCCAGGTGGAGAATGGTGTCTACACCCGGCCACGAGCACGTAGACCCCACACTGGCTGGAACCAGAAGGATGAGATTCAGGGACGTCACCTGGTTACCTCACCACCAACCAATCAGAAGAAAGTCCCACTCCCTACAGCCATCACCCCAAGGTTTGCTTTTAAAAAGTCTTTCCCCAAAAGCCGCCAGGGAATTGGGGTTTCCTGAGCATGAGCTGCCTATTCTCTTTGGCCCTGAAATAAATCATTCTCTGTACTAAACTCCAATGTTTTGGTTGTTTGGCCTCTCAGTCCTGAGCAGGAATGAAAATTTTCTAGCTACATTTTCCAACCAGCATATACACAGTCAGGAGTGTCTTCCCCCCACCCCCACCGACCCCACCACATAAGCAAATGCTTAGCTCCTCTCTCTCCCCAAATTTCAAGTTAGTTGCTTGTCCTGCAGCCTCAGTTCTCTGACGGGTTTAAGAAAAGTTGCTGTTTGCAGTTAACCCAGCTCCTCTCCTTTCACAGGTGTGAATTATTCTGTGTCTTGCTCTCCGCAGCTCTGCAGTGAGGCTGGAAAACACTCTGAAGGCTCTAGTGTGTCAAATCCAGACAGTGGGTCATACTCCCTCGCAGGAATGCAGGCTGGGTTTCTTTCCCAGCCTTTGCAGTCAGGAGCGGTTCCAACAGTGACACCGGACCCCACTGAAACCTTGACCAAGAAAGAGCAGAGAGGGGCTGGGCCATAGAGGGCAATTCTGAAGTGCCTCTGGGCTCTGGAAGATTCCTGGGCCAGACAGGGGTGCTGGGTGTGCCAGGGCAGGGAGGAGAGTGACCCCTTTCACTAGTGACCCCCGGGGTAGAGAAGAAGAAGGTCTTTCTCCCCCCACACCTGCTTCCTTCTAATTCATTCTCAAAAAGCAGCCAGAGAGAGCTTTAAGCTTAGTTAAAAATTACTCCTCTCACCAGCTTTACCCCTTACAATTGTGACTTGAGGAATAAGCAAGCCTTCCCCCGCAGCCAGGGTTTAGCCCCAAAGTGAAGACTCACACATCCTTACGCAGGCTGCAAACAGAAATGGGGTGAGGGACAGGGAATGCCATGGACAAATTAACCAGCTGCCAGTAGAGAAAAAACTCTCGTTTCCAAATTCCTGCCAGAGTCTGTGTATCCGGCAGGACCCTCCAGTGTGAGGGCTGCTGTGGACCTCCGTCCTGCTCTCTCCGCTTGTGTCTCCCTGCCCTCCATCTGGGAGCAGGAGAAAGAGGCAGAGGCTGCTGGACATCATTGTGTCAGGACCTAACCAAGGGCAGAGGAGTCTGGGTTTGTAGGGAAAGAACAAGCAGCCAAGAGGGCGACAGTCAGGTTCTCTCGCCCCACGGCCTTCCCCTCTCATCCCGAGTCCTGTAAACAATGACTTTGCCTGGTGACCTAACAGCTGAGATCACTTACAGCGCTGCACACGCGTGTCACGATGCACTGGCTTGGCCACAGGCCATGTTTGCTGTCTGCCTATATAAGCTTCACCTGAGACCCTCTCGACACCGCACCAGCTGTATTAGAGAATAAGCATGTCTGCAGCTCCTAAGGCTCCTTGAATCTTCTTCCAGATTCCCTGCTTGCGCCTTTCCTACCCTGGGTTCAGCAAACAATGTGAACAGCAAGAGGGCTGGCATAGTGGGTGGTGAGACAGAGCGAGACAACGTTGTATCACAGAGTCCCCTTCCTGGTTATAGACTCGGGGTGCCTAGCTGTGAGGATCAGTCTCTAGGAGATGGGGGAGCAGCTGTAAATAACAGGTCACTAGTAGAATGGTCAGGCCATTTAAGATGGCTGTTCTGGGGCGACCCTGGTGGCTCAGTAGTGAAGAATCTGCCTGCCCATGCAGGAGACAGGGGTTCGATCCCTGGTCCAGGAGGATCCCACCACATGCTGGGGAGCAGCTGGGCCTGGGAGCCACAACTGCTGAAGCCCATGTGCCCTGAAGCATGTGAACCACGAGGCAGGTGGAGGGGAGCCTGCCATGAGAGACCCACACTTACTGCATCGAGAGAGGGGCCCACGCAGTAACAAAGACTCAGCACAGCCAAAGAGATAAGATTTTCTTTTTTTAAGTATATATGTTTTAAAAGATGGTTGTTTGTTGCTCTCTGTGAATCCTCTACTCACCCAGGCCCTGCCTCACTCACATGACTATCCAATTCTCTTAACTACACAGCCTAGTAGCCAGGCCCACCTGACGTCAATTCCCTCATAAACCGGAGCCTCTCTCTCCCCTAAGTGCCAAAGACTGCTGTTATGTTCTCCGCACACATTGGGGTGTTGCTCTGGGACCCTTTGTGTAAGATTCCCCCATCCCGTTAGCCACTGAGGTCTCCCTTGCTGTCTCTGGGCTCTTCCATCTCGAGGCTCGGCAGCTACAAGGGGTTCAGGGCTCAGCCCAACACTAGTTCAGACTCCTGGAGGCAGGAAGAAGTGTCTAAAGGAGGCATATTTGTGCGAGGCTTGCTTGGGGGACTCGGTGGGCACCATCCAGGGAAAGCGAGAACCCATCAGGGAGAGCAGGCATGCTAAACCCCCTGACGGGGAGAGAATGTTCTAAGAAACTCAGATCCTTCTGTAGGTGCCAGGGTCTTGGGTTGCCCTTGTGGGTGAAGGTGACTAAGGCTTCTTATCTCCTGTCGAGGCTGAGTGTTTGCAAAGTGGGAGGAGGGCTGGATTGGCTCTGGGGCCCAGGGGACCGTCAACCTTGAGCCAAGGCTTGAGCTGGGGGACGTCCCCTGGGGAGCCCTCTGGGGAGATCTGTGTGAGTCTTTGGGCTATGGGGACATTTGTTTTGTTTTGTTTCTGACTGTGCTGTGAGGTTCCCCAACCAGGGATTGAATCCCTGGACCTTTGTGAAGTCCTGACAACTGGACCACCAGGGAATTCCCTGATGGGGACGTCTTTTAGGTCCACTTAAAAGCCGTGTCCTCTGACTCTCTGATGTCTGTGTCCTGCGTTCAGGAAATTCTCTTCCAGATGTAGGGCCCTGTGCTGGGTGGAGAGGAGACAGGGATTTGGGGTCTTTCTCACAAGGCCCCTCTGAGGCTGCCTGGTAGAAGAGGCAGCATTCAAGTGGTCCAAGAGATGAGGCTGGAGTCAACAAGCAGAGGGGTTGGAGGCTCGGGACAAAGTCGACTGAGCCTGGGAGGGGCCCTTAGCGTGAAGAATCTGCTTAGTGGGCGGCACCCCCCAATGCCCCAGACCTTTTTCTAATCTACTGAAATGAGCCTTAAGGGGCGAGAAGGGATGCAGCCAGAACACTAGCTCCAGAAAACAAACTGATCACGCGGTTCCCTGCGTCTCACACCCTCTGCGGCCTCCCCGTCGCCCGCCACCTCTCCCCTCTCACTCCCAGGCCTTTGCACATGGTGTGCCCCTGTCGGTACCACCCTCCACCCCTCTTTTTAAAATTATTATTAATAGACTGTATCCTTTACTAGGCTTTATATTTTTAGAGCAGTTTTGGGTTTACAGAAGAATTGGGAAGAAAGTACAGAGAATGACTGTATGTCGCTTCTGCCACCCCTGATCCCCACTCCCCAGCTCTGGAACACAATTTCCTCTGTTACCAATGTCTTGCATCAGTGTGGGGCTTTTTGTTACAATGGCTGAACCAATATTGAGGCCTTATTATAAAGTCCATAATTTATGCAAGGGCTCTGTGTTGTACAGATCTATGGGTTTGGACAAATACATAATGTCACGCTTCCACCATTTGAGAAACATACAGGAGGGTTTCACTGCCCCTGGGTCCCCCTCTTCTCCACCTGTTCATCCCTTCTTCCTCCCACCGCCCCTATGACATTCTTTTTTAAATGACTATTAACACCCATTTTACTCTTTGATTCCTGAGTTGGGAAGAATCGCTGGAGAAGGGATAGGCTACCCACTCCAGTATTCTTGGGCTTCCCTGGTGGCTCAGCTGGTAAAGAATCTGCCTGCAATGTGGGAGACCTGGGTTCAATCCCTGGGTTGGGAAGATCTCCTGAAGAAGGGAAAGGCTACCCACTCCAGTATTCTGGCCTGGAGAATTCCATGGACTATATAGTCCATGGGGTCGCAAAGAGTGGGATTCAACTGAACGACTCTCACTTTGCTCTTTGAGCTAGTTTCCTTTCTTTCTGATTTAAGTTGTCTCTATATTTGCATGAAGTCATTTATTTTTTTGAAGTTGATGCTTTGGCAATGGAAGAACACTGGGAAGATGACAACAGATAGTGTGTACTTTCCCTCTTACAAAGAGAGTTAGGAGCCCAGAAAAGCCTGGATTTTGTTACTCTTCCCTCAAGTGTTCAGTTCAACTACCCCAGCAAGGCGGGGCTGTTACCCCATTAGAGAGATGAGCAAACTGGGGCTTGGTTGCTTAAGTCACTCACCCAAGGTCACACAGATTGGAAGGGGCAGGGCTGGATGCGAACCCTGTGCTGTCCTGTCATAGAGCCCGTTCTCTTTCCAGCATAACCAGAGTTGTGCATCTGTCACCTCCTACCTGTGAGCTGTGTTTCCTCCGCAGCTTCACTAGATCTGACACATACCTGGATGCAGCTGACCAGAGCAGGCCTGCCCACCCTCACTGCCCTGGTGGACTCGGCCAGGATGCTGCCTCTGGTGGCTTCACTCATGCCGGGGACTGAAGGGCTCACGTGGCCATGGGGAAGACAGGAATCTGGTGGGACTTTCACACAACATTATAAAGCAACTATACTCCAATAAGAATTAACTGAAAAAACCAAATCGATTCTGGAGGTCAGAAATCTAAAACGGGTTCGCAGGGCTGTAGGGAAGGACTGGCAGGGGGAGCAAGGTGAGTTGGAAACTGCTAATGTTTGGTACTCTATGGCCTGTATTGTATTGGCCTGTAATACACTGACAAAATATTTTAAAATAATGAAAATAAGCTTATTAGGAGACACCCCCACTCCCCACCCCAGGACTCCAGCCCTTTATTTCGGCTGCAACAGGTCCATCCCTCACCTTCTAGACAGCAGGCAGGAAAGTGGGGAAGGGGTTGAGGAGTAAAAACCACGGGGCAGGGGACGGCCCTGGGCAACCATGTGACATAATGTGACCCCAGCCCACTTTCCCTGCCCGCTCTTCCCACTGTGGGGCTGCAGGGACTGACCCAGAGCCGGTGGCCGTGGGGCAGTTGGCGTCAGGTCCTCATTCTCCATCGAGCGCTCTCCCTCTGGGATTTGGGGTGGGTCGAGTGGAGAGCTGGGCAGTTGGCTGCAGCAGCAGTGGGTGACCTAGAACTCGGTCTAGAGAGGGCACGTGGGGTCAGGAGATGCCAGCCAGGTGCCAGCCGAGGCTCTGAGGATTGGAGGAGAAGCCGGTCCAGGCTGAGATGGACAGGTGAGAACAGGAAGAGAAGCTGAGTGCCTGGACGGCGCAATGTGTCACCAAGAGGGAGGTCCCCAGTGGCGTGGGGGCAGGGGTCCTGGGGCCGCCTTGAAGCCTGGTCCAGACAAAGTTCCTCTTTTGTTGAGTTTAGTTTCTACTGTTCAGCAAAATGAATCAGCCATAGTATATACACACATCCCCTCCCTCTTGGGCTTCTTCCCATGCAGGTCCCCACAGAGCATTAAGTCTTCCCTCTGCTATACAGTAGGTTCTCATTAGTTATCTATTTTATACACACTGTCAATAGTGTATAGGTGTCCATTCCAGATTTGTGCTGTTTTAAGCCACTAAGCTTGTGGTGATTTGTTATAGCAGAAATAGAAAGCTAACGTAATAATTGATATTGGTGGTAGTTGGTGGTTTAGTTGCTAAGTCATGTCCGACTCTTGCAACCCCGTGGACTGTAGCCTGCCAGGCTCCTCTGTCCATGGGAATTCTCCAGGCAAGAATACTGAAGTGGGTTGCCATTTCCTTCTCCAATAATTGATATTAATATATATTAATGGTTCCTTACATTCCTATTGTGCTTTATTATTTACCAAATAGTAAATATGATACATCTTGTCTCCCTAACTAGATTATAAATCCCTTAAGCATGTGAACTGTCTTTTGTGCTTCTCTTGCACCCCAGAACTGTCAGCTCTCTTCTGTGGGTTCCACATCCTCAGATACCAAAGGCCGACCGTGGTGTCTAGTATCTAACAGCTCTAGCAACTTGGTGAAGGAAGGAAGGGAGTGATGCTTATTCAGCATACATTCTGTCCCAGGCACTATCATACGCATTTTACATGCTTTATCTCATTAAATCTTCACACGCCTTTAAAAATGGAGGGGGGCGGGGCGCAAAGGAAAAGAGAATCTCTCTATTTTATAAGTTCAACATTTTGTAAATCCTCATGTTTCCCTTGTTTATTTCCCTTTGGGCTTTGTGGGTTGTCAGTAAAGTTCCATTTGAAAACCTCTGTCCTTTAAGCCAAGGGAAACACAGAAACAGAACCGCTTTGCCCACGCTTGGCCAGAGGAAAAAAAGAACTGGGTCTGGAAAGGGGGTTGAGGGTGAGGCTTTGAACCAAGAGAGCTGGGTGCAAGACCAGCTCTGCCACCCACTGGCTCCACGAACTTGGGCAATTGACTTACCCTCCCCAAGTCTAAGTCTCCTCTGCTGTTAAACTCGTGCCACACTTACTGCACAAATGTGAGGTGAGCTCTTATGTGCTGGGCCTGTGATGAACAGATGAATACAAGAGGCACAAGTCCCTGCTTTCACGGGGCATACCTTCCAGAGAGAAAGTAAACAAGACACAAACGTGCAGTATGTTTGTCAACAGTGCTCAGGGGAAACAGATGTCCTAGGTGGGCAGTTAAATAAAGGACGGTATATCCAGGGCTGTGGATCGTCTTAGCAATAAAAAGGAAGGAACTGTTGATACACCTCGTATGGATCTCAAGGGCATTCTGCTGAGTAAAGAGAGCCCATTCCCAAAGGTCACGTGCTGCGTGATTCCACTTATACATCATTCTCAGAACACCAACACTGTAGAGATGGGGAACAGGCTAGAGGTTGTCTGGGGCTAGGGGTGGTGGGTGTGTGGGCTTGTCTACAGAGAGAGATCTCCGCGGTGACGAGTATGCTGTATCTTGGTTGCAGCGGTCGTTAGGCCAAGCTACACGTGTATTTAAAAGGGCTGAAGGCTGCACACATGTTGGACCAGTGTCAGCTTGCTGGCTGTGATGTGATGTAAGATGCCACCGTTGAGGGAAACTGGATGAAGGGTACATTGGACCTTTCTGTGCTGTCTCTCCAATTTGCTGCGAATCTAGCATTTCAAAAATTTTTTAAATATGCAAGAAAACAAACTAAAGGAGGGAGGAAGGATAGGCACTCTGTGGCCAGCGGTGTTGAAATTTTGGATGGGGCTTAACAAGGTATCACTACCTTGGAGTTATAAATGGGATGGTGGTTTAAATGTGATGTGACTGGAACCTAGAAATGCTGCAAATACTCACTAAATGCCAGTTATTAATGTTTTTCTTAGGGAGCTTAGGGTTCTGTTTACATATCTCCTTTTTTGTATTTTATAATATTGCTGTGGTTATTGTTTTTCTAGGTCCATAACTTTTGAAGAAGCATGTTTGAAATGTTTACAGATCACATGGTATGCAGTCTGGGATTTCAGGATAAAACACAAAGCAGAAGGGAGTCCCCTGGTGGTCCAGTGACTAAGACTTCACCTTCCAATGCAGAGGGTGTAGGTTCAATCCCTGGTTGGGGACCTAAGATCCCACATGCCTCCCAGCCAAAACAACCAGAACAAAAACAAAGAGTATTGCAACAAATTCAATAAAGAAAAAACAAAAAATGGTCCACGTCAAAAAAAAAAAAAAATCTTAAAAAACACAAGGCAGAGAAGTGGAGGGATGTGGTAAGGGTTTGTGGCTGGGTGGACTGTGAGGGTGGTGGGGTCCCTTGAATTCTGTCACTAAGACACAGCAACCTCTCATCTCAGACAGACTCCAAGCATAGCAGGAGCCAGTTCTGTTGTGGGCCCCTGAGGTCAAGACCACACCCACGTCATCAGCTTTTGGTGTTGCAGAGAAGGGATGGTACCCTGCCAATCCGGACGGCCCACATGTTTGGTGGGACCGTCTGTAGGAGCTCCTCTTTCTGCTTTTCAAGTTGAGACCATCTCCTGGTTTGCTGTTTGGAGCTGGTTTTAGAGTCTGTCCCCACGTTGTTTCTTAATAATTTGTTTACTTAGAAAATCGGGTTCTGAGGGCAGGCGGTGCAGCAGGGTGGAGGTGTGTTTTCCCCTAACTTATGTTAGCTGCAGAAACTTCTCTCTCCCCAAACAAGTCCTTGTGAGGCCTCTGAATGTATGAAACCGACAGCCTGAATGTATGAAACAACAGCGTGATCTTGAGGGAAGTGATCTCCTCCCCTTAAAAAAAAAAAATTATTTATTTTTGGCTATGCTGGGTCTTTATTGCTGCTTGGACTTTCTCTAGCTGCACAATTGGGGACCACTCTCCAGCTGCAGTGCTTGGGCCCCTCACTGCAGCAGCCTCTCTTGCAGCAGAGTACAGGCTCTTGGGCGGGAGGGCTTGAACAGGTGCGGCATGCAGGCTCAGCAGTGTCAGCTCCTGGACTCGAGAGCATAGGTTCAACAGCCTGGGCTTAGTTGCTCCGAGGCATGTGGGACCCTCCTGGACCAGGGATCGAACCTGTGTCTCTATTAGCAGGTGTATTCTTCACCACTGAGCCATGTGGGAAACCCTCCCCTTTGGTTTCTTTGCCAGCACTTCACAATTTATTGGCTCAGCTCCAAAGGTAGGCAGCCTAGATGAGGTCCTGTCTTGGAGCCAAGGAACCTGGGAGCCGAGGGTTCTGTTATTTGCTTCAAGCCCTGTGGGTGATGAGCAGGGGGACCACTTCCTCCCTGAGTCCTCCACTATGCCCGTGGAAGCCTGGGTGGGTGGTCTCATCCCTGCAGCCCTCAACACAGGGTCCAGTGACACATGGAAGTGAAATGCCCACATGTGCTCCAGCCAGCCAGTCTCCAGCTAGAGAGACCCACCTAGTCCCAGCCTTCAGTCTGCCATTGGCCACCCAGGGGACATTCACGGCACCCAAATGCCTTCAAAAGAAGGGACTTTTCCACTCTGCCTTTAGGCCTGTGGAAGGGGTCTTTATCCATAAAGATGTTAACAGTGTCTATTGGGTCAGTGCTGAACATGCCTTTCTCACTCAGTCCTCCCAACCACCCAACTATTTGGGTGTCACTATGATTATTAACCCTAGTTTACAGATGGGAAAACTGAGGTCTAGAGAGGTGAAATAACCTACTCACAGTCAGATAGCAGTGAGTGATGGAAAAGGAAGTAAAAGTCGTTCAGTCGTGTCCGACTCTTTGTGACCCCATGGAATTCTCCAGGCCAGAATACTGGAGTGGGTAGCCTTCTCCTTCTCCAGGGGATTTTCCTAACCCAGGGATTGGACCCAGGTCTCCTGCATTGCAGGCGGATTCTTTACCAGCTGAGCCACAAGGGAGAAGAACCCAAAATTCAGGTCTGTCTGGTTTCATAGGCCTCGCCTTTTCTTTCCAGTTTTTTGTTTATTTGTTTAATTTGGTAGAAAGTATCACACAATCATCCCCTTCCCAGTAGAAGAGCGTTTTCCTTCTGGTGTAGTTCTCCAGAGCTATTTCCTGCATGTATATTCTGTTTTGCATGTGTGTGCACTCAGTCGTGTCTGACTCTTTTGTGACCCCATAGACTGTAGCCCTCCAGGCTCCTCTGTCCATGGAATTTTCCAAGCAAGAATATTGAAGTGGGTTGACATTTCCTACTCCAGGGGATCTTCCCGACCCGGAGATCAAACCCATGTCTCTTGCATCTCCTTTATTGGCAGGTGGATTCTTTACCACTGAGCCACCTGGGAAACCACATTCCATTTTAATCTTACTCATAATGGGAGTTATATCCACCACTCTCCACATGGATTTTCACTCAACAGAACTTCTTGAACAGGGTTCTGAATCAGTATGTACAGATTGGCCTTGTCACGTTTTATCTGCTTAGTATTCTGTACCTATGGCCATATTGATTCTTTTCATCAGTCTTCTGTAAATGGTCACCCAGGTGGATTCCAGAGGTTTCTCTCCGCAACCACTGCCAGTGCCAACATGCAAACTCGGCCAACACGCCTGACCACCTCTTGTCAACGTGGCCATGACCCCTCTCTGGACTTAAGATTCCTTCCAGTCCTAACTACAGCCTCTGATCCTTCAGCTAGAGAAGGGCCGGAGCAGGTGTTCTCAGTCCCTCCTGACAGGGGTCAGAGGCCCTGCAACAGGGTGAGAGGGTTGGTGGAGGGTCAGCTGGTCCATTTGCCTCCTGCAGGCCCAGCCGCGTGCAGACCTCCCAGAGGAGAACCGCCCACCCAGTGTGCTCCTCTCTTAAAGGAAGAAACACGTGGCTTGCACAGATGGCCCTCATGCCCCATCACCATTTCCTGCCCCTCCCACTTGGCCCAAGGGCTCTAATCCCCTTTTTCCATCTTGTCCCCTCAGGCCAACTTTCTTTCCTCCCGTTCCCTCTGCAGAGGGTGGAGCAGATGGTGACCTTGCTCTCCAAGGTCAGAGCTGCCCCTCCTGAGATGTGGCCTCAGATGACCCATGGATGAGGAGGGGGCCCTGGTAGGCAGCCAGCCAGGGGGCCTGTTAACAGGAGCTGCAGCAGGACAACGGGGCTACAGGCAGTTTGGGAAATCGCCTCAAACCCAAAAGGCCTCCAGGGACCCAACTAAGTCAAAAGAAGCGTGAATTGAACCTCACCTCCAGCAGTTTTTTTTCTATTCCTACAAAGCTCAAGAGAAGCAGGAAGGGGGAAGAGGACTCTTCTGCACCCTTCTCAATATGGTGCTAAAGGACATACATCCTGGGAGCAGAGAAATCGGGGTTTGAATGAGCCTGGAGACCCAGGTTCGATCCCTGAGTTGGGAAGATCCCCTGGAGAAGGGGACAGCGAGCCACTCCAGTCTTCTTGTCTGGAGAATCCCATGGACATAGGAGCCTGGTGGGCTACAGTCCATGGGGTTGCAAAGAGTCAGACACAACTGAGCAACTGAGCACTCACACACGCAAACACCAACGACATGACCCAGAGTTACCCACTCAAGACCTCAGTGTCAATAGCTGTCAAATGGGAGTTAGAAAACTGACCTAAACTGATCTAACAGCAGCAGCTGCCCTATGCAGCCAGTGGGACATTTGCTGAGGTGGCATTTGCTTGCCAAGGAGAAAGGGGCTGGCAGGATGGCCCCCAAGAGGCTGAGAAGTGGGGGCCACCCCGGCTCCCTGCTCTTCCAGCTCCCTCTGCCCCTTTCCCCCCGCGCTGGGAGTCAAGTGTCCACCCCTGCCTAGGTGATCCAGAGCTGACCCCCAGCAGGCTGTGATCCTGGCCCCCTCGGGTGAGTCTCTGAAGCCCCTGTTTCCTCAGCGCTGCCTGGGCTGTGACAGGCGCCTGGGAGCCACGTCCTGCTATGGAAGCTGATGTGGCCCCTGAGTCCCGAGAGGCCCTCAGAGCAACAGAGGGGGCTCAGAGAGCTGGGCAGGGCCTGGAGGGGCACATGCCACTTTCCCTGTGAGTGGCCCTGTGGTGGCAGTCCGTGGAAGACCCCACCCCACTGTGGCGGCAGCCAGGTCTGCCTCCCTCTGGGAGGCGCTAGGAGCTGGCGGCAGGGAGTCGTGGTGAGGGGTGTGGGCAACTGGGCATCCCTGAGCCCCTAAGTGTCCTGCACATCCCCCACTCCAGCGGCCTCCAGGGAGGAGGTGGGACCTCCATCACCCCCAGGGACCCCACCTACCTCATTGGACCGGTGTCAGGGGAGGCTGGCCGGAGGCACAGCTCAGGTGTGTCTGAAGCACGCCACCATCTCTTGCTCATGCTCACCCTCTCTTGCAGCCTCTCTTCCTCACTTTGACACTGTGGGCATCAGTCTCGGTCTCTGCCCCAAATCTCTTTCCCCTGTCTGCCTCTGCCTTCCCCTGGCACCCTGACCTCCAGTCCCCTCCTGCCCCTCTTCCCCTTTAGCCTCCCTTCACCCCCATTTTTCTCTACCTGAAAAGAACCCCAGCCCCCTGAGGTTTGGGGAAGGTGGGGTTTGGGGACTCAGAGGCCAGGCCTTACCTCAGAAGCCATCACCCGCTCCGCAGGAGGCCACAGCCCCAGAGACTGCCACCGCTGTGAGCACCCCCTTCATTCTGCCATTTAACTTCCTCACTTCGAACGGGTCCCACATGGAGAGACAACCAACCCGTCATCCTCTCCCCAAGGGCCCCTTCCTTCCAGGGAACTTTGTCATCCAAGCTTCTCATCTCCAGAACAGGGAGGGCATGGAGGAGTGTGGTGCCAGGCCGCAGTGTCTGAGGGCAGCTCTTTGGGCTTTCTGGGTTTTTCCCACCGCTCCTCCAGCCCAGCACAATTTGGAATCAGTCAGGTCGGGTCCATGTTGGGCTGGAATGGCATCACACGAGCTGATGAGATGCCAGAGCCGTGAGGATGGGGTGTTGGACGTTAGGAGACTCTTCTCATTGGCAGAAACATATTTGAGACCCTGGCCATCGTGAAGCACGGGGTGGTCCCCAGGGGGATTGTCCTGCCTGCCCTTGGGCCTGGATTGGTGGCACAATTGGCCTGGATTCAGTTGGCAGAGTTGGGCCTCGTTTGTTCCCTCCGCACTGCCTTCGGCACCTGGCACCCCTTGGCACAGTGGATGGTACCCCACGCACCTCTTGGATGCTGGCCAGGACTTTGAAAGTTCACCCCTTTGCAATCTCTGGGTCTCCGGCTGTCCGGGCCCCATTTTAACTGGAAGTTGGCTGGCACAGAGTTCAGCGAGCCCTCCCTGCCAACTCCCTCACTGCCTAGCTTTTGATTCTAAAGCCATCTTTATGCCAATCCCACAAAAAGGAGCCCAAACCAACAACAACAGGAAGGGAAAGAACAATAAAAACGGGACAGGCTCAGGGGTTGTTTCCAGCAGGTCATGAGGGTCCAGAGAGGTCCTTTTGTGCAGCCAGGACCAGGACCGAACATCTGGGCTGAGTTATTGGCCCAGCTACAAAGGCATCCCCTTCCCAGTGGCTCAGGATTTGCCAAAGATTCCAGAAAAACAAGAGGGTTTGAGGTTGAAAAGTAGTTTAGGGATTGTGTTCATATTCTTGTAAATGATACACAGTATTCCTCCGAGTGAATAGGAAAAGCTTAGGCAATTTAAACACAATATAGCCAACAAGGGCGATGGAGACAGGCAGTCGTGGGCAATCGTGGGCTCAGTCCCTCGTGGGGCCCCAGCCGTGGGCGGTTTTCAGAAAAGGCCTGGCCCTCTCTGTGGTCTTGAAGTTGGGTGCTGGGACAGTGATAGAGGACTGGGAGAGGGTGAGTGGCATCACACCTCTTTACATGGTAATTTGTGCAAATTCTGAAAGGAGTGAAGGAATAAAGGAAGAAATGAATTTTTAAAGTAATTTTTTTATTTCCTAAAAAGGTATGGATTTGAGTTTTATCTCTGCCCTCCTAAAGAAGCTTATTAGGTGTTCCTCTGTTCACTTCTGCACCCACCCCTATCCTTCACTAACCCACTGCCCAGGTCTGAGTTCACCACTGATCCATTATTTTTTCTATTTGCCCATTGCCCAACTGAGGATGTGTTTAGGGTTTGTTTTTAATGACCACCCTCCCACCACACACACACACACACACACACACACACACACCCTGGTCCTATGAATTAAACAGAGATAGATAGATATAGGTAGATGGAGAGAGAGAGATACCAGTATCAATCTCTATCAATCTCTGTATCTCTATATCTATATCCACTGATTGATCAATAAAGGAAGCAGAGGCTGGAAATTCAAGGCTCTGTCACTTACCTGCCCAGACACCCCTGCTGGTCTTCAGCTATATTACAGACCATCCCTGCCTGGAATTCTCCAGGCCAGAATACTGGAGTAGGTAGCCTTTTCCTTCTCCAGGGGATCTTCCCAACCCAGGGATCAAACCCAGGTCTCCCGCATTGCAGGCAGATTCTTTACCAACTGAGCTACCAGGGAAGCCCTCTGGATGTGCTAGACAATTTTTAACAGCAGGCTCTTGGGGGAAGAGGGTGAGAAGCCCTGACTGTAGCCTTTGCCGATTCCTGTGATGTAAAGCATTCCCACCATGGCTGATGTCACATTACCAGTGTGATGTCACAAAGAGTGGACCTGGGAAGAGATGCACACGGCTGGTCTCACGAGTCGTGTCTGCTGCATCCAGCACACCACACGGGAGACCATTATGGGATGGACCCAGCTCGCCTCTGAGGCCGGAAGTCCCCCGATCCCTTCTCTGTCCGTGGCTGCCCCAGGGGTTTAAGACACTTTCCCACCAGCCAGCTCTTACCCTTTCTCCTCAATTCCTGGTCCACCTTCCACCCCTCCTCTTCCTCTAGCCAAGTACAGACCAGGGTCAACAGTCCTTATCCAATGGCAACCGGAAACCACAGCCAGGACAACAGGCCTTTATTTTTCTTTAAAAAGGAACTATAAACCAAATCAATGTATTCCCCACCCCCAAAATATGTAAACATATAAAAGAAAGTGTTCCCTTGTTACTGAAAGCGGAGAGTGAGGGAAAGGAGACGGTGGAGCCCGCTGAGGAACAGACCCACTGAGCTGGCCCAGCCCCGGAAGGTCACGGCCTGTGCCCGTGGACTCTGTGGTCGATGCCTCAGGAAAAGTGGGGGCAGGCAGACGGGGTGGCCGCGGGCCAGCGTGGAGCCCTGGGCGGCCACTCAGGGGAAGGAAGGCCACTCAGGGCCGGGCTGAGGAAAGGACCTCCAAGCACTGTCTCAGAGCCTCCAGGCACTGGGAGGTCAGATGCTCATTTCATACAGAGATTCAACTCCACCCACTGGAGAGAAAGAGAAAAGTGACTTTGTAATAGTTGAGGCAATTCCAAGAACCATCCCACACAGGAAGCGTCTTCCCTGAGTGAGCCTGAGGTGGACACGTGGGTCTCAGCAGCTGGTCTCACTGCCCCACTTGTTGAGGACATCCTGCCCCTGTGTGTAGTTCTGCTGTTTGAAGATGTGAGGAGTTTTCACCCAGCCGGGCCCTCCAGAGGCAACAGCTGGGCGGGGACCTGTCCTCAGATCCTGGAGTCTGTCCCATCCTGGAGGGAACCAAACTGGTCCATCTTCAACACTGTGCCTTTCTGGGGGTGGGGAGGGGGGCGTTCCAAGAGAAATTTGAATAAAGCACATTTTTCACCCAATGTGAAGGAGCAGAGAGAGGGGGATGATGAAGCTCATGGAAGTGAAGGATGGAGAGGTTAGGAGACGATGGTGTAAAGTCAGTCTTGGCTGACCCAAAGTCACCACTGCACTGACCTCACCTTGACCTTTAGGGGGCTGAACAGCCCCCACCTCACCTTCACTGAGACCTTCACCCCTCCCCACTTTATGGTGAAATGAGCAGGGTAAGGCTCTGCTCCCCCTTAGAAAAGTTGGGGACCCCTGAGTCATGGGCACTGTTTCTCAGCATAGGAGACACTTTGGGGGTGATGCTTAGACACAAACAATGTTCAGTCAACATTCTAAAAAAGGTAATTTTTATTAATTTTTAAAATTAATTTTAATTGGAGTATAGTTGACTTATAATGTGTTAGTTTCAGGTATATAGCAAAGTGAATCAGTTATACATACACCCACTCTTTTTAAAATTCTTTTTCCATATACAGGTCATTAGAGTACAGAGTAGAGTTCACTGTGCTATACAGTAGGTCCTTATAGTAGTGTGCATGGGTCAGTGCCAATCTCCAATCTATCCCTCTGCCTCTTATCCCCTGGTAACCATAAGTTTGTTTTCTGTATCTGTGACTCCATTTCTGTTTTGTAAATAGGTTCATTAGCACCATTTTTTTTAAGTTCCACATACAAGCAATATCATATGATATTTATCTTTCTCTGACTTACTTTACTCAGTATGACAATCTCTAGGTCCATTCACGTCACTGCAAATGGCATTATTTCATCCTTCTCTATGGCTGAGTAGTATTCCATTGTATAAATGTACTGCATCTTCTTTATCCAAGCCTCTCTCGATGGACATTCAGATTGTTTCCATGGTCTGACAGTGCTGCAAGGAATCCTTTCCATTAGTTTCTAGTCTTTCTGGTTCCCATAAAGGGAAGTCTGTATCCACATTCTAGAGCTGCCACACAGAGTACCATGGAGCAGGGGGCTTAACCAATAGCAATTCATTCTTTCACAGTTCTGAAGGCTGGACAGCCAACAGCAAGGTGTCTCCAGTGTTGCTTCCTTCCTGTCTCCTTGGCTTGCAGACGGCCATTTCATCTTCTCCGCGTCATCACACAGCCTCCCCTTCATGTGTTCCTGTGTCCTAAACTCCTCTTAAAAGGACAGCAGTCAGGGGACTTGCCTGGTGGCCCAGTGATTGAGACTCTGCGCTCCCACTGCAGGGGGCACAGGTTGGATCCCTGGTCAGGGAATTAAGATCCTGAAATCTCCATGGCGCAGCCAAAAAAAAAAAAAAAAAAAAAAAAGACCTTAGTCAGATTGGATTAGAGCCTTTCCTAATGGCCTCATTTTAACTTAATCACCTTTTTAAAGACCCTGCCTCTAAATGCAGTCCCATTCTGAAGGACTAGGGGTTGGGACATCAACATAAGAATTTCAGGGGGACACAAAGCTGATACCCCATAATACCCCCGCTTAGTGCTGACATCACTCGGTTTCAACATTTTCTCCTTTTTAGAAAAGAAAGACCTCAGACTAAGAGACTTGAAGGCAAGAGAACCCTGAGTCAGAGAGAATCGTGTGGTGTTTCCATCAATTGTACATTGTCTTCTGGGACATGTGACACTGGCCATATATGGCAGTGACTTAATGTCACTTTTTAAAGTAAGTACATTGAAGAAACGAGTGAACTCTTCAGTAACATGAGGTACATCATGAAGGTGGCACAGAAAGGAAATGCTATCTCGCCTGAAAGGCTTAGCAAATGGGATTGGATGGATGCCCGAGGCCGGCTCTGTTACAGCAAGGCCTGGAACCCAGGGCCCTACCTCCAAGTCCAGATCCTTTCAAATAACCAGTGCTATGCCAGTGGGTATTTGGTGCTCAGGGAGGGTGGAAATTTGTGCTTGAGTGTCTGAGTCCATTTAGGCTGCTATAACAGGATACTGTAGACTACGTGGCTTCTAAACAACAAACATTTATTTCTCTCAGTCCCAGAGGCTGGAGATCCAAGATCTGACTGCCAGTATCTTTCTTCCAGGCTGCAGATTACTGACTTCTCACTGTTCTCACAGGCTTCCCAGGTGGCGCTAGTGGTAAAGAACCTGCCTGCCATTGCAGGAGACATAAAAGACGCAGGTTTGATCCCTGGGTCGGGAAGATCCCCTGGAGGAGGGCATGGCAACCCACTCCAGTATTCTTGCCTGGAGAATCCCATGGACAGAGGAGCCTGGTGGGCTACAGTCCATAGGCTCACAAAGAGTCTGACACAACTGAAGCGACTTAGCACACATTGTTCTCACACGGCACAAAGGGTTCAGGCTTTCTCTGGGTCTCTTGCATAAGTGCACTAATTATTTTTTTATATTTATTTTTATTTTGGCCAAGTTGGGTCTTAGTTGCAATCTTTGTCCCCTGACCAGGGATTGAACCTGGGCCCCCTGCACTGGGAGAGCAGAGTCTTAGCCACTGGACCACCAAGAAGGTCCCAAAGGCACTAATTATTGATGAGGGTCCCACCTTCATGACTTAATAACATCCAGAAGTCTCTTACCTCCTAATACCATTCCCCTTGGGGACTAGGATTTCAACATATGGATTTGGGAGCCTAGGGGACAAAGCATTCAGAGAGTATAGTCTTACCAGTCTTGACGCCACCACGTCCAGACTGCAACACACTGGACATGTTCCTTAAACTTTTTTGTCCTCTGTGTCTTTATCCACAGGGTTGTGATAGAATCTGAAAAGCTAATTAATATACATATGTGCTTATCCTAGTACCTGCTCTGCAGCGAGGCCTTGATTGATATTAGCTATTGATCATAACCATAGAAAGAATCATGGAACACCCTCTGAAACAACTGAACTCCAGGTGTGTGTGTGTGTGTTTGTTTTTTAAAGAAAAAATCTAGAAACCAACATCCTGTAAGCACTTCCCATTATGACTCAAGCACATATAAGCACCAGCTCTGGGTAATGAACAGAAATAGGGAGCCATGAATGAGTGATCAGTTTCCATCTGAGCCCCTGGGGCAGGTGTTAGAATGCACATCCTTTGGCCCAGAACCAGGACTCGAGGAGGAGGACTTGGGAATCTGTTTTAAGAAGTGCTCTGCATCATTCTGATATGCTCTTTGTATCAGAACCACCGACCCAGAGCCAAACTTGTCTCCCTGTATGGCCTATGGCCTGGTCAGCCTACAGTCTGGCCCAAATGGTCTCTCTTAAATACTAGATGAAAACAACCTCACTCAGAAAATGTACATTGTTAGAAGTATTTTCCCATAATTGACCACAATATGGAGATGCAGGGGAGTTTGGTGCTTTGCTTTGCTTTTTAAGTATACTCTTTTATTTTGAGATAATTGTAGATCCACTACTACTACTACTAAGTCACTTCAGTCGTGTCCGACTCTGTGTGACCCCATAGACAGCAGCCCACCAGGCTCCCCTGTCCCTGGGATTCTCCAGGCAAGAACACTGGAGTGGGTAGCATTTCCTTCTCCAATGCATGAAAGCGAAGAGTGAAAGTGAAGTCGCTCAGTCATGTCTGACTCTCAGCGACCCCATGGACTGCAGCCTTCCAGGCTCCTCCATCCATGGGATTTTCCAGGCAGGAGTACTGGAGTGGGGTGCCATATACAGTGGTAAATAATAAAGACCCCATGTACCAAAAGAACCCTCCTGTAAATGCAGGAGACGTTAGAGACGCTGGTTCAATTCCTGTTTGGGGAAGATGCCCTGGAGAAAGGCATGCATACCCACTCCAGTATGCTTGCCTGGAGAATGCCATGGACAGAGGAGGCTGGCGGGCTACAGTCCATAGGGTTGCAAAGAGTCGGACACGACTGAATCGACTTAGCACACACACATACACACCCTTTCCCCAGCTTCCCCCAGCAGTGACATCTTATAAAACTCTAGTACGCCACCACAACCAGGATGGTGACATGGATGCTGTCAACCTATAGGACACGTCCATCAGCACAAGGATCCTTCACTGCCCCATCAAATCCTTAACCCCTGGCAGCCACAAAATAAGTGGCAGAAAGGGAGGCTGGTGCAGAGCGCAGATGAGAAACTGCTCAGTGCAGAACCCCCAGTTTGGCAGCAGGAAGGGGCTTGGTAGCCTGAGCCAAGGGGGCTCATTTTTTTAGGAAAATACTTCAGAGACAAATCTGTTAGGGGAAGCCTTAAACAGGGTATGCGTGAAGTTGAAACCTACAAAGACCTAAAGGAAGCAGTGGAAAGGATATAGGAATGTGGGCATCAGGGCCCCATGTTTTCTGCTGGCCTCTCTGGTGTAGCGGGGACAGGGGGATATGGGGTGGCCGGGAAAAGGGAACGGAAGGAGGACCAGGGGTGGGGTTTGGTGGAAACCCAAGAGGAGGTCAGATGATTTCTGCTTCTCAGCATCTGAAACGAAGGAATAAAGAGATCAACCAGTCCCTTTCCTCTCCAGACCTCTGTGATACAGTTTTGCACGGTTAGTAGCATCTTGGAACCTGTTTTTTTTCTACATTAAAGAAAAAACAAAAAAAGTCCAGTGAACTGGTTCCACCTCTGATGAAACTCTGCGGTTTCTACAGCCTGAACTTGAGCAACACTGGAACATCAGAAAATTCTTTCCTTCTGTGGCATCTCTTAAAATCTTCCAGTGTGATGCCTGATCTAGTCCTCCACCCTGTTCCCATAAAGAGAGCTGGGTCTGGGTGACTGAGGTCGTCTCAAGAAATACATTTTATTGTCCCTCCTCCTGCTCCCTCTGCCCCTGCCCACCGCCCTTGCTCCGTCTGGGACCCACAGCAGGAGGGCTCCTGCTGGAAAGGGTGACTGGCAAGCCCGTCTCACTCTGAGATGTGCTGCCAAGCAGTTTGTTTGCTTTTCTTTTTTCATCTGAACTCCAAATACCTCGGAACCAGCACCTGCAATTTTCCCTAACACATCCTTTGAACTCGCTGCAAGTTAAACCATAGAAGGTTTCATTTCTCAGCTGCAGTGTAGGTTGCCTCCCCCCCCACCTCATTTGCTTCCAAGAAACACCCCGCTCCTCCTTCCCTGCCCCACCTCCCAACCAGACAACAAAATGGAAATCTGAACTTCAACAACAGCGCCCTTGCTTGGCTCTGTGTAAACAGCATGGCGAGAAGAAAGCCCTGGCTCCCTCGCTCTCCTCCCTCTCGAATCTGAGCCGAGAACACCATAAACAGCAGCCGTGCGGAGGGGCAGATGGGCACATCCAGACTGGACAGATGTAATTAGAGGCGTCATTCCTTTGTGTGCAATGACGAGGCAGCAGGGTGCTGCCACCCACGTGATGCGTTGGCAAATGTCTCTGTCACTCATTTTCACAAACCCAATTCAATGGGTTTTTGAAAAAGTGCCTGCCACAAGGGAACAAAGGCAGACAGAAAAAAATAGAAGGACAACTCAGCCGGTGTTCCAAAGTTACTTGAGAGTTGCTCTGGGGACAGGGAAGCCAAACCAACCGGATGACTCTTCAGGCCAGAGTTCAGATGGCCAGAGAACCTGGGGTTCACAGGACAGACAGAGGGAAAAGCGCCAGATTCACCGTCAGAAGAGTTAAGCTTAAATACCCAGGTGTTCTTCATGCAGCTGTCACATGCCTCAGTCTTACTTTTCCCATCTGCTTAATGGGCGTATTGATACCAGTGTTTTATCTCTAGACTTCTGGTGAGGCTTCAAGGAGAGTACTTGGAAGAGTGAGTGCTTTGGGATCTATAAGATGGGGTTGTGGCTTGGGGAGCCAGAAAGGCAGATCACACGCTACAACACTGAGCATTAGCTTCTTCCAGGTAGGAATCTGCTGGCCCCCCTTCATGAAGTACAAGGGTTAATAAGGTAACATACATAAACCAGAACCTACGTGGTCCATCTCAGAGCGGCCGCACAGGTGAAGAGGCCAGTCCAATGTGTTTTCCTTTTATTTCCCCCAAACCCTGCAGGAGATCCAAATACCAAGTTCTGGGAACTTGTTAAAACCCCGTTTCTCTCCCTCCCTCTTCCCTCACCCCCAGCAGTTGCCCTGGCACCCCTCTGTGCATCTCTCAGCCCTTTTCTCTACCTTTCCTGTTTGATGGAGCTCCATGTAGCCTCTCTGCCTCAAAAGAACCCTTTTTACGCATGGGTGATGATCCAGATGGTCCAGATGGAATTCTCGAGGACAGCTGGTTGCAGAGGAAGGCTCCGGGGTTAATAATTATTTTTTATGCCAAGGCGATTGTTTCTTTTGATGGTGTCCTCAAAGCTCTCCGTGGCCCAAACTTAAGAGCTTATGTAAGTATCGAAAACAAATTATGCCTTTTAGGATTTTTTTTTTCCTCCCAAATCTCCCTTTTAGCTCATTTCCTGCTTTCCCTCTGGGTGAAAATGAAGATTTGAGTTCCTGTGTTTCTTGAGAGGCGTCTTTCAGAACATAAACCCACGGCCTCTCCGAGTTGAAAGAGGCTTCAGGGTTCACCTAGCGCGATCTCAGGTGATGTTTAAAGGCTGCATCCCATAGCCCAGCCTCTGTGTGGAGACCTCCAGGACGGGGATATTCTCCTCCTTTCCGAGGCCCAGCAGATGATGTCTGACTTCCTCCCAAGTGAGCCATCCCCAAGGGACACTCCAGCCTCCATGTCTAGGCTCTGCACCTCCCCGCCCTACACGTCCAATCCCAGGGAAGGCTGAATGAAGGACATGAGCCATAAGAGCCCCGTTTACAGAAGGTGCCCCAAATGTTCAAGCAGATGCGAGTTTTGAAGAATGATTTAACTTTCATTCATCATCTTGGCATGCTCAGTCATGTCCAGCCTTTTGCAACCCCATGGACTGTAGCCCACCAGGCTCCTCTGTCCACAGGATTTTCCAGGCAAGAATACTGAAGTGGGTAGCCATTTCCTCCTCCAGGAGATTCCTGACCCAGGGACCGAATCCACATCTCTCACTGCGCCACCTGGGAGGGTATGATCAACTAGAATTTCAAAGGCTTCCTCTCAGATTCACAGTTGAAGTTGTCTCAGAAAAAGGAATTGGAAAAGCACTGAAGTCGGGAGCATGGGCCACAGCCAGGCCTGCTGATGGAGGCCATCTCTCAACATTTCAGTTGAGAAGTTTAAATAATTCACCAAGGAGGTTGATATTTTTCATGGAAAAAAAGAACCCTTAGCTCCCCTTGCCTACTGAGATCCAGGGGAAAATGGCCTCATTTGCTGTGGGATGGAAGAGGGAGGGTCAATATCTATGGAAAACGGCCGTCACAGGGTTTAAATCTACCCTGATGCTAAGTCATACCTGGGAGATATGTCGTTTATGTCCCTTTCCTCTCAGCAGCTGGAGAAACTCAAGGGCAGTGCTGGTCTTGCTCCCCTCTGGGTCCCACGCTGCTCAGGGACTGTCATGTAGAGATGTACCCAACCAGCTCAAGAGAGCAGGTTTTCTAGAGAGGGGCATTCACAAGGCCACTGATATCACTCTACTGGTTGGACTAAGACTCAGACCTTTTTCACTGAAATTTTATTTTGTCTTCTTCCATGTTCTTCTCTGAGAATGAACTCTGTCAGAGTTGACCTCAGAACACATTTATTTATTTATTCTTTTGTGGACCAAATTGTTAAAGGCTTTACTAAATTTGTTACAATATTCCTTCTGCTTTGTTTTGGTGTTTTGGCCACAAGGCATATGGGATCTTCACTCCCCGATCAGGGATTGTACCTGCACCCCCTGCATTTGTAAGGTGACCAGGGAAGTCCCGGGATGCTCCCTTTTTAAACAGGCATCTGAAACCCCCAGATCGGTTTCCCTACCTTGGGGCTAGGAGTGTTCTTTGTAATAAGATTCCCAGATGTTTCTGACACATAGAGTTAGGAAGCACTACTCTGGTTAAGGAGGTGGTGGTCTCTTTTAACTTAATGGTGACAAACCTGTATTGGTTGACTTCGGTTCCATTTGTTCAGTCTGTTGTGTCCGACTCTTTGAGACCCAGTGGACTGCAGCACACCAGGCTTCCCTGTCCTTCACCCTCTCCTGGAGCTTGATCAAACTTATGTCCGTTGAGTTGGTGATGCCATCCAAACATCTTGTCCTCTGTCGCCCCCTTCTCTTCCTGCCTTCGATCTTTCCCAGCATCACAGTGTTTTCCAATTAGTTGACTCTTCGCATCAGGTGGCCAAACTATTGGAGCTTCAGCATCAGTCCTTCCAATGAATATTCAGGGTTGATTTCCTTTAGAATTGACTGGTTTGATCACCTTGCAGTCCAAGGAGACTTGTCTTCTTGCCACTTTTAATCCTTGCAGCTGAAGTTAAGCAGATGCTGGACTCATGCTATGAGTCCCAAACTGCCCACAAGGCACACACAGGCCACAGCAGACCAGGAGTGCCAGACTCAGGAGTGCCTTATTCTTTCAAGGAAAGACACAGGGATAGCTGACACTGACTTAGCTCAAGATGGTTCATAGTTTCAACATATCTACATTCCTTCTGATGGAGCCATCTCTTTCCAAAGCTGGGCTTCTGATCGCTGCTGTGAGAAAAAGGAAACAGCATACAAAATCACTGTGGGCCAGGATCTAAGGGGCATCAGTTTGATTCCAAGGTTTGAGGAGCTGGGAGGAGCCTACAGTTGTATACGTTCCATTAATAAATACTTTTGGTTATTTTTGAATGAAATAGAAATACTGTTTAAATTTTGATTTGTGTATATTATCTTAAATGTCAACTATGAAACTGTTAGGACGCAAATGCTTATTAAGTTGCTGGGACCTGTTTAATCAATGGAGCTGTTAGTTTGGGGTTCGTTTGTTCAACCTAAGGACACTGAAAAAATCTGAGACTCCGGGGCATCATGAACTGAGAAAATTCAGGAGCCACTGGACTAAGGAGAAAGTCAGCAAATGTAATTTTTGCCCCAGAAGTAAAGGGGAGACAGGCTAAGTGACACCAGGAAGAAACAATAAAACAAGTCAAGAATGGGCCACATTTTATACTACACCTGGTTTCCTTGATAAAGGCAATGCCATTAAACAAAAAATAAAAAAGATTGGGAGACTGTTCTAAATTGAAAGACTTTACAATGCTAGTTCCTTGATTGAACCCTGGCTTTGAAATAAAGGACATTTGAAAATGTCCTTCTAGTTTGAGAAGTTTGAATATGGAGTAGGTATTAGATAATATTAAATAATTGTTCATTTTAAGTAGAATAAGTGTTATTATTTTAGGTGAACTATTACATCTAATTAAAAAAATAGTTTGGCAAAAAATATAAACTATGGCAGAAACATGGCTAATGATTATTAACAATTAGTGATAATTATCAGCAATTATTAATAAATATAGATAATGCTTTATTGTAATTGTGTCTTTCTTTTCTGAATGTTTTGAGACTCTTCCTATAAATAGTCTTCATAAAGTAACAGGTTAGTGGTGAACTGAGCAATACAACTGGTCAGCACTGAAGAAGCAGGATTGTAAAGATTTGGACAAATCCACTGAAATCCCTCCCAACTTTGCCACAAAACTGTACAAGCTGGGCCTTCCCTGGTGGTCCAATGGCTAAGAATCCACCTTGCAATGCCGGTGGGGGGTGGGGTGGGAACTAAAGTCCCATGTGCTGTGGAGCCGCAAAGCCTGTGTGCCATAGCTAAAGAGTCCATGTGCCGCAACGGAAGATCCCACGCGATGCGCCGAAAACCCCACGTGCTGCAACTAAGGCCTGCTGCAGCCAAGATAAAGTAAATATTTTAAAAATTGTACTAACTGAGAATGGCACCTTAGCTGTTAACTATTTTGCAAAGTAAAGTAACTCATTTCCCTAATGAAAAAAATCAGAGGAAAGTCTCAAAGAGTTCTGTACATGGAGAGACCACTTTATTTTCACTCCACACAGTTGAACAAGGAGCTGGGGACAGGGTGCTGATATCTGCATTCATGAGAACTGAGACAGGAAATACGGAAGGCAGGGATAACAAGGAATGTAGGGGTCCTGGGTTCCTCGACATCCCATCCCCAGCATCACCGCAGCCCCCTGGTCCCAGGGCTCCTGTCAAATGTTCTCTAGGGTGGACTTCTTGAGGGGATGCCCCTTAAAAACTGTCCCCCAGATGCTGGCAGTGTTCTGTAGCTGGACCTGGTGCGGATTCCATGTGTGTAAACAAACAAGGGAGGCTTCCCAGGTGGCTCAGTGGTAAAGACTCTGCCTGCCAAGCAGGAGAAGAGGGTTTGATCCCTGGGTTGGGAGGATCCCCTGGAAAAGGAAATGGCAACCCATTCCAGTATTCTTGCCTGGGAAAACCCTTGGACAGAGGAGCCTGATGGGCTACAGCCCACGGAGTCGCAAAGAGTCAGACACAATTTAACTACTAAACCATCACCGCCAAGCAAACGTGAACATCCACTGAGCTGCCCACTCAAGATCTGTATATTTACTAAAAATTAATTATTCCTCAGTTAAAGGAAAAAAAAGCCCTCCCCTTACCTCTGAAATAAGAATGCAGCCCAGAGATCTGGGGAGAAAAGAGTGAAATTGTAGCCTTTTCTCTTGGAAGCTTCAGAAGTAATGACTACATTTCAGAACAAACACCGAGATAAAAGAGGAGGATTTGGAGACAGACTTTTAAAATCCACCGATGAGAAAGAGAGAAATTTAATATCTCAACCATTTTAAACCTTTAAGCCTCTGTGCACAAAGCTAGTCATTTCTTGATCTCTTTGTTAATGTAGCTTTAGTACCGGGTGGTTTACTGTACGAAGTTGTGCAGTTCTTTAATAAACTCACATCAAAACATTGTTTCCAGGTGCTTTCAAAAAATTAGCAGCAACTTTAGAAATGAATGAAATGAAGGAAACAGTCCTCCACTGAGGAGTCTTTGGGGCCAGTAGAGGCCAAGGGGTGGGGTGTGGGGTGGGGCGGGTTGGGGGGAAGAGGCTAAAGAAAACCTCAGTGTAAACCCAGGAAGTTCCTCGCCCTCCTGCCTAAACAGCTATGGGACTGCGGTACCTACCTTTCTGCCATTCACCCTAGAAGCCAGGGTTGTGGCCCTGGTCAGCTGCCCCACCCCCAGATCCCAGGTACCCGGAAGATGATTAGCAGAAACATCCTTTTACAACCAGACCGGGGGAGGGGTCTCCACGGGACGCCTCTGGGGTAGGGGGAGAGGGGGACGTATCCCAGGGCGGGTGGGAGTGATGCCCAGGGCCTAGGGAGGGCGCCGTTGCAAGACCCTCCCTGCAGGGAGCCCAGCTTCTCACTCCCTCCATGGCTCAGCAGCTCCCCCGTGAGCCCCAGCCGGGAACTTCAGGAAGCCAGGTTCCCTCCTCCCTGAGGGTCGAGGACATCCTGGAAAGCAGGAGGCAGCTTCTCCCAGGGAAACCACGCCAAGGGAAAGTCCTCAAGGATACAAGAAGCCCCTCGAAGGACATCTACTGGATTCCCTTCCCCTTGCTTCAGATGCAAAATGCCTCCAGAAGAGACCCGAGCTCCCTGTTTTCACTGCTTTAAAAAAGGCTGACCCTGAAGAACTGATGCTTTCAAACAGTGGTGCTGGAGAAGACTCTTGAGAGTCCCTTAGACTGCAAGAAAATTAAACCAGTCAATCCTAAAGGAAATCAACTCTGAACATTCATTGGAAGGACTGATGCTGAAGCTCCAATACTTTGGCCACCTGCTGCAAAGAAGCGACTCACTGGAAAAGATCTTGATGCTGGAAAAGATTGAGGGCAGGAGAAGAGGGTGACAGAGTGAAATGATTGGATGGCATCACTGACTCAATGAACATAAATTTGAGCAAACTCTGGGAGATGGTGAAGGACAGGGAAGTCTGGCGTGCTGCAGTCCTTGGGGTCACAAAGAGTCGGACATGACTGAGTGACTGAAGAGCAACAGCCTTTGTCCCACACTAACTTTTTCTCTCAGAGACCCTCTCTAAGACTTCTTGCCTTTAACTCGGCCACTTGGCTGAACTAGGAAGCTAGCTCCCAGTTGGGTTGACAGTTCAGCCACCTCCCAGCCTTGATACTCAATTCCAGGCCCTCCTTGGTCTTCCCCTCCCAGGCTGCCCCTCACATCCTCCAGTGCTGACCCTCTCCTGCTCAGAGACCCACATTTTCAATGTCTGTTATTTGAGCAATATTCAGATCCAGCTCCCTGGTCCTGGGGCTCTTCTGTGGCCACTCAAACAATGTGGAGAAGCAGCCACAGCCAAGGAGACAGGAATTAACCCAGGCTAGCAACCTGCCATGGGCTTCCCTGGTGGCTCAGCTGGTAAAGAATCCGCCTGCAATTCAGGAGACCCCAGTTTGATTCTTGGGTCAGGAAGGTCCCCTGCAGGAGGGCATGGCAACCCACTCCAGCATTCTTGCCTGGAGAATCCCCATGGACAGAGGAGCTTGGAGGGCTACAGTGCATGGGGTCTCAAAGAGTTCGACACGACTGAGCGACTAAGCACAGCACAGGAACCTGCCACACCTTCCCTGTGTGAGCTTGAACAGACCACATGACTGGGGATCAGTAAGATTTATTGACCAAGAGCTGTGCTATGCACATCACATGTATTATCTCACTGAATCTCATTGAGTCAATGTTATCCCCATCTAACACATGAGGGAATTTAGACTTGGAAAGATATGTGACTTCCCCAAGATCACAGAGCTAATCAATGATGAAGCTGGATTAGAATTTAGGCAGTTGAACGCCATGACACAATCTCAGTTGAAATTCTCATGCTAGTCAATAGTTTAAAAAAAAATAGTAATAATAAAAATAATTTATGGGCTTCCTGGTGGCTCAGTGGTAAAGAATCTGCCTGCCAGAGCAGGAGACACAGGTTTGATCCCTGATCCTGGAAGATCCCATATGCCACGGAGCAACAAAGCCTGTGCACCACAGCGGTTAAGCCTTGCCCTAGAGCCCACACATGGCTGCTACCGAGCCCTCGTGCCACAACTACTGAAGCACACACACCCCAGAGCCCAAGCTCTGTAACAAGAAAGGCCGCCCCAATGAGAAGACGCACGCACACCGCAACCAGAGAGTAGCCCCCCACTCGCTGCTGCTGCTGCTAAGTCACTTCAGTCATGTCGGATTCGCAACTAGAGAAAAGCTGGTGCAGCAGCGAAGACTTAGCACAGCCAAAAATAAATAAGTAAAAAAAAATTATTTAAAAAGATAATTGAGATTCTTCCACTGCTAAGATTCAGGGGAAAGCTGCCAATTTGGTAAAAGTGGACCCACGTTTTCACATCTCCAGATGGGCCATGGTTAAGGTAACCACCTAACAAAATTGAGATAAAACTCCCTCCAGAAGGGGAAAGGACAGCCCTCCTGGGTGACCAGGGTCTCAATACAGATATTTACAAGGCAGCCAGCGGCACTATAATTCTCCTTGATTCTTCTTAACAAGGGTAAGAGAGGCGACATGTGGACCAAAAGTCACATACTTGCAAAGACATCCTTCCTCTGGAGACCAAGAAACAGCAGATTCCTTTCCTGGGAACATCTCTATCAAATAGACATCTGTTACTCTTTGGCGATCTGTATGCCATAACAGTTTAAAAAACAGAGTTTAAATGCTTAAATAAGAAGAAAACAGTTTGCCCGTGTTGCAAAATAGCATATAAACTGTGCTGGAATTAGTGCAAGGGGAACATTTATCTTTCCTAGATAATCTTGAAGCTGGACTTTTTTTTTTTTTTTTGGATGGTGTATAATTATGTTTACTGGCATGGAAAGATGGTCATGATATATCACTAAAGGGGAATAAAAACCCCAAACTGGCTGTAAACACCAAACCAGACTTATTTTTGCCTTTTTAATTACTTGCTTATTTTTGGTTGTGATGGGTTGGTTGCTGCCAGGCCAGACTTTTTAAAGGAGCATTTGACTGTAACTCCCTGGCTGGGGTGAGTTGCCCTCTCCACGTCCTGTGAAAGAAAAGGAAGAATGGGTCGAGACTGGCTGGGTTTTTTTTAGCTGTAATGGCCAAAGACTTGTCTGAACTGAAATCTGGGCCAGCCTGGTGTGGAGAAAAGATGGTAGGGTGGAGAGAGGAGTCTAAAAGACCTGACTTCCAATCCTGGCAACACCAACCGTGAGCCACGGTGACCTGGTGCAGATTCGATGCCTCCGAAGGTCAGCCTGCTTTGATACAGTGGAAGCCACGCCCACTGCCCAAGTTTGATGCCATCCACAGTGCACCTTGCACAATGCCAGGCTCATGGGAGGTGCTCAGGAAGTGGTGGGCCTCCCCATTCTGCAATCCCAAGGGTTGACCATTACCAACTGCAGTCACAAGGGTTGACCATTAATTACCAAGGGAAGAGACTGAGGTGCCAGGCTGTGAATGAGATCAACCAAAATCTGAGACCCTGGTCCACTTGACATTCATTTGCTCACTCAAGGAACACTGATGGAGGGCCTGCCATGTGGCTGCTTGGGGCCAGGCAGTAGGCTCACCTCCGGGAACTCAGTGAAACACATCCCATCCCGGTCCTTGGGGAGAGGGATCATAAACAGGTAACAGAGGAATAGCCTTGTGCCTGGGCTCTGGGGGCACTGGAAAGGGGGCATAAGGACAGGGGGCTGCTTGGTGGGGTCCTCAGGAAAGACCTCTCCCAGGAGCTGACATCTGGCCTGAGACAGGAAGGAGCCATGGTCAGGAGGGGGCAGCCTGAACAGAGGCTGCAGAAAGCAGCATCCGTGCCCTGCTCACATCTGAGCTCTATTCAAATGAGCCGGAGAGGTACGCTGGCAGGGGAGGGGGGCTGGGCTCAGCTCTCCTGCCTTTGCAGTCAGGAGGCCATGGTCATGATCTGAACATTGGAGAGCAAAGAAAGGCCCAGAAGGGGTTTATGAGCAATGGGGTCAGGGTTGTGCTTTTAAAAGGTGGATGCTGGAAGAAGGTGGGAAGCGGGTGTGGAGTGAGAAGGACTGACCAGCGAGGAGACTCCATCAGGCAAGAGATGAGGGAGGCAGCTTGGTCAGGACCTGGGGTCGTGGAGACAGGATGGGTGGACGCATTCAAGCTAGATTCGGGAGAAGGCACTAGAGGGTTGCTGATGGATCAGACATAAAAGTACAGAAAAGGGGAGACCATCAGGCCACATCCAGGTGCCCCAGCCTAGTGGCTTTGTGGGAGTTCAGAAAAGGTCCCCACTTTCTGCAATGGATACAGCCCTGGGAGTACCCTGAAAGCACCCAAAGAAGGTACGACCTGCAAGACCCCCACTCAGAGCCCCAAGCAGAGGGACCGTCAGGTTTCTGCTTGAGCAACTTTGGACTCACAAAGCTTGCACTTCCTGCGGGAATGCCAGGAAAGCCATTAGGGGGCCATTTCAGCAGTCTACCCCTTCTTCCTCTGGGTGTGAGGTTTCTCCCCTCCCAGGCCCGGGGCATCAGCCCTGCCACAGTGTAGGCTGCTAACCCAGAGAAGAAGCACAGCTTTAAAACCTCGGAAGCTAACGGTGCAGCATGACCATTTAGCACTTAAATAGATGCGAGTTCTAGAACATCCACAGCCAAAATGAAAGTAAATAATGACAGAATGTGAGTCATGACCGCGCTTGCCGAGTATTTGCAGAGCATATAAACAAAGTGTGCTCACAGATTCAGAGCGAGGACCTAGGAGTTGGGTACCAATTCATCAACTCCCAACTCTAGCACATGCAAGGACATATTAATAAAATCATAGTCCAAGGGGTCGCAAAGAGTCGGACACGACTGAGCAACTGAGCGTGCACAAACATACGATGGAAAACTTAGTTAACTAAGCCTTCATTCTTTGGAGTTCACCCGAGACTGGAATTTAAAAAGCTTATCCCTGGCTCTGTGACAACCTAGAGTGGTAGGATGGGGTGGGGTGGGAGGGAGACTCAAGAGGGAGGGGACATATGTATACCTATGGCTGATTCATGTAAATGTATGGCAGAAACCAATACAATACTGTAATTATCCTTCAATTAAAAATAAAAAAATTTTTTAAATACATATTCATTTTAAAAACTCTTATCCCCAGGACTTCCCTGGCAGTCTAGTGACTGGGACTTTGCCTTCCAATGTGGGGGGTGTGGGTTCGATCCCTGGTGTGGGATCCCATATGCCTTGAAGCCAAAAGCCCAAAGCATGGTGCAGGGGCAATGTTGTGGCTAGTTCCACAAAGACTTTTTTTAAATGGCCCATATTTTAAAAATCTTAAAAAAATAAAAAGCTTATCCTGATAAAAACCAGAGTACTCATTCTCATGTTTCTCAAATGAAATCACTTCACCACCAATGTTGACATGAAGCTTAATTAACACTCCGATATTTAGGGAGGGGAAAACAAAACAAAGTGCATGTAAACGTAAAAGATGAACACAACCAGCCAGTCTTGACCCATCAGTCTCTCTCCCAGGAGCTGGTCACATATTTTCTTATAGCAGAGTGTTTGGTAGTGACCCCTTATCATCTCCTGATAAGTTGCTCCCTTAGAGGCAGAGTTGATGCCTTATCCTTTAATCCTCCTCCATTCCTATAGCTAGGAGAAGGTAGTGAGTGAAAGTCTCTCAGTCGTGTCCGACTCTTTGTGACCCCACGGACTATACAGCCATGGAATTCTCCAGGCCAGAATACTAGAGAGGGTAGCCTTTCCCTTCTTCAGGAGATCTTCCCAACCCAGGGATCGAACCCAGGTCTCCCACATTGCAGGCAGATTCTTTACCAGCTGAGCCACAAGGGGAACCCAAGAATACTGGAGTGGGTAGCCTATCCCTTCTCCAGCAGATCTTCCTGACCCAGGAGTCAAACCGGGGTTTCCTGCATTGCAGGCACATTGTTTACCAAACTGAGCTATCAGGGAAGCCTAGGAGAAGGTAGTAGTTGCTCTTTAAGTATCTGCTGTATAAGTGACCATCTTTACTAATTACCAGTATTCACCCCAGCCCTGGGCTCCCCTAGGGTCCTGTCCAGGCAGAGGATGGACCCAAAAAGGGGGTTAGGATCAGGAGATGGAAGGTTTGGTTCCAGCGCAGACCCTAGCACTCACCAGCCTGTGTCAGTCGTGTCCTTTGTTTTCGTTTTCTCGTCTCTAAAATGGGAGAAATTGCTATTCTACTTTTTAAGGTTTTTCAGATGAGGCAGTGGGAAAGAAACACTTGGAAAGGTGTTCTTCGAGTGTGAGGTGACCCCTGCCTTGCTTTGGAGGGGGGTTCTGTGCATGTGAAGGCAAGATGCTGCAGGAGTGTGGACCACGGCAGACTCTGGGCAGGTCAGCAGGGTGGGTCCAGAGGTATCGTAATGACCGCAAAGTCACAGAGGAAAATGTCACCAAGGCTGTGCTGATCTGCACGCAGGAGATGGCAATCAGGGCACAGACTCTGGAGCCAGCAGATAACATAGAACATGACCGGCCTTAAGGCAATAGGACATGATGGGGCCTGCGGCCAATCGGAGATCCCACTGGTGCTCTGCCCAAGGCAATTGCTTGGACAGCTTTAAAACACAGGCCCGGTCAAACACAGCATCTATGTTTTGAGACCCTGCAGCCTGTTGATTTAAATGTATGTTTTATTCTGATGCTTTGACCTCTTTGAGAATCCCTTGGACAGCAAGGAGATCCAACCAATATATCCTAAAGGAAATCAGTCCTGAATATTCATTCGAAGGACTGATGCTGAAGCTAAAACTCCAATCCTTTGGCCACGTGATACGAAGAACTTACTGGAAAAGACTCCGATGCTGGGAAAGATTAAAGGTGGGAGAAGGGGACGACAGAGGATGAGGTGGTTGGATGGCATCACCAACTCAATAGACATGAGTATGAGTAAACTCTGGGAGTTACTGATGGACAGGGAGGCCTGGCGTGCTGCAGTCCATGGGGCTGCAAAGAGTTGGAACCAACTGAGTGACTGAACTTTGACCTCGGATCCTGGCTGGCCCTGGAACCACTGCTCGTCACAGCACCAGCCAATTCCTAGAGATAGAAAACAACTGAGCAACCCAGAGCTTGCACCCTAGACCCTTCTTGATGGGGTGCTTGCACTCTGGGCCACCTGCCCTACTCATTCAGCCCAGACACCAGACCATTAGGGACACCCCCTAAGCCCCAGAGCCCACGGAAACGATCCAAGCTAGCCAGTCCTACTCTTTGCCCCGCCCTTTCCAAGAAAACCACAATAAAGGATTTTGCCAACATTTCCCCCTCATTCTATCCACCTCCTGACCCACCCTGGTGATTTCCCATCAGCCCTGCATGGCGGGACCTGCTCCCTTCTCTTAAAAACGGTAACAAACTCTCCTATCAATGATAGGCATCTCCTGATATCCTGGGCTAACCATACCTGAATAATAATAACACCTACATTTTAACACACCTGTGAACCCCACTGGAGCTTGAATCATCATGGCAGCTACGCGGCCCCCATTGAATCTGGGCACCCAACACAGTGGACATGAGTTGGACGTGAGTCTGAGCAAACTCCAAGAGATAGTGAAAGACAGGGAAGCCTGGCGTGCTGCAGTCCATGGTGTCACAATGAGTCAGACACGGCTTAGCGACTCAACAACAACAACCAGACACAATCTCTACCCCATAGAAGACACTATTTATTCTTTCAAAATAATTGTATTTACTTATTTATTTTTGGCTGTGCTGGGTCTTTGTTGCTGAGCTGGCTTTTCTCCAGTTGTGACAAGTGGGGGCTACTCTCTAGCTGTGGTGCACAGATTTCTCATTGCAGTGGCTTCTCCTGTTGGGGAGCATGGGGTCTAGGGTGCATAGGCTTCAGTAGCTGAGGCTCTCGGGCTCTGGAGCACAAACTCAATAGTTGTGGCTCGCGGGCTTAGTTGCTCCACAGCATGTGCGATCTTCCTAGATCAGAGATCGAACCTATGTCTCCTGCCTCAGTAGGAGGATTTTTTTTTTTTTTACCATTGAGCCACCAGGGAGGCCCCAGATGCAATTAAGGTACTAATCAATAAATGGATAAGGGAAAAGTGAAAAGCTGAGTGTGGAAGGGGACGCAGATGCCCTACACTTCCATCTCACTGTTGCAACAGCTCTAGGAAGCTGCATTCTGTACCCGCCTGGTTCTGCACTTGGAAGGGATGTAGGCAGCCAGGCAGCAGCAAGCTGGGGGAGGTGGTGTGAGTACATGCTGGTGGGAGTAAGCTGTGGTTAAACGTAAGCAGCTCCCCCTCCCACTGGGGAGCTTTTCAGGCAGCTCTTAGGCAAGAGGCTCTTCTCTTGGCAGACAGCCTTCCGGCTAACTCTAGCTGTTTCCTTTATGTGTTTCTGAAGAGATTACCACCTCAAAGGGTCTCTGAACCCAGGGGTAAAAATGTGAAAGCCGGAAAGAGGGTTCCCAGCCATCTGCAGTCTCTGGGACCTGCCCGGAACAGGTTCTCAAATAGGAGGATCAGGGTTTCCCAGGTGGCTCAGTGGGTAAAGAATTTGCCTGCAATGCAGGAGACATGGGTTTGATCCCTGGGCCGAGAAGATCCCCTGGAGGAGGAAATGGCAACTCACTCCAGTATTCTTGCCAGGGAAAGTCCATGGATAGAGAAGCCATGGGCTACAGTCCATGGATAGAGAAGCCATGGGCTACAGTCCATGGATAGAGAAGCCATGGGCTACAGTCCATGGATAGAGAAGCCATGGGCTACAGTCCATGGCGTCACAAAGAGTCGGATGCAACTGAGGCAATAACACACAAGCCACTCACTCAGCTCCACGGGGCCTTGAAATTATCCTGTCTGTGACAGTGCAGGGCCGGGGTTGGGGGGAGCGGTCTGTATCTCTGCACGTTTTTGGCTAGTAAACTGTAAGTTGAGCTAGAGAACCTATTTCTTTTTTCTTTTATTCCTTACTCTTAAAAGTACATCAGTCTGTTCTGCTTGAAGATGGACTGAATTTCCCAGATGACAGGGCCCTTGGGTGTCATTCTCAGGATGACCATCTCATTCCAGGCAGAGAGAAAACCTGTCTGGGATGACCTAGGGGAGGCAGTTAACCCCCTGTTGGGAGCTGGGGGGCGGGTGGGGGCGGGGCGGGGCGGAGATCAAGTATTTACTGTTTCTGATGAGGTTCAGCTGTGTGGTTCAGTTGGCAGCAGTCAATGGCTCCCTAAGACCCAAAAAGGAAAGACAGGGGGCATTTGACCACAGTGAAGGGACAATGAGAATCTGGGGGACTGCCCAAGTGGTCATGCGAGGAGAGGGGGGCCAGCAAGGCGACTATGCAAATGGGTTTCACCCAGAACAGAACCAGCTGATGCCCTGTTATCCCAGCGTGATGATTCAACTCAATGCCCTTCTCTCTCAAGTGTCCTGGTTTGATTGATAAATCATAGAGTCATGCTCAACAGCAGGGAGTTTTGCAAATGGAATGTCTAAGTTGGAAGGCTCTCAAGTAAGAGTCTAGTTGCTTTGTTTGTACAAACAGAAGTTTAAGGTTTGGCAAACATGCTGGAGAAGGTCTGGCAGCAGCAGATGGCAGAACAGTGAGCAGAAGGGAACCGTGCCTGACCTTGGGCTCTGCTGGAGGGGAACTTGGGCTGGCTAGGACTGCCTGGGACCATCGGACTTCACTCACAGCCTCTAGCCCAAGAGGGGGCTTCCAAAGACAGCATTTCCATCCTCTGGTTGAAGTCTCAAGCCCAGAGTTAAGAAGTCTAGCGAAGGGTAGGCACTAAGAAAAAACGGTTTCACCAGATGGGCTGTGAGAAGAGCGAACATCCCCCACCCTCCATCATCAGAAGGGGCTGGGTACCACCATCCCATTCAGCACCACCTTGCATCGCCATGGGGACCCTGAACAATCTCCCGGTTTTCTTTCTTCCTGGTTGAGATCTTGTTTCTGTCAAAATGAACTATTTATCTGTGTTACATGAAACATCACAGATTGTGGGCAAAACCAGGACAAACCCAAACCTCAGAAATAAGAGCCCTCTGATGATACTCACACACAACTCCCTGAATCTTTAGAGGCTGCAATGAATTTTCTTTTCCCAACACTGAACTTATTCTCTAGAAGTATTTAACCCAAGCAGCATCTGACAGACAAGCCCCCAGTGGCCCGAGCATGCCAGATCAACTCATTCTCTAGCTGATTCACCAGGTGAAGCCGTGGACCCGAGCGACCCACCCACGGAGGGAAGGTGAAGACGTCAAAGGGAAGATGTGGCTGTAAGTTTCACCTGGAGGCCTCACATGAAGTTTAATCAAGCCGTAAAATACTCAAGATGTCCAGTGTATAAGGACTATTTCACTTTTGTGTGTGAGACAGAACTAAAACTTCAAAGCTATTTGTGTTTTTATCTAAGATTAGCCATCATGCAAAACTTACTGGTCAAGCAGATAATAAAATACACAGATCCCATGGAAGGGTTTTTGTACATTTCAGTCCTTGCAGATAACAAAGCCATTATGCACCCTGCATGGTCCTGAGAGTGAGTTCCTTCAATTCTGAAAGCTGCCAGTCCTTCCGGCGCCTGGAGGGCTCATGTGTTATAAATTCTCGAAGCTCTTTTAGCTGCAGTCTGGGCATCTGGTGACTCTTCGTCCTCTTCCTCGGTCCGCTTGTGTTTTAAGAACAAGTCAGACTTTAAGAAGCGGCTGTAACTGTCATACTTCATGAGGTTGAAGATCTAAGGGGAAAAGGAAAATTATAAATCATTTAATTTTTATTAAATACCTATCATGTGCTGGGGCTTTCCAGGTGGCACAGTGGCAAAGAACCCTCCTGCCGATGCAGGAGATGCAGGAGACAAGGGTTTGATCTCTGGGTCGGGGAGATCCCCTGAAGAAGGAACTGGCAACCCACTCCAGTATTCTTGCCTGGAAAATTCTAAAGACAGAGGAGCCTATAAGGGCTACAGTCCATGGGGTGACAAAGAGTTGGACATAAATGAACGACTGAACATGAGCACGATCGTGTGCCAAGGAACGCACATGCATGCCAAACACCCAAGGAAAGCTAAAGTAAGTCTTGTGGTAGACCAGGTAGATTTCCTGGATGTTTAGGGTCATTATGAAATTATCTCAATGGAATATAAGAGCTTAAAGAGCACAAGCAAATCTATATTTTTCATGGAAGTCTAGATTCACACAACATTGATGCATACCCTTGGATCAAGAGGTACTTTAAGAATCACCACTTAAAAAAAAAATAGAATTACCACTGTATTCGGGTTAGATATTACAGGGATGTAGGTCTCCGGGAACTTGAGGTAGCAGAAGAGAAGCCATATCTGTAGAGACGATGAAATAAAGGCCCCTATCATATCAGACGATGCTAATATTTAGACCCCCGTAAGTCTGGCAACCAAGGTCTTACACAACCCTATTATTACACCAAGAAACAAAATGGGGCTTATTCAGTGCAGGGCAGAGAAGTGGAATGACAAGCTCAGGCAGGAGGGGCTTTGGGAACAGGCCCTAATTAAAGAAAATAGCAGTCAGCTGCAGGACGCAGACACCTGCTCGCTCACACAGGCCCAGGAGCGCCTCTCTGGGAAAGCAGTCATTCTAATGCACACTTGCCAGCTGCGAGGGGAGGACCCCCGACGGATTAGAGGACTGCCGCCTGCTGCACCCCAAGTTCACAAAGAGTCCCCCCCCCTTCTCAGCCAGAGTCCCTGTTTCCAACATCCTCCCCCAGCGCCTCCCCATGCTTTGCTGCAGTCCTTCCTTGCCCTGCCAAGGGGTGGGAACAGGGGAAACAAAAGGAAGCACTTTCTGGCTGTCGAGGGACAGTCTCTTATTTTGAGAAGTTTCTCTCCATCTCAGACCTTCCCACTGGACTCGCAGGACATTGCGCAGACTGAAAATTCACACCACGCAACCTGGCACCTTCACTGACGGCACCGCCATGGGCTCGACAAACAGAAAGTTCCAGGGGCGTCTAGAAAGACGCTCGCTGCCAGGCGGGGTCACCAAGTGGGTGGTAAAACATCTTTTAAATCCACCCTCTCACAACAGGCACATAAACTGCTTTGCAAATGAAACGCCTGATGGTGTCCACGGACTCGGGACATCTGGCTGGGGGCTGGGAGAACTGGAACTTGGGCTTGACACCTTCGTTTTCCCAAGACGGCTCCAATCACGGGAGGACCGCCTGCATCGTTTTGCTCTCAGCCGGGGTTTGGGTTTTCCTAAAACTCTTGAACTGCTGTTTGCCCTTCTGTGAGTGCCCTTCCAGTCTGGTCAACCTGCTCACAAGGAGCACGCCTCCAAAGACCCCTACCTTGCGCCTCTCCAGAGTGGGCCTCTATTTTGTAGCAATCTTATCATCTTAGACTGCTTCGATAAGGTTCGGAGAAAGTATTCATTAAAGCCCCAAACCTCCCAGAAAATCCAAAAATCATAGGTGGGGGTGAGGCAGGAGATGCGAAATGCCAGTAGCATGCCGTGTGGGTGTGTTACCATCCCTCATCACCACCTGCATTATTCAGCCCTTCCAGGCACAAGAACCCCCACAGGGGACTTTGAGATGCCCATCCAGTTCACCGTTTGAAATGATGCTCGAAGTCTGACTAATGAAACCAGGCTCGTGAGTGCCCCCGACCCGGGGAACCAAGCCGCCACCCCCTCCTCCAACCAGGCCCGCAGCAGATGGGACCCAGCACCACCAGCAGGATGCGGTTCGACCCAAGTGTCTCGTCTGAGTCTCTGCGTGTGGGAGTGGTGCATCCTGTTTGCCTGCTGCGGCTCTTCGAGAAAAGAAGAAGAAAGGCCGGGGCTGGAGGCGCCTGGCCCGAGGTGAGGGGGGAGGGGAGGGGAGGTGGTTCCAGCAGAGGGGCTGAACCTCCCGGAGATGCTTGGCTCTCCTTCGGCACACTTGGAGCCAGCAAGCTCAGGGGGAGGAGGCTACGAACTATTTAACAAGAGCGCAAGGACCACTCCCTGCCGTGGGCGGGTGTGAGGTGCCCGTGGAGGCCCTCGAGCTGGGGTTTCCCTCTTCAGGAGCCCTCGCCTGCCTCCTGGTGAAACTGAGTCACCCAGTAGCAGCTGGAGGCATCAGACTGGGACAGATTTGAAGAAGGAAAGGGATGTGGCTACCAAGAGCCTCATTTTCTGGGGATAGGAACTGCCTGGGATCTCTGGCGGGGTCTTCACTGCCACCAGCAAAGGGTCTCCTGGGCCCTGGCCTTGGAGTTCATGGCAATAGGCAGCTTTAACCCAGGGCCTTTCAAGGGTACTCAGCAATGACTTAGAGACTGTCCTAAAAATCTCTTTCAAGAAAGTGACCAAAGACCAGGTACCCCGTTGCTGACCACAGCAGCCTTCATCACAGGGCACATGGTCATAATGGAGGTTCACCCAGTGAATAAACGGGGCCCATCCACTGAGCAACGACAGAAGGGCTGGTGAAACAATTCAAGGTGCACCAATCCCAGTAAAAGCGCCTTCAAACCACATGCCAGGCAGTGCGTGGGGCATGCTCTCTGATCTCCACTGAACCCCCGAGGACCCCACACACACAAGGGAAAGAACCGAGCCCAGGAGGTTTGTTGCTTTGCCCCAGTGGCTGGTATATTGTCTGCTCAGCTGCCATGACGAGTACCAACAACTGGGTGACTTGAAAAGCAGAAATTTCCTTTCCTGGGGCTCTGAAGGCTGGAGGTCCAAGATCAAGGTGATTGCACGGCTGGTTTCTCCCGAAGACTCTGTCCTTGGCTTGTAGGTGGCCGTCTTCCCCAGCGTCTTCATCTGGTCTCTCCTCTGTGTATGTTTATGTCCTAATCTCCTCTCCTTATAAGGACACTGGTCAGATTGAATTAGGACCCACCCCAAGGACCTCATTTAATCACCTCTTTGAAGACCCCCATCTCCAACTAGTCACACTCTGAGGTCCTGGAGCGTAGGAGTCTGACATCTGAATTTGAGGAGGGGACACAATTCAGCCTGTGACAGTGAGCAAAAGAGGCTGGCAGGATGCAAACACTGGCTGTCCAGCTCTCAAGCCCACACGCCTACCTTTGGGCCATCCCACCACTCATATGGCAGAGTGAGAGGTGGTCACTAAAAACGGAGATTGTGTGTCAAGTGACTGAACACCGAATGTTTAAAGTTCACTAAAACTGAAAACAATGACCCCAAGTACATTCTCTAATGTGTTAGCTTGTGTATTTAAGTGGGAAATAAACGTCCCCAAAGGTCAGTAGAGGAGGTTGAACAGCGTGTCCCCCAAATTGACATCCACCTGGAACCTCAGAATGTGACTTTATTTGGGAACAGGGTTAGCTGAGGATCTCAGGATGACGTCATCCTGGTTTAGGGTGGGCCCTAAATCCAAGGGAGCTTTCTCTGTGGCTCAGACAATAAAGCATTTGCCTCCAGTACAAGAGACCTGGGTTCAATCCCTAGCTCGGGAAGATCCCCTGGAGGAGGGCATGGGAACCCACTCCAGTATCCTTGCCTGGAGAATCCCATGGACAGAGGAGCCTGGCAGGCTATAGTCCATGAGGTAGCAAAGAGTCAGACACAATTGAACAACTTTTCACTTCACTAAAAATCCAAGGAGTGATGTCCTTATAAGAAAAAAAGAGCACACAGAGAGACATACAACCAGAAGCAGCCCATGCGAAGACAGAGGCTGGAGGGATGCAGCTATAAGCCAGGGACACCAAGGATTGCCAGGAGCCACCAGGAGCTGGAAGAGATAAGAATACAATCTCCCCTCCAACTTTCAGAGGGACCACGGCCCTGCCTGACACTCAGGTTTCAGACTCTGGCCTCCTGAGCTGTGAGAGAGGAAAAAAACACCTATTTTCTTAAGCCACTTAGTTTGCAATCATCTGTTACGACAGCTCTTGGAAATGAACACAGGTAAATTATTGACTTCTCCTCACTCCTGCTTGAGAGCAGAAAATGAGATGGCCCTTAGGGGTTCCAGAAGGCTCCACAAAACCAGGACTCTCTGATGGGAGAACTGGACTCACCAGGGCTGGACTGTGGTCATCAGCCTGACCATGCACCTCGAGTTGTCTGCAGGGAAGCGAAAGAAGAAGGTGGAGACCCAGGTGGGCTGGGACTATGGGCAGTGGACCATAGACCAAGGGAGCAGAGCTCTAACTAACGCAGACAGCCTTTGGGGGAGACAGGCAGCCGACCAAGCAGAAAACCCAAGTTGGCAGCAAAGTTGCGTTTGTACCTTTTTTTTTTTTTCTTGCCAACACAGCTGTGTCCGCCCAGGTTTCAGATTTCAGCAGCCCCACATCTGGGAGCTACATACCAGGACTGTAAATCGCTTAGTGTCTTGGCCTTGGGATCCAACCCTTAGTCTGCTGGATGTAGGACTCGAGTGAAAATCAAGAAGGGAGGCTTCCTGTCGCGAGGGTCCCCAACTCAAGGTTGATACACAGCAAGGCGCCCCACCTTCCCCAGACCCCAGACAGCGCAACTAATTAGGATTTGCCTTTCCGTGACGGAAAATATCCATGAGGGGCTGTGATTTGAGACTGTTTTGTCTGCTGCTCTGGAAAGGATTCCCTCATGGACACACACTCAGTCGTATAGAGAATGAGACGCTTAACCAGCTTTGAGGGCCCATCTGTGGAAGCTTCATCCCTGTCTCGATCAAGTACATTGCAAGCCTAATAAATCTTCTAACCCATCTTAGAAGACAAGACGGCAGTCCAGTGGTTTGGACTCTGCATTTCCACTGCAAGAGGCATGAGTTCCATCCCTGGTCTGGTGGGGAGCTGAGACCCCGCATGCCATGCGACATGGTCCCCCCCCAAAAAACAAAAAACACAAGGACATTAAAGACCTAAACTAAACACATACACTGCAAAGCCTTCCACCAATGTAATTTCAACTGGGTACCAAGAGGAAAAAACATGAAACCTTTCCTGCAACAGAAGATTTTATTAATGGGATTTCATATTTGCTTCAAGCACTTGATTTAGTTTTGATGTAAAAATGATTGCAAAAGTGCACAAGTGTCCACAAATTGCAGTTCTAGAATGTAATTGCACACGTAGACTACATATAAACTTTCACATGACGCAAATAGATGCAAAGTGTGGAGAAAGCCAGCCCTCATGCAAGGATCAGCTGGGTGCTGTAGAGGCTCCTGGGGCAGAGGCACAGCTGGGGACACCCCCACCGCTGGGTCAAAGACCACCTTCCCCTCTGGTGAAGGGGGGATGGGAGAGGAGGCCGAGGGCAGCTGGCGGAGAGCGGGAGAGGAGACAAAGCTCAGGTTGGCCCCGGTCCCAAAGTCTCAGGGAAGGCCACAGAGAAGGTTCCATCACCTGGATGTTGCTCCTGCTTCTGGAACGGGCCCCCTTAGAGGTGGACCATGTGCCCAGGTGAGGTCAGAACTCCAGAGAGAGGCCGAACACAGATGGAGACAGCGGCCCCTGCCCCAGGTAAAATCCCCTTGCAGGCCCATGGGGGCTGGGGTAGGGAGGAGGTGGCCATCCACTTGTTCCTGAAGTCCCTAATCCTCAAATCCAAAGCTGAAAGGACACACCTTCTGCGTGGGGTGAAGGTGTTTTATCCTTGCCTTTTGCCATCATGGAGAGAATTCAGAGCTATACTGGTACCCCTCCCCCCCCTCTTCTTCCCTTAAACACTATTTTAAAGTTGATGAAAAAAAAAAAGGTATTTCAAATGCTGTCCTTCCTGCCCCACCCTCAGAAGCCAAAGGGCTGTGGCAAACGCCAGGATCCAACGCTCCTTGCATTTGAGTGGAAACCCACAAACTGCTCTTTCTGGCTGTGCCCGTTGGAACATGCCATTTTCTGGACTGGGCTTGATCTTTGGGAGCAAAGGTCAGCTGGCACCAAGACCGAGGTGCCCAGGAACCCCTGCTCCAGCCACCATCACAGACTACCAGCTGCTCCAGCCCTTCTTACTGAGGCCGACAAAGGAAGCGATTCTTAATTCTTGGGGTCTGGGGAAATTCAAAGAAACGACACTGCTAAAAAAAAAAAAAAAGAAGAGGTCTGGTGCTTGGTTCCTTTCTCTGTCAAGGATGTGGCTGGGAGCATTGACATCTCACTGAAGTCTTTCTTTTTTTTTTAAACATCAGAGGTTGAGGACTTCCTTTTCAGTGGAAAAAACCTGCCTCCACTCTGTCCTCCCCAGACCAGACTTAGCATGCATCAGCCCTGAAGCCTGAGGGCCTCCTGGAAAGCCTCAAAATCTGCCGTAAGTGTAGGCATTGGGGTTCCTACGATTTGTGGAAGGAGAAAGAGCACCCCTGCCCCCTCAAACCTGCAGCCTTCTCTTTCGTGGTCCCATGAGCAAGGACCTTCCCTCTTCTCCAATTTCCTTGCTGTCCTAGGGAACCCATCATTTTACACTGTGGAATTCAACCCAGAAGCTTCAGAGCAAGACAGGCGTGTAAACGGGTGCCCAGCAACTTATGGAGCAGAATTCTGTTCTAAATCTTTCATCTGCCACAACCTCAAGTCACTGAGCAGATTTCTAAGTGCTCCATTTTCAAATGTTCAGGGTCTGGAGGGATACACAACATGAGGCAGAAAGTGAGAGTGAAGAGGCAGGAACTGGGGAATTTTAGCTTTTCATGTCATCTTCTGGATGGTGACATTTTCTCTTCTTAATCTTAACAATGCACATAGTAATTTTACAGTTGTTGTTCAGTCGCTCAGTCGTGTCCAGCTCTTTGTGACCCCATGGACTGCAGCACGCCAGGCTTCCCTGTCCTTTACCATTTCCCTGAGTTTTCTCAAACTCATGTCCATTGAGTCGATGATACCATCCAACCATCTCATCCTCTGTCACCCTCTTCTCCTCTTGCCTTCAATCTTTCCCAGCAGCAGGGTCTTTTTCCAATGAGTCAGCTCTTGCTTTTTTTTTGCAATTAAAAATAACTTAAAAAATTAACTTGTCCAGGGGACTTCCCTGGTGCTCCAGTGGTTAAGACTCCAAGCTTCCACTACAGGGGGCATGGGTTTGATCCCTGGTCAGGGAACTAGGATTCCACATGCCATGTGGGGTGCAGCCAAAAACGAAATTGACTTGTCCAGAATCCTGGGCGAGCCAGTGACAAGATGTGCTCGTGGCTAGTGGGGACTTAGTGGGTTCCTCTGCTGGCCTTCCTCCCTGGGGCTCCGGCCAAGTGGGCGAGCAGGACGCCTAGCTGTCAGGGCCAGCACAGACAGGCACCGTCACTTCTCGTACAAAGAAAAGCATGTTAGGCTGCTATGACCAGTTTAATCCCTTTAGGTTGTAGGTGATTCTCAGTGCCTCAGTGACTGCTGGGAATGTTCTAGAATTAGCCAGGGCTGGAGGTACAGGATAGGACGACTGAGCAAGGAAGGCCAAGGGGGAGAAAAGAGAAGAAGGTAAGCGTGTTGGTTGGTCTTTGAATGCCAAAGACCATGCCGCTGTACCAGCCCGCAGGAAGGGAAGAAGGCGGCAGAGGCCAGAAAGAGAACTGTGAGAATAAACACCACGGCTTCCCACGGAGCTCGGGCCTCACAGGGCAACCGTGTGGCAGCAAGAGTCCAGCTGAACGAGAAGCGCTGGGTTCTTGCCCCTTTTCCACTCTTCCAGCTCTGGGAGCTCGGGCTAGCCAGGTCACCACCCCCTCTAGGGAACTTTCTCCCATAAACTAGGTGCCAGGTCCCACCTTCCCCAAGACCACTTGAGAGTCAGATGAGATGCACACACGGAGGCACTGTGTTAACTGTGAAGAAGTGCAGCCTGAGTGTTTTCCCAGGACTCACTAAAGTGTAGAAAACTGCCATATACATTATTTGTTGCTTTTTTTTAATAAAAGGGGGGGTCCTGAGGCTCAGTGAGGGTAAGCCACATGAATTCTGCTACATTTCTGAAAGCCACACTAAGCCAGGATTTCTGCTTCTCTGGTGGCTCAGATGGTAAAGAATCTGCCTGAAATACAGGAGACACAGATTCGATCCCTCAGTTGGGAAGAACCTCTGGAGAAGGGAATTGCTACCCACTCCAGTATTCTTGTCTGGAGAATCCCACGGACAGAGGAGCCTGGCAGGCTACAGTCCATGGGGTCGCACAGAGTCGGTCATGACTGAGCGACTAATACTTTCAATACTTTTCTCCACCTCAGCACCACTGACATTTTGAACCGGATACATCTGCATTGGGGGTGGGGGGTGGGGGGTCTGCCCTGTGCACTGCAGAGTGTTTCACAGCATGCTGGCCTCTACCCATTAGGTGCCAGGAGCACGCCCACTCCACTTGTGACAACCAAAAATGTCTCCAGACACGGCCCATTCCCAGAGGGGCAAAACCACCCCCAGTTAAGAACTGCTGCTGAAGGCAATTTAAAGGACACACACACAGTTAACACGTAGGCAGTTAACACTTACGGACTGCATACCAGCCTCTGCACTAGGTTAGCACTTCACAGACATGAGTGCATTTCATCCTCACAACTGCCTTATCATAATCCGCATTTCACAAACAAGGAAACTGAAGCTCAGAGAAGGATGGCATCTTGCCCAAAGTTTCACAGCTGCTAAATGCTCACATCAAAGAAAAGAGAGACACGTCGGGTCTAAGGGCACAAGGTTGTGGCCATCAGGGAGCGACTTTTTAACACGGGTCCTTGAAGGCTCGTGGACTGCCTCGCGGCGGAGCCTGGAGGGGCAGCCATGTTTGCCAAGAGCCCTGAGTTACCGATGAGGCCACAGAAGCCACACCAGGAAGCAGGACCCAGTTGGGGGGCGGGGGGATGAGGCTGTCCTGGATCATAAGCTCGTACTTCCCCTCCTGCCTAACCTAACATACAGTGATGATGACATGAGTGTGAGCTCGCTGTCCAGGAAGTGATGGGCAGGGAGTGGGGAGCGAGGTGGCTGGGAGTCAGGCCACTGGGTACAGAGATGAGCCATGGTCAGAAGACTGTGGGTGCGCAACTGACTTTCTAGTAGCAGAGATGGCTCTGCACTGAGTCATCTGCGTTCCCTTGCCGCCCAACCCCGCCCCCGACCCCGATGAAGGACGGAAGCAGCTGGCATCAGGGGTCAGAGCCAAGGGCCCTGGCTTTCAAGAGGACCAAACCTTATGAGCCCAGCTGGCACATAGTCACCATTGAAATTAAACTGGTTCCCTCAGGGCCTAACCCCAGCCAGTCCCTCCCAACTTAGCTTCTTCTATCTCCCTCCTTCCCCTCCAGCCACACTGACCTCTTCCAACACACCCAGTGGATTCCTGCCCCAGGGTCTTTGCATGTGCCACTGGCTCTTGCTGGAAGGTCCTGCCCCGGGCTTCTCACCTGGCTCCCCCTTCTGCCACTCGGATCTTCAAGGAGTACTCCCTGATCACTAGACCCCTCTCGGTCACTCTCAGTCCCATTGCCTGTTGTATTTCCTATCCTCGTGGTTAGTCAGATGCTGATTTCCTCACTGCACTCACAGTTCCAAGCACAGTCCCCGGTACATAGTAGGCCCCCCACCAATATTAATAGCATAAAGGAATGAAAGAAAAAACAACTTCACACACCAGCAAACCAACTAGAACCAAAATAGACCTCCCAGGGGAAATTTTTTTTTTTTTTTTAATGTGGACCATTTTTAAAGTCTTTATTGAACTTGTTACAATATTGCTTCTGGGGTTTTTTTGTGTGGTTTTTTTTTTTTAATATTTTGTGTTTTTGGTCCCTAGGCATGTAAGATCTTAGCTCCCTGACCAGGGGTCAAACCTGCACCCCTTGCTTTGGAAGGTGCAGTCTTAACCACTGCACCACCAGGGAAGTCCCCCAGGGGAATTCTGAAGAATAAAAAGTCGCTGCAGTGAACTGCAATTCATTGAAGAAATCAACTCTTTGTAAGATCATATCCTCCCCATTCCAGATTCCTGAAACTTAACTTTATCCAACAACAGCCTTTGACTATAGGCTGAAGTTGCCAAGGATGCTCCCAGTACTACTCTTGCCTCTCCTGGCCTTACCAGCGCACGCTTGGCAACACAACTGGGCCCCATCAGCAGAGGAAAATTAAATCAGAGAACAGTCTCTCCAATGACAAATTTTCTAGATAACAAAGTTTTAAGCCTCCACACTTCTCTTAAGATATCATTTTAATAAGTATGCAATTCTTATTAAAACATCTAACATGCTCTACAGTAACTATGCTGACCACAGTATAAGTTTTGCTTGAAATTTTAGGGTCATTAGGATCACTAAGTGCATCACCATCCTGCAGTACTGGGATGCCCCCAGTGTGGTGTGTGGGACTGTGGTCCCCCACCCTTGGTGGTTCCCAATCACTGTGCTATGGTTTTGTGTTTTTAGTATCGTTTTTCTGCCTCCTCCTTGGCTGTTAGCCATTGCTTCTTGCAGCTCCTCACTCCACAGCCTCTACCAGCACTTCAAATAGGCTGTGAACTGAAAAACCAAAATGTGTTAGAACTGTGTGTAAACCAAGAATAATAGGACCTGAGCAAAGACCCAAGAAGCTCTCCTTTAAATGAGATTCATGGATGTCAAGTCATCTCATCTGATGCTCAGGGAAGATTTTCCCATCCTTCTAGGCTTCACCTGTGCCCCAAAGTCCATGCTACCCTAATAGCAGCCTCCAGGGCTTGGGCACTGTCCAGCATGGGGAGGGGTTAAGGTTCCCTAACGCTTTCCTGGTGAGCTAGTGCTGAAAGCAGCCTGCTCAGAAAGCTCAGCCATAAAACCAAGTGGTGCTGAATGAAATCAAGGCTTCCCTAGTAGTTCAGTTGGTAAAGAATCTGCCTGCAATGCAGGAGACCTGGGTTTGATCCTGGGTCAGGAAGATCCCCTGGAGAAGGAAATGGCAACCCACTCCAGTACTCTCTTGCCTGGAGAATTCCATGGACAGAAGAGCCTGGCTGAATGAAGTCAGAGCCGCTGAGGAGGGTTTTTAAGTTATCTGAAGTCTTGTGGTTCCAAACATGCTCTCCTCTGCTTCACTCTCCTTAGGAAAACAGGCTCTTGTGGGGGCCTTGAGGAGCAAAGAACCACAAACTGCTGAGCATGCATTTTGATGGTTACCAGCAAGGCCCCTGGGAGAAGGCAATGGCACCCCACTCTAGTACTCATGCCTGGAAAATCCCATGGACGGAGGAGCCTGGTATGCTGCTGTCCATGGGGTCACTAAGAGTCGGGCACGACTGAGTGACTTCACTTTCACTTTTCACTTTCATGCATTGGAGAAGGAAATGGCAACCCACTCCAGTATTCTTGCCTGGAGAATCCCAGGGACAGAGGAGCCTAGTGGGCTGCCGTCTCTGGGGTCGCACAGAGTCGGACACAACTGAAGCGACTTAGCAGCAGCAGCAGCAGCAGCAGCAAGGCCCCTGAGAGACAGAGTTTTCTGAAGTGAAACAGAACCCAGAGGCCTTCACAGGGACTCACTACGGAATCAACTCAGATTCCAAGCACCCTGTGCTGTGCTCAGTTGCTCAGTCATGTCCCACTCTTTGTGACCCTTTGGGCTGTAGCCCACCAAGCTCCTCTGTCCGTGGGATTTCCCAGGCAACAATACTGGAGCGGGTTGCCATTTTCTCCTCCAGGGGATCTTCCCAACCCAGGGATTGAACCCACTTCTCCTACAGCTCTGGATTCCTTACCATTGAACCATTTAGGGAAGCCCCTCCAAGTACCTTGCTTCCATCCAGTTATGCCCAAGGAAGACAGTTAGCACCTCTCTCTCCCTCTCAAGTAAATGACGTTCAACAACAGGATATAAAAGTACTTTCTTTACAGGAAGTAGTTTGAACTGTATTATGCCACATCTGTTAGATGTGTGTACACATGCATATTTACAGGAAAAAAATGATGGAAAGTCTAGACATCAGATGTTACTTAGTGATTCACTCCAAGTATAAAATTACGAATTTTCTCATTTTTATATTTTGGTTTCTCAAGTTTCTTTTGTTGAGTACATATAATGTTTCTAGTTAGCCAGATGAAAGTTTTTTTTAACAAAAATTATTTTTTAAATGTTTTTGGGACTTGCCTGGTGGTCCAGGGGCTAAGACTCCAGGCTTCCACTGGAGGTGGGCATGGGTTCAATCCCTGGGCAGGGAACTAAGATCCCACATGCTGCATGGTGTGGCCAAAAAACAAAATTAAATTAAAATATTTTTGTCACTTAAAAACATCATCCTCGGTCCCTTGTATTTCCTTCTTTCTGCACCAGCTAAACCTCCCGAGGTCTGAATCCAATGGGAGTGCCCTGGTCCCAGCAGCCCAGCTCCTTTTTGAGATGCATTGCAGGCCTAACTCTCACAGGAGAGCAGGGTCTTTGGGAGACCGAGGTGACAGCAGCCCACCTCATTCCTTGCTGCTGCCTTGGCTTCTGCAGTCCCGGAAAAGGGCTGTATTCACATGGTAACCCCTCTGCTCCAGCTCCTGGGGCTTTGAGGAGCTGTGACGGGCTGTGTGAGTCCAGAGTACAGTCCTATTTTTTTCCCTTTGGCCGCACTTCACGCTGTGTGGAACTTTCCCGACCAGGGATCGAACCTGAGCCCTGTGCAGTGCAAGCGCAGAGTCTTAACCACTGCACTGCCAGGGAACCCCCAGAGTACAGTCTTTGATGGCAGGTGCATCGGCCTCCGGCACGTCCTAGACCTGTGGGACTCTGTGCTAACAAACCATGTAGTCCCCCTGATCCTTGCTTTTCTCATCATCAGAACGGGAGTACAGCTCGTCACTGGAGATTAGATGAGATGATACGTGCCAAGAGGGCACAGAAGGGCACCCCTGAAGCGTGGATATTGTTCTTATGGAGAACACCTAGAACACAGGGGTGTCAGTGCAGAGTCTGTCTCACCCTGGCATCCCTTCACAATACCCTAGGAAGCTTGTAAATGATTCTGAGGTCCAGGCGAAGCGGAGACCTCCGTGTGGCTCCAGCCACAAGCACTGCCTTTAACCCTGCCTTCCTTTCCCTCCACAAGCCCATGTCCATGGCATCCCTCCCATCCGCTCGACATCACCACCTCCAGGAGGCCCTCAACAAGTCTCTCATGCTAACTATAGAGTCCCTTCAACACCCCAATTTGAGGTCGAATTCATGTGGAATTTGCATTTGCCACTGTATCAACTGGAAAACATTCTCAAGTTAATTCTCATATTTGTAATTTCTACCTGTTTGTTTTCTATCTGATGTTGAGCAGATGAAGCTTTCTGGATGCTGGGACATGCTCTGGGCTCTGTGCACACTCCAGCTGATCAAAAAAAAAAAAAAAAGGCCAACTGATGCTGTGGACCAGTGGTTTCCAAAGTATAGTCTCAGAACCTGCAGTGTCAGATCACCTAGGGGTTTGCTAGGAGAGCAAGGTCTCAACTCACCTGGAAACCATCAAGTCTGCTAGTTAACTCTGGCGGTGGAGCCCAGTTTCTCTTTTAACGAGCCCTTCAGGTGGCTCTGGGCTTGCTCATGTTGGAGGATTGCTAAATTAAGCTAAGAGCTAGTCTCCACCTGTGTGCCAAAGAAGGCCTTTGCTTCCCCAGTAAGAACAGGGCCAGCAGAAGTTAGCAATCTGTCAGTGTTCCATGGTCCACGGGTGTGTATATAACGTTTCACAAGAACAGAACCTGCTATGAATAGTCACATCTGCAAACACATATCCGAAAAAAACCTCTGCAGTACAGTTTCAGCCTGTTGCCTATTTTATTGCTGGCATTCCTCATATGACAATTCGCCAGAAAACTAAAGTTTATCCCTTAGAAGTCCATTTTTTAAACCTAACTTTTCCTGCATTAAGTGGACTACCTTGACAAAGTGGACCACGGGCCAACTGAAGTAGGTGGTGAGGTTTGGATATTTTTACAAAAGCCTCAGGTTTCCTGCCACTTTGGGTCTTGTGCTTGCTTTTCTAGACTTATCTGGCTGCTCCCACCTTTAGCAGTTATCACATGTTGCTTCCTCAGTGTGGGTGCCTCAAACAGCTCCAGCCTCCCTTCTAATCTGGTTGAGAAGACTGACAACCCTGCTCAAAGTGTGAGTAGACCAAGAGGAAAGAGGCCTGCGGGCGGATCCGACGGGTCAAATCCTGGGCCTGGCAAGCCAGCCTGTCTCTTTCACCAACCACGCCCCTCCATGTGCCCCAGGCCACCCAGATGGATGGGACTGCTTCTAGGGTGCTCAGTATTTAGTTTTAACTGAATTCTTCCAAACAGGGGTGGGCAGAAATGTCAGTTTTGCCATCAAGGTGCAGCTAGGGAAGTCAGGTTACCTGGTCCTGAAGCTTCTGGAACATCAGTGGATGTGGTTCCTCCAGGATCTTCTCATTGAGGCGGGACTGGCCCTCGACGTTGACTTGGGACGAGGCCTTGCTGGACAGAAAGGTCATGTAGATCTCCTTTGCCTTTTCCTGCATCTGCGGGGAGACACGGAGAGCCTGTCTGTCATCTGTGAGCACAGCCCTTGCCAGTCGGAGCCCAGAAGGAACCACTGCTGGAAGAGCCCTGGGGGATCTGGCTGTGGCTCCAGAGCTAAGCTGGATGAGGGGGTCAGGGGGGCGGAAGGCTCATGGTCACCCTGCCCCTTCCCCTCCCCTTCAATGCATCTGTGGCCACATCACCTGCCTCAACATCTACACTATTCATTCCGAAATGAGGACAGGAAGAATCCCAGCCCAGTGTGGGACATTCAGTAGCATTCATGACCATGCTGTGAATTCTCCAAATTAAGGCCTCATGAGAAAATTTTGCTGTTGTTGTTTAGTCACTCAGTCGTGTCCAATTCTTTGTGACCCCATGGACTGTAGCCGGCCAGGCTCCTCTGTCCATGGGACTTCCCAGGCAAGAATACTGGAGTGGGTTGCCATTTCCTTCTCCAGGGCATCGTCCCAACCCAAGGATTGAATCTGCATCTCCTGCATTGGCAGGCAGATTCTTCTCCACTGAGCCACCAGGGAAGCCCCATGAGAATGTTATTCAGCCATAAAAAGGAATGAAGGACTGACACATTCTGCAACATCGATGAGCCTTGAAAGCATTATGCTCAGTGAAGGAAGTCAGACATGAAAGGCTACATGTTACATGATTCTATTCATATGAAATATTTAGAATAGGCAACTCCATAGAGACAGAGAGATAAGTGGTTGGCTCGGGGAGGGGGAAACAGGGAGTGACTGCTTAACGACTAAGGGCTTTGTTTGCAGTGATAAACAAGTTCTGGAACTAGACAGTGGTGACAGCCGTGTAATACCGTGAATGTATTCAATGCCACTGAACTTTAAAATGGTTAAAATGCTAAACATGAGAGCCCTAAAAATGGTTCAGTTCAGTTCAGTCGCTCAGTCGTGTCCGACTCTTTGCGACCCCATGAATGGCAGCACACCAGGCCTCCCTGTCCATCACCAACTCCCGGAGTTCACTCAGACTCACGTCCATCGAGTCAGTGATGCCATCCAGCCATCTCATCCTCTGTCGTCCCCTTCTCCTCCTGCCCCCAATCCCTCCCAGCATCAAAGTCTTTTCCAATGAGTCAACTCTTCCCGTGAGGTGGCCAAAGTATTGGAGTTTCAGCTTTAGCGTCATTCCTTCCAAAGAAATCCCAGGGCTGATCTCCTTCAGAATAAAAATGGTTAGCATGGTAAAATGTATGTCTATTTCACCATGGGTGTGCTCAGTCATTCAGTCATGTCCAACTCTTTGCAACCCTATGGACTGTATCCTGCCAGGCTCCTCTATCCATGGGATTATCCTGGTAAGAATACTGGAGTGGGTTGCCGTTTCCTTCTCCAGGGGATCTCCCCAACCCAGAGATTGAATTTGCCTCTCCTGTATTGGCAGGCAGATTCTTTACCACTGAGCCACCAGGGAAGCCCCATGAGAACATTATTCAGCCATAAAAAGGAATGAGGACTGACATATTCTGCAACATTAATGAACCCTGAAAGCATTATGCTCAGTGAAGAAAACGAGACATGAAAGGCTACATGTTACATGATTCTATTCATATGAAATATTTAGGCAACTCCACAGAGACAGAGAGATAGATAAGTGGTTGGCTCGAGGAGGGAGAAATGGGGAGAACCACCCAAGAGGCCATGGATTCTTTACAGCCATTGGCAGGCAGATTCTTTACCACCGAGCCACCAGGGAAGCCCCTTTTATTTTACCACAATACCAAAAAAATCAAGTTAAACCATGAACACATATCCCAGCCAGTGATCAAGCCCCTATTAAGTGCCAAACACAAGCTAGGCATTTTACATCTATGGTCCAATTTCCTTAATCCCTCAGGAGTCCAGCAAAGTGCCATCTTCCTGTTGCTGCCATGTCCCTGATGGGGACACAGAGGCCAGGAGGGGTGATATGGGTTATCCATGAAGCCTGCAGAGAGACATGGGACGATCTGACTCCCGAGCCTTGCATTTCTGCTCAGTTTCACACCTGTGACATACATTATCTGCCCCCTCCCTGCCCCTGGTGATGCACTGTCAGCCCTGCAGGACCGGGGTTTGTTTTCCCAGAACTAGAGATGAGCGTTAGCAAGAGATAGAACATGCCGCCTGCCCTGAACCCCAAGAGCAGTCAGGCCAGAAGGCATCAGCCCTAAATAGGCACTGCCCTGGGAGGGCTTGTCAGCGGGGTTGGAAAAGGTATGCACACCTGCACTCAGGCCGCACCGAAAGCCAACAGTGACTGGTGCAGGAACGTGCTGTTCAGTCTCTCAGTCATGTCTGACTCTTTGCGACCCCATGGACTGCAGCACGCCAGGCTTCCCTGTCTATCACCAACTCCCGGAGCTTGCTCAAACTCATGTCCATCGAGTCAGTGATGCCATCCAACCATCTCATCCTCTGTCATCCCCTTCTCCTCCTGCCTTCGATCTTTCCCAGCATCAGGGTCTTTTCCAATGATGGCAAACGCTTTGTCTTACAAACAGCAGGCCTCCATGCGAGGGTCTGCAGGACATTCCCTGAAGGCTGTCTGCTCTCTGACTTCCTGTGCTCACCCCGCACAAGGCTGTTTCTCCAAACATTAGAGCCTCAGGAGTAGCCCACCCTACAGAGGAAGCCAGACAATAAAAGCCTCAGAAATGGAGCTATGGAGCTATGATTTGCACAGGAAGTCAGGGGCTTCTCAGGGTCTATGTGGAAAACTTCACTCTCTCTAGATAGCCCACCTGGGGTCCTGCATGCTGCAGGACTTGGCCTAGGAAACCCCAGGCTCTGAAAACCCTTTGGGCTCATAGAAACCACCGGAAGGCTTCAACACTTGATGCTGAAAGGAGGACAAAGGCAATCCTTTCACTTCTTTTGGTTCCGGGGACTAGCAGACAAAAGATCTCATGAGAAGGAGGTCTGACCCATCTCCCATCCCCCAGAAGAAAACCTTGGCTAGAAGTGTGGGAAGACCACCCAGGTGGGAGCCTTAAGGTAACATGGCTGTTGGGGGGGCAGGCCAGGAGGCCATCGAGGAGACCCAGGGGGCCTGTGCGTCAGGGTCACACACCCCTCCAAGACCCACTCATTTCAGGAAGCTCTGAGCCTCCCTCCCACCACCCCCATTCTGTCAGAAAGGAACGTTTTTGGAAAACCACTTCCTGTTTCAACGATAATTCATAAAAGCAGACTTTTAACCAGTCAGATTAGCAAACTCCATGTAGGGCCCTAGAAGAAGAAATGGCTTTAGGCCTCCCCTCCCCCTTGAACATTCACTCACACACACACACACACACACATTTTCCAGATGGATCCAGGCTGTCTTGGGTGGTTCTGAAAAGAAGAAGTGTACTGAGTAGCTTGAGGCTTAGAGGTGGGGGTGGGGGGAGAGCAGGAAGCAGGTTTGTGGGGGACGCCTGTAGGTATACAGGCCTCGGGCCTCTCAGCCCCACCGTGTGTCTGCAACCACCTCGAGGATCTGTCGAAGAGTGCAGGATCCCTGAGGTGCCTGGACATGGGCCACTCTCATCTCTGGCTGATGGCTCGGGGTGACAGCTTCATGGGCAAAGCTTATCTGGCCGGGGTAGGAAGCGTGACTGAGAAGGGAAACCCTGAGACTGCTGACCACAAGTTGGTCACAGGAAGGCCTGGTGTCCACGCCGAGGATGCATAACAAAAAAGAAGAAGCGGGTCTCTCGAGTTATTTGGGGATATTTTCCAGAGCGTGGTTAACCCTATTCTAGTTCCTGTCGGGAAAGGGTGAGACCATCCCCCACTGGTGGGGGCCCCCAGGGTCTAGGACCCGAGGTATGATGTGGAAGGATGGCTGGCCACTCTCTTCCAGTCATTTCAGCCTCCACCAGAGCATCTGCACTGCCATGGACAGCAGCCACACCCGGCTCCCACTCCTGCCCCAGAAGGTGCTGGAAAAGGATCACCCCTGGGTGCAGGTGATGACTCCCGGTATCAACCTGAAGACCCCCGTTAGAAGCCGTGTGTAGCCAGGTCTGCCTCCCAGACATGGTCCCTAGCCCAGGGCCTTCCTCCCAGCCCGGCAGCGCATCAGACAAGAGCAACGTCAGCACTCAAATGCCGCTCCCAGCAAGTGCACGTTTAGGAGAAGCAAACTCACTTGAGTATCATCAGCCCCAGAAAGATAAATCGACCCAGAACAAAGGCAAAGGCATTCGCAGACCATAGTGCAGATGAGCACTCCTCTGGACGTTCTGGCTTCTCTCCCTCATTAGTAAGTGTGCTTTAACTTTATCCACTGGGAGAAATAAAAGCTTTTACTCCACATGCCCCTGTAGTTAATGACTTCTCACTGAAACATCTCAAAAGAAAGCACAAGTGCACTTTCTGTCTCCACTTTCTCCCTTCCACCTGCTCCCCCATCCCTGGCTCCTGCCCTCCCACCGGCTCACCGATACCCTTCTTCTGGACCGCTCTCCAGGCCCCCACACTGCTCACCCCCATTGCCCTCTCAGGATTCTCCAACACCTCGCTGCTTCTGTATCCTTTGCCAGCTCCTGTCCCTCTGTCCCCCCCATCCCTGCAAATTCTGGGGTTTCCTGAGTTTGGCCCTAGGCTGACCACTTTCCTAACCACATGGTCTTCCAAGATTCCAGCCCATTCCTCTGCCCCAAGCAACTTACCATGCAGATAACTGGTGTCTAGAATTGTGGGCTTAGATATCCCACAGACATCTCACACCTAAAACCAAGGAAAGGAATGGTCCCCTTCTGGCCTGGGGGGGTCTCCCTGTATCCACTGCAGGAACCTGGGGGTGGTGATCCCCTAACACCCCACTCATCTCTGCACCCTGCCTGTCACTGAGTCCTGCTCACCTGGCCTCCGTCAGCCCCTCCCCTGCTGTTCCCATCACTCTGCCAGAGATGGACAATGGGACAGGACAATAAGAAAAGGCAAAGATCAAGCCACACACTACCTGTGTTACTATCAGCTTCAGAAAGAGACTGAGGCAAGGAAAAGGTCAAGTGAATGATTTGAGATAACTTCTGAGAAGGGGCTCAGGAAACAGAAAGCAGTTGGAGGAACAGTGAACGACACAGCAGACAGCAGCAGGAGGAAACCTAGGCCCTGCAAGTTTGTGGGGTTGCAAAGTAGCATCCTCACATGGTAGGGACTCAAGGGCCTCTGGGAACCCAGGCGGGAGGGAGGAAGAGGGCAGCAGGAAGAAGCCGTGAGACCCCCAGGTTCTGACCCATAGCGCTGAGCAGTCATCTCCTCCCTCCCCACCCACCTACCACCCCCACCCCCCAGCCTGGAGTTTTCTTCTCTTGAAGACAGAGAAAGGCGGGAGGGAAAGGAAGAGATGCCAAACTGAATACAAGGGTTAACTGAAAATCCGCATACAGATTCCTGCCAATACAGGGAACGCAGCAAATTTCTCCCAACCCAGCTCACTGGAAATATGTTCAGTTTATAAGCCTATCAGGCTTGCCACCACCAGGACGAGAGGGCCCCGGTCTATAGGAAACAGAAGCGGAAAAAATTCCATAGAAAGATTTAAAGATAAAGTTGAAATCTCCAAAAGAAAATGTAGGAACTGAAAGGTACAAAGATGAAAAGCTCAGAGGGAAAGACGAGGAAACTAAAGACTCAGTCCAGAGGAGGAGGGCCATCATTGGGAGAGAAACCAGAGAGACCGGAAGGAAAGAAGTTTCAAAAAAAATAATGACAATAAAAATACGAGAACATTTCCCAGAACTACAAATTTCCAGATGAAAAGGCTCCAGAAAATGTCCCACACAATGAATGCACCTCGCCCAGCTCCCAAGCCTCTGACTGTACAGCTTTAGAATACTGGTGATGAAAAGAGGGCCTTATGTCATTCCGGAGAGAAAAAGCAAAGAAAATGAAACAGCTTACATGTAACACACTGATTTGTGACAAAAATGGAAGATAATGGGACAATGCCTTCAAAGTTCTGAATGAGTTTTAACCTGGAATTCAATTTTATGCCCTTGGATTACCCATGAAGCAGGAAAATAGGAAAACAATTAACATTTTCACTCAATAAGATCTTTAAAGGTCTACCTGCTGTGTGCCCTTTCTCAAGAAGTTATGACTGGTCTTGCTCCATTAAGATGAGGAAGTGACTCAGGACAAGTGAGGGCCTGGGTCCAGATGACAGGAGAGGGGCAAAGGGAGTGGCCACTGGCAGCAAAGAAAGACCTGGGAACATCTGGGTGGGAGCTGTGGTCTGAGGGCCCCAGGAAGGGCCCCCAGGGGAATCTGGACTGCAGAGATGACGAGAGGCCTGAGCCACATCATAACAAGAAGCATTTCACAGGCTACTAGAAAGTATAAAAAGAAGAAAAGCAAAAAACAGTCCAGGGACTTCCCTGGTGGTCCAGTGGTTAAGAATCTGCCTGCCAATACAGGGAACACAGGTTCGATCCCTGGTCCGGGAAGATCCCACATGCCTCGGGGAAGCTAAGTCCATGCTCCACAACTGCTGTAGCCGCGCTCAAGAGGGTAGCCCCACTTGCTGTGACCAGAGAAAGCCTACAAGTAGCAAGGAATACCCAGTGCAGCCATAAATAATAAATAAATAAATTTAAAAAAAATGATCCAAGAAGGAAAAAAAAAAATGTAATCGTAGCATCTTCTTTGGCTCAGTAGCAAACAATACACAATAAAGTTTTAATAATGAAAATGCCGTAGACAGGGCTATAAAGTAAGTAGAAACTCATAGTAATGGTGAAAAGACATGAGGAGAGGATATTGGAGAATGATGAAGTGAGCCAGGACGGGGTGGAGATGCCGGCCAGGCCCACACCGGGCCCCAGACCACACTATGAGCCGCTGAGCTCCTATCCGCTCCTGCCTGGACCCAGCCATGTCCTTGTCAAAGGTCAGAAAGACACAGCCCAAAACCAGAGAGAGAGGGAAATCTGGAGGCTCCTGAGGGCTGACGGGAACGAGACCTTCATACTCCATTCACTTGTGAAGTGAATGAGCTTCATGTAAGGAGCACTTTTGGATCTTTAAATAATATATATATATATATATATATATATTTAATAAAGAAGATGATGTGTTAGTCTTTTTAGGAAGACCTTTACGGTTACTTTAAATAAGAACACCAAACACTAAAATCCTGGATCAAGTTTTAGTGTTAAATATAATAAAATTAATAAACACGAAGATCCCCTGGAGAAGGAAATGGCAACCCACTCCAGTACTCTTGCCTAGAAAATTCCATGGACAGAGGAACCTGGTGGGCTACAGTCCATGGGGTAGCAAAGAGTCAGAGAAGACTGAGCGACTTCACTCTTCTTTTATAGACCCCTCCCTCTGGTTAACTCTAAACCACTATAAAAAGGCAAGGTACTTACTGTTTGTTACATTTAAATACCAGTGCAAGTTGCTCTCAGAGCTTTGATTATTAGAAATCTTGCACCACCCCACCACTTCCCCACCCCCACTCAGTTTGGTTTTTACAAATCTGTAGGAGCTGCTGTATCCATTTCAGTCACTGTCACATAGTAAATAGGCCCTTTATACATGTGCTGATGAATGAATGAGTAAAAATGAATGAATGAATGAGGGATGGCCAAAGAACAAACACCTTCTTGGAGCTTTTTCAGAGGTTTTAAAAGACATGAATGTTGCTCTGTGTTAGAAGGTAGATGTATCTCCCGTACTAACTCACAGGGAAGAGGCCCTTTATAGAAAAATGTCAAACCATAAAGAAATTGCCAAGGGAGAGAACGGCTCTGAAAGCTGTCTGCAGAATAGGAACACATGGCAGTTACAACCCTCAGGAACCCCGAGACGGGAGGGGGGCAGGCATCACCTCCCAACTTCCTAAAGCCCCAGCACCCCCCACCATAAACAGAGCACTGAGACCCTCCCAAACTAAAGGGTTGCTTTCCTGCCTGCCAGGGGGCAAAGCACAGACCAGGGAAGGCAGTGAGGGCACAGATGGGTCCACTGTTTGGAGTTTCTGAGAATTCAAATCCCAGAAGAACAGAGAGCACGCCCCTCTCTCAAGTCTACCCCTAAAACTGTGACTGCTGCTCAAGATGAGCAGGGAGGCCAGGATCCTGCCCATCGTGGGTCCTCAGGGGTCAGCTGACCTGAGTGGAGATCAGGGAGGACCCAGTGAGCCAGGGACCATCCTAGGCTTGGGACAGAAGACAAACAAAGCTCGCCAACCTTAGACAGCCCTCATGATAAAGGGAAAGCCAAACTGCACAGGAGATAAATAAATATAAGGTACCAGGTAAGTTAGTAAGAGCTTATGGAGCCATCTGACTGGATCATGATAGTAAAAGAATGAAAACAACACCTAGCACAGGTCCAATTTAAACCAGGCAAAGGTGAGACCGGCCTCCATCTTACAGCGGCCTTAGTTCACGGTAGAGACAGACAGTCAACAAACTCCCTGCCGGCTCAGACGTGACGAGTCTGATTGTGAAATGCAGTTGGGCTGACTTCTCCCTGGGCCATGTCCTCCTCTGCATCTTAAAATTACTGAAGCAGAACTTAGTTCTGGTTTTACTTCCCTGCGGCCGGACCCGCAAGACGGTCTGGAGAGAGAGCCGGGCTGTATTCCCAGCTCTGCACTGAGCCTGGGGGGCCGTGGGCGAGCCACAGCCTAACCTCTCAGACTGCAGCCCCGGTGTCTGGGAGGAGGGGGAACGGTCAGGACGCTGAGTGTGATGACCGGGAAGGAGGTGTGGACCCCACGGGCCTCCCGGATGGGATGCTCCGTCTGTCCCAGAGCCGTCCACATCCGCATGCAGCTGATGGGCGAGGCAGCGTTCACTGCCCTGAAGCAACATCCAGACCTCAGGACAGAAACCCTGGGTGTCAGGGCTGGGGGTACAGAGAGGGGCTGCTGGATTCTGGAGGCTCTGGCTGTAGGAGCTGGATGGGCTCATGCACCCCCAGCCCATGGCTTTCCAGTCTTTACTTTGGCACCCGGGTTCTCCCACCATGACCCCACCTCCCTCCCAGCACAACGTGCAAACAGGCACAGCGAAGCCAGCCCGCCCCCAAACACGAGCCTCCTGTCACCTGGTCTTCATTCAGCTCTTCTCTCCAGGCCTTCCTCCCCACAGGCTGTACCCTCTTCCGGGAACACTCCGCCCACCCCCATCCCCAGACTCCACTGAGGTGTCAGCTGAAGAGTCACTTCCCCAGAGCCCTGCCCAACACCGACTGCCTGTGCTCCCACGGAACCTGCACTTCCCATTTCTGGGCTCATCGCACTTGCAAAGGCTTGGTGAACAGGGAGCTTCCCCTCTCGGGGTCTGTTCCCTAAAGAGGCTCGGCTGTCTTGTCCCCGCATGTTGCCCATGCTTTCTACAAGGCCTGGCCCTGAGCAGGTGCACTGCGGAGGTCTGGCAAACTCAACTGAATGGAAGGGCATGTCAGCGTCACGGGCAGGGACACCTGGGAGGCTCAGGAGGCAAGTCCCAGCTCAGCCGTGCAGGGACCTCCGCTGCCTGGTTTGCGATATAGAGGAGTGGCTGGCTAACTGGTCAGCCCCTCGCACCTCCAACATGCAAACTGAGGCAGAAGAATGGCCATCTGTCCCACTTGACTCTGAGCTAGGGCTTTAGGGTGGAGCCAGATGAATCCATTGCTCAGGTCAGCATTTATCGACAGTGGCCCCTGGGCTCTGGGCTGGGTGCTGGTGGCCAAGGAGAGCTATGGGTGAGACAACAGCCAAGTGTTAGTCGTTCAGTCGTGTCTGACTCTTTGCCACCCCAGGACTGCAGCTCACCAGGCTCCTCTGTCCATGGGATTCTCCAGGCAACAATACTGGAATGGGTTTCCATTCCGTTCTCCAGGGGATCTTCCTGACCCAGGGATGCAACCCAGGTTTCCTGCATTGCAGGCAGATTCTTTACCATCTGAGCCACCAGGGAAGCCCAAAGGGCTCAGGCAAAGTCATCCAGGGGGGAGAAGCAAGAAGGAAGCCAATGTCAAGGATCATGCCCAGGATGGCTTTCTGGGCTAACCTGGGAATTCCAGCTCCAGGAATCTCGGAATCCATCTATCCTTGCCCCTGCAGAAGGGAAGGCGTGGAACAAAGGCCACACCACTCCATCTTGGGGAAAGAGTGTCTGAGGCAGAAAAGCCTTTGAATAAACCAATGACAGATATTTTCTGCAAACACATAATGGCTTCTGGCTTCATGAATTCCAGCTTTTTGGAGCCAGAGGCTTAAAAACTGGCAGCCCACAAGCCACATCTGCCCATGGCTATGTTTTGTTTGGCAGGAAAGGTTTTACATTTTTTTTAAATTAGTTCCATCATTTATAAGATTGGATGGTTTCACATAAGAAACCAAACATCCAGCTTCTCTGGAAAAACAGGCAGCGGTTGGACTGAAGATGGGAGAAGATGCCCTAAGAAGCAAGGTCCCTCAGGGTTCTGGGGCAAGTGAAGACCTAAGTGAGTAGAACCCAAGGCAGGGAAAGCTCAGACAGCCACAGACCACAAAGCATTTGCTGCCAAAGTCAGCTAAACAACCAGCCACTGGAGGCAGGACAGGCCACCCCCTAATGCCCCAATCCCCACCACTCCCTACAGCCTCACACCAAAAACCTCCTTCATGCACATTATTACCAGAAGATACCCTGGAGGAGAAAATGGCATCCCACTCCAGTATTCTTGCCTGGAAAATCCCATGGACAGAGGAGCCTGGTGGGTTATAGGTCCATAGGCTTGCAAAGAGTCAGACACAACTGAAGCCACTTAGCATGCATGCATGTAGGCATTTAGCCATGAGCCTCTTAGAAAGACACAAGCACGAGCCTTGTAAACACATCCAATCCACAAGCCTCCTTGCCCAGAATCTCCTCCACCTCCCCTGACACCCAACCTTCAGTGGCAGAAAATCCGGCTGACATTGGAATTAAAGACTACCTCCTGCAAAGAGCACATATTCACCCAGGAGAACAGTCAGAAGCTTTCTATGTGGGATGCCTGCCAACTACAAGATGTTTTGTAAAGATAGATTGAATAATTGACGGTCCATCTGATGCGCCTTGTGCTTTTATCACCACGCATCTGCTTTACGATGTCCATACAAAACGCCAACATGCCAAGCCCCGGAGGGAGCGTTCACATAAATTATTCATGAAAAATAAAATCATACTCGATGACAGACTCTCAGTGACTTAAATCGTTATTTTTACTTTAAATATCTGTCCATTTGAAAATAGATTAACACACTCTTTTAAAAATTGTTAATATTTGATCAACACAAGGTAAGCTATTCTGAATCTTAAATCCTCCCCTAAATCTAATATGGTTTGGATTTCTGTTGGCAATTTCAAAATTTATTGGAAAGGCAATTGTAACTTTATAAAGAAAGAAAAAAAGTTAGCAAGAACATGGTTACAGAATGAAAGAAGTACCTGCTTTTTATCTTGTGTTTTCTTAAAATCTTCACATGCTAGCCAAAATAATACATTTTCTTCACTGAATTCCTTTTTTAAAAATTCCTATGGATGAAGAGAAGAAAAAAATATCAAACAGTATTCTACTTAAAAAACAAAGAAACAACGCATTTTCCTTCAAAAAGTGATAAGTCAAAATTCAACAAATGAGCACGTTCATTCACTCTGTAAAAGCTCCACCCCCAAAACAGAGTTATGCTTAATGTTAAAAGCTAGAATTTCATATGCATTCGAACTTAATGGTTTTAACATTGTGAAGAAGTGTAAAAACGGAGCAGGAATCTACTCAACAGTTCTCAACTAACAATAAATTACCAAAAAGTAAATTAAAGTGGAAGATATATTAGCTCCTTCCAGACAGTGTTTAAACAAAGTACATTCCTCTAAAATCAGGCTCATTTTTTTTTAAACAAAAGAAAAGAAAACATATTAAGCATGTCTAAAAACGCCACAATGAAAACTATTTTAAGTTGGAGGTGCGCTTTCTTTCGGCAGATGTTGGGGGTCAGTGGCACAGCCAGCTATCCTAACGTGCACGGAAAAGTTTTCTCCCCAAGATCTAGATGGTGCTTACAAAGGCCCTGTGTCCAGGGGTGGCTGCCACCCGCTCCCTGGAGTCTGCAAAGGGAATCAACAGCATGATGGCTTTTGATGGCCTGACCCAGGGCTAAAGACAGAAGTCAGTGCGACTCAGGCAGATACAGGCATTCTTGAAATTTACAAGTTCTTCTGACACCTGGGGTTTCTGGAGGCCATTTTAGGTAGTCCTGACATTTCCCCACCCGCCTGTCCTCCTTTGAGTTCAGCTTCACTTTACCAGCTGTTGTCCAGCTCTTTCACTCTATGAGCAGTGTATCCTGAGAAGCCCCAACACACAAGAGAACAAACCTTCACGTCAGGGAGACCCTGACCACCCCCTCCTAGGTGTCACGGAGCTGGAAATTCTTTGCAGATTCTGCCCATGGCACAGTACCTCTTCCCCATCCCCCACCCCTCCCAGTTATATAAAAACCAGACACAGTCAGTGCAAGCCCCTCAGTGCTGGTCCATGAGCACCCGGGAAAGCATTCCCATGTTGGTCATGACAGGTGAGAAGTTCTTTCTCTCAAGTTGGGATGGACAGTATCAAAAACTGGCCTGTGTTTCCCCTACAGGCTTCTAAACTTCTTTGTGTGGTGTGTCATTTCCGGTCAACAAGGAAAAAGGCACACCCTAAATCTTTTCACGCCTTCTGGGTCTTCAAGCAGATTCTCCAGGGAAGACGCCCATTTGGCTGTGCTCTTGGGGGTCTGGTGGCTGCTGCTGGAGCTCCCATCACTGTCGTGGATGTCTGCAAAGCAAAGTTCAGAGACTGTGTATGTGATCCAAAGATACTGTCATCTTGTAAGGAGCATTATTTTCATCATCATCACCACCATTGTGACTAAGACATAGTATCAGGTTACACACCAGAATCTACTCTCTGGGCTAACACAGGGAATTCATTCATTCATTCATTCTTGACAACAACCTTATGAAGTGGGTGCTACCATTCCATTTTACAGATGCAGAAAACTGAGGCTCAGAGTCAAGAAGGGACTTGTCACTTTCCAACACTCCCCATACATCCTTCCGCCACCCACATATCCACTGGCCGACCCACAGGCAGCCTTCAGGTCTCCCTCAAGCCCTCCTTCCAGGGACCTTGACTCAACGGCAACTCGTCCCCATTGCTTTCTGTGCGCAGTCTTGTAATTACCCTGCTGTGTTGTGACTGTTTGCACAGTCGGCTCTCACTAGTCTGAAAGCTCCTCTGTGTCTTGATCTTGTATCTCAGGAGGGAGCTCATTGCCTGGCACATAAAGAAAGTACCAGAGTTGGGACTAAGGTGGGGAAAGGGAGACAATGGACACAGGTGCAAATTTTAAGGGGACGCCAAAAAACTCAGGCATCAGATAAAAGAGATTTTCATGCAAAAATATATTGAAAAAACAAAATTAATGCAAAAAATTCCATAATGAGCAAACACTAAAGACAGAGTCGTTATAACTGACTTTTCCTGTGCCTCTCAGACTCCAGTATGGCTTGGCGTCACCCTGGCACAAAGGATAAAGACTAAATGAGTTAATGACTGCACGTGCCCAGCTCATGCACTCTCTTCCTGTTGCCTCCAAAAAGAGCCTCTTGATTAAAGGAAAGGGGACTGGCACCTCCAACTAACGTACTCCGGCTACTTGCCTGAAGGAGGAAGCAACAGCACAAACACATCTCATCTCACTTGGCCCCTCCCTGGAGTCAAGGGAAAAACCATGGAATGTCGCTTCAGATGGGCCCAGGTTCCAAAGCCATTTTGGCCAATTTGAACTACGTGCCTGGTTGAGCCACTCACTTGTGTCCAACTCTTTGCAACCCCGAGGACTGGAGCTGGCCAGGTTCCTCTGTCCATGGGATTGACTCAGCAAGAAAACTGGAGTAGGTTGCCATTTCCTCCTCCACGGGATCTTCCCAACTCAGGGATCGAACCTGCATCTCCTGCATTGCAGGCAGATTCTTTGCCACTGAGCCACCAGGGAAGCCCTTGAACTATTAATATGTGAACATGGGCAAAACTGTCTGTAAGATGAAGATAATCTCCACATCCCTCGGGGTTATCGTAAGGATTAAAGAAGGAAACTCATTAGGTAACTAGATGCTCACAGCAGACCCTCAAGAAATACTAGTTCTTCTCTCTGCTTCCTTAAAAGTATGATCTATCAAGTGAATATTTTTATAACTAACACTTCTTTTTTCATTGCTTTTTTTTTCAAAGTATAGTTATGTCTCTCTAAAGAAAAGTTTGAAGCTGGGAGGAAACAAACTTTAAATCAGGGCTCCCCAGCCTCCGGGATCTAATGCCTGGTGATCTGAGGTGGAGCTGATGTAATAAAAATAGAGTGCATCATAACTGTAATGCGCTTGAATCATCCGGAAACCATCCCCTCACCACTCCGGTCCATGGAAAAATTGTCTTCCACAAAACCAGTCCCTGGTGCCAAAAAGGTTGGGGATTGCTGCAAGGAATCGGCAAAACAAATCATTTTAAAATAAGGATAAATCTTAAAAGTCTTACGAATATTAATTGCTGCAGGTAGCTAGGGGGCCATATGGTTTGAAATGCTTTTAGAGGAAAGTTGTACCCAGAATACAATGAACTTTGAAGTACCTCCGCTTCCGTGATCTCTCATGCACTACTGGGGGTCAACACAGGTTCATGTCTGTGAACAGCAGAGATTGCGTTCTCCCAGCATCTTGCCACTAGGCTAAATAAACCAGAAGCAATACACTTTGGTGACAGAGTAAGAGAATTGTTTGGGACAAAGCCACTCCTTTGAGAGGCAAACTGACTCAAACATCACAAATGGACCTGATGCTTCTCTAAAGTGAATCTCCAGCTCGTGGATATTAAATTAGTTCTCTGCTCTCTTTGCAAATGCTAAAATGGCAAGCTTCTGAACACTGTGTTTCTTCCCAATGAAGTATAAATCAAATTAAAAGATCATTATCATAAGGAATTCTGCAGCAGGGTTCATTCTGCCAAGCATTTCACAAATTTACTCTCTGTTCTCTGCCCGAAGAATACAGTTTGATGGTTTTCTCCACTTCCCCAGCAGGTTTTCTCTTAAGTAAATAAATTAGAGACACAATTTGCTGTTCCAGGAATAAACTTAGGCAGCCAGAACTTTCTCTTGCCGTGGCAGAACAACTCCTTTGTCTATAAGGTTTCAACCTTGGCCTGTGGTGATTCCAAAACTCTATGACATTCTTTTCAATAATACATGAAACCACATTTGGGCTTTCACAGTTTCACAGTCTAGCAAGTAAATATAGTTGGTGGATTCCCATTTAGCCAACGGAGTGCTCTGGTTAACTAGATCTTCTGGTTAACTGAGAGATAAGACAGCTGTCTTATGAGACACCGTGAGCCAATCGCTTCCTCCCTCCCCCGTTTCATTTCATACTCTACTCACTTTGCACATTAGGTTTCTGGGTCAGCTTTCTGTGCCACTTGACAAAAAGTTTTACAGCTCAAAACCCACTCATCTGATCTCGTCTCCTAATTTAATAGACTGAGACATAAAGGTCCAGAGGGTAAGGTGACCCAGCTAAGGAACTGGTGGATGGAATCAGTATTGGGACTTAAATGTACAGGCAATTGTCCCCACCAGGACCACCTCCTTGGAACCCCAGGGTTCCTCAGAATACAGGAGTTTGCAAATGGGTGACCCTTCCTTTCAGTTCCCTCCTGGACTACCAGTTCCCTTCCATAGACATTGTGAAATATATCTATGGCCGACACTGTTACAAAAGGCATAGAATTTTTAGGGCTAGCTCAGAAAGCACACGGAGATACGGTAGGTACCCCCATAACCATGGTTACTGCCTTCTGGCTTTCATGCCCTGGATAAAGAAAAATTCCTTCTTGCTTTTTTGCTCACCTTCTGCCCTAACAGTCCTTACTATAAGAATCTTCTACTCACACTCTACTGTCATGTGTTTTCACTTCTCCAGAAATATTGGTTCAAATTTTGCAAAGACTTCCCGATTGTCTTTCAATTTTGATTAAGGCCTCTGCCTCTGCCTCAAAAAAAAAAAAAAAATCCTTCTTGATTGTATCAATATACATAGATAGCTCTAGTTAGAGCTACATTTGCAAACTCCATTCACTTAATGGTGTCTCTCTTTTCCAAGTCATTATCCCCAGCTTCCAATGAGCCTGACAGAGGTCCACTCCCTTTGGCACTGCCCTAGAGACTGCCTCATCACCTGAGGCATTTCCGTTCCTCGGGAGCCTCTATACAAGGAGACTTCCACTATTTTCCAATGCATACAAGTAAGGACTTCCTAAGACAACTTGGTTCACTGTAAATGTTACAATCAGTCCAGTGATGTCCAGGAGAAAGAAATAACCTTTCTTCATAGCAATCAGATATACTTCTGAGCTTAAGAATAAAGCAAAACCCAGAGGTAAAGAATCCACCTGGAATGCAGGAGATGTGGCCGGAGCAGAGGGTTCAATCCCCCTTGGGAAGATCCCCTAGAGGAGGACATGGCAACCCACTCCAGTATTCTAGCCTGGAGAATCCCAGGGACAGAGGAGCCTGGTGGACTGCGGTCCATAGGGCTGCCCAGAGCCAGACGCAACTGAGCAACTATAACAAGGGTACCCAGCTTCCCAATTCCTTCCCAGTCCCTAGCACTTGGAAACACAAAGGCCCAACACCCTTCTTTCCTTTTTCATTGACAAAAGTTTCCATTTTAGATGGATTACACAAGAAGGTAGGTTTGGAAAGGACAGGTAGAGGGACTTCCCTGGTGGTCCAGTGCTTCCACTGGAGGAGGCATGGGTTCGATCACTGGTCTGAGAACTAAGATGCCACAGGGCACAGTCAAAAAAAAAAAAAAGCACAGGAGGAAAAAAGTTAAACCTATCTATCTAGCAGCTTTAAGACCACTCAAGTTAGTAAAGAACTGTTGGTGATAACATTTGTTTGTTTCAATTTTGTTCAGTTCTGCACACTTGCTGTCATTTAGATCAGCTGCAAAGCATTTTTGCAATGAAAAAAATAGGTTTTTTACCTCCTGGGCTCTTCAAAGTATTTTAGCTTTTCAGATTTTTGCAAGCACAATACTTACTTTTCAAGAAATTCATCTTCAGATGAGTTTATTATGGGCTAGTAGTAACCATCAGAGAAGGCAATGGCACCCCACTCCAGTACTCTTGCCTGGAAAATCCCATGGACGGAGGAGCCTGGTAGGCTACAGTCCATGGGGTCGCTGAGGGTTGGACACGACTGAGCGACTTCACTTTCACTTTTCACTTTCATGCATTGGAGAAGGAAATGGCAACCCACTCCAATGTTCTTGCCTGGAGAATCCCAGGGACGGGGGAGCCTGGTGGGCTGCTGTCTCTGGGGTCGCACAGAGTCGGACATGACTGAAGCGACTTAGCAGCAGCAGCAGCAGTAGTAACCATTACACTTAAAAATTATTCACAGCATGCTGGGCACTAGCTATTCTGAGCTTTTTCCATAGGTTAAATCATCTTGTTCTCACAATGACCCTCTGATGTAGTTACGATTATTCCCACTTCACAGATGAGGAAACTGAGGCACACTAACTTGCAAGGGTCACCCAGCTTTGAAAATGGGGACTCATGGTCCAAGGCCAGGGAGCCTTGGCTCCAAAGCACAACACACCATTTGCCACTGGCTCAACTGCCATCTTTATTTTTGATATCTGCTGATCTTCACCCTCACAGAGGCCAGAACATGCCAGCCTTGAAAAGAATGGTAACAATTATGTGGGAGAAGACAGTGAAACAAGAGTCTAACTCCTCGCAGACAAAATCCCACACACGACTGGGCCAGAATCATCCAGCACATAAATACAACGGGCATATGCTTTCATTTACGTTGGTGCTGTTCTCTGCAGTCTCTGACTTCAGTAAAAGCTAATATTGCAAAGCCAGTGCACCATCCAGGTGCAGAGGCCTGAGGCTGGTTGCCTGTAGCATATTCTGTGATGCATTATTTATAGATGTTATGATGTCATATCTACCCGAGACCTTCTCCAGACATTAATTCCTTGGAAATCCACATTCAAAAGGCATCTCTAACATTCATCACAACCAAGTGCTTACAGTATAAATTCTTGCTGTTAGTCTACAGGAAGGTCTGAGTAATGATCCTGAGACAATTTCCCCAAGCCAAAGATTTTAGTAAAATCTCAATATCCAGCTTCCTCAACAGCAGAGTCAACTTACATCCTCAAAAGGTTTGTCAAAGGCACCCCCCCCCAAATGCACAGCTTATTTTTAAAAATAAACATTCAAGCCCAGGAAAAGGCAAAAACATTAGCTCTAAATTCTGAAGTGGTTGGTAATACACACACAAACACACACACACACACCAGACTCCTTTAAAATACGCAGGGAAAGTACACAACCCACAGAATTTATTCAAATCCTTGTATCACCTACATCACGCCAAACATTACATTTTTTTAAAAGTCATCCCAACTTAGAAGCGGAGAATCCATTTTTAAAATTGGTGATCCATGGAAGGCTCCAGAGAAACTGGGTCATGGAAATCCTCTATCTAAATATTCCTTAAGTGTTTATCAGCTCCAGTATCTAGCTTCTGAGAATAACGACCCTCAGGCATGCAATTCCCTTGGTTGGGAGGTTTGCATGAACTGCCATTAGCAGAAAATAAAAATAAAAACGTTTTGAAATAATCATACTAATAGAAAGCATCAAAGACCAGAACAGGCCCACAGGCTGGAGAGGTCAGCTCAGAAAAGGCCTCACTGGCATTTTCCCACGAGTTCTGAAGCCTCAAAAAAAAAGTCAAGTGCTCAACGACCCCCAAAAAGGCCCCCTGTGTACCTGTGACTGCACCATGCACACCCCGACCCTACTTTGCCTGCCAGCACCCAGCGATGGCTAAGTGGAGAGCATATCAGCTCCAGGGATGGGAACCCTCCTTACGTGCCATGCCCTGGGGACCGCCTGGGGACGTTCACGCAGCCCCACACTCCGCCGTCTTCTCAGAGACAAGTTGTACAAGACATGCAGGGGCTACGGGGCTCCTGAGCACCCTTGGGTCCAGAGGAAAAACAAGCCTCAACATCCTCTTTTGAGTGGACTAAACAACAGATGGCCACTGGTTTCCAGTTTCTACCAGAGGGAAGGAAATAAGAGCGCCAGACTGTTATTTGTAGCCTCTTAGAGTCCTCACTTTCTAGGCAAAAGCCCAGAAAAAATAAAAACTCCCCAAGAGCCCAGTTCTGGAGGTGAAAGTAAAGACCCTGACAGTGTTTTTTCTCACTTTCCAGAAGCCCCTGTGCTTCCTCTGGAACCAGTTATTGTTCAGTCGCTAAGTCATGTCCAGCTCTCTGCGACCCCCTGGACTGCAGCACGCCAGACTTCCCTGTCCTTCACTGTCTCCCGGAGTTGGCTCAAACTCACGTCCATTGAGTCGGTGATGCCATCCAACCATCTCATTCTCTGTCGCCCCCTTCTCCTCCTGCTCTCAATCTTTCCCAGCATCAGGGTACTAGACATTTATGCAGAAATGTGCCCTCGCTCTCCCCTGGCCCCTGGTGGTGGTTTAGTCCCTAAATTGCATCCAACTCTTGTGACCACATACTGTAGCCCTCCAGGCTGCTCTGTCCCTGGGATTCTCCAGGCAAGAATACTGGAGTGGGCTGCCATTTCCTTCTCCAGAGGATCTTCCTGACTCACGGATCGAACTCTGGTCTCCTGCATTACAGGCAGATTCTTTACCGACTGAGCCACAGGGCAGGCCCACCCCCAACCCCGGCCCCTACATTTGGGCAAATAAGCAACTTTTTCCCTCCAGTGTCAGTAGGGTAGACTGTGTATTTCTTGAGAGTAACAGTTGTGTCTCCCTCAGGGTCCACAGTGCTTGGCATTCATGTATAGATTTACAGTGATAACAGTTTTCTGATAGATTGTTGGGGTGGAGGGTAAGGCAGAAAGGAGGATGATGGTTGTATAAAGATCCAGCATGTACTGAACACCGATTACCTCCCGTCTCAACCCGACCACAACCCTTGGAGCCTGGGTCCATCACTGGCCCATTACAGATGAGGAAACCAAGGCAAGCAAAGGAACAAGCCAGGAGCTAGATGAGCTAGGACTCAACCCTAGGCTGTCTGGCTGCAGAGGCTTCAAAGGGAAGGGCAGAGTAAGATGCAAGAAATAAAAGGCAGGCCCTTTTTCTCAGGGAACTTAAAATTGACAGAGAAGATGAAGCCAGGCATTCCCTGATGGCCACTGCCTGCCTTGCCACACACTGCATGAAATTTTCTTCACTGGTCTATGAAGGAATGAGAATGAGCAGGAGGAAATATTTACCAAAGTGAGCTGTGTTGACCAAGTAAGGGCAGTCTGGGGTTGTCTTTTTTAAGCAAATAAATGCATTTATTTACATGGTACAAAAGACAAGAGCTACAGTGGGACAGGTCTTCCTATCTTCCCTGTCCCTCAACAACCCAGAGCCTCTCGCTAGAAGCAACAGCCTCGAGAAGATTCTTGTTATCAGGACAGTTCTTTACATGAGATTGTATCTTTCCTACTATTGAGGGTGTTGAAACATCCTTCATTTGTGGGATGATAAAGACATGTGGGATGATAAAACCAGTCCATCCTAAAGGAGATCAGTCCTGGGTGTTCATTGGAAGGACTGATGCTGAAGCTGAAACTCCAATATTTTGGCCACCTGATGCAAAGAGCTGACTCATTTGAAAAGACCCTGATGTTGGGAAAGATTGAAGGCGGGAGGAGAAAGGGATGACAGAGGATGAGATGGTTGGATGGCATCATCGACTCAATGGACATTAGTTCGGGTAGACTCTGGGAGTTGGTGATGGACAGGGAGGCCTGGCATGCTGTGGTTCATGGGGTCGCAGAGAGTCAGACACGACTGAGTGACTGAACTGAACTGAAAGACGGTTGATGATGGTGTTGTTGGCTTTTAATGTCCTGATTGGAGAGGGAGAGACAGAAAGAAGGAAGGAAGGATGTGAAGCAAGGCAACAGGGAGGCAGGGAAGGAAAAAGAAAAGCCAGCGCATCACACTCACTCTCAATATTAATACAGGTGAGCTAGGAGGACAAAATGGATACTGCGTGAGGTCACACCAGCAGCTCTGGGCTCAGGTCAGAGCTCTGAGTCCTTCTCAAATAGGCGGCTCCAGACTGTCCCTGTCCCCTGATGGTCTCTGCACTGTTCAAGCAGAAACAAGATGGACAGGCTGTGTTTCTGGTGCTGAGAGAGGGAGGCAGGAGGTCTGGAAGAGTGGGTCTCCTGGAGTTCTGGGAGGACACAGGTCAGAGGCGGAGGGATGTCCAGCCACCAGGAGCAGAGCTGGGGATGGGGGCACTGGGAGAGAAGGCAGGCCAGATGAGGGGTTCCCTGAGAGCACTCCAGACCAGGGGCAGCAGAACCGAACCACAGGCACTGGGCCCTCGAGAGCAGGGTACTTGCTCGGGAGGGAAACTGGTCCCCGGAAGCCTGCAAGGCACTGTTTTGGCCCAGTGAACGCCTCCTGACAGCTCTTATCGGGGAGCTGCTGCTGTCGCCCACGTGGGCCCCTCTGCCCCCCACTGCCACCCCCGGGGTTGCTGCCCTGGAGAGCTATCTGGGGGAAGCAGATGAAATGGGTGGGAGTAAATTTAGTACAGTTTAAACAGCAAGTTCCCAGAGCCCAGCAGCAGGAGCCCAAGGGGATTACTCAACCCCAGGGAGGGAAGTGACTCAGTTCACCCAGGAAACCCGAGGACATGGCCAGCCCAGCACCTGCCTAGTTTCCACAATTTGTAACAGCGAGGGAAAAAAAAAACACATCGGTTCCAATACAAAGTCTGTGAAGACAAGTAAAGCACCCTGAGCGCCTGGCACCCACCAGCCTGCAAGCTGCCCGTGCCCGTGTTCAGAGTTGGCACCGAGGACTCAGCCGGCATGGAACACGCGTGTATAAACGATGCCCCTCTCCCAGACCATCCTCTCTGTCTCCTTCCTTCTCTCTGAGCCCACAGGCCAGCCCAGTGATGTTCTGCAGGGAAAATTTCCCCCAGCAGCCAACTGTTGGAGTGTTATAACAAAGACATTAAATTGTTATGTCAACTGTCATCTTAAAATAAAAACTTAAGCCCAGCAATAAATCTGCAGCTGGTCCCAGAGGTTTAATGGGATAATGTATAACAGGCTCAGGGCTAGGTGGGGAATTCCCCCGGTGGTTCAGTCCTGTTCTGGTCACACGGGGCGGTGGAAGGCTATGGCTTTGGCTTTTTTTTTTTTTTCAAGTGAAGAGCATCCCAGGTACCATCAACGTCACAAGTCATTGTGGGGGGCAGGGTGGGTGCAGGGAATCATCCAGGGTTCCTCACACTTCAGTAGCCTAAGAAACAACTGAGCGCTTGTCAAAAATGCAGCCAACACTCCCTCCCACCTTGGGTGCCCAAGACAGAATCAGACAGGGGAGAGGTCTGGGTCATGGCCTGGAAAGCTGCATTTTATCAGACCACCCCCACCCCCTTGTGGTTCATGAACACACTTTGAGAAACCTCAGAAAGGAGAACATTCACACTTTGAATCACACTTCAGAACTTGGAATTAAGGGTTGGGAGTGCCAAACCTCAGTTTAAAGACATGGTCTCCAATTAGATTTTGTGGAAAAACAGAAAAGGTTTGGAGTAAAAGGAGCTGGGAGGCAGGACTGCAGCCAGGTCTGAGTCAGGGTCCAGCAGGGATGGATCGAGTTTTTGTGGGGCCAGATGCTTATACAATTTGGACAGCCACTTTAGGAAAATAATTCAGAATCACCAAAAAAGAAAAAAAAAAAAAAAAAAGTTCAGTCCACAGTCCCCTGGATCACTTGGCTGGCTTCCCAGTGCCTTTGCCTCAGGGCCCACATTCCCCCTTTCTCACTGCTGGGTGGTGATGACCAAACTTGCAGAGGCTCATTTGTCCTTTCCTACCCAGAGACAGACGTTAAACCTAAAAATCATAAAGAAATCAGGCTCCTGGAAGCCAGACATTTAACACCAATCCACGACTTGTACCTATTGATCTTTCTATCAGTGACCTAACCACATTTCATCAGCCTTAAAATGTGTTACTCTGAAAGAGGTACACTTCACTGGTATCCCTAAAACTGCCCCTAGTCTTTCTGGGGTACAATCTGCACATATGCAATAGCACCCTAAAACCATGTGTGATCCATAATTCATTTGTTCTATTTGGAAGACCTCACCCCAAAACCGACCTGTGCAGGGATGTTCAAAGCAGCTCTATTTATAATAGGAAAAAGGTGGAAAAGATAACAGCTAACCATTATCCTCAGTTATGCCAGGCACTGTACTGGAGGCTTCATATATATATACATATATATATATATTATATTATATATATGCTTTTGTATATTTAGTTCCACAACTCTATGAAACCCATTGTACAGATGGGAAAATGGACACATAAGTATGGACACCAGCTCTCCTAGAATAAAAAAAACAAAACAAAACAAAAAAAAACGTGATTTTTAACATCTGCTGATTTCCATGGTGGAAATAGCCACTAAAATAGCCAATTTCAAGCTACCTATGGTTTAGCAACCAGGTCCCAAATTTCCCATTTAGCAATGGCTCTGAGGTCAAGTAACTTGCTCAAGGCAGCTGAATACTAGAGTCAGGGTAGGAACCAGGGGTGTAAGTAACTTCAGACTCCAGGCTCTGAGCACCACTCCTTCAGCCTGTGAACATCCAACAACAGGGAATGGCTAAATCGAATAGTTCAGACAGTAAAGAATCTGCTTGCAATGCAGGAGACCTGGGTTTGATCCCTGGGTCGGGAAGATCCATTGGAGAAAAAAATGACTACCCAGTTCAGCATTCTTGCCTGGAGAATTCTATGGACAGAGAAGCCTGGTGGGCTACAGTCCATGGGGTCGCAAAGAGTCAGATACAACTGAGTGACTATCACTTTCAAAGCAAACACCCAACAGGGAAATCCTTTGACTCACGGGCAACACAGAAAAGTTTACATGACCCCTAATACTAACACTAATATAAGCAATTTACAATAACTCTATGGAGTCCTACTTTGAGTTGTTCTCAATATTAGAGGGAATAATTTGCAAAATATGATGGATGGGAAAGCAGTTTCAATTCAGCGTTTAAGGAGGGGTATTTTATCGCCATTCTGCAGATCCTTGTCTGCACAGAGATAGTGCACCTAGTTGGAGAAGGAAATGGCAACCCACTCCAATATTCTTGCCTGGAGAATCCTGTGGACGGAGGAGCCTGGTGGGCTGCTGTCCATGGGGTCACAAAGAGTCGGACACGATTGAAGCAACTTAGCATGCACACATGCATTGGAGAAGGAAATGGCAACCCACTCCAGTATCCTTGCCTGGGGAATCCCAGGGGCGGGGGTGCCTGGTGGGCTGCCGTCTCTGGGGTCTCACAGAGTGGGAAACGACTGAAGCGACTTAGCAGCAGCAGTGTACCTCGTAGTGGAGGTGGGACTTGGACTCAGTCGATCTACTTTCAACTCATCCTCTTAACCACAGTGTCCCTCATAAAATAAGACACGAGGTGAAAAAAAGATAGGGGCCAACATGTACAGACTCTCTTGGTACCAGCAGAAGCGACTCTTGGAGTGGGAGGTGGCAGAAAAGCCTCTGAACCCCAGAGTCAGGCTGAGCTGGGTTTGAAAGATTCTGCATCACCTAAGCGTGACTTGGAGCAAGTTACCTAACAGCTCCCTGGTGGCGAGGGCTGAGGACAATGCCTATCTCAATGGGTTGTCCTAAGGGTGAAGAGAGAATTCTCTAGGTCCCACCTGGAGCGCTAAAAGGGGCTGAGCTGCAAAAAACAAAAAGGGTGAGGTGGTTGGAATCAAGGGCATGGTTTCATCTTCACCACAAGCTCTTTGTCCGATCGAAACGCTCCCAACTGTGGTTGGTCCAGAGTGACAGGCTGGTCCAGAGCGACAGCCAAGCTGAATCCTTTGTAACCTCTGTTGTTTCCTGGCGCGAACTGCAGATGCGCCCTTCACCCGGTATTCACCCTCCTTCTCCGCCCTACATTTCGGCTCCTCGGCGCAGAACCGAAGACTCCCCGCAACCCAGGCCTGGCCGCCCAGTCGGATGCCCCGGGTCCGGGCGTGCCTTCCGCGGGCTCCGCGCTGCGCACCAACGACCGCAGCGGAGGCGAAGACCTCCAGAACTCCGTTCTGCTTTCGGAATCTAGAGCCCATACTACCTGCAAAGTTTGGAGGTGTTTTGGATCTCCTTTTTCTCCCAGACCATCACTAAAAAGAAAACGGCTGTTGTTCCTCCTTTCAGACAAACTTCCTCCCCAGCGCGCGTCTCGGGACTCAGCGCTCCCGCCGAGACTGGGACCGCGGGGACGCTGGACAGAGCAGGGAGAAGTGGTGCGTCCTGCCCGGGGCATCGCTGAGCCGCGCCCGACCCCGGGCAGGAGGGAAGGATGCCCGGGGAGGTGGGGGCAGGCAGCACCAGCCCGGGCGGCTCATCGCGGCCCCTGGGGGCGCCCCAATCCCCAGCCCGCGGAACCCTGGAAGCCGCTTACCTGACGGCGGCCGCTTCCTGCTCAGTCGACTCACGGCGCGGTTAAACATCGCCGCGAGCACCCCGGGGAGGAAGAAGGAGCAGCCGGGCTGCGCGGCGGCTGAGCCGGAGGAAGACGAGGAGGAGGAGGCCAGAGGAGGAGGAGGAGCTGGCTCAGCACCGCCCCGGAGCGCGCGGCCCCCACCCTGCTGCCCTCCTCCCGGCCAAGCGCCGCGTGGCGCGATCAGTGCGCCCTACCGGCCCGCCCCCGTGGGAGCCCCGTGGTCCCGCCCGGGGTGCCTGGGCGGGCAGGGCGCACCCGGGTGACTCCCAAACGCGGGGAGTCCAAGAGCACGGCCAAGAGCCCAAGAAGGCGCGCACTCGCTCGGAAGTGGCCCGCGCCGCCCGAGACTTAGAAGCCTTGCCCTGGCGGCTCGCGCGTCCCGGGGATCCCTCGCCGCCTGGCGGGGTTCTCCAGAGATGCTGCCAGAGCCCCGCCCAGCCCAGCCCTGCCCGGCTCCCAGCTCCAGCGCCCATCCTGGCCTCCCGCCCTCTCCCTGCAGCCCCGAGAAACGGGCGCGGATCCTCCAGCGCACTGCGCTTCGTGATTCCGCGCGCTTTTGCTGGGCGGCAGGTGAGGGTCACCTCCTGGTTCCGAGACCGGAAAGCTGAGATGTGGTGGTTCTGCAAAGCCCAGGTGCAGCCCACGGCCTTCGCCCTCTTGCCCTCGGGTTCCAGGATCCCTGCGCTCCCCGGCCTGCCCGACACCGTGGGCATTGGGCCCTCCCACGGCCGCGAAAGCCAGAGAGGGCGTCGCCTGGCCCCGGGCCGCGATGTCCGCGGGCGGAGCGAGCCGAGCCCGCGCCGGTGGGCGCCCTCTCCCGGGCCGCGCTGGGCGGGCACCGAAATTTGGGCGCCTCCTGCCCTTGGTCTTGTGGCTCCAAGGGCCGGCCTCGGGCGAATTCCGTAGGGTAGGACCCCCTCCGGTTTCCGCGCTGAGCGATGCCTCTGCCCGGCACGCCGGCTGGCGGGAGACCCTAACTTTGGGCGCCACTCACGTGGTGCACCTGTCGGCAGGGCCTTGGCGATCAACCCTGGAAATCGGGCCACACTTCTGATTCCTCCTTTCCCGCCGCCTGTCACCTGCTCCGCGTGGCCAGCTCCCCTCAAATCTATTATCTCATTTCTTCTGCAAAACAGCCCAAGACGGGGTGTCATTAGCCCCACTTTCTTGAGGATCTGGTTTACGAGGAATTGTCTTTCTGGCAGTCCTATTTTCCTCCTGTGTATCTGGCTTTGTCTCTAAATTGGTCTTTATTTTTAGCAGTACTAATTGCTATTTTTCTCAACTGCTCCCCAGTCGTCGGTCCCCCCCGTCCAACCATCCTTTCTCAAGATTTTCACTAGTTGGCACTTTCTTTTATATCTTCTGTTCTGAGCTTCCCATTCCGCTTATTTTTCCTCCCTCCCTCCACCCACCGTTTTGGTCCCAATCCCACCCCGTCTCTGGCCTTCTATGACTGCTTCTCATTTCTGTCCCTCCCATCCCTTCCCCTCTCAAAGTATTTTGCTCAGAGTATTTCTAAGCACCCTGCCTCTCTACTGCTGGAGAGAAGCTTTTCTAGCTCGTGAAGGTTACAGGGGTTTTCAGCTGCAATTCTAGGAGACCACCATGACCAGGAACAGAGTGAGAACCGTCTGAGAAGCTCGGTTTTTTTTGAAGCCTCTCCTGCTGTCAGCCTGCTCTGGGCCTCCTCTTTCCTCTTTGTTGTAACAGGATTGAATCGTGGTGCTTAAATATCCTGCTTAAATAGACAGCAGGTTCAGCCATTGTGAGAGCAGGACTTTTATAGCCTGCAGAGTCCAGCATCTAAATGATGCTGCATTATCATAGCAAGAACCAGGGAATTGTGCAGAACCTCCCCAAAAGTTCCTCAGGAGAGATTACAAGTCATCCTAACACAGGAAATAGAGAGACTGGCAATGGGTGAAAGTTAGGCACAGCCCAATGTTATGCCAGTTTCCAAGTCCACCCTCGCTGTGTCCTGGAAAAAAAAAACACACTTGATGTGGCCTAGGACATCCATATTAAGCTGTTCTGAACTATAGACTGTGGCCAGGCCTTTTTGAAGTGAAGGGAAAATAGAACAGCTTCAACTCACTTTTACTGTTCCCATCAGATAGTGAGTACAGAAATAAAGACCCATCGGTCAACGGTCACAGTTTAAAATTTGTTTCGGGGCATGAAAAGACTGTCCTCATGAAATTGCTATAAATACTTGTCTCAAGTGTCTGAAGATCCAACAGCCAGTTTTCAATGTGTGCTGTGCAGAAGACCAAGTATAGAAGTATATAGCCTCATGGCTCCTAAGGCTTGCCAAAAGAAAACACACACACACCCTTCCCACAGCATTCAAGTGCTGCCTGTGGCTTGCAGTACCTGAAGGTACTCTCCATCCGAATAGCGTCACTCACTTTCTGTAGCTCATCTCAAGCCTTTACAAACACTGGTAACCAGTCTAGGTGGAGAAGGCACTGGCGACCCACTCCAGTACTCTTGCCTGGAAAATCCCACGGACGGAGTCTGGTAGGTTGCAGTCCATGGGGTTGCACAGTTGGACATGACTGAAGTGACTTAACAGCAGCAGTAGCAGCAACCAGTCTAGGAAAGAAGAGGACAATCAGCTTGGCCCTTCCTAGCCCTGTTGGACTCACCTTTTGTTGAACCACTTTCACTCTGACGAGGCAAGGAGCAGGGGACTAGGATGTCTCCTGGTAAAGCAGAATTTCAGAATTATCACTGACTCTAGAATTTGATATTTTTTTATTCGCAAAACCTTAAAAAACAAAAACTGGTAAGCTGTGAATACCTTTTAGTCTTTTACAATAAAATTGATTCCAGGTGGTGCAGTGGTAAAGACTCTGCCTGCCAACACAGGAGACACAGGAAACGTGGGTTCATCCCTGGGTTTGGAAGATCCCCTGGAGGAAGAAATGACAACCCGCTCCAGGATTCTTGCCTGGAAAATTCCACGAGCAGAGAAGCCTGGCTGGGCTACAGTCTATGGGGTCACAGAGGGTTAGACATGACTGAGGGACTGAGCACACACAATAAATGGGAAATAGCTTAGAGTCATAAAGACTATTCTCAGCCATTTGAAGCAGGTGAGGTGTAGTAAAATAAGTAAATACCGAAGCCCCAAGCTTGGAATCAAGAGCCCTGGGTATCGATCTCAACCATATATCAGACCAACTGTGTGTCTTTTGGGTTTTTTTGGCTGCACCTCGAAGTTTGCAGGCTCTTAGTTCCCTTAGCAGGAATCAAACCTGTGTCCTTGGCAGTAGGTGCACAGAATCCTAATGACTGGACTTCCAGGGAATTCCCCAACTGTGTGTCTTTCAACACAGACTCCTAGGATTGGACAAGGAAAGGATGCCACCTACATTCTAAGGGTGTGGTGTTCACAATAAACAGGAGTAAACAAGAAAGCATCTGGCACAGTGCCCAGAGCATGTAGGCACACAAAAATATACTGGAATCTGAATCACTCCCCCTACAATGCTGTTTTAATAAGTAATAAACTTTGTCTTATATTCAGTGAAAGGTGACTTTTAAAAAGAAATCATAGGAAGTTGGCAAGGTTTGTAACAGCATGATGTAATTGACACACACAGTGAAGGCGGGAAAGTAAATTGTTACAACCTCTCTGGAAGGTAAGAGAGGCAGGTGTGTTCAGGTGGTTTTTGGCAATATACCCAAGAGCCTTGAGAATGTTTCCACCCATTGGACCAGTGAATAATTCTACAAGTGGCTGTTTATGCCAAAGAAAGAATAAGACAAGCAAAGATTTATTTATTTGTTTATTCATTTTTAAACCTTTTGGCTCTGCTGGGTCTTCGTTGCTGTGTGCTGGCTTTCTCTATTTGTGGCCAGTGGGGGCTACCCTCCAGTTGCGGTGCGTGGGCTTCCCATCGCCGCAGGTTCTCTTATTGTGGAGAGTGGGATTCTGGAGCTCGGGACCCTGGAGCACGGGCTCAGCAGTTGTGGCACATGGGCTTAGTTGCCCCAAGATGGGTGGGATCTTTCTGGACCATGGACTTGAACTGGTGTCCACTGTGTTGCAAGGTGGATTCTTAATCACTGGACCACCAGGGAAGCCTAAAATACAAAGATTTATGTGCAAAGTTGAACATCCTAACACTTCTTTTATCAGCGCTATTTATGATAGCTATAAATGCCCATTCATAGAAAGACTAAGTTACAGTGTATTCCTAGGATGGAATTTTGAACAGCTGTATGGGCTTCCCTGGTGGCTCAGAGGGTAAAGCGTCTGCCAACAATGCAGGAGACCCGGGTTTGATCCCTGGGTCTGGAAGATCCTCTGGAGAAGGAAATGATAACCCACTCCAGTACTCTTGCCTGGAAAATCCCATGGACTGAGAAGCCTGGTAGGCTACAGTCCATGGGGTCGCAAAGAGTGGGACACCACTGAGTGATTTCACTTTCACTTTTCAAGAAGTAGTGAAGAATATTTGGTGATGCAGAGAACATGTTTGTGAGGCTGTCATTGAAAAAAACAGGATACAATTATAGAGGCATTTTTCATTGAGGGAAGAGAGGAAATACGGTATTATATTTATAGATAGAAAGCTTGAAGGAAATGACTCCACAATGTTACTATCATTTATTTCTAGATGTTGGGATAATGAGTGATTTTAATATTCATTATTATATTTTCATGTTTTATAAAATTTCTGTGGTGAATATGCTTTTCAATGAGGGGATGGGTTTGGTAGTTGGAAACTGATCAAAATCTCTACTAGTGTTAATCTACAAATTTTTAAGCCCACATCTTTACAACATTAGTTGTGCTTTCTTTAAACTCTTAACTTTCCATGGAAGAAGCAAGCAGACATTGTCTGCTTTTCCCAGCTTTGATCTCCCTTGCTTTTCAAGTCACCCATTCATGCCATATCATAGCTAGATCCTTGGAGATCAGCGTCTTACGCTGCAGACCAGGAAACTGAGATCCAGATGACTTTGCCAAGGATTGATGCTTGCTTTCCTGAGTCATCAGAAGGTGGTCTTCTTGGCTTAGCTCTTTCTGTCTTGTATCATGCTGTATCCATGAAGATGTACCTACAAAAAAGGCAGGGCTTTCTGTATGTTTAAAATTCAAATTGGGATTCCTGCTAAGCAAAGACAGATTTGAATTACAGCATCGTGCGGTCATACTTGCATTTCTCCAATCTCAAAGCCAAAAAAAAAAAAAAAAAAGTTGCTCTATTTCACTGCAGCTTCTCAGCAAAGTGCCTCCATTAGTTGTCTGTAGTCACCGTCTCCTCTCAGCCTCCTAAGCCTCTCCAGTCTGCTTGCATCTTCACCACCCCACTCAACTGCTCTTGCAAAGTCACACTGGCTTCCCCCTTGGGAATTCCGACAGTCAGCTCCATCTCCGTCTTACTTGACCCACTGTCATCATCTGACCCTGTGGATCCTGCCCCCCATCCTGAACCACTTTCTTCCTTTGACTTTCAAGACACCACGCTTTCCTACTCTTCTTTCTTTCTGCCACATTTGCTGTCCCTACCGCCACCTCTCCTTCCTCCTGAAGGAGGGCACTGTAGGTTTTTGGATCTCTTGTCTTGCACGCTTACTCCCTTGGCCATACCATCAAGTCTCATAAACAAATAGACTGTTTTTCAAAAGAATTTTGGTCCCATGGCACAATTAAACAGAAAGTTCAGAGTTCCCAGGTACCCTTCACCTACCCCTACAACCTCCCCCACCATCAATCTTCTCCCTCAGGGCGGTTCATTTGTTACAAGCAATCGAACTTGCATCGACACATCAGTTTCACCTAAGCCCACGTGAAATGCCGTTCTTAGACCAGGGGACTCCCACGTTTCCATCTCCAGCCTGGTCTTGCCTGTTTGACGTCTCCTCTTGGAAGCCAACTAAGACATCGCAAACCAAGTGTGTCTGGAACGGAACCTCCTCTTCCCGTCCACACCCACTCAACCCACCCGCAGCCTTCTCATCGCGACTAAAGACAGCTCCACCCTTGCTCAGGGCAATTATCTTGGAGTCATTTCTGATCATCCTTTTTCTCACACCTCACATCAGAGTCCAAGGAACTCTGCAAGTTCTACTTTCAAGATAAATCCAGAAGCCCATGTTCCATCTCAATCTCCACATCACCCCCATCCAAGCCACCATCCACCACTGCTCTGGTTTACTGTAGCAGCCTCCTGACAGGTCACCCTGCTTCCAATTGCCATGGTCTGTTCTGAACCCAGCAACCAGAGTGAGCCTTTCGAAATAAGGGATGTCTCACCATGTCAACCCTCTGCTCAAAATGGCAGTGGCTCCCCATGTGGCCCCAAGAGAAAGCCCAAGACCTTGTAAAGACTGACAAGACCCCACGTGACTGGGACCTCTCTCTACCTCCGAGCTCCTTTCCTGTTATGTCCCCTCACTCATCTGCTCCAACAAATCCTCCTTACCCCTCACCCCCCACCCCAAGCAATCCCACCTCATGGCCTTTGCTGGGGTGCTTCTCTCTGTCTGGAGCAGCCTGCCCTGGGTATGCATGGTGCATGCCCTCAGCTTCTTTGGGTCTTTATCCAAATGTTACCTCCTCAGTGTTTCAAATGGCAGCCTCATCCCTGAACTTCCATGCTCCATTTTCCTCCATCCCTTCCCTATCTGTCTGTAGCACATACACCTTCTAACACACTGGAACTTACCTACTTACTACGTATGTCTGTTCTCCATGGAGTCCTTACACACACCCTAGTCTCCATTCTCCCTAGAATGTCAGCTGCCGTCCCATCACCCGGAGGAGTGCCTGTCACACAGGGAACACCAATGCGCTGATGAATCCAGAGGAGAAGTACTTATCCCCTCTCTCCCCAAACTCCACTAAGATGACAGAAAAGACATTATAAATAAGGTGTATTCAATAATAGGGTACACACCTGGGCTTCTTTGGTAGTCAAGTGGTTAAGAATCCACCTGCCAATGCAGGGAACACGGGTTCTATCCCTGATCCAGTAGGATCCCACATGCCGTGCAGCAACTAAGCCCAGGCACCACCACTACTGAGCCTGTGCTCTAGAGCCCAGGAGCTGTAACTATGGAACCCGCACATCCTAGAGCCCAAGTTCTGCAACAAGAGAAGCCACCGCAATGAGAAGCCATCACAACGCAACTAGAGAGAAGCCTCTGCTCTCCACAACTAGAGAAAGCCTGCACACAGCAACGGAGATCCAGTGCAGCCAAAAATAAATAATTAAAAAAAATTTTTTTTTAAGTACAAACCTGCCTGGATGAGGTGTACAAGAAAGGAGGCAAAAACGGAAGAGAGATTTCTTCTTCTTCTTTTTGTAATTAAAGTGTAGTTGATTTATTATATTATAAAATGCCAGCCAATCTGAAAGCCGATGGAGCAGCAGAAACTGCTTCAACAAGAGAAAGGAGCTTCCACCCAATGTGGGCAGCTGGGCATTGGCAGGAGGCCAGTGTACCCTGCAGAGCCACCCGTGAGCTGTGAACCAAAAGGCACAGTGCCACGGACTACAGGACAGGCAAGGGCTGGAAATGGGTTTTGGATCAATCTCCAAGGAGGCCTCAGGCTCCCTCCCACCCCGGCCCGGGAAACCAGAAATGACTGTGGGAAATGTGGAGGCACGGGGGCTGTGGACTTAGGGACCAGGGGCTGAGCTGACATGCAAGTGGGATTCTGGGCTCTATGAGGGTGAAGTGAAGTTCTGCATCCTGAATTGGGAGGCCCCTTCCCCTCCCTGCACCCAGAAAGCCAGCAGTCGGGAGCCCTGGACACATTTAATATCTCCCTCCAAATAAATATCAAACAAAGCGCAATAGATATTAATATTTAGGGATTTCCCAAAGATGTCACATTTAACCAATCATAGAGAAGTACACCATCCACATGCAGCTTCTGAGAGCTTTTGACATCTCCCTCTCAAATATGAGGGGTATGCAAAGATCACAGACGTTCAAGGAATGCCTCCAGCCTGAGAGAGAAACCAGAACAAACAGAAGAATTCAGAGGAAAGACAATGGAGACAGTAGAATAAATCTTTTTTAAAAATTGTAATTACCTGAGAGAGAGAGAAGCTGTTGCATCCATAAAAGAAACAGAGCTTAGAATATAAATACAAAAACAATTATTTTTTAAAGGAAGGTGGAAGAAAAAGTCAAAGAAATCTCCTAGAAATTAGAACAAATGAAACAATGTATAATAGGAAAGAAAGAAGACTAGTGAAAGAATCAGCCTGAGCAATAGAAGTCCTAGAAAGACATTGCAGAGAAAATAGCAGAGAGGAAACGAAAGATATAATTCCACAAAATTGTCCAGATGGAAGAAAACTCATCTCCAAACCGAAAGAGCCCACAAAGTGGGCACAATGATATACCTACAACAAAGTACACCAGCATGAAATTTCCAAACAGCTTTTTCCAAAAAGCTTATGGAAAGTGTACTGCGGGTGGAAATATGAAAATTTTTTAAAAAGTCAAACATATAGACCATATAATTCAAATATTCCACTTCTCGGCATTAAATCAAGAAAAATAAAAGCATATGTCTATAACAGACTTATACATGAATATTCACAGCAGCTTTGTTTGTAATATCCTGAAACTGGAAACCAGCCAAATGTCTATCAGCTGTTGAATGGATACACAGATAACCATGCAATAGACTGTTATTCAACAATAAAAAGGAGTGAAGCCTTGACATATACCACATGCAGGAACCTAAAAAAATATTTCACTAGGTGAAAGAACCATCACAGAAAACCACATATTGTATGATCACATTTAGGTACATTTCATAATAGACAAATCTGTAGAGATGGAAAGTAGATTATTGTTATTGCTGAGTCGCTAAGTTGTGCCAATTCCTTGCAACCCCATGGACCTTGCCCACCAGGTTCATCTGTCCATGGGATGTCCCAGGCATGAATAACGGAGTGGGTTGCCATTTCCTTCTCCAGGGGATCTTCCCAACCCTGGGATCAAACCCACATCTCCTGTATTGGCAAGTGGAAGTTTTACTCCTGAGCCACCAAGGAAGCCCCAGAGAGTAGATGGGGTTAATTAACTGTGGTTAATAGATATAAACTTTCTTTGGTGGATGATAAAAAAAGTCCTAAAATTAGGTTATGGTGATGGCTGCACAGCTCTGTAAATATACTAAAAGTCATGTAATTTTATGCTCTAAATAGGTTAACTCTATGATATATACATTTTATCTCAACAAAATTGCTGAAGTTTTTTAATTGCAAAGATCAGGGGACTTCCCTGCTGGTCCAGTGGTTAAGAATCCACCTTCCAGTGCAGGGGAGATGGATTCAGTCCCTGGCTGGAGAACTCAGATCCCACAAGCTGCGCTGTAACTAACCCCTCAAGCTGCAACTACTGAGCCCACGGATTCTGGAGCCCCCACATTGCAAGAAAGAGCCCTAGTGCCACAATGAAAGATACTGTGTTTCACAGCTAAGTCCAGATGCAGTCAAAAATAAATAAAAAAAAAAAATATATATATATATATATATATTTTTAAAGATCAAAACCAGCTCACATACAAAGGTTCAGAAATCAAATTGTTGGGACTTCCCTGGTGGTCCAGTGGCTAAGACTCCACGCTCCCAATGCAGGGGGCCTGGGTTTTATCCCTGGTCAGGGAACTGGATCCTCCATGCAGCAACTAAGAGTTTGCAGGTTGCAACTAAAGATTCCACATGCCACAGTGAAGACCCAGCAAAGCCAAATAAATAAATATTTTTAAAAAAGAAAGAAACCAAATTGTCATTGAATTTCTTAGAAAACTACTGGAGGATATTCTACAACAATATGAAGTGGAGTGAAAGTCACTCAGTCATGTCTGACTCTTTGTGAACCCATGGACTGTAGCTGGCCAGGCTCCTTTGTCCATGGAATTCTCCAGGCAAGAATACTGGAGTGGGCTGCCGTTCCCTTCTTCAAGGGATCTTCCTGACCCAGGAATAGAACTCATGTCTCCTGCATTGCAGGGAGATTCTTTACTGTCTGAGCCACCTGAGAAGCCCCTATAATATGAGAAAATGCAAAAAGAAAGGAAAACACAGGCTTCTGGGAATAGGGAACCCAACCCCAAAGACACCCAAAGTGCAAGAGATGCTGGACAGTGTGGTAAGGCTTTCTAATACAGTTGCCTTAAGAGACAACAGGATTGTATATCGTTCTTGTTATATGGAAGTAAATAAAAGACTGAAAAAATAGGACTGGAATGAAGGTCTTCAGGTTCCTGGTGCTCTTCTACATGTGCCTCATATAAGTACATCATGTGAAATGCTGGGCTGGAATCAAGATTGCCAGGAGAAATATCAATAACCTCAGATACGCAGATGACACCACCCTTATGGCAGAAAGCAAAGAAGAATTAAAGAGCTTCTTGATGAAAGTGAAAGAGGAGAGTGAAAAAGCTGGTTTAAAATTCAACATTCAGAAAATTAAGATTGTGGCATCCAGTCCCATCACTTCATGGCAAATAGATGGGGAAACAATGGAAACCGTGAAAGACGTTATTTTGGGGGGCTCCAAAATCACTGCAGATGGTGACTGCAGCCATGAAATTAAAAGGTGCTTGCTCCTTGGAAGAAAAGCTATGACCAACATAGACAGCATATTAAAAAGCAGAGACATTACTTTACCAACAAAGGTCTGTCTAGTCAAAGCTGTGGTTTTTCCAGTAGTCATGTATGGATGTGAGAGTTGGACCATTGGACAGCAAGGAGATCCAACCAGTCCATCCTAAAGGAAATCAGTCCTGAATATTCTTTGGAAGGACTGATGCTGAAGCTGAAACTCCAATACTTTGGGTACCTAATGCGAAGAACTGACTCATTGGAAAAGACCCTGATTCTGGGAAAGATCGAAGGCAGGAGGAGAAGGGGATGACAGAGGATGAGATGGTTGGATGGCATCACCAACTCAATAGACATGAGTTTGAGTAGGCTCTGGGAGTTGGTGATGGACAGGGAAGCCTGATGTGCAGCAGTCCGCGGGGTTGCAAAGAGTTGGACACAACTGAGTGACTGAACTGAACTGAATGTATGAAAAAATGATTTTTTAAATTGCTATCCCTAGTGTCTACTTTGTAACACTGTTTCCTCATCTTACTTTTAAATATTAAAAGAGAAAAGGGTTTGGAAATGCCAAACCCTTAAAATTGAGGGTTAAACCTTTAAACCCTTAGAATTCAGATGAAAAATGCGCTCTGAAAGGCCAAAAAGGAAAAGAAATGGTAGACGTAAGTGCATTAGTGCACACAAACTCACACATGCACATATGAGGCATGACCAAGGTAAAGAATCTGCCTGAAATGCAGGAGACAAGGGTTCTATCCCTGGGTGAGGAAGATGCCCTGGAGAAGGGAATGGCTACCCACTCCAGCATTCTTGCCTGGGAAATCCTAAGAACAGATGAGCCTGGCGGGCTACCGTCCATGGGATTGCAAAAAGCCAGACACAACTGAGCCACTAACATAGTAATACTGTGTTTTTGAACAATTGTATCGCAACCCATCTCCCACTAAGTGTGGTCCCTTCAGTGTGGTCCCGCAGACGTTCTCCTGAGACAGCTGGGTGCTGCCACTGCTCAGACCTTTTAAAAAACCTCTGCTTGGGTGTATCTAACAGCAAGCAACATGGATGTAACTAGTTTTAGGAAACTGCTCAAAGCTATTTGATGAAAAACGGAAGAATGAGGAGGCTGATACAGTGGTGAAAGGCTAGTGGTGAGACACAGCTCTAAAATAGCTGGGCCAATTTACTCTCGAAAATGACTTCCTAAGAATCCACATTTGGGAAGAGGACTATGGGTGACTACTTTTTAAGACAAGCATATTCTTCACATTTTGGATATGTAAAATCTGGCATGATTAAAAAAAATTCACTTTATGAAAGCAAAAAGTTACATTACTGAAGTTTATGGCCATCATATAACATACTCACAAATGTTCCTTGGTACTTAGTAAAACCAATGGACATTTTGTAAACTAATCAGCCCGCTTAGACAGAATTCAATGAAAAACATTTACAAAATCATTTTTTTAACCCAAGCCTAATTGATATTGAAAAATATAAAAGTTTTAATGATTTCAATTAAAAGTCTTCTGATTATTCTTCTATACATATAAACTAATCTCCAGAATGCTTTTAAAAATTATAAAACCCAACCAAGAAAGTTAGCAAACAGTCTTCAAAAGATAGATTATTTACCTAGATGTTCCCATTTACCATTTCCAAGTACCATTTGATCAGCCATCAAGTTTCACCTAAAAAGTTATTTTATAGCTGTTCTGTATATCGTTGAAGAAAATGTTAAAAAATGGTGGTAAACACGTAAGAAATTCATCTGACAAAAGATAAGAACTGTAGATCATGTTGTTCTTGCTTAAAGTTTAGCCAGAAACTTTCCTGAATCACTGCTTCTTAGATATTCATTGACCAAGTTCTCAGAAAGTGTACTTTGGCTCAACAGTTTCATATTTTTATCAGATATTAAAGAAACATTAAATGTAGAAAAACTTATGGTTACCAAGGTGGGAGGGAGGGATAAATTGGGAGATTGGGAAGGACATATACACACTACGGTATAAAATGACTAATAAGAACCTACTACATAGCACAGGGAACTCTACTCAGTACTCTGTAATGATCTATATGGGAACAGAATCTAAAAAACAGTCAATGCATGTATATGTATAACTGATTCACTTTGGTGTACATCTGAAACTAACACAACACTGTAAATCACCTATAATCCAATAAAAATTAAAAACTAAACATTACATGTTTGTTTTTGTACCCTAAACCAAAAAAAAAAAAAAGGCAGAAATAATATACAAAGTCATAACTCAGATCTTGAAGATACTTGGGGTAGAAAAATACATGTGTGTATACACCAATGAGGGTGATTTCCTGATGGCTCAATCAATAAAGAATCTGCCTACAATGCAGGAGATCAGTCCTGGGTGTTCATTGGAAGGACTGATGTCGAAGCTGAAACTCCAGTACTCTGGCCACCTGATGTGAAGAGCTGACTCATCGGAAAAGACCCTGATGCTGGGAAAAATTGAAGGCAGGAAGAGAAGGGGAGAACAGAAGATGAGATGGTTGGATGGCATCACTGACTCAATGGACATGGGTTTGGGTGAACTCTGGGAGTTAGTGATGGACAGGGAGGCCTGGCGTGCTGCGGTTCATGGGGTAGCAAAGAGTCTGACACGACTGAGCGACTGAACTGAACTGAACTGAACAATGCAGAAGACCCAGGTTCGATCCCTGGGTCAGACAATTCCCTGGAGAAGGGAATGGAAACTCACTCCAGTATTCTTGCTTGGGAAAACCCACGGACAGAGGTGCCTGGCGGGCTACAGTCCATGGGGTCACAAGAGCCAGACACGACTTACTGACTAAACCATTGCCACCACACACAAATGGACATGTACCTACATGTGCACACTTAAATGAGTTTGTAAGCAAGCTGAAAGCAGTGAGGGCTGTTGGCCCAGCAGCTGGATAAATGCATCTTAGTCTGCACAGCTACACTTGTTAAGAGTAGGCATTGGTTCCACACAGAGATCTGGCAATCGTCAGACAGACCCAAAGTTTTAAGCTCATAAAAAGGAGTTACTTTTACAGGGAGGCAAATACCACAAATTTCTGGTTATCAGTCTTGTTAGGTGATCTCTACTGATAAAGACAGGAGAATCTACTAACACTACTTATTTTTACAAGCTTCCAGTCATAAATACCAAAATACTTTCTTTAATAAACTGTTAATCCCACACATTTATAAAATAGGCTATCAAGTGCCATTTTGGATTGGGGTCCGTTTTTTGAAGGGATTTATAGATACAGATAAAATTTGTTGCCAGGCACTATCTGCAACCCCAAACAAACTTGCCAGCTGAGACCACGTCTGTTCTCAGCCACCACTACCCTCAACCTTTTTAAGTCAGGGTCACCAGGTTTTCTTCACCCTTAACATAAACAGTAGTAAATTCTCCGAGGGCAAACATACCATTCTTGACTTCATAGGCTAAATGGATACGCAGCAATTGAGGATCAGACTGCTATCTTCTACATTTTGCATGCCTTGCCCTCCTAGTGTTGTTGAGGTTGGTGGCCTAACTTATTTCTTCACGTCTAATATTTTTATGCCACTGGCTAAGAAATACCAGTAGACTAAAATCAGCTTAAGGCAGTTTAAGTTAAGAGGAAATTCACTAATAAGCTGACAACTAGCTGAGATCTTAACTCACCTAAATGTCTTAAATAACTAAGTTTGGTTACATAAAATGTAGACTTGACAAAGCAAAAACAGTGGAAGAGTACTATTTCTCAAGAGGAAAAGTATCTAAGGACAGTCACCTAACAAGAAGAAAACTGGGTAAATTTACACAGAGGATCTAATTCTGTCAGCGAGAAAATGAGAATTCGGACAGCGCTGACAAATCTGAAAGGAAAAGAGTGGTTAGGCCCAAACAGTAATCATTCTCTTGTTTATTATTATTTTTTAATGTGATCCATAAAATTCAAAAGTTACATACTTTATCGTGTTGAAAATACAGAACATAAAATTTTCCATCTTAGCCAGTTTTAACTGTACAGTTCAGTAGGGTCACATTGTTGAGAAACAAAACTCCAGAACATTTTCGTCCTGCAAATCTGAAACTATCCCCATGAAACATTTCCCCTTTCCCTCTTCCTTTCAGCTCCTGGTAACTTTCATTTTCCTTTCTGTCTCCATCAGTTTGACTACATTAGATGTCTCATATAAGAGGAATTACAAAATTACACAGTATTTTTCTTTTTGTGACTGGCTTGGCCACCTGATGCGAAGAGCTGACTCATTTGAAAAGACCCTGATGCTGGGAAAGATTGAGGTCAGGAGGAGAAGGGGACGACAGAGGATGAGATGGTTGGATGGCATCACTGACTCAATGGACATGGGTTTGGGTAGACTCTGGCAGTTGGTGATGGACAGGGAGGCCTGGTGTACTGCAGTTCATGGGGTCACAAAGAGTCGGACATGACTGAGCAAGTGAACTGAAATGAACTATTTCACTTAGCACAACACCTTCAAGCTTTATCCAGGTTGTAGCGTGCGTCAGAATTTCCTTTTAAAAGGCTTAATAATATTCCATGGTATGTATATACATTTTGCATAATCCATTCATCCGTCAGTGCACACCTGAGTTGCTTCCATCTCAGCTTTGTGGATAATGCTGCTATAAACATGGGTACACAAATATCTTTTTGAGAATCTGCTTGCAATTCTTTTGGATATATATCTGGAAATGGGATTACCAGGTCATGTGGTAAATTCTATTTTTTAATTTTTTGAGGACTCTCCAGACTGCTTTTCCCAGTGGTCACACGGTTTCACGTTCCCACCAACAGTACACAAGTGTTTCAATTTCCCCACATCCTCATCAACATTTGTTATTGTCTGGTTTGCTTTTTTTCTTTTGGATTAAAAAACAAAACTATTCACTCTTTGGGGCTTCCCTGGTGGCTCAGACAGTAAAGAATCCACCTGCAATGCAGGAGACCTGGGCTCGATTCCTGGGTTTGGAAGATCCCCTACAGCACACGGCAACCCACTCCAGTATTCTTGCCTGGACAATCCCATGGACAGAGGAGGCTGGCAGGCTAGCTACAGTCCATGGGGTCACAAAGAGTTGGACACGACTAAGCACATATACGTTTTACATCTACAGTAAAGTTTTCAGCTTAAAGTAAGAATGAAAGTTGGGTGAAAAAAAAGGAAATAATTGTCAAACTTTTCAAAATTTTTAAATGTATATAGTCAACTAGATCATTGCTCCCAGAACTTAAAAATTTAACTCCAAATTATTTAGATTTTTACTTTTTCTTTTGAACACCCTGTCCTTATTCTGATCGATCAGGGAAAAGAAGATGACTAAGGGTTCATTCAACTGTAAACATAGGAACAGCTGCCAGTGGTAGAGACAGGGATGAGGGGGACATGATGATAGGAGTGGAGAAGGGAAGATTTAGATTTGCACGTTCCCTGGTGGCTCAGATGGTAAAGTGTCTGCCTACAATGCGGGAGACTGGGGTTCAATCCCTGGGTCAGGAAGATCTCCTGGAGAAGGAAACAGCAACCCACTCCAGTACTCTTGCCTGGAAAATCCCATGGACAGAGGAACCTGGCGGGCTACAGTCCATGGGGTCGCAGAGTCAGACACAACCGAGCGACTTCACTGGCTTCCCTCTTAAAGATTTCCTTTGTGATCACTGCCACAAGCATGTTCATCAACACCAACAGGAGCTCCTGAAAAGAAGCTGACTTGCCTGTTCCCCAAGCAGCTGAAAACTGAGAGGCTCCCACCACCAGCTGTAGCTACCTAGACTGCCAGAGGAAGCTCCCAATGGCCCACCTGACTTTGGGAGTGACAAGGTGGGAGGTCAGCAACCATGCCTTGAATAATAGAATGACCCATACTGTTTCCCAAGCAATATATTTCCCTTACTAATAGATCTAACCAGACTGCTGCTCCAGTTTTGTACACCATGCTTTTATTTCTCTTCTGTCCCTACTTTATCATCATTATTTCCTATTGTTGGTGTTCAGTTGCTGAGTTGTGTCCCACTCTTTGCTACCCCCTGGACTGCAGCAGGCCAGGCTCCTCTGTTCTCCAGTATCTCCTGGAGTTTCCTCAAACTCATGTCCATTGAATCAGTGATGCTATCCAACCATCTCATCCTCTGTTGCCCCCTTCTCCTCCTGCCCTCAATCTTTCCCAGCATCAGTCTTTTCCAATGAGTTGGCTCTTCGAATTAGGTGACCAAAGTATTGGAACTTCAGCTTCAGCAGCAGTCCTTTCAATGAATATTCAAGACTGATTTCTTCCCGGATTGACTGGTTCGATCTCCTTGTTGCCCAAGGGACTCTAGAAGAGTCTACTCCAACACCACAGTTCAATAGCATGAATTCTTCGATGCTCAGCTTTCTTAATGGTCCAACTCTCACTTCCATACATGACTACTGAAAAAACCACAGCTTTGACTAGACGGACCTTTGCCGGCAAAGTAATGTCTCAGCTTTTTAATCTGCTGTCTAGGTTGGTAGACAGCAGGTAGATAGCTTTTCTTCCAAGGAGCAGGTGTCATAGAGTTCAAAAACAAACTATTTAAGATCATACACATTAGGCTAGTGATTATCTTCGGGGGGAAAGTGGAGGTTAGAGACCAGATAAAAAGCATGAAGGCTTCTAGGGTGCTGTCAATGCCTCTTATCCAATCTCAGTGGCACCACATGAATGTGTGTGCTCGAAACTCGGAGTTGGGCACATAAGTGTACTTTTCTATGTCCTAACTTTTTAAAGCATACATTCCAGGTAGGAAGCTGTAGTATTCCAGATGAAAAAAGATGGTAGTTCAAACTTGGGTAAGAACACAGAGCAAGTGAAGACAAGATTTATAAATTGAGATGTATTTTTCCCCCACTTTTGCCATTTTGTCTCAAGTCTCTGTAGGTCTAATAAAAGCATCAGCAAATTGAATGTCAAGACAACGTATTTGCTTGAAAAAAGTGTAGCTGCTCAGTTATATCTGCCTCTTTGCAACTCCGTGGACCGTAGCCCACCAGGCTCCTCTGTCCATGGAATTCTCCAGGCAAGAATATTGGTATGGATTGCCATTTCCTTCTCCAGGGGATCTTTCCAATCCAGACGCATTGTAGGCAGACTTGCTTGAAAGAGATAACACATTTTAGTACAGTTGTCAATTCCTGGGAGTAAACACAAGTAATTTCCAGACATACTAGAATTTAAAAGCTTTGTGCTTGGCAGCACTAGATTCAGGGCACATTTAAGACTCAATCAAGTGAAGGGCTTGCTTGGGGGCTTCCGTCGTGGCTCAGATGGTAAAGACTCCACCTGCAGTGCAGGAGACCTGGGTTTGATCCCTGGGTGAGGAAGATCCCCTGGAGAAGGGAATGGCCACCTGCTTCCAGTATTCTTGCCTGGAGAACTCTATGGACAGAGGAACCTTGCGGGCATAGACTGAGCGACTAGCAGTTTCAGTTTCAATACCTAATCAAACTAAAAATATAGACTATAAGGCATTACCCTTTGTGATAGAGGGCAGATCAAATTTTAAGTAACACAGTATTTTAAATGTACACTCACAGGTGATACCATGAGAAATCAACACTATTAAAATTACCTCCTGTTTTCCTACAAGTCTTTTACAAACTAATTTTCACTTAGGCAATTTATAATGTCCTTGTTTATCAGTATTGCTGAAGCACACAGACTTTAGATGTCTATGATATATACATAGCAATGATATACATATAAATAACTGCTACTTCAAGAATCTCAACTGTGTCACTTCCTATGGTTATTTCCAAGCAGTCTATTATACTCAGATGCTGCCTGCCTAGGAACCCAATTCTGCCTTGCTGGTAGCCCCTCTTCTGAAAAAATGCTCCCCAAACTATCTGATACCATGGCCCAGTATCACTCACATTCTTGAAGAGAGCTATACAGGACCAGCTATGGTCCCTACCTGGTAACATTACCATAAGGTGTACATTCTAGTCACCTTTGAAAGATGCTTAACACTATATTGGGTAACAATCATAGTAATCATGCACTCTAAAATACGAATTTTTCTGGGAAATTTGTGACCATTGCCCATAGAGTTTCTTCCCCTGACAAGAGCTAAAGGAAGAAAGGAACCCACACCAATTAATTTTACCTCGGATTACATTTAGCCACAACTGTGGACTCTCAGTCTGCATTTTATCAAGCACTTGGTTGATTCTGATCAAGGCCTACTCATGTAGTGTTCTAAGAGGGAGACTAAAATACTCATTTGCTTTTACTTCCTCAATCACATTCATGCAATAAACATCTACTGAATATCCTCCATGTGCCAAATACTGTTATTTAAGTCCTAGGATTTGTGTAGCTATCAGAAGGTCCTTGCCCCCATGGAGCTTACATTCTAATGGAGGGAAACTGAAGTATCCAAAGATAGAAAAGTAGTGAGGCAACCTGGGAACAAGGTTATCCATTAAAAGATTCCTGGTTATGACAAACTAAATATGGATTTTGAAGGATATCTTAATCCCATTTTACTAAAAATGCTCAAAGGCAGTATTTTAAAACAGCAACAGGACTTCCTGGTGGTCGAGTGGATAAGACATCAAGCTCCCAATGCAGGGGAGCTGGGTTCAATCCCTGGTTGGGGAACTAAGTCCCACATGCTGCAAAGAAGACCTGGTGCAGCCAAATAAATAAAAATAAATAAATATTTAAAAATACATTAATAAAACAGCAACATGTGCCCAAGATTCTAATACACACATAGGTACAAAAATAAAAATACACATTAAAGGAAGCTGAAATGATCAAGGCCAGTAAATAAGACAAATATGTTGGTAATATTTTATTTTCAATAACCTGATTAAGTCTTCTTGACAAAATGTGCAGAATGTATGCTAACATATTAAGTATCAGCACCCAAGTCCTGATCATGCATGGTTTACTACACCTGTCCAGGACTGTCTTATTCCCGTGTTAACACTCTTCAGAATCAAGGACTTCTCCCATCTTTATTATTCTAGTCACTCCTTTCCCAACCTCATTAAACAGATAACCAAGGATGAACTGGGCCCTATACCACAATATTAATATAACCTATCCAATTTAGTTAAAAATGTTCTTCCAAGTTTAGTCCTTTTCAAAAAGGACTGAAGTTATTAAATGTTTTGTTTAGCTGTTAAGACCTGTGAATTGGCTTTCTTTCATGAGCAAAAGCAATCATATATACCACATATGGAACAACTCAACTCACAAGTCTTAACCAGTAAAGTGAACTGTGAAAAGATGAAATTTATACAGTATTAATATCAATTCTCAAACAGGCACAGTTGCATATGGCTATACCTTTCATGCCCTTTTTGTCCAGACGGTTTTGTGGACTTCTCTGCATTGGTGTACTGAAACCCAAGGAAGAAAGATACAGGAACGGAAGGGAAAAAACATCATGGTCGGGAAAGTTAGGATACTAGTTATACGTAGGAAAACCTGGCTTACCTCAAAAAAACAATTCTGCAGAGCCACCTGATAACTGGCTGTTTGCAAACTCTCGTCAGTTCACAAGGGTGACTCAGAGTCAAAACAGGAGGTCCACGGGCAAACTAAGCCCAGGTGCAAAATCAACTGGACGGCTTGACCCCAAGAGATAACTTTTCAGCGTAAAACCATCCCAGCTTTCTTCTGACAGCCATCCAACTGCAGTTCAGTTTTAGTCATGCCTGGTTAACTTTTCAAGCTAACTTCAAAATATTAAATATGGATCACTTTTTCAGAGGAATATCTCAAAGAAACAATGGTTACTGAATTTTGAAAAACGCAACCATCTGGAAAAGTGGTAATTCAGCATTATGTGTTAGAACTGAGTTGGAACATTAAGGGATTCATTTATTGGATATGTACCTTTCATCACCTGTTACCCTGACATTGTTCAAAAGCCAAATTTATGTTTGTTACGTGGATTAATCTTCTCTTTCTTCAAACGAAAGTCTAATTTAACACAAGGGTCAGTGATTATGAACACCCCTTTTCTAAGACAGATACATATAAATCCCCTTCCTCTATTTTCTAGATATAAACTGAACCTCCTTCACATTTGGGCAATTCTAAAATTAAATTATCCATGCCCCTCAAAGAGATATTTATACAAAGTACTTTGTAAATTATAGTTTCTAGTTTATCTGCAGTTATTTAAAAAATAGCCCCTCTCCCAAAACAGACCCAATTTAGGTAGGCATAAGCCTAGGTTTCATATGGCATTTAAATACCACACTAATTAACCACAACTTGGAATGACACATTGTTAAAATGTCATAATTATTCACATAATTTCCTTATTTGAAAGTGGAAGAGATAATACAATCTGTAGTGATCTATCTGAACATAGTCTAAGTAAGACATTTTATTACTACACACAGAATTCTTATTTAACAAAACCCACTCATTTGAACCTCTGAAGGGTTTATATAAATAGTAAAAGTCTAAATCATTTCTGTATCTTTTCAATACATACAAAAATACAAATTCAATGTTTATAATGTATTAAGTGGAAGCCCAAATGCTGATTTTTCAATGAATAGGTAAGATATAATTTGGGCACACCTGTTAGAGAGGTGTTTAGACAATTTACTAAATTCTTTTTATGCTTTTTCTGTTTATTGAGCATAATCTTTACTAATAGCACTACCAAAGATCAATCCAGAAATGGTAAACTTATGGTTCCCATTACTTGTGGACTCTAATGAGATTTTACTATACTAATATTCAACAGAGATGGCTGGATGGCATCACCAACTCGATGGAAATTAGTTTGAGCAAGCTCCAGGAGTTGGTGATGGACAGAGAAGCCTGGCATGCTGCAGTCCATGGGGTCACAAAGAGTTGGACACGACTGAGCGACTGAACTGAATATTCAACAGAACATACATTTTTAGAAGGATGCAAATTTCTACTCCTCCATATCCAGAAATTAAATTTTAATCCAGCAAAGCAAATGGATGTTTATCACTTATACAGAACACAGAAATAGGTCCTGAATACATGTAAACTTCATATACCTTAACTAATAACATAAAACAAAATGGAATTTCCTATTTCATGGCAGCCTGGAAGGATAATTATGTAATAAATGACAATAAGAAAAAGTCACTCATATAGTCTAGTCTTTATTGAAAGACTTAACTTCAACTGTTGTTTACAGCTTTGGCTTAAGTTGGCCAGTCATTTCAGCCTCTCACTGCCAGCAGACATGAAAATCAAGTGGTAATGGCATGAGGGGAAATACTAGTAGAGAGATCAGAGCAAAGGTGGTAGTCAGAAACACATCACCAAAAATAAATCTCCAAGTGATTATGAAATAAACATTTTCTTGCTTGCCAAAGAATCTTTGCTGTTTTTAATGAACATGGAAAAGGCGACGATTCTTAGGCTTAAATTGGATCGCGATAGCACTGACTTCCCTGTTATAAACTAGTCTTGAGTCTGCGTTAGCTTGATAGTTGTGTTTTAAAATGGTACATTTCATTTGGATAAGTAGCTTTATATTTTAAAAACCATTTAATAAGAAATATTAATAATTTCCATTAACTGAACTGAGCACATAATCTTGTTCTTTCAGATTAAGATGAAAAGACTTCAGTCACATGTTTACTATGCAGTATTAACTAGTCTGGTGTTGCAACAAGCTACTTAATTTACTGGCAGACCAAAAAAGGCAAACTGAGAGTTTAGTTCAAGTTTCACATATATTTAAGAAAAATTAAACTAGGAGGCATAATTGAATAATTTGAGTGTTCTCCTTATAAAATATAAAGTAAATTTTCCATAATGTCCCCCAAAGATACTAACCATGAACAAAAGAAATAAGGGTAAATTTTATAATAGATGGATGTAATAAATGAATACTGTGGTTAAAACTAAAGTCCCATAAAAAATTTGGCCTGAAGACGAACAACTTCAGACTCTGTAAATTTTCATATTTAATAAATTTCTAAATGGGGGAAGAAGGAAAATACCAAAATTACTGTGGAGACCAATTTACAAAACCATTATTTTAAAGCTAATTATAAGACTTCAAAAGTTTAAAAACCAGTAATTTGTGGGTGCTAACTGTATCTTATAGTATAACTGTAAAGAGTTTTTTTTTATTTTGGTGCCCAGACTTCAAAACATTTCAAATACACTGCCTAAACATTTGCACCCCCTAGCTGTTAGAATTCAAATAGAATTTTTCTTTTACATTCCTGTTATGATAGAAATTTGAGGCAGATTTTATGAACATGGCCTGAAAAATACCTCAGAATCAAGTGTTAATCTTACCCAATCAAATCATTTACAAACTCTGCACTCATACAGCTCAGGTTCTGTTCAGACTTGTCATCCCATGCACACTACCCACAAGGAAAAAATTAATTAAAAATAAAAGTCACAACTCTGTGTACTATTTAAGCTGAATATCCAATTATAAACTGGTACATCAAACTGTCTAAATAAGATGTTTTAACAATCTTGTTAAAAAAATTCTTGGGCAAAATATATCTAATTTTAAAAAACACCCCAAGATTTTTTAAAAACACTTGTACTATACAACTTATAGGAACCTTGAAATAGGCTTACAAGGTTTTAATCAAGGTATTTACATACCAGATGATGTAAAGCAAAAAGAGGAAAAAAGAAAAAAAAAAAATCTAATTTCCAATGACATTTTAAAATGTACTAATGCATCAGATTTGTATGAAATTAAAATTAAGGCTTTTTCTGTCATTTGTATAATTTTAATCTTACATAGTAGCCAACCTTGGAAACGTCCGTCTTAAACATTCTTACTCATCCATTGCATTCAATGCAGTGGAGTGTGTTAAGTGTTACTTCAAATAATTACATTGTTGCTACTTCTATGTTGAAGCATGCTTTTAAAACACTGTATTCAATATTTACAATGTATATCATTTAAAGTTCATGTAAAAGCATAGGTATGACTGTCTGACTTTAATACAAACACCACACTTGGGATTTTCCCCCCAAAATGAAATGTAGTTTACTACAGTTTTAATTATGAACACTTTTTAAAGTTTTAAAAATATGTCTTAATGTGGACCACCAACATTTGCTCAAGTCAGACAATGCTGTTCCTTATTTAGGTTACAAAATTTCTTTTATCAGTCTGGTTTCAGTTTCTTTAGGCACAGAGAAAGTATTTCCTCCAAAGCGACTCCAAAATCATGCATTTCTTCTCAATATCACTTTTTTTTTCCTGCTGACTTCGAATGTGGTCCACCTCAGGGGAGGGGAGGGGAGTATCAAAATTCAGGATGAACTTATATGTGATTCCCAGTTTTTCACGATCCTCCCTTTTTTGCTCTTTTAAAAACACAGTGAGTTAAAATACTGAACAGCAAGATAAAAATGGAATAGTATCTAAGAATCAAAATGTATTACCCATTTCTCCTATTATATCAAAATTTGTAGTCAGAATTTTTTATTCACTTTATTTTAGTTTTTATACACAAAGAAAAATCATGTTCATATCCATCATGAACAAAAACTTAAAAAGGCAGAACTAGAAGACATGTGTCCTTCACCAAAGCAAAGCTGTGCTAAAGGTTCCAAACATTTCAATTTTTAAAATAAATATTTTCATTTTCCGATGTCTACTTTCATGTCTTCAGAGTGTCACAAGGAAATTGAAGCTATCATGAATTACATTTTGTTTAGAGTCCCCGCTCACTGTGTTTGGTAACTGGCCATGCCATATCCAGCTTGGTTGGGAGGAGGTATTACAGGGGGAGGGGCTTGTCCTTGGGGAGGCTGAGCACCAAATCCACCCATCCAAGCAGCTGAAGGTGATTGACTTGGAAGAAAGAAAGAAAGAAAAAGAAAAAACTTCAGCAAACACAAATAAAAAAAATCATCTATACATTTACACAGAAATCAAGCAGAGCCTAATCACAGAATAGACAAGAAATCAAGATACCTACAACAAAGCGCAAAGTAATAAATGTTACATATCTAGCCATATATGCAAAATATGTTTTAATATTGTCTTAAATTTTTGTTTAGAGAACATAATGTTGTCTGATAAGTATCTAAAAGCTGATTTTTTAAAAAAAAATAACAAATGATTCAACACATCTACCCTCCAAATACTGCACACATAGTAAATACGTATATCAATTTATAAGCAATTTAAAAAACACATGTTTACATTGGAAGGGGGAGGAGCAACTGCTGAGAATAAAGATCTAGGCTGGCCCAGGGGGAAAAAGTACAAGAACAACGCAACTGACCCATAAAACAAAAAGGGTAAGCTGCTTTGTATTAGATAAATCTTGGGCGACTTCTCACACAAGGTAATAGGCATGAAGCATTCAATTTCTGAACATAAATAAGACAAAAGATCTTTTCCATACAAAAGTAAATAAATAGATAAAACGGTGTATTAGAAATATAAGTCAAACTCTACCAACTGCTCACAGAGCGAGTAGGACACATCAAATGCTATCCCAACCTCCCTTTCCACCTAGATTATAAAAAGCAAAGTTTTAGCATTTTTCATAAGGCTTCTACAATGCTTATAATACCACATAGTTCAATGTATTTAATTTACAAAGATTCTCCCCAGTAAAACATAATTTTAGATTCCTTTTGCTGGAACTTTATCTGTTTCTACACTGGAAAAACTCAAACTACTTACTCTACTCCAAATCCTTGTTGATTCCATGGCTGCCCGTATACTCCATAAGGCGGTACTTGCCATCCATTTGCCATATACTGTCCATACTGTTGTGGGTTTCCATAAACTTGGCTCCACTGGCCCCACTGACTATAGTCAACCTAGGAAAAAGCAAATTACTGTTTTAGGAAACGAGTAAGAAACACAGTATTTGAAGAAAGTGGGAGACAAGGAAGAGAAAAACTAAGTAAGCACCCTTATGTGAATAGGACTCTGTTATTTATCATGTCTAAGTTTATTGGGGTGGTGACACCTGTGAAAAGAAAGTATTAAGATTCAGTTAATACCGTAAAATAATCACTTTTGAAATAGCATTAATAAAATCAACTGAAAGCAGCTATATGCTTTATTTTTTGTTTGCTTTCTTTTACAGACTTTCTAAAGCTCTTATGTAGATATGTAAGATGGAAACCTTAAAAAGTGCTATGAAAAATCGAATTACCTGTTGAAAGTTTTTAGTCATATCAGGAGATTCTTTACCCCAATAGCATTTAACAACATGTCCTTCAATTGTAGTACCATTCACCGAAACAATAGCATGAGCCGCACTTTCATGGGTAGAAAATCTGAGAGGAAGAGAAGGAGGTGTTTTTTTTTTTAAACTTAGTAATACAGAAACCCCTTAGCTTAAACCTATCAACTTGGTATTTTCCTAAAGCACATCATGTAGGCAGTTTAAAGTTCTATATTGCAAAGAAGTACTAAATTAACAAACACATACTTGAGGGGATCAAATAATATAACTGAAGGGAATGGATCACATGTAAGGTAGAATTATACCTGACAAATGAATAGCCCTTTTCTGGAAAAACTCTGATTTCCATAATTTGCCCAAATGGTGAGAAGGTCTGCCTCATAAGCTGATCTGAAAAATAAACATACAAAAAATGTAAAAATATTTAAGGTTCATGTTATCAAGAAATTACTACTAATGATGATGAAGCTCCACAGAGAAGGGAACTAGGAAAAAAGATTCACTATACCTGTTAAGCCAGAAGCAATTCCTCCACAGTACACAGTACAGTTTTTTGGACTTGACTGGTTTACTACATCTTCAAATCTCAACTGCTTAGTGTTATCTGTATGTAGAAAGAAAGAAAAAAGTGTTGACGGTTATACAGCATTATAAAATGGGTTACTTAATACTATAAAGATATGAGATATGCCTCACTGTGGGGAGAAACAGAACTTTTTTCTCCTTGACACTATTGATTTGACCTATGAAACCAGCTGGTTCACAGCCTCAAATATACTTACATCAAAGCCCAGTTATTTTCAGATAAATATATTGAAAATTAAATGAGTCTTACGATGCCAACAAAACTAAATTTTAAGAAATGAAGACTATATGAATAGATGATTTTGTGAAGTACCCTTAAAAACATATAAAAGCAGACACATCTTACTTTCTTGTGTACTTTTAGGTGCAGGCGGTTTACGTGTGGCCCAATTGGTTCTGATCTGACGACCACCCAACCACTGACCTCCCATATGCACAATTGCATTTTCTGCATCCTGTGAAGGAAATAAAGAAAAGAGCTATTACCAACACAGAAAATAAAGGTATACAAGACTCACTAAGATGAAATAAAATGTTGGCATTTCTGGATACAAAAATCTTATCAGTAAGTGACTCATTACAGCAATGTTTATTTATACATTTTAAGATACTAGGAACAGCATTTAAGCATCAAGGGAAATTTATAATTCAAACATGAAAGGAGAAAAATCATAATCCCACTTATAACCAAGAAAAGGGACACAGTTGTTTTTAAATATCTTGTTGATCTGTAACATAACATTTACTGTAGAGTATCTAAAAACTCTTGATATTATGGTGTAAATTATCTTATCCCTTACCAAATCTACATTCTAATAGCAACGGATTATGATTATGACAGGGCTTCCCAGGTGATGTTAGTGATAAAGAACCTGCCTGCCAATGCAGGAGACTAAGAGAGAAGGGTTTGATCTCTGGGTCAGGAAGATCCCTTGGAGGAGGACAGAGCAACCCACTCCAGTATTCTTGCCTGGAGAATCCCATGGACAGAGAATCCTGGTGGGCTATAGTCCCTGGGATCACAAAGAGCTGGACACAACTGAAGTGACTTAGCACATAGGCATACACACACGACTATGACACAAGATTTAAAGCTTAAGACAAAAAGCTTCTGCACTGATTTAGAATGTTTTAAAAAAAACCTTTTTTCTGGCCATGCCACATGGCATGCAAGATCTTAGGTCCCCACCCAGAGATCAAATCCATACGCTCTGCAATGGAACTGCAGAGTCCTAATCACTGGAACGCCAAGGGAATTCCCCCAAAAATGAGTTTAGATTATAGAGGTTAATGTGCATTTGCAATGAATCTAAGCAAAAACAGAACATGACTCCAAGGCCTTCCCTGGTGGTCCAGTGCCTGGGATTCGGGGCTCCCAATGCAGGGGGCTGGGACCAATCCCTGGTCAGGGAACTAGATCCTGTATGCCTCCAACTAAAGAGCCTGCATGCGCAGGGAAAACTAGGAATCACACGTACCACAACTAAGACTCAGAACAGCCAAAAAAAATACAACGCTCGTCCCTTTATCTTCCTGCTTCAATAGAACGTGCAATTTGGTGTTGAAACTGCTCCAAAATGTTAATATCAAAGCCCATTATATTATCTGATGTTACAGTTAATGCAAATGCTTAGATATTTGGTGCCTTTTTCTTAAATACATGCAAAAATCAATATGAATTGCCTAAAATTTCATTTACATAACTTGCTGTAGTCATTACCATCCCAGCTACAAAAATACAGATAATATAATTAAAAAGTTAAAATTGAGATTTTCATGGTTAAGACAAATATAATTTACCTTCCCTCCAAATTCTGAGGTTAGCTCATGCGTCCTAATTTTGAGTTTTATTTCTAACACATCTTACCCATACCAAGTCACAACCACAAACTTCAATATTCTCCCTTATCATCACCTTATAACCAGCCTATCTTTTCCCATTTATTTCCAAGCTTATGGGAAAAAAAAAAAGAACTATGTTCTATTACTCAAACAAACAAAATCACACAATCATCGTGTTTGTTGTTAACATTCAAAAACATTTACTGATGACTGAATTTTGTATTAAATTCAAATCGAGCCGACAGAACATACCAGTTTATTATAAAAAGACACAAAGCCATAGCCTTTGGATTTTCCAGTTGCCATGTCTTTAACTACTCGGGCATCCCTGTGAAAAGAAGCACAGCTAAATGAGGGAAGTGAGAGTCATCCTCAAAATAAAAACTAAAAGGAACCACACACACTGTATTGTGAGCATTTTTTTAAATAAAATTTCAGTTAGCCCTAATTAACTACAGCCATTCCTGAACTCTCCCTAACGCTTCTTTACCTGTTAGAAAAAAGCAGTAGGACAAAAACATGTAATAAACATGCAACCTAATCAAATAGCCTGTGCTTTCTAAACTAAATGCTCAAATCTGAAGATTAATAGGAACAATAGTTTCCTTTGCTAATATTCTATCGGCTAGTGTCCGCTAAGGTTTACTGGTTCTATAAATTACTGTAACAATGCTAACTACTTTACCATGCAAACTCTAAATAGTTAAATGTTTTCTGCCTAGTGATACAAAATATATGAAATATTAAAAAATTGAAAAAGAGGAAAAAATAGGAATTAAAAAGGCATACATGGCCTGTTAACAGATTTCTTTATTTTTCTTGGTCAATTCTCTACCATCATTTTGGAGTTTGGGCAGCTGTAAATTTTGAAAAATTGACATTTTCAGAAATTTAAGAAAGGAGAATAAAAAACTAACAACAATGCTAAGCACACCAGTACGAAAACAACAGATTTACACAGAAATTTTAGTGAGTAAGTTAAAATGATTGGAAATATAGAACTCCACTGAATATAGAATGTTAAAATGTAAATACTAAAATATGTATATATAAATAATGTATAATAATAATAAATAGAAATGAGAAAAAAATCTACAACTGAGTTCCAGTGTGCACAGTTCCTTGCAGTTAGCCTTCAAGATCCTGTCCATTCTTATGAGCAATTCTGCAAAATAACCAGAATGCTATTACTTTTAATTGTGACTTGGACTTTAGAAAAACTGCAGGTCTCAGGTATAAATAAAGATTGAAAAACAGCAACCTGTATTATTTTTTACACTGATTTTAAAAACAGTACTACTTACCACATTTATTAGAGATTAAAAAGCAAAGCAAATATCAAAATAGAAAATTAAGAATTACATCTATCAAATAAAATCTACAGAACAACAAACTGTAGAGAGAAATATTGTTGTTCTTAGGTGAAACATATTTTTGTAAAGTACTAAAACATTTAACTTAAATCTACAGGAAATAAATACATAAAATAATGTGATTTTAACTAGATAAATTGTGATAAACATTTTACAGAACTTGTAACCACTTTTAATTTTCCAATATATTAGATCAAGTAACAATACAGTAAAATCTGAGCATAAACTTTGTTTAAAAAAATAAATAAACCACAATTTGGCCCTAACTAGCAGAATCAAACACCATAATCTACTAATTAATCCCACATTTATGGCTCAGACATTGAAACATATTAATACTGTAATAGTGCTACTTTTCAGCTAAAATATCAAAACACATTTATCATTATAATAACATATACATTTCTAATTTCACAATATACCCAAGGATTTCCCTACTTTTCCCCACTTATAAATTCCTTCTATAAAACTTTAATACACAACGGAAATCACATTTAATTTTGGTTAACCGGTATCTTTAACAACCAAATTTTGAAAACATTTGACAAAAGCTAGACTTTATAATAGGCATTACCACCCAAACATCTGCTTTAAAGATAACAAATAGAATCACTTAAAATTTTTTCACATGTTATACACAGGATTAGATGAAAACAAGACCCCAAAACATTGAAATGACATTAACATTTTCAACAACATCTACTAATCAAAAAAACCAAACAAACAACAAACAAAAAAAATCACACTAACTAGGGAAAGAAACTCTTAACTCTGATACAAGTTCATCATATACACTTTTGCCTATTGCTATTGAATATAGTATTGATTATGATACTTACGATATTTTACCAAAGGGGGCAAATGCTGATTTGATATCTTCTGTTGTAATTTCTGGACTCAAATCTCCAACAAACACGTGGAAATGATCTGAAATCAAAGCATTTAGTAATCAAATATTTAAGAAGTCAGGGACTAAACCTTTTTTAGGCAACACTAAAAGGAAGAAAAAGCCCTATGTGAGCTGGTAATGCTGCCAGGATAATTTCAGAACTCTTCCGTAAAATGCAGCAGGAGTACTTACTGGAAGTATCTTTTTTCTGGCTACTTGGTGTTGTTGCCCAGTTTACTTTGACCTCCTAAAAATAAAGATTATATTTCATAAAATTATTAGGCATGTCATTATGATTCATAACGCTTACCACTTATTAAATCATTTATCAAGCAGAATGAATTTTGGTAAAAGCACTAAGCTGAAGAAAACAAAACCATCACTTGGCAGAGCTGAGTATTTGCTTAAAAACTTGCTAAGAAAGAACACAAACTAATCTGACATGCAGATAGATATACTCATAAGGTGCCATTATTTATGATCTTACCTTTCCCAAAATTTTTCTCCCATTCATAGCAGCTAACGCAGCAGCTGCATCTCTGTGCTCATAAAATTCCACAAAGCAATATGGGTCATTGCTTGTATGCTGCAAAACAGAAAACCCAACAGAAGAGTTGACCCTTCTGCTGTCGGGTTGCTGAGAAGAAAATCCAGGAAAAAACATTACTGATAGCTAGGAATGTACGAGGTGAGATTGTATAAGCTTATGAAAGCCTAACACTTTACAAAGCCAAACACTTTATAAGATTTACACCTATACTTGGCTTTGTACCTCAGAATATTGTTGTACTCAAACAGAACTACAAAGCAGTAGAGAATCATGACTATCAGTATTAAATAAAAATATAGGATTCTGGTGAAATGTTAAATATAAAACAGAAGTTTATACTAAACAAAACAAGCTCAGATCTGAGAGATGAGGACCACGCCTTACCACTGCTCTCCTCTCCCAACATTATTTTCAAAAGGATGAACTCTATTTAAGCATCATAATCCTTCATAAACTGTATCCCATGACTATAAAAAAATACAGAAATGAACCAACTTTACAAACTTTATTCCTGATCAAAACTAGGATTAGTACTATACATGATGAAACAAGATGATGTATTTCTCTGGATAAGGAAGGAATAAGAATGGAAACTGAAAAATTTCAGATTTATAATCAAGTGTTGAAATGAAATCCCTTTCAAAAGCTTTGAAAGCATTGGAGATTCTATACACTTTGAATTTGGCCTTCCAAAGACCAGAAAAATGTACTAGTGATTACAAAAAGGTTTTCTGAAAATGTGTCTGAATAAAATATTCCAAGGCAAAGCTATTTTACATCAGAAAATGCCAATATAAGAGTGTCTAATACAACACCAATAAATATTAAATAAACAATATAAGATTATCAACAATAAATAACAAAAAAACACAACAATATAAAAGTACCTAAATTATAGCAACTATATCACTTATGAACCAAAATGGAAATGAATTTTTGTAAGACAGCAACCTACAATGAACAGCTATACAATTGTACAAATATGTTTTATGTAGGCTAAAAATATTCATCACTGTTCAATGTAAAATACACTAAAAATAATATTTAAAATGTGGCAATTCCAGTTGCACTTACAAGGGATTAAAAATACCAGATAAAATAAAGCTCTTTTCAACAACCACTGTTTTTCATTCCAGGAAAGTTTTAGAAGAAAAATCCAAAATAAGACGTCTAAAACAATAGTGGTGAAGCAACCAGAAGGCATTTCCTTGAGGGAAAAAAAGTGTAATCGTTAATACTGACAAGAAAACTGTGGGCTCTCATACAAAACCCTACTGTGGCCACGTGAACGTGAGCACTGCTGTACTTGCGAGGCAGAGAAAGGAAACGGGTAAAGGCGCCAAAGAGAAGCACACATTCAAATTCCTTTGGTGAAAAAGAGTTGACATTTACCAGTAACATTCACTGAAGAAAGGATCTCAAGTAAGATGCTAAATCTGTGCTAGTCAGCTTTCCTCCTTATCCTGCCTCTTTTGCCCTGATGGTCTCAAAGGAAAACGTGGATACCTAGTAAAATGTACAGGAATCCAATGGTAGCGTATAACTGTGACAGGCTTCAGGTAATTAGTCTACTTGTGCATACTGACTGCAGATTTCTCTAACTAGTAGTAGGTCAGATCCCATTCAATGTACGTACATACATGTGTACACACACTTAGATATTCGTATCACACTGCATTTCATCTCACTTAAGACACCATTGATTTTTTTTGTCACTGTCAGAGATGTTAAAATTTTTTAACATTTGCCTTAGAATTGGTAATATACACTTATTATAGTATATGGAGGTGGAGCTTCCCAGGTGGCGCTAGTGGTAAAGAATCTGCCTGCCAATGGAAGAACCCTTAAGAAACTCAAGTTTGATCCCTGGGTTGGGAAGATCCCCCGGAGGAGGGCGTGGCAACCCACTCCAGTATCCTTGCCTGGAGACTCCCATGGACAGAGGAGCCTGGCAGGCTACAGTCCATGGGGTGGCAAAGAGCCAGACACGACACAGCATCTGAGCACACACATACACACATGTATACAGGGAAAGCAGCTAGAGTCTAAGATAAAATATCTAAAGTAGAACATCATAAGGGCAAGAAAGAGATTTCTCACACACTGAAATGAAATTGATGAAAGGAAACCAGTACTCGGCAGTGGAGTTCATGGCCTTTGAAAGCTTTCCATTTACACCACTACCAAGGGACGCTATGGGGGCTTCCCTGGCGGTCCAGTGGTTAAGACCCATGCTTCCAAGGCAAGGGGCACGGGTTAGATCCCTAACATGCCACATGCTGTGCACCCAAAGGGAAAAAAAGTTTAAAACCAACTGTGTCCTTACCTTGATGTTGTCACCAATTTTTGTTGGATGACATAAATATCAAAGCAGAGAAATATGAGACTTTAAAACTATTTACAAGTTCAAGTGTAGGAGTTGTACAACATGGATAAATTATTAAAGTTCACTTCAAACCCTTCTACCCTCAAGTGGCTGATTGTGCGTAAAAGTTCATAATAAAAACAACAACAACAACAAAACAACCAACAAATGTTTCTCAAAACACTTTCTAGTGACTTTCCACTTTCTCACATTCCATTCTTTCCTAAACACACTCCAGTCAGTTTCTAACCCAACCACGGCAAGGAAATTTTGTGCTGAGCTCACCAATGACCTCTCTGCCATCTTTGTGATCCCTTTTCTTCCTCATCTTGACTTTCAAGCAGAATTCAACACAGTTGACAACTCTCCTCCTCTTCTCAATGTTCTCCTCTAGATTCACCATATGCTCTTGGTTTTCCTATTTCCTCACTGGAAATCTTTCTGAAGGCATTTTCCCCTCTTAACTCAAACTATCACTGTCACTTAAGTGTTGAGGAAAGCCTGGCGAGCTGCAGTTCACAGGGTCACAAAGAGTCGGACATGACTTAGCGGCTGAACGGCAAGTGCTGAGATGCACCAGGGCTCGCAACTAGACCCCCCTACTCTCTCCTCTCTCAGCGCTATCTCTAGCTCTATGAACCACATCTTATCCAGTCCCATGGCTTCAAATATCACTGCAAGCCAGTATCATCAGCATTGCTCTCCCCAGAGTTCCAAAATATTTATCCAACTGCCTATATATAACGTCCATTTATTGATATATGTCTAAAATACATCTTAAATTTAACACTGCCAACACAGAGCGTGATTCTCACCACTCCCCCATCCATCCTGTGCCCCCTTCAGTCATGTTCATTTTAGCAAATAAACAGCATTACCACCCACACAACCACAAACAAGAATTTTAGGGGGTTTTCTTGATGTCTTCATTTCCCTGTGTCCCATGGCCAATCCAGTCCCATCGACACTGTGTCCAAAATTCATCTCAAATTTATCTACCTCTACTTCTGTGGCTACCACTCTAAAGAACAAGTCCCCCACAGCATCTCTTACCTTGACTAGTGAAACAGACACAGCTAGTTTCCTTCTCCTTCAGCCCTTGCCCCCTACAATCCATCCTCCCTACAACAGTTATTTTCCAGTCACCTTTAAAATGCATGTAAGACTAGAGAAAATCCAAGCCCCGCAATGAGGACCCAGCACAGCCCCTCCCCCGAAATCAAACAGGAATACTTTACCACCCTACCGGGTGCAACCACAGTAAGATCCAAGCACCCTGTCATGGCCGGTACTGCCCTACTGATTCCAAACCCTGCCTGCCTACTCATTTCCTTCCCATCATTCAGCAGGCTCCAGCCACCCTGGTCTTTGGTTCCTCAAACACCCAAGCTAACTACCAACTCAAGGCTTTTGTATGGGCTGTTCCCTCTGCCTCCAGCTCTTAATGTAGACAGCACCATCTTGTTATTCCCATCTCAGCTCAAAGAGGTGATGATTTCTGACAGCAATCATTACCAGGCTGGTCCCATACCCAACATCCACAGTCTGAAAAAGACTCATTTGATCCTTTAAAATTTGGCTGAGTCAACTACCCGCTGACGAGAGAGATTTCTGGATCACAGACCATAACCAAAAAGCCTCAACATTCAATTAGACAACTTCCGTTCCCATCTCCTTATGAACCTTTATTATTACATTCACAAAACAGATACCAACGGCAGCAGGACGCCTCCCCTCACCGCCCAGGCTACACGGCACCAACACTCCACTCATCATCACGGAACTGTTTTATCTCTTCAAAGCTCTTATCCCTGTCCAGAATCACTGTTCACAGTTTTCCACGACAGTTTACTGTTGTTGACAATACTCTCATTAATATGTGAACCCTTGGGCACCCTGCTGGTCTAGCTCTGCAGTATGTTCCCAATGCTCTGAACGGTGCCAAGTACAAAGGAAATGTTTGATGAATGAAAAGAGAGAATGAGTAATAATCAAAGACAGGAAGAAAGAAGAGGTAATATACCAGACAGAGAGAAAATTACTGTTAGGTAGGAAAGGAGATCAAAAGGCTACTTTGCTTTACAGGTTTTAACAGTTTCTCCCGTCTCAGGACATCACACAAGCTCCTCAACACAGCTCTGGCCCCTGATGAATGCTCCTGCCTTATCTCCTGGCATCTCAGAAGATGAATCCCATTCCAAACTTAACCATGTTATGGTTTTTATTTTTCTCTCAATCTCACAAGAACTCCCACTCTCTGTCTACCGGGCTGGATCAACATTCTTCTACCTGGATTCCCTTCTTCCTCAGATTCCTATCTAGCCAGTTTCCATTACCCTTTCTGAATCCTCCAAGAACCCTCCCCTGACTGGAGGCTGTGTGGACCCATATGCTCCTAGAGCACTGGAAACCGCCAGCTTCCCCAGCATTTGCTATCCTATTACCATTCGTGCCTGTTGACGCCTCTGTCTCCCTCACTAGACTGGAAAATTCTACAGGGCTAGGAACTGTTTTATTCACCACTGTATCCCTAGCACTTACCATGGCACCTGGCACAAACTGAATAGTCCAAAAAAAAAAAAAAAGTGTTAACAAATAAAAAAGAAGAAGAGAATAAACTGAAACACAAGTCATTGACCAGCAAAGTATAAAAAGTAAGGTTTTGAGGGGGGAAAAAAGGAAAATAAATTAACAATTCAATTCAGACTCCTGCCTTCATCAAGCTGCTCAGGCAGCATTTACTAACAATGCTCAGGATGCCTGTGTGGCACTATGGTCATAATAAGCCAATGTTCTGCACACACCACCCCATGAAATTCAAGTGTAACATTCTTACTGTAAATAGATGAAATATCACCTAGTTTCTCAGTATTTTGAGATAAGCTCTAATAATTTTTTATAACCACCTGAAGACAGCAGCATCATGAAGGACTATTTGAAAATAAGGGCAGACACTTTGTCCTCTCAACTTCTAAACCTAATTTGTCAGTCAAAGCAAACAAGTCAACACAACAAACACTAATCTTTCCATCTAGTATCCTGAAGCCTAAATTGATACAAATCAACTCATGTATCTCAAAATGTTAAACAGTATGCTAACTGTCAGCACCTGGAACGGGGAAGCTCTTACCTCTGTGATCATTTTACAGCTTTTACAGGGTCCAATCTGACTGAATAACTGAAGAATAAGAACTTCTGTCACATCTCTGGAGAGGTTACCTACGTATCTGTATAGGAAGAGAAAAAAAAAAAAACAAAAAACTATCAGCAATTTCCCTTCAGCTCTGGCTCTAAAGCATTATCATTTACACATCATCTTTTATTTCAACTTCCTCTCTCCAATAAAATTTTTCCAATTAAGCCTGATTCTTTGTGTGTAAGATTAACTCTCACCTAGGAAAGCATAACTTCTTAGGGCACTAAAGTATCACTTTAAAAGACTTTATAAAGAGCAAATCAATCTGATTTTGCACCCCAAAGCCTATATATCATTTTCTCATCTGTTAGAATAAAAATAATAATTTAAACCAGTCTCAAGAAAACTACAATGTTTAGATGTGAAAGACAATTCAAAATAATGTATAACACACACAGTACCATAAATATTGACTCATTAAAACACCCAATCATAGAGGGGTATCAGATATAAGGTTAGTTTATCTTAGACCCTCAACCAAAGCAATTACGTGAACAAAGAACAGAATCAAAGTTATAGCAAAACACACAAGAGATTGAAGGATTTTTTTGTGTCTTGGTAATAAGACTGTCATTGATGGTATGTCTTCATTATTTTGTTTCAGGAGAGCAGAGTAAAATAACAAAATTTCCTCAATTAAAATGCATCAGAATCAACAAAATACATCTTTATGTAGATAACAAAGCAAATATAAAGATTTCTCTAGAAATTCAGAAAAAATTAAAGACAAATTCAGGCATACTTTTGACTATAACATATCTAAAAATTTGTCTTTTTAAAATTACAAGTTGAATATATATATATTGTATAAGAAATTTAATATACAGGTTAAGTTTAAATGAAAAGAACACTGCCACTCAAAGATGACCACCTTGTATCATGGACCTATCTCAATTTAGCTGAATAAACTTTTTAAGTCTTTCCGGTACGCAGTGTATAATTCCTAAAACTCACATCTGTTATGATCCTCATAAACCAAACAATATTTGTAAAATTTAAACACTGTTTCTTCTGGAAAGGAAAACAAACTTTATTTTCCTAACTGTAATAACATCTGGAAACAATGTATTGAGACCAATATAAGCCTTGCATCTACAGTTGCCAGAGTTTAAGCTGGGACACTCTGAAAGGGAAAACAAGACTGAGAAAAGTAAGGTTAAGTGTAAAAGAAGAAAATCTGATTAAGAACCAACAGCAATTTTCTTGTTTACCTAAGAATTTCATCGTAATGGGTCCTAATAACTTTAACACACTCTAAAAATGAAACCTAAGTCCAATGTTACTTGAATGGAAGACTAAACAAGTGACCAACTGGTTGAGGTCCACTATGTTACCTTTTTTGTTACAAGGATGGGGAACACATGTATACCTGTGGCGGATTCATTTTGATATTTGGCAAAACTAATAGAGTTATGTAAAGTTTAAAAATAAAATAAAATTAAAAAAAAATAAAATAAATAAATAAATAAATAAAGAGCAGACCCATGAGTAGGCTGTGCAGGACACACTCCCAGCAGTAGTGAAAGGTTACAGACGTTTGAGCTAGCCAGACAATCACCTGTCTCCTTTCTTTTTTCTTTTAAACCCATAGGGGTTTGTGAGTCTGAATCCTTGGAATTTTTTATACAAGGTAGACCTAGCTATAAAGAACAGTGACCTTGGTCTCTGAAGTGTTAAAACTCATTTAACCTAAATAGTAATAGTTAGCTCATTTCTAAGTGGAGAAGTTAATGGCAACCCACTCCAGTATTCTTGCCTACAGAATCCTATGGACAGGGCTGCTGTCCATAGGGTCACACAGAGTCGGACACAACTGAAGCACTGGAGAAGGAAATGGCAACCCACTCCAGTGTTCTTGCCTGGAGAATCCCAGGGACAGAGGAGCCTGGTGGGCTGCTGTCTATGGGGTCGCACAGAGTCAGACACAACTGAAGCGACTTAGCAGCAGCAGCAGCAGCTCATTTCTAAGAGAACAGGAGTTTCACCTATCAAAGCTAACTAGTAACAAAGTAAAGAGTATCGCTTTTATGTAACAAATTGTAAATGATTTAAATAATTTTAAATTTGTATGAGTGTTTAAACATCTTTCCAGGAAAAACTCCAATGTTACTTGAACGGAGTCCAGGGTGCATGGGCATCCTGTTTCATAGGATCTTTATTTCAAGTCAATCTATTTCTCATCAATACAGATTCTGAAGAATTTCTAAAGGCACATTTAGATATATTAATTTACATTTCGAGCAACAAAGAGCAAAAGGTTAATTTTAGGATGTCATGAAATACTTATAGAAAAAGTCCAGTTTTAAAGTTTCCTATTTTTCAAATATTTTCACTAAAAGTTCCGTGGTAAAGCAGCAAACTCCAGAAGCTAATATAAAATTGGCCTTCCATAACCACATGTAAGACATCTAAATCTGACAGGATAAAAAGGATATAATTCAACACATAATTTCACCTAAATTATACCCAAATCTCAAGACTGCCTTTTCCTTCACTCAGAGTTCTGTAATTCATTCATCTACATTTGCCTTCATCCTCCATACAACTTAATACAAAAATATCTCGTAACTTTTAAAACACTATACTATACAGCTTAAATACCGTGACATTATCATAAAGTTTCTGTCCCAAAATAAATACTAACAAAAATATTCAAGGCTTGATCTGGCAAAAATATCACGTCTTGGTAGTATACTGAAATATTACCCTTTCTCCTTCTAAATTATACGTCATTTCTACACTTTCTTTCTGCTTTGGTTATGAGGCAGTCAACATATTCTAACAGTCCAAGGATTTAAATATAAAATTTCTACTTGAAGAACACAGAATAACAGAAAAAGACAAATAGCTCAAACGCTCGTACCTGACAATTCAAAGAGAAAATACTTAGGGAATTCTGAAACACTTTTTAACTCAAGGTGGGGAAAAAGCATACGTTAGGTCTATTTTGTCTTCTAAGAACAGGAACTGTAGGAATTAACACATTAAAAATGGAAAATGGTGTCTTTATCCCTAACATCAGGGTTAAAATCAAATTTGAGACCAGAACTTGGCAGTTTCACAGTAGGCAAAAGTCCACATTGCCAAACTACTTCCTATGTCAAACTGCGCAGAATTTTAAGAACACCATCCCTTTCAGAAGACTAATCACACTTTTCATCACTGACTGTGCTCTACTCTGAAAAGATTAGCCCTACAAAGGTCAAAATTAACGGCATTTTACATAAGATGCTATGGCTAAGTAACATTTTTGGTTTTGTTCTTGCAAATTCTTACGTAAGAGAAGATTTTGCAACAATATCCTTCAATGGGCCTCTAATGAACTGATCAATTTATCAATATTTCATTTTAGGAAAGAGGCAGAGCAGAAGAAAGGTACAGGACGTATAAGTGAACTGATCAACTATATAAGGAATATCAACACACACACACACACACACACACATACATTTTAGAGAAACAGAATACAATTAAATTGAATGAGAGGCTTAATTTAATTTCAGGCCCAATACAGCCAAACCCTTGGTAGAGTAATCAATTTTATAATTGGATTTAATAGTATTTACTTCTGCTATTGCCCTTGGATGGTCAGATTATACCCTAAATCAATGGTTTATTTCCTCCTTTTGACTGAGTCTCTATTAGGAAGAAAACAGCCTACAAGATGGCTCTGCACACCATGGTATAACCCCAGACCCACAATTCCTATTCATTGTGGTACATCGAATAGATGAAGAAAATGAAGCTACAGTAGAGCACAATTACCATTTAATGCTGTATAACAGATGCAGAAATACCATGGATCAAATCACTGCACTCAAAGTTACCCACAACACAAATCTGAAATGTGAATCCTACAAGGCAGGTGTTGGGCAGTTCACTTCCAACACCAGTTTTACACAGAATTTTTCTCATTTGTTTTTTTAGATCCCAAATTACCCAATATATATTAGCTCCCCCCACCTCCCGCAAATGTCAAATGAGAACAAAGAACATCAGAAAACAGACCTTCAAAGCAACTATATGACAAACTTTAGGCTCAACATCAAAGCAATTCTATATCACTTTAAATACCATCAAATAAATTAGTAATACTGTAGGTAATGAATATTTAAAGACCTACCTAGGCTATAAACACCATATTGTTTTCTGATGATAGAACCATATGTCTTAGCTTGTGTGTGTCTGCAGGAAAAAAACCTCACTAGTAACACACAGGCATTTTAAGGAAACAGTTTAAGATAAACTTTGTTAAGAGTACATTGTTTTAAAACATACCAACCACTTTAAAGCCCAAACCAAAGATCACAATGTAAAATAAAAGAAGGATCTCCATAAATAAACAAAACCCCTACTAGATATCAATCTCTAAAATCACCTTCAAATTTTTCATCATGTTACTTGTAGCTAAAAGAACCTTTTAAGAATACGTAAAATATGCATTACTTTTATTAAAATCTGACAAAAATGCAATTGTGAAACATTTGCTTTTATTTCAAAATTGTACGTTTGAGGTTTAATATATATATATATATAAATCAACAGACCACACCATGTATGACCATGTCTGCCTATATATAATTTTAAATCAATCAGGATTTCTTAAAAAACGGACTTAATATTAAATTTAGTGAAAAGAAGTAAAATCATTGTAAAATAGTTGAGTACCTCTTACGTTCCAGGCAGGGGTAAGACCTAGGAAGATGTAGCAGTCCTTGTCTAAAAAAAAAAAAACAACAAACCTTCCCATGGAGAAGAGTGGGAGCAGGAAAAAGGAAGAAGAGCGAACATGTGCTGACATCTGACATGCAGGCACAACCAGGCTCAAGATGTTTCAGTACTTATATGTATACATGTCACATTTTTAGACAGCTGTAAACATACTGAGAAAGAACAGGAGTTTGGAGAAGGTCGAGGTAAGAATTCTTAAGTGACGAATTAGTCTGTGGAGTAAGGTCTGATAGAGATGGAAGAGAAGGCAGATGCAAAGTAGTTATATGAATTAAGGCTACTGCAATAGCATTTTATTTCGCATGATAAGAACCAGGAATTCTTCATAAGAAACAGATACAGTTGAAGTGAAAGGTGCCTCAAGAATTTACCAATTATTCAGAAGCTATTATGATGCAATAATGATATTTCAGAGTTTTAAATACAATGTAACTTTTCTCTTTGTTAAATACATGCTTGCTAGGCCTAAATTCAGCCTTCCCAGATGCTTCCTTCCAAGAACACATTGCTAACTAAATCCCAAGTCTTGGCTTCAACAGATGTCAAGAGGACAAATTTCAAGCTTGTCCCAATTCTCTCTTCTGGGAAAAGACAGCAGAAATGGAAGACAGCACAGAACACACACTGAAAACTTCTCCTAAGCAGGCTTTTTATCCAAGCATTTGATGTGCTTAAGCTGGCCTCAAATTCTCAGAAAGAACAGCGGATACTTTAGGGAGACATTAGAGAAACAGGAACAAAAAAGTGTAATCTCCCCCCTCCCAACAAGACAAGAAGCCAAACTTGTACCAATATTGAACACAGATATCTACCTTCTTGACCGAACACACTTTGCTAGGAGTACAGAAGAGAAACTGGTCAAACTTCTGAGTACCGATCCACCTTCGTGTTCCCCCCAAAGTAATGTAACCAACAGATAGTAGAGCCAAGTGGACTATGATCCTATCAATACCAGGCAGAGAGGGAAGAGAAAACAAAGCAGCGGCCTGGCTGACTCCCTGCACCGGGGGCAGGTGTGCTGAGCTTCGAAACGTTAGGAAAACCCAAGGTACCCAACTTAAACATGTAACTAGGAATTACTCACACTTCCAAAAAAAAAGGCAGGAAAAAAAGAAAGGAGTGCCACACCATTTGCAAAGGAATGCAAATGCTGAGTCATTACTTCAGTAGAAAGGCAAGGAAACTCGAAAAAGCAATTCGAAGATGAAATTCATTCATTACACTGGGCTTCAGGTAAAGAGCAACAGCAAGATCGAAGAAAGAGCGCTCAAAAGACACACATTGAAGAGCCGATTAAAAAAAAAAACAAAAAACAAAACACCTCTATTTATCCAACTCTGAAGGTCTCGACCCAAAAAACAGATTAGGAGGAGATAACACCAATGAGAGCAAAAGCAGTTTAACAACTGGTTGGCAGTTTAGCGTAGGTAGCGCTCAAAGTAAACTTCATCATCCAAGAAGGGAAAAGATGCTCCGGCGGCAAGAGGCATCCCTTTCTCACTCTCAAAGTAGCGGGCGCTGGGCGAGTGTTTCTGACAGCGTGGGCGCGGGCACGGGCACGTGGGGCAGAGTAGGGGCTAGAGTTGCAGGCGAGCGTCCGGCTTCCTCCGGGAGTTCAACTTAGGGAGAAGAGCCGGCAGCGACTGGAGCCGGGGACATGGAGGGCGCGAGTGCCGATTCCTCGCGACCCACAGGGGGAGGTGGCTGCGATCCCACCCCCAGGCCCACCCCCACCAGGCCCGGCCCCCATGGTCGGGCGGGGGTTGGGGGGGGGACCCGCAGCTCCCGGCCCAGCCCAGGGATCCCAAAGCAGACGGAGAGCAGGAGCTCTCCCGGGCCTGACAGGCTCTGCCGTGCAGACACCCAGCTTAGGAAGGGGGTGCAAAGAAGGGCGCTAGAGGGAAAGGTCGAAGCGAGCCCCGGACCCCAGGAAGTGACTGTATTTGGGGGGGAAGGGAGGGCTTCCCTTCCAAGGAAAAAAGGGACAGATGAGGAATGCACTTCGCGTCCGCGCCACCGCGGCCAAGGATCCACCGAGAAGTCCCAGGTTCGGCCCCGCACTCCTGCTCCCTCCCACAGCGTCCCGCGGTGCCAGGCGGTCTCCCAGCGCCTGGTACCCCCTCCGTCTCGGGTACTCACAGAGTCCGGGGCTGCCCGTCGTCTTCCATCATGGTGGGTGCGACGGAGCGATCCCGGGACAAGGGGGAGGGCAGGGCCGGGGAGGGGAGGGGGTGGGGAGGAAGGGGAGGGGGGCTCCGGGCACCGGTTGGGGACAGAGGAAAAGGCACCGAACCCTGCTCTCGGGCTTTCTCCCCCCAGCCCGCTCCGGACACTGCGCTCCAACCAGGAGGAGCAGGAGGAGGAGGAGGATGGACAAAATGGCCGCCGCCACCAGCCAGGCAGGAAACGGGGCAGAGCGCAGGCGCGGCCCGCCAGGTCACTGCTCAGGCCGGCGGCGACGACCTGCAAGGGGGATCGCTAAGAGGGGAGGAAGACGGGCCGCTGAGGGAACCCGGTGCGGTGTCACGGCGAACCACGTCGTCGCTGTGCGCCGGCCGGTCGGCGAAACCCAGCCAGCTCGAGTCAAAAGAAAAAAGAGAGAGAGAACCTCCGGGAAGGTGATGTGTCTGTGAATTGTGGTCCTAGAAATGAGAGAGGGAATCACTTCTCCAGAGGACTTCTGGGAACTGTAGTTCAAAGGAGACGGCCGGCACCAGCGGGGCGCTGGGACGCGGAGAAGAGACTTCTGGGTAGTGTAGTCGTCTGTGAGGCGTGCGCCGACCAGGAAGTCGGTGTGCTGGGAGGGGAGCGGGGGGAGAATAAAAGCTACAGTAAGAGGCGGGGAAACGAGGTGGGGGGAAGCCCCGTCTCGGAGGTAGACTACAAGTCCCAGAGTGCCTCGCGCTGGGGGCTGTCCTAGCACTGCTCCTGGCATTTTAAAGCTCTTCTGTTGGCTCTGCGGGAGCTGCCGCTCCGCCTCCATCCAGCTTGAGAGCGGTTTCTTCAATTGCGGCTAAAGTCAGTGCTCTGACTCCGCGTGGTGTCCGAGCCCTTTGGGGCGTTCTGACCCCCAGTATTAACCAAAACGGCCGGCCTCCTGTCATCAACCGCTACCCCGCGCGACGGGCGAAGATGATAGAGTGGACTTTGGACCCTCGCTGAGCTGCAAGCTACCCTCACCGGGCCCCACCCCCGACTTTCCCAACTGCCAGCCGCGTCCTGTGGGCGCGTTTTCCCTCAAATAGGTATTCGAGCCTGGGTTGGCGGCGTGTAAATTGCTCTGGGGGTTGTGCTCAGTCGTGTTCGACTCTGCGACCTCTGTAGCCCGCCAGGATCCCCTGTGCATGGGACGTTCCAGGCAAGAATACTGGAATGGGGTTGCCATTTCCTCAGGGATCGAATCTGCGTCTCCTGTATTGGCAGGCGGATTCTTTACCACTGAGCCACCAGGGAAGCCCCAGGGAAAATTGCTTTACAAGTTTCGAAGATCTCTCCATCCGAGTGTTCACTAGTCGGATAAGGCGATGAGAAGAGCAGGGGGTTTATAGAACCATGTTGTTAAGGATTGGCACAGGCTGAGGAGTTTGGGCTTTGTCTTCTAGTCCATAAAAAGCTATTCAAGGGATTTATTCTCTGAACTGGACCTGGGTACAGGACTGTATTTATCATAATGCAGTTCATCATTGGATCCGTGCCTCTAACAGTCTTAGTGGCTTAAAACGACAGGAATGTATTGTCTTACAATTCTGAACTGAGTTTCACTGGACTATAACCAAGGTATTGGCAGGACTGGTAAAAAAAAAAAAAAAAAAAAAGAATGGTTGCAAGAGATGAGATGAGGATGAATAGGTGGAGCACAGGTCATTTTTACCCAGTGGTGAAATTATTCTGTGTGGTATTGTAATGGTGGATCCCATAGAATGTACAACACAGAGTGAATGCTAATGTAAACTATGAACTGTTAGTGAGTAATCATATGTCAACATTGGCCCATTGTTTGCAACAAATGTACGACATAAATGCAAGATAGTAACAATAGGGGAAACCGTGTGGTAGTTCAGTTCAGTCGCTCAGTCGTGTCGGACTCTTTTCGACCCCATGAATCACAGCACGCCAGGCCTCCCTGTCCGTCACCAACTCCTGGAGTTCACTCAGACTCAAGTCCATCAAGTCCGTGATGCCATCCAGCCATCTCATCCTCTGTCGTCCCCTTCTCCTCCTGACCCCAGTCCCTCCCAGCATCAGGGTCTTTTCCAATGAGTCAACTCTTCGAATGAGGTGGCCAAAGTATTGGAGTTTCAGCTTTAGCATCAGTCCTTCCAAAGAAATCCCAGGGCTGCTCTCCTTCAGAATGGACTGGTTGGATCTCTTTGCAGTCCAAGGGACTCAAGAGTCTTCTCCAACACTACAGTTCAAAAGCATCAATTCTTCGGTGCTCAACTTTCTTCACAGTCCAACTCTCACATCCATACATGACCACAGGAAAAACCATAGCCTTGACTAGACGGACCTTTGCTGGCAAAGTAATATCTCTGCTTTTGAATATGCTGTCTAGGTTGGTCATAACTTTCCTTCCAAGGAGTAAGCGTCTTTTAATTTCATGGCTGCAGTCACCATCTGCAGTGATTTTGGAGCCCAAAAAATAAAGTCTGACAGTGTTTCCACTGTTTCCCCATCTATTTTTTTTTTTTTTTTTAATATGGAACGCTTCACGAATTTGCGTGTCATCCTTGCACAGGGGCCATGCTAATCTTCTCTGTATCGTTCCAATTTTAGTATATGTGCTGCCGAAGCGAGCACTCCCCATCTATTTCCCATGAAGTGATGGGCCTTAAAACTGCTCAGAAATAAAGTCCACTACAAAGTGGGAGGGGGGAAATGGTGTCTTTGTATCTTTTTGAGCTTTTTTCATACACTGTAACATTCATACACTGTATGAAATTCATACACTTTATACACTGTAAGATTCAGCCATATTTTATGTATTTAGTTCATTCATTTTCACTCTTGTATAAGATTCCAGCTGGTGAACATATCAGGTTTTGTCTGATTTCTCATGAATGGACATTTGGGTTTCTTCTAGGTTTTTGCTACTGTGAGCAATGCTATGAACATTTTTGTACTCTTCTGTTACAGATTTACAAGAGTTTTCTTTGGTTTGTGTGAGTCTATATGTAAAAGTAGTTTTGTTGAGTCATGGGGTAGTGAGTATTCAATTTTAGAAAATAATGTCAAATGTTTTTTTCAAAGTGGATACACAGATTTGCACTCCCATTAGGATTATATAGGAGGTTTTATGAGTGGATCCATAACTTCTTCAACACTTGCTTTGTCAGACTTTTTACACTTATCAATCAAAATGTTAGCTCACTGTGGACTTAATTTGCATTTAATAATCAATAAGATTGAGTGTCTCTTCATATTTCATAGCCATATGTGTTTCCTCTTCTGAAAAATGCCTGTTTATATCTTTTGTCCATTTCTCTATTAGGTTATATATGCTTTTTTTCATTGATTTTAAGGAATTCTTGATGCTGATCCTTTCTCAGTTATGTATATTGCAAATATCTTCTCCCAGTTTATAAGCTGTCTCTTTAAATGCCTTTAATGAACAAAAGTGCTTAATTTTTAAAATTATTTATTTATTTATTTTTGGCAGTACCTAGTGGCTTCCGAGATCTTAGTTCCTGGACCAAGGATTAAACCCACACCCTCAGCAGTGAAAGCACAGATTCCTAACCTTTAGACCACTAGGGAAGTCCCAAAAGTGCTTAATTTTAAAGTGGTCAAATCTGTTTGGAGTGTGTGTCTTGTTTAAGAAATATTTTCCTACCTCAACTTCTAAATCATGGATTCTAAAAGATACTCATCCATGGAGTCTACTAAAAGTTTTTAAACTTAATATTTGAAATTTAAGTCATTGATCTACCTGGAGTTAAATTTTATACAAATATAGGATAGGGATCCAATTTCATATTTTTCCACATTTATAATCATTATTTTAAAATTCCATTCATTGAACAGTTCCACACAGTGTTTCCCATTTGATCTGACATGCGCCTTGTGTCATCATGTAATTTGGGTCCTTAGAAGATCAAGAGATGCATTGAAGGAAAATTTGTGAAGGGTGAAATAGGACAGGAATAGGCAAAAATCCCACAAAACCTGTTGGACACTTGTGAAAAGGGAAGTGGGCAAGGAGGGTTGGCTAGGAATTGCCTCCAACTTGGTGCAACTTGGAGCTCACCTTGACGAGGTCATTGGAGACCCTGAGAGGAAAGTTTGCCTTTGAGTGGAGACCCATGTCAGACAGAAATGGCTCCACTCCTGTGCCCCTGCTGTCTCAGCCACTGGCTCAAAGCAGCCTTGGGTGAGAGCGTGGTCTCTGCACAAATGCTGCAGTGGCTATAAAGTTGCTGTCTTCTAATCTGAGTGAGACCTAGAGGTTGTCCACTAACTGTGCTGTGAGCCCCAGGTTCTCTTGGAGGGAATTTCGAGTAAGGTACCTTCATGGTTACCAGAGTCCTGTGCCAAAGTTTCTGACATGCACAGGTTTGTTTCCAGGCTCTCTGGTCTATGCCTGTTGTCAGCACAAAACTACCTTCTTCATGAGAAGTTCAAATCATAGGGTTAGTCTTCTCCTTTCTGCTTTTCCCTAGAAGAATCCATCTATTCTCGGTCCCTCTGTGCTCAGTCACTCGATCGTGTCTGACTCTTTGCAGTCCCATGAACTGTAAGCTGCCAGGTCCTCTGTCCCTGGGATTCTCCAGGCAAGAATACTGGATTGGGTAGAAAGAAAGAAAGTGAAGTCGCTCAGTAGTGTCTGACTCTTTGTGACCCCATGGACTGTAGCCTACCAGGCTCCTCTGTCCATGGGATTTTCCATGCAAGAATACTGGATCAGGTGGAGTAGGTTGCTATTTCTTACTCCAGGAGATCTTTCTGACCCAGGGATTGGGTGTCTTGTGTCTTTACCACTGCGCCACCAGGGTTCTCTTCCACATATGTTCTGAGGTTTTAAGTAGAGGAATAGTATCAGGCCTATACTGGAGCAGAAAAACTCAAGCAGGTGTCTAGATTATCACAGGGATGAAAGATTTCAGGCTGAGAGAGCTTCTGGGCTAAATTTCAACAAGAGAAAAGGAGTTACAAATTGAGTAGATTTAGGCATGAGGCAATGGCAACCCACTCCAGTACTCTTGCCTGGAAAATTCCATGGACGGAGGAGCCTGGTAGGCAGCAGTCTATGGGGTCACACATAGTCGGACATGACTGAGCGACTTCACTTTCACGCATTGGAGAAGGAAATGGCAACCCACTTCAGTGTTCTTGCCTGGAGAATCCCAGGGACGAGGGAGCCTGGTGGGCTGCTGTCTATGGGGTCGCACAGAGTCAGACACGACTGAAGTGACTTAGCAGCAGCGGGGAGTAGCAATGAAAAAGACAAAGTTATGGATACAAGATAACAGGATGGCAGTAAGGTGGGAGAAGGGAAAAAAAAAACAAGCTAACTCCCATGTTAATGGCTTGCCTATCTTCCCAGATGGTGAATTCTTTCACTGAGTTAGAAACACAGGAAGAATGGGTTTTAGGGAAAGTGCATTTGGTTTTGCTTTCAATGATTGCACATATATTTAAAGCTGCCCAGCATTCAAATGAATATGGAAGTCTAGAGCTCAGGGACCCAGACTAGCTACTGGAGTAAAAAATCTGTAGGTGTAACTGAGGTCTGAGGCGAGAGAAAGTATCCCCTGGGGAGTGTATGGAAGGAGGGCTGAGAATATGAGAGGACACTAACACATAACGAAAATCAAAGAAACGACCTTAAAAAATTGATAAAGATCAGTCAAAAGGAAAGGCTCCTACCCGAAACCCATTTGGATGGATACTATGGAAAATGCCAGAAAAAGTAAATAAAATAACAAGTGTTGGCGAGGATGAGCAGAAATTGGGACCCTTGGGCCCTGTCAATGGGAATGTAAAATGGTCCAGCCACTGTGGAAAACAGTATGGCAGTTCCTCAAAATTAAAAACAGAATTACCATATGAGTCAAGAATTCCACTTCTGAATATATACCCCCGAGAAATTAAAAGTAGGATCTCAAAGAGAAACCATACACCCATGTTTATCGCAGCATTACAACAGCCAAAAGGTGGAGGCAACACACGTGCCCACTGATGGATGGATGCATGAGCAAAACGTGGCCTATACGTGCAATGAAATTATTATTCACCTTTAAAAAGGAAGGCGGTTCCGACACATGCTACAACATGGATGAACCTTGAAGGCATCCTGCTAAGTGAAATAAGCCAGTCACAAAGGTCAAATATTGTATGGTTCTGCTTATAGGAGGGGCCTAGAATAGTCAAATTCAGAGAGTAGGTAGAGGGTGAGGGCTGGGGGTTTGGGGAGGATGCCGGTGTTTAATGGGAACAGAGTCTCAGTTTGAGATGATGAAAACGTTGCAGCGATGGATGGTGCTGATGGCTGTCTAAAATGAATGTGGTAAATGCCACTGAACTGTACACTTAAAAATGGTATCCATGGTAAATTTTGTTGTATATATTTTACCGCAATCTTTTAAAAAGAGTCCTAGAGACATTTTGTCAAGAAGATGAAATGTAATTAATACCAAGTTTGTTCGCTCTTACTGAAAGGAGAGCAAACAACTGAGGGAGAATTGGGAGATAATGTAAACAAGTACATGAAAAACCAAGCAGAAAATAAGACACTTACCAACTCCATGAAAAGAAAGTTATATTGGATAGGAGAAGTAATTGTATTGTTTGGCTCAGCTGTGCGTAACATTTACATGGTCATAATAATAAAGACACTGAAAATTGATTTAACCAAAATTATATTACAGCAAAATATGTTGTTGTGTGGTAGATGAGGGGTGAAAGATAAATTCTTATCTTTTATAGCCGAAGTCAATAGATAATACCTAAAATTGAGGAACCGGGAAATGGAAATGCAGTCAAGCTATTTAAAGATAGGGAGTAAATACTGAAAACAGATGATTCTGGGAAGAGGAAATGGAAGAGGTTCCAGAATTTCTGGTTTCCTGACAAGCCTTATACATGTTGATGTTTTAAAAACTACGTAGATAGAGCTGATAAAAATTAGAATTCATCTACAAAGAAAAGAAAGCATCAACATGGTTGCACCAATGGAAAAATTAACCCTCCCCTCCCCAGTGCTAAGCCTTAGACCTAAGAGGATGGCACCCCACTCCAGTACTCTTGCCTGGAAAATCCCCATGGACGGAGGAGCCTGGTAGGCTGTAGTCCATGGGGTCACTAAGAGTCGGATACGACTGATCGACTTCACTTTCACTTTTCACTTTCATGCATTGGAGAAGGAAATGGCAACCCACTCCAGTGTTCTTGCCTGGAGAATCCCAGGGATGGCAGAGCCCGGTGGGCTGCCGTCTATGGGGTCGCACAGAGTCGGACACGACTGAAGTGACTTAGCAGCTTAGCAGCAGACCTAAGAGGGTGCTGTAAATGATGAAAGACCTTTACTTTTTGTAAAATCTACCAACTAAAACATGTAGCAAAAGGCTGATCTAAATTAAAATCAGACAAATGAGGAACATAGACACGTTGAAAAACCAGCCCATAGCAATCTCAGCCTCTGCTGCGTGCAAAGTCATTTAGAAACAATTTCAAAAAGTCACCAACCTCTGATCTGATGAAAAGGGTCCTCAAGTCTGTGGTTTGTGACAGTGGGGACCAGGGTCTGTTAGGTTCTCCAGAGTCCTTAACGTGATGCTCTTTCCTATAGTCCTTCAACTCCCCCATCTCAAGTCTGTTAGATCAGGACCCTAAATTGAACACAATCATCAGTTAAGAGACTCTACATTAATTTCTCACCTCTAACCACTTTGGAAAACAATCTGGCAGTTACCTATAAAATTAAACATAAAAATTACTACATGATCCAGCTATCCCACTCTGATTTATTTACTCAAGTGAAATGAAAGTTTATACCCACACAAAACCCATATCAGGAATGTTTATAGAGCTGTATTCATAGTCACCAAACACTGGACATATCTTGTGACAATTTTATGCCAACTCGGTTAGACAGCAGTGCCCAGTTGTTTGGTCACACATTAGTCCAGATGCTGCTGTGGGGATATTTTTGTACATGTGACCAACATTTACAGTTTACTTAGTAAAGAAGGTTATCTTCAGTAATGTGGGTGGGCCTCATTAAATCATTTGAAGGTCTAAAGAGCAATCACTGACGTTTCCCAGAGAAGAAGAAATTCTGCCTTGAAAATGTAGCATAGAAGTCCTGCCTGTGTCTCCAGACTGCTGGCCTACCCTTCAGCTTTTGGACTTGTCTCACACTCATATGAACTAATTCCTCAGAATGAATTCTTTTTCGTGATAGACACAGATGCAGATATTGATACAGATGATATAGATAGGTATAGATGTATATATGCATCTATAGATGTATATATGCATGTATTATATGTATAAATATATATACATATATATGTGTGTATACAGGCTTCCCTGGTGGCCCATATGGTAATCAATCTGCCTCCGATGTGGGAGACCTGGGTTCAATTCCTGGGTCAGGAAGATGCCCTGGAGAAGAGAATGGCAACCCATTCCAGTATGCTTGCCTGGAGAATTCCATGGACAGAGGACCCTAGTGTGCTACAGTCCATGGAGTCACAAAGAGTCAGATACAACTGAGCAAGAGCGAGAGATGTGTATACACACACCCACACACATATATGTATCCTACTGGATCTACTTTTCTGGAGATTGACACATATCAGTCCTGATTGATATATATCCTAAATGTCCTTAAACTTCTGAATAAACTGATACACTATTCATACAATGGAATCCCACTTAACAATGAAAAGGAATGAAATTTGCATGCAACAAGAGGAATGAATCTCAAATGCATTATGCTTTATTCTTTCATTCAAAAGAAGCCAGGTTCCAAAGTCTTCATGCTGTGCGACTCCATTTATATGAAATTCTGAAAAAGACAAAACTGTAAGAATGAAAGACAGGTAAGTGGTTGCCAGAAGTTGAGGACTGGAGGAGGAGTTGACTATAGAAGAGTTTGTGGAGATTTGGGGCTATAATAGAACTGCTTTATAGCTTGATTTTATAATAGTTCAGTTCAGTGTGACTCTTTGCAACCCCATGGACTGCACCATGCCAGGCCTCCCTGTCCATCACCAACTCGTGTCCATTGAGTCGGTGATGCCATCCAACCATCTCAACTTCTGTCATCCCCTTCTCCTCCTGCCTTCAATCTTTCCCAGCATCAGGGTCTTTTCAAATAAGTCAGCTCTTTGTGTCAGGTGGCCAAAGTATTGGAGTTTCAGTTTCAGCATCAGTCCTTCCAATGAACACTCAGGACTGCTCTCCTTTAGGATGGACTGGTTGGATCTCCTTGCAGTCCAAGGGACTCTCAAGAGTCGTCTCCAACACCACAGTTCAAAAGCATCAATTCTTCACTGCTCAGCTTTCTCTATAGTCCAACTCTCACATCCATACATGGCCACTGGAAAAACCATAGCCTTGACTAGATGGACCTTTGTTGACAATGTCTCTGCTTTTTAATATGCTGTCTAGGCTGGTCATAACTTTTCTTCTAAGGAGTAAGCATCTTTTAATTGCATGGCTGCAGTCACCATCTGCAGTGATTTTGGAGCCCCCCAAAAATAAAATCTGTCACTATTTCCACTGTTTTCCCATCTATTGTCATAGTTACCTGACTACATAATAATTATACCATCATAAAAATATGCTAAAAATGCACAAGAGGCAATCATGTAAAGAAAATTATTCTACTGAAAATAAACTGTATGGTAACACAAAACTTCCTCCTTAATGATACATAGAGGTTGAGAATGAATCTGGAATATAATAATTATGTTAAAAATAGTTGTTGGGCTCCCCTTGTGGCTCAGTGCTTAGGAATCCATCTGCCAACGCAGAAGAAATGGGTTCGATCCCTGATCTGAGAAGATCCCACAGCTAAACCTGTGTGCCACAACTACTGAGCCTGTGCTCTAGAGTCCAGGAGCGGCAACTACTGAGCCCACGAGCCACAGTTTCTGAAGCCCAAGAGCCTAGAACCCGTGCTCCCCACCGGAGAAGCCACCGCGGTGAGAAGCCCATGCCCCACAACTAGAGAGTAGCCCCCGCTCTTTGCAGCTGGAGAGCAGCCCACGCAAGAGACCCAGCACAGCCTAAACTAATAAATAAATGCAATTTAAAAAATTGTTTTTGTTGTTCAGTTGTTTAGTTTTGTCTGACAGTTTGTGACCCAAAGAACTGTAGCATGCCAGGCTTCTCTGTCCTCCACTGTCTCCCAGAGTTTGTTCAAATTCATGTCCATTGAATCAGTGATGCCATCTAACTATTTCATCCTCTGGTGCCCTCTTCTCCTTTTGCCTTCAATTATTTCGCATCTCAGGGTCTTTTCCAATGAGTTGGCTCTTCTCAACTGGTGGCCAAAGTATTAGAGCTTCAGCTTCAGCAACAGCCCTTCCAATGATTATTCAGGGTTGATTAGGATATCAACATAAGACAATATGTATATAAAATAAATAATATGTACATTAAATTTAAGATATGTACCCTGCTGCTGCTGCTGCTAAGTCGCTTCAGTCATGTCCGACTCCGTGCAACCCCATAGACGCAGCCCATCAGGCTCCCCCATCCCTGGGATTCTCCAGGCAAGAATACTGGAGTGGGTTGCCATTTCCTTCTCCAATGCATGAAAGTGAAAAGTGAAAGTGAAGTCGCTCAGTCGTGTCCGACTCTTAGCGATCCCATGGACTGCAGCCCACCAGGCTCTGCCATCCATGGGATTTTCCAGGCAAGAATACTGGAGTGGGGTGCCATTGTACCCTACATAAGTTAAATATACTTTATTTTTTGTTTAGCTATTTTTATTTAAGATGTTTTTATAAAAAAATCCAAATACCAATAAAATGAGATGGTTAAAAACAACAAAAAATCCATGTTGTTGTTTGTGTCTTTAGTTTATTTTCACTGCTGTGTTACATTCCACTTTGTGACCATTGCAGTTTATTCATTCTTTCATTAATGTGCATTTTATGCTATCACTGGGCTTTCTTGGTGTCTCAGATGGTTAGGAATCTGCCTGCAATACTGGAGACCTTGGTTCGATCCCTGGGTTGGGAAGATCCCCTAGAGAAGGGAATGGCTACCCACTTCAGTCTTCTTGCCTGGAGAATTCCATGGACAGCAGAATCTGGCAGGCAGTCCATAGGGTTGCAAAGAGTGGACACAACTGAGTGACTAACACATTCACTATACTCTCACAAGTAGTGTTGTTGTGAATATTAAATAAAGTATTACTTAATATTTATCCTTTTCCTGAAAATCTACCACTATCCCTATTGACTACAAAATAAAACCCAAAGGGACCCCATGATTGCATCAATAGCTTGTCCTGGGCTCTAGCTTCTGTCTTGGTTCAGCCAATGGGGAGTACTGGCTAGTCTTGCCAGATAAAATACAAGACACCCAGTTAAATTTGAATTTCAGCAATATTTTAGCATAGGTATTTCCCATGTAATCTAGCAACCCTTGTATTAGGAGGTTAGAAGAAAGAAAAGACAGTATTTATTCCCACAACTTCCTACCCACTGGGTTGCTACCCTCAGCAGGTCATGTCCCCTAAAACATAACCAGCAGTCTTCAACATACAGCTCACCAGGTTCTCGTAATTGGTCCTCCTTCTTGCTCCGTCAGGCCTGAAAGTGGTAGTTGATAGCTCCCAGTTATTATTAGTACTAGGCTACTGTAGCAACTCCTCCTGTGGCTGTTACTAAACCCTGCCCACACTTTCGTAAATAGATCCCTGATTCGTTTCAGTTTCCCAGTTTGAGTGTTGTCTGTGTCCTGCAGATATGAGGCTGTTCCTGGCTTTTTGAGACAGAATAAGTAAATCTATCCTTACATTCCCATGGCAATTTGTGTAAACCCTTATGACTCCTGGTAAGACCAGAGTACAGGGCCTCTCCTGCAGCCCCACATATCAGATCCATTTAAGCCCCTCTGATTCTTTCTCTCTTTGTGACTACCATCTCCTTCGGAGCAGGAAAAAACAAAACAAAAAAACTATCCCACAGACCTCATGGCTTCCTTTCCTCTCTGCACCTTTTGGTATGAGCTCTGTATTCTGAGTCCTCCAGGCTCTTGGTCTCTGAGACCTCAGGAAATCTTTCCTCTCTCAATAAACCCAGCTCTTGCAACTGAAAAGTGCAGTTCTCAAGACCAGTGTCTTACCTGTTTGAAAAATCCACTCAGATGCTCTGTGAACTGCTGTAACGGTCCTAATTCCTGACACACTCTGGCCTGAGATGATAAATAGCCTGTGTTTTGCTCAGTCATGTCCCTCTCTCCATGGCCCTGTGGGCTGTAGCCCACCAGGCTCCTCTGTCCACGGAGTTTTCCAGGCAAGAATACTGGAGTGGGTTGCCATGCCCTTCTCTAGGGGATCTTCCTGACTCAGGGACTGAACCCATGTCTCTTGTACCTTCTGCCCTGGCAGGCAGATTCTTTACCACTAGAGCCACTTGGGAAACTTGAGATGATAAATGTCATGGCATTTATGGATAAGAGCCACAGGGCAGTAACACAATACTGTGATTAAACAAAAACCTCAGCTATCTCTAAATTTTATCTCACTGTGTGGTACTTAGTGCAGTGAGAGTTATAGTACAGTGTAGTTTAGTACAGTGAGAGTTGAGCAATCGTGCTCAAGAAAGATGAAAAAAGAATTAAAAATCGTTATCTCCAGGACTTCCCTGGCAGTCCAGTGGTTAAGACTTCGCCTTCCAATGCAGAGGGTATGGGTTTGATCCCTGGTATGGATGTGAGAGTTGGACCATAAAGAAGGCTGAACGTCAGAATAGATGCTTTCAAATTGTGATGCTGGAGAAGACTCTTAAGAGTCCCTTGGACAGCAAGGAGATCAAACCAGTCAATCCTAAAGTAAATCAAACCTGACTATTCATTGGAAGGAATGATGCTGAAGCTCCAATATTTTGGCCACCTGATGTGAAGAACTGACTTATTGGAAAAGACCCTGATGCTGGGAAAGATTGAAGGCAGGAGGAGAAGGTGGCCACAGAGGATGAGATGGTTGGATGGTATCACTGACTCAATGGACATGAGTTTGAGCAAACTGCAGGAGATGGTGAAGGACAGGGAAGCCTGGCGTGCTGAAGTCTATGGGGTCAAAAAGAGTCAAACACGACTTATTGACTGAACAACAACAATGGGGAACTAAGATCCCATGTGCCTTGTGGCCAAAAAGCTTCTTAAAAATAATTACCCATAATTGAACATATCGTCTGGGCTGGCAGACAGTGCCCATCTTCACCACACCTGCAAGGGAAGGGAGGTACTGTTTCAGTGCCCACCTTCCGCCCTGGCTCTGTGATTCGTGCCAGGGCTGGGAGTCTGCAAGCTCCAGATCTTCTCTCACAGCTGGCCAAAAAAGGGCCACAAGGGGGAGTGTAGAAGGCAGAAGGGAGTTCTTCCTATTTGTTTGCCGGGAACAGCAGATGGTTCCAATTTCCAACTTCTTTCCACATTCCCAGCATGGCTGGGTAGTACCCACATTTCAGCTGTCTACACCCCAGCTCCATGAGGGCCCTCCTCCAAGGTCCTGAGCAGTAGCTGGAGATCCCATAGGTCCTTGTGATCAATTGTTACACCAGTGACCCTTGATGGATGATAACATCTTGAGGTCAGTGCCCTTGTGGAGTCCCCTCACCGTAACTCAGGCTAGGCCAAGTGATCTGCTGTGGTCGGTGGGATATCAGCTAATAAGAGGCTGGGTCAGAACTTTTGCTTTGGGGCTCATTTTCTTGGACTGTTGCTGTATGCTGTTCAGTTGCTCAGTCGTGTCTGACTCTGCGACCCTGTGGACTATAGCAAGCCAGGCTTCCCTGAGGGAGCGCCATTTAGCTTCCTTGAGGATGAACAGACAGAGGGAGACAGGCCAACCCCTCAGCATGTCTCAGCCTGCTTTCCAGCAAAAGCTTGCAGCACGAGTGAGCCCGGGTGAGACCCGCAGAAGAACTGTCCAGCTAACCCACGCAATGTGAAGTCTCTAAGCTTTGAGGCGGTTTGTTGAGTAGCAATAGATGACTGAGGCAGTTTTGATAACCCCAACCTCTTCTTTCCACCAAAGGAATGGTAGCTGCTGCTTGTGGTTATTATCTCTAGCTTCAGAATACCTATTTTTGTCTTTTTTAGTCCTCCAACACGTGTACCAAGTTCCCCCAACTTCTCTTTGTTAAACCAACTAATATAATTTCTGTTTTGCTAACTGGATCCTAAGCCAGTATTATTATACCCATTGTACAGATGAGAAAACTGAGGCTCAGAAATTAAGAAATAGGTCACTGTTAAGGGTTCTGAACTGATTCCAGAGTCCTTGCTATACTTTATATTAGAGTATTTGTCTACAGCAATAGATACTTGTACTAGATAATAAGTTGTTACAGGTTGTTATGTGACAATTATTTGCAGTTGATGTCACATAAGAAGGATTCTGTTCAACATCTAGAAGTCTCCAGCGTGTGAGCCAGCAGAGGGAGCTCTGTGCCCGCCAGCTGACCCAGTGGGGAGCAAGGGTGACAATACTCACCATCTGAAAGGCTTGGACAGAGGGGACTGTGAGCTCCTGGAGGAGAGGGGAAAGGAAGCCATGTAACATTTATGAAGCCTCCAGAACTCTGTCAATTTCACTTATAAAATAAGTCCACTCTCTTTGGAGTGGACTGTCCTCCAAGAGAAGGAATTCAGTGTCCTTCCTGTCCTCCTCTGGCCCTACGCCTGATTCCACCAAGGTCAAGAGGAGTTTCTCTGGAACTCAAGATGGACCACACCTGCCAGTGGACAGTTACTCAGTTAAAGGGACCTTGGGTGGAGTGTGGCTCTTGCCTCTGCCCCTTCCTGTGAAATGATAGCAGGAGTAGGAAAGGGCAGGCCTGCTCTTTCCCCAAAAGCACGTGACCAAACCACCTCTCCTCCCTTCCCCTTTCTCCTCCAGACCTGCACCAGCTCTGCACTTCGCTCCCTGGCTCTTGCCACTGGTTGTATTTCTGCCTGATGATGGATCTGTGTGAAAGCTGACTTTTCCCCTTATCATGATTGCAAAGTCTGACACTCAAATCTAAGTTCTGGGGTAAGAAATACTAGACTTCAGAACCTGTAAGCAGGCCTCAGGGTCCAACCAACATGGACAAGAGGGGCAGTACCCATGCAGCCCACCTTACCTCCTTTCTCTGCCGTGGGGTTTGGAGCAAACAGTCAATGATTCCTTGGCCTCTCACTTACCTGCGTTGCCTTCTATTTTGGAACTACGTCTAGTTAGAGAAGGGCTTCCCTGGTGGCTCAGATCGTAAAGTGTCCGCCTGCAATACGGGAGACCTGTGTTCAATCCCTGGGTCGGGAAGATCCCCTGGAGAAGGAAATGGCAACCCACTCTAGTACTCTTGCCTGGAAAATTCCATGGACAGAGGAGCCTGGTAGGCTACAGTCCATGGGGTTGCAAAGAGTTGGACACGAATGAGTGACTTCACTTTCACTTTCACTAGAGAAGATAGGCCAAAGGTAGAATTTAGGACTTCTGGACTTGCCCTAACTAAATTGTCTTTTTTTTTTTTAAGTTGAAAATTTTTTTACTGCTTCTCCACTTTTTAAAAATTATTTTTTTTTAATTGCAGTGTAATTACTTTACAGTGTTGTGTTATTTTCTGCTGTATAACAGCATGAATCACCTGGGAATCATATATCCCACCTTTCTAAGAGCTTCCCTCCCACCGCCTCATCCTACCCCTCTAGGTCATCACCAAAACGCCATGTTAAAATATGATGTCATATGTAACACATACCAAAGAATGTAATATATATGACCATGTCAAGGATAATAAAGTGAATACTTACCACCCCACCTAAGAATTAGTACATTACCCACCCCCAGGTTTCTCTATCCATATGTTCCCTCTCCTCTCATCCATCTCTACTCCTTTAAGTTAAGGGGTAGTTTAAACTAGGCTGAGTCTTTTTCCATTCACTTCTGCTTTCAAGTACTAATTTATCACAATTCTATTTCTTCTTTAATTACATTGACACTTTTTAAAATGTTCAGGCCCTCAATTTGGATTTATTTCATTATTTTCTCATAATTATATTCAGGTTAAATATTTTTGGTAGGAATTCCTTGTAGGTGATGCTGTGTCCTCAATATATCCCATTAGAAGCTACCTGGTGTTGATTTGTCCCATTACTGGCCATATTAAGGAAGATGTGAAGAAGATAATTGGTGAAGATGTCCACCAGATTTCTCCTTTGGAAAGACACTTCTTACTGTTTGTAATTATTAAGTAATTCATGATGTGATCATTTGAGCGGATGTAAATATCCTTTCCCCCAGCATTGTTTAACCAGTGGTTTTACACTCATTGATGATTCTTCCTTGAATCAATTAGTACAATAGTGGTTCCAGGACTTCCCAGGTAGCACAGAGGCAAAAAATCTGCCTGTCAATGCAAGAGACACAAGAGACATGGGTTCGAACACGGGGTCAGGAAGATTCCCTGGAGTAGGAAATGGCAACCGTCTCCAGTATTCTTGCCTGGAAAATCCCATGGACAGAGAAGCCTGGCGGTCTGCAGTCCATAGGGTCGCACAGAGTTGGACACGATTGAAGCGACTTAGCATACACGCCAACTAGAGTCTCACAGGACAGGGAGCAAGTCTCACTCTTCGGTCCACTGCATCTCCAGCTCTCAGCGCAGCGCCCAGTGCATTCAGTAGGCTTCACATGTCAGGTTGAGGTCCGCCCTGGGCCCTGGAGCAGACTCTTTTCTTATGCTCCAAGGTAACCCGAAGCTCAGCAGAATCACCGGAGCTGCTGCTCCGGCTCAGCCCAGCTCCGACCATCCAGTCTACTCTCGGAATTTAAATAGACCCCAGGAGCCAAGAAGGAGTTGAAATGCAGAGCTAGCAACAGTTTACCTCCATAAATTCGACTCCCTGTTGCTCACAGTATTAACTCTGGTTTCAGGCACTTCCACTTCAATTAAGACTTGGCACACTTCAAAATACCTCTGAACAGCAGGACATTGATTGAATTTCGAGGTGCCAGGAAGCCAAATGGAAAAATAACACTAAAACCACTGGTCCTTTTACATTGTCGTTAAAAGTGTAAACAAACAGCTATTACACTTCTTTTAATCTTGATTCTGTTCCAAATTAACCTGGAATAAATATAGCAACTTCACAGTTTTTAAGCGGCCCCATTAGGCATGTCCAGACCAGTCTACAGCACTCTTGACCTGAGGTTCCAGTTTGTCTCTCTGCACCACTCTGGGTACACAATGTGGGTCAAATCTATAAGATTTTGTAAATGTTGTAGAGGATGTTTGAATTATTCAAATGGTTGTTTTCATGTATGTTCAAATATAGAAGCTCTGGACAGTTTGTAATTATATATTTTATTTAAAAATTTTTTCAATTAAAAACATTTTTACAGAGAGCTTCAAAATAGGTTATTTTATTTATTAATTTAGTTTTTGGCTAGTAGGATCTTAATTCTCTGACTAGGGATCAAACTGGCATGCCTTACATTGGATACATTGAGAACGCTGAGTCTTAACCTCTGGACCTCCAGGGAAGTCCCCAAGTTCCAGGCAATCTTCCTGACCCAGGGTTCGAACCAGTGTCTCTTGAACTATAATTCAAGCATTATAGTTTAAATGCTCTCCTTTGGTCATATAAATTATGGTACCTATTCAATGAAATAGTGCCCAGTTATTTAAAAAGAATGTGGGAAATCAATATGCTTGAATGTGGAAACATGCCCAAGCTTATTAAGTGAACACAAGCAAGTTGCAGAGCATTACGTGTAACATCTATCTGTGTGGATGTGTACGTAGATACATTTTCTTGTAAGCACAGAGTATTTCTGGAAAGAGACCCTACACCATGTCTGGGAGTAGAATGGCTATGATGACTATCATTAACATACATGAGGTGCTTGCTCTCTGCCAGGCATTGCACCAAGCATTTCCCCCACCCCCTCTCTATGTGGACCATTTTTAATAATATTTATTGAATTTTTTATAGTGTTGCTTCTGTTTTATGCTTTGGTTTTTTGTCCATGAGGCATATGGGATCTTAGCTCCCCAACCAGGGATTGAACCTGCAGCCCCTACATTGGAAGCTGAAATCTTAACCACTGGACCACCAGGCAAGTCCCTGCACCATGCGTTTTTCAATACTTTCATTTACTCTCCACAGTAACCCCAAGAGGAAGCTATTACTATGATCTCTCGATTACAGATGGGGAAACTGCGGCCGGGGGCAGAAAAGCGACTCAGTTTCAGTATCCTAGACTCTTTTTTCTTTTTTTTAACTTTGAATCTACATTGTTTCTCTCATAAAATCTTTGCCTCTTGGATTTTGAAACTGAGAAGGGCAGTGAAAAGGTTCAAGCCCAGCAAGTTCTCTAATGACAGTGAATGAAATTTCAAGTTGCATCACTTCTCGCTGCATGCACTCTTTTCTGGCAGCCTTGCGTGCAGAAGGCGATCAGAAGGGTCTCAGTGGAAGCAGGAAAGAGGAGAGGCCAGTGGGAGGCCCTGCTCTTGTTTCCTTAGCGTGTGATTATAGATGAGCCGACCCCACTGCCATGAGGGTGACAGTAAGGAGGCCTCAAAACTGAAGGGTAACACTGTCTCTCAGTACCCTAAATAATGCAAGATTAGCCACTGGCTGCAAACTTTTATCCAGGGGCACCTGGATAAAACCCAATACCGTCCAATACTCACCATGATGCCAGATCTTCCACTAATACTTCATTTGACACTCACAATAACCCGTGGACTCCCTAATCCCCATTTTAACAACTAGGAGTCCTGCACTTCATGAAACTCTGTAATTTAAGGTCCACAGCAAACTGCAAGATTAGGACTTGAACTCAGGTCTATCTGCTTCCCCCTGAACTCCTACTGTGGGCTTCCCATGATGAGCTGATGGTAGCTGGGTGTCACAAATTTCATAGGTTCAGCACGACTTACTTAGCACATGGGCTCAGTCGCTCAGTCATGTCTGACTTTTGCAACCCCATAGACTATAACCTGCCAGGCTCCTCTGTCCATGGACTTTTCCAGGCAAGAATACTGGCATGAGTCGCCATTCCCTTCTCCAGGGGATCTTTCCAATCCAGGGATCAAACCCGAGTCTCCTGAGTCTCCTACATTGGTAGGTGGATTCTTTACCACTGAGCTACATGGGAATCCCCTTACAAAGCATCCCTCACCCAAATTGTGTAGGACACAAAAAGTGAACAAGTGCAAGGCTCCCACCTCATGAGCCAGCCTCTGTCTGCTCTCAAGTCTTCTTCACTGAAGGATCGCTGGGCAAAGTGGCCTCTGCTCCCAGATCGCCCAAGGGCCACCTGCCTAATGACCTCTGAAACTGCCCTGAATCTTATTCTACAGCTGAGACCTTCCTGGACTGACGGCTATATCCTAGAATTTCCAAGTGGGCTCTGCTGCCTCAGCCTCCCATGGACTGGCCACTGTTGCACTCATGGACTCTGATATTAATACTCAGGCCCCATGTGCTAGAGATCCAGCACTCTAGCGATCAGGCCCTCTAGAGATCCAGCTTGGAAATGCAACAGCGTGGCCTCTGCATTTCTTGGGAGGGCTCATGGAGCTCTGAATCTCATGCCCTAGAAGTCTGGTGTCTTGGAGATAAGCTCCTGGGGCAGTTCCTAAAGGACTTTCTGAGGCTAAAAATGATGGTGATGGACAAAGCTAGTCTCCTGCCACTCCCACTTGAACATAGGGGCAGCCTGGAGACTCGGGCACACACACACATTTCATAGCTCTGGGTCCTGGTTTGCTCTTCCCTCTGCCTGAAATGCCCTCCCTTCCCTTGGGAATTCAGTTCAGATGTCACACCCTCAACTCCAAGCTGAGCTACTGCTTTCACGGCACCGGAGTCAACTGCCAACTTCCTGCAGTGAATCTCGTCTTCTCCTTTGCACTGCCAGCTTTTAAGGATGGGGCCCGGATTCGGTCACCCCCGGTTGCTCAGAGAGTCTCACCTGACACCTGGCTCACTGCGGCCGCTCAGAGCAGGCAGGTGGCCCTGGCCGGCACCTGTTGCTCTGAGCCTCCGGGCGGCCTGTTCCTTGTGCGGCTCAAGGTTCCCATTGTGCAGACACATTACATAAGTGTGCAAGGCTTGTGTTTGTGGCTTATCTGAGTTTCATCTGCAGAAGCCATAATTGAAATAGCTTCCACGATGGGAAAATCACTTCTAGAATTCAATTTCCAAGCTTGTGGCCTGGATCGTTCAAGCTGATTACAGGAAACGACTGGAGCGCTAATGCTCCCCATGCTGCATCCAGATGGGTGTGTTTACTAGGCTAAGAAATGTTAATCCTGTCTTTGGCCCCAGAAATATCTGGCCTCCTCTTTAGAGGAAAATAGAAAAATAGGGTCATATAGCCAGCTAGGCTTAATTATATTCCTCTAAAAGAATGCTGTTTTCAAAACAAAGCTGGGGGAGGAGGTTGCAATTCTAATAGTGTGCTACTGACACTGATTTCTCTAAAAAATTCAGAAAAAGAGTTGTGAGTAGTCAGTCTTCAGCTCCATCACAAGGCTGGCCAAACATCCAGAGTCTGAATGCTTACTGAATGCTGGAGGAGCGTGCCTGGGGAAAGGAGCCGAGGTCTGAATCTGCTCTCCTCTGAAGGATGTGAGTAACAGCGTGCGTGTGATCAAATGACAAAAAGGAGAACTGACACAGTCCTGGCTTCTGGCCAAGCACCATGCTAAAATCTCTGCATCCTTTACATGATTTGATCTGATGACTCTTTGAAGGAGATTATTATACTAACTCCCTTGCAGCTCAGAAAACCAAGAATCAAAGAGTGGCATGCTCACGGACTTCCCTTGTGGTCTAGTGGTTAACACTCCTCACTCTCAATGCAGGGGTCCTGGGTTCGATCCCTGGTCAGAGAACTAGAATCCACATGCTGCAACTAAAGATCTTGCATGCCTGCACCTCAGTTGCTTCAGATGTGTCTGACTTTTTGCTACCCCATGGGCTGTAGCCCACCAGACTCCTCTATCCATGAAATTTTCCAGACAAGAATACTGGCATAGGTGGCCATTTCCTTCGCCAGGAGTATCTTCCTGACGCAGGGATTGAACCCACATCTCCTGCATCTCCTGCATTTTCTTTACTGCTGAGCCACTGGGGAAGCCCTAAAGATCCTGCATGGGGCAACAAAGATTCAGCCCAGTCAAAGGGGGGAAAAAAAACAGTGGCCTGTCCTAAGTTGCAGGCATTCCTACGTGCTTTGCAAACACTTTCTACAACTTCAAACAATTTTTTTAACTTCTCCATGGTGGCAATACAACCAGCCCTGCCTCTGTGTGGCCACCTCTGTCCCATGCAGGGAGAATTCAAGTTTTTCGGGCTGCAAGATTGCGGTAGGACAGCAGGTGCCCTCTTCTCCCCAGGATACATTCTTCCACCCAGTGCTCAAGACAGAGGAGACAACAGATTCATTAACCGAAAGAGTGACCCAACACCAGCCAGCCCTGTCTAAGCTCTCTGAGAGTCTGACTTGGGTTGTGAGTGCAGGGAGTTAGCATGGAAAGGAACAGAGCTTTTGAAGCCCTGTAGCCCTGGCATGGAAGTATTTCCAGGCCTCGCCTCCCAGCTTCCCACTGATGCTAGGGAGATAGCTAGCAAGAAAGGAAGAGTCCCTCTTTGTCAATTAAGAATGCTATCTCCTGGGAATTCCCTGGTAGTCCAGTAGTTGGGACTCTGCGCTTCCAGTGCGGGGGCTGAGAATCAATGCCCAGGCAGGCATAGATCCCAAATGCCACAGCTAAAGATCCCACGTGCAACTAAGACCCAGCACAGCCAAATTAAAAAAAAAAAAAAAGCCACCTCCTGATGCTAGTGCCAGAAGAGAGTGCTGAACTGTGGTCCCTAACTCAGCCCTGTGACTCAGCTCACAGCCCCCTGCCTCCCAGACACTGTTTGTGGGGCGCTGTAATTAGTTAATGAACCATCTGAATGATATTTCTCTAGTCATTCAACCAGCCCCCCCTCCTCAGGGTGCTAATTGTGTTTGAGGTTATTTAAAAACATTATCGGATCCAAATAGAGTTTACATCAGCAGACAGCGTGATTAGCAATTCTGCTCTCCCTGGTGTTTCTCAGCTGTGCTGCGAACTGCGTGGTGAGTTGTGCAAAAATGGCTTCTGCAGCCTCGGCTCCCACTCCCCAACCCCAGGGGTCTTCTCTGAAACAACCAGCTGCCTGAGAAGGGAGGTCATAATAGCAAAAGTAACTTGTGGCCAGAATCCAGTTGACCTTCGTTTAGAACAGATTGTCAGAAGAGTTGCTCCATTAACTTGATCATCTCCTCTTTAGATGAGAATTCACTCTCCGCCCCACCCCCAACCCCCAGTCTGAACCTCATGGGATGTGGGATCTTAGTTTCTGGACTAGGGATCAAACCTGCGCCCCCTGCTGTGGAAGCCTGGAGTCTTAACCTCTCACTCTCTTTTACCTTTTTACTTTACAAGAAAATATTGTGACATTAATCTTGGTCTACCATCCCTTAACACCTTTTATGGAAAATACTGGAGTGATACAGTTAAAAACATATACCTATGCTTACTTAACATCTCTAAGCCTCCATTTCTTCGTAAAATGGGCATCATCATAGTGATTCTAACAGGGGCTAATATTTTAGCGCTTATTATGTGTCAGGCACTGTTCCAAGTATTTTACACGAATTATCTCTTGTGAGCCTCAGGACAACTCTGTGAGATAGCATGATTAGGTAATATAACTAGATGCCTGTGATGATCCTCGGGCTTCCCAGGTGGTGCTAATGGTAAAGAACCTGCCTTCCAATGCAGGAGACTTAAGAGACATGGGTTGCATCCCTGGGTCGGGAAGATTCCCTGAAGGAGGGCTCGGCAACCACTCCAGTATTCTTGCTTGGAGAATCCCATGGACAGAGGAGCCTGGTAGGTTACAGCCCATAGTACTGCAAAGAGTCGGCTACAACTGAAGTCACTTAGCACAACCTGATGACCCTCACTCTTTGTGTCAAGAAACGGAGTCATGGAGTCATGGAGAGGGCTAGTAACTTCTCCAAGATCACTCCCCTGCAAGTAACGGAGCCCAGATCCAAATTCAGGAAACTGATTCTATGTAAAAACTACTCCCAGTTCAGTTCAGTCATCTCTGACTCTGCGACCCCATGGACTGCAGCACGCCAGGACTCCCTGTCCATCACCAACTCCTAGAGCTTGCTCAAACTCATGTCCATTGAGTCGGTGATGCCATCCAACCATCTCGTCGTCTGTCATCCCCTTCTCCTCCTGCCTTCAATCTTTCCCAGCATCAGGGTCTTTTCCAATGAATCAATTCTTCGAATCAGGTAGCCAAAGTATTGGAGTTTCAGCTTCAGTGTCAGTCCTTCCAAGGAATATTTAGGACTGATTTCCTTTAGGATGGACTGGTTGGATCTCCTTGCAGTCCAAGGGACTCTCAAGAGTCTTCTCCAACACCACAGTTCAACAGCATCAATTCTTTAGCGCTCAGTTTTCTTTATGGTCCAACTCTCACATCCATACATGACTACTGGAAAAACCATAGCTTTGACTAGACGGACATTTGTTGGTAAAGTAATGTCTCTGTTTTTTAATATGCTGTCTAGGTTGGTCATAACTTTTCTTCCAAGGAGCAAGTGTCTTTTAATTTCATGGCTGCAGTCACCATCTGCAGTGATTTTGGAGCCCAGAAAAATAAAGTCTAACACTGTTTCCACTGTTTCCCCATCTATTTCCCATGAAGTGATGGGACCAGATGCCATGATCTCAGTTTTCTGAATGTTGAGTTTTAAGTCAGCTTTTTCACTCTTCTCTTTCAGTTTCATCAAGAGGCTCTTTAGTTCCTCTTTGCTTTCTGCCATAAGGGTGGTGTCATCTGCATATCTGAGGTTATTGATATTTCTCCCAGCAATCTTGATTCCAGCTTGTGCTTTATCTAACCCAGCATTTCACATGTTGTACTCTGCATAGAAGTTAAATAAGTAGAGTGACAATATACAGCCTTGATATACTCTTTTCTCAATTTGGAACCAGTCTGTTGTTCCATGTCTGGTTCTGTTCCTTCTTGACCTGCATACAGATTACTCAGGAGTCAGGAAAGATGGCCTGATATTCCCTTCTCTTCAAGAATTTTCCACAGTTTGTTGTGATCCACACAGTCAAAGGCTTTGGTGTAGTCAATAAAGCAGAAGTAGATGTTTTCTGAAATTCTCTTGCTTTTTTTAATGATCCAACGAATGTTGGAAAATTGATCTCTGGTTTCTCTGCCTTTTCTAAATCCAGTTTGAACATCTGGAAGTTCTTGGTTCGTGTGCTGTTGAAGCCTTACTTGGAGAATTTTGAGCATTACTTTGCTATCGTGTAAGATGAGTCCAATTGTGCGATAGTTTGAACATTCTTTGGCATTGCCTTTCTTTGGGATTGGAATGAAAACGGACCTTTTCCAGTCCTGTGAACACTGCTGCGTTTTCCAAATTTGCTGGCATATTGAGTGCAGCACTTTCACAGCATCATCTGTTAGGATTTGAAGTAGCTCAGCTGGATTTCCATCACCTCCACTACCTTTGTTTGTAGTGATGCTTCCTAAGGCCCATTTGACTTCTCATTCCAGGATGTCTGGCTCTAATAACCTACTCTACTACTCTGCTTTTTCCATATGGCTGTGAGGACTCAGTGAGATTCACTAAATATTTACCGTGTGCCAAGTACTGTCACAGGTGTTAGAGTTAAAGACAACCCACCCCACCCTGCCTTATAGATACCACATCCAAGAAGAGAAGATTATCCACTTAAAGCTTTTAGTGTAACCCTCAGGAGAAGGCCAGTGCTCAGTTCCAAGTGTTAGGGTTTTAGAAGTTTCCACATGGTATTTTAGTTACTTATATACACGTTTTTTTAATTATCTACTTATTTATTTATTTGGCCAGTATGGGTTTTAGGTGTGGCATGCGGGATCTTTAGTTGCAGCATGCAAACTCAGTTGTGGCATGTGGGATCTAGTTCCCTGACCAGGGATTGAACCTGGGCCCCTGCATTGGGAGTGCAAAATCTTAGCCACTGGACCATCAGGGAAGTCCCTATATACATGTTATAATGCTCCCACTAGATTATAAATTCCTCGGTGGCAAGAATAATTTCTGATTCCTTTCCGTATGTTTTCTAACTCCTTACACATAGTAGGAAGTCAATAAATATTTGTTCAGTAAACAAACCCTATTGATCCTGAATGTATGTGAAAGAGTTGCAAAAAGTGCTTTATCCATGTATTAATGCAAATGTTTTCAATGTAAAGTTAATCTATTGGGATTACATGCTCAGTTGCGCAGTCATATCTGACTCTTTGTGACCTTATGGACCGTAGCCCTAGAGAACCAGGCTCCTCTGTCTATGGGATTTTACAGGCAAGAATACTGGACTGGGTAGCCATTCCCTTCTCCAGGGGATCGTCTCAACCCAGTGATTGAAACTGGGTCTCCGGCATTGTAGGCAGATTCTTTACCATTGGAGCCACCAGGGAAGCCCTATGGTTCCAATGGAGCAATTGCTAATCCCAAGGCATAGGCTGTCCCTAGAAGTGGGTGCAAACCTACCAACTACACAAGGTAGCAGTGAGTAAATAGTATTTACACACGAGCCAGTACAGGGAGTTTTTATTGTAAAGAATTTATTATTGTAGATCAACAAAAAACTGTGTTAGTTAGCCGTATTGCTGCATTTCAAATCCTAAAAGATGATGCTATGAAAGTGCTGCACTCAATATGCCAGCAAATTTGGAAAACACAGCAGTGGCCACAGGATTGGAAAAGGTCAGTTTTCATTCCAATCCCAAAGAAAGGCAATGCCAAAGAAGGCTCAAACTACCGCACAATTGCACTCATCTCACACGCTAGTAAAGTAATGCTCAAAATTCTCCAAGCCAGGCTTCAGCAATACGTGAACCGTGAACTTCCAGATGTTCAAGCTGGATTTAGAAAAGGCAGAGGAACCAGAGATCAAATTGCCAATTTCCGCTGGATTATCAAAAAAGCAAGAGAGTTCCAGAAAAAAAAATCTATTTCTGCTTTAGTGACTATGGCAAAGCCTTTGACTCTGTGGATCACCACAAACTGTGGAAAATTCTTAAAGAGATGAGAATACCAGACCACCTGACCTGCCTCTTGAGAAATCTGTATGCAGGTCAGGAAGCAACAGTTAGAACTGGACATGGAACAACAGACTGGTTCCAAATAGGAAAAGGAGTACGTCAAGGCTGTACATTGCCACCCTGCTTATTTAACTTATATGCAGAGTACATCATGAGAAATGCTGGGCTGGAAGAAGCACAAGCTGGAATCAAGATTGCCGGGAGAAATATCAATAACCTCAGATATGCAGATGACACCACCCTTATGGCAGAAAGTGAAGAGGAACTAAAAAGCCTCTTGATGAAAGTGAAAGAGGGGAGTGAAAAAGTTGGCTTAAAGCTCAACATTCAGAAAACGAAGATCATGGCATCTGGTCCCATCACTTCATGGCAAATAGATGGGGAAACAGTGGAAACAGTGTCAGACTTTATTTTTCTGGGCTCCAAAATCACTGCAGATGGTGACTGCAGCCATGAAATTAAAAGATGCTTACTCCTTGGAAGAAAAGTTATGACCAACCTAGATAGCATATTGAAAAGCAGAGACATTACTTTGCCAACAAAGGTTCGTCTAGTCAAGGCTATGGTTTTTCCTGTGGTCATGTATGGATATGAGAGTTGGACTGTGAAGAAGGCTGAGCGCCGAAGAATTGATGCTTTTGAACTGTGGTGTTGGAGAAGACTCTTGAGAGTCCCTTGGACTGCAAGAAGATCCAACCAGTCCATTCTGAAGGAGATCAGCCCTGGGATTTCTTTGGAAGGAATGATGCTGAAGCTGAAACTCCAGTACTTTGACCACCTCATGAGAAGAGTTGACTCATTGGAAAAGACTCTGATGCTGGGAGGGATTGGGGGCAGGAGGAGAAGGGGACGACAGAGGATGAGATGGCTAGATGGCATCACTGACTCAATGGACGTGAGTCTGGGTGAACTCTGGGAGTTGGTGATGGACAGGGAGGCCTGGCGTGCTGCAATTCATGGGGTCGCAAAGAGTCGGACACGACTGAGTGACTGAACTGATATGCCTTTGGCTGATTCATGTTGATGTATGGCAGAAACCAACACAATATTGTAAAGCAATTATCCTCCAATTAAAAAAAAATGATGTCAGCCTGGATTGCAGTCACCTGAAGGTTTACTGGGGCAGGAGGATCCACTTCTCTGGTGACTCATGCACAAGTTGGTGCTGGTCAGCTCCTCTCCGTAAGGGCCTCTCTACATGGATGTTTGACTGTCTTCAGTGTGGTGACTGGCTTCTGCCAAAGGGACTGATTTGAGAGACCAAGGAAGAATCTGCAATGTCTTTTATGTTCTATGTTGGAAGTCACACACCCTGTCTTTTGCGATATCCTACTGGCCCCACAAGTCACTTTATTCAATGTGAGAAGGGATTATACAGAGGTGAGTACCAGAAGGGAATGGTCATGGGGCCATCCTGGAGGCTGGCTACCACGATGGGAAACTGGAGCTCAGAAATCAGACAAGAGCTGGAGGGTAGCCTGGAGCCAAGGAAGCTCTGGACACTTAGGTAGCCACTAAGTCTTCACTCTTGTTCTCTCCCCTTCGTGTGACTCAGTCACACCCCTGTCTTCTGCCAATGCTGTTTCTTACTTCACATTCCTAAAAGCAGAGCCTGAGGGCTTGGTTCATCATTTTTCCCCAGGTCATTGCAGGTCACATGCCAGCCACTGAATTGTGTTCTGGGGATCCACTCCTAGCTCCGACACGTAGGGAAGTCAAGTTTCACATGGTCCAAAACATAGACACTTCAGCATAGACATTAGTCTGTGGTCAGGACAGTCTTGCTAAAGTGAGGTTGGAGGGAGGTGGAGTCAGAGTTTGGGAAGGGTAATCTGCCCAGTATCACTCAACGGGTGCTGTGCTGGACAGAAGGGCCACAGCTGAGGAGAAGGAAGAAAAAATGAAGACTAATAAGTTGATCCCTGGCCTCTCTGTTTAAAGAGAAAGACACCCATAACCAAATAATTATAATTTGTGTATAATAAAACTCCAGGAGATGGTGAAGGACAGGGAAGCCTGGTGTGCTGCTGTCCATGGGGTCGAAAAGAATTGGACATGACGGAGCGACTTCACTTTCACTTTTCACTTTCATGCATTGGAGAAGGCAATGGCACCCCACTCCAGTATTCTTGCCTGGAAAATCCCATGGGCAGAGGAGCCTGGTAGGCTGCAGTCCATGGGGTTGCAAAGAGTCGGACACGACTGAGCAACTTCACTTTCACTTTTCACTTTCATGCATTGGAGAAGGAAATGGCAACCCACTCCAGTGTTCTTGCCTGGAGAATCCCAGGGACGGGGGAGCCTGGTTGGCTGCCGTCTATGGGGTCGCACAGAGTCAGACATGACTGAAGCGACTTAGCAGCAGCAGCAGCAGAGCAACTAAATAACAATAACAAATAATAAAGCTATGTTAGTAGTACCTGGGTCAAGTGGAGAAAGTTTCCTAAGACCCTTCTGCAGGATCTTGAAGGATGAGATGGAAAGGATCCACATGAAGGGAAGGGAAAAGGACATTTTGGCAAGAAGGGACCCGTATAGGATATCTGGGGGCGGGGGAGGGGGGAGGAGGTGAGACTCCGTAATGGGGCTGGAAGGTAGAGAGAAGCTGGCAAGTTTGGCTGCGACAGGTATGGGGCCTCAGTGAAGTTCTTGGGTTCTTCCCTGAGAGTGATGGGAAGTTCTGGAAGGTTCTGAAATAGGAATGACTTCTGTGGGTGGCTCCAGGGGCTGACGTTTCCTTTGAAGGATTGTTTAAACACACGACCTTCCCTGGGGGCTCAGATGGTAAATATTCCTCCCACCAATGCAGGAGACCTGGGTTCAATCTCTGGGTCCGGAAGATCCTCTGGAGAAGGAAATGGCAACCCTCTCCAGTATTCTTGCCTGGGAGAATTCCATGGACAGAAGAGCCTGGCGGGCTACAGTCCATGGGTTCGCAAAGAGTCGGCCATGACTGAATGACTAACACTTAAGCACAGGAGTATCCACCTCCTTCAGGTTCTAGATCACAAGGGGTTGTGTATGCTTTGTGGAAAGCTGTGGTCTCCTTTATACAGAGATATCCATGCTTACGAGGAACTGCCCTTCCGCTGGTTTCCTTTAATAGCAATCGCTCCAAATATAATTCCATAGGCATCCAAATTAAGCAAAGCTTTTTTTCAACACCAAGAAGGCAACCTCTACATAATGGAATGATGTCATCAGAAATTTGAGAAAAGTCTCCCTGTGGACTCCTCATCAGATAACTTGTCCTCCTTCTACAAAAAGCCTCCCAACCAATTCAGAAAATAATGTCTGGAAAGTAACGCTTTCAGAAGCTCAGGCCATGCTGATAAACAGCTTATAGCAGATTCACGATTTCTACATACATGAACTTAGGTCCAAAGATGCCAGTCACAAGTTTTATACTTTAAATGTCTGAGGGCCAATTTTATTTCTGGGCTTTCACTTGGAGTGAGGGTTGCTTTGTTGAAGCCTGGCCCTGGGTAGGAGGACCAGTATGTTGTAGACGCTCCTGGAAGCTGCATGGTCCACGGTTAAGAGCCTGCCCCCTGTTAATATGGTTAACAGCCAGCTTGCTGTTGTTGCTCAGTCACTAAGTCGTGTCTGACTCTTTGCAACCCCATGGACTGCAGCATGCCAGGCTCCCCTGTCCTTCATTATCTCCTGGAGCTTGCTCAAATTCGTGTCCACTGAGTCAGTGACACTATCTCACCATCTCATCCTCTGCTGCTCCCTTCTGTTGCCTTCAATCTTTCCCAGCATCAGAGTCTTTTCCAGTGAGTTAGCTCTTTGCATCAGGTGGTCAAAGTATTGGCGCTTCAACATCAGCATCAGTCCTTCCAATGAATATTCAGGGTTGATTTCCTTTAGGATTGACTGTCTTGATCTCTTTGCAGTCCAAAGGACTCTCAAGAGTCTTCTTTAGCACCACAATTTGAAAACATCAGTTCTCCAGTGCTTAGCCTTCTTTCTAGTCCAACTCTAACATCTGTACATGACTACTGGAAAAACCATAGCTTTGACCAGATGGACCTGCCTGGGCTTATATCCTGACTCTGACCCTTTCTACTCTGTGACCTTGGGTAAGGTTCAAATGTTGACTCAAAGTGCACAGGTTCCAATCTTGACTCTCCATTCGCAGACTGTGTGACCTTGGGCAACTTTCTTAACCTCTCTGAGCCTCGGTGTTCTTTATAAAACAACCATACTAATGACTTCCCTGGCAGTCCAGTGGTTAAGACTTTACCTGCCAATGCAGGGAGTGCGAGTTTGATCCCTGGGGCCCAAAACCAAAACATAAAACAGAAGCAATTTTGTAACAAATTCAAGACTTTTAAAATGGTCCATATCAAAAAATATCTTAAAAAAAATGCAACAACAATAATAATGACACCTAACTTCACAGGCGTTTGTGAGGCTTGAATGAAATCATGCAGGTGCCTGGTACTTAGTTACACATTCAATCAAACCTAATTTTCATTACTATTATCCCTCTTCTAGGCCCAGCAGCACCATCTCTCACTTAAGTGCTCCTATTGGCCTCCTAACTAGTCCCCTGACCTCCAACCTTGCCTTCCTACAAGATATTCTCCATATGGCAGCCGAAAGATTTCGAAAAACACAAATCTGGGACTTTCCTTGTGGCCCAGTGGTTAAGAATCCGCTGCCAAAGCAGGAGACTAGGGTTTGATCCCTGGTCTGGGAAGATTCTACTTGCCTCAGAAAAACTAAGCCCAAGTGTCACAACTACTGAGCCTGTGCTCTAGAGCCCACAGGCTGCAACTACGGAGCCCGTATGCCGAGAGCCCGTGCTCCATCAGAGAAGCCATCGCAGTGAGAAGCCTGTGCACTGCAAGGAAGAGTCGCAACTAGAGAAAGTAGTCCAACTAGAGAAAGTCGCGACTCACTGCAACGAGAGAAAGTCCCTGCACAGCAATGAAGACCTACCACAACCAAAAGTAAATAAATGCTAATGCTATGCTAAGTCGCTTCAGTCGTGTCCGACTCTGTGCGACCCCACAGACGGCAAGCCCACCAGGCTCCGCCATCTCTGGGATCCTCCAGGCAAGAATACTGGAGTGGGTTGCCATTTCTTTCTCCAATACATGAAAGTGAAAAGTGAAAGGGAAGTCGCTCAGTTGTGTCCGACTCCTAGCGACCCCATAGACTGCAGCCTACCAGGCTTCTCCGTCCATGGGATTTTCCAGGCAAGAGTGCTGGACTGGGGTGCCATTGACAAATCAGATTACTCCTCACTTAAAATTCTGCAAATGGCTCCCATTGTCCTTACCGTAGGTCCCACACCCTAGAGAGTCCTCGATGGCCCTACAAGATCAGGCCCAGCTCACTTCACAGCAGAGCCCCGTGCCACCACACACCCACCACACTGGCCTTGTTTCCTTTCCTGAAGGTTCCTTAACACAGACCTTCACATATACTGTAGACTGGCTCCTCCGCAGTCCTCAGCCCCGCCAACTCCTACTCACCCAGCAAGGACCAGCTGATGTGTGACTTCCTCAAAGATGCCTTCCTAACTTCTGGTCTAGGATGGCTGTTCCTTCTTCGTGTTAACAATTGTGACTAAATTCTTATCTGTACAACCTTGCTGCCCATGTGGGAACTTGGTCTAGAGTTTGTGCTGTTCATGGAACATCCCCAGAGCTTGGTGTGGTGCACGGTCCATAATGACTACTCAATACATATTTCAAGAATTGTGAATGAATGAACAGATGTGGCATTTCCTGGGAACTAAGCCTCTTCTGCCCATGCCATTCTCAGAGCCTTGATTCACTTTGGCCTCTCTTGCTCTGTGTGCGTAGCGGTGAGGAAGAGGAGACACATTGTCTAGAACCCAGCAGGCTGAGGACAGGCCGCCCCATGGCAAAATCAGAGCAGGCAAGTCATTTAGGGGCTGTTCGTTCAGTCCTCTTTCTTGTCTACATTGTCAGTGAACCAGGAGCTCAGGCCTAACTGTGAGCAAGTTCTTCCCCATCTCAAACTTAATCCTGCCTCCTTAAAAGTTTCCAACCCTTCCTGAGATGTTCATTTTCTTCTGAGACTTCTGTACTTCCCAGCATTTACAGAGTTATATAAATTGCTTGGGTAGTTACAGAGAAAACAATACAAATTTTAAAATTCTAATCACAAAACCTAGTTCTGCTTTTTTTTCTTCCTTCTGCTTTTTATATGGACAAGAAAGAAACCTAACTGCTGGCTTCCTCTCCCACATGAGGTTGGGGATGGAGTCCAGCTTGAGCATAGCTTGGCCTCCCTTGTCTCTGGGACTTGCCTGCTGTTGGCAGGGACAATGAGCTGCTAATAACTAGCAAATGCTTTTCCAAACTTTCTTTTTTTAAATATGTGTTCTATTTTTTAATATTTTAAAATTTTTTATTTTTTTACATTATAAAGTGGTTTGGGTTTTTTGTTTTGTTTTAAGGGGATATTTTTTGGGCCACGCCACATGGCATGTGGGGTCCTAGTTCCCTGACCAGGGATGGAACCTGTGCCCCCTGCGCTGGAAGCTCAGAGTCTTAGCCACTGGACTGCCAGGGAAATCCTTTCCCAGCTTTCAAATGCACCTTTACCAGCCTAGCACTGTGGGTAAGGAACACAGTATGGACTCCCAGGGGCCCACCAGGCCTGTTTCAGAGAGCGCAGTTTGCAGATACTGTGAAGGTAAAAACTGCCTGTTCCAGTTCCCAAGTAGGTCTTGGTATCTTGTGGCCAAAAAACAGTATGGGATAGCTCTATGGGTAAAATGAATAAAATTAATCTGGGAAACAAAAAAATTTTGGAAAACTAAAACAGATTTTTCCTAGGTGAAAGTGGCTCAGTTGTGTCCAAGTTTTTGTGACCCCATGGGCTGTATGGACTGGAATTCTCCAGGCCAGAATATTGGAGTGGATAGCCTTTCCCTTCTCTGGGGGATCTTCCCACCCCAGGGATTGAACCCAGGTCTCCTGCATTACGGGCAGATTCTTTACCAGCTAAGCCACAAGGGAAGCCCTTTCCTAGGTACAGGGGGGCTAAGCTCTAGCCTACACCTATAAGAACAACCCTAAAGAATGCCAAGAAATAACAGATTAAGACATTGGATGAAATGCTTCATTTATACATGAGCTTAAAATTTAAAGCGCATTTTCAAACAACGGTGCATCTTATTTATTATTTATGTACCCAAAATGAACACCACTGAAATAAATCCAAACAAAAACAAAGGAAATGCTGCTAATTATTCCCCTCTATTTACTAAGGATAATGCATCTTTTGGTGAGTGAAGAGTGATAAAAAACTAAACCAGTTTGGCCTGTCAGGGTGAATAGTTGCTGCCCAGTAGAAGAATTCGACCTTTAAACACAAAAAACGATACCCTCCCCCCAAAAAACATTAAACTAAAGAGGCTGAGTTTCCAGAGAGATCTAAGGAAAAAAATGAAAAGGGTCCTTCAAATTGAACACCCCATTTTTTATAAAATGGAAATGGCTCCAGAGAAATGCCCTGAGAGGTCTATTCCCCACAGCCTTGGAAGGGGAAAAGAAAATGTGTATTCAAGCACAGCAACAACAAAAGACTGTGTGCAGCAGCCAAGAGGCCGCCCAGGAACACCCAAGCTGGGAAGAGTTTAGATTCCGTGAGACTCTCTCTAATCTGCCCAACCCTCCTAGAAGGCAGGGAACCCCTGTGTCTGTCTTTACCTTTGTTTTCAATCCCTAACAGCAGTAGATGCACAATAAATATGACAGTCCTGGTTCAAGAGCAAGGAAAATTCTGACGATGTGGCAAGAATAACAAGAATGGTGATTTTTTAAAAACTTTTTTGTTAGAGAGGAGACTTCCCTGGCAGTTCAGTGGTTAAGACTCGGCTCTTCCACTGCAGGGGACTTGGGTTTGATCCCTGGTCAGGGAATTAAGATCCCACATGCTGCATGGCCAAAAAAATTATTTGTTTTTAACTGAAGTATAGTTGATTTACAATGTTGGGCTAGTTGCTGCTGTACAGCAGTGTGCGTCAGTTATACATATATCCACTTTTTTTTAGATTCTTTTCCCATATAGGTCATTACAGAGTATTGAGTAGACTTCCCTGTGCTATACAGTAGGTCCTTATTGGTTATCTGTTTCATAGATATTAGTGCGTATATGCCAATCCCAATCTCTCAATTTATCCCTCCCCCCACTTTCACCCCTTTTGGTAACTGTAAATTTGTTTTCTCCATCTGTGACCCTATTTCTGTTTTGTAAATAAGTCCATTTGTACCATTTTTTAGATTCCACATGTAAGTGATACATGATATTTGTCTTTCTCTGTCTGGCTTACTTCACTCAGTATGACAACCTCTAGGACCATCCATGTTGCTGCAAATGGCATTATTTTGGCAGTTAAGGGTGATTTAATGTTATTTAATTTACATCTCATTTCCAGGCAGCGGGACTACAGTTCTATTTTCTATTTGTCTGCATTGTCTGAGTTGTTCACGAGTATATTTTTTGTAAAGAAAGGAATAAAATTATCTCCCCATTGGGACAAAATAATTCTCTTAACCATCACTGCCAATTTCTTGACCCCTTTTGGAACAAGGTTGGGAATTCATTCTTCCATAGATTATAATTCAATATGAGGACGAAGTGAATGCCTTCACTCCATAAATATTTATTTAACACTGACTCGTGAAGGATCTAGGCAGGCATGGGGAATACGCATGCTAAGAAAATACCAGTTTCCAGCCTAAGATGGAGTCAGACATTAAGCACATACTTCCACTAACAAGGTCCAGTTCATCTGACAGCTGCAGAGGAGAAGGGGCCTGGAGCCAGGAGCCCGGTGTCTCCATCTTGTCTCCTGCGTGGGTCTCACGCCACAGCTTTCCTCTTGCTGTTACCCTCCCAGAAGGCCCTTCTCCCTTCTTGCACCTACTCAGACTTGACCTTGCTTCAGAATCCTCCTCAGCTCTCCAGGTCCTGCTTAAGGCCCCCCTGATTGCCGAGGCCCCACTCCTCCCTCCTCTCAGCATCTCCTTCCACCCGGGCTAAGTCAGATGCTGCCTGGAGGGCCACACAACCCACAGTCATCATATTAGTCAGAGTTCTCCAGACAGACAGGACCAGCAGAGTCCATCTATCCAGCTATCGATCTGCCTGTCTATCTGCAGAGCGAGACAGAGGGGAGAGGGACAGAAAGACATTTATTTTAAGGAATTGGTTCACACTATTGTGGAAAGGCAAGTCCAAAAGCTTCAGGGTAGGCCAGCAGGCTGGGGGCCCAGTAAAGAGTTTTAGTCCAAGTGCAGTCTGCTGCAGAACTCCCTCTTGCTCAGGGGGACATCACTTTTCGTTCTGATTAAGACCTTCAGTGGATTAGACGGGGTCGACTCACACTATGGAGGGCAATCTGCTTTACTCCAAGTCCACTACTTTTAAACCTTCATCTCATCCAAGACACATCTTTACAGAAGCATCCAGAATGTGTGACCAGGTATCTGGGCTCTGTGGCCCAGCCAAGTTGACCCAGACAATTAGCCATCACAGTACTCTTATTCCTCTAATTAGGGTCTAACATTTTGGAAGGCACAGGTCAGCTTCTACATGTCTGAGTCTGTGGGAACAGGGCCAAGCCCAGGGGCTGCTGTCGATAAATCCACCAAGAATGGAAGAATGGAACAATGATACCTGACAGACCCTCTGGAAGCCACCTCATGCACCTTCTAGAAACAACAGAGGGTGTGTGACTGACATCTGCCTGATTTCCAGAGTACAAACCACGTGACTGCAGAGACACCAAAGCATAGCTTGATCCTTTCTCTGTTCTGAAAACAGCTCTTCAGACATCCTCAGTCATACCTCCCAGGAAAATAAAGACAGAGAACAACAACACAAAAGCATGTTGTGGCCTAGGGAGGAATTTCTGAACTTGGCCTCTGACTGTCTTGTTAGGACATATTTCAGGCTTTACCTCTCTCCTAAATCGGTTACTAATTCAAGCTATGAGTCCAATCTCTTATGCCCCCACCTCCCCTCCACCAACTTTAATCAACCCGTTGGAGATAAACCAGGCTCAGAGGAGGGGCCTAGTGATTTCTCAGACAATTCACAGTCCAAGCTCAAATCTGCAATTCTAGACCTAGAATGTAATTTCCAGACTTCCCCTTGGTACCTGAGCAGACTGTCGCTCAGGCTGGAGGAGGAGGAAAGGCCTGGCCCAGATATCTCCAGCAACTGCAGAGGTGGTAGGTCCTCAAGCTATTTTTCAATGCCAGTCCTCATCTTCCTGTGCCCCACAATTATCCAGTCCCTTTTAAAATTCCGTCTTTCCACATCTGTAAAAATCCTTTTCATTCTTCCTCAGTTCCAGCAGAAAAATGGGCAAAGGATAGGTACAGGCTGTTCAAAGAAAAAGAATACCAAATATCTCTTAGACAGATGAAAAGATGCTCGATTCTGCTCATAATAATATAAATGCAAATTTAAAGTACAAAGGGAATATACCAGATTGGCAAAGATTGGAAAGTAAGGTACACAGTCTGGAAAGATTGCAGGGAAGCAGGCACTGTGAACACAGTTGGGGCAAGGCTGACCTTTTCTGACCTCCTTGGAGAACAATTTGGTAAAACATCTCAAAATGCACCCGTTCGATGACCAAGCACTTCCACCTCCAGGTATTAATAGATGTACTTGTACATTCATGCAAAATGACGTGTGCCCAAGAATATACATTGTGCTGTTGTTTGTAATAGATCTCAAAAGGTCTATTAACAGGGTTCCAGTGAAATAAATTATAGCCTATTGTACAGCCACTTAAGGAAATAAGGAAGGTCTGTGTGGACTGATGTGGAAAATTTCGCAGGGTATTAAGTGAAAAGAATAAGGAGGTTGCCAGTGCATGAGATGTGCTAGAATTTGTGTGTGGGAAGAATGCACATACATCCTGGGAAATGCATGGAGGACCCCTGGGGATATTGGTTGCAGGGATTTGGCAGCCAGAACCCAGCAGACTTGGGAACATCTGAGAAAAATAATGAGATTTACCTTTTCTCTTAATACTGTTATGGGTTGAATTGTGACTCCCAAAAGTTATTTGCAGAAGCCCTTATCCTCAGTATCTCAAAACAAGACCTTATTTGGTAATAGGGTCATTGCAGATGCAATTAGCTAAGATGAAGTCACAGGAGGAGCAGTGTGGCCCCTAGTCCAATAGGCCATGTATCCTTATACAAAGGGAACATTTGGGCCCACACAGGCACACGGAAAACACTGATGATGAAGACAGAGATTGAAGTCATTCTCAGCAAATTGTTAGAAGCCAGGAGAGAGGCATGGGAACAGATTTTTTTCCCTTGCAGTTCTTAGGAGCTATCAACCCAGCAGACATCTTGATCTTGGACTTCTAGCTAGCAGGTCTATGAGACAGTACATTTCCATTGTTCTAAACCATCCAGTTTCTAGTACTTTGTTACAGCAACCCTAGCAAATGAAAATAGTTTCCTCGGGTGCCCTTTGGAGATGTGTAAGCAGGCAAATGTATTATCCACTAAAAAATAATTTTTTTTCCAGTATAAATGTCCAATGCTCCCTGAAGCCATCTCAGATTCATCAGTCTTGGTTGATTTCTCTTTCTAGCTCTTAGAACATTTAATTCTCTGCCACAGCATTTTTACTGTTTTGTTATGTGATTTAACTGTTCATGAGGTTCTCACCTACACAAAGGGGACTGAGCCCACATTTCATCCATCATTATGATCCTAGAGACTGGCCCTCAAGTGTTTGGTGGAGTGAATGAATACTTAGGTAACTAGGCATTTTTCACCCCCTTCCTCCATTTCTTTTCTGTTTTTGGCTTGATTAAACTATCAGTTCATTGATGGTTAGAATAACATCACTGCAACCTGACCCTAAGATTTGGAGAATTTGATAGGTGAAAGGAAAAGAAAAAAAACTCATTTAAAAATACATTTAGGGGACTTCCCTGGTGGTCCAGTGGCAAAAACTCACACTCCCACTGCAGGGAGCCCAGGCTCTGTTCCTGGTCAGGGAACTAGATCCCACATGCCACAGCTAAGGTTCAGTTCAGTCGCTCAGTCATGTCCAACTCTTTGCAACCTCATGGACTGCAGCACGCCAGGCCTCCCTGTCCATCACCAACTCCCGGAGTTTATCCAAACTCGTGTCCATTGAGTCAGTGATGCCATCCAACCATCTCATCTTCTGTCATCCCCTTCTCCTCCTGCCTTCAATCTTCCCAGCATCAGGGGTCTTTTCAAATGAATCAGTTCTTTGCATCAGGTGGCCAAAGTATTGGAGTTTCAGCTTCAGCGTCAGTCCTTCCAATGAATATTCAGGACTGATTTCCTTTAGGATGGACTGGTTGGATCTCCTGGCAGTCCAAGGGACTCTCAAGAATCTTTTCCAATACCACAGTTCAAAAGCATCAATTCTTCAGTGCTCAGCTTTCTTTATAGTCCAACTCTCACATCTATACATGACTACTGGAAAAACCATAGCCTTGACTAGAAGGACTTTTGTTGGCAAAGTAATGTCTCTGCTATTTAATATGCTATCTAGGTTGGTCATAACTTTTCTTCCAAGGAAGAAAGTGTCTTTTAATTTCATGGCTGCAGTCACCATCTGCAATGATTTTGGAGCCCAAGAAGTCTGTCACTGTTTCCATTGTTTCCCCATCTATTTGCCATGAAGTGATGGGACCAGATGCCATGATCTTAGTTTTCTGAATGTTGAGTTTTAAGCCAACTTTTTCAGCTAAGGTTGGGCACAGCCAAATAAATAATAATAATAAAAACAATATACAGAAACTCAAAACATGTTCAAGTGTTTAACTTCAAATGAATTGAGAGTTTAGTATTTTGCAAGGGAGATCAAACTGGTCAATCCTAAAGGAAATCAACTCTGAATACTCATTGGAAGGACTGATGCTGAAGCTGAAGCTCCAATACTTTGGCTACTTGATGCAAAGAGCCAACTCACTGGAAACGACCCTGATGCTGAGAAAGATTGAGGGCAGGAGGAAAAGGGGGTGACAGAGGATGAGATGGTTGGTTAGCATCACTGACTCAATAGACAGTTTGCTCAATGAGTTTGAGCAAACTCTGGGAGATAGTGAAGGACAAGGAGGGAGGCCTGGTGTGCTGCAGTCCATGGGGTCACAAAGAGTTGGACACAACTTAGCAACTGAACAAGAACAAAGGAACTAATTCCTCAGACAAGGAAAGCTGATTTGGGACGATAAGGAATTAAGAAAGTCTTCCTGCCTGCATGGCTATTCTTAATGAGGGACAAGTGAAACAATCTGTCAATTACGCTCCAAAGGGTGGTTCTTGTTATGGATTACAGAAGCAACGTTTGGGACAGGCAATAGAGATTGAGAGTATGGCTGCTACATCAGGTTCCTGCTGCTGCTGCTGCTGCTAAGTCGCTTCAGTCGTGTCCGACTCTGTGCTACCCCATAGACAGCAGCCAACCAGGCTCCCCCGTCTCTGGGATTCTCTAGGCAAGAACACTGGAGTGGGTTGCCTTTTCCTTCTCCAATGCATGAAAGTGAAAAGTGAAAGTGAAGTCGCTCATTCGTGTCCGACCCTTAGCGACCCCATGGACTGCAGCCTTCCAGGCTCCTCCGTCCATGGGATTTTCCAGGCAAGAGTACTGGAGTGGGGTGCCATTGCCTTCTTCAATATTAGGTTCCTGGGGCTGCCTTAACTAAGTACTACAAACTAGATGGCTTAAACCAACAGAAATTTACTGTCTCAGGACAGGATCCTTCCTTACCTCTCCCAGCTTCTGGTGTTTGCTGGCAGTCCTTGGCTTGTAGGGGTATCATTCCCATCGCTGCATCACATGGTGATTTCCCTGTGTGTTTGTGTCTGTGTATCCACATTTTTCTCCTCTTATAAGGACACTTGTCATTGGATTAAGGGTTGCCTTAATCCCCTGACCTCATCTTAACTTGAATACATCTGCAAAGTAAGGTCACATTCCAAGGTTCTGGCAAGATATGAATTTGGGAGGAACACTATCCAAGCTGGGCTTCCCTGGTGGCTCAGTAGGTAAAGAAGCTGCCTGCAGTACAGGAGACACGGGTTTGATCGCTGGGTCTAGAAGATCCCCTGGAGAAAGAAATGGCAACCCACTCCAGTATTCTTGCAGGGGAAATCCCATGGACAGAGGAGCCTGGCTGGCTGTAGTCCATGGGGTTGCAAGAGTTGGACACAACTTAGCAACCACCAACTACCACCTATCCAACCCAGTACAGCTGCTCACCTGGGTCTCACTGAGGGTGGAGAAGCACAAGCTGTAGAATCAGACAGATTTCATTTCATTCCCTTATTCTACCTGCCGATCAACTATGTGAATATGTGCAAGTTACTCACCATCTCTAAACCTGTGTCCTCCTCTGTGCAATGGGCTTAATGCCTCCTAGAATCGCCGAGTGAAATAAATAAGATCAGGTCCTGGGGTGCTTAGCACCAGTGCCTGATATTTAAAAAAATTAGATTTTAACACTCGAGTCCCCATTTCCAAGGCTCCTGCCATCCTTTCAGGGAAGAACATAGACAGTTAAATAGCAAAACAGAATAGTTTATGATTAAAGGCCCAGCTGCCTGGAACAGGATGTACCTGCCTCAGGTCAGAGAGCACAGGGCGGCTGGGCTGGAGCAGGCACAGACTTTAACTTTTAATAACAAACAGATGCAAAGTTAGTGCTGAAATCTGAAACTTTGAGCTAAACCATATTGATTTCCCCTCCCCCTCTGCAGGGCATATATCTAGACCTTATTCTCGAGGTCTCTACAGCAGAACCAGACCAGGTATCTATTCCTCTCTACCCTCTCTATGTCCTGCCTGTGGCCCCCTCCCAATGAACCTGACCATCAGGACATTCCAAGAGACCAGACCTTCCATCCTAATGGCCCTGGCCTCCCCTAGTCTAGGCTGCCCATAGTGGAAGGGTCCCCTTGGGAGGCCCTGGCTGGTGAAGCTGTGCACGGCTGCATGTGTTGATCTCTGAACACATCCCAAAGCAAACAAAAACAACTTGGGATAATCAGCATTTTGCACAGGTCAGGGAGAACTGGCTGTTCTACGCCAGCTCATGTGTTCCATTAGAAATGGATTAAATCATCCAGACACAGAGACCTTTCAGGTGACATTTTCATTTAGAACTCACCATTAGAGCTGGGCTTAAGTCCCTTCTCAGTGACCTGCACTATGAGTCAGCCAAGCGCGTCCACACCGTTGACAGGACAGGCTGTGATCATCCACAGCCGTCCGTTGCTGCCCTGGTTTCCTTGGCGTTGAGAAGATTATATGCACAAAGCTCTTTTTCTGCATGTTAGTCACTCGGGCATGTCTGACTCTTTGAGACCCCATGGACTGTAGCTCACCAGGCTCCTCTGTCCATAGGGATTCTCCAGACAAGGATACCGGAGAGGGTTGCTATTTCCTTCTCCAGGGGATCTTTCCAGCTGAGGGATGGAACCCAGGTCTCCCACATTGCAGGCAAATTTTTTACCATCTTAGCTACTAGGGAAGGATAGGAACTAAATTTTTTTTACCTTGGTGACTCATGGAAAATAAGCCATCGATTCACTGACTGGATTTATCGAGTGCCTGGTTAGAAGCATAGGCTCTAGAGTCAATTGACTGAGTTCAAATCCCGCCTCTACAAGTCATGAGCTTTGGGACACTGAGCAAGTTACCTAGTGTCTTTAAAACTTAATTGAGGAGAATCTTAGTAATAAGTATACATTAGGCTACTGGGAGGATTGTTCCAGGATTAGTTCCTTGAGAAGCAGATGGCGAGAGAGAAATTGGCCAACAGGATTTTATGAAGGGATCCTCCTAAGAGTAACACTAGTAAAAATGAGACCAGGAAGCAGGACTGGGCAGAGGGAGAAGCTGAGCTGGGGTGCAGTCCCAAGCAAGTAGCAGCCCACCCCAAGGGCACGCTCTGGAGCTGGGAGAGCACGTTAGCAATGCCTCGAGTTGAACCCAAAGGACAGGGTCCTGACGCCCCTCAGTCAAACAGTCACTGGATCCAGGCTGCCCCAAGAAGGAGATGTGACCTTGGGCAAGACAACTTTCATCAGCTTAGTCAGTCTGCAAAGGACGCTGGTGATTGGTTTCCTACAATGTTCTTAACATCTAGATTCTTCATTCCTGCAAGGGGATTACATTCACTATCACAAAGATTAAATGAGATTATCCACATAAAGCTCATACCACAGTACTTGGCATTCAGTAAATGCTTGCCACTTGGCCACCATTACAATCATTGTTTTTACAACTTTTAATTGCCAGGCACTGTGCTAGAGGCTGGGGACTCAGTGTCGATCTAGATTCTGCTCCTAGGCTCAAGAAACTCAGTGCATAGCAAATTAGACCATCAGGCAAGCAATTGTAATGCAGCGCACTTGATAGGGTGCCCCAGGATTTGTATGGGAGCATCTAGAAAGGACACATGACCCAGACTAGGAAGGCAAAGGAAAGTGATACCAAAGGTGATACCTGGAGATGGAGAGGCATCAGCCAGGCAAAGGGTGTGGGACCTGTCAGCAGTGGCGAAGAAGGTTGAGGAGGTAGTGTGCTCATGACGTAGTCCAGCAGAGCCAGCAAAGAGTGGGCATCAGAGAGAGTGGAAGAAGGGTCTTTTACACACCAGGCCAACGAGTGTTGGATTTGGAGATAAAAAGGGCGATGGGGAGCCATTCAAGCATTCTAACCAGAGAGAGGACATGGCCCACTTGTGCTTGAAAATGGTCACTCTGGCCACCATTTGGGCAATGGATTGGACATGAACAACCTAAGAGGCTGTTTCCAGGGTCCACATGAGGGACAAGGATGACCTGGACTAGGCTGGTGGTACTGAAGAAAGAGAGGATACCCATAAACAATGAGTACCGAGGTGATACCATCTACAGACTCGATGATGATTGGATGGAAAGAGAAAAACAGAAATTCAGGGTCATGCTTCTGATAGGCAAATGAACGGCAGAAGGCCTTGTGTCTTGGTCCATTTGAGCTAATATACCAGACTAACTCAGACCGGGGGGCTTATAAACAATAGAAATGTATTTCTCACAATTCTGGAGACTGGAAATTCCAAGATCAAGGCACCAGCTGATTCAGTGTCTGGTAGGTGCCAGAGGACAGCCATCTATCTCCTCACTGTGCCTTCACACGGTGGAAGCAAGCAGGGAGAGAGCTCTCTGGGTTTTTTTTTTATAAGGGCATTAAACTCATTCATAAGGGCTCCATCCTCATGACCTAAGCATCTCTGAAAGGACCCACCTCCAAATGGCATCACACTGGGGAATATGTTTCAATATATGAACTTTGGGGGACACAAATATTCAGTCTATAGCCCCTGGGGAATGAGTGTCATAAGATCTAGAAAAAGAAAAAGCCATCAAGAGTAGACATGTGCCTCATTATTCAGCATGGCTTTAAGGAGTTTCTTCTAGACAGTTCTCCAAGATTTATGACTCCATTGTAGACAAACCCACTTGAAACCCCTGATGGGCTATAACTCTCAGAAGCTGGTATATTAATCCCAGAGGAAACTATTTCCTCCCTGCTTCTCTAGCAAATCTAACAAAAAAGCAAACAAACGTTAACACTAGCAAAGAATGTTCCGTCTTTTTTGTTGTTGTTCCGTCTTTAAATGTAGTTGTAGTGAAATTGAGCAAAGAAGAAAATACAAATAAACATTCACTTTGGAATCAACCTTCAATAAACATCCATACTTATTGAATACGGACTCTAGGCCCAACCTTCTGTCAAGGCTTCAAAAATAAGGAAAAATATGAGAGCCACTGGGGTTTCCCTGGCAATCAGTGGTTATGACTCTGTACTTCCAATACAGGGGACACAGGTTTAAGCTCTGGTCAGTGAATTAAGATCCCACATGCCACCCAGTGCAACCAAAAGTAAAAATAAAAAAGAGGCCCACTGACTAGTGCACTTGAGGGTCCAGCTCTTTCAATAATAATAGTTCTTATGGTAAATCGGTGCACTAGCATTTGGGTTTATATCTGAGTCTCGTGTATTTGGTGGTGACTTGAGTCAGTTGTTGTTGTTGTTTAGTCACTAAGTCATGTCTGACTCTTTTGTGACCCCATGGACTGCAGCCTGCCAGGCTCCTCGGTCCATGGGATTTTCCAGGCAAGAAGACTGGAGTGGGTTGCCATTTCCTCTCCAGGGGGAACTTCCTGACCCAGGGATCAAACCTGCATCTTCTTGTTGGGAGGTGGATCCTTTACCTCTGTGCCACCCGGAAAGCCTGACCTAGTACAGGCACTTAAACATCTCTGTGTTTTCACAAAGCTGAGTTTTTGTACTTTAAAGCTGATGAGTAGACCTATGTAAGTGAGACCCCCGTTCGACTGAAAATGACTGGCAGGTCTCTTCAGCATTTCTTCCAAATGGAGTAATTTGGGGGTGGCAAGAGACCCAAAAAAAAGTGTTTCTGAGGGTTCCAGAATGTCCTCTGCATTTGAGTTGGAATATTGGGCCCAATATTACTTTAGCCCAAGGCACCTTCTCAAAAATGTTTCTGGGGAAGGGAATGAGCCTGCAAAAATCTAAAATGAGACCTCCCAACATACCACCTCTGGGGGCATACTCTCTCTCTCTCCCAGAGGAATTGAGGTGCTCGGTGGAGGTTACAAGTGTAAACACCATTTCATTAACCACACAAAAATTTTTCATAATTTGAATTCTTTCCTGCTTTCCAAAGGGCTTCCCAGGTGGCTCAGTGGGTAAAGAATCCGCCTGCAATGCAAGAGACATGGGTTTGATCCCTAAGTCGGGAAGATACCCTGGAGAAGGAAATGGCAACCCACTCCTGTATTCTTCCCTGGACGGAGGAGCCTGGCGGGCTCCACAGGGTCGCTAAGAGTCGGAGGTGACTGAGCACGCATGACTTACACTACTTTCCAAATGAAGGTCAGATTAAGATAGCAAGAACCAACTTGCACCATCAACAAGCCCTAAACCCCAAAGAATGTTTTTTCTATAAAGTTCTTCACTGCAACGACAGAGTCTACATTTAAGACATGTGCTTCAGCAACAAGCATGCTCTGATGCAATCTTTCTTTAGGATTCGAAAGAAAGGCAAGTGAATTTCTATTTGTACTTCCATTATTCTCCCTGGCTTGCTTCTGATGTCGGATCAACATTCCAGAGCCCCTTCCGGACGGCCCTTAAGCCCATGGGAAAAAAGTGATTAACTGAGGGTCACCAATGTCCCGGATATATCAGTAATCTGGGGGTGCAAAGGTGAGGTGGGAGAGACTCTAGTTAATCCCCAACGACTTAAAAGGCTAACGATGAGTTTGTTTTTACACGAAGGAGCCAGTCCCGGGAACACCCACGCGGCTCGAAGAAGACCAAGCGAGTCCGAAAACCGAAACCGGCCCAGGACATACAAATGACGTCCCCGGGGGTTTGCTCCACCTGCCGCTCGGCGGCACAGGGATCCCTCGGATGCAAGCCCCCCGCCCAGCTCACGGACGACTCCGCCGGGGAGCCCCCGCCCTCCGGGAGCCGCGAATGTGGGGGAAGAGGTGGCGGGGTGGAGGAGGGGCGGCCGGCGGATGCTCCGCCCACGCCCCGCCCCGCCCCGATTATAGCCGATGACTCAGGGCGGAGCTCCGCATCCAACTCGAGCCGCCGCCAACTTCTCTGGATGGGGCCAGAAGTTTCTAGCCGGCCAGTTGCTACCTCCCTTTATCTCCTCCTTCCCCTTTGGCAGCGAGGAGGCTATTTCCAGACACTTCCAGCCCTCTCCGGCCACGTCACCCCCTCCTTTAATTCATAAAGGTGCCCGGCGCCGGCTTCCCGGACACGTCGGCGGCACTCCCGACTCTCTGCTCCGGCCGCGGCCAGCGAGCGACCCTACACCTGGAGGTCCGGCACCCCGCGACCCCGTGACCCAGCACCCCGCGACCCGGCACCCTGCAACCTAGCACCCCGGCGGCCGCCCCTCCGGGCCGACCCCGACCCAGCATGAGCGCAGCCACCCACTCTCCCATGGTGCAGATGGCGTCCGGCAACGGCGCCGGCGACCGCGACCCCCTGCCCCCTGGCTGGGAGATCAAGATCGACCCGCAGACCGGCTGGCCCTTCTTCGTGGACCACAACAACCGCACCACGACGTGGAACGACCCGCGCGTGCCCCCCGAGGGCCCCAAGGTGAGCAAGGCCCGCGCCGCGCCCTGGCCAGCGGCTACCCCTCCACCTTCCCCCTCAACCTCCCATCGACGGCCAGTCTGGGGACAGGGCCGGGCGGGGGCGGCTGGACTGGGCCTGCGGGGACGCGAGGCGCCAGGTGCCCGCCGGCCGCAGCCGGTGCCTCGGAGGTCAGTGAAGGCCGCCTGGAACGCACGGATCCCCAGGAGGACGCCAGCTCCCAGGGGGGTCGGCCTGCTGCGCCCCCCACGAGCCCCCTCTCCAGGCCCGCCCTTGGCCGGCGTCTGGGCCAGTTTGGGGAGGTTCTCAAGAGGACTGCCCTTCCTGGGCCGTGTTTGGTTTCCGGGGGCCAGGCGGGAAGTGGGACCTGCGCTGTGGCACCAGGTTCCGTCCACCGGCTCCATTCGAGGGGCCCTGGGCCAGGAGACGACGGGTGGCCGGCCTGCTCAGCACCAAGGCCCGGGCCAGGCCCGGCCACGGTCTCCACCCGGCTTCCAGGGCTCAGATCCTCTTTTCTCTGCTGACCGTGCTTTGGCAGACGCCAGGGGACCGTTGGCAAGCTTCTGTGGGGGTCCTTTAGGGTCTCTTAGGAATTTTACTTCCTCAAGTTCCTGAACTTGGTTGAGGGTATCTTGACTTCACTCTCCCACCTCAGGCACAGAGTGACTCAGGAGACTGATGTAAATGCATTCCTTTTCTTGTTTTTTTTTCCCTTCTGTATTTGAAATTAAAACTGTATTAATGTTTGAAAGTTGTCTTCACTACGAATATATTCTAGTATGACTTGTTAAAAACAAGATGCAATCTTCCAGGCAATTTCTAAACTGAAGATGCCAGACTGTCCCCTAGTTGGCTATCGCCTTAGATACTGCCTCACCCTGGTCAGAAAGAGATTTTTTTTTTTCTTTTTTAATATCAGTACATTCCCTTCCTTGTTATGCTACTAAAATATTTAGGATTTGTTTCTTATCCCCAATACACAAATAATTTAGTAGTAATACTTTTGTATTAGAAGTACGTCTTATTTACATATATGCAGGGGTGTATATACTACTTAATCCTTAGAACCATGACAATTTGAAAATATAAACTTGGAATGAGTCCGTTAATTTAAAAAATTATAACTAATTGTACTGCTCTTGTAATTCTCTATAACTTTGAGCTTTTTCAAAACATAAAGCTTGGCAAAAAGAAATAGACTTGTAGTAGTGTTACATTGTCTGGGCAAAATAAAAGACATAAAGAGCTGGTAAGTTATTATGAAGATTTAAAAATTCACAGAATTAAGAATGTTTTATAAACCATTGTTTTAGAAGGAAAAAATCTGTGTTAACCACCTTCAGTTTTATGCAGTTTTTTCCTTTAAAATATTTATGAAACTCTGGTGCCCAACAGTGAGATATTGTACAATCAGCAGCTTATACTTATAAGAAATTAATTGTATATTTATTCCTGAAAATTATTTCAAGAGGCTGTAATTAGCTGGGATCGACATAACCATGTATTCGTTTTGACTGTTCAGCCCATTATTGAGTGAAACTAAAGCTCATTTCAAACCAGCTCTGTTACTGCAGCCTGCAAGGATGTAGATCTTTACTGAGGCCAAAATAAAAAAAAAATCCTGTCATTTTGAGGCTTCCTTCCTATAGAGACAGGAAGAGTCAGAATCCATTGGCGTTGTTGGTGGTGAGTGTAGATCAAGTATGAACATATCCACTGTGAGTTCAGTGTACATGCCACATCTCTGGCACTTGGTTTTCAACATGAAACTCACCCAGCAGGTTGAGATCTTATGTATGGTGGATGGGTTAGGCTGTGGTTTTACAAACTTTTTCAAGGGGGAAAAAAAAACAGGTTAAGTTACTATTATTTTTCTCAACAAGTGGAACATAAGAGCTAGTAAATCAGAAGTTTGATGCTGTAAAAGTTGATTTGAAAATTTAACAGAATTTTAAAGTCGAAAGATGGTTAAAGATCTTTTAGCTCAGCCTCTATTTTTCTGAGAAAGAAACCCAGAGAGTTCACATGTGTTTCCAAAGGCCATTCAGCCAGTACCAATAGCAAAGAGAGACCTACACCAGAAGGTCCTAATTAAGAGGCAGTTTATTGTTCAGAAGAAGGTAGAAGAGTCTTAAATTTCTGTGAAATTTAAGTGTGAACTGTGCAGGCTGGAGTACTTGATTGTTTTTCTGCCCTTCTGGCTTTTGTGACTACTTGGATGGTGATGGCTGGATGTGATCAACTCAAGAAAAGAGCTGCTTACCAAATTAATTGAGATTTTTCAACGTGGCACTAGAACATAAGGAAAAAACTAACATTCACTTTGTTAGCTCTGCGGGCTTCATGGCTTTCAAGACTGTGCTTTGATGTACACAAAACAACTATGGGACTAATTCACTTTAACTTCTGTGAATGATGGAAAATCTTTCAGTCAGTTCAGTCGCTCAGTCATGTCCTACTCTTTGGGACCCCATGGATGCAGCACGCCAGGCTTCCCTGTCCATCACCAACTTCTGGAGCTTACTCAAACTCATATCCATTGAGTCGGTAATACCATTCAACCATCTCATCCTCTGTCATCCCCTTTCCTCCCGCCTTCAGTCTTCCCCAGAATCAGGGTCTTTTCCAATGAGTCAGTTCTTCTCATCAGGTGGCCGAAGTATTGGAGTTTCAGTTTCAGCATCAGTCCTTCCAATGAACATTCAGGACTGATTTCCTTTAGGATGGACTGGTTGGATCTCCTTGCAGTCCAAGGGACTCTCAAGAGTGTTCTCCAACACCACAGTTCAAGAGCATCAATTCTTTGGTGCTTTCTTTATAGTCCAACTCTCACATCCATACATGACTATTGGAAAAACCATAGTCTTGACTAGAAGGACATTTGTTGGCAAAGTAATGTCTCTGCTTTTTAATATGCTGTCTAAGTTGGCACTAGAACATAAGGAAAAAACTAACATTCACTTTGTTAGCTCTGTGGGCTTCATGGCTTTCAAGACTGTGCTTTGATGTACACAAAACAACTATGGGACTAATTCACTTTAACTTCTGTGAATGATGGAAAATCTTTCAGTCAGTTCAGTTGCTCAGTCATGTCCGACTCTCTGGGACCCCATGGACTGCAGCACGCCAGGCTTCCCTGTCCATCACCAACTTCTGGAGCTTACTCAAACTCATATCCATCGAGTCGGTAATACCATCCAACCATCTCATCCTCTGTCATCCCCTTTCCTCCCGCCTTCAGTCTTCCCCAGAATCAGGGTCTTTTCCAATGAGTCAGTTCTTCTCATCAGGTGGCCGAAGTATTGGAGTTTCAGTTTCAGCATCAGTCCTTCCAATGAACATTCAGGACTGATTTCCTTTAGGATGGACTGGTTGGATCTCCTTGCAGTCCAAGGGACTCTCAAGAGTGTTCTCCAACACCACAGTTCAAGAGCATCAATTCTTCGGTGCTTTCTTTATAGTCCAACTCTCACATCCATACATGACTATTGGAAAAACCGTAGTCTTGACTAGAAGGACATTTGTTGGCAAAGTAATGTCTCTGCTTTTTAATATGCTGTCTAAGTTGGTCATAACTTTTCTTCCAAGGAGCAAGTGTCTTTTAATTTCATGGCTGCAGACAACACCATCTGCAGTGATTTTGGAGCCTCCCTAAAATAAAGTCCCTCACTGTTTCCATTTTTCCCCCATCTATTTGCCATGAAGTGAATATCCTTCACTAGCACTTTATATCAGAAATTGGTTTCTTAATGTGGATTGAGAAAAGAATTCTGGCAAAAAACAAAGGGTGATTTTAGAGGAACTGAGCTAAGAGGATCCTCTGAGCATCCTTACCTTCCAGGGAAGATGCTGTCAGTCAATCAAGAGCTATTCACTGAACATGAAAAACAGAGAAAGCCCTCTTCAGGGGAAGACAGTTTCTGGGGTGTCTGCAGTTTAGTCATATGGATAAATGAATGACTTTCTTGGAAAGAAGAAGACTAGAACTTTGTGTATGGTTTAGTTTTATTTGCTGTTGTCTTAGAGTTGATCCTCTCCCATTTCCCTGAGGTGTTTAGAGTGACCTTTCATCCCATTTTTAAAGAGGGGGCAAGTGAAAGAATCTTGCCCTTCACTGCAGAGGCAGGACAGCTAAAGGCAAAGGCTTTGGGCTTACTCCAGCTCCACTCTGAGAATCTGAACCTCCCCACCTGCAGTCTTCCTGGATATCGATTTTCTGCACATGTCTCTTGGCAAGTTCCTACCAGTCCAGGCCCCTTCTCTGGCAGAGGGCTTGGCATCCTCTTTGAGACGTACAGTTTCTATGCGGGCCGCTCCTCTGGCTCGCCTTGTGAAATAAACAGAGGCCAGATGCTTTGGAGTGTGGCGCTGTGCCGCTCCCTCGCAAACCTCCCTGGGCAGAGGAGCAGGGCGGTTCTAGCTTTTCCGGTCCCGGAGGTGCCTGGGCACGGATTCCCGAGCCTGGCAGTCTCCAGGGAAGCCTGAGGAGAACACAGGTTGCCAGCTGTGCGTACTCCCTTGTTGGGTCCAGGTAGCTCAGGGTAGGACCCAGAAATCTGTATGTCAGAAAAAGCTGCCCTGTTGGTTCTTGATTCTGGCACCTGGGCACTTGGGAGTCACCAAAGGACAATGATCCCACATCCTAGAGGGGGTGGTGTGGGGGAGCTATGACTTTGTGTGCACCTGTGTGAGCCTTGGCATCCTCAAAGGATCCTGCTTCACATCTAAACCTGCAGAGCCATCTCCCGAGCCTCCCTTCCTTCCTGGTTAAACTCAGCAGGTGCCTGAGTTTCTGGGGATGATGACGGGGATGGCAGGGGGAGGGATGGAGCCTGGCAGGGTGCCAGTGCCAGGTGTGGGGAGGTGATCCCCAGACCCTTGTGAACCCCAGGAGAAGCAGGCCAGAGGCTTGCCCTGCCGGCCAAATCTCACCACAGTCGTTTGACAGATTATCCTCAGGCCCTATAGGAAACAGATAGGAGCATCCTTGCAGAGGAACTCAGAGCTGGTTTGAGTTTCAGTTGAAGCAGAGACCCATTTGTTCCCCTTCACGTTCAGGAGAGTTTCCTGAATATTCCGAGAGATGAGATCATCTTGTGGTTTGCAGATCGATCGCTAGCTCTTGTGCCTCTTAGAATCAGAACACAGGAGAGGAGCGGCCATTCTTTCCTTTATATTTCCAGCCAGTTGCACTGACTCTGGAGCAAATGTCTGTATCACAGATGAATAGCAATTTGCTGAGGGTTTGATAAAAAACATGGCCAAACAAATGCCTTTGGAGCCCAGCTCATCCAGGACCTTCGTTCTCCCCTCTGAAGAACAGTCCGTGTTTGGCCTATGCAAGGCCTGACCAATAACTTGTTGCCTGTGTCGCGGTGTATATTTGCCCTTTACAGGGGGTAGAGACAGCGCGCAGGAACTGTGGCGGCGGTTGACGTTAGCCAGGGCCGGGAAGGCTTAGCTGTTTGATGCTGTTGGGGCTGCCTGTGAGTCAGGAAGCCTCATACCACCCATGAGGCTTGATTAGCGTTGTCCTTGTTTCTGGAATGACACACAGCTGCCTTATATAAACCACTCTACACGTTGGTTCCTTCCCATTGACATTTAAAAACGACCTGGCATTTTTCGTAAAAATTAGGAAGCCATGCATCAATCCACACCTACTCTTTCTGCTTCATAGTTTTGCTGTGTTAATGTTGCTCTTAAAATGTTTAAGACGCCTTATATAGAGAAGCTGGGAGCAGTAGCTGAAGGCTTTGCTTATTGGGAACCTCTGAGGATCCTCTAGTGCTGATGAACTGCAAGGAAACCTCTCTGATACCTGACAGAGTTCTCCAGGCCCTCCCGGCTCCTCATGGCTTGTGAATCAAGTCCGCATGCCCATGATCCTTTTGTGCCTCAGCTCTCAGACAAAAAGCTGGATTTGTGAAGTGAGGCTCCAAGTCCCCTCCTTTTGCAGATGTGAAAGTTGATCTCCAGCCCTTGTTTGGCATCGTGCGGCCTGGTGAGATAGTTGGTGTTGTTCAGTATTCATGTATTTCTAGGATGATTTCTTTGGGGGCCTTGGCAGCTTTTCAGCCAGTCAGGCAGCTCGCAAAAGCTTGATCAGAGAGAGTTTCTGTAGGAAGGGAGGAACTGATTTTTTCAGTCTGTCAACACCTTTGTAGACATGTGCCAGACACAGGTGGGTGCTTTTACAAACCTTATCTCTTTAAACCGTCAGAGGCGCTCACGAAGGTGGAAGCTGTCAGATTCACCTTATACACGAGGAGACAGACATGCAGAGAGGGGAGGTGCCTGGCCTGAAGCCTGTCAGCTGTGACAGAACAGACTGTTGTGAGCAGAGCTTTGCCCCCACCCCAGGTGACAGACTTGATGCTAGTGGGCCTAGCTGCTTCTTTAAACTTAGACCTTTATACTCTGAGCTCGCCAGGCACAGCCCCGATTTTAAACAGCCTTGAGTCCATCTCCTACAGCTCATCAGACACATTGGCTCCTTTCCTGAGCCTGGGTCTGAGCTGAGAAGACAAGCCCCGGTCTCCGCTCATTCATCTCTGCCGAAATTTTTTGAGTGCCCGCTCTCTGCAAGTCATGGTGTTAAATGTCACACAGAGGACAGTTCTGCCTCCTTCAGGGCCATTTTCCACAAAGCGTTTCCCCCATCTCTCCAGTTGGAAGCAGCCCATCCCGGCTCCAGATGCCACATTACTTCAATTTGAAACTTTCCTCCAAAAGGCAGCACGTTCCTGCTTTGCCTCGAGGTCACGCCCCTGTGGGCTGAGCGTCCCAGAGGCAGACTCTGCGTCTCTTTCATCTCTCTGCCTCTTCAGGGCCTGGCAGGGTCCACGGGCTCAGTATGTACAATTCTGTGTGGAGAAGAGGAAAACATGGGCCTGGGCTCTGGAGTGGACAGGCTGTTGAAGACAAGCGTCCCTTCCTGACGTGCGTGTTGCAGGAAGCCTTCTGTCGGTTCCTAAGTGGCGTCAGCCTCGTCCCCAAACGTCTCCCAGTTGCCGGTTCCTTTTTATTGAATTTCTGAATGGCCTTTTCTCCACAGGGGACTTGGGTATTGATTCCCTAAGTTCATCCTTACGTATTTGGAGGCGGTCTTTTTTTTGTCCCCGCCAGTGACACAGCATCTTAGAGCCGGCCTGCCAGGGAGGTTGGTTGCTGTCAGCAGCCAGACGCCACTAAGCCAGGGCTGTGCGAGGAGTCTGTCTCCAGTTTTTCCGTTTGTGAGGCTGGCAGTAAGGTCAGACACTGTAGAGCGGCAAAGCCTCTTACTCACTGTCGGTTCTGAAGACCAGGATTGCCGATTGTTCGCTGCCTCCATAATATTGTGTATAGCGTGTGTGTGTACTCAGTCATGCCCGATTTTTTGCAACCCTGTGGACTGTAGCCCACCAGGCTCCTCTGTCCGTGGGATTCTCCAGGCAAGAATACTGGAGTGGGTTGCCATTTCCCACTCCAGGGGATCATCCCGAGCCAGGGGTCAAACCCACATCTCTCGTGCCTCCTGCACTGGCAGGCGGATTCTTTACCCCTGTGCCAGCTGTGAAGTCCTATGTACATTAAGTGCCTCCTGAGAGCTCCCCCACCCAGAGCTGCGTCCTGAGTGAGGGAGATGAGACTTAGCCCTGAAAATTCCCTAGCATCCTGTTGAAGAACAGGCATTTCCTATTTTGAAGTAACTTCCTTGGTTTCTTGAAAATTTAAAGTAGAATTGTTGTATTTTTTTCAATTACGTTAAAAATTCTTTCTTGGACAAAGAATGAATGAATGAATGGTTTAGAAGTGGAAACGGCAGGAAGATAGGAAAGAACATGTGTGTAGCAGGGAAGGCAGCCACATGGCTTTTTTGAATGTTCCAGATTATCCCACGGAGCCTGAGGGTCAGAGTAGGACCCGGCTCTGCTGCTGGGCTGGACCTGGGTTCACTCCCAGCAGAGGCCCTGGGTTGGGCCTGAGGAGTCTCCGGTCTGTGGTGACTCAGAACTGAGTGCCCCACTCTCGCTGCCCTGCCTCAGCCAGGCGGTGACTCAGCATTGAGCCTTGGCTCCCTGGCCTGGAGCACACTTGAACTGAATGTTCCAGGTCTGCGCCTCAGCTCAGCTCCACCGGGCGAAATGAAATGCTTTCCCTCCTGCTGTGATTTCACCCCCCCCCCCCCCCCCCCCCCCCCCCCCGGGAAGACAAAGGGTTTGCAGATGTTCGTTTGTCCTTAGCCATCAACAATCAGTAATCCCACAGTGTAAGGTGTGACAGGAATAGCGAAAGTGTTCACATGTCCGGTGGTCTCGGGTAAAATCACTCACCTCCCCCCTGCCCAGCCTCAGTCTCCCCTTCTGAGAAATGGGCGTACACCAGTACTCGTCCAGCGGGATTGTGAGGAGCCAGGGCCTGACCTGAGGCGTGTGTGCAATCTGTGGGCCCCAGCCTCCACCAAGAAGTCGGAGGGGATTCTCGGAGAGGCACTCGGCTTCCCCACACAGTAGAGAGTGCTGTCTGGATGTGGGTCTGCCGATTCCCAGATGGGCATGAAGTCTTGTTTCCCGAGGCAAGGCCTGTTATGGCCCCTGAACCACCTCAGCTGACTGTCCTTCCACCAGTGTCTTGACGCCCTCAGCACCCTTCCTTGGGGGTTCCTATGCCCCTCATGGGGGGTGCACAGGAGCTGGGCAGGAACTCAGTGTGGGCGTCAGCCTTCTGGAGCCTCAGCCAGACCTGTAGCCCACAGCCCCAGCAGCTTGTAGCCTTGGCCCCAGATCCCCTGCCCGAGACAGGCCAGGGCAGTTGTGTGTTCTGTGTTCTTCAGGGAGTTCTGTGTTTACCGTCAACCCTATGATTGAGGGGAGGGTCTCTGCCTGGGCCTGAGGACAGTGCCAGCAGGAACCAGATGCCCAAGGGTGTTGGGGGGTCATCAGCCGTGTGCACAGGTGGTCTGGATGCTACCCTAAGGGGCAGAAGGAGAGGGAGGGGGTTTCTAATTTTCACCACCCTCTTGAGGGAGTGTGGTTGTTGGGAAAGGAGTGCTTTGAGAAGCTGCTTAGGGTGGGGTAGGAGTTCCCCCCCCAGAAATTCCTCCCAGGGCTGCCACCATCTGTCAGTCTCCCCTTGCTTGAGCTGTGGTTGATGAATTGGAGATTTGACTTTTTTTCCTATTGGGGAATTGTGTTTTGTGCAAAATGCATGTCCGGTAAAGCCAGCACCCTGCTACCAACAGATGCTATGCATGGCTGGCCTCTGAGACAGAACCTTGAGAAACCAATGGAAATGTACCCATGGGGGTGACGGGGTCTCTTTATCTAAATTCAGACAAGAGTTTGCTTCCAGATACGGAGATTTCAGGTACTTTTTCGTCTGTGGCTTGTGGCTTTAGATTGATTAAAGCAGATCCCTACCTTTTTTTTTTTTTTTTTTCCCTGAGGAGGAAGTAGGTAGTTTTTTAAATACCCTGAAGCCACTGAGTTCAGGAGCTGAACTCCCAGGATCCAGGGTTTTCTTCTTGGTTTTGCAGCCACTTCCCCTGTGACCTTGGGAACCCTTGAAGGGGGCTCCAGGGAGTGAGAGACTCTGAGCCCCGAGCACTCTCTCCAGCAGGGGACATACTCAGCTGTGGCCCACGACTTACATGCCATGGAGGGACACCCTGGGGATGTTGAAGGGACATTAGCAGACTTTCTACTCCTAGGCGACTCCTTCTGCCCCAGCCTGGCTTGACTCTTCCCCCTGGGCCTCAGGGCACGTGTGCAGGCATTACAGTCACTGCAGACTGGGTGTTGGTTGTCTGCAAGGCAGCCCCTCCAGGGTTGGGGGCCTCCTGAAGGCAGAGGCGAGTGTAGGGCTCAGAACTCTGGAGTTGTCTTTGGCTGTGTTTGCTTCCAGTATGAAACATTAGATAACATGTCTTAACAGAGAAAATGGCATCCCTGCTAATTAGTGCTCTTAGGACTCGCAGATAAAAGGGCTTCAAACTTTTAACAGGCTCATTACCAACTTGGGTGAGACCACTGAGGAATTAAACCTGAATTTACAACTTTCTGAACAGTAGGCCCAACCAGCAGTTGCTTGGGAGAAGCTGGGTCCATCAGTAACTATTTGTGGAATGGAAGAGCACGGTTATACAGGGCACAGGACAGCTCAGAGTTCACGGACACTTTCTTGTGCCTCATTTCACTTAAATTTGGCAACAGGTCCTGGGAGGCATGGGGATTTTTATAAGCTAGGGGACCTGAGTCTCAGTAGGAAGGAGTCCTGTCCGAGAGCACGCAGCTGGCAAGCAACGGGGCGGGATTGGAGTCCAGGATGGCAGCTTGGAGATGGGGGCTCACTCTGGTTCATTCCTACCTGTTGGGACACGGCTGCAAAGAGAAGCAATGTCATGTTTTTTAAAAAAAGTTTTCCCTAGTAAAAGCGCATAGGGACACCCATCTCAGTAATCCCAGGATCAGGGCCACATACTTCTTTAAAAAAAAATTGCTGTTGGAATATAGTTGATTGACAATACTGTGTTAATTTCAGGTGTACAGCCAAGTGGATGAGTTATACATTACCTATATCCACTCTTTTTTAGGTCTTTTCCCATGTAGGCCGTTACAGATGTATTGAGTAGAGTTCCTTGTGCTATTCAGTAGGTCCTTATTAGTTATCTGCTTTATGTACCATAATGTGTATATGTCAATCCCAATCTTTTCAGTTTATCCCCCCTTCCCTGCTGGTAACCATAAGTTTATTTTGTACATCTGTAACTCTGTTTTGTGGAGAAGTGTACATACTCTCATAACGGGTATATTAGATAAAACCTTCAGTCACCTGGGACTAGATTGCTTAGAGTGTAGACTCCTGTCCCACCAGGAGTGCTGTAAACAGACTGTGGTGGATGTGGACTTTGCTTATTATTCAGAGTTTGCCCGGTGTCTCTTATGTGCCCCCAAACAGGGTTGGGAGCAGTGGAAGAGACCCTTTACCACACTGTAGTGGGAGCTTCGAGTTTGGCTGTGGGGATGTAGGTATCTGTTTATATATCACATTGGCAATAATTCCTGCTTCTTTTCTGTGGCCTACAATACCAAATGGAAGGTTTTGTAGGACCTTGAAGCTCAGGTCTCTGTGTGCGCTTTAGAAGGAAGCTTTTCTTTTGTTTTGCTTCCTGCCTGAGAGAGGCAAGCCCAGGCCACTTTATTTTGATCCAGGTCCTCGCTAAATGGGGAGTCCCAGGATTCTTCTTTCCCTTCATCTTTTTTTCCCCCCCTTGTTTTAGAAGTCTTGGAAGTATCATTAGTAAAAGTCACTAGCTGACAGGCATGAGGCTCTTTTGGCCTAAAAACCCAGTTAATAGAGTGTGTCCTACTTAAGACTCCAGGGCTGTCAAGGCGGTGGTGCTCTGAGTTGCCTTTGTGGCTGTTCCCCTTCATTCAGAGCGTGGTTTGTAGCTGCTCGGCCCACGTTTTAAAGAACACTGCACTGTGGAGCTGAGGTTGGGGCTCATGGGGGCACTGTTTTTGGGGCTTATGGTCCCAGCCTGCTTTTAAGGTCCCGAGTCTACTGTATAGCACAGGGAACTCCTCCTCTTCCTGAAACTTCAGGGCACCTTGAATTCCAGCGATTACTGATGTGATTTAACTGAGTACAGTTAAGAGTGATCATTTTTAGATTTCTGCAGCATCAATTTTTCCTTGTTTTTGAGCCTTATGTGGGTGTTTATAGCTAGGAGAGATCTTGGGATCAGAGGTCAGGGAGAAGGTCATCTGAAAGGACCCTCGTTTAGAGCTGTGCTCCCAGGGCCGTTGGGGCTGGGTTTCCCCACAGACCTTCTGAGTCAGACTTTGTTAGGACTGAACAGTGAATCTGCATTTTTTTTTTTTTAATTTCCTGGGTGTTCCAGACGCCACTAGTCTGAGAACCACCGATTTATAGCACATCATTTCACAGCTCAGGAAATTGGGGGTGGGAGGGTAGGAGTAAGCTGCTTCTGTAGTGCCTCCTTAGGGGCAGAGCTGGCTCTGGGACCACGTGCAGTCTCTTTCCAAGTCTGTAGCTGTCCCTTAGTGCCCACGCTGTTACTAAAAACCAGTGGTGAAGTGTAGTCATCCTCTCAGAGTCCCTTGGACTGCAGGAGATCCAACCAGTCAATCCTAAAGAAAATCAACCCTGAATATCCACTGGAAGGACTAATACTGAAGCCAAAACTCCAGTATTTTGGCGACCTGATGCAAAGAGCTGACTCACTGGAAAAGACCCTGTTGCTGGGAACGTTTGAGGGCCAAAGGAGATGGCGACCGCAGAGGATGAGATGGTTGGATGGCATCACCAACTCAATGGATGTGAGTTTAAGCAGACTCCAGAAATAATGGAGGACGGAGGAGCCTGATGTGCTACAGTCGATGGGGTTGCAAAAGTCGGACACAACTTAGCGACTGAACAACAACAATGAGTAAATAAGACCTGTTTGTAAGCCACACCCTTGTCCCAGCTCAGAACCTGACCCCAGGCTTATCTAGTAGTAATACCTGATATTTGCTAGGGCAGGTTTTGGCTCATCTGAGGCGATTTTTCCCGCTTTTCATCCTGGCCTTCTTATGGAGTTGTTTGGCACCTGCAGAGGATTTTAATGTAATGCCCAGAGAAGAAGAATTGGCCGGTTCATTTTATAAATTAGTGCAGTGAGATAAGCAGTGGAGTCAGGCTCTGATTTCCTAATTGGATTTTGTATGAATGTATTCCTGATGGCTCTGCCCTCAGATAAGGATAACGAGCTGAGCTGACTGGAGGGTAATTCTGTGATGCTGTCACCGCTCCTCAGGAAGCGAGGCAGGCGGTGATGGGGAGGCCGGGCCGGCCGTCGTCCGCCTGGTCATCTTGCTGGCACCCCGTCCCTGTCGCCCGGCCTCACAGGAGCGAAACCCCCGGGAGACGGAAGCCCCGTCCCCAGCGAAGTCAGGGCAGGGCAGGTAGTGCGTCTTCTATTGAAAGATGCCGGCCAGCAGAACCAAGAGGCTTGGGCTTGAACTTGAGAACACTTCTTACGGGACTAAGGAGACATGTTCTAGACGTTTTCTAGGATAATTATAAAAATTAATAATATATATTTATTATATATATTTGAATGTATAGAAAGAAAGTGAAGTCACTCAGTCGTGTTCGACTCTTTGCGACCGTATGGACTGTAGCCCACCAGGCTCCTCCATCCATGGAATTTTCCAGGCAAGAGTGCTGGAGTGGGTTGCCATTTCCTTCTCCAGGGAATCTTCCTGACCCAGGGATCGAACCCAGGTCTCCTGCATTGCAGGCAGATGCTTTACCGTCTGAGCCACCAGGAAAGCCATTTGAATGTATACTTAACTTTAAATACATAGTCATATAAATACTTAATATAAATTAAACATTTTAAAGTCTTCCCCGCCCTCCCCCCCCCCCCGGAAAAAAAGTACATCTTTCCTTTCACTAGACTCGGATGAAACACCACAGAAGGTAAAAAAGGGCAGTGTGACTCTTCTGGGTCCTCAGTTTGGTTCGTAGACCTGAAGCATTTGCTGCTGACAGGGCTCTAACAAGAGCAGAGCGGGAGCGGAGGCGGCATCAGCACCCCGTGCGGACCTTGTCGCGGGCGGGCGTTTCACTCGGGTTTAAATTTTCGTTCACATAGAAGTGTTAGTTTTCTAGTCCATAGACGTGAGATGGTTTTTTAAAACTTACCTCAGGCCGTGTTTTCTAAACAAAGCCTGCCACACACCCCGGCCGCCGCCTACCAGAGCGTCAGGGCTGCCTGCCTTCTTTTAGACACGACAATCGTGAAGAGATGTGTGGGGTTTTTATAAAACGGCATGAATGAGCCATTCGTTCACTCGGAACCGGGAGTACAGACCTCAGAACTATAGGAAAGCAGCCTCCGGGCCTCTCCCAGCCTCCCTTCTTTCCAGCTTGGGCCCCTGACGCCCCCGCCCCGGCCTAGCGACCACGCTCTTCCCTCCACTGACCCCAGCGCTGCACTGCTCCCGAGACCCAGGCCAGGTATTGGCTGTGCTCTCACAGCCCCGGGGCAGGCAGAGCTGCTCCTCTGCCCTCCTCCCCTTTTTCCTTCCTTTTTCTTCCCTTTCCATTTTCAACTGAGGCACAAAATATATTCAGCGAGATGCATAAAATGTATTGGCAGGCCCGCCCTCAGACCCTCTGGATCCAGGGGCTTCCCCCAGGAGTGGCCAGGCCTTACTCAGCCAGGCCTCTCTAAGGTTTCCAGGCCCCGGGAGGGTCTGAGGTGGAGGCACAGATAACAGCAGGGTGGTGGGGGGTGGCCGCCCTCACGGGTTCAGCCTGGGTAGTGTGGGTGGACTGAGGCAGGAGATGGGCAGTGTGGGGGCTCCAGAGACGAGGAGACTGTGAGAGACTGCTCTTATATATGGGTGTACACTCATTTATCTCCACCACCCAGAAAGAGAGAGAGCTTTTGCATCTCCTCAGAGGGTCCCTTCCCAGACGACTACCATTTCCTCTAGGTGTGTCCACCTTCCTGACTCTGGTTACCACTGGTTAACTGAGTCCTTCAGATTTGATTCCTTTGACCCTTGGGAGTCTTGAGTCGAAGCATCCTGTGCCTGTTTAAGAAGGGACTGCCTTTCAGCCCCCTGGGCAAACCCCTCTCCATGGGCTCTCGTAACAGCTTACTGCAGACCTGAGAAGTGGGTGTTGCTAGCTCCACTTTCTAGCAAAGGGGATTAAGGCTCAGAGAGGTGAAGAGACTTACCCCCAATGAAGCAATGGTTACTAACAGAGGTAAGAAAGAAGGCGAGCCTTCTTTAGGAAACCCCACCTTACTAGAAAAGCCCAGGTGGGCCCCTGTGCTCTCCAGGTGGCCATCCTGTTTGTTTCACGCAGCCCCCAGCCGGCAGGGATTGGGCCTTGCTGGTGTAAACCATGGTACCCAGTAGCTTGGGAGCAGGGCCAGCCAGCGGACGAGGGCTGCTAACTTGCCCATCTCTGCTCTACTGTGTGGCCAGGAGGAGGCCAGCAAGGACACTGCCCCCCGCACTTGTCCAGGCTCCGCTCCAGGCTGGAGGGATGGTGCCCCAGGGCGAGGACGAGGTGCCCAGCCGGCCTGTGATGAGTCAGCACCCAGCAGCACAGGCCTCCTTCAGCGCTGCTGCTGCCTCCCTTCTGGTGCCCGTCTCGTGGCAGGAATGCGCTTCTGAATGTGACGCCTGGACCCACTCCCTGCTCTTGGGTGACCCCAGAGTTAAGCAGGCTAAAATAATGCCGCCACCCTGAGCACGTGGGTATTCTAATCTGAGAGTACCGCCTGTCTGCCGGTGTCCCCAAGGACACGGCAACACCCGGGCCTCTCATGAGTGCTGGGAGGCCCGCTGGGGCGGCGAGCTTAGCAGGAGGGCAGAGAGAGGTTCACGGGTCTGAAAGATCTAAGGTCCAGGGCTTGCCCTCCTTGTGACCAGCTTTGCCCCAGCGGGAATAGAGCCTCAAGCCTTCTGGTGTTTGCCGTTCAGGGGGATGCCTCGTAAGGAGGCATAATAGTTTGTCCACTTGGATGCGTGGAAGTGGCATGAATCCTCAGCCTCCTCCTCTGTGAAAGGACCCTCTAGTGCTCAGGAGATGGTCAGGACAGGAAGCCACAGGGGTCCCTGGCTTCAGTCGCCCAGCCTCTGCTTGGTGAGGAATGACATTGCCTGGTGAGTGACTGGCCAGCCTTGTTGTCTGAAACAGGATCTTTCTCTGTGGTACATCTGGAACTTGGCCTTCTCAAGGGTCCCAAAATAGCCAGGCCACTGAAGGGAGAACTTCATGAGAGGACATAGGAGGGACCCCAGCCGCTCCTCGCCAAGCAAGCTTTGTTGGCATCACAAGACCAGCACAACTAATCCCCGGGTTTTGTTCTCATCCTGTGCCTCTTCTGCGTTCCTCGGGTATCTCCCTTTCTTGCCTCTTGTTCTGAAAATATTCCTGAGGAAGCTACCTGCCCGCCGCTGCCCCTTCTCTGCAGATTTCTGAGCTGTGGCCTGTGTCGGGGTCCCACGCGAGTCTGCGTTGTCAGGAAATGTGAGGACCGTTTAGGAAGCCAAGATGCTGGCTGTAATCCCCTTAGCAAGTTGGCATTGGACCCTCCTAGCATCTTCTGATCTGGGTCTCTGAAGGTTTGGGAGGCTGTCGGGGACTCTCCTGTATGCAAGGCTGCCTTGTCATCCAGAACAAAAACCTGTCTTACCAGTTCGGGAAACTGGGACTTCTCCTGTGCTTCACAGATACCTTGCTTGTCTCTTGCTTTCTCTTGATGCTTCTGGTTCTTAAACTGCTGGGCCAACAGCAGCTTCAGCAAGGGAGGAGAGGTCTGGAAGAAGTAGGGGATCAGGGGAGGTACCCACAGTTTCTGTGCTCAGCTGTCCTGGCTCCTAGCTGGCACCGTGGGGCCCAGAGTCACTCTGGAATATCGGAGCACGTGGCATTGTGCTTTCTCTTGCTCGGGGCTGTTTCCTTCCCAGTTTCTAACAGGTCTGTGTGTCTCCTCTCACTTTTAGGAAACTGCATCCTCTGCAAATGGGCCTTCGCGGGAGGGCCCCAGGCTGCTGCCCACTAGAGAAGGTCATGCCGTGTACCCCCAGCTCCGGCCAGGCTACATTCCCATCCCCGTCCTCCATGAAGGTGCCCCGAGCCGGCCGCACCCTGTCTTTGCATACTCCCAGCCTGGGACGCAGCGCTTCCAAACCGAGGCGGCTGCAGCGGCTCCCCCGAGATCCCAGTCGCCCCTGCGGGGTGTGGCGGAAGCCAGCCAGCCAGATAAACCGAGTGCACCGGCTGCAGCTGCTGCAGCGGGCCAGCCTCCAGCCTCCCATGGACCCGAGGTAAGGAGAGGCCTGGCTCACAGGCCTGTATGACCGTGACCTGTGCAGGCAGGGGGAGGAGATGGCGGGGAGCTGGGTTTTGTGCCTCCTGGGCTGCCCCAGACCACAGATGACCCCAGACCCTCATGACAACCCCGTGAGATGTGGGGCATCGGGGCCTGGCCGGCGTCACCCAACAAAGATTGCTTGCTGACAGCCCTATGTCCCCCCAGCATTTCACAGGCTGGTTTTTCAGGTGAGCAGAGACTGTGGTTTGTTTCTGAAGCTCCGGAATTGGGGCTCAAGAAGGGGTAACAGCTTGGTCCAAAAGCATAAAGTCAGAAGTGGCATTGCAGGGCGTGGAAGCCTTGCCTTCTGGCTCCTCCTGTGATACCCCTCATTCCCACCGAGCTGTGTGTGCCAGAAGCACAGAGAGGCTCTGTGTCGTTCACTCAGTTCAGTGTTCACGGGTGAGTGTTCACTGCTCGGAGCTACGCTGATGTGAAAATGAGACCGCATGCCTGCCCTCACAGTGTCTGCTGTTTAAAACAAAGCATAAAATTATTTTTTCAGGTTTTAAGCCTGAGGTCAGCACCCTTGCACTAACAGTTAAAGCCATGGTCCTTAACCTGGTTCTTAGCTGAGACTTGAAGGCCAGTGGACCCCAGCAGGAATCCTGAGCCATAGGCCCTCTGGGTTTTCCTGTTTGCACACCATCCCACTGTGTCCCCTGCGCTGCTCTTGAGCACAAATGCTCACTCCATGTGAAAAACATAGTTAATGGAGGCATCAGGTGGTGCGGTGGTAAAGAACCCACCTGGCAGTCAGTACAGGAGAGGCAAGAGACGTGAGTCAGGTCCCTGGTTTGGGAAGTTCCTCTGGAGAAGGAAATGGCAATCCACTCCAGTATTCTTGCCTGGAAAATTCCATCCACAGAGGAGCCTGATAGGCTGCAATCCATGGGGTCACAAAGAGTCGCACATGACTGAGCACACACTCACACAGGAGGCACTTACCCTTTCTTGGAGAGGCAGCGCCTATATTTGTAATGTTTTTGTTGTAAAAATCAAAAGGGATGCGTCAGTCAGAGAAATCTTCACAAATTTAACCTAGCAGGGGCCTTGGAAGCCAGCTGGGGAAACACTCTTCTGCTCTTCCAAAATAGAAAGTAGGCTGTCAGGAAGGGAGAGGGGCCTGGCCTGCCTTGGTCCATATGGGGACGTGGTTCCCGCTGCCCCCTGGGTTCTCTGGGGATAAGCAGGAAAAGAGTTCAGGAAAGAGGAAATGAAATGACAACAATAACTAAAACTCAGTGAGCACTTCCTGTGGGTGGTGCTGGTGCCAGACACACCCACTGATTCTTTTACAGAATCTTCAAGTCAGGTGAGGAGGGGTTACTCTTTTCTGTACTTTAAACGTAGCTCGTTAACAGTAAAGAATCTGCCTGCAATGCAGGAGACCAAGGTTCAATCCCTGGGTCCGGAAGATCCCCTGGATGAAGGCATGGCAACCCACTCCAATATTCTTGCCTGGAAAATCCCGTGGACAGAGAAGCCTGGTGGGCTTCAGCCCATGAGGTCGCAAAGAGTCGGATGCGACTTTGCGACTAAAACAACAAAGCTGTCGGGCTGTTGAGAATTTGAGCCCAGGCCTCTTGACTCCTGAGTTCCCAGTCTTAACAGTACATGTGGACCCTGGAAAGGCTTAACAGGTGGGAGGTTGTATTAAGCCTGCCACCCTGAACAGGCACGTACTGGGGGCAGAGTCGGAGAGCCAGGCAAGGGTGCCTCACAGGGCCATGTGTCTGCGTTCTGTGTCTTGCAGCGGTCCCAGTCTCCAGCGGCCTCAGACTGCTCCTCGTCCTCCTCCTCAGCCAGCCTGCCTGCCTCCGCCGCTGGCAGGAGCAGCCTGGGTGGTCACCAGCTCCCCCGGGGCTACATTTCCATCCCTGTGATACACGAGCAGAATGTCACCCGGCCAGCAGCCCAGCCATCCTTCCACCAAGCCCAGAAGACGCACTACCCAGCTCAGCAGGGCGAGTACCAGACGCACCAGCCTGTGTACCACAAGATCCAGGGGGATGACTGGGAGCCCCGGACCACGTGGACCGCATCCCCCTTCCGGCCTCCTGTCCGGAGTGCGTCCAGCCGGGAGGGCTCTCCAGCCAGAAGCAGCACACCAGTGCCACCCCCGCCATCTGTCCGTGTGCAGACCACGGTCGACAGGCCTCAGGTATGGGAGTCGGTGTCACAGATGGGCTGGGGTGGCATCTCTCCAGGGCCGGAGGAGCTCTGTGCAGGTGTCCTGGGTCCTCTGCCCTCATCAGCCCTTCCTGGGGAGACCGAGATCCCGGAAAAATGCTGGTCACCAGCAGATGCGGGCGAGGGCTGTGAACCTCTGGTGCCTTCTACAGCTTTTGCTTGTTCTTTGTAGCAGCTGCCTCAGGGGCAGAGTTCCAGCCACCGTGATGGGGAAAGGTGGGCAGAGCACAGCATCACACATCTGGGGCCCAGGTGTCCTCTGCCCATCATACCCTTTCAGGGCCCTGCCACACCCCACTCCACACTCCAGCTGCAGCCTCCATCTCCTGCCTCATGGATACCCCTTCTGCACCCTGCTGGCCCTTTCGTCTGTTGTCTCCTCTCTTGTTTCTTTGCTCACACTGAACCCACTTTCTGAGATGCCTCCACAATCTAAACTTTTCCCATCCTCCAAGGGACAAGCCAGTCTTGCTGCTTCCGTGCAGCCTCCTCATCTTTTCTCAGGGTGCCTAGTCTCTTACAGTTCAGCATCTGATTATTCTATGCATTTCGGAAGTGTTCATCTGCTCTCTTCAGCTCTGCTCTGACCTTGACCACAGGCAGCATGTCTTACCCTTTGCAGTAAAGGACTGTGTTGCCCAGCTGATGCCGGGCCGGCTGGGTGGCTGGGACACCTCCCTGCCTGTCTGGTGAAAGTCACAGGCAGTGCCCGTTTAACCTTCGGTAGAGGCATGCACTGGCTTTCCAGGTGGCACTAGTGGTAAAGAACCCAGCTGCCAATGCAGGAGATGTAAGAGATGCGGGCTCAATCCCTGGGTCAAAAAGAGTCCCTGGAGGAGGGCATGGCAACCCACTCCAGTATTCTTCCCAGAGAATCTCATGGACAGAGGAGCCTGGTGGGCACAGTACATAGAGTTACAAAGAGTCGGTCATGACCGAAGCAACTTAGCACAGCACACAGTACAGAGGTGTGCAGGCACTGATCCCTGGGGAAAGCAGTCTTCTGGTTTTAGAGCCACAGAGTACCCAGCAGCCAGGGCCCCTCAGCTGCTGAGTGAATTCTTGACCACTGTTCTTAAAAGGAAAGTCCCCTGTAAACAAATGGAGGGCATCTTCTTCTTACAAATGGGGACACTGTCCAGGGCCCTCTAACAGAGTGCTTTCCTGTTACTGGCTTTTGTTTTTGTTTTGTTTTTGGCTTTTCTATTTGGAAATTTCTGATTCCAACCTTACAGAATGGAAGTCCAGTATACGTGAAGGTCATGAAAGCAAAGATTCAGCCATATTCACTGTTAATGTTTTACTCCATTTGCCTTGTCATTTTTCCTCTCTCCATATATTATCTATATTTTTGTTTGAGATTTAGTTATAAATAACATGCCCCTGTCCCCTAAAGATGACAGCAGGTGTTTTCCTAAGAGAGCTACCTTCTCATTGAAACTACATTAGAATGATCAGATGTAGGACAGTTAACATCTTTACGACATTACTGTCTCATATACAGTTTGTTTTCACATCTCCTGTAGAGCAGTTTGCCCTTTGTTCTAGGATGCCGTCTAGGATCGTGAGCATTGCATGCAGGTGTCATTTGCCTTTAGCCTCCTTTAATCTGGATCAGTTTCTCGGTCTTTTTCTGCTATCATGACCTTGAAAAGTTTTTGAAAAGTACAAGCCAGCGGGCACACCCCCTCTTAAGTGTTTCTAAAGTCACTTGTTCAGCTATTGCTTTAAAGCCCAAGGAGAGGCGTGTGGCTAGTTCATGAATGCCAAGGGCCAAAGTTGAGGACTCCTGGTTGGCAGAAGAGATTTGATGGAAAAGGAGGCTAGTGGTGTTCAAACAGCCAAGCGTCCATCAGATCCTTAACTTAAACTCAGTAATCCTTTCAAATGGGAAAGAAGTGCTCATTTGCCAAGCTGGCAATGTTTCCTCTCATATCTTTCCTATATATTTTGTGTAATTGGTGAAACAATATTTAATCCTATTTCCACTTAATCTTACTTGTTTGTAGTGGCCTCCCTTTCACAGCTTATTCAGAGATCCCATGTTGGAGGCTTGCAAAGATTTGACCTAATTGAATATTATAGTGGGATATAATGTTTTTAATATGGAGTACTTTACAAGTATTACAGTCTAACTCCTGTTTCCCAGTTGATGAAATCAGAGTGTGTGAGATTTTTTTTAAGGGGGTTTTAGATATTCACTTGAATGCTGGATGAACCAAGTTCCTTCTGTTGCAGGCATAGTTCATTTTTTAAAACACGCCTCTAGCTTATGGTCACATTAAAGAGCATCTCAGCCTCTGCAGCCGTGCAGTCAGTGTGGAGGTGCTGTACTGTGCCAGTATCCACTCTGGCACAAGTGCGTCCAAGCAGAAGTCGTACAGGTTACCCATTTGGGGCATCTTGCTTATTCTCAAAAAAATACATCAGTCTGGGCAGAAACCACAACGCTGTCATAGGTTTTATTTATTTATTTATTTTTTTGTCATAGGTTTTAAAAAAAAAAAAAAAGACGATTATAACTTTGCTGAAACAGGAGATGGGAAGGTCACACCCTGAGCAGAGACTTTCACGCAGAAGGGGGCAAGTGGCAATTATTACTCCACGGCTCCATCCCCTGAAAGTCTGAGTCACCCAGGACTTTGCTTTGAGCTAAAGTAACTCAGGAGTCAGCATGAGTTTGGGGTATTTTCCTTTTTGAAAAATTATGTTGGTTTTCTTTTCATTGCCGTAAGAATTCCATCTTCAGAAAAAGTCAGTAAGAGATAACAGACTGAGAGACCAAGGTAACAAACGGAAGCATAACAATGGTTTGGTTACGTATAATGCATGTGTGCTAGTCATGCTAAGTCTCTTCAGTCATGCCTGATTCCTGGGGACCCCATGGACTGTAGCCTGCCAGGCTCCTCTGTCCATGGGATTCTCCTGGCAGGAATACTAAAGTGGGTTGCCATGCCCTCCTCCAGAGGATCTTCCTGATCCAGGGATCGAACTCAACATCTTGATGTCTCCTGCATTGGCAGCTGGGTTCTTTACCACTAGCCCCACCTGGGAAGCCCCATTATACATGATGAATACCATATTTTATTCTTGTAACTGGTGTCGGTTGACTTTGAAAATCTCTTTTATACTGTTAAACTTTTTAAAAGTCGTTCCCATTTCCTTCTAGTCAGTACTAGCTACAAATGACCACCTGTGACTCTCAGCCATTAAAATTGTCTGTGTCCTTGCCTCTTCCCCACAGCCCATGACCCATCGAGAACCTTCGCCTGTTCCTCAACCTGAAAACAAGCCAGAAAGCAGGCCAGGCCCAACTGGACCAGATCTCCCTCCCGGACACATCCCGATCCAAGTGATCCGAAAGGAGGTGGATGCTCAACCTGTTTCACAGAAGCCCCCGCCTCCCTCTGAGAAGGTGGAAATAAAGGTTCCTTCCGCTCCGGTGCCTTGTCCTCCTAGCCCCGCCCCTCCTACCATCCCCTCTGCCGTCCCCTCTGCTGTCCCTTCTGCCGTCCCCTCTTCCCCCAAGAATGTGGCTGCAGAAGAGAGAGCAGCCCCCAGTCCTGCCCCTGCAGAAGCTGCACCCCCTAAACCAGGAGAGGCTGAAGTGCCCCCAAAGCATCCAGGTGTGCTGAAAGTAGAAGCCATCCTGGAGAAAGTACAAGGGCTGGAACAGGCTGTGGACAACTTTGAAGGCAAGAAGACGGACAAAAAGTACCTGATGATAGAAGAGTATCTGACCAAAGAGCTACTGGCCCTGGATTCGGTAGACCCAGAAGGACGAGCTGATGTCCGCCAGGCCAGGAGAGATGGGGTCAGGAAGGTTCAGACCATCTTGGAAAAACTTGAACAGAAAGCAATAGATGTCCCAGGTCAAGTCCAGGTTTACGAACTCCAGCCCAGCTCGCTTGAGACCGATCAGCCACTACAGGAGATCATGGAGATGGCTGCAGACAAGAGCAAGAAGAGTGCTGGAGATGGAGAAGACCCCAAAACTGAAACCCAGCCGCCGGAAGCCAAAGCAGCAGCAACTCCAAACCCCATCAGCACAACAGACACAACTGCTAACCCGGCAGCACCGTAGTCTCTACAAAGTGAAGAGTCAGCCCTGGAGACTGGGAACTGATTGTGTGCTTTAGGGAATTATAAGTTGCATGCATTTCAGGGACTTAAAATCAGTTGGTTTTTACTCTTCATAGCCGCTTGGTACGCAGTAACTTGGGTGGAGGCAAGACACACTAATAAAAGGGCTAAAAAGGAAAATGATGCTTTTCTTGTGTTCGTATTCCGTACAAATAAAGAAGTTGCTTGTTACAAGTTTAATAACCCCATAGCTTGTTTTGGAGCCTTCTCTGTATGGGCCCCATGTGTTAGCCATGGATGTGAACTATCTTTCTAGCTCTGGATTGAAGGAGGTTTTTTTGGCAGGGGGAGTAGATGGGGAGTCAGTTTCTCATCACTAAATATGAAGCCCGTTTTTCAGAAATGTTGCCATTTTAATAGGATGATTTTTGTCATCTAATAGCTATGATACTTTAGATAGAATAAAATGTGTAAGGAGCCATAGAGATAGCTGTATGTGGAATGACTTTAATGCTATGTGTAAAAAAAAGGAAAATAAAGTAATAATGTAACTCAAAATGTCTTCTGTGGTTTCTGAATTTTGAAGAGTGGCAGCATCAAGATCGACTTGCACTGGCTTCAGGAAAAATAAACAGCAGATGTGTTTACAAGCCTGCTCTGGGATTTGTGACATCCCTACTGGTGTGGCCCATGAGAAAATGAGTCTTGGTCATTTTTCTGTCTCAGGTTGCAGCCGGAACCTGGGAAGACCCAGGGCTGTAAACCCAGGTAATGGGAATGTGCCCATCACACCTCTCTGACTGCCCCAGCCGAGGTGCATCTCTGCCCACCTGGCCCCAGGCCACCTGCAGGTCTCACCAAGCAGCTGCGTGGGTTCAAAAGTGCACAGAGAAACCAGTTTCCAGTATTGCCTGAGGTTGGCCCACGCATTCCTGGAGTCCAGGTCACTGGGGCTTGGGCACGTGTTCTGTGAGTGTCTTGGGGTCATCTTGATCTGACATTTCTCTGAGTCACCAAGCCAGGCTGGGACCAGGTATATCTTCCCAGATTGGGTTCCTCGAAGTCACTGGGGTTAGGGATCAGATGCACTGTGAAGCCACTGGAGGGGAAAGGATCTTTCTGGACTAATGTATTTTAAGAGCTTGGGAAGTATCCCAGCCTCAGAATGTGGAGATATGTTCTGTCACATAAGTGGAAATTGAGAAGAAAGAGAAAGATGGGCCTGAGATCTCAGAGCTGTGAGGAAGCCTGCTGAATCCCTGAGCTGAATTCCTCATGACTGTATTGAGTTTAATATTGGTGCCTGACAGTGCTGCACAAAAATACACACTGGTGTGCTTGCCACTCGGCTTGATGAGAAAGGCTGAAGTCATTCGCATGGGAGTCCGCCAACATCTTTACGCGGTGAACTCATTTGAGGAGTATAAGCTGGCCGCTAACAACAACAATGATTCTAGAAACACAAGTGTGTAAATAAAAAGCAAAAAGCCTTCTGGACTGTTTTTCACTAGATGAATCAGTGTAAAGAATGCGACCATCTTTTTGATGACTTGGGCATCTATGCTCAGTTCAGTCGCTCAGTAGTGTCCGATTCTATTCGACCCCATGGACTGCAGCACGCCAGGCTTCCCTGTCCATCGCCAACTCCCGGAGCTTACTCAAACTCATGTCCATCAAGTCGGTGATGCCATCCAACCACCTCATTCTCTGTCGTTCCCTTCTCCCTCTCCTTCAATCTTTCCCAGCATCAGGGTCTTTTCTAATGAGTCAGTTCTTCTCATCAGGTGGCCAAAGTATTGGAGTTTCAGCTTCAGCATCAGTCCTGAAACTCCAGTACTTTGGCCATCTGATATGAAGAACTGACTCAATGGAAAAGACCCTGATCCTATGCTCAGTGTATCTCAACGTAAAGGGTTCTTAAGTGGTCACTGAATGAGGTGGGTATTTTATCACTGAAGATTATCAGCAGGTAGCCCTTTGGTGCAGTTAGAATGTTTTCAGCCATCAAAATTAGATGGCACGTGGGTACTGGGCAGGAGTTATCCAGCCTGTGTTGGCGGTCCCTTGGCCTTGCATGGTGGTGACAGGCTGAGTGTAGGGCTGGCTGCAAGGATCTTGTTAATGTGCCTATCTTGCCTCCGTGGGAGTCAGGGACATAAAGCAAACTGTCTTGCTAGTGTCAGAGGGGTTCAGCTTATTTAATTATGCCAATGCTCTTTAAGAGAACGTTTTAGTTCAGAACAGTCTTGATTTAGAACTCCTGGGATCAAATCAAAGCCTCACGGAAAAGCTCTGAAACAGTGGGCAAACAGAGCCTTTTCTTTCCTGGTTTCCTCAGCTGTAAAATAGGGGATGGTTTACTCACTAAACCACCTGGGAATCTTCCCCAACCAGGGACTGAACCCAGGTCTCCTGCATTGCAGGCGGATAGCTTAGTCTGTAAAGAATCTGCCTGCAATGTAGGAGACCTGGGTTTGATTCCTGGGTCGGGAAGATCCCCTGGAGAAGGAAATGACAATCCACTCCAGTATTGCCTGGAAAATCCCATGGACAGAGGACCCTGGCAGGCTGCAGTCCATGGAGTCGCAAAGAGTTAGACATGACAGCGACTAAACCACTAAGCCATCACAATCTTTACCAACTGAGCCACCAAGGAAGCCCATAAATGGGGAGGTGGGGTGATTAAATCAGACATGGAAGCAGTGAAAGTAGTGCGTGGCACATGACAGGCGTTAGCTGTAATTGACGTCCTTGTGTGACGGGTGAGGGAAAAGGAAGTGACAGGTGCCCGCAGACCTAGGAGCAGGAGAAGGATTGAACCAGGCCCCAGGAGATGTGAAAGTGCACTCTGCTCTCCTCATCTTTAGCACCAAGACAGAAAGGACTCTGTGTAAGTACCACAAAAATTTGAGAATAATCTCTCACCTCTCCCTTGGTCAGAGAGTTGGTTCTTTTTAAAAATATATTATGTCAAAATCCTATGAAATTATTCCTGCTTCCCAGATAAAACAAGGGACTTGGAAATTTTATTTTTCCATTTTGCTGTGCCAGGCATCTTGTCAGATCCTAATTCCCCCTCAGCGGTGAGAGCAAGGAGTCCTAACCACTGGGAATTCCCAACTTCAAACTATTCAGTAATGGCATCTGTGCTAGGGTCACTTGCTGCCCAGTGTTTCGTTTCCAAAGGTTCCTGGAGCTCCTCTCTCCCCTTCACCTTGCATCTGCTCCCCTCCAGGCATTCCCACCTGAGTCGACACCCAGCCTGGGGGCCCACCTCTCTGTGAGACCTTCTCTGCTGGGATAGAACCCTTCTTCTCAGACTTCATTTCCCAAAACGCCCACCAGCCTTCAGCTTGTTTGCCAGGGGCCAGTTGTCGTCCAGCTGTTTTAGCATCTAGTCATTTCCTAAGCAAGACTCTTAAGTCCCCTGAGGGCAGGTCCATTATGACACCTTATACCCACCTTGTTGTCCAGACCTGGCACATGGGCACCCTAGCTGACCACGAGGCCCTCAAACTTCCTTGACTTAGCATTCCAAGGCTAAAGGGATGATGACTTAGGAATAAACATCTGTATTAGCTACCAGGATACATTGTAAAACACAGGGAATATAGTCAATTTTGTTTACAGTAACTATAAGGGGAGTAAAGCCTTTAAAAATTGTGAATCATTATGCTGTACACCTGTAGTAAAAGTGAAAATGTTAGTCGTGTCCAACTCTTTTTGACCCCATGGTGTGTGTAGCCTATCAGGCTGCTCTGTCCATGGGATTCTCCAGGCAAGAATACTGGAGTGGGTTGTCATTCCCTTCTCCAGGGGATCTTCCCAACCCAGGGATTGAACACAGGTCTCCTGCATTGGCAGGCAGATTTTTTACCATCTGAGCCACCAGGGAAGCCTTGACACCCCACTTGTATCATATTGTACAGCAACTATACTTGAATTTTAAAACGGGAAAAAAATCAGTATTATTTGATGAGCAATTAGGGCCAGCTCTTCCGACAGCTTTCTCTTGTAATCCCCAAACTGTAAGTTTGGGTGTACCATTTCCCTCTCTGGGTCTTTTTCTCCCCATCTATGTAAGGTAACCGCTGACCCAGGCCCTGCTCTGTGGGTTGGATGATTCTGGCGAGTCAGCACTTCTCCGTGTTGTGGTCTCTGCGCTTCCTTTTTCTACAGCACGGAGCCTCATCCTGGGCTGTGCATTCCTGCAACACCCATGTGAGTGTGGCCGCTGCTCTGTAACATTATACCAAAGTAATCATATGCCAAGGGACAGGATCCAGGGTTGCAGTTATTTTGGGACGAGCAGAAGCCTGTGGGAAAATGCTGGAACATGTCTGAGTCACCCAGGCAAATACCTTTCTTTCCGTGTTCCAGCGTGTTTTGAACTTTCAAGCTGTGCAAAAAAAAAAAAAAAAAAAGCCGCGGCGAGGGCACACGCCCTCTGTGTCTTTGAGCCCTTCCTGGGCTGCGCCTGTTTCTAGGCTGTGTCACCGCATCCTCTGAGCTCTGAAATGTTTGCAGGCAGAGCAGTGTGAGGCAGGACTGGATCAAGCCCTCGGAGGCCCTAAATGCTGTGATGCCTCCCACAGTGAAATTTAAGATAAAAACTAAGCCACCAAAGAAGAGAAAGAATGATCCGAATCTGCCAGGTTATACGTTCTTGTTACTTTTGAAAAAAATCTCTCCGTGTGTGTGTGTGTGTGTGTGTGTGTGTGTGTGTGTGTGAGGTTGGGGTGTGCCTAACTTTCCCGATACTCAAACTGCCTGCTGTCCGACACTGCCCACTGAGAACCAGTGGAGATCAGGGGAGAGTGCGGAGCCGCTCGGCAGTGCAAGGAAGGTCCAGGAGCAGAGGAGAGGGCAGTTGAGGCCAGCACGGTGCCATTGGCTTGCTGTGAAAGGGAAGAGGAGCAGCCACAGGTCATCTGCTGGGGTCCCCACACCTGGGAGCCCAGGACAGTGGTGTGGGGGGAGAGCAGAGTTCCCGAAGCATCTGGAAGGCAGCCTAAAGGAGGTGCAAGAAAGTGGGGAGGGCACTGGAAGAAGAATTCCAGGCAGAAGGGACCCTTTTCTGGAACACTCCTGTCCTTGCCTGCCCTAGCCAGCACTTGGTCTTCACTGTCCTGGGTGGCCTGTGTGGAGCTGTGCTTTCTTCTCAGCCCTGTTGCTGAGGGAGAAGGTCTCCCCTCATCCACAAAGAAATCCCACCACTCTGTTCAATGTTATGTGGCAGCCTGGATGGGAGGGGAGTTTGGGGGAGAATGGATACATGTATACATGTGGCTGAGTCCCTTCGCTGTACACCTGAAACTATCATGACATTAATCAGCTATACCCTGATATAAAATTAAAAGTTTAAAAAAAATAAGACTAAGAGAAATCCGACTACCAGCCTCTCCGTTTCTACCTTTCCATTGCACCTCCCTTCCTCTCCCACCTGTCTCCTTCCTTCTCCTGAGCCTACAAAGTACAAATGAAAAAAAACCACTTTCCCTTCGATCCTCAGTTTACCTTATTATTAAATATCTGGGAAGTGCAGATGAACTCACCGCCTGGTCTCCAGGCTCTGCCCCTCCCACAGTGACCTACTCCCCTGCCCGGTCCTGTCCAGGCTGCAGTCCCAGGACGGCCCTCCCAGCAGAACTACCCAGACTCACCTCGGCCCCCGCGCACTCCTACTCTGAGGTCTCCCAAGCTCCTGTCCTCATCCCACTGCTCCCATCAGTGCGTGACAGTTCTGTGTCAGCTGGGCTAGGTGACGGCACCTAGTTATTAAGCAGATGCTAGGCTAGGTGTTGCCATGCAGGTATTCCGTACACGTGGAGGAATCACGACCCTCATTCATGTGCATGGACCTTATACAGTTGGTGGAAGGCCTTAAGACCACTAACAGATTTCTTGGAAAAGAAGACATCCTACCTCAAGACTGCAGGATCAGCTCCCGCTGAGGAGGTGGTGTATATGATAAGGGAGGTGTCTTTCCCATCAAAATCGCTTCCCATTCCCCTCCTGCCTGCTCTCCTTTTGGTCACTTCCAGAAAGCAAAGCGAGATAAAAAAACCGAAGCACCCGTTTATTTCATAACTGCCTACCTGATAAAATCTAAAGCATCGGTATCCTCTCTTTACTAAATAATAGAAATAAATTTAGAAAATATATACACATAAACACACACACATTTTCTGGAGAAGCCCAACTAATGATACATCCTGTTTACGTTCTCACTGGATCACTGACTTCCACTTCCCAAACCCCATTTACCGCTGGGTGTGTGTTTCTGGTACCTACTTCCTCCTGAACACCAAACTGCTATGCGCAGTTGCCTTCAGGGCACCTGGGAAAGTGAGCATTCACTTCTACCTTCCAGGAACCCAGAATCCTGATTGCAGGATGCTTTCAGCCTCATCAGGGCTCTCACACCACCAGCCTTCCGTGGGGGCACAATCCCAAATGTTCACAGAGGCCACGGGCTGGAGGGACAGCAGACCCAGGTCCCACAGAGGTGGGTAGGGACATCCCTGCTCAGTCCAGCCCTCGGCTGCCACGGGAGGACGTGGGGCCAGTGTTGTAAGGGCTTTCTAACTTCCAAGAAAGCCAGAAATCTGTTTTGTGTGTGTGTGTGTGAAATCTCTCAATTTTAAAATATTTTTAAATGTTTAAAAGTACAGGGAAGCCTGGCGTGCTGCAGTCCATGGGGGTCACAAAGAATCGGACGCGACTGAGTGACTGAACAACAAATGTTTAAAAAAAAAAATTGGATCCAACAAAACCCATCTGCAGGCCAGATTTGGCCTCCAACTGCCCATGTGCAAGGCTCAAATCCTACTGTACTGTGAATACTTAATTCTGTCTCGGCCCTCCTTCCTTCCCTCTACGTCTGGGAGTTGAGAGAGCAAAGCCCTGTGGCCTGGATTCTTGGAGCCCTGTGCCTGGGGTGGAATGCGTGACTGGGAGAAATGGCAGCAGAGACAGAGCTCGGCTCCCTGCTCCCCTCTCTGCGTCTTGCTGAAATCCTGTTTTATTCTCCACCACGTCCAAGGCTTTCATCCTACCCCACAAGACCACCAACGCTGCCAGCACTGTCTACTTCAGAGTTGGCCTGCCTTCAAGGTCCCCAGCCCCCGACAACGCTGTTCCAAAGAAGTCAGCAGGCTGCCTCCAGGTCCCCTTGTGCAAACACATTTTCGGGTCCGGCTCTTTTGCTGGCCCACGTGCTTCACACATGTTTTAGGGTCATCCACTGGGGGTCGGCTCTGGGGTCAGGTAGGCTTAGCCCCAGTCCCAGCTTCCTCACTCAGTAACTCTGCCTCCTTAAGACATGTTCTTGACCTTTATGAGACTGGTGTCTCCCTCAGTTAAAGTGAAAGTTGTCGTTGTTGGTCAGCTGCTCAGTCGAGTCCAACTCTCTGCGACCCCATGGACTGCAAGACGCCAGGCTTCCCTGACCTTCACCGTCTCCCGGAGTTTGTTCAAGCTCATGTCCATTGAGTCAGTGATAAATACCTAATTCTATTTTGTAGTGATGTGGATGGACCTAGAGTCTGTCATACAAAGTGAAGTAAATTAGAAAGAGAAAACAAATATCATATTAACATATTAATGCATATTTATGGAATCTAGACTAATGGAGTTTTGCCAAGAAAATGCACTGGTCATAGCAAACACCCTCTTCCAACAACACAAGAGAAGACTCTACACATGGACATCACCAGATGGTCAACACTGAAATCAGATTGATTATATTCTTTGCAGCCAAAGATGGAGAAGCTCTATATAGTCACAAAAACAAGACCAGGAGCTGATTGTGGCTCAGATCATGAACTCCTTATAGCCAAATTCAGACTGAAATTGAAGAAAGTAGGGAAAACCACGAGACCATTCAGGTATGACCTAAATCAAATCCCTTGTGATTATACAGTGGAAGTGAGAAATAGATTTAAGGGACTAGATCCGATAGATAGAGTGCCTGATGAACTATGGATTGAGGTTCGTGACATTGTACAGGAGACAGGGATCAAGACCACCCCCATGGAAAAGAAATGCAAAAAAGCAAAATGGCTGTCTGGGGAGGCCTTACAAATAGCTGTGAAAAGAAGAGAAGCGAAAAGCAAAGGAGAAAAGGAAAGATATAAGCATCTGAATGCAGAGTTCCAAAGAATAGCAAGAAGAGATAAGAAAGCCTTCCTCAGTGATCAATGCAAAGAAATAGAGGAAAACAACAGAATGGGAAAGACTAGGGATCTCTTCAAGAAAATCAGAGATACCAAGGGAATCTTTTCATGCAAAGAGGGCTCGATAAAGGACAGAAATGGTATGGACCTAACAGAAGCAGAAGATATTAAGAAGAGACGGCAAGAATACACAGAAGAACTGTACAAAAAAGAGCTTCACGACCCATATAATCACGATGGTGTGATCACTGACCTAGAGCCAGACATCCTGGAATGTGAAGTCAAGTGGGCCTTAGAAAGCATCACTACAAACAAAGCTAGTGGAGGTGATGGAATTCCAGTTGAGCTCTTTCAAATCCTGAAAGATGATGCTGTGAAAGTGCTGCACTCAATATGCCAGCAAATTTGGAAAACGCAGCAGTGGCCACAGGACTGGAAAAGGTCAGTTTTCATTCCAATCCCAAAGAAAGGCAATGCCAAAGAAGACTCAAACTACCACACAATTGCACTCATCTTACACGCTAGTAAAGTAATGCTCAAAATTCTCCAAGCCAGGCTTCAGCAATATGTGAACTGTGAACTTCCAGTTGTCCAAGCTGGTTTTAGGAAAGGCAGAAGAACCAGAGATCAAATTGCCAACATCCGCTGGATTATTGAAAAAGCAAGAGAGTTCCAGAAAAGCATCTATTTCTGCTTTATTGACTATGCCAAAACCTTTGACTGTGTGGATCACCACAAACTGTGGAAAATTCTGAAAGAGATGGGAATACCAGACCACCTGATCTGCCTCTTGAGAAATTTGTATGCAGGTCAGGAAGCAACAGTTAGAACTGGACATGGAACAACAGACTGGTTCCAAATAGGAAAAGGAGTACATCAAGGCTGTATATTATCACCCTGCTTATTTAGCTTATATGCAGAGTACATCATGAGAAACTCTGGGCTGGAAGAAGCACAAGCTGGAATCAAGATTGCTGGGAGAAATATCAATAACCTCAGATATGCAGATGACACCATCCTTATGGCAGAAAGTGAAGAGGAACTAAAAAGCCTCTTGATGAAAGTGAAAGTGGAGAGTGAAAAGGTTGGCTTAAAGCTCAACATTCAGAAAACGAAGATCATGGCATCCAGTCCCATCACTTCATGGGAAATAGATGGGGAAACAGTGTCAGACTTTATTTTTCTGGGCTCCAAAATCACTGCAGATGGTGACTGCAGCCATGAAATTAAAAGACGCTTACTCCTTGGAAGGAAAGTTATGACCAACCTAGATAGCATATTGAAAAGCAGAGACATTACTTTGCCAACAAAGGTCCGTCTAGTCAAGGCTATCGTTTTTCCAGTGGTCATGTATAGATGTGAGAGTTGGACTGTGAAGAAGGCTGAGCGCCGAAGAATTGATGCTTTTGAACTGTGGTGTTGGAGAAGACTCTTTAGAGTCCCTTGACTGCAAGGAGATCCAACCAGTCCATTCTAAAGGAGATCAGTCCTGGGTGTTCTTTGGAAGGAATGATGCTAAAGCTGAAACTCTAGTACTTTGGCCACCTCATGAGAAGAGTTGACTCATTGGAAAAGACTCTGATGCTGAGAGGGATTGGGGGAAGGAGGAGAAGGGGACGACAGAAGATGAGATGGCTGGATGGCATCACTGACTCAATGGATGTGAGTCTGAGTGAACTCTGGGAGTTAGTGATGGACAGGGAGGCCTGGCGTGCTGTGATTCGTGGGGTCGTAAAGAATCGGACACAACTGAGCGAATGAACTGAACTGAACTAATGGAATCTAGAAAAATGGTACAGATGAACCTATTTGCAGGGCAGGACTAGAGATACAAACATAGAGAACTGACATGTGGGCACAGCCAAGGAAGGGGCATGTGTGCTAAGTTGCTTCAACTGTGTCCAACTCTGTGCGACCCTATGCACTGTAGCCCACCAGGTTCTTCTGTCCATGGGATTCTCCAGGCAAGAATACTGGAGTGGGCTGCCATGCCCTTCTCCAAAGGAAGGGGAGGGTGAGACAAACGGGGAGGGTAGCGCTGACATATATACACTACCAGGTTAAGAGACAGAGCTAGCGGGAAGCTGCTGTGCAGCACAGGGGGCTCGGTTTAGTGGTTTGTGATGGGGGTGAAGGGACAGGAGGGAAGCTCAAGAGGGAAGGGATATGTGTATACGTATATACACTTAGAGCTGATTCACTTTGTTGTACAGTAGAAACCAACACAACATTGTAAAGTGATCATACTCCAATCAAAAATAAATTTTAAAAAATAGAGTACCTAAGTCTACACAAAGTAATACATTTAATCCTGGGGACAACCACTTGCCCAATTGGGAGCATTGTTTCTACCATCCTTCCCTACACATGCCCTGATGGCAAGGAGAAGAGGGCCAAGAACAGGTCCACAGGTCCTTCTGCTCTGCAACCTCAAGATGGGATCCGGGCAGAGTCCAGGGGAGGAATAATTGCATATGCCTCTGTTTCCTCTCGCCCTGCCATCCCCATCCATCTCTGCAACCCCCCGCCCCCAACCACCACCATTCAGGCCTGGATGGCATCTTTTAAATTTATTTATTTTTTATTATTTGGCTGTTTCAGGCCTTAGGTATAGCACATAGGATCTCCTATCTTTGGTTGAAGTATCCGAACACTTAGTTGCAGCATGTGGGCTCTAATTCCCCGACCAGGGATCGAACCCAGGCCCCCCGCATTGGGAGTGTGGAGTCTTAACCACTGAACCATTAGGGAAGTCCCTAGATGATGTCTTTTTATAGTAAGTTCCAGGCAAAGATTCCACAGTTCCCGGAAACTAGGAACAGAGGCCCCTTCCCCTCATAGGACCTCAAGCAACAGGGTTTACTGCAAAGATCTTTGACATAGGACTTCAAGCAACAGGGTTTACTGCAAAGATCTCTGATTCCTGGAACCCAGGAAACACCCAGGTCAGGCCTTGAGGCAATCAGGAGCTGAAGCAAGGCTGGGATCTGGAGAGGCCCAGGGTCTGCCATTGCAGTAGGCTGCCAGCTCTTTCTTAAATTGCTCTGCTGTTCTCTCCCCAACAACGATTAGGACATAAGAATCAGGGCACATGATGCCATCAGGGAAGCACTCAGGCTGGCAACCACTGGCCATTCCAACCTCTGTGAGATGGAACCTTTGCAAAGAGTGACCTTGGCAAGGAGACCAGGAAACAGCATGGTTCCCGGGAGCTGGAATCTGCTGTTGGTAAACACAGGAATATACAAATGGGGGCTGGGCTGTACGAGCACACCCATCCTTAATGCCCCTGACAGTTGGTACCTAACCATTGCAGTTACCATTCAGGGCCCCTCAACTTCATGTGTACGGAAGGGGACAGCCCAATTCCAAAACTGAGACACAAAAAGATGCCCCTTTATACTTTTCTAAACAAAATGTAACCAGTCAATCCCAGGTGGTGGCGTGTTGAGCCAGACAGAGCATGCATGAGGGCCAGCTCATGACCTGGAGTCTTCAAGGCATCCGTGCCCAAAACCCACCTGCTTTCCTAGCAGCCTCCCATGGATGCAGGAAGGATGTGACAGAACAGACAAGTTTCCAGCAAAAAAGCTTCGGTTAGGAATCAGCCACCTGGAAATTCACAATGGACAAGCTCCAGGAATACCTATCATGAGACTTCTCGCGACCTATAGATTCTTGGAACTGCTTAGCTTCAAATGACCAAGCCAGTGTGGGAATAATGTGAACATTGGTGTGCATGTGTGTGTGTGTGTGCTTTCGTGCTCAGTCATGTCCAACTCTTTTGTGACTCTATGGACTGTAGCCTGCCAGGCTCCTCTGTCCATGGGATTTTCCCAGCAAGAATACTGGAGTGGGTTGCCATTTCCTCCTCCAAGGGATCTTCCTGGCCCAGGGATGGAACCTGAGTCTCGGAGGATTCTTTACTGCTTGAGTTATCAGGGAAGACCGTGGACATGAGCATTAACTCTCACATGAGAAGGCTATTCTGGAGGACAAGGATGTTCCTCTGGTGGCTCGCAGCTGGGTGAGACAGAGCACTGGAAAGTTGTAGAGGAGTCTTTAGAGATGGTGGCAACCGCACTGGGTCTGTGACGACTTAATCACGCACCTCCTCCTTTCACTCCTCCCTAGAGATACAGCTTCTACACACTCACAGCTTCGGTTTACACAGGCTGCTCATGGCCAGTTGGTCTTTCATTGTATCTGAGCCTTTTTGCTTCCTCTGCCACTGTTCACTGTTTCATTACCTACATAAGCTTTTTGGGTTTGTTTTATTCGGGAGCTCTGCTGGGTCTTCATTGCTGCGTGTGGGCTTTCTCGCATCCCAGCGAGCAGGGGGCTACTCTCCATTATGGTGAGGATGGTGCACGGGCTTCTCATTGCAGTGACTTCTCTTGTTGTAGAGCACAGGCTCTAGGCATACGGGCTTCAGTAGGTGCAGTGCATGGGCTTAGTTGCTCATGCAGACTCTTCCCGAACCAAGAATCGAACCTCTGTCCCCTGCATTGGCAGGTGGATTCTTATTCACTGTACCACCAGAGAAGTCAAGTTTTTTTTTTTAATATTTACTTTTTTATTTGACTGGGATGGGTCTTAGTTGTGGCATGTGGGATCTAGTTCCCCAACCAGGGATCAAACCCAGGCCCCCTGCGCTGGGAGTCCTAGCCACTGGACCACCAAGGAAGTCCCCCATGTTTTTTTTTAACTTCAACCTTCAGTTCAGTTCAGTTCAGTCACTCAGTCATGTCCAACTCTTTGCGACCCCATGAATCACAGCATGCCAGGCCTCCCTGTCCACCACCAACACCCAGAGTTCACTCAAACTCATATCCATTGAGTTGGTGATGCCATCCAGCCATCTCATCCTCTGTCGTCCCCTTCTCCTCCTGCCCCCAATCCCTCCCAGCATCAGAGTCTTTTCCAATGAGTCAACTCTTCTCATGAGGTGGCCAAAGTACTGGAGTTTCAGCTTTAACATCAGTCCTTCCAATGAACACCTAGGACTGATCTCCTTTAGAATGGACTGGTTGGATCTCCTTGCAGTCCAAGGGACTCTAAAGAGTCTTCTCCAACACCACAGTTCAAAAGCATCAATTCTTCGGCACTCAGCCTTCTTCACAGTCCAACTCTCACATCTATACATGACCACTGGAAAAACCATAGCCTTGACTAGATGGACCTTTGTTGTCAAAGTAGTGTCTCTGCTTTTGAATATGCTATCTAGGTTAGTCATAACTTTCCTTCCAAGGAGTAAGCATCTTTTAATTTCATGGCTGCAGTCACCATCTGCAGTGATTTTGGAGCCCCAGAAATAAAGTCTGACACTGTTTCCACTGTTTCCCCATCTATTTGCCATGAAGTGACGGGACCAGATGCCATGATCTTCGTTTTCTGAATGTTGAGCTTTAAGCCAACCTTTTCACTCTCCACTTTCACTTTCATCAAGAGGCTTTTTAGTTCCTCTTCACTTTCTGCCATAAGGATGGTGTCATCTGCATATCTGAGGTTATTGATATTTCTCCCAGCAATCTTGATTCCAGCTTGTGTTTCTTCCAGCCCAGAATTTCTCATGATGTACTCTGCATAAAAGTTAAATAAGCAAGGTGACAATATACAGACTTGATGAACTTTTCCTATTTGGAACCAGTCTATTGTTCCATGTCCAGTTCTAACTGTTGCTTCCTGACCTGCATACAGATTTCTCAAGAGGCAGGTCAGGTGGTCTGGTATTCACATCTCTTTCAGAATTTTCCACAGTTTGTGGTGATCCTCACAGTCAAAGGCTTTGGCATAGTCAATAAAGCAGAAATAGAGGTTTTTCTGGAACTCTCTTGCCTTTTTGATGATCCAGCGGATGTTGGCAATTTGATCTCTGGTTCCTCTGCCTTTTCTAAAACTTTATTCATATATAATTCATGTACCATGTAATTGTCTCATTTAAATGTACAATTCAGGTTTTTAGTATATTCACAGAGTTGTGTGACCATAACCACAGTCAATATTAGGACATTTTCATCACCCCCTAAACGAAACTCCATACCCATTAGTATTACTCCCCATTTCCTCTTAACCCTCTCCCTACACCCAGCCCTTGGAAACCATTAATCTGCTTTCTGTCTCTGTAGATTCATCTCTTCTCAACATTTCATAGAAACGGAATCACTCAATATTTGATCTTTTCACTGGCTTCCTTCACAATGTAATGTTTTCAAGATTCATCCATGTTGTAATATGAATCCAGACTTCCTTTTATTGCTGAAAAGCATCTATTGTGTGGATACACCACATTTTATTTATCCATTCCTCAGTTTGAGGACATTTAGGCTGTTTCCACTTTTGGGGCTATCATGAATAATGCTGCTATGAAGATTTGTATGTAAATTTTTGTGCAGACATATGTTTTCATTTCACTTGAGTGAATATACTTGCTGGGTCACATGGTAACTCTTTAACTTCCTGAGGAACTGCCAGACTGTCTTCCAAAGTGGCTGCACCATTTTTACATTTCTGCCAGCAGTGTAGAAAGGTTCCAATTTCTCTGCATCTCATTCTATGTATCTTAGTTACAATGTTTGAATATAGATTGGACTGACAGGGCATCTCTTACCACCAGGAGATACAGTTCACTGTCTAGTCCATGGAGTCTGCCTTAGGTTGGATAGTCAGTGTTGGTCAAGTCACCTAGGGCCAGGGTGATGAAGCAGAGTAACATATTCAAAGTAAAGGTGCAGAGCGCCCATACCTTCAGCACAGCCCATGGGGAAGAAAAGAGGTTTGAATGATGTGATTCCCTAAAGACAGAGGCCTTGAGGATGAAACCAGCTTCATCTCAGGACCATTTGTGCACAGAGGGCAGCTGGCTACAGAAACAAAATGGTATTGCTTTTCTTGAGACTCTCAACAAGGCAAATTAGGAGGCCTCATAATGAGTTTCATCTGCTTCAACCAATGCTGTGGAGTCTACATACAGTCAGGTCTCTAATTTTTCCCTTAGTCGCTAAAGCATCTGCATGCCGTCGTGGCCAAGAAGCCCAGTGTCTCCATCGCAAGGCCTCTCCTTTCCTCCCTGAGTTGCCAAGAATCTCAGGGGGCTCTCACTCAGGTCAGGGGGTCCATCCTGCTGCAGTTGTGGAAAGAGAGAGGACAAGGGGCTGGCTTTGTTCACCAGCTAGTGTCTCATAGGCACCTCAGCGTCAGCACTGAAAGCAGGCCTTCTTTACTGGGTGGACACTTGCTCCTTTTGCAGAGACCTGACCCAGAAGCCTAAGGCCACCATCTGCAGCTGCATTCCAGGCTCCAAGTTCAAAGCTTTCTTGGATCACACTGATACAACCAGCAGTTGAATCCAGAGCTTCCTTCTCAGCCATACCTGCTGTGGGAACCAGCATGCGGTCCCCATGAAGATTCATCCCAGGATGAGGCCCAGGGCTTACGGACACGGACCTTTCCAGCTCACTGGATCACAGACTCACATGGCTATTAGTATAAGCAGATAAACAGCTTACTTGTTGTTGTTCAGTCACTAAGTCATGTCCAAATCTTTGTGATCCCATGGACTGCAGCATGCCAGGCTCCTCTGTCTTCCACTGTCTCCCAGAATTTGCTCAGATTCACATTCATTGAGTTGGTAATGCTATCTAACCATCTCATCCTCTGTTTTCCCCTTCTCCTTCTGCTTTCAATCTTTCCCAGCATCAGGGTCCTTTCCAATGAGTCAGTTCTTCGCATCACGTGGCCAAAATATTGGAGCTTCAGCTTCAGCAACAGCCTTCCCAATGAATATTTAGGGTTGATTTCCTTTAGGATTGACAAATTTGATCTCCTTGAAGTCCGAGGGACTCTCAGGACTCTTCTCCAGCACCATAATTCAAAAGCATCAACTCTTCAGCACTCAGCCATCTTTATGGTCCAGCTCTCACATCTGTGTACTTTGACATAAAGAATATGCCTGCTGAGAAGGGTACTAGGCAGATGTGCAGAACATGCTTCGCTCACAGACGAGAGTGGAAATTCATTACATTTGTCAAATGGCAAAACCAGGAGGGGCCCTGAGATACCCTCCACTGGGCTGCACGTTGACTGTTTACTTTCCTTCCCAGCTGTGATGCAGAAGAGGTGTTTATCACCATAAGAGGACTCTTCAAACAAACTCTGGGAGATGGTGAAGGACAGGAAAGCCTGGAGTGCTGCAGTCCATGGTTTTGCAGAATCGTACATGACTTAGCGACTGAACACTACTCTTCTCAACACCTTCACCTGAACAAGCCTCTTAGCCAACTTCGACAGAACGCAGCTGAGAATAGTCAACCAGTTTTTTCCTGTGGACCCCCACCTCTGGACCTCCAGGTATGTCCTCCTGTGAATCCTCGCTAACCTCCTTGCAGTCTTCCAACCATTTCCCCATCCTCACACTCACACCTCTGGTCTCCAGTTCAGAACTCTCTTACACAGTTTCCCTTGGGGCTTTCGGTATTCTTTTCTGTCAGCAACCTTTCATTTATCCCAACAGGTTTTCCTGTCTTTGAATCTCAGAGAGAAAAGGCTGAGATTTGGAGATTTTGCCCTGACAAATCTCCTTTACTGTTGAGTCTGTGCGTGCTCAGTCACGTCTGTTTGCGACCCTGATGGCAGCCCACCAGGCTCCTCTGTCCATGGGATTATCCAGGCAAGGATACAGGAGTGGGCTGCCATCTCCTACTCTGGGGGACCTTCCTGACCCAGGGATCGAATCTCCTGCATTGGCAGGTGAGCTCTTTACCACTAAGCCGCCTGGGAAGCCAGCCTCCTTTACTGTTGGGCAAGTTTATATTCTTTCTCCTCGGCTACTGGATTTGCTTATTAAGAGGTGTTCAGGGAGAAATGGGCTTCATCAAACCTTTAAAAAAAGCTTTATCACCTTCCACTAGGGCAATGAGCGCCTACTTGCTCAGAATTTTCATAACTGAAAGAATCTACATGAAGACTCTTGCCTGATGATTCCACCCTGTGGCATAATCATAAGTATGGCATAATTTATAAATTTCTCTCAATAGGTGCCCAGTTGTATTTTTCAAAATTTTTAGATAATTTTGACCAATTATTGTGTCGCAAAGTTCTTTCAGACAAAAAGAGACAAATGATCATTTTTTTTCATATATTTTTTAACTCTCAGGATTTAAAAATACTAAAAAATATGGTAACTTCCATTTTGTTCATTATATTTCACCCTAATGATCAAGATTTTTTTTCTAATGATCAAGATTTTATAAAATAGTTTAAAAATAAAACATTTCATAATCATATGATGAATGGTTTTAAAGATTAAGTTTCTTAGAATGAAAAACAAAAGAGAGAAAAAGAGGGGAAGGGAGGGGGTGGGGGGGGGAGGAGGAGGAGGAAAAAGGGAGGGGGAGGGAAGGGGGTCCCAAGAATAACTTTATTAATTAGTATAAAGTGCATGGCTGAGATGGTTTATTATACATGAGATTTTATTTGTGGTACGTTGAAATGCAAACCTTGAAATAGTGTTCTTTAAAGTAAGGCTTTACTAAAAGCTATTTGAAAGTTACAAATCTCCAGGGGAGTTAATTTACAAGCACAGGCTAAAGCTGGCACCTACTGGCCTGGGTGGATGGACTGTGGCTATTACATTAGGCCCTAGAGTCCTGAGATCTTGGCTCTTCACGCCAGAATCCTCAGTAACTCACTGTGTGTATTAGGGACTCGCTTCCCTTGGGCTCTTGAAATTCTGCTTCAGTTCCATGACTGCTAATACAAGACTCAACACCACAAATAATCAAAATCTGAGGTCAAGGATTTCACCCCATTGAGCGGTAGGGGGCGACTCATGACTATGCCTTTTGTTTTTACCCCAGCTGGAAGAAAATCTTTCCTGCTTTCACAGGAAGTCATTCCTGAGATTGTGGGCTCCATTTCAGAATGAATTCCTTCTTTCATTATTTTTTATTTCTTATAGCACAATCGATGCACTAACAAAGACCAAAGCCTTATTTGAAGACCAAGTTAAAAAAAAAAAAACAAGTACAGGATGTGGTGCTGATCTAAGATTAGGACACAGCTCTAGGATGGGAGGGCTTCCCTTGTGGCTCAGCTGGTAAAGAATCCGCCTGCAATGCGGGAGACCTGGGTTCGATCCCTGGGTTGGGAAGATCCCCTGGAGAAGGGAACAGCTACCCACTCCAGTATTCCGACCTGGAGAATTCCATGGACTATAATAGCCCATCGGGTCACAAAGAGTTGGACATGACTGAGTGACGGCCATTCATGTTTTCATTCCATGAATCAATGAGACACCCCCATTTTCTAAAATTGGAAAGATTTATGAATCAGAAAAAGTATACAGTCTGATTATAATTCTATTCTAATAATGAGAAGTGACCACTCGCATTTGAGATGATACATGGTATGTTATGGCCCATTCACATCTTGGTTGATTTTCTAGCAATATAAGCCTGATTTTGAGGGAAAGGCAAGTGGTCTTAGCACTTCTGTTTTTGTCTTTTAGCTGCTAAGTTGTGTCCAACTCTCTTTTTCGACCCCATAGACTATAGCCCTCCAGGCTCCGTGGGATTTTCCAGGCCAGAATACTGGAGTGGGCTGCCATTTCCTTAGGCCAGGTTTGTTCTTTCACAAAGAGCAGGGTCAAAATAAAATGTCTTTGTATGAGATGGGGCTATTTTATCCTTGTAAGGGAATGGAAAAATTAATGAGTCACATTTATTTCTTAGATAACTAGTAAGAAACCCCATCACCCCACGGCTCTCTCCCATAGCTCTTGCTGGTGGCAGCAATTACGGGAAATCGTAGCATCCATCATCAGTCCTCTACAGGGACTAGAGCTGTCCCTCTCCAGGCAAACGGAAAAGGTTACAAGCAGAGAAGATTCTCAGCATCATGGCAAGGCCTAAAACCTGCATTTGAAAAACTGGAGAAAAATGAGAAGCAACTCTTTCCCCCTGGGGAAAGTGGTGAGTCCATAATGTCAGACGAATTCTATTAAGAATAGTGAGGAAAGCTGAACAAAACATCGAAGACAAGTGTGTGAAGGTGAATTACCAAGGTGGTGAGGGTTTGGGGGCCAAGATCCTAGAAAAAAGGGTTAGCGGAGCATTTACTTTTGAGATATTTGCCCATTCTTAAGAGGTAGAGACGTTTCCAGCCTCTTACGCTAAAGGGACAAAAATTGGAGTTCAGAGCCCCCAAGGAGGAAGAGCCCACGTAATCACCTGGGCATTCAGCTGGGAGTTCCGATACGCTACACCAAGGACTGGGGTGAAAATAGAGAAACTCTCCCAAAGATTGAAACTCAGCTTCCAATCAGCTCAGTTTTTGATTGGGTTAAGTCAAGGTTTCTCAGCCTCAGTGTTATTATCATTTGGGGGCAGCTAATGGGCTTCCCCAGTAGCACAATGGGTAAAGAATCTGCCTGCAATACAGGAGACAAGGGTTCCATCCCTGGTTGAGAAGATCCCCTGGAGAAGGGCATGGCCACCCCCTCCAGTATTCTTGCCTGGAGAATCCTATGGACAGAGGAGCCTGGCAGGCTACAGTCCATAGGGTCACAAAGGGTGGGACACGACTGAAGCGACTTAGCACGCACACACACAAATGGGACCAGCCTGTGCCTTGTAGGATGTTGAGCAGCCTCCCCTGGCTTCTACCCACTAGAGGCCAGTAGCACCCTCTGCCAAGTTCTGACAACCAGAGACGTCTCCAGGCATTGCCAGTGTCCCTTGGTGAACAGAATCCTTTATGATTTAAAACCAGAGTGTGAGGGTATCTCCCTAGACCTTACTGCCTGCCAGAAACAAAAGTAAATCCTTCCATCATCCAAAACCTCAAATTATATTTGTAATTTTTTTTATACATGATATCCAGTACCTAATAAAAACATCACTTTAAAACAGATGATAAAGTTGATAGACATGAAAGGAAATAGACAATCCACAATCATGGTGGGATATTTTAGAACACGTTTTTCAGAAATAGATGGAATAAATAGGAAAAAAAAAAAATCAACAAGGTTTGGGCAATGGGGTTAATAACCTGTGAAGAAGGGAGAGTTTCTGGAAGGAAACAGGAGGGCAGTTCCACAACGGAGAATGTGGGGGTGCTGGAGGAAAAGGAGGCATTAGGGAAGATGAACAGATGGCGAGCAAAGACACGTCTTTGTAGCCCACTTATGCTGAAAGCCTAACGCTATGAGACCTCCTGACTGTGGGTGCTACAAGGGAACTGCCCAAGTGAAGAGTTTTTTTGTTCCTTCCTCTAAAGTCTATACTAGCTGCTCTGTGCGATCTCTGTTCATCTCAGTCTACAGCTGTGGCCTCCATCGTGTTCAGTGATGCTTGTGTTAGCAAAGACTAGTAAGGCAGGCAAAGCAGTGGTCAGCGCTTTCTGATCAACTGCGGAGTATGTCTCCAACACACCTGCAGCTGAATTCTCTTTTTCCCAGCCCCCTGCCATGGAGGCACCACCAGGTATCACCAGACTTGGCATCCTATTATCTCAGGGCTTTTTCCAAATTAGGGCACAGTGGGACTGACTATCTGATTCCTGTCCTAACCCTCCCCTCAAAGTGTGAGCAAAAAGCCCTCCAGGACACAGAAGAGGGGCCTGTACCACTGGGGTTACACGGGTATTATTGATACATGCTATATGGCAGACATTATTCTAATTGCTGCCGAGATGCAGAGAGTATAAGACCGGGACATAGAGATGGGTAAGACCTGTCCTTTGCCTCCAGGGAGCTCCTCCCAGCCCAGTGGGAGTGAAGGGGTGAGTGGAGCAAACCAAGTAAACCAATAGCTTGAACACAGTGTGTGGAGGTTGTGCATGGCAGAACATAATTTGCTAATAAAATGCAAGTATAATCGGGACAAGTAGTTCATGGAGAGAGAACAGTAGATCAGGGGAATCTGGCTTAAGCGTCTTCTGGGGAGCAGGAGTAATATGAACAAAAGTCTGCAGATGGAAAAGCAACAAGTTCATTCAGAGAAAATTTTTTCTTAATATTTATTTTTATTTATGTGGCTACACCAGGTCTTAGTTGCACATGGAGAATCTAGTTCCCTGATCAAGGATTGAACCCAGGTCTCCTGCATCGGGAGTGTAGAGTCTTAGCCACTGGGCCACCAGGGAAGTCACCATTCAGGAAAATTTTTACCCAGTAGTTGTTGAGCACCTACTCTCTACCAGGCATTGTGCTAGGAGGGAGATGGACTTCGGCGAGCAAGACTCAGTCCTTCTCTCCAGGTTGCTCAGGCTGATCCAGTAATGAAGTTTGAAAAGGAAACAAGAGATTTCCAAGCCTTGATGGGGAGAAGTTCTACAGTGAGCTGTCTGGAGTAGCTAGAGCATGGAATGTGGGCAAAGAAGAGGTGAGAGATAGTGAATCCATCTGTCAGGTTAGGCCTTAGGCTTCCCAGGTGGCACAGTGGTTAAGAATCCGCCTGCAGGAGGTGCCAGGAGTTGCAGATTCGATCCCTGGGTGCAAAAGATCCCCTGGAGGAAGGCATGGCAACTCACTCCAGCTTTCTTGCCTGGTAAATCCCATGAACAGAGGAGGCTGGGAGGCTACAGTCCATGGGGTCCCAAAGAGTCTGATACGATTGAGCATGCATGCATATTATGCCTTAAAACTTAAGGTGAAGGAATTCCCTGGTGGTCCAGTGGCTAAGACTCTGTTCCCAATGCAGGGGGCCTGGGCTTGATCCCTGGTCAGGGAACTAGATCCCACATGCCATAACTAAGAGTTCTCATGCTGCAACTAAATATCCCACATGCTGCCACTAAGACCTGGAGCAGCCAAATAAATAAATATTTACAAAAAACCCCTTAACTGTGTGTGTGTGTGTGTATCAAATGATTGGTAATAGGGAGCAACTGATGTCTGTTGGACAGAGAATTTGTGCATTACACATGTGAATTCTTTAGGCAAGATGTCATCTTGTTCTTGATTCCTGCCTCCACCAAAGCCAAGTCAGAGGTCAAGGTGAAAGGACAGCAGCATGTGTGTGATTGACCGGGTGGATCTTGAGGCCTAAGTTCAAGCCTGTAGGGCATGGAGGTCCCCTGTTAATATCCATCCTATTCCCACTGCCTGAGAAGATAAGATACCTGGCTTGACAGAGAGTCGATACTCAGCAGCTGGCACTCTCAATTTTTTTTCTGGAAAAAAACTTTTTTTTTAAAGCATGATCACTCTTTATTGTCCCAACTCATCTGCTAAAACCAGCATTTATAGTACATATGTGAACTATGTATATAAACTGCCAGAATATAACCAACCCCATCTTGGAAGCTCTGTGTTAGAATCGGGTGCGACTGAAGTCCAACAGGAAGCATTCCCATATAGCGGTCAAATGTTACTAGCCAGTGACTCAGCAAGCCTATGAGGCATTTCACATGATATATGATACCTTGAACCCAAGCTGCTAACAGCCTGCTAGAATGGCATGGTGGATTATGACAGAGCAGAGACCTTGTGACTCCTCTCTTACTGGGAGGCATGGTTAGTGGGGCAGCTGAGAAGAGACTCACTCTGACCTGGGGAGCAGATGCTAGTCAGATGCATCCATGCCGATGACACTGGGCTCATGGGCTCTGTTCGTGGATGATCTCACCACCCACCTCTTCTGAGACCTTTCTTTATCCATTATCTCAACACTCTTGTGTGTCCAGCTTCTGTCTCTCACTTGATTTTCCCATCAGCATTAAAATATCCTCAAGTCATCCTCATCCCTCTATTCAGTTACTGCTCCATCTCTCTCTTCCCTTGCAAAACCAAGTTTCTGGAGGGAGTTGTCTGTACTCACCACCTCTACGTCTTCACCTCCTGTTTTGTTCAAGTTCCTTTAGAATAGAGACCCATCTGGCTGGCATGAGGGAGCTGCCTCTTGCAGGGACACATGAGAAACCATATGCAAATCTAGAGTTAAGATAATGAAATAAAGCTAGTCCCATAGAAACTTGGAATAAGGATGGCAAGTCCATCAGGATCAAATTCTCCTCACCTTTCCTCCCTTCCACTCCACTGCCCTCCCCTTCCCTCCTCTCCTCTCTCTCTCTGTTTCTCTCTGACCATCTCTTCTATTCTCCCATCTCTCTACATCTCACCTAGCGCCCTCTCATAAGGATGTCATCAGCTCCAGCCAACCTCAGAATCTTTAGCCTGGCTCCTACTGTCAACAGACATATGCCCAAGAGAGATGCAATGTAATTAGCCTGGTAATTTCCTCAATAGAGGAGAGGAGTCAGGTCTCTGACCTCATATTACAGGATGTGACTATTTAGGGCCAAGGGATCGTGCACAGGGCAGCCTCCGTTAGAAGGGTCTGCGGAGGAGGAGAGCAGACCATCAGAAGCATCTTTGTTTTCCTCCCATTCACTCTTCAACTCAAGGCAATTGGCTTATGTGCTCAGCAGCCCAGAAGCTGCCCTCACCGAGGTCATAAACAATGCCTTTGTGGTTGAATCCAATGGCTAGTATTCATTTATTTCTGTCCCTGAACGTTCCAAGGCTTTTAAACCCTTGACCCTTTTCTACTTCCTTTTCCTACAACTTCTGTGACATTTACACGCCTTAATTCTCCACTTACTATTCTGGCTGCTCTCCTCCAGCCTGTCTTGTGGGCAGCTCTTTCTCCAGCTCTCCTTTCAATGTCGGCCTCCCTCTGGGCCCAGATTTCCTTTCTTCTCCAGAGTCCTTCCTTCTCCAGGCCACCTGGTCCTCTGACACGGCCTCAATCACCAGCTCTATACTAAGAGCTTCCAGTTTTCTGTACCTGCCTGACCTCCTCCCAGAACTCTTCACCAACTGGACTGCTCTACCTGGATGCCCCCACAGGTACCTCAAAGTCCCTGTGTGTACGTCTGAACTCACCACCTTCTCCCTCAAACTTTTTCCTCCTTGGATGTTTTCAAGTTCACAAGATGGCACCACCCCCTTGCTCAAGCCAGAAACTGGGCCTCATACTTTATGCCTCTCTCTACCTCACTCTCCACACCCAACCAAATACCAAGCAAAAAAGAATTGATAATAACTCCTTAATATAGCAAATACCCAGTATTCCACTTTCTAAGTGTCTCTTTGCTTTTTTTTTCATTTTCCCTCCTGCCATCACCATTACTTCTAGGGTCATTCAAACAGCCTTGAACCCAGGCTTTCTACCTTCAGTTTTCCAACCTGTCCAATCCAGTCACCCCACTATGGCCAGGGTGTTCTTTTTCTTTTTCCTCTTAAAAAAATATAGTTTTAGTGCTTTTTAAATACTCAAAGACTCAAACCACTACAAAAATTGGAGGCAGGGGACTTCCCTTGTGGTCCAGTGGTTAAGACTAGGAGCTTCCACTGCAGGTGGCATGAATTCCATTCCTGGTGCCTGGATGGGGAAGGAAAATCCCACATGGTGTTTGCACAGCCAAAAAAAAATGGAGGCAGGCTGGCCTTAATATGAATATGTATATGTACTTTTATTACTTTTAAACTTTTTATTATGCAGAATTTTGAACATATATTAAAGAAGACAGAATACTATGATACTATATGTTCCTATTCCCCCACTCCCAACAGTCATCAGCCCAGGACAGGTCTGCTGAATTCCTGTCTCAATCTGCTCACCACTCACATAATATTTTGAAGCAAACCCCATATAACCTATGATTTTATTCCTAGGTAGTTAGTTCAGTTCAGTTCAGTCCCTCAGTCATGTCTGACTCTTTGCAACCCCACGAACTGCAGCACGCCAGGCCTCCCTGTCCATCACCAACTCCCAGAGTCCACCCAAACCCATGTCCATTGAGTCGGTGATGCCATCCAACCATCTCATCCTCTGTCGTCCCCTTCTCCTCCTGCCCTCAATCTTTCCCAGCATCAGGGTCTTTTCAAATGAGTCGGCCCTTTGCATCAGGTGGCCAAAGTATTGGAATTTCAGCTTCAACATCAGTCCTTCCAATGAACACCCAGGACTGATCTCCTGCAGTTGGATCTCCCTGCAGTCCAAGGGACTCTCAAGAGTCTTCTCCAACACCACAGTTCAAAAGCATCAATTCTTCAGCACTCAGCTTTCTTGACAGTCCAACTCTCACATCCATACATGACCACTGGAAAAACCATAGCCTTGACTAGATGGACTTTTGTTGGCAAAGTAATGTCTCTGCTTTTTAATATGCCGTTTAGGTTGGTCATAACTTTCCTTCCAAGGAGTAAGCATCTTTTAATTTCATGGCTGCAATAACCATCTGCAGTGATTTTGGAGCCTAAAAAAATAAAGTCAGCCACTGTTTCCCCATCTCTTTGCCATGAGGTGATGGGACCAGATGCCATAATCTTAGTTTTCTGAATGTTGAGCTATAAGCCAACTTTTTCACTCTCCTCTTTCACTATCATCAAGAGGCTCTTCAGCTCCTCTTCACTTTCTGCCATAAGGGTGGTATCATCTGGATATCTGAGGTTATTGATATCACTCCCGGCAATCTTGATTCCAGCTTGTGCTTCCTGGATTTCTAAAAGATAAAAGATTTTTAAAATAGCATTATCAGACTTAAAATAACAATATAATTCCTTAGCATTAAATATCTAAAATATCTAGTGTTCAGATTTCCAATTGCCTCATAAATGTCATAAGTTTTTAAAAACTTAGGATCTAAATGAAGTTTATACATTGTAATTACTGCTGTGTCTTTATCTTTTTAATTTTTTTTGCTTAAAAAATCTTTATTTGTTTGGCTGTGCCTGATCTTAGTTCTGGCACGTGGGGTCTTTGATCTTCATTGCAGCATTCAGGATCTTTTAGTTTTGGGATATGACCTCTCAGTTGTGGCTTGTGGGATCTAGTTCCCTGATCAGGGATTGGAACTGGGCCCCCGGCGTTGGGAGCAAGAAGGCTTAGCCACTGGACTACCAGGGAAATTCTTGCTGTGTCTTTAAATGTCTTTAAATCTGTTTCTTCTTCTCTCTCTTTCTTTTCCTTGCAGTTTATTTACTGAAATTAAGAGAAAAGAGACATATTGTAGTGATTCCCACATTATGGGTTTTGCACCCCATGGTATTTAACTAGATGCTCAGTCTTCTGTATTTCCTGTACATTGGCTATTGGACTTTGAAAATCTTTTAGTAAGTTAGGGCTGTCATAACAAAATACTGTAGGCTGGTTGGCTTCAACAGTAGAAATCTATTCCTCACAGTTCTGGTAGCTGGCAAGTCTGGGATTAGGGTGCCAGCATTGCTGGGTTCTATGAGGACCCTATTCATGGCTTCTTGCTGTGCCCTCACATGGTGGTGAGAGAGCTCTGATCTCTCCTCCTCTTCTTATTAGGATGCTAATTTCCTCATGGGGGCCTCATCCTCATGACCTCACTTAAAGGGCCCACCTCCAAATAACATCACACTGGGAGTTAGGGTTTCAGCAAATAAATTTGGTGGGGAGGAAGGGAGGGAGAGAGGAGTACAAACATTCAGTCCATAACAGAGAATATATTTTTTTATTAGCAGCATCATTGCATCAGACTTCTAATATTTAGGATCTTAAGGTTGGTCGGTTTTCCTTAGTAGTTTGAATTTCCTGGACAAGTAGACATGTCTAAATCTTATTACATCCTCCCCTATTTAAAATCCTTGGGCAATGCTCCCCTTTTCCTCAGGTTAAAGGCCACAGGAATGATCTTGTTATTGTTCTCTGGCCATTGCAATTGGTCAAGGAATGATTATGTGACCAAGCTGTGCCAATCAGAGCCCTTTATCAGCTTTTTCTTCTGGAGCTGCTGAGACTCTCTTGTGCTGTTTACTGACCCTAGGTGAGGCACAGAGGAATTCTTGTGAAAGTTCTCTTGTTTCCATTAAGGGACTTCTGCACATGTTTCTTAATCCTGGCTGCACAACCAGAGAGATCTTAAAAAATACACTAGCCCATGAAAGAAGCCAGACTCTAAAGACCACATATTATGTGATTCCATTTTATGAAATGTCCAGCAAATCCATAGTGAAAGAAAGTAACTTAGTGCTTACCAGGGGTTAGAGATGAGGAGAAATGGATGGTGACTGTGAATGGATCTGAGGTTTTTGGGGGGGAGATGATGAAAATGTTCTGAAATTAGACAGCAATCATAAATGTATGACTTTGTGAATATATTGCTGCTGCTGCTGCTGCTAAGTCGCTTCAGTTGTGTCTGACTCTGTGCGACCCCAGAGACGGCAGCCCACCAGGCTCCCCCGTCCCTGGGACTCTCCAGGCAAGAACACCGGAGTGGGTTGCCATTTCCTTCTGCAACGCATGAAAGTGAAAAGTGAAAGTGAAGTCACTCAGTATCACTTTTGTGGGGTTTTTGTTTGTTTGTTTGTTTTATTTTTGGCTGCACCTTACAGCTTGTGGCTTCTAGTTCTCTGACCAGGGATCGGGTTCAGGTGCTTGGCAGTGAAAGTTCAGCGTCCCAACCACTGGACCACCAGAGAATTCCCTGAGTTGTATACTTTTAAAAGTGCATCTTATAGTAAATGAACTATTTCTCAACAAAACAATTTATAAGCCTAGACTTCCCCCGGGTGTGGATATTTTTGGAAAGCTCCCCAGATCATTCTAATAGCAGAAAGGCTTGAGATCCACTGTTAGAGTAACACACCTACTCCCTCCCTTCCCCACTCTCTTGCCTCCAGGAGAAGTGGAGTAACTAGAGAGAGAGCTTTGAGTCTGTTTGCTTGACTCCTGTCTCTGTACTTCTCTTTCTCTTTCTCTTCCCTCTCTCAGATCAGTTCTGCAGGAAAGATCTCAAGAAGCCCAGTTATGGCTGTAAATCTTAGTCTCTCTTATGGACTGAATTGTATTTCTCACCATTCACATGAATTCACTTGGTGTGAATGTCTTTGGGCATAGGGCCTTTAAGGGCTTCCCTGGTGGCTCAGTTGGTAAAGAATCCCCCTACAATGCTAGAGACCTGGGTTCCATCCCTGGAAGATCCCCTGGAGAAGGGAAAGGCTACCCACTCCAGTATTATGGCCTGGAGAATTCCATGGACTGTATAGTCCATGGGGTTGCAAAGAGTCAAACACAACTGAGCAACTTTCACTTTCACTGGTGACTCAGCAGTAAGAAAAGAAATCCACCTAAAGGAAGGTAGTTTTGATCCCTGGGTTGGAAAATCCCCTGAAGAGGGAAATGGCAATCCATTTTAGTATTCTTGCCCAGGAAATTTCATAGAGAGAGGAACCTGGTGGGCTACAGTCCATGGGGTCCCAAAGAGTCAGACATGACTGAATATGCACACAGGGCCTTTAAAGTGGTAAACTTGGTAGCTCAGTTGGTAAAGAATCTGCCTGTAATGCAGGAGATCCTGTTTTGATTCCTGGGTTGGGAAGATCTCCTGGAGAAGGGATAGGTTACCCACTCCAGTATTCATGGGCTTCCCTGGTGGCTCAGGTGGTAAAGAATCTGCCCACAATGTGGGAGACCTGGGTTCCATCCCTGAGTTGGGAAGATCCCCTGGAGGAGGGCACGGCACCCACTCCAATGGAGATTCTTGTCTGGAGAATCCCCATGGACAGAGGTGGCTGGTGGTCTACAGTCCATGGGGTCACAAAGAGTTGGACTGAGTGACTGAGAACACAGCACAAGGTTAAATGAAGTCATCAGGGTGGGGCCTTGTCTTCATCTAAAGAGGAAGACACACAAGGGATAAGTTCAAACAGAGAAAAGACCATATGAAGAAAGAGAGAGGGTGCCATCTGTAAGCCAAGGGGAGAGTCTCAGGAAAAATCAAATGTGCCAACACCAGCCTACAGCAGTCTGTTACTGCAGCCTTAGCAGACTAAAACAGTCTCCAATCCAGTTGTTTTGGTAATAGCGCAGGAGGTAGGCAGTCATATCTGTATATAATGATAATTTTGTCTTATCTTTTCTAATTGTTATACCTCCAACTTTAAAAAATTGTGTTATTGTGGTGTCTAAAACTTCCAGGAAAAATGCTGAATAATATGAGGAATAACAGACTTCCTTGTCCCGTTCCTTGACTTAATGAGACTGCCTCTAGTGTTTTATGGATAAATATGACGTTTGCTTTTCATTTCTAAGTCAGGTTGCTATAACAAAGTACCAAAGACTGGGTAGCTTATAATCAACGAATATTTATTTCTCACAATCCTGGAGGCTGAAAGTCAGGGTGCCAGCATGTTGGGATGATAGCTCTCTGCTGGGTCACAGAGTTCTTATTGTGGCTGAAGGTGTTAGAGATCTCTCTGGACCCTCTCTTAAAAGGGCACTAATCCCATTCATGAGGACTCCATCCTCATGACTTAACCACCTTCCAAAGACCTCACCTACTAATATCATCACCTTTGGAGGTTAAGATTTCAACATAAGAATTTGGGGAGGTCACAAAGATTCAGACTGTAGCAGACACTTTTCTTCCAACTAACCCATCTTGACAAACCACCTTCTTCCTGCCCACCTGTCTAGACACTTCTAAGGTTTCCTCTGCACACTCACCAGGCTATAAACAAAATGAACTATGGACTATTTTTTGGACTTGCCAAGCCCTTTCATGGCTTCATGCCTTTGTACATCCTCTTCTTCATTCCAGGAACACCCTTAACAATATTCAAACATCTGGCAGATGAAGAAGAACCAGATAAAAATTTATTTCCTCTTTAGACCTAGAACATAAGGAAGAGGGGCTTCCCAGGTGGCACTAGTGGTAAAGAACCCACCCGTCAAGGCAGGAGACTCAAGAGATATAGGTTCAATCCCTTGGGAAGATTCCCTGGAAATCCCAAGGCAATGGAAACCCACTCCAGCATTCTTTCCTGGAGAATCCCATGGACAGAGAAGCCTGGTGGGCTACAGTCCACAGGATCGAACAGAGCTGGCACGACTGAAGCAACTTAGCACAAGAAAGCACATAGGGAAAAAGATTCTTGCTTCTCTTCACATTTGGGATAATATCAGGGCAAACATTCTCATCACCCTTGCTCTCTCCCAGGGGAGAGGTGGACAGGCTGACGGCACCACTCTCATCAGTGAGTGGGGTGACTGGTCTTTAAGGCAGGGCCCAGGCTCCACCCTGCTTTCACTTCCTGAGTTCACACATGGTGCTGGCCACATGGGTATGGTTAGCACCTCCTGACAGGGCCACCCTCCTCTGGGAGGCGGAAGCAGGGATCTGTCTTTGTTTCTTTTCTAACACCTCCCTGAGACTGGATGGGTAGATCCAGTGACCCTGCTCTGTTCACTCAGCAGAGGGATAGGAGAACTATGTCTCTCTTGGGCCTAGGTTTAAGCATGTTGAAGTTCAGCTTTTACTGGAAATTTGCATGAAGGCTGGTTTTCTATTTCCTGTTTGGCTGGAGATCCTCAGACATACCCTATTCAGTTGGTGTTCAGCCTGGTGTGTGGGGAAGGTGAGAGACTCTCACCCAGTGCTCTCATCAAATTCTTGCTGGGTAAATGAGGGAACTGACGGATGTACTCCAGGCTCTCCCTGCTCTAGTCATAGCTACTATTTACTGAGTAACTTCCATGATCTCACTGCATCCCCTCAACAAGTCTATTGGCTTCCCAGGTGGCTCAGTGGTAAAGAATCTGCCTGACAGTACAGAAGACTCAGGAGATGCAGGTTCAATCCCTGGGTGGGGAAGATCCCTTGGAGGAGGAAATGGCAACCCACTCCAGTGTTTTTGCTTGGGAAATCCCTGGCAGACTACAGTCCATGGGGTCACAAAGGGTTGGATGCAACTGAGCACGAGCATGCAACAACTCTATCAAATGTGTATCATTGTTTCTATTTTGTAAAAGAGGATATCCTCTATACTACTATCATATTAACTCTCCTAGAGAAATTCTTCTTTTTTTTTTTTTTAGAAGCATCCTCCAATGTGGAGAGAAGGGAACCTTTCCACACTCTTGGTGGGAATGTAAATTGGTACAGCCACTATGGAGAACAGTATGAAGGTTCCCTAAAAAGTTAAAAATAGAGCTACTGTATGACCCTGCAATCCCACTTCTGGGCATATATCTGGAGAAAAACATGATCCAAAAGGATACATGCACCCCAATGTTCATTGTAGTACTGTTTACAACAGCCAAGACGTGAAAGCAACCTGATGACCTAAATGTCCATTGACATAGGAATGGACAAAGAAGATGTATGTATATATATGTATATATATATATATCCACACACACACACACACACACTCACACACATACACAATGGAATATTACTCTACCATTAAAAAGAATGAAATAATGCCATTTGCAGCAACATGGATGGGACCTAGAGATTTTCATATTGAACAAAGTAAGTCAGACAGAGGAGAAATATCAAATGACATCCATTATATGTGGAAACTAAAAAGAAATCACTCTAATGAACTTACTACAAAATGAAAAGATACTCACAGACTTAGAGAACAAACTTACAATTGCTGAGAGAAGGGATAGTTTGGGAGTTTGGGATGGACAGGTACACACTGCTATATTAAAAATGCTAACCAACAAAGACCTACTGTATAGCACATGCAACTCTTCTCAATGTTGTGTGGCAGCTTGGATGGGAGAGGAGTTTGGGTGAGTGGGATGACTGGTGTGTACATATAGCTGAATTTTTTGCTGACAACCTGAAACTATCACAACATTGTAAATTGGCTATATATACCTCAATACAAAAGAAAAGGAGTACATCAAGGCTGTATATTGTCATTCTACTTATTTAACTTATATGCAGAGTACAGCATGTGAAATGCCAGGCTGGATGAAGCACAAGCTAGAATCAAGATTGCTGGGAGAAATATCAATAACCTCAGATATGCAGATGACACCACCCTTATGGCAGAAAGTGAAGAAGAACTAAAGAGCCTCTTGATAAAAGTGAAAGAGGAGAGTGAAAAAGTTGGCTTAAAGCTCAACATTCAGAAAACAAAGATCATGGCATCCGGTCCCATCACTTCATGGCAAATAGATGGGGAAACGGTGGAAACAGTGGCTGACTTTATTTTCTGGGGTCCAAAATCACTGCAGATGGTGACTGCAGCCATGAAATTAAAAGATGCTTATTCCTTGGAAGGAAAGTTATGACCAATTTAGACAGCGTATTAAAAAGCAGAGACATTATTTTGCCAACAAAGGTCCATCTAGTCAAGGCTTTGGTTTTTCCAGTGGTCATGTATGGATGTGAGAGTTGGACTATAAAGAAAGCTGAGCTCAGAAGAATTGATGCTTTTGAACTGGGGTGTTGGAGAAGACTCTTGCGTTTCCCTTGGACTGCGAGGAGATCAAACCAGTCCATCCTAAAGGAGATCAGTCCTGGGTATTCATTGGAAGGACTGATGTTGAAGCTGAAACTCCAATACTTTGGCCACCTGATGAGAAGAGCTGACTCATTGGAAAAGGCCCTGATGCTGGGAAAGATTGAAGGTGGGAGAAAGGGACGACAGAGGATGAGATGGTTGGATGGCATCACCGACTCACTGGACATGAGTTTGAGTGGACTCTGGGAGTTGGTGATGGACAGGGAGGCCTGGCGTGCTGTGGTTCATGGGGTTGCAAAGAGTTGGACACAACTGAGTGACTGAACTGAACTGAACAATACAAAATAAAAAGTTTTTTAAGAAGCAGACCCCATTCCTCACAAAACCCAGCCCTAGTGCCATCAATCTTCATTTTGCCTGCTTTTTGGCAGCTCAGCAACTGCCTCACCGCTATACTGCCCTAGGTGTTACTGATCTTGCTGAAACATGCACTTTCCTGCCTTAGTTCCTGCTTTCATGCATTCACAGATATTTACTGAGCACCTACTATGTGCTTGGTACTCAACCAGGTCCTGGGGACATGGTGGGTCATGAAGAAAAATACAGTCTCTGCCCTCATGGGGCTTTCCTGGACCAGGCCCACAGATTTGAACAAGTCCAGTGAGTGTTCCAAAGGAGAACTGGGGGCTGAGTGGGTGTGAGACAGAGGGACATACCGTAATTTGGCAAGCCGGGGAAGGCTGTTGTGAAGAAATGATGAGTTTAAGCCTAGTTTTCCATGTGCTTGCTCAGGCCACCCTGAATATCTGGTGAATGGAAGAAGCTCAAAACTGGGGACTCTGCCAACAGCAAGGTCCTACTGTACAGGGAACTATATTCAATATCCTATGATAAACCATAGTAGAAAAGAATATATGAATCACTTTGGTGTACAGCAGAAATTAACACAGCACTGGAAATTAACTATCCTTCAATAAAGTTTTTAAAAATTAAAAAAATAGAAAAACTGGGACTCTATTGTCATTGTTTAATTGCTAAGTCATATTTGATTCTTGCAACCCCATGAACTGTAGCCCTCCAGGCTCCTCTGTCCATGGGATTTTCCAGGCAAGAATAATAGATCGATTTGCCATTTTCTTCTCCACAGGAGCTTCCCAACCCAAGGATCAAACCTGGGTCTCCTACATTGGCAGGCAGATTCTTTATCCCTGAGCCACCAGAGAAGTCCAGACTATTACTAGCTGGTAATACTGCTTTGGCCAAAAAGTTCATTTGGGTCCCCGAACAAACTTTCTGGCCAACACAGTATTTTTATGTTGCTTTTCAAAATCAGAATTATAGGTAATTGCTGTTAAAAGAACCCTGAGCCCAGAGTTAAGGTCATCTTCCAGTTTAACTTTCTGTAGGCACATACCCATTTGCCTAGCATTTATTAGATGAAGAGTGTTGAGCACTTATGATGCATCAATAACTCTGAGGACTGTGGTAACGCCAGACTGAATAAAATTTGACCCCATCCTACATAATGGAAAATATTGTCTTTTCTCTGTTGATTATAATTACTTGTTTGCTCTATAACCCAAATGTATAACCCAAATGTTTCATTGTTATATTGTGTTCACGAGGGAAATTTATGAGCATACCATGAGTATATTTTTGAGTTGGTATAATTTCACTTCCTTCTTTCTCAAAACTTTTGCTATTGATAACACTGCACCAAAATTTCCCCTTCTTTTGAAAGCATGGCAGGGATATGGAAATTTCTTATATGAATGTGGAATTAGGTACAAAGAAGGAATCAGTGATTGTGATCAAGACACCTGGATTCTAGTGCCAGATCCACCCACGAATTAGCTGCATCACTTTAAGCAAATTCCTTAAATTCTGTAGACTTTGGCCCTTCTTCTGTAAAATAAAGCTGTTAAACTAACCAAAAGTCCCCTCCCCTCTTAAATTTCTATGCTTTCATGATTCTAGAGAGAATCATAAGGAAGAGAGAGTGAAACAGCTGGGACAATTAAGAAACTGTTCAGAGAAATAAAAAAAGAAAATGAGGGGAAAGGAAAATTCCAAGGACAAAGAGCCAATACAAAAAATTTAGAACAGCAGAAAGGTAGAGAATCCACCTGCTAATTCAGAAGACTTGGGTTTGATCCCTGGGTCAGGATGATGCCCTGGAGAAAGAAATGGTAACCCACTTCAGTATTCTTGCCTGGAGAATTCCATAGACACAGGAGCCTGGCAGGCTACAGTCCATAGGGTCACAAAGAGTTGGACACACGCACACGCATGAAAAGTAAAACAAGGTAAAAAGGAGGAAATGGAAGCTAAAATGTTTTCAAAGGCATTGCAAATATACATCATATGAAACTTCATTTTTAAGCCAAAGAGGAAGAAGAAGTCTGGTTATTTATATTTCTCTTACACTGAGATGAAATCTTTAGAAGTTCCTATGACTTGCCTTTCTAAGCAATTCTAAAGAAAAAAAAAAGAGCTGGTATTTTGTAGCTACTTTGAGCTCTAGTTAATACTAGTTAATACTAGTATTATATATATATATTATATATAATATATATATAATTTTATATTATATATTTATATATATAATATATATATATATATAATAACTAGTTAGTACTAGTTAATACTAGTACATAGCTGTTATTGAGTGAATAAATGGTTTTTAAGGAGAAGAGAGACAGAGAATGTTGTGGGCTAAAATGAGACAAAGTGGGGTCACACGTGAATGAATCATTCAATTTTACTGGTTCTCCTCGATTACATTTCCCGACTTCCTTCAGCCTTCCAACAAGCACAGTACAGAGGAGGGGAGAACGGCTTAGCTCACAGCCGCCTGACCCGCATGACAATGGGGCCTGTTGCAGGGTGTTGTATGAGTGGCTTACTCTGATTCTGTTGGTCCATCAGAGGCAACACTGCACAAACAGAAACGGCAGTCCCTGAGCAAACCATCACTTGGTACAGAAAGGAGGAAGGAAGCATCTCTTCTGGGCTTTTCCCATCCTCTCTGCTCCTCTCTCTCGGTCCCAATTATCTTGCTCTTGAGGTCAGAAGTAGGGTATAGCTGTCTGTCTCCTTCATCCTCTTAGGGGCTCAGAGACCTTGACAAGTTCCTTGAGTCCTCTCTCTCTCATTTTCCACATCCCTAAATAGGGGTGCTCGTGTGCATCATGTTAAGTAGACTGAGGGTGCCTACCACAGAGTCTTATGCAGAATGAATGCTCCAAAAGGTTAATCATTCTTAGAATATGTTTTCACTCCATGGACATTCTTTTTCCTTTTCAAAGAATAAGATGAATTGTTTAGAACAGAATACCACATTTTGAAAGAAGATTTCTCTGAAAAGTGCTGTTACTAGCGTTGCTGCTGCTGCTGCTGCTAAGTCGCTTCAGTCGTGTCCAACTCTGTGCGACCCCATAGACGGCAGCGCAGCAGGCTCCCCCGTCCCTGGGATTCTCCAGGCAAGAACACTGGAGTGGGTTGCCATTTCCTTCTCCAATGCATGAAAGTGAAAAGTGAAAGTGAAGTCATTCAGTCGTTTCCGACCCTCAGCGACCCCATGGACTGCAGCCTACCAGGCTTCTCCGTCCATGGGATTTTCCAGGCAAGAGTACTGGAGTGGGGTGCCATTGCCTTCTCCGGTTACTAGCGTTAGGGACAGGAATATGAAATTTCTGTAATGGAAAAGTCATACAAGATATTACAGATAGATTCCATGGGACAATAAGTGTTAAGTCATAGAATCATGAATTTTGGATTTGGGAAGAATAGAGAGCTTATTCAGAAAGGGATTCTAGGCCATTTCACCAGTAAATACGATGTTAATCTCCCTTTTGCTTTGGAGAATCATGGCTGTTGGTGGTTTTGAGTAAACTGACCCACAATAGATGTGATTAAGTTAAGATGGAGTCATACTGGAGCCCTAATCCAATGGCTGATGCCTTTATAAGAAAAGGGGCAACTGCATACAGACATACAGATCCACTTGGAAGAACATCACGTGACAATAGAGGCAGAGTTTGGAGTGATGCATCTACAAGGCAAGGGACACCAAGGATTGCCGGCCAACACCAGGAGCTAGGACAGGAAGGATTCTTCTCTAGAGCTTTCAGAGGGAGCATGTCCCTAAAGCACCTTGATTTTAGATTTAGTTTGCAAAACTGCAAGAGGATAAATTTCTGTTGCTTTAAGCCACTCGGTATGTGGTGCTTTGTTGCAACAGCCCCAAGAAACTAACACATTGACCAAATAATATTTGCTTGTCTCCTTTCTTGTCTATCAGTTCAGTTCAGTGGCTCAGTCATGTCCGACTCTTTGTGACCCCATGGACTGCAGCATGCCAGGCCTCCCTGTCCATCACCAACGCCCGGAGTTTACTCACATTCATGTCCATTGAGTTGGTGATGCCATCCAACCATCTCATCCTCTGTCGTCCCCTTCTCCTCCCGCCTTCAATCTTTCCCAGCATCAGGGTCTTTTCAAATGAGTCAGTTCTTCTCATAAGGTGGCCAAAGTATTGAAGTTTCAGCTTCAACATCAGTCCTTCCAATGAATACCCAGGACTGATCTCCTTTAGGATGGACTGGTTGGATCTCCTTGGAGTCCAAGGGACTCTCAAGAGTCTTCTCCAACACCACAGTTCAAAAGCATCAATTCTTCGGTGCTCAGCTTTCTTTATAGTCCAACTCTCACATCCATACATGACTACTGGAAAAACCATAGTCTTGACTAGGTTGGCAAAGTAATGTCTCTGCTTTTTAATACACTGTCTAGGTTGGTCATAACTTTCCTTCCAAGGAGTGTCTTTTTGTTTCATGACTATAGTCATCATCTGCAGAGATTTTGGAGCCCCAAAAATAAAGTCTGCCACTATTTCCACTGTTTCTCCATTTATTTGCCATGAAGTGATGAGACCAGATACCATGATCTTCGTTTTCTGAATGTTGAGCTTTACGCCAACTTTTTCACTCTACACTTTCACTTTCATCAAGAGGCTTTTTAGTTCCTCTTCACTTTCTGCCATAAGGGTGTTGTCATCTGCATATCTGAGGTTATTGATATTTCTCCCAGCAATCTTGATTCCAGCTTGTGCTTCTTCCAGCCCAGAGTTTCTCATGATGTGCTCTGCATATAAGTTAAATAAGCAGGGTGATAATATACAGCCTTGATGTACTCCTTTTCCTATTTGGAACCAGTCTGTTGTTCCATGTCCAGTTCTAACTGTTGCTTCCTGACCTGCATACAGATTTCTCAAGAGGCAGGTCAGGTGGTCTGGTATTCCCATCTCTTTCAGAATTTTCCACAGTTTATTGTGATCCACACAGTCAAAGGCTTTGACATAGTCGATAAAGCAGAAATAGATATTTTTCTGGAACTCTCTTGCTTTTTCAATGATCCAGCGGATGTTGGCAATTTGATCTCTGGTTCCTCTGACTTTTTTAAAACCAGCTTGAACATCTGGAAGTTCATGGTTCTCTTGTTTATAGAATAGGACTAAATCTTGCTCTCACTAGATGTGGGGTTTCTGATGGAGATAATTATCAATACTTCGTATTTTATATTAGGATATTATACATTTGGGTTGGGGAACCTTTCAGATGGCTGAGTTGGTAAGAGCCCAGGAGAAAGCGAGACGCTCTCTCTACAAGCCCTCTTTTGTGCCGCTCCATTGAGTGCAGGAGACCCTGCTGGAAGAAGACAGGCACCACAAAATCATCTGTGAAGGCTGCTGATATTTTCACCCTGCTACCTCAAAATAGGAGCTTCCCAGGTGTCGCAGTGCAAAAGAGTCTGCCTGCCAATGCAGGAGAAGCAGGTTCGATACCTCAGTCAGGAAGATCCCCTGGAGAAGGAAGTGGCAACCCACTCCAGTATTCTTGCCTGGGAAATCCCATGGACATGGAAGAGCCTGGAGGGCTACGGTCCATGGGGTCGAAAAGAGTCCGGCACAACTTAGCAACTAAACAACAACCACCGCAAAATAAAAATACATGTTTTAAGTTGCTTGGAAAATCCCATGGACGGAGGAGCCTGTTAGGCTGCAATCCATGGGGTCGCTTAGAGTCGGACACGACTGAGCGACTTCACTTTCACTTTTCACTTTCATGCATTGGAGAAAGAAATGGCAGCCCACTCCAGTGTTCTTGCCTGGAGAATCCCAGGGACAGGGGAGCCTGGTGGGCTGCTGTCTATGGGGTCGCACAGAGTCGGACACGACTGAAGTGATTTAGCATAGCATAGCATAGAGACTGCTGTGGAAAATTAAAAGTAACAATATCTTCCTTTGCCTCCTTTTTTTTTTTTTAAACTGGATTTCCCTTCTTCAAGCTTGCTTTTTATATCTTTCCCTCAAGACATCTTCTCCTTGGTAACTGGTGATAAATAATTCTTGTCCTGATGTCATTGGTGATTCCACAGCTGAGCAAAGGTATTATTTTTCCATTCTGTCAGGAACTCAGCTATTTATTTCCATTCATTCTAGACTTGTGGCTGAGAAGGATATTTTGGTTGACTACATTCCCTAACTTGTTAGGTTGTAAAGATGAGTGTTAATGAAACACACCCCTAGTACTGAGGGCTTTTTTAAAAAATGTGAAACCCTGTTTTACTATGTTAACCCCTGTTGACTTTAGGCTTTTTTTTTTTTTTTAAACATCTCTCACCACTTACATTGAGTCATATAGAACTTGGAACTGATACTAAGCCAATGACCCGAAAAGGATCTGTGGCTTAATTACATTAGTATTAGTGCTTTAACTCTCTGGTCTCACTTTCTAACTCCAAAAAAGGTTTTGTTTTGTCTGTTGAAGGAGGATTCCTCTCTCCTGGTGTTGAGAAAATTTTTCTGTGCTTACTTTCCAGCTTCAGTGCTAATCCTCCCTTAGGACATTGCTAGTATTCTTTTTCTTTGAGCCCTAAAGAGAAATATGAATAGCTATTTGGTTTTCTTTTTTTCTCCCCACATGACCCTTTGTCTTTCATTCTTTATCTGAAATGTAGGCTCTTTTTTGGCCCATCATTAACCTTTTCTCATGGGCTTTAAGAAGATGCTTTCTCACATTAGGTGCTAGTTATGCTTGAGGATTTTATGATTTTAAAAAAGTGATATTCACACTCATCTTGTCATTCACACTCTGTGCTATTTTTTAGCAGACAGCAAGCTTGTTGTTTTAGATTTAATTAATAATGGAACTGAATTTCTCAACTCTATTTTTTTCCATTTCCTCAGTGAGATACTTGTAATAGGTCTCTAAAATCATCATTTTCAATAGATACTTTCATTTATCCAATAACCTTAGAGAACTTATCACTTACGGGTGGAAGTGAAAGTTGCTCAGTTGTGTCCGACTCTTTGTGACCCCAGGGACTAAACAGTTCATGGAATTTTCCAGGCCAGAATACTGGATTGGGTAGTCTTTCCCTTCTCCAGGGGATCTTCCAGACCCAGGAATCAAACCAGGGTCTCCTGCATTGCAGGTGGATTCTTTACCAACTGAACTATGAGGGAAGCCCCATCACTTATGGGTAAGTTGTTATAAGTATCTTGTTTATATGTGTCTATATTACTTTGTATGTTTCACATTATACTTAGAGAAAAGAGTCCACATCTTTTAGGGTGACTGGATGGACCCCCAAGAATGGGAAGGGGGTGATGGGAAGAAGAGAGAAGAGTAGATAAGCTGATGATGAGCTCTTTGGCTGATATTATTAGCTGAATTGTGTCCCCTCCAAATTCTTATGCTGAAGTCTTCAGATTGTGACTGTATTTAGATACAGGACCTTTAAAGAAGTAAGTAGTCAAGGTAAAAATGAGGTTATGGGGATGGGCCCTAATCCCAAATGAGTGGTGGCATCCTTATAACAAAAGGAGATTAAGACACATACAGGGACTTCCCTGGTGGTCCAGTGGTTAAGACTTTACCTTTCACTGTAGGGGGTGAGGGTTTGATCCCCAGTCAGGGAGCTAAGATCCTACATACTTCTTGGTCAGAAAACCAAAAACATGAAACAGAAGCAACACTGTAACAAAGTCAATAAAAACTTTAAAAATGGTCCACATCAACATATCTTAAAAAAAAAAAAAAAAAAAGACACATACAGCACACAACAGAGAGAGTTGTGTAAGGATACAGCAAGAAGGCAGCCGATTGCAAGCCAAGGAGAGAGACCTCAGAAGAAATGAACCCTGACGACACTTTGAGCTTGGACTTCCAATCTCCGCAACTGAGGAAATAAATTTCTACTGTTTAAGCCACCCAGCCCGCAGTGCTTTGCTATGACAACCCGAACTACTCCTGCAGCTGGACACTGACTGCAAGGCCTTCCCTCCAGTGGAGCTCAGCTTGACGGGCAGTGGGAGGGGCTAAGGAAAAGAGCAGTGGGAGGGGCTTGGAGGAGAAGGGCAGTGGGAGGGGCTTGGAGGAGACGGGCAGTGGGAGGGGCTTGGAGGAGAAGGGCAGTGGGAGGGGCTTGGAGGAGAAGGGCAGTGGGAGGGGCTTGGAGGAGAAGGGCAGTGGGAGGGGCTTGGAGGAGACGGGCAGTGGGAGGGGCTTGGAGGAGAAGGGCAGTGGGAGGGGCTTGGAGGAGAAGGGCAGTGGGAGGGGCTTGGAGGAGAAGGGCAGTGGGAGGGGCTTGGAGGAGAAGGGCAGTGGGAGGGGCTTGGAGGAGAAGGGCAGTGGGAGGGGCTTGGAGGAGAAGGGCAGTGGGAGGGGCTGAGATGTCAATTTGGAGATCTGCTTAGAACAACCCTGAAAGCTCAATGAAGACTGTCATCATACATAGGCCAGCTTGCAGAAATGGGGCCCTCCTTGAGGGTAGAGAAAGGGAAACAGCGCAGGTAAGAAGAACATATACTAGTATACAAATACACACTCCTGGGTCTAAGGGAGAGGAGTGGCTGCAAATAGCAACCCACTCCAGTATTCTTGCCTGGAAAATCCCATGGACTGAGGAGCCTGGTAGGCTAAAGTCCCTGGGGTCCGCAAAGAGTCGGACAACACTGAGCGACTTCACTTTCACTTTCACTTTCACTTTCCATGGTGGTTCAGTGGTAAAGAATCCGCCTGACAATGCAGGGGACTCAGGTTCAATCTCCAGGTCGGGAAGATCCCCTGGAGAGGGAAATGGCAGCCCACAATCTCTCTGTCCATAGACAGAGGAGCCTGGCGGGCTGCAGTCCATGGGTTGGCAAAGAGTCGAACACGACTGAGTGACTAAACAACAATAAATTGGTTGCTGTCATACTCGAGTCCCTGATGACGGATGACTTTCCTAAGGAGTAAATAAATCTCGACTTTCTAAAAATAGAAGGAAACAATACAATTAATTTGCACAGGCTTCTGTTACTCTCTGTATAGCTCTTTCTTAGTGATATGCGGAATCAGTATATTAAAAGGAACAGTAAAAGAAAATCAAGCCGTCCCAAAGAAACCTGTAAATCTTCCTTGGGTAAGTGCACTTGGTTCAACAGCGTCCCTCTCTCCTCCAAATTCACATCCAGGAGGAACCTGTGAACGTGACCTTATTTGGAAACAGAGCTTTTGGCAGATATAACTAGTTGTTAAGATGATGTCATAGTGAGTTACAATGGGCCCTAAATCCCATACGACTGGAGTCCTTATAAGAGGAGAAGAACTGAGAGAGACACAAAGAAGTGGAGCGGGAAAGGCCATGTGACAGCAGGGGCAGAGACTTGGACTCCTGTAGCTGCAAGCCAAGAAATGTCAAGGATTGCTGGAAGTCACCAGAAGCTTCGAAGGCACAAGGAAGGATGCACTTCCAAGCCTCTAGACAGCATGTAGACCTGCCAACATCTGGATTTTGGACTCCTAACATCAGGAGAGATGGATTTCTATTGTTTTAAACCTCCTAATTTGTGGGACCTGATTACAGCAGCATCAGGAAACGGATACAGAAGGTGAGTAGGGCAGAGACAAGCATAGCGATTGACAAGTGCTTGATGGCTTGAAAGTATCCTACAGGTCCCAGTGAGAAACTTCACACCTGTAGTGCGTATTGTATATGTGGGAAAGTGTCTAGCACAGACCCTCAGAAATAGCTCTCCCCTTCCTTTCATCACGTAAATATGGTAAATGAAAACTGCAGATTGATGTTCCGTGAGGACACCTTGAGGGTATCCATTGTCTCAAATAAGATAACACATGTAAAGAATTTTAGGGGCTTCCTTTGGTGACTCAGTGGTAAAGGATCCACCTGCCAATGCAGGGGACATATATTTGATTCCTGATCCGGGAAGATCCCACAGGCCTCAGAGCAACTAAGCCCATGTCCCGACTATTGAGCCTGTGTTCTAGAGCCTGGGAACCACAACTGCTGGGCCCACATGCCACAAATACTGAAGCCCGCATGTCCTTGAACCTGTGCTCTGGAACAAGAGAAGCCACTGTGGTGAGAAGCCTAAGCAATGAAGAGTAGCCCTCACTCCCCGCAACTAGAGAAAGCCTGTGCAGCAACAAAGACCCAGCACAGCCAAAACACAAGTAAATTTTTTTTTAAAGAATTTTAGAATCAGAATGCTTCACAAACTGGGAGGTGATTATTGCACTTCCGGCATAAAGAATCTTCTACATTCTCATATAGAATAGCTGCTTTGGGATGTAAAATCTGCTAACTTTTGAGAGAAATCTTTCCCTTTATGAGAAGAATTATCATTTAGCAAAAGGTATAGAAATGGAAGTATTTGGGACTGTACTGTTTTCTTACATCTTTCAGATGTAAATTTGAAATATGAAGCCCTGGTTTTAAAGTTTAGTGTACGATATGCTTGTCTTTTCTGCCAAAAGCAATTGTGTAAAGATGAGTGAGGTATATATTTGAAGTTGGTTGTGAATGAAATAGCATCATCCCTAGGTAGGGAATTAGAGAAAGGCTAGGCGGTGTGGTGGGACTCATGCTGGATTAGAAAATCCAAGGTTGGTTTCTGTGAAGCCTGATGTTGAAATGTGCTGCCTGATCGTATGGCAAACTGCTGCAGCTCGCTGAGGCTTCATTTAGTTCAGTTCAGTTCAGTTCAGTCGCTCAGTTATGTCCAACTCTTTTCGACCCCATGGACTGCAGCACACCAGGCTTCCCTGTCCATCACCAACTCCCAGAGCTTGCTCAAACTCATGTCCATCAAGTTGCTGATGCCATCCTACCATTTCATCCTCTGTCATCCCCTTCTCCTCCCGCCTTCAATCTTTCCCAGCATCAGGGTCTTTACCAGTGAGTCAGTTCTTTGCATCAGGTGGCCAAAATACTGGAGTTTCAGCATCAGTCCTTCCAATGAATATTGAGGATTGATTTCCTTTAGGATGGACTGGTTGGGTTTCCTTGCAGTCCAAGGGACTCTCAAGAGTCTTCTCTAACACCACAGTTCAAAAACATCAACTCTTCGGCGCTCAGCTTTCTTTATTAGGCTAGGTGATTGCTAGAGCTCCCTGTCATTCCACCACTGAGTGGGGAAGGGTCTGGCCATTGTAATGGGTTGAATGTGTGTGTGTGCTCAGTTACTAAGTTGTGTTCGACTCTTTTGCGACCCGTGGACTGTAGCCTGCCAGGCTCCTCTGTCTATGGAATTTCCCAGGCAAGAATAGTAGAGTGGGTTGCCATTTCCTTCTCCAGGGGATCTTCCTGACCCAGGAATGGAATCCATGTCCTCTGCATTGTGAAAGTAAAAGTGAAAGTCGCTTAGTTGTCCAGACTCTTTGCGACCCTGTGGACTATACAGATCATGGAATTCTCCAAACCAGAATACTGGAGTGGGTAGCCTTTTCCTTCTCCAGGGGATCTTCCCAACCCAGGGATTGAACCCAAGTCTCTTGCATTGCAGGCGGATTCTTTGCCAGCTGAGCCACCAGGGAAGCCCAAGAATACTGGAGTGGGTAGCCTATCCCTTCTCCAGGGGATCTTCCTGACCCAGGAATTGAACCAGGGTCTCCTGCACTGCAGGCAGATTCTTTACCAACTGAGCTATCAGGGAAGCCCCTCCTCTGCATTGGCAGGTGGAAGGCAGGCGACAGACCCTCAAAAATGGGAGAGATGGAAAGGAGGGAACAGGTAGTGTCCATTCAGAGTATTCCCTGAAGGCCTAAACTGAGAGGCCTTGCCCTACCCACCCCAACCTTGAGTGGCAGGAGGACTAGACCAAGTTAGATGAAGGCAAGGCTTCCGGCCTTACTGCTGGACCGCTTTAGGTTGCTCCTCCGACATTTCTGTAAAAGCTCAGTCTAAACCTCTGTAGCCAGCTATACCACAACAAACGCAATCACATGTATGCTATCAAGAAGGAGGTTGAGGTAGATCTTAAAAGTTCTCATCATGGGACTTCCCTGTTGGGAAGGATAGATGTGATTGCATTTGTTGTTATTCAGTCACTAAGTCATGCCCAACTCTTTGCAATCCCATGGACTGCAGTCCGAGAGGCTCCTCTGTCCTCCACTGTCTCCCGGAGTTTGCTCAGATTCAGGTGAGTTGAGTCAGTGATGCTACCTAACCACCTAAATGTGACCAGGATAGGAGCCTTAATTACATCTCAAGATATCCTATCATACATTCAAAGACACTTTTCTGTATACAGTAACATTTGCAAGTTCCAGGGATTAGGCCCTGACATCTGATATCGGTATAGCTGGCTACAGGGGTTTAGACTGAGCTTTTACAGAAATGTCGGATAAGCAACCTAAAGCGGTCCAGCAGTAGGGCTGGAAGCCTTGCCTGGAAGACTTGCCTTCATCTAACTTAGTCTAGTCCTTCTGCCACTCAAGGTTGGGGTGGGTAGGTCAAGGCCTCTCAGTTTAGGCCTTCAGAGAATACTCTGAATGGACACTACCTGTTCCCTCCTTTCCATCTCTCCCATTTTTGAGAGTCTGCTGCCTGCCTTTCTTTCTTTACTTTTTATATTTATTTGTTTCTTCTGGCTGCACTGAGTCATTGTTGTGGCATGCAGGATCGTTAGTTGCGGGATTTGAACTCTTAGCTGCAGCACGTGAGATCTACTTCCCTGACCAGGGATTGAACCAAGGCCCCCTGCGTTGGGAAAATGGAGTCTTAGCCACTGGACCATCAGGGAAGTCCCCTGTCTTCCTTTGCTTTCCCTCCTGTCTGATGTCTCCCAGCTCCAGTTTTGAAAATTTCAACCCTTTCAACAGATTAGGACCTACACTATCTCCCCAAATACCCATCACTTCAGGTTTCATCCTGTTGTGACTTAGAATGTTCTTCTGTTGGCTCTGGGTTGTGTTTGGGGGGCTGGTGGGGAGTGAGCCTGGGTGCCTGTGAACCGGGGGAGGACCTGGTGCCTTGCTTGCTTCCAGGGATTTCCTTGACCAGGTGTTGTGTGACCAGGTTCCTTCTGAATTCCACAAAGTGAAGTACACCTGGCACATGGAGTGTTATGTTTCTTCCAAAGACAGTCTAGTCTAATATCACAAGATGAAAACAATTTCTTCCTATTAATAGTACTTCGGGACCCACTCCCGGAACATCTGCAACCCTAGCATTATTGAATGAAAGACTTCTTCCTAGCTCTATTTTCACGATAAGGGCTCCACATTTAACTGGGAATAGCTCTCTCTGAGTCATTTGGGATGAATGGTACTATCCTTGAACATACTGTTTCTGATCTCTAAATTTATCTCTTGATAGAAGTGTGTGTGTGTTAACAGCTACACAACTGTTAGTGGATTAGAGAATTAAGGGTGGGACTTTGCTGGACTTGGGGAACGAAGATCCTGCATGCCACATGGCATAGCCAAAAAACAAGAAAAAAAAAGAGAGAGAGAGAGAGATTTAGGAGTAACAGAAAGTATATCCAAATTTAGAAAGAGGGGAGGGGCTACAGTGACGCAAGAGAATGACCAAAGGGGGAAAGGCAAATCAAGAGATGACAAAGAGCAGGCCCCGAATTCTCCTGGGATGTAGAGCATAGAACATTCTTTTATGCTACTGTTGGGATCATGGTTTGTGGCACCGGAAGCTTTTCAACATATGGAGCTTCCTCTTTATAAAGAAGAATACAAAATAATGAATACAGAATTATGCAGAGGGCTTTGGATGAAATCCAAAAGTCCAGAAAAGTGAAAGTGAAGTCGCTCAGTCATGTCCAACTCTTTGAAACCCCACGGACTGTAGCCTACCAGGCTCCTCTGTCCATGGGATGTTCCAGCAAGGGTACTGGAGTGGGTTGCCATTTCCTTCTCCAGGGGATCTTTTCAACCCAGGGATTGAATCCCGGTCTCGCGAATTGCAGGCAGATGCTTTACCATCTGAGCCACCAGGAAAGCCCCCAAAGTCCTGAAGCTTAATGTAAAATAAGTAAGCATCCAAGATATATTATACAGTACAAGGAAACAGAGCCATTATTTTGGAATAACTTAAACGGAATATTAAAACAAACAAAAGTCCCGAAGCTTAAGTTTTATTAGCTCTAAGGCAGATCCTCTGTCTCTGGTGGGGAATTGTATGGTTAGGTCATGACAGATGGCTGTTCTCTTGCTCCATGTACATGTCCCGCTTGACTAGGTCCTGCTTCTCTCATGTGATTATCCAATCCTCTTAATTTTAGGACTTAATTGGAACTGTCTACATGCTTGCCCCTGCTGCAGCCATTGGTTTGCCTGGTAACTGATAAACCTACCTGACATCAATCCTATATATATATACTGAATCATACATACTAACATATTTCATCTTTAGTATATATTAATATATGGGCTTCACAGGTGGTGCAGTGGTAAAGAATCTGCCTGCCAAAGCAGGAGACACAGGAGACTCGGGTTCCATCTCTGGGTTGGGAAGATCCCTTGGGGAGGGAAATGGGAACCTACTCCAGTATTCTTGCCTGTATATTCTCATGGACAGAGGAGGTTGGTAGACAGAGGAGCTTGGTAGTAGGGCTACGGTCCGTGGGGTGGCAGAGTTGGCCATGACTGAGCACAGACACATGTATGTTAATATATACATAGTAGGTATATCATATATGTGTTAAAATATATGTAATATGTTAGAAATCTCTCAGGTTGAGGTCTAGAGGGAAAAACTTTACACATAAAGTACATTTTAAAAAAGTTATACAGTAAGAATTCTTTAACACTTTATAGCTTAGGACACTGTTTCAAAGACGAATTCCCTTAATCCTGACAATAAACTTGTGAAGAAAGTTATATATATTTTTTATTAATTTATTTTTAATTTGAGGCTAATTGCTTACAATATTTTGTTGGTTTCTGCCATACAGCAATAGGAATCAGCCATAGGTATATATATGTTCCCTCCCTCCTACCTCCCACCCCACCCCACCCCTCTATGTTGTCATAGAGCATCAGATTTGAGCTCCCTGCTTCATACAGCAAATTCCCACTGGCTATCTGTTTACATATGGTAATGTATATGCTTCTGTGTTACTCTCAATTTGTCTTATGACAGTTTTATATTTTATCTCCAGTCTACATAAGGGAAATTGACTTGGAGAGCTGGGAGATTTGCCCAAGTACATCAGGCTTCCATTAATAGGGGTAGTGGGCAGGGACCTAGGGCTCTGCTAGCTATCTGTTGGGGCTAGGGTGGGGGTGAGGATAGAGAGAACGATGCAGGAGAGTTCATCTAAACTGCCTGCCTCCTGACACGGATCCTTCCTTTCTGTGTCTCTCCATCCCTTTGGACTTCTCAGTTCCAAGCTGGACAGACAGAACAGTAAGTAATTTGCTCCAAATAGGCCAGGTCGGCAGAAAACAAGGGGCTGGTGTTGCTTTAGGGAATGCCTTCAGATCCAGAGCTTGTCCATCTCTGCAGGCAGAGTTCCCCGAACCTTGCTCTCCTCCTCTGAGACAGACTTCCAAACATGAAATCACAACAGAAAGTCCAGATATTAGTCAGTGGCCTTTAAATGTAAAAGCCCCAGATAAAATTGCTTATGGGCCATGATTTTTTCCCATCCAAAATAGAAATAGTTTTACAGAATCCCAAGGGGGAAATAGGCCCACGCAGAAGTGATGGCATAGACTTGTTAGTGTCTGAGTGGCCCCAGCCTGTCCCCTCTTTCCCACAGCTGGAGAGCTAGCCAGTTTAGCCTTCTATTTTTCCCCCCTCTCCCACCCTCCAAGGAGGGCCAGACCTCTCTATGGAAAATAAGCCTGAGTCACCCTGTGAGCATGCTCAGTTGCTCAGTCATGTCCTACTCTTTGCAAGCCCACAGACTGTGTAGTCCGTCAGGCTTCTCTGCCCATGGAATGCTCCAGGCAAGAAGCGTGGGTTGCCATTCCCTTCTCCAGGGGATTGTCCTGACCCAGGGATCGAACCCAAGTTGCCTGCATTGCAGTAGGATTCTTGACCATCTGAGCATGCGCCTCATTAAAAACATTACCTTGGAGACTCTGCAAATCACATTGTATTATTCGCTGCCCCACTCTCCAACCCTACATACCCCTCACTCCCTACGCTCATCCAGTTGGGAGCAGCCCAAACACCTTTTCCCCCAACACACACCCTTCACTGTGTTTCTGCAGGCTCTTTGAAGAATTAATGTAAAATTCAGGGTAAAGAATGGAGTAGTATTAGGAAAATCCAAACCCTCAATTTCCTTGTCACTAGTGCTGCTCTCATGAAAAGGTGAAACACTGTGAATGGCTATTATTTAACCAGCAGAAGAAACAATGGGTTGAAAATGCACTGGGCGGCTTTTCCAAAGGTGTACCAAATTTCTACAGTCTACAGTCCATGGGGTCGCAAAGAGTCGGACACGACTAAGCACACACACACAATTCTACCTCTACCCCACCCCCAGCCCCGTTGCCATTGCTTTCCCGTGCAGCACAAAGCCTTCTCTGAAAAACCTTTAAAATGACTGTCTAACAGGAGGCATTATTGACAGTCGTTACTGATTTACAATGGTAAAGGCCCCAACAGGCCATCAGCTTGAGAATTACAATTGGCAGAGGATGGACAAGCCACAACTATTGCTGTGGTTTAAGAAAAGGTGCTAAAGGAAAAACTCTTCCTTATATTCTATTTAAAAGTGGATACAGGGCAGAAAAAGGGCTTATATACTTAACTACAGCTCACTTTGACAGCATTTAAGGTGTTAGGAAAACTCAAAAATATTAAGTAGCGTGTGTAGAATAAAAAGAGCTATGCCCTGGATTCCTGACTTGTCAAGGCAAAAGGTTCTAAATCCTTAGGTAATAAGTTACCTAAAAATACGTTTTTGTGTGCGGTGGAAGAATATGTTTTAGACACACACATATTTAACTCTGTATTTTAATTTGAGGCATTAAAAACACATTAAAAAAATCAAAAGAATATACAGAAATATAAAGTGAAAATTAAGTTTCTATTCTCCTTCAGGCCATTCCTGAGTGTCCCCCCTCCAACCCCTATTCCCATTCCTCAGAGGTAATCACACTTCCTGTGTTTTGTTTCAGAATGTTTTGGGCTTATAAAAACATAATCTCTCTCCCACTCTCCCCATTAAAAGCCCAAATGGGATACATTCAAGTCTCTCTTCAACTTGGACCTTTTCTATTTAACAGTATCCTTTTTTTTTTTAAATTAGCTTATTTAGAACTCTCTAATTTTTAAGCTATTTTTAAAATTGAAAAATAAATGCATAACAGAGAGGAAGTGAGAGACAGCTGTTTTTGGACAAATATGAAATTATCACTGTAGAAGGCTAATTTTCTTTCCTCTGGAAGGAGAAAGACGAGATACAGAAAACACATTCCATTCCCTCCCCCCACCACCCCGCCAACTCGCCCCCCACCCACCCACCCCCGCCCCACCTCTCTCACACACACACACACACACACACACACACACACGCAAAAGCATCATCACTGGTTTAAACAATAATTTGGGTCCTTGACAAGTTTGTCAGACTGTGCAACTAAAAAGCCAGAACTTATTAACCCCCAAAGTATAACAATGGAGGAGAGATGATCTTCTCTTTTAAACAACAGTATCTCTCATTTAGACCAATGTTAACTGTTTCCAGAGGGACTTCAGGGACTTTCTTCCGGTGCTTCTCAAATGAACAATATTCAGTTCAGTTCACTTCATTTCAGTCACTCAGTCATGTCCAACTCTTTGCAACCCCATGAATTGCAGCACGCCAGGCCTCCCTGTCCATCACCAACTCCTGGAGTTCACCCAAACTCATGTCCATCGAGTTAGCGATGCCATCCAGCCATCTCATCCTCTGTCGTCCCCTTTTCCTCCTGCCCCCAATCCCTCCCAGCATCAGTCTTTTCCAATGAGTCGACTCTTCGCATGAGGTGGCCAGCGTATTGGAGTTTCAGCTTTAGCATCAGTCCTTCCAATGAACACCCAGGACTGATCTCCTTTAGGATGGACTGGTTGGATCTCCTTGCAGTCTAAGGGACTCTCAAGAGTCTTCTCCAACACCACAGTTCAAAAGCATCAATTCCTTGGCACTCAGCTTTCTTGACAGTCCAACTCTCACATCCATACATGAGCACTGGAAAAACCATAGCCTCGACTACATGGACCTTTGTTGGCAAAGTAATGTCGCTGCTTTTGAATATGCTATCTAGGTTGGTTGTAACTTTCCTTCCAAGGAGTAAGCGTCTTTTATTACATATGTTAAAGTTCCAAAATGGTTGTTACAATTTCCAGTTGTCCTTCATAAAGTTATGGGAGGAGATATGGCAGTCAAATCCAGGAAACATTGGTGATGATTGGTTAAATGTGAAAACTTGGCTTGTGAGTATCTTAGGCTCTTAATGGTCCCAAATGCTGACTGAAGAAATCAGCAGTCTCCTGACAGGCAGAATATACATTTAACAAATATATATCTTCTCTGGAAGAAATCTCATGTACAAATAAGACTGAAGAATGTTCTTGTAGACAAATAGCATACAAGACTGTAGACAAGTAGACAGAAGATGATGTTAAAAGCCCAATTTCACCATAGGACACTAGAATATGAGAACCCCCAAATCTCAGAAACAGTAAATGTGAGAATGAAAGACAAATCAATAATCACAGTTGAGTCATTTACCATTATTATTTGGGTAAGTTTAACTATGTGGACACATGACCTCACATTCACTGATTTTAAGGCCAGAAGAACACTCAGTGATCATCTCTTTTAAAAAAGTAAGGAAACCTATGCTATAATACAGAACAGGCTAGAACCTAACTTCCTAGTGGACATACTTAAATTAGTATAAATGTATGATACATGTAAAGATACATAATACACATGATGGTTATTCATTTTTAAAAAATAGCATCACATGAACCTTCTACCATAAACTGGGTGGCATCCTTCAAGTGCAGGAAGGTCTTGAATTAGGAAGTTGGAGGAGAGTGATGAAGGATGGGGAGACCAGCCAGGTCTGGTAGAGTTGGGAGCACCTGGCAGGTAAGCAGTATCTGAAGTTCAGGAAGTCTCTAGTGGACAAGGCAAGGCATCTGTGGCCAGAAACTGAGGGACAACATGAGAGACACAGTGTTTACTCTTTCCACTCACTCTGCTTGGCCAGGCCCTGCTACCAGGCCCAGGCTCCAGCTACCCCAAAGTCAAGCATGCTTTCAGAGTGAGAAGAAGAGAGCCATGTGTATCTGCGTCAGATAGATTCCAGGAGCATCTTCAGCTTCTCTCTCTCTCTTAAGAGCTCTGCTTGTTAAACCTGGATTTACATACAGGTCATAAACCCCATTCCTGGGTATTAGTTGATAACTGACAGGTGTGTTCTACTAAGCTGCTGTCAGGCAGATTTTTTCCAATTAATTTCATTTAAAACAGTGGTGCTTAATCCTGGCTACGCATCAGAATACTCTGGGGAGCTTAGAGAAAGAAAATACTGCTGCCAGAGCCCATCTCAACTAAATTCTGCTTTAATTGTTCTGAGATCCATTGGTAAATTTGAAAAACTCCTTAGGTGATTCTAATAAGTAGCCAGGGCTGGAATCACTGATTTAAAACATCAGAGAAAGTTTCAATCAACTAATCAATTGACTCAAAATGGTTACAGTAGCATTATTTTCTTCACATCTGGCAATATGATTAAAAAAATAATGAAGTAATTTGCAGAACATCCTGTCTTCTTAAGACTTTCTCACTATCTATTCCTTGTTGCTAATGAATGTCCACACATGACCGAATTCAATAATAAATCTGACACTGATGGTCCCACCGAATCTTCACCATCTTACTGCCATTATCTTCTTTGTCCAACTCATCTCATTTGCCATAGTAATCATTCCTTTTGACCTGCAGGCTGAACTGTTTGGGCAGTCCAAAAGGCATAGTACTTATCAGAGATTCCAGGAGAGTTTGTCATCCTGGGACTTTCTGTGCTGTGAAAATTCAACAGAGAAATCAGTGTGGACTGGAATAATTAGTAATCTGGAACTCCTTCCTACTTTTGGGGCCTCTCACTTTTATCTGCTGCTGCTACTGCTAAGTCACCTCAGTCGTGTCCGACTCTTTGCGACCCAATGGACGGCAGCCCACCAGGCTCCCCAGTCCCTGGGATTCTCCAGGCAAGAACACTGGAGTGGGTTGCCATTTCCTTCTCCAATGCATGAAAGTGAAAAGTGAAAGTGAAGTCGCTCAGTCGTGTCCGACCCTCAGCGACCCCATGGACTGCAGGCTTCCAGGCTCCTTCGTCCATGGGACCCTCCAGGCAAGAGCACTGGAGTGGGGTGCCACTGCCCTCTCACTTTTATCTAGCAGAAGGTTAAAAGAATTGCCTTTCTCTTCTACCTTTTGTTGTTTTACTTGTTTTTTCCTTCTTCCTTTCTAAGGCATTAGAAAAGGCAGGAGATAGACCTAGAAAGACTCACTGACTCATAAAACTGTCTTTTAGTTCAGCACCATCTGAGACCAAGACATCTTCCCAAGATCACACAGCTAGATCACCCCTAGAGTGGGACATGGAACTGGGGACCTGACTCCCAAGCCCCATTCTGTTCAATAGACCACCTGGCCTTTCAAGAGAGATCAGATATTTGGGAGGGTCTCCATCTTCCACAAGATGTTCTCCAGACATCTCATCCCTGTCAAAATAGACCCCTTTTATTTCCTTGACATTAAGTCTTCTTACATGCATCCTTCTTAATTCGGGACATGATAGCTTATGAACTTTGCTCTCTTCCGCCTCGTTATTAGAGCCCTGTTTAGTATTCTTGCCTGGAGAATCCCAGGGACAGAGGAGCCTGGTAGGCTGCTGTCTATGGGGTCGCACCGAGTCGGACACAACTGAAGCGACTTAGCAGCAGCAGCAGCTGCTAATACTTAATTTCTATTGTTACATGCTTCTTCTTGATTTGCATTTATTGAATGTTTGCTGTTGTCAAATGTCACAAGGTTCTAAGAGGAAATTCCAAAAGAGAAGACGCTCCCGCTCGGAGGAGGAGAGTCTGGTTCAGGATAGACCCCTGCAGCCAGCCCCATGGGTTGCATTTCCCAGCTCTCCTAAGTCTGGGTCTCTGCGGGCAGCTCAGGCCCGGGAACGAGGGGATTTCAGGCTGTATTTGGGGATTCGGCCTGGCTTTTCTCAGAGCTGGTGAAAGTAACAAATAACCGGACGCATAGGAAGGAGAGGAGGTCCCAGGAGGGGGCTTCTGCCCCAAAGGCCGCAGAGCAGCTGCGCCGCCAGACTCAACCAGGCCGGAGGTTCTGACCGTACCAGCCAGGGGAGGGAAAGAGGGCCCGCCAGGGGCGGGGCTTGAGAGGAGCTGTAGGAGAAGGGGGCTGCCCGGAGGGGAGAGAAAAGGCAGGAGGAAGAGCCTCGAGGGAGGAACCAGGAGGAGAAAGCCAGAAGAAGCCAGTGAAAAAGGCCGCGGGAAAGGGCAGCAAGAGGAACCGAAAGGTGAACCAGGCGAAAGGGGCGGGAAAGAAACGGGGAGGGGGCGGAGCCTGGGGGAAGTAGGGGGAGTGGCCGGGAAGGGGTGGGGCGAGGAGGAGCCAGGGGAGGTGCCGGGGGCGGGGCCGGGAAAGGGGCGGAGCCGGGGAGAGGCCTCCAAGGCCGCCGCCGCCGCCGCCGGGGCGCGTTCTCCTCCCGCGGGTCGGGCTGCCGGGGCGCTTCCTCAGCCGCCGCTCCCTGAAGCGCGCGGGCTCAGGCGGCCCCGGCCGACGAAGACTGCCCGCGCGAGCCGCCGCCGCCGAGCCGCGGGCGCACCGGAGCCGCCGCCTCCTCCCTCGGCGTCCGGGGCCGGCATGGAGCTCTTCCAAGCTAAGGACCACTACATCCTGCAGCAGGGCGAGCGCGCGCTGTGGTGCAGCCGCCGCGACGGCGGCCTCCAGCTCCGACCGGGTGAGGCTGGCGGCGGGGGTCGCCCTGGGCGGGTTGTGGGGGGCCGGTGAGGGGGCGCGGCCGGGCCCCTCAGCCGGAGGCTGCGGATCGGGCGCCGCCTGCGGCCGTGTCGGGCGGGGCGGGCGCGAGCGAGGGCGCGAGATCTGTCATTATTTCCTGAGGGGAGGGAGCGCTCGCCGGGCCCCTGCCCCTCCGCGGGGGACAAAGGGCCGGCGACCCTCGTCCCTCCGAGCGCGCTTCCGCGTCGAGATCCGCTCCGCTGTCCGGAGAGAGGGGAACCTGGGTCGAGGCGCCCGCAGTCGGGATCGGGCCGGCGCCCACCAGAAAGTTCGGGTGAGGTGCGCCTGGCTTTAAAGGCCGCCTCCTCTCTGGAGTGCCCTCTGACCCTCCTTCCGGGCAAGTTCTGGGTTCGAATCCCGGTCGCGCCAGTTTCCGTAGAAAGTCCTGCCGGAGCTTCAGTCCCTGTTAACATCTCTGTGTTTCTGGTCCCTTATCATTATGGGCATGGCTTCATTCTGATTACCTCATAAGCACCTGATTTACAGCACCTTTAAAAAAATTTTTAGTATTACAATTAACCTGTAATGTTCAACTTTTAATGTTTATGTGTGACTCAGTATTGTGCGACAGTCTCGTGGGTCGGTGTTTCGGTGTCGTGTAAGCTGTCACGAGATGCCTCACTCTACAACATTAGTTTGCGTTAGGAAAACTAGGTCACAGTGGTGAGTTAAGCAGGACAGTCCCTGCCCTCAGAGAGCTGACAGTCCAGGGGGCGGTTCTCTGGAGGGGCTCGGTAGCCCCTCCCCGTTGAGGTTGCGGGTCCTTTTTCCTAATCACCGCAGAGATCTTTCCTTTTAGGAGATGTGCGAGAATAGAGTTCTTTAAGGAAATCGCGAGAGCATTTCGAGTTTACCTGTAATTCTTGTGTGTAATCTAGACAAAGAATTACGTGGTATGAATTGAAAAGTATGAAAGGTACAAATCAACCTTTTGTATATATCATAGCAGTTACCGTATATAGGAGCGTTTCCAAGGATCTGATCCCTTATTATTCCCAATCCTCACAACAACCTTACCAGGCAGGTGGTGGTATCCTCATTTTCAAGTGAGGAGACAGGTGTGAAAGGTTGAGTAACTTGCTGGAGGTCACAGAGAGGAGAATTGGCCCCCAAGACACTTGCTGACCGGTTCTACTACTTGTCTTGGAAGCTCTTGTGGTTGATTTGCTAGAGCAGTGAAGGAGAACTTAGCTGTCCGCCCCCCCCCCCCCCCCCCCCCGTTTTGGGGTGTATTTTCTTGCTGTTACATTTTATTTCCTCAATTCAGAATGAAAGATAAACTACTGCACCCAGATAAAGTTCTTGATAATCTTGAGACAGACGGTGTTATAGATAGGCTAATTTTGGCCAGTCTCCAGTCATTCTTTTCTGTTTTTCCTGATTTGATCATTTGCCTGGTCTTTCCCCCCCATCCCTGCCCCCAATGTTTGGGGAAGGCTTCAAGTGCAAACTGAGGGAAGGTAGATTGCAAAATTCCCTAGGCTGCCAAAGAGCCAGCTCTTTGGATTCTAAGAGCTTAAAATTAACTATTTCAGCTGGATAGAACTTGACATCATCTTTAACTCACTTCTGCACTTCATTTCCTCAGCTATAAAATGAGAGTTTGACTTTTTTGGTCTTTGTACATAATGAAACGTTTTTGAAACAATGCCAGTTTAAGTGTTTGTTCGGTATACCTCTTTGAGGACGAGAATTGATGTGTTTCATGGAAAACACTCAGGAAATCTCTAGGTCACTTGTGTGTCAGTATAGTGAATTGAGGCAGATAGGAATAGAGGTGGGCGGCGTTGTCTCCATTTCTGGGGCTACTCTCTCCTTTTCTCTCAGCCCCTAAGATTTATAGAGATGAACCAGACTGGTGGAATTACGTGAAAGGAGATAAGTCCTCTAAATAGATGACTTTAAGTGAATTATTTGTCATTCTGTTTGGTTTGTGTTCATTTCTTGTACACAGAAACCTGTCCAGTCCTAATAGCTTTAGGGATAAGTTGCTTCCCTCAAGTGAAGTAAGTCAGCCCTCTTCCAGGGTTTCCTTGGTGGTTCAGATGGTAAAGAATCTGCCCCCAATGTGGGAGACCTGGGTTTGATCCCTGGGTCGGGAAGATCCCACAGAGAAGGAAATGGCTACCCACTTCGTTATTCTTGCCTGGAGAATCCCATGGACAGAGGAGCCTGGCGGGCTACAGTCCATGGGATTGCAAAGAGTCCGACACGATTGAGCAACAAATGCTGATACTGATTAGGGATAAGTTGCTCCCCTCAAGTGAAGTAAGTCTACCCTTATAGGGTGCTGGCTAGTAGCTTACCTTTCTAGCGGAAGAATACTTAAACCCATATTTCTGAGCTGAGGAAGCTCAAACGGGCTATAGGCTTAAGACTTTAAGGAAAATTAAGGGAAACCTGGGCCTAGATTTTGAATTAAGCTATGTATTTTGAGTTACCATTTATGTATCCAAAGTCCCTATCAGAAGGCAAATTAACTTTTTTCTGAGTAAATTGGTTGCAGTCTTGGCAATTAGGTTTATCTCACTTCTTAGGATATAGCCAACCACAGACTAAAGTAGACCAGAAATACAGAGGAAGGAAGAGGCCATTATCTTACAGAAAAGCCTGTTTTGATCTTCGGGTGTTCAAGTACATATAGCAAGCAAATAAAGAACCTCATGCTCTTGACTTTAAATAGTTTATCCTAACTAGTACTCAAGAGCCTTTCTAAAGAATGACTGAAGAATAATGAGCCAGCTCATTGGAAAAGACCCTGATGCTGGGAAAGAGTGAAGGCAAAAGGAGATGGGGTCGGCAGAGGGTGAGATAGTTGGATGGAATCACTGAATCAATGGAGACGAGTTTGAGCAAACTCTGGGAGATAGTAGAGGACAGAGGAGCCTAGTGTGTTGCAGTCCATGGGGTTGCAAAGAGTTGGACATGACTTAGCAACTGTACAACAACTACAAAATGGAATAATGGCTTTTTAATTGTTATCAGATCTCTGTACACTAACTTAAAATTCTCCATTTTATTGGATCATTTCCCTCTGCTTTTACAGCTAGTTTTGCTGTTGTTTGTAATTAAAGCATTTATGATCTTTCATAGTTTCTTATTGATTATTCAACTGAATATATTACTAGCCAGCTCCCTTTTGTTTCTAAAGGGCAGTATCATAAAACCAAAAGAGCCTGTGAACATTGTGGTTTTTATGTTTGTGGCTATTGAACAACCTGAAACAGTACTCTTTTCTAGTGGTATCAGACGGATCATTATTGATACTTAAGGTTAAAATGACCATTTTCTTAGCTTCGAATGTTTGTTACTGTTGGTCTCTTTTCCTTATTTTGTAGGATCCAGTTTGGATGCCACCCCTTCTCTGTGCTCACCACACTCTGCATTCCTGGGGCAGAATTATTGGTCACCTTTTTGTGTTTCCAGGTGTTTTATACACTTGGTACACATTTTGTTTGTAGCTCTTAACTGCTTCATATGAAAATAGTTTTCTTCTTCCCCAGTGGACAGAGCATTCCTCAAGCAAGGACTTTATTCTGCTTATCTTGGTATCTCTGAGCTTGAGTGTTAGGACACAGAAGGCATTTTTGGTTGAGTTGAACTGAGTTAAATTAAGTCCAGGTTTTCTCTCAGTAATATCATTGTCATAAATATAGGATATCGTGTTATACTCAGTCATTTCAGGGACTATTTTGAATATCTTCTAACTGGGGTGGAAAATCTCTGTCCAGCTGAATAAGGACATAAATGTGAGGAAAGATGCATTTCAGCTTGTGATGTTTTTCTGATTTAATGTCACTTAGAAAAATTCTTTGTCATGGTATTCCTTATTTTCTTCTTTAATGTTGTTTACATTTTTTCTTCTAAAGAGTTGAATATTTTTTCTGGTGTTTCCATTCTTTTAAGGATAATGCGTAGTCTGGGATCATACTTAGAACTGCTTTTTGGGTTAGGGGCTTCCCTGGTGGCTCATGCGGAAACCTGAATTCTATTCCTGGGTCAGGAAGATCCCCTGAAGAAGGGAATGGCTACCCACTCCAGTATTCTTGCCTTGAGGATTCCGCGGACAGAGGAGCCTGGCGAGCTACAATCCATGGGGTCATAGAGAGTCGGACACGACTGAACGACTAACCCTTTCACTTTTTCACTATGTCTCTCTCAGGGTAATGGCCACCAGAGGAAAGTATTTAGTTTTATTTTCAACCAGGGAAAATGGTAAAGTACTGTGTAAACATTCAGTAATCTTCTGAGAGTGGAGTTTCACTATCTGAGAATAAGGGCTGTAATTTAAAGACTTAAAAAGCAATGTAATACAGTCCACCGTTGGGGAAGGGTGATATGGTCTTATCTCTTTAATCTTAAAATTGCTTCCACTTGTCCTTGTAGGTTGTTCTGATAGACGAGTGTTATATAATTTACTGCTGTGTATTGCTTCATTCTGAGATGAAGTGACCACAAAAGATGGTAGAGCATGTCATACACATAACATTCATAAGCATGTAAACTATTTAGAGATGAAACTCTGATAAATACTGGTGAACAGTTATTGGGGGGGATGCTAGTTATCTGTTAGAATGCACAGAAACATAAAAATGTGTTCATGTTTTTCCTAGTTATTTTTTGATAATGAAATTATTTTTAATATGTCATGAAAACTTTTCTGAATGAGAGATTAGCTACAGAACTGGCATCTAAATAGAACTTTTATCTCCTTTGCAAAATTATATTTTATGAAACTGTTCAGTTAAGCATTTTGTGTTATTTAGTATTTACTTTGAAAAAAGTTTTAACTTAACCTTTTAAAAAAATCATGTTTACTAAAAATTCACAAAGTACCATGACAAAATATAATAGGGCATTTTAATTTAACAATTAGTTGTTAAATATATTGTAAAAATCTTTTAAACCATTTTTGTTGCTGTTGAATAACCAGTTTTTTCTAGTGTCTGTAGTTTTCAGTTTCTTTTAAAGCTTACCAGGTTTATACCTTGAACACTTCTTACCCCATATTTTATATTTCTAACAGGCCAGCAGTTGGATTGAGATCTGTAAACTTATTTTATGAACATTTATTGTTACACATGCAAAGTAGAAAACACATCTTTCCAAAAACTTGCACCCTTTCTTTGGCTTTCAAAAAAAATAGTCTTTGTAAGGTGAATGATGACAGTTTTCAGAATCAAGTTTTACAGATAGAGGGAAGTTTTTGTCAGCTAAGATTAATAGTAGGTAATAACACTCGGTGACAACCTAGAAAGTTGGGAGGTGGGAGGGAGGTTCAAGAGTGAGGGGACATATATATACCTATGGCTGATTTGTGTTGATGTATGGCAGAAACCATACATGACTTCCCTGGTGGCTTAGAGGTTAAAGTGTCTGCCTGCAATGTGGGAGACCTGGGTTCGATCCCTGGGTCGGGAAGATCCCCTGGAGAAGGAAATGGCAACGCAGTCCAGTATTCCTGCCTGGAGAATTCCATGGACGGAGGAGCCTGGTGGGCTACAGTCCATGGGGTCGCAAAGAGTCGACTTTACTCACTCACTCGCTCATGGCAGAAACCAACATAATATTGTAAAGCAATTATCCTTCAATTAAAAATAAATACATTAAAAATAGTAGCTAATAACAGCAGCTTTTATTTATTGAGTGTTTTTCTGAACCAGACACTGTTCTAAGCCCTGTATGTATACTGTTTCATGTCATCCTCACAATAAAACTTAGTTTTTTCTAATTCTTATTTTACAGGGACAGAGAAGTAATTTGCCCAAGTTTAAAGAATAAGAGGGAGAGCCAGACTTGCAACTCCATACTGACTCCAAAGCCAAGTTTTTCTCAATATTGACAAAAATGTTTTATAAACCTTTCTACCTTCTTGACCGCAAAGTTATAGGATTTATATATATATTTAATAATATTTATTTATGGCTGTGCTGGGTTTTCATTACTGCATGGGCTTTTCTCTAGGCGCACAAGCTTCAGTGGTTGTGGCTCCTGGCCGCAGTCATTGTATTACCAGGGGCTTGTTGCTCCGTGGCATGTGGAATCTTCATAGATCAGGGATGGAACCTGTGTCTCCTTCGTTGGCAGGCGGATTCTTTACCACTGAGCCACCAGGGAAGCCCTGGGATTTATATTTTTATGGGGAATATCTGAAACATATCTGTAACAACCATACTCATTATCATGTAGTCTATGTAGAGAATAAAATAGCCTCTCAAATGTCAAAGTATGCTCATTGAGGAATGATCTATGGATCGATAGAATAAAAGACTGATAATGGGACTACTGGCTCTTGGATATTTCACCTGTCCTGACTCTTTTCTTGTAAAACTAGTTTATATAGTTACAGGGAATATTGTTTTTTTTAATAGATTGACTAGTTTTTCCAGTTATGGTCAGTTTATCAGGTTTCTCAAGTTTTTGGAACATTTGGGGGTTGGGGAGGGAATAGATAGAGGGAAGATCTTGAAGCAGAAACACTGATAAGTACTGGATGGGAACTATTTCAGCTGGTGATGAGCAACCTGAAGCCTTCCCAGTCTAACTTTGCAAGAGTTCCAGATCCAGTTTCACAGACATCCTTTCAGAGCACATAAAGCAGAGAGGGAATGGAGGAGGAAAAGTCTTTAGGACACCCACCTCCGAAAAGGGGAGGAACTTTGCTAGCATCACTGATTCCGAGATGCTTATGTTCTGACCAGGCCATGACAGCAGAGACCAGGACTTGCCAAAGGCTGGCTTCAGAGGAGAGGCAATATGCAGGCCTTTAGGGCAGAGCATGAAGGTGTCAGGAACTAGGGTGCCCAGAGAGCTTGGTCTTTCCAGAACGTGACTACATTGGTGCTGTTCCAGGATGTCCAGCCGTATGGCTTCCCTTGTCCCACCTGGCCAGCCTGACTCAGCCCACTCAGGGAGAGGGAGATGGAGATTCATAACTGTGTCCTTCCACGTGGCCCACTGCTGGTCTTCTGTAAAAATGGTAGGAATGAATTGAAGTAAGTCTAGTTTCTGGTTGACCCCATGTATCTTGAGCAGCAAAGAGGTTGTTCTGAGGATTAAATAGAGAACATAAGAACAGAGGACTAAAATGCTACTGTCTTAACCAGCTTTTTAAAAGATGCTAATCTCTCATCATTTTATTCAGGAAAGGGAGGAATCTGAATTTTAGTTCTGTGGGATTCAACAGATCTTTTTTTGTTTTTAAATGAAAATAAATGAGACCCAAAGACATTTTTTATTTTTCTCTAGCTGGCCCTTATGTCAAAAAAATTGCTTGTTGCTGATTTTGGTTTTTATGATTTATGACAAAATTAGCTGATGTATTTGCAAATAGATACAAGGCTATTGGAAAATCAAACTAATTTGGGTATAGTATTGATTGAGTGTATTCTCAGAGCTATAGTCTAACCTTGGTGTGGTTTTCTGGGGATTTAAATGTATTAGGTCTTTATAAGCTGTATTATTATCTCTTTGTGCACCTTTTTGTAAGCTGTATTATTCCTGTTCACATGTTTTAAGATATAACCTTTTAAAATCTAGCAAACACAAGTCTAAGAAATAACAGCAATGTTTTAGAAAGTGAAAATCACTCAGTCGTGTCTGACTCTTTGTGACCCCATGGACTGTAGCCTACCAGGCTCCTCTGTCCATAGAATTCTCCAGGCAAGAACACTGGAGTGGGTTGCCATTTCCTTCTCCAACAATGTCTTCGAATCTCTAACAAATTACTCCTTAGCTGGGTTAAGTCATAATCATATGTGTCAGCTGACCATAATTGAGCTGAGAATGTTTGAATTAGATTATGTTTACCAAAATAGAGAAATAATACATTACTTTATTATCAGTAGCTGTTGATAATACATTAAGTGATATTTAAGTAGTATTTAAAAGGTGAGGGTTAACACTGAACATTTAGCATTGTAGTACTATCACAACACATAGTGGTAGTATCTTAATTAAATCCCATGCTCTGTTAAGATGACTCATTTTCTGGTTGCTGCGAGACCCTTAAAGGAACTGCTCTCATTCACAAAAAAGCATCCTCTCCTGCCAGCTTTCTTTGAGCCTGGTTGAAGGAAGTACAGGTTGATTTTAGGTCAGTATTCCATGTGTTTTCTCTTAAGTTACCTCATTTTAATTGCAGATTCTTTCAAATTTAACCTTGAATTTCTTTAACTTTATAGTGGGATATTTAAAAATACAAAGTGCATTATTTTATCTTTATGAACATTTATAAATCTTATTCTTTGAAACCACATTTTTACTTATACTGAACTTCAAATTCCAGTTTCTGCAATGGTCAACATACATAATTTGAAATAGTCCTAACATCTAACTGAAATGTTGGGGCATTTTAAATATGCTACAGTGCTCTTAATTTTAGTAGTTTGCATGTATAATATTAATGATGCTTCATGGTGTCATTCATACATTGTTTTTATGCCAGATACAAACATTCTTCTCCCCATTTCCAGCATAATGGTCCTCCCTTCCCCCAGGGAACAGTTGTGGTGGGCAGAGCAAAGAATTTGGCAGAGTTTCTAATTTGCTACTCTCTCTCTCTGGGCACTTGTTTTTCTTGACTTTCAGGATTCATCTCTTGTAGCTGTATTTATCCCCCTTTGCCAGAGAAGGCAATGGCACCCCACTCCAGTACTCTTGCCTGGAAAATCCCATGGACGGAGGAGCCTGGAAGGCTGCAGTCCATGGGGTCGCTGAGGGTCGGACACGACTGAGCGACTTCACTTTCACTTTTCACTTCCATGCATTGGAGAAGGAAATGGCAACCCACTCCAGTGTTCTTGCCTGGAGAATCCCAGGGACGGGGGAACCTGGTGGGCTGCCGTCTATGCGGTCACACAGAGTTGGACACAACTGAAGCAACTTAGTAGCAGCAGCAGCGCCTTTCAAATACTCCCCACCCCAACAACTAATTTAGTATTCTATTTTGTTCTCCATCCAAATTATATTACGTCTGAAATTCTGTGAGGTCATTTACTTATTATGTCAACAAACCTTTATTGAAGATCTGAGTGCTAGGCATTGTGCCTGTATAAAAAGTTGGATAAAACATTCTCTCTGCCCTAGCCCAGGTAGTGGTCCAACAAGAGAAAGCCATACATAGGATTCTAGAGTGACAGAATCCCTTGGACTGCAAGAAGATCAAACCAGTCAATCCTAAACCAGTCTTGAATATTAATTGAGAGGACTGATGCTGAAGCTGAAACTCCAATACTTGGGCCACCTGATGCGAAGAACTGACTCTTTGGAAAAGACCCTGATGCTGGGAAAGATTGAAGGCAGGAGGAGAAGGGGACGACAGAGGATGGGATGGTTGGATATCATCACCGACTTGATGGACATGAGTTTGAGTAAGCTCTGGGGGTTGGTGATGGACAGGGAAGCCTGGTGTGCTGCAGTCCATGGGGTCGCAAAGAGTCAGACACCACTGAGCAACTGAATTGAACTGACTCAGAGTGACAGATACTGTAATAGAGCTGAGTTCAGTGGGAGATTTTAACTGGGTCTTGACATTCAAAGCCTCTGCTTTTTTCTAAGATAATGAAAATGTATTTTTCTCCCTAATAAACAAATGGGAAGAAGGGAGTTTTTTGATTCCATGAAGTTCCTTCCAGCTGTAAATAGTCTGTGATTATTTATCTAAGAGTGGAAAGTCTTGAAAGTAACTGTCTATGTGACTGGTGAACTTTAATGGATTTTTTTTTTTTTTTTTTGTCTTGCCAGAAATAACTTTGTATGCACAGTGCCTTGGTTCTAACTAAGTACTCAAAAAAAAAAAAAACAAAAAAAAACAACAAAACTTATGGGGATGAATAGTGCCTAACTGGCCAGACTGAAATAGTACAGGTTCTCCCCTGTACTCCCACCCTCACAGAACACTCTGCTGTGGCCCCTGCTTGATCTAGAAGCGGTTCTTGACTTGAGGCCAATTAAAATAGACCTGCTGGTGTGTTTGAAGGTAGAGCTTTTTGGTGGTAAGGACCTATGGTATCAGAATGACTATACAGACAATCCTAGATGGAAGAGAATAAGTTTTGAACAGTTTTTGGGAAAAGCTAGGAAGTTATTTAAACACTGACAGAGACAAAGGTTACTTCTATTTTATGTTCAGAGTGCTAATTTTATGCTATTTTAATCTGTTACCAGCTCTAAAATGAGCTAAGGAAAAGACCAATTGTTAGCTCCCCTGTGCTCTTATGTAGCTCTCAAATCCTATTTCTGAAAGTCATATTGTTCTGAAGAACAGTTTTTGGGAGAGCAGAGGTCAGGAGTGCATCGCAACACGCTGCCGTGTTTCTTGGGTGATGCCTTATGAATTTGTTATCCAAAGGTTTAGCTAAGCCTTCTTTGGACTGGTTATATTTTCAGTTTCCTAAGGTAATGAGTTGGGAAAGTTGTCATTTAAGCTTGTACTTCCCTTCATTTATTTTCAAACTGTGTCTTTTCTATCTCTGTGCCCTATACTGGTATTCTGAATGTACTGTAAAGCCCACATCTTTTATAATCTTATATATATTCATCAGATCCTCTCAGGACCTAAGTCTTTTTCTTTAGTTGTCCTCTGTCCTTTTTTTGAGTTGCACCGGGTCTTTCTTGAGATGTGACAATTAGAACTTTATACTTCAAATAGAGAATCATAACAGTTTTTAGTTTGGATAGTGTAGAGTTAAAAAAATTTTTTTTAACTATTTTTACTTATTTATTTGACTGCCACAAGTCTCAGTTGCAGCATATGGGATCTAGTTCCCTGACCAAGGATCAAACCCTGGGCCCCCTGCATTGGGAGCATGGAGTCTTAGCCACTGGACCACCAGGGAAATCCCTCTAAAAAAACAATTTTTATTGAAGTATAGTTGATTTACAATGTTATGTTAATTTCTACGGTGTAGCAAAGTGACTCAGTTATACATATATATTCTTTTTTTATATTCTTTTCCATTATGGTTTATCACAGGATACTGACTATGATTCCTGTGTTCTACAGTAGGACCTTGATGTTTATCCATCTTGTATATATCCTAGTTTGATGCTGGGTTGAGAAGATCCCCTGGAGGAGGGCATGGAAACTCTTTCCAGTATTCTTGGCTGGAGAATCCCATGGACAGAGGAGCCTGGCAGGCTACAGTCCATAGGGTCGCACAGAGCCAGACATGACTGAAGCAACTTAGCATGAACGCATGCATGCATATATTAGTTTACATTTGCTAATTCTAAACTCCCAGTGCTTCCCTTTTCCACCCCTCCTCTGGCAACCACAAGTCTTTTCCTCTGTGTTGGAGTCTATTTCTGTTCCATAGATTTGTTCATTTGTGTTGTATTTTAGATTGCACATATAAGTGACATCAAATGGTATTTGTATCTCTTTCTCTTTCTGACTTCTTTTGCTTAGTATGGTAATCTCTAGGTCCATCCATGTCGTAGTCCATGGTATTTATATATACACCACATCTTTTTATAACCTTTCATCTGTTAACGGGCTTTCAGGTTGTCTCCATGTCTTGGGTATTGTAAATAGTGCTGCTGTGAGCATAGGGGTGCCTGTGTCCCTTTGGGTTATAGTTTTGTCAGGATGTATGCCCAGGAGTGGCTTACTGGATCATATGGCAACTGTATTTTTAGTTTTTTGAGGAACCTCCATGTTCTTTTCTATAATAGTTGCAGCAATTTACATTCCAATCAACAGTGTAAGAGGGTTCTCTTTTCTCCATACTCTCTCCAACATTTGTTATTTGTAGACTTTTTAATGATGGCCCTTCTGACCTGTGTGAGGTGGTATACCTTCTTGTAGTTCTCTAATAATTAGTGATGTTAAGGATCTATTCACATGCCTGTTGGTTACCTGTATGTCTTCTTTGGAGATGTGTCTATTTAGAACTTCTGCCCAAAAAAACACTTCCAAATATCCTTCATGATCAAAACTTTGTAGCCCTGTTGCTGCACTGTAAATTATTAATAAATCCCTGTTTTAATGGAGAAGGCTAGAAATTCTTAGGATCCCTTTTCTTGGTATGTATCTCATCTTTTAACTATTCTGAGGGTTTTTTTTTGTTTGTTTTTCTTTTCTATTTTTCCCTTAGGGTTACTTTTTTAAATGTATTTTTTTTTTATATTAGCTTAACCAGCTTTTGCCAGTTCATTGTATTATGAGCTCTTTCTGCAGTTTATGGTACTTAATTATATGAAAATAGTTCAAAGCTGTATATGGACAGGCATCATCTTTGAATCAGACTGGTAGGATAAAACTAAGCTACTAATGCAGAGTCCAACTAGTAGCCTATAATCAGTTTGACCTGTAATTCTCAACCTAGCTTATCTTAGAATCATCTGGAAGAAATTTACAAAATACCTATGCCTGGGCCCCACCCTGACCAGCAGAGTCAGACTCTCCAGGTGTGGGGCCCAGGCATCAGTATTTATAAAGCTCCCAGATGACGACAATGATGGCCAGGGTCCAGGGCCACGGAGCTGGAGTTGACACTGGAAAAGCAGCAGCTGCTAGAACTTTTAAATTGGATTAGCTCTTTAGCTTGCTGAATGCTGGAAAATAATTACTGTTAGAGTTGAGAGAAATGTATATCAAATTTTGCATTTATAAGAAGGCAGCTGAATCAGATTACTCTTTAACCTTTTCTTCTGGCCTAATTAAATTTTGAGAATTGAAGTATGGATGAGCTAACCACTGGACCTTCTAGTTCCTCATTGTAGAACCCTTTCCCTCATCTGTTTGACTTTGGCATTGGTAATTGCCTTTTCAGAGCAATAATACCATTTGTCTTTAGCAGGAAATGAAACGAGTCAGATTATGTATGCATACCTTGGACCTTGTTTTTTTTTTTTTTTGACACAAGAGAAACTTCAGCAGCTGTGCAAAGCCCAGGGTTGTTCTTGGGCTCAGAGAGCGACATCAGTTATGGCTCTTGGAATGAGTGACTCATGCTCTCTGCAAGCACACAGTACTTAATCACTTGTTTTCTGTATACCAGGAAGAGGAGGGCATATGAAAATAGAAGCCATGGACTGCCAAATGGGATCTGAAATAAGAGTGGAAATGTTGACCTAATGGGTCAGACAATTGAGCTTATGACAAAATACTTATGTTTTGGGTGTATGTTCCTTTAATGATTTCACTAATTAAAATTTGTCATTATTTCCCAAACCCTACGCTTTCATAATTTGTAAGCAGCTCTACACTTTGCTAGATAATTTTGATAATCCTAAAATTTAAAACCTATTTACAAACTTCGAATGTTTCTCTTTTGAAATTGTGTGCCATGTTGGAATATGCCTTTCAAAGGAAGGATTAGAAAGCAGTACATTTGTTGGAGCAGGTAAATTACCTGGCTATTCTTTGTGGAAGGACAAGCCCACTGGCCATTTTCACTGCCATTCCCATGCCTTCTGCCTCCAAGTAACCATTAATAATGGTGACAGGGTGTCCATTAATAAGCATATGCTAAGTTACTGCATGCAGTCCATGGGGTTGAAAAGAGTTGGATGCAACTGAGCTGAAGTTACTACATATGCTTAGACCAATATGGTTTATACTGATCTCTATGTGAACACTCTGCTAGTGCTTTTATTTTTATTTCCTTAGTAACAAAATAAAAACTACACACATATTTTGAAGTGTCTATTGTGTGTTAGACACTGTACCAGGCATAAAGTCATAGCAGCTCAAAAAGACACACTTAGCCTCCCTTCTTGTGCCAGTTACATATCCTGCTTCAGACCTTCCTCCACTGGCTTGTCTCTTGTCTCTTTATTGGCGTGAGAAACTGTGAGCACTTCTTAGAGATTTTAAGATAATTTAAAGTTTCCCAAATTTTAGTTGTCTTTCATTGTTAGAAATCACATGAGAAATCATCATTTATTACATTTATTGAAAGAGAAAAGCTTTTATTATTAAAAGTACCCACCTAGCAGAGACTTGTGTTTTGGGACTTTTCTTATTTTTTAATATTTATTTTTAATTGGAGGATAATTACTTTACAATGTTGTATTGATTTCTTTTGTACAGCAGTGTGAAGCAGGAGTTGACTCATTGGAAAAGACTCTGATGCTGGGAGGGATTGGGGGCAGGAGGAGAAGGGGATGATAGAGGATGAGATGGCTGGATGGCATCACCGACTCGATGCACATGAATTTGGGTGAACTCTGGGAGTTGGTGATGGACAGGGAGGCCTGGCGTGCTGCAATTCATGGGGTCGCAAAGAGTCAGACATGATTGAGCAACTGAACTGAACTGAACTGAGCCTCCCTCCCAGTCCCCCATCTCACCCTCTGTCGTTACAGAGCATCTTCCCACTGGCTGGCTGTTTTACACATGGTAATGTATATATTTCAGTGGTACTCTCTTAATTTGTTCCATCTTTTCCTTCCCCTACTGTGCCCAGAAGTCTGTTCTCTATATCCGCGTCCCTATTCCTGCCCCGCAAATAGGTTCACCAGTAACATTTTTCTAGATTCTGTACATATTTATTTTCTCTCTTTCTGACTTACTTTACTCTGTATAACAGGGGTCTAGGTTCATCCACCTCAGTTTAGCTGACTAAAATTTATTCCTTTTATGGCTGAGTAATACTCCTTTGTGCCATTTATGGGGTCGCAAAGAGTCGGACACAACTGAGTGACTGAACTGAGCTGAATACTCCTTTGTATATATGTACCATAACTGCTTTATCCATTCATCTGTCGATGGACATATAGGTTGCTTCCATGTCCTGGCTATTGTAAATACTTATTCGGTGAACATTGGGGTACACACATATTTTAGAATTGTGGGCTTTTTTCAGGGTATAGTCTTAGTAGTGGGATTGCTGGGTCATATGGTAGTTTTATACTTAGTTTAAGGAATGTCCATACTGTTCTCCATAGTGACTGTATCAATTTGCATTCGCACCCACAGTGGTTCCCTTTACTCCACATCCTCTCCAGCATTTATTGTTTGTAGACTTTTTGATGATGGCCATTCTGACCAGTATGAGATGATACTTCATTGTAGTTTTGATTTGCATTTCTCTAATCAAGAACAGTGTTAAGGGACTGTCTTTTAAAACAGTAAAAACTTAAGATGTTAGTCTTATTAAAAGTCAAAGACAATAAGCAATTGGTGGGAGAAGATTTCCAATTCACTCTTCCATGCTTGTTCCTATTTACCTGTTCATCTGGTAAGGTAACCATAAACGGTTCAGTAGCCGTTGAATGAGTCCCTGTTGTGTGTCAAACCCTGTGCTAGGCTGCAGGCATACATCCCATCCTTCCACGAACAACAGCCGTGTAATTGATCTGCTGCAACAAATGTATTGTTTCCTAATCTTCTTTTGAAAAGTATATTCTGTAAACAAAATAGGTCTAGAATTAAATTGATAGAAAAATTGAGACTTGATAGTCTTCTTTTTGAGTCTTTAGGAGTCTTTTAATTGGTAAGTTGAAATTTTACATTTATTATAATTAATAACAACAACACTGCTTCTTACTCATCTTTTCCATTTATTGTGCTTTTCTCAGTTTTTTTTTTTTTTTTTTTTGGTTCTATCACCTTTTACTGTGTTCCACTGGGTAGTATGATTTTTATTTTATTTTGTTTTTGTTTTTTGGATGGTGTGAAATTTTTCAGATGTCTTTCTGTTGCTGATTAGAAGTTACCCATCCTGTTTTTCATTCTTGTGTTTCTCAGAGATTCAGACCAGTACTTATTTTCACATATACAACTGAAGTCTACTGATGTCTGTAGCATATTAAAAAGCAGAGACAGTACTTTGCCAACAAAGGTCTGTCTAGTCAAAGCTATGGTTTTTCTAGTAGTCATGTATGGATGTGAGAGTTGGACTATAAAGAAAGCTGAGTGCTGAAGAATTGATACTTTTGAATTGTGGTGTTGGAAAAGACTCTTGAGAATCCCTTGGACTGCAAGGAGATCCAACCAGTCCATCCTAAAGGAGATCAGTCCTGAATATTCATTGAAAGGACTGATGCTGAAGCTGAAACTCCAATACTTTGGCCGCCTGATGGGAAGAACTAACTCACTGGAAAAGACCCTGATGCTGGGAAAGATTGAAGGCAGGAGGAGAAGGGGATGACAGAGGATGAGATGGTTGGATGGCATCACTGACTCAATGGACATGGGTTTGAGTAAACTCCAGGAGTTGGTGATGGACAGGGAGGCCTGGCGTGCTGCAGTCCATAGGGTCGCAAAGAATCAAACACGACTGAGGGACTGAACTGAACTGATGTCTGTGTCTTTTCCCAAGCAATATTTCAACCTCCATTTAGACTTTATCTCTTCTAGATTTTTCCTCTCCAGTGTAAGGAACTTCGGGGAGAGGAGGAAGCTGGCAGTCATGCTTGATTTGCCATTTGGACCTGAATTGTGTTGCTAGGACTGAGATTGAATGCCTAATTTTGAGCTGTATCAGAGCCCTGTATCTGTTTCACATTCTGAAGAAACAGAATTTTGGGGGCATACATAAGCATTGAGATATTTCATAAAACCTTTATTACTCTCAGAAAGCCTTTAGGGATTATGGCCTTACCATAAATTTTAATGCAAAAAAACATTATTGAAGTTGTTTTTTTAAATATCCTTTTCTTAAAAAAAAAAAAAAAGCCATATGTAGACCCTTGATATAAAAATCTATAGAGAGATTTATTGAGTGGTAGGAACCTGGAATTTTAAATGCATATACATTTCCCAACTTGAGGTAAAAGTTATTGAACATTTATTGTGCTGGGTACTTTCACATAATTCTTTCATTTAATCCTCATGAAAATCCTGTAAGTTAGATGGATTCCTGCTTACAAAAGAGGAACCTGAAGTTGAAAGAGGTTCCGAGACTACAGTAGAGCTAGTAGGACTTTCTCTCGGGACACGGAACGCAGGTTATGCCTGCATCGTGTAGAATCTCTTGACTCTCTCCAGCCTTTCATTTCCAGACGTGGTGCCAGGCTGCCCTTGTGCACACTCCTGTCATTGGGTCTCTGGCTTTAGGCTTGCCTCTTTGGGTCCACTCTGTACATAGTGGCCCTAAAGTTCAATCTCACATGCAAATCTGCCCTCTCTGGAGGAGAATTTACTGTCTGTGGTCCTCCTGAGGTGGTCCCTGTTTGGTTTTTCAACCTTATTCTTACAACTTCCTGCCTTTTACCTTAGGGCCTTACTGTACCAAACCATTTAGTCTTCATTGCATTCAGTAAATATGCGAGTGCCTGTTATGTATTAAACAACCTGCTGGCTGTGAGGCTGCCCAGGGCTTTCCTCATGACCCAGATAGGGGAGGTCCTGATTCTCAAGGACAGCAGCAGTGGGGATGGAGAGAAGTGAAACATCAGATATGAGGAGGTGGAGTCAACAGGACTTGGTGAGGAAGGAAAGCATTTTGAATGTCTTCCAGGTTCTGGCTTGTGCAGCTGGAATCATGGTGGTGAGCTGGAAGACTCCATATACTTTTAAAATGAAAGCATCATATCTGAGTAATTACACCTGGTAGGGAAGCTTATGGTATTAGAGGTATGATAGAGCACTGGACCGAGAGTGAGAAATGGGGTTTCGGTTTTCACAATATGGGTAGTAAGTATCAGACACTTTAACCCCTGCCAGCCATGATTATGTTTGTTTGAAATACTGCAGATAACTTTCACTTTGCCACTTCAGATACTGAACGCTTCTAATGTGATTCAGTGCAAATTATCTGACTCCAACCTATTTCTTCATTCTGAGTCATATGTTCAGTCAGTTGTCCGTTCAGCATTTTGGAGCCTGCGGTGTATGTATCATGCACCTGAGACATAAAGCTGAATGAGACCAGGTCTCAATGAATTTTCTGTTCTTGATGGGCTTCCTGTTCAGTCAGAGAGACAGGCAAATCAATAATTAGGTGCATTAAACCAAAATGATAAGTCACAAAGGGTATATGAGCAGGGTCCAGGGGGCTCACAAAAGAGAGCCTGATCAGCTCTGCTGGGTGGGTGGAGAGGGGAATGTGTCAGGGAACACCAGTGACCCTTGTTCTGAGTCAGGAATGAAAAGCAGGCTGAAGTGGGTGGGGAGCAGCATTCCAGGCCCAGCCCTCGGACACTTCTGGAAGATGAAGGATGCTGGGGGTGGGGAGGCAGGAAGAGAGTAGACAGGAGCAGCACATGCACAGCCTTGCAAGCTTTTCCAAGGAATTTGGACTTTGTTTCTCACGCTTGGGATGTAGGAGAAGTAATATGATTGGATTAACAGTGCTCTGTGTTGTATGTACTTATTTTTTTTAATGCCTGATATATTTCTTTTACAATATTAATCTTAGACAAACGACTTTAGGGCAAAAGAGCAGTATTTGAAATAAAGGCAGTTATTACATCCTGATGAACAGAGCAGTTCACCAGGAAGATATGATAATTCTGAATCTGTGTGTGCCTGACAACATAGTTTCAAAAAATATAATGCAAAAATTACAAAGGAAAAATGGGAGGGGGGAATACATAAAGCATGAGATTTAAAAAACAAAGCAAAATAAAAAACCCTCTCAAACTGTCAATATTAGGCTAAGCAGTCAAATAATTAGCAAGTACATAGAGCAGTTGAAGAAAATAACAAAGTTGATAAAGAGCCCTTACCCCAGAGTTTAACAGTGTATTCTGTGTTTGAAGTAAGAAATACTTTAAAAATCCTGACCTGAACAGACACATAGTTTTGTGAAATGTTGCTCCTTATGTGGTGCAGTTTTTCTGTTTTCTGTTTCATTAGTGCTGATCTCATTGTACAAAACTGATAAAATGACCCGCTAATGGATTGAATTGATGCCCTTTTTTCTTGAAAACACTAAGCAAATATACATGCTTTTCAAGTACACACAGAACATTTACAAACGGACTTTCTAGATTCTCCTCACCACGCCTAGCATCTGCTGCTCCTCTTGTTCTGCCTGTCCTTCCCCCTGCATAGAAAAGATGACTTGGACTCCTATTTGTACTGAGTCAAGGCCATTCGATACATGCATCTGCTTCTCAGCTCCATTTCTGTATTTAGCCTTTTCATCTTTTCTTCCAGACTTAGTAAAAAGTAATATCTTCCCCACTCCCTGGGTTCACTTTTATACCTGTACTTTTGATTTCCTTTTCTTCTGTTTTCCTTTCCTCCTTTAATATCTCCTCTGGTTCTTATACCTAGACATTTCCCCTTGACCATCCCATCATGAACTCAGTCTTGATGAACTTACCTGGTTCTCTCTTTGAATCTCAAAGATTATCAGTGACTATTATTTTTAGTCAATTAGACCACAAAATATAGCTTTTTCTGTTTTTTTTTTTTTTTTTTTTTTAAGTGAAATTTTAATTTTCTTCAATGGCTGATATAGTCAAACAGTTCAAAATACCATAGGTGCAAAATGGTATTATTTAAGTTAAGAGGTTTTCACCCACCTTTTCTCCCAGCTCCTATATACCCCACTTTTTGTGCCTTGCTCCTTCTTACTCATCTCCGTCCTCATCTTATCCCTCTCTGGAGAGGATAGCTGTTTCACTGTCATTTGTAAGTTTACCCTCTTCCTGTCCTTTGTGTAGCTTCCTTTAAGGTGTTTCATGTTAATCTCCTTCTGTGGTTTTTTCACCTACTGCCCACCCTGCTCCCCAACTACCATATCCTTTCAAGCCAACACTCTTGTAATAAAAACCATCTAGCTCCTTTCCACCTCCTTTCAGTGCTGTCAGCTAATCCCTGGCTGCAGTCTTGTTTTACTTTTGTTATTATTTGCCTGCCAAGGCCTCCAGGAAGTAAGGTTCCTTAATGAGTCTTTTATTCAAGTCTCTCTTTATTGGCCTCAGTGTACTTTTTCTAGTCTTCCCAATGAAGATCTCCACCATACTCACCGTACTCCTTGGTCTTCTGATTTATATTGTTTGCTCCTTTATTTTCATATCTTCTCATATTTTTCAGTTCCTGAAATGTACTTGATAAGTATTTCCCCAGTGAAGGAATGGATTCCAAAACAAACCTTGTACTTTCTTTCTGCCACATCATTCTTCTTTCTGATTTCCTTATGCTTGAAGTTCCACTTCCTCTGTGCAACTGTTCATGACTGCTTTATTTTATTTTATTTTTTTTATTATTGCATTAACATTTTTATTTTTTATTTTTTTTGAAGTAGGAACTTATTTTCTTTATTTTTATTTTATTTTTAAACTTTACAATATTGTATTGGTTTTGCCAAATATCGAAATGAATCCGCCACAGGTATACATGTGTTCCCCATCCTGAACCCTCCTCCCTCCTCCCTCCCCATACCATCCCTCTGGGTTGTCCCAGTGCACCAGCCCCAAGCATCCAGTATCATGCATCGAACCTGGGCCACTCGTTTCATACATGATATTATATGTATTTCAATGCCATTCTCCCAAATCATCCCACCCTCTCCCTCTCCCACAGAGTCCAAAAGACTGTTCTATACATCAGTGTCTCTTTTGCTGTCTCATATACAGGGTTATTGTTACCATCTTTCTAAATTCCATATATAAAAAAATATGGAACGCTTCACGAATTTGCGTGTCATTCTTGCGCAGGGGCCATGCTAATCTTCTCTGTATCATTCCAATTTTAATATATGTGCTGCCGAAGCGAGCACCATGACTGCTTTAGCACTGACTTTTCCTCCTCCTCCATGTTCCTCGAGCTCATTTGATACCCAAGGGATAGAATCCTGCAACTGTGCTTGTTCATCTGGGGGTCAGGGTGAGATTATGAATAGCTGGAGCTCTTTCCTTAGCAGGGGCATCAGTGTTGGCAGAGGTTGAGATGTGGCCTGCCTGATAGGGATTCTGGTTATTTGAAAAGAAATCAGGATACTTCTAGTTTATACACCAACATGAATTCCAGGGTTAGAGTTAGATTTTTATAAATTAACAAAGAGGTAAAATTAATAAATGATTGATAACAGATAAGAAACAACTTAGTGATCTTCCCTGTAGCTCAGATGGTAAAGAATCTGCCTGCAATGCAGAAGACTTGGGTTCGATCCCTGGGTGGGGAAGATCGTCTGGAGAAGGAAATGGCAGCCCACTCCTGTATTCTTGCCTGGAGAATCCCATGGACAGAGGAGCCCGGCAGGCCACAGTCCATGGGTTGCAAAGAGTCGGACCCGACTGAGCGACTAACACTACTACCCCTAAGGAACAACTTGATAAGATACTAAGGGAAAAAATGATGGATAATGAAAGTGATTTGTATAAAAATTTAAAACTGAAAGTATTTACAAACATGTCAGAGTTGATGTCCTTAGTATAAAAACTCATAAATCCATAAGGAACATAAGAAATTCTTAGCAGATCTGAATAAGGAAATCATAGAAGAAGAACCATAAGCAGCCAGTTTTATAATTAAATGTTTAATCTTACCAGCAATGAAAAGAAAGTAAGCATCATTTAGGCAATGGATGCCATCAAAATAACAAAATTTACAAAGAAATTCTAAATGATGGCAAGCATAAGAAGCATTTTTATATGCTTCTAGCAGGAATCTAACTTGGTATATAACCTTTGTTGATAGTATTGAAAACTTTGTTTTTAAGTTTTCACCTACTGATTTCATCCCTAAGAGTTTGTCCTAAAGCTATTAATTAGCAAATAAAATACTTGCATAATATTCATCATTTATCACAGCACTTTTTATAATAGGGAAAAACTGGAAATGACTTAAATGCCCAAGAGTGAGAAAGTGCTTCCTTAAGTGGAAAATTAGACAGCTGTGAAGTTATAATTTTGATGAATATTTTAAAGATGTGAGAAAATACTCATGAAATATTATAAGAAGTTAGCATATAGTGATATATTTGCAATATTGCAGTTGGATATGCACACAAATATATGATGTGAAATGTAGCAAAATAATATTATCTCTGGGTGACAGGATGGAAGTGATAAAGTGTTTTTTCCAATCTTACAGTGTATTACTTTTATACGAATGCATGTTACTTAAAATGTAAATATTGTCTATTGATTAGTTCCATGTGTGTATAGATTCTGTGTTTGGATGGTTAAGAGCACAGGCCATGTGGTGTAGACATGGCTTTGAATTGCAGCTCTGGCCTTGGCCCATTGTGTGATATGGCCACTTTACTTTTCTAAGGCTGCATTTCCTCATCTGTGATTTGGGACTCCTGGTACCTAACTCAGAGAAGGCAATGGCAACCCACTCCAATACTCTTGCCTGAAAAATCCCATGGACGGAGGAGCCTGGCAGGCTGCAGTCCATGGGGTTGCGAAGAGTCAGACACGACTGAGCGACTTCACTTTCACTTTTCACTTTCATGTGTTGGAGAAGGAAATGGCAACCCACTCCAGTGTTCTTGCCTGGAGAATCCCAGGGACATAGGAGCCTGGTGGGCTGCCGTCTATGGGGTCGCACGGAGTTGGACACGACTGAAGCGACTTAGCAGCAGCAGCAGTACCTAACTGCTAGAGAGTCAGCAGGATTAGAAATGATAGTATGTATAATAGCCTTTAAAAAATTAATTCTCTATTTTACTTTAATTCTTGTAATAAAAACAGAAGTCAACTTTTTTTTTTGCCTCCCACTGAATATATCATTAATAACAAAGATGTTCAAGATACAATAGTCAAAACTCAAATGAATTTGGAGACTATTAAGTCTTTTGTAATTACCCACATGAGTTACAGATTGATTATACATTTCATTAAAATAAAATTTAAATGGTATAATTAAAATGTAATTTAAAATTTCTGCTAAGAGAAATAATGTTTTCATTCTTGCTAATCTTTTCCTGCTATTGAACCACCACTAATATTACCTTTATCTGCATGGGTATAACAGCCTTTTGTAGCCTGGGTTCCACAACAGAATTCAGCCCTAACGTCCTCAGGCATCTGTTGTGTGTAATGAATTAGCTTCTTTTCTGTGTGTCTAGAATGGTACAAATGATCTACCATCCTTGGGAGAATTGAGAATACAGTCATCCAAGTCATTGTCTTGTTCTGTGGTTCAGGTGAGAAACCCTGACTGGGATGCCTGGCACATAGTAGGCACTTAGTATAAATAGAAGTGATTCCTGTTGTTGTTGCCATAGAAGTCACATGAAAGAGAACTGGCTTTCCCAATTTCTTTTGTTTGGTGTTAACTTCTTCGGGAAAGGATATTTTCTGGAGTGTGATTCAGTAAGTGGACATCTCTGGTGGGGAGTTTCTCAGTTCTTATCTCTGGATCTGAGACTGGCTCTGGCAGTAGGACCTTGGATAACTCCTCTCTTTGCCCTCTTATATTGTACCAGCCTCCTTCCTCCACTGCAGGGCGCCAAAGTACTGCCTCCCATCCAAGTAGAGTTTTAGAATGTCAGTTATCTTCCCATAACTGTCCTTATGTTAGAGAACTTACTCAGGCCTCGGATTTAATGCCTCTCTACAATGGCTTGTTAGTAATGTATTCAGTTCTGGGTGTTGATACCTGCTCTTTTGGGTTGCTGATCATTTTTAAATACATTGCTAAAGACACTGTGTATTTTAAATCATTTTGTGACTTTTCTGTGACATTTATTTGTAAAATTTTTTATTTTTATACAGTGTTAAAGGTTACTTTCCATTTACAGTTATCAGGAAATATTGGTCCTGTCCCGTGTGCTGTATTATATGATCCATCCTTGAGCCCTCTTACACCCTGTAGTTTGTGCCTCCCCTTCCGTCACCTTTATCTTGTCCCTTCTCTCCCCACTGGTAACCACTAGTTTGTTCTCTATAAAGATATTGTTTTAATGTTTTCCAATGAATACTTTCTCATGACTGCTTCTTATTTTATTTTAGCTACCGATCTGCTTCTTGCGTGGAATCCCATTTGTTTGGGGTTGGTAGAAGGTGTTATTGGAAAAATTCAGCTTCATTCAGGTATGTTTCTGTAAACTCTTTAAGCTTGTCAAATTTAATGTGGCATTCTGTGACATTGTCTTCTTTGAGGATAAATGTAGATTCTGTAATGGCCTGGATTCCTTTACCTTAATTTTGGATCTACCCAAAGTGGGTATATTTCCGTGTTGCGGAAACCAGTACTCGAGAAGCCAAGCGCCACACTTTGGAGAGTTGGAGAACTCAAGTTTATTATGCTAGCGGGCCCAGAGGAGTTAACACTCCAAGCTCTGAGCCCCGAACAAAGGGATTACAGAGCTTTTATAGACAGACTGTAGTGGGCAACACTAGCTGTTAATAGGCTGGTTTAAACTAAGGAGTTTCGTGAGCACAGGAACAGTGGTCAAGATGGGGAGGGGGATGCCTGACCTGGACAGGCATGATTAAGCAGGTTTGCAGGGGCTGGGAGATTGCAAAGAGCAGGACAAGGGTGAGTGAGATAAACTCCAGTTCCTAGTATTGCAAGTCCCCACTTTCTGAAACTACATGACCTACGTGATCTAGACTTTGCAAGGGGCAAGCTGAGTTATAGAGGCAGAAGGAAAAGGAGGTTATGTAAAATTTTAACTTTTCCTCTTCATTCATATAAGGGAAACAAAAATACAGTCATCCCTCATTTTATTGTCCTTTGCAGATGTTGTGTTTTTTTACAGATTGAAGGTTTATGGCAATTCTGAGTCCAACAAATACATTGGTGCCATTTTTCCAGCAGCATTTGATCATTTCATGTCTCTGTGTCACATTTAGGTAATTCTTACAATATTTCAAACTTTGTATTTGTTATGGTGATCTGTGATCAGTGATCTTTGTTACTGTTATGATTCACTGAAGGCTCAGATGACGGTTAACATTTTTTAGTAAGAAAGTATTTTTTAATTGAAGGATAGTTGATATACAGTGTTAGTTTCTGGTATACGGCAAAGTGATTCAGTTATGCATATATATACACACATACACATACACTTTCATGTTCTTTTATATTATAGGTTAATATAAGATACTGAATATAGCTCCCTGTGTAATACAGTAGGATCTTGTTTATCTATTTTATATTTATATATAGAAGTTTGTATCTGCTAATCCCAAACTCCTAGTTCATCCCTCCCCTATCCTTCTTCCCTTTGGTAACCATAAGTTTGTTTTTTAAGTCTGTGAGTCTTTCTCTATTTCGTAAATAAGTTCATTTGTGTTATATTTTAGATTCCATGGGTAAGTGATATCATATGGTGTTTGTCTTTCTCTTTCTGGCTTATTTACTTTATGATAATCTGTAGGTCTATCCATGTTGCTGCAAATGGTATTATTTCATTCTTTATTAAGGCTGAATAGTTTTCTATTGCCTGTATACCACATCTTCTTTATCCATTCATCTGTTGATGGACATTTAGTTGCTTCCATGTCTTGGCTGTTATAAATAAATAGTGCTGCTATGAACTTTGGTACATTGCTATGTATCTTTTCAAATTATAATTTTCTCTGGGTATGTCCCCCGGGGTGAGATTACTGGATCATGTGGCAACTGTATTTTTAGTTTTTAAAGAAACCTTCATACTGTTTTCTTTGTGGCTGCACCAATTTACATTCCCACCAACAGTGTTGGAAGGTTTCCTTTTCTCCACACCCTCTCCAACATTTGTTATTTGTGGACTTTTTAATAATGGCCATTCTGACTGGTGTGAGGTGGTACCTCATTGTTTTGATTACATTTCTCTAATAATTAGCATTGTTGAGCATCTCTTTCAACTGCCGATTGGCCATCTGTATGTCGTCTTTGGAGAAATGTTAACTTAAGGTAATTTTTTGCCCATTTTTGATTGAGTTGTTTGTTTTTTTGTTACTGAGTTGTATGAGCTGTTTGTGGTATTTTGGAAATTAAGCCCTTGTCAGTGACATGGTTTGCCAATATTTTCTCCTATTCTGTAGATTGTCTTTTCATTTTGTTTATGGCTTCCTTTGTTGTATAAAAGCTTATAAGTTTGGATTAAGTTCCATTTGTTTATTTTTGGTTTTATGTCTATAGCCTGGGGAGACTGACCTTAGAAAACAGTGGTATGATTTATGTCAGAGAATGTTTTGTCTTTGTTCTCATCTAGGAGTTTTATGGTGTCGTCTTATACTTAAACCATTTTGAGTTTATTTTTTTGTAGAGTGTGAGGGTGTGTTTTAACTTCATTGATTTACATGAGCTGTCCAGCTTTTCCAACACCTCTTGCTGAAGAACCTGTCTTTTCTCCATTGTAGTCAATATGTTCATTGAAGAAGTACTTTTAATTAAAGTATGTACATTTTTAGACATAATTCATTGCACACTTAGTAGACTACAGTTTGGTGTAAACAACTTTTATAGACACTGGGAAACCAAAAAAATTTGTGTGACTTGTTTTATTGATGTATTTGCTTCATTGCAGTAGTCTGGAACTGAATGTACAATATCTCCAAGGGATGCCTATAAAGCTTTAGAGAAAAGAGGCATAATATTAAAATCCTTTCTTCCCCTTAAACCCAACAACTTATTAAATGCCTACTCTCAGGAATTGCATTAGTCAGTGGAATACAATAGTGAGCAAAAACTGACCTGTTCCCACCGTCATGGAGCTTTCGGTTTAAGAGGGAAGGCTAGACATTAGTGATTAATCACTGAAATAAATGTATAATTATTTGTTAATTGTGATAGGTGCTCTGACAGATACACCAACTTCAGTGGTTTTGAGGGAGAGAATAGTGGGAATAAGGCTGGAGAGGTAGGCAGGTGGCAGACTAGGACTGATCGGCTTTGGTCAGCTGTCTATTCCTCATATAGTCAACTCTGGCCAGGGAAGAGAAAGGGTCTGTTAGTACACAGTGCGGTGCTTCTGGGAGTCCTGTCCAGGAAAAGCAAATTGATGGAAGGTCTGGTTCATTCACCAGACCCTCCCTTGGCAGGACAGGCACCTGTGCCCTGAGTTCAGAGGGAATTTTGTTAAAAGATAGGTGTTACATAGGCTTCCAAAAAGTCATGAAAAGGACTAACTGAAATATTTTAAGCACAAAATTTAAATATATATTTTTTCGCTGTTACTGATTTTAATGTGAGTTAAGAGCTATAGGAAGCTTTGCTATTACTGCTGTGCAATCAGGAGTGGAGCCACCCTTGTATGTTTTAAAAAATTCTTTTAAGGTAAAATTATTGCACATTTGGAAGCCAGGTTGATTTCTGAATATAAAGCACAAATTGCCGTAGAGAGTCTTAATTTCTTTTTGCTAATTTTTTTATTTAAAAAATTTGTTAAATATTTTATTGACACAAAGAGCTATTTGTCACTGATACACAGTATACTAGTTGTAAATTAAACACATTTATCTACCATGTAGATTAAGAAATGAAACCAATGTCTTTGGAACTCTTGCTGCCTTTCTGCAAGAGTCTCTTTCCCTTCAAGAGAACCTGTGATTTTGAATATTGTACTTATTAGCCCATTGATTTTCATTATTGCTTTTGTTACATATATATCCCTAAATAATATGTTGCTAAGTTTTATATTTTGGAAATTTTGTATAAATGATGTTAAGCCACTTGTGTTCCTTCACTTGTTGCCCCTCCCCACACAACTGGATTCTTTTGAGATTTGTCCACTTTGATATATGAAACTTTAGTTCCTATCTTCACTATTGTATTACTATATCATAATTTGTCCTTTTCCCCATCATTGGGTAATTTTTGTTTTTTTGGGCTTTTTTTTGCCATTAGAAATGAGACCACTGTGAATGTTCTTGTACATTCTGTCTTTGGTAGTTTTGAATTCTTTCAGTACAAAGGAGAAAAGCATTTAGACATTGTGTAACATGCTAATAAGTATTTTAGTCACACTCTCCTACCTGTCCACATTTACATACTTATATTTTTAATTCATTTATATGCTGACAGGATAATTTCACAGTTGAATGTTCTGAGCTAAAATTCATTTTCTATTGTTTAAGTGAAGCATATGAAACTTTTGAGTTATTTTTCTCCAATTTCAGTTACATCTTGAAACAATGAATAAATCACTGACATGAGTCAAGAGACCTAAATTCAAGCTTTATTTATTAGAGCTTTGAGATATGAGAGAAATTACATAACATCTGTTTCATCTGTTGCTGTGTAATAAACTGCCACAAAAGTTTTAAAGCCTTAAGACAGTAACAGTTTAGAGTATCTCAAGTTCTGTGGGTTGACACGTGGCTCTTCTGCCCTTTTTGCCTGTTGGCCAGGGTCATCTGAGTGGCAGCACTCAGCTAGGGGTTTGCCTGGGGCATCTTAGTTTTCCTTCATGTGGCATTTCTTCCATGTAGCTCATCTCACGAGGCCTCTTTTTGGGCCCTCTCTGTCTCCTGGATACCTGGACATCCTTTCAGGGTGCTGAGGTGACAAGTTCCAGTGTAGAAGGGCTTATCAAGCCTCTACTTGCATCACTGAACTTGGTAATATCCCATTGGTCAGAGGAGGTCACACAGCCAAACCCAGAACCAACATGGGAAGGGGCTTCACAAGGGTTTGCATCCCAGGAGGCTAGTTCATTGGGGCCCCCAATGCCCCAGAGCCTCTACTTCCTTGTAAACTATAAAACGAGTGAAAATAACTGCTCACTTTTTTTTCCTGAGGGTATTGTGGGTCTCACGTGAGGTAATATACCTAAAGGTGCTTAGTAAATTATCACTATTTTATCAATTCTTTTGGTTGCAAATACAAACCTATCAGTTTATGCAAACAAGTTTTTGTTAGAATTCAAGGGAACAAAACCAAAAAGTTGATTTGTTCAGAATCTGAGATTACATTTTGTGGCAGACAGTCTCTGACCATCACTTGAGTCTGTACATCTCTTATACATTCTTGTCTTCTTTTGGGTTTCTTTGTGTTTGTGTATGTTCTGTCCTTATGTGGTACTCAGACCGACCTTAGCCCTCAAGCCAACCAGCATCTGATGTTCCCTATAACTTCTGGAGATTGACTGGCTCTCTAGTTAAGACCCTAGGGAAGAGACCCTTTTTGGCTCAGTCTGAGTCAGGGGCCTCCCCTGGTCACAAAGTTCAAACATGCCCACTACACTAAGCAGGACAGTCGGTCAAAGCAGGAGGGTTTGAACTTGGCAGACAAACCCCAAGTCATTTCCTAAAGCAGTGTACAAATATGCTACTGGTTGGTGAGTTTGATGCAGTGAAAGGATGGTCTTTAGGCAGGTGGGGGCATTTCTTATGGTCTTTTGTGGTCAGCCCCTGTTTACATGCACCTTCCCTCCTTGTACCTCATGCCTTTCTTTGGACCAAAAAGAAGTTGGTAGGCAGATATTTTGGAAGAGGGAAAAGTGAGGGAATAGAGTGAACTAGAGAAAATAATAAAATAATAAATAGAAGTAAATGGGGCTGGGAAAGTTTTTCACGCTCCTAATCTCTGTACTTCCCCCCTGCCCCTGCCCTGTCCCCTCTTGCCGCATCACTTCTAAGGTTTGGCTGTTAAGAAAGGATACAGGGGAAAAAAACAAGGGAAAATCTCTTTTCTGGGCCCCCAGCTGCTCTTTCCCTCACCCGGAGAACTGCAGCCCCACCCTGGGTACCACTCCACCCCGGCTCCCATGCTCTGAGCATCCAGCTTGCTCTTCCCGCCTTCTCTTTCTTCATCCTCTGTCCTGGGCATGCCTCATTTCCTCCCCACCCTGTGTTCCACCTAAGCTCTTGCTTTGACCACACTATCAACTTGCCCGCTGGGAGTGTGCTCCTGATATGTGTTAGAACTGAAATAATCACTCTAAGTGCACTTTCCCATGGGAGCATCTTACCTTCTGGGGGTAGAAGATGAGGGGAAGAAAATGTCTGTACGTAAACTCTTTCTCACTCCTCTTTCCCTCCTACTTATTCTCTACATATTAATGCATGAATTTCTGTTCTTGCCTAGTGAGATGGGAACGAAGTTTACTTGAACAGTTGTCATTGACAGTCTAAAAGCGGCGTGGGTGAGCTGTGACTGTCATCAGGCAGTCGTGACTTTGGAACGGCATTAGTTTGCTAGGCTGCTGCAGCAAAGTTCCTCAAACTTGGGGGCTTAAACACATTTATTTTCTTGTCGTTCTGGAGGCTTAAAGTCTAAGATCTAGTCATCAGGGTTGGTTTCTTCTGAGGCCTCTTTTGTTGGCTTGTAGATGGCGATCTTCTTCTTGTGTCTTCACATTATTTTCACTCTGTGTGTGTCTCCAGATTTCCTCTTATAAGGACACCGGTCATTAGGGATTAGAGTGCACCCTAATGACCTCATTTAACTTAATTACAGCTTTAAAGATCCCATTCTTTAAAACAGGCTCACATTCTGAGGCTCTGGGGGTTAGGACTCCAACATAATGAATTTTCAGGGGACCTAATTCAATCCATAATAGGAACCTAACATCCTCTGGAATGCTCACTACAAAAGCATGTCCAGGAGAATTCTCACCTTTGCATCTGCCCTTTTCTCTTACAGTGGAATAGGCCATTCCCCAAATAGCACTGGGTAGGCACTGGCCCCAGCACTGGACTAAGCTTGAGGTCACATGATTGCCTTGGATCAGGTTATTTATCCAAGCCTCAGTTGCTGGGTGATGATACCACCTAGATATGGTTATGGTAAGTTTAATAAAACTCTCATTAAGTGCTTAGCATGGCTTCTGATAATAGTAGGCATTCAGTAGATGCTGGCTATTATTATTATTTTTTCCTTAGTTTTAAAGGTCAAACATATCACTAGAGAACACTTTAAGTTCTGAATGTATAATTTTGAATAAATGTTAAACTTAGACTGTTTTTTCCAGTAACACTAATTTTTACTGAAACTAATGATACTAACATGTCACTAAAAGACGACATGGTGGGGATTATAAAAGCAATGTTTTTAGAAGTGAAATATTAGTAGCATTAATGAAGGTTATATTTTATAAGTTGTGTGCCCATTTAGAAAAATGTGTGGTAGAAAAGAGTTTAGAAGTATTATTTGGTTGTGGAATCCTTTGCTGATAATTGCCCTTCCTTTTATAGCAAGCTCTGCCCCTCAAATGGTTCTATTAACCCTGGTGCCTAGAAAGCAAACTATTTAGAATAGTTGGCCTTTCTTCAGTTTGGAAGGTCTCTTCCCCTAGACATTTGCAGGCCGGTAGACTTTCAGCCAGGGTCTAATGAGTCTTGTCTTTGACAGCCTGAAAGTGTCTGACTCTGCTTTGATCGGTTGGGATTTATTAGGATGAGGAACAGAAAGTCGAAGGAACATGTAATGTGTAAATAGATGAAGGAAAGGTAAAGCTCCATGAAAAATCATTGTCTTCTGTTCCTTGTAGTGTCCAGGAGGAAGTCAGAAGGATGGTCAGATCTTACCACAGTTGTAACGACACATGAATTTTTTGTTTTCTTCTTTTCTGTTTGTCTTCTTCTTCCCTCTCTAGAGGATAAGCTCCAAAACAGGGGCTGTGTTTGTTGTGCTCACTGCTGTATCCCCCTGTCCAGTGGCTATTCAAAAATATTCAGCACAGAATATTAATATTTAACAGATATTAAAATATTTAACAGATATTTACAGAGTGCCTGTTGTAGGCTGGGGGCTACAGGGTGAACAAAATGCAAAGCTTCCAGGAGCATAGAGTCAAATCCAAGAGCTAGACATTAATTGCCCGATCAGAGTTTTATCATTAAACTTAAGCTTCTGAAGAAGACAAATGTGGGATATTGTGAAGCACGTAGCAGAGGGGCATGACTGGTGGGGATGGGGTTCCTGGATGGAAGGCATCCCTGAGGAAGTGATGTCTCAGCTGAGGCCTGAAATGTGTTTTCTCAGTCACAGGGATCTTTTTGCACACGGCTTACTCTGCCAACAACTGCTCTCCTCTCACTTTCCCCACCCTGACCCTGTCCAAATTACCCTACTGAAATAATTCTGACTTCAACTCAGACATCACCTTAGTAGGAATGCCCTCCATCCAGGAGATAGTATATCATCACACAGATAACTTTGAAAAGATGGAGTACATGCTAAGTTGCTTTAGTCATGTCCGACTCTGTGTGACTCTATGGAGTGTAGCCTGCCAGACCCCTCTGTCCATGGGATTCTCCAGGCAAGAATTCTGGAGTGGGTTTCTATGCCCTTCTCCAAGGGGTTTTCCAAACCCAGAGATTGAACCCACCTCTCTTATGTATCCTACACTAGCGACACCTGGGAAACCCCCAAGATGGCTGAGGCTGGAGGTTTTAAATGTATTACAAAAGCTCTTTAAAATATACAGTAGTCCTCCCCCTGCCACACCCCAGCCCGTAGTTTCCCTTTCTGAAGTTTCAGTTACCTGTGGTCAGCCATGGTCCAAAAATATTAAATGGGAAATTCCAGAAATAAACAATTCACGAGTTGTAAATTGCATGGTGTTCTGAGTAGTGTGATGTCTCTGTGCCCTCTGGCCTGGGATATGAGTCATCCCTTTGTCCAGCGTATCCACACAGTATGTTTCCAGCCCATTTAGTCACATAATTGGTTCAGTTATCAGATTGGCTGTTGGAATCATAGTGCTGTGTTCAAGTAACACTTATTTTACTTAGTAATGACCCCAGTGTTCAAGAATGAATGTGTATATAAGGTTTGGTTCTATCTGCAGTTTCAGGCATCTGCTGAGAATCCTGGAATGTATCCCCTGTGGGTATGTGTCCTGAAGACTGTGCATGCATGCGTGCTAATTTGCTTTAGTCGTGTCTGACTCTTTGTGACCCCATGGACTGGAACCCGCCAGGCTCCTCTGTTCATGGTATTCTCCAGGCAAGAATACCGGAGTGGGTTGCCATTTCCTCCTTCAAGGTATCTTCCCAACCTAGGGATCGGACCTGTGTCTCTTAGATCTCCCGCATTGGCAGGTGGGTTCTTTACCACTAGCTCCACGAGGATAAGCTTGTTAGGGTATGAAATATCTGACTATAAAATGCAAATATATCCACCATGTATTCAGAACTAGTTTGAAGAGAGAATTGTCAGGAATCCTGATTTATTTAGCAATAGGGGCTCTTTGTTTAGTAATTAGGAGAATTACTACTCCTAGTATTGAATAGCAACAGACACAATTCACTCAAGTCTCTCCCATTCATTAAAATAGTATCACCATCTGCTTCTCCACTTTTAAAGTGGTGAGGATATTGAGATCCTTAAAATGGCACAATGTATTATGTATATGATTTTAAAAGTGTGATTTTGGTCCCTTGCTGTCTATGGGGACTTTGCTGTGACACTCAGTGATATGAAATATTTTTATACCTACAGTGTGAATGAGTGGAATTTCACCAGCATTGCTTTCATACTTTCCTAAAAAGCCATTAGAAAGGCCCACCCCTCAGGGGCACTAGAGAAAAGGGAAGAAAAGCCTGGCAGGGCCCCTGCTTGAGGCCTGCTTCTTGGGCACAGCCTTTAGATAGTACTGGTGTTTAAATATGAGTTTCATAGTCTGTGTACAATTGCATTGTGGGAGAAGATTGTTTTATTGTCTACTGATGACTCATATTATAGAAACATGTAAGGATTTTGATAATGGTTGCACAACTATAAATTCATTAAAATCATTGGCTTGTTTACACTTAAAATGAGTGAATTTTATGGTATATAAATTATATCTCAATAAAGCCACTGAAAATATTTGTCAGAATACTTTTTTGTATCCTTTTGTCACTACTTCTGATTTTATCTTATTTAATAATCTACCTTTTAATACCTTAAAGGTGACTTTTTTCAAAAGGTCAGTTTTTATTCCAATCCCAAAGAAAGGCAATGCCAAAGAATGCTCAAACTACCGCACAATTGCACTCATCTCACACGCTAGTAAAGTAATGCTCAAAATTCTCCAAGCCAGGCTTCAGCAATTCATGAACCGTGAACTTCCAGATGTTCAAGCTGGTTTTAGAAAAGGCAGAGGAACCGGAGATCAAATTGCCAACATCCGCTGGATCATCAAAAAGGCAAGAGAGTTCCAGAAAAACATCTATTTCTGCTTTATTGACTATGCCAAAACCTTTGACTGTGTGGATCACAATAAACTGTGGAAAATTCTGAAAGAGATGGGAATACCAGACCACCTGACCTGCCTCTTGAGAAACCTATATGCAGGTCAGGAAGCAACAGTTAGAACTGGACATGGAACAACAGACTGGTTCCAAATAGGAAAAGGAGTACGTCAAGTCTGCATATTGTCACCCTGCTTATTTAACTCATATGCAGAGTACATCATGAGAAACGCTGGGCTGGAAGAAGCACAAGGTGGAATCAAGATTGCCGGGAGAAATATCAATAACCTCAGATATGCAGATAACACCACCCTTATGGCAGAAAGTGAAGAGGAACTAAAGAGCCTCTTGATGAAAGTGAAAGTGAAGAGTGAAAAAGTTGGCTTAAAGCTCAGCATTCAGAAAATGAAGATCATGGCATCTGGTTCCATCACTTCATGGCAAATAGATGGGGAAACAGTGGAAACAGTGTCAGACTTTATTTTTTGGGGCTCCAAAATCACTGCAGTTGGTGACTGCAGCCATGAAATGAAAAGACGCTTACTCCTTGGAAGGAAAGTTATGACCAACCTAGGTAGCATATTGAAAAGCAGAGACATTACTTTGCCAACAAAGGTCCGTCTAGTCAAGGCTATGGTTTTTCCAGTGGTCATGTATGGATGTGAGAGTTGGACTCTGAAGAAAGCTGAGCGCCGAAGAATTGATGCTTTTGAACTATGGTGCTGGAGAAGACTCTTGAGAGTCCCTTGGACTGCAAGGAGATCCAACCAGTCCATTCTAAAGGAGACCAGTCCTGGGTGTTCATTGGAAGGACTGGTGCTGAGGCTGAAACTCCAATATGTTGGCCACCTCATGCGAAGAGTTGACTCATTGGAAAAGACCCTGATGCTGGGAGGGATTGGGGGCAGGAGGAGAAGGGGACGACAGAGGATGAGATGGCTGGATGGCATCACCGACTCGATGCACATGAGTTTGGGTGAACTCCAGGAGTTGGTGATGGACAGGGAGGCCTGGCGTGCTGCGATTCATGGGGTCGCAAAGAGTTGGACATGACTGAGCAACTGAACTGAACTGAAAGTTGCTTTGAGGGAAGAATCTTAAAGATTAACAGTATTGTCATATAACATTTCTACCAGATAATGTAAAGTGTAATTGAAAAAGTCATTTTATATTCAGTTTTTCATTCATGGCTTCCCTTGTGGCTCAGCTGGTAAAGAATCCGCCTGCAATATGGGAGACCTGGGTTTGATCCCTGGGTTGGGAAGATGCCCTGGAGAAGGGAAAGGCTACCCACTCCAGTATTCTGGCCTGGAGAATCCCATGGACTGTATAGTCCATGGGATCACAAACAGTCGGACATGACTGAGCAACTTTGATTCATGAGGGTCTCAGAACTCATGAATTTTGGAAGTAAGATTCATGTTGGTTACTATGTTCCTGTTTAACCCTTAAAAGATTCTTTCATTGTAGTTTAGCTGATCTATTCAGTTAATAGCTTTGGGTCTTGGAAGCAGGCGGGCTAAGGGGCAAGGGGCTCCTTTCTTTGGCATCTTTTGGTTGCTCTTTTTTGCTTCTGTCTTCCTTTTACTCTCTCCCCAGGTACCTAGGTGCTGAATGACCCTTCCCTCCTCTCTTTGCTCCCCTCTGTCTGCTCCATTACTTTATGCTTCAGAATTTCCCATCACCTCCTTTGTCCTTGATCTGTGCTCCAGTCTCCTTGGTGTGGATGGTTCCACCACCCTGGTAGAAGCAGTGCTTGAATGAGACACATGAAGGTGACCCACAGTTCTGAGCTTTCCCAAGGGCATCAGACAAGCATGCTGCTTAGTTCTGAGCATATCTCTAACTGACAGATTTTTATATCCTCAGGCAGAGAGATACATTAGAGGTAGGCCAGCTTGCCTCTTCTGTTTCAGTCATTCTGCTGTCCAGTTATAAATGAATTTGTTCTTAAACTCCAGTTGTTTTCTCAGTGATTGCTATGGCAGTGATATTAAAAGTTCCTAACTCCATAAAGAGAAGAATCTTGTACAGGTAAGAGTGACTGAGTGTATGTATGGGCCACCTATAAAGGTGTTTCCTATATTTATATTATTTCCTCCTTTATGTTCTTATTAAGGTTTTTATCTTATTGAACATTTTATCTTCCTGAACATTTTGAAGTGATTACAATCAAATTATTATCAGGTCTAATTGTGTTTTAAAAACGATATTTTTGATTCAAAAAACCTCACTTACTTAGATCTGGCCAGTATCAGCCATCCAGGGCAGAAAATGAAGGTTATTCATCTAATTGACTTTGACTTGGCTGTCAGGTTTGTTACAGCCTGTGGGCTTGTGTTCCTTCAAGCAGAGAGGCCTGTGACCTCCAGCCTCACAGTATACTTGTGTCACTCCTCAAAACAGTGGTTTATCTTCATGATGATAAGCCTTCACCATAAATAACCCCAATTATATTTAGTATGCTGGGGTTTAATAGGTAAGAAAGTATGTAATACATTAACATTTTAAATAAATATGTAAGGAAGCATCTTACTTAGAACTTTAGCAAGAAAAAGACACAGTTATATGGAAAATGTACTCTTGTAATAGAAACTTATTTTGCCCATTGATACTTAAACTTTTGTAGTTTCCTAGGACTGTTATAGATAGAAAAGCCTTTATATTTTTATAGATTATAATAGATTAATTTTATGGCAGGTCATTATTAGGGATTTTGTTATTAGGCTGAGTTTGAATTAGTAGGTTAAGCTGAGCATGCTTCTGATTGCACCATTTGGTACCTTTGAAATGGACCCTAATAAATGTACCTCATGTCCCAGACACTCTCCTTATTATGAGTCACTGTCAGTTTTCTGTATGTGCAGACTTAGGACACTTTAGTAGGCAATAGAGCAATCAATCAAGAAACACTGAGTAGCTACTGTGTTTGGAAGATGAACAAATTAATGATTGACTCTTTGGTCACTGAGAATATTAGAAGCCCAATATGATGTACTTTTAACTACAGATATCTGACAGTGGAAAAAAACAGCATTGTTGTGTGGTAGTATTACTTGTATTTCTACTTACTTGATGTACAATGGTGTATGATGCTCCTTGAAATATAGTCAAAAGAATATACTACTTTATTTCTGTTCCTTTTAGGGAAAGTATTTTTCTTGATGTAGTTTTGTAAAAATAGAAATGGCCTTAAATAGAAAGCAAAAAATTGTATTAAACATACTGTGAGTCCATATCTTTTAGTAGAAATTTAAATTCATGCAATTTAGTTGCTCAGTCATGTCCGACTCTTTGTGACCCCATGGATTGTAGCCTGCCACGCTCCTCTGTCCATAGAATTCTCCAGGCAAGAATAGAGTGGATAGCCATTCCCTTCTCCAAGGGATCTTCCTGGTGCACAGATCGAACCCAGGTCTCCTGCATTGCAGGCAGATTCTTTGCCATCTGAGCATAAACTTACATAAAATCTATAGACTTATGGTTATACTCATTTAAAAGTACTAAATGGCCAATTAATAGCTTATGCAATAGGTGTCAATGAAATAGATTTTATGCACACAGTGGACTGAATTTAAATTCCTACCAAAGATTTATTTTAAAAAAAGAAAAGGCAGGATCCTTCAAATTGGAACATAATTTATCTTGAGATAAGCCATGTTGGCTCAGTAGTAAAGAATTGACTTGCCAATGCAGAGGATGCAGGTTCAACCCCTGGGTCAGGAATATCCCCTGCAGAAGAAGATGGCAACCCACTCCTGTTTTCTTGCCTGGGAAATCCCATAGACAGAAGAGCCTGGCAGGCTACAGTCCATGAGGTCACAAAAGAGTCGGAAATGACTTAGTGACTAAACAACAACAACAAAGCCATTAGGATATTACCCAATGATTAGATTCTCTTAGAATGCATAGTGTGTTACTATGCTATATAACAGATCATTTAAAGATACTTGGTACATTTTAAAAAATGAGATCAAGAGAAACTAGTCAGAGATTGTTTCTTACAGTCACAATATCAAGAAATACTTTGAACTGCAAGAGGAAAAAATATGAAGAAAACCACACTTGAGCATCTCATAGTAAAACTGATAAAAGCTGAAGTCAAAACATCCTAAAGCAGCCAAAGAAAAGCTACACATTAAATTCAATGGTATTCAATAAAGCTTCGGTAGGAACAGTGGAAGCCGGAAGACAGTGGAATGATACCTTCAAAGTGCCTGTCTAGAATTTTATACCTTCAAAAATTAAGGAAAAAAAGACATTTTGAGCCAAACAAACTGAATTTGTCACCACTAGTACCTGCACTAAAATAAATACTAAGGAGTTCTTCAGGTAAAAGGAAAATGATTCCAGATAGGAGTGTGGAAATGTTGGAAGGAACGGAAAATAATGGAAGGAGTAAATGTTGGTAAATTTAAACAAAGTTAGCTTTATATGAGGTTTAAAATGAACACAGAATGAAAACACACAACAATAATAGGTCTTTTCCCTGTCCAGGAACTGGCAAAAGTACTTATTTACATTAGGCTTTTGTAAGTTAGGGCTCATGTTATCAGACCCTGCAATATAACCACTAATAGAATAATAAAAGATTATAAAAAACTAATAAAGGGAAGAAATGGAATAATAATTTTAAAACTCAATCCAAAAGAAGACAAGGAAAGAAAGTGTATAGAACAGGTGAAGAAATGGTAAGACAGTAGAATGATTCTTAAATATTTTAACAATTGCATTATGTATAAATGGACTTGTTTAGTCACTAAGTCAAGTCTGACTCTGTGATCCCATGGAGTGTTGCCCGCGAAGCTCCTCTGTCCATGAGATTTCCCAGGCAAGATTACACCTGCGTTGGAAGGCGGGTTCTTTACCGCTGAGCCACCAGGGAAGCCCATGAATGGATTTAGTAGTTTAAAAGCAAAGCTTTTCATAATGGAAAAATAAAATTCATCTACAAGCTACTTTTAAGACAAATACCTTAAGTATATGTATATGTATAGAGAAAGGCCAAAAGTAAAAGGATAGAAAAAAGAGAAACCAAGCAAATGCTAACCTACTGAAAACTGATGTGCTCATAATAATATCAAAACAGACTTTAAGGCAAGAAGCATAAACAGATATACATTTCAAAAACAGCCAAAGTTCAAGTCACCAAAAAGATAAAGCAGTGTTAAATTTGTAAGCACCTAAGCCTTAAAGTATAAAAGGAGCAGTGAGTCATTTGGCTTAAATTTATTAGTTTGGAGTGTCAACTTGAAATGGCAGAGAAACACATAAGTATTCTTATTGTCAGCCTGACACAGAAGAAAGGAAAAGAGAGCCAACTATGATTGCCTTTCCTAATTCTCTTTTTCCTTCACAGCAGCGCATTTCCATCCTCTGATTCGTCTGGTTCGAATGCAGACTCTAAGCTCTTACCAGAGGCATAATCTGCAGAAGCTCTTCAAGAATTTACATATTGGTTATTGAATATTATGTTAGGACTTTGGAGTATGTAGTAAATAAATGTTAGTAATTTGGCATGTGGATATAATTGTAAATTCTTTTGTGTATAAGCTGGCTTGAAACTCAACATTAAAAAATATTAAGGTCATGGCATCTGGTCCCATCACTTTATAGCAAACTGAAGGGGAAAAATTGGAAGCAGTGACAGATTTTATTTTCTTGGGCTTCATGGTGACTGCAGCCATGAAATTAAAAGACTCTTGTTCCTTGGAAGGAAAGCTAGACAGCGTATTTAAAAGCAGATACATCACTTTGCCAACAAAGGTCCGTATAGACAAAGCTATGGTTTTTTTAGTAGTTGTGTGTGGCTGGAGCATTGGACCATAAAGAAGGCTGAGTACCAAAGAAATGTTATTTTTGAATTGTCTTAAAAATCCCACTGAACCGGTCAAATCAGAAACAGTCTTGGAAAAAGGCGAGCCAGAAGGAAAAAAAAATCAGAAAAATAAAATTATTTTCACACAGATACTTTACTCACTTCAAGTGTCTGGCACAGAGAATATGTATTGTGTATGTATTTCTGTCAGTAGGAGCTCTTTTAATTGAACCTCACTTAAGATTAACCAGCATTCCTCACTGCCTCTGCGGAATATATTGGTAGATGTGTTGGATGCTCTGAAGGCTGGTGGAGACTGGGTAGGAAGCCCTGTCTTCTGGTAGATTATGGGTTGTGTTTATTTCCATACCTGTTCATACTTGTTTTACTTGATACTGTAATTACATAACTAAATAATCCCAATAACTGTAAGTACAAAAGGAATGACTTCCTGTTTCTATGAAGGCTAAATTGAATGCTTTGAAAAGACTAGATAAAGCTGTGTTGCATTAAAAAAAAAATGCTAGGGGCTCATTCTCAAAGAACATGGGATTTTATTTCCTGGACTAGGGACTGAACTATGGCCCTTGTAATGGAAGCTCGGAGTTCTAACCACTAGACTGCTGGGAAATTCCCTAAATTATGCATGTTTAAAAAGTCATTGGTGGTACTTTCTCAGTGGTCCAGGGGTTGAGTCCATCTTCCAATGCAGGGGATGTGGGTTTGATCCTTGGTCAGGGAACTAATATCCCATATGCTGAGGAGTGACTGAGCCCTTGAGCCGAGGCTGCTGAGCCTGCACACTGCAACTAAGATCCAGTGCAACCATAAATAAGTAAATATTTTAAAAAAGTCGTTGTTAAGCTCAAGTAAGGTTGAAAGGACTAATGCCAGCAGTGGTAACCAGTTGTTCTTTCTCTGCTAGTCTTCTTATATGAGAGAACTCATAAAATGGGGTTTGGATTAGATTTAAAGGATTTCCATGGAATGGGGAACAGTGGTGAAAGGAAATATTAATTTTATATGTAATGTTTACATTTTTAAACATGTGGAATGTATTCCTGTATTTTCTGTATGATTAACGTTAATAAAAATAAAGGATTGCTAGACATGCATTGTATCAAATGCTTATCTTTTCTATTGATGCATGTCAGTAGAATGGATAGCCATGTTGAGAAATATTAGATGCAGTACTTAGAGGTGAGGTGGTGAGTAGGGAGAAAAGATTTTCATACGGTGGTGGTTTAGTCACTAAGTTGTGTCCGACTCTCGCAACCCCATGGACTGTAGCCTGCCAGGCTCTTCTGTCCATGGTATTCTCCAGACAAGAATACTGGAGTGGGTTGCCATTTCCTTCTCCAGGGGATCTTCCTGACCCAGGAATCGAACCCAGGTCTCCTGCCTTGCAGGCAGTTGATTTATCGACTGAGCTATGAGGGAAGCCCCTAATTTTAATTTTAGAAAAAAAAGGTTTTTTTGGATAAAAATCTTTCTCCTGCGATTGCTTACCCTAATTAACTGAGTCAGTTATTGTATATGGCAAGCAATTGAATCTTTTCCAGGACTATTGTTTTACTTGCCCTAACTGGTCATGCTTTTCAAGATAATCACTTCCTAGTTAGTTTTCTTATCTGGCTGGGAAAGTCACATTTTTTTGTCTTTTTTTTACTTTAAAGGAGTCAGGGTTACAAAATTGACCTTTATCCCCATTGTAATATATTTTAAAAGTTGAGGAAATATCTTTATACCAAAAGACCTTGCTAGAATAAATTACCTTTGACCCTTGGTTATACTACATAGCCAGATCTCAGTGTGATGGCTTTAATTAAGCTACGTTTCTTTTTCTGGTGGGTGATATAAATTAATGCAGTAACCTGCTTTGGTGCCTTTAAAAGCTTCATTACAAAATTGTGCTTGACTGGATATACACTGCTAAACAATAGTAATGCTATACTTCTGCATTTTTCTTAGCTTAAAATTCAAACTAGAGAAAATATATTTGGACCATTTAACCCTGTAACTAACACACTCATTTTTGCTGGATTTCCAGGCTTCTATGTGTTTACTGTTGTGTTTGTTTCACCTACGGCAAAATAGTTATAGGAATACTCCTTCTCCAGGGGATCTTCCCGACCCAGGGATCGAACCCGGGTCTCCCTCATTGCAGGCAGATGCTTTAACCTCTGAGCCACTAGGAAGCCCCTAATAGGAATACAGATTGCTGTTATTTCCCAAGAGGTTTTTTGTTTTGCTTTGTTTTCTAGAATCAACCTAGAAATATCTTAGTGTCCAATTCAAGTTTTACATTTTCTTTCCATTTTGATAATTTTACTTGTTTCTTTAAACACTATTTCAAGTACCTAAATCTCTGTGTTTGGTAGAAAATATACTTTTTAGTTTATTCACTGTTCTAGTAAGTAAGACTCCTAGCAAGTTTTTTTGTTCTTTAGAAGCTTTTTTTAAATTGAGATAAAATTCACACACCATAAAATTCACTCTTTTAACATTACAATTCACTGGGTTTTAGTATCATCGTAAGGTTGTGTTATCCTACCATCACTGCTATGTAACTCCAGTGTATTTTCATCATCCCAAGTTACTTAGATTATAACTAGTATATATCAATTTTCTTGTCTATCTTACTTTTAGTTTTTTTTGTTTTGATCAGTGTGTGAGACTGAAAACAGTAAGGCAGGAAACTATAGTGAAAGACTTATGAGACATTAACCCAGTGCAATTTGTAGAGCTGGTTCTAACCCAGTGCAATTTGTAGAGCTGGTTCTAAGTCAACTACAAAAAGGTGTTTTTATCCATCATCTCCATATTCCCAGTGTCTAAATTATTTCAAAGCAGGTTCCAGGTAGATACATTGGTCTTCAGATACTTCAGTATGTATTTCAACACTAGTTATTGACATACCATACTTCCCCCTCTTTATCGTTGTTAACTTAGATGCCCATTTTCACATGGGTCTCTGTCTGTTTTCTTTTCTAGTACTCATTTGTCCATTCCTATACCAGCACCACATTGTTTTATTTACCATAGCTTTATAGTATGTTTTGCTACCTGGTAAACATTAACTCTTATGCAGAGTACATCATGAGAAACGCTGGGCTGGAAGAAGCACAAGCTGGAATCAAGATTGCCGGGAGAAATGTCAATAACCTCAGATATGCAGATGACACCACCCTTATGGCAGAAAGTGAAGAGGAACTAAAAAGCCTCTTGATGAAAGTGAAAGAGGAGAGTGAAAACGTTGGCTTCAAGCTCAACATTCATAAAACGAAGATCATGGCATCTGGTCCCATTACTTCATGGGAAATAGATGGGGAAACAGTGGAAACAGTGTCAGACTTTATTTTTTTGGGCTTCAAAATCACTACAGATGGTGACTGCAGCCATGAAATTAAAAGACACTTACTCCTTGAAAGGAAAGTTATGACCGACCTAGGTAGCATATTGAAAAGCAGAGACATTACATTGCCAACAAAGGTCCATCTAGTCAAGGCTTTGGTTTTTCCAGTGATCATGTATGGATGTGAGAGTTGGACTGTGAAGAAGGCTGAGCGCCGAAGAATTGATGCTTTTGAACTGTGGTGTTGGAGAAGACTCTTGAGAGTCCCTTAGACTGCAAGGAGATCCAACCAGTCCATTCTAAAGGAGATCAGCCCTGGGATTTCTTTGGAAGAAGTGATGCTAAAGCTGAAACTCCAGTACTTTGGCCACCTCATGCGAAGAGTTGACTCATTGGAAAAGACCCTAATGCTGGGAGGGATTGGGGGCAGGAGGAAAAGGGGATGACAGAAGATGAGATGGCTGGATGGCATCGCTGACTCGATGGACATGAGTTTGGGTGAACTCGGGAGTTGGTGATGGACAGGGAGGCCTGGCGTGCTGCGATTCATGGGGTCACAAAGAGTTGGACACGACTGAGCAACTGAACTGACATAGTGGAGCTAAAATTTGAGTCTGGGTTCTGACGTCTAAGTCAGAACACATTGAGGCTTTTCTGAAAAGGGAAACTATTGTTTACAAATTTTGTTCCTTGTTGTTTGAGATCATTTACATTGTATTTACTCAGATTTAATCTTCATTATAACCCCTCAGGTATTTTGAACTTAAGTCTGTAATGTTTTAAGTGATTTTAAGTTTGTAAGTTGAATTTCAGTATTGACAATACCAGCATTTTCATGTAAAAAGCATGTTTTTTGTTTTCCTAAGTGAGTCTGTGTATGGGGTAAAACCTCTGTGTTTGAAATTTGGTATTTTTGGTACTATGCCATTAGATGTCATATGAGAAATACATTTATCACATTTGATTATGCACATTGTGTTTTTGTCATTGCTGTAATTTTTAAAATTGCAGTTCATAATGTTAATAAGAAGACAAGAAGGCATAAACTAGGAAGAGGGCTTCCTAATCTGGCTAGTCTTATCCTCTGCCAACACTCTAAATTGTTCCATGTAAAATAAAAGTTATTCTTGTAAGGTTAAGAGATTTGTGGTAAGGGCTTCCTTTTACTCAGCTGACTGCATTAACATTCAAGTGTTCTGTGTATTAAGTGCTTTATTATGTGTTAGGTTTACTGTGTGTTAAATGCTTGGTAACCTTAATCCGTGCCTGACGTACTTCCCAGCATATGGTGGGTCCTTGGTTAAAGTTTAATGATCATGAATAATGAAATGACTTATAAAAGCCTTGAAACTTTGGAGTGAATTTCCATCCTACTTTATAAATACTTATGAAACATTTCCAAACTCTTGCATTTATGAAATGTTTAACGCACATCTCCAAAGCACTATGCCTAAAATGAAAGTGGATTAGTATTTGGGAGAAAAATGGAAGAAATTAAAATACTGTATCTTTTTAAAAAATATTTTTTCATAGGCACAATGTATATCCACCATGCTGTTTTTCTATAATACATTTCTGAAACATTGTTTCAATAGTTTTGGGTGTGTTTTTTTTGGTAGTAATTAGGTAGTATTTTTAAAGGGTATAGTCTCAGAATGAAAAATTGCTTTTACATGCTGGCTTTCATAGACTGTTTCTCATTTAAATAAAAACCTTTTGTGAAAAGTAGAAATTCGGATTGAAAAGATAACTGTTGGGCCTCTAGGCATTTTCTTTCCTTCCTTTCTTATATTTATTAAGTATTTCTTTGTTTTATACCCCTCTCCCACTTACATCAATATATTTACTTATTTGCTCAGTCCTAGTGTGCACATGAAGTAGTTCTGGAATTGCTAACCCATTCTCTTCTGACAAATAACTTGCTTCAGTTCAGTCGCTCAGTCGTGTCTGACTCTTTGCGACCCCATGAATCGCAGCATGCCAGGCCTCCCTGTCCATCACCAACTCCCGGAGTTCACTCAGACTCACGTCCATCGAGTCAGTGATGCCATCCAGCCATCTCATCCTCTGTGGTCCCCTTCTCCTCCTGCCCCCAATCCCTCCCAGCATCAGAGTCTTTTCCAATGAGTCAACTCTTCGCATGAGATGGCCAAAGTACTGGAGTTTCAGCTTCAGCATCATTCCTTCCAAAGAAATCCCAGGGCTGATCTTCTTCAGAATGGACTGGTTGGATCTCCTTGCAGTCCAAGGGACTCTCAAGAGTCTTCTCCAACACCACAGTTCAAAAGCATCAATAACTTGCTTACCAGAGTACAATATTGTATACAGTTCTTTTTTTCTTTATCTCTGCAAAATACTGTTTTCCAAAGTTACTTAGATTAGTTTTTTTCTTCCTTGTCTCCTACATGGGTTACATTTTCCATTTGTAACAGAGTTGGGTTACATTTCATCTTGGGTTCATTTCATATTCTGATTAATTTGAACCATTTATTTTTGAGGAGATGTAAAACATTATCGTGGTTCAGAGTCAGAAGTATGTCAAAGGGTGTACTTGGAGAGCTGTCAGTTCCAGTCCCTTTTATCTCATTCCTGTTTTCTCTTCCTTCCATCTCATTTCCACCTACCCCTTGTTAGGTAACCAACCTTGTTAATTTCTAATTTCTCTCTCCTCTCTTTTTCTATACAAATGAGCAAATACGTTTCTCTCTCTCTTTTTTTTTCCCAGAAAGGGTAGTGTACTCTAGCTACTCCATTGTGCTTTGATTTAATACTATATCTTATTATATTAATATTAATAATAAAGATATTAATACATGAATAATATATCCAGTTTATCCCCTTATCAGTTTATAGAATGCTTTGAATTCTTTTTTATAGCTAATTCTTTATAGTACTCTGTTGCATAGATGTGCCATAGTTTATTCAACCATTCTTTGTTGAAGAATGGGGCATTCTTTGTTGAAGAATTTGGGCATTCAAGTTGTTTCCAGTAGTTTGCAGTTAGACTGCTGCAGTGAATAGATTTGAGTGTATATATTTTTGTTTAGTTTAGATGTATCTTCAGGGTAAATTCACAAGCATGGGATTGCTGGGTAAAACAGTAAGTGGGTATGTTTTAATGTTAGTTATAGTAAAATTAACATCTGGAAAAGTTGTATCTCTTTGTGTTCCCACAAGCGCTATGAGGGTGCCTGGTTCCCACAGCCTTGTCAGAATGTGCTGTCATAACAATACTTTTTTATTATCCCCAAGCTGATGGGTGAGAATGGTATTAAAGCATTTTAATTTACATCTCCATTGAACATCTTTTCATAGGTTTTAGGGCCATTTTTCTATCTTTGTTGTGCTGTTTACCAAAGGACTGTGGGCTTCCCTGGTGGCTCAGTTGGTAAAGAATCCACCTGCAATGCAGGAGACCCCAGTTTGACTCCTGGGTCATGAAGATCCACTGGAGAAGGGATAGGCTACTCACTCCAGTGTTCTTGGGCTTCCCTGGTGGTTCAGCTGGTAAAGAATCCACCTGTAATGCGGGAGACCTGGGTTCAATCCCTGGGTTGGGAAGATGCCCTGGAGAAGGGAAAGGCTACCCACTCCAGTATTCTGGCCTGGAGAATTCCAGCATCTGGAGGATCACAGATGGACATGACTGAGCCCTTGGACTTTCACTTTCACCAAAGGACTGTACTGTTTGCATACTGTGTTACTCAGCTTCAGCTTGCTAGGACAGCAGTACTTTATAGAAACCAGATATTCAATATGCCTTTTCTCTTTCAGATCTTCCGTGGTGGCTTATTTTAATTCGGCAGAAAGCCTTGGTGGGCAAACTTCCAGGAGACCATGAGGTCTGTAAAGTAAACAAAATTGCTGTCCTATCACTTTCTGAAATGGAACCTCAGGATCTTGAGCTAGAGGTAAGGTGAAGTTTCAGGAAATTTCATGGCAACTTGATATGGGTGTAATGGCAACCATGAGGATTTGATTTAATAGACCAAAATCATAAAGTTCTAGCGCTGGGTATCTTTAGAGTAATTGAGTCCTGTGTTTTCAGACTTTGGAGTGGATCCTTTGTTTTAAAATCTGTGAAAGCCAGTAAGTTAAGATGCATAGAAGCAGAGTTGCACTGGTTGAGGTGGTGATGGGGGAAGAGCTTCTCCTTGGGGCCCTTCCTACTTTGCCTTTGCTGGAAACCCACCTCTGCTTCTGGGGACTCCTGTGTGTGTTAGGCACTCAGTTGTGTCTGACTCTTTGCGACACCATGGACTGAGGCCCACCGGGCTCGTCTGTGCATGGGATTCTCCAGTCAAGAATACTGGAGTGGGTTGCCATTTCCTTTTCCAGGGGATCTTCCCGACCCAGGGATCAAACTCAGGTCTCCCGCATTGCAGGCAGATTCTTGACCGTCTGAGTCACTATAGCACAATTTGAAAACTGATTTAGGGTGAGGAGAATCAGGAGGTTAGATTTAACTTCTGCTGTATCTTCTTTTATCTATATGTCTTGAAATTTTTCTAAAGCTATATTTCTCTTGTAATTTTTTTTCTTAAAGTTGGGTTTTTGTTTTTTTTTTTAAAGAAGAAGAAAAAAAAAACCCCCCCACTGATCTATTAGACTTTCATTTTCTAAAAGGAAACCAGGCCCACAAGTTGAGTAAGTTAGGGCCAAGATAATGAGATTGCCCGGGGCTAGTGTTTGTCTCCACACTGGCAGAAATAACCCCTGAAAGCACTTGTATCATGCCTACTATCAGTGTGGGGATGTGGCATCTAGGGGTGTCATCACACTGTCATAGCCCTGGCCTAATTTGATCACTGTGTGGTGTACCAGACAGGCCCTGAGGGTTAAGTGGATAATCACATTTCATCCATCCGTTGGGCCATCCTGTGAAGTAGGCACTGTTATAATCCATGTTGCACAGGTGAAGAGAGAAGGCTTGGCAAGGATTAACCACACAGCTGGCTCGTGGTGCATCTAGACCTGGACTTAGGCCGTCTGTTCCTGCTGGGCTTGCCTCCCTGTTACCCGAACCACAGGTAACAGGTAGCATAGTGTCCACTGCCCCACAACTCAGTATGTGTTTTCTAGGCTGAACTTTGGGGAAGGAAATTGGGGCACAGGGTTAAATTATTAAAAAAAATACATACAGGCATATCTTGGAGATACTGTGGGTTTGGTTCCAGACCATTGCAATAAAGCAAATAATTATAATAATATGACTTTTTGGTTTCTCAGTGCATATACGAGATATGTTTATATTACACTATAGTCTGTTAAGTGTACAAGAGTATTATGCCTAAAAAAAAAAAAAAAAAAAACCTTAATTTAAAAATACTATTGCTAAGATACTAAATGTATGCTTAGTCACTCAGTCGTGTCTGACTGTTTGTGATCTCATGAACTACAGCCCGCCAGGCTCCTCTGTCCATGGGGATTCTCCAGGCAAGAATACTAGAGTGGGTTGCCATGTCCTCCTCCAAGGAATCTTCCCAACCCAGGGATCGAACCCACGTCTCCCACATTGTACATGGATTCTTTACCATCTGAGCTACCAGAGAAGCCCTCACCACCATCTGAGTTTTCAGGGAGTCAGTCTTTTCACAATAATATCAAAGATTACCATAACAAATATGATAATGAGAAAGTTTGAAATCTTGTGGGAAATTACCAAAATGGGAGACGCATGAAGTGACCAAATGCTGCTGGAAAAATAGTACCAATAAACCTGTTCATTGCGATTGCCACAAATCTCTTATTTATTTTTTTTCCTTGAAAAGCATCTGCAAAGCACAATAAAACAGGGTATGCGGTAACAATATAGTAATTTTTGTGCTTCAGATCTTTCTGGAAGTTTGACAGTCTAACCAGTATTATAATGAATTTAGGAGGACACTGATACTCTGTTATAGGAATAAAAAAAAAAAGATTCAAGTACTTATTTCCTTTGATTGGTACTAGAGATAGAATGCTATTCACTATTGCTGATCCTCAGACAAGTAACTTTGGTGGCAATTGGGCCTGTTAAAAACAAGTGTTTTGCAGTTTTTGTTTTCATTTTATTTTAGCGAAGAGCAGACTAAAAAAATTTTATCCATTGATTAAGCCAGTAAACTTGTGTGTTTTGGATGACTGCTGACAAATTGAAAGATCAGCCTGGCTTCCTGTTACCAGTCTTGGCCTTGAGTGTGAGCACTCCTTGGGCAGCGTGCTGGTTTGAGCAGTAAGCTGGGGGCCTGGACAGTTAGAGCAGAGGCCAGCTCCTCAGCGCCTTGGTCACCTGATAGTCATCAGTTTGCACATCTGGCACCCCCAATTCTGGGGAAATGAACTGTCCTCACCCAGAGGCCTGCATAGGATGCCTAGTGGACTTTTCAGGAAGATGTTCTTCGTGGCCATCAGTCCGTATCATTTGAGATTATTGTTGTTGTTCAGTCACTAAGTCATGTCCGACTCTTTGCAGTCCCATGGACTGCAGCTCACCAGACTTTGCTGTCCTTCACCATCTCCCAGAGTTTGTTCAAACTCATGTCTGTTGAATCAGTGATGCTATCTAACCGTCTCATCCTCTGCCGCCCCCTTCTCCTTTTGCTTCAAGTCTTTCCCAGAATCAGGGTCTTTTCCAGTGAATTGGGTCTTCGCATCAGGTGGCCAAAGAATTGGAGCTTCAGCTGACTATTGTATAGATGGTGGGTGGTGGGGGGGGAGGAATCTTTAGGCAATAACATTTAGTGGAATTTTAAAACAACAAAAAAAATGTGGCTGTGATGACAGCTTTTAAAATGTCTTCATTCTGAAGACTTTTCCTTTTCTTTCTTGACACTCTCAAGTGAATGAGATCATCTTCACATACAAATGAAAATGAGATAGTCCCACTTAGCTGAGTGTTTTTACAGTACTGTTGGACAATCTGAGCGATGGCATTTGCCCGGGTACTAAAGGTACAGTCCATGTTAAGAGCTGGAAATATATAATGACCCTTGCTAATTAGGGATAAACGTGATTATAGATAAAGTATTTCCAGATCCCAATTTAGTGATAGTTTGGCATGGCTTTCTCTCAAGAGAATATAATTTCAGAAATTTGCATTTAAGCCTTTTTTCCCCTTCCTTTAATCTTGTTTTCTGTTAATGCAGCTTTATGACAGTGAACAATAGAAGGGCAAAGAACAGCTCTGTTGAAAATCACAAACTGTTTGCTTATTTTCTGACATGTTAATTTAAATTTTTGGTATTCTTATTCTAGTTTCCATATAAGACCAGTTAAAAAGAGCATTTAGAAGCATGATAAATTTTTGTGGGGCTTTTTATTTTTGATTATATAGTAATTGTAACTGAGGAGGAGGAAAAATATTCTCCCACATAGAAATGATCAATGTCAATATTCTGGTTTTTAAAAACAATTTAGTTTTAATTGAAGGATAATAGCTTTATAATATTGTATTGGTTTCTGTCATACATCAACATGAATCAGCCATAGGGATACATATGTTCCCTGGTTTCCATTTGTCTCCAGCTCTTTGGAGGAGCAATATTTCAAATTTTCAGGGTAGTTTTTATATTTTGCATCTTTGCATATTTTTCCCATTTCTGTTAGTTAAAAAATTCCTGTTATTTTTCATGACCATATGTATCTTATGCACAGAAGACTTTCTTAAATGAAGCTGACTCTTAGGTCTTCTTTAAAGTGAAAGTTGCTCAGTCGTATTCAACTCTTTGCAACCCCATGGACTATACAGTCCATGGAATTCTCCAGGCCAGAATACTGGAGTGCGTAGCCTTTCCCCTCTCCAGGGAATCTTCCCAATCCAGGGATTGAACCCAAGTCTCCTGCATTGCAGGCAGATTCTTTACCAGCTGAGCCACAAGGGAAGACCAAGAATACTGGAATGGGTAGCCTATCCCTTCTCCAGTGGCTTCCCGACCCAGGAATCGAACTGGGATCTCCTTCATTGCAGGCAGATTCTTTACCAATCCTGCATTACAGGCGGATTCTTTACCAACTGAGCTATTAGGGAAGTCTAGGGCTTCTTAGTATGTCTTTATAATTTGGACATCTGTGTCTGTGTTTGAATACCCACTGCTTTCTACCTTTCCCCTCAGAACCCCTGGGCTCTTTATTGTGGTCACTGTTCTCAGATTTTCAAGGATCTCATCTGTCTTCTGTTATTGGAGCAGAAGCATTTTGTAACAGAGTTGGGAATTACTAGTATTTCTAGTTTTCTACCCCAGTAGACTTTTTACTTTACTTGTATGGCTTATTATGTTTGCCAATTCTTAAAATAATTTTCATACTATACAGTTCATCCATTTAAAGCACATAATTCAGTGGTGTTTAGTATATTCACAGATTTGTAACCATCACTGCAGTTAATTTTAGAACATTTTCATGACTCTAAAAATAACCCTGCACTCATTAGCAGTCACTCATTTTCCCCCAACCCCAGGCAAATCCTAGGCAACCACTAATCTACTTTCTGTGTCTATATAAATTTGCCTGTTCTGAACAGTTCTTCTACATGGCATAAAATATGTAGCCTTTTGTGCCCACTTTCTTTCATTTAGCACCGTGTTTTCAAGGTTCATGTTTGTTGTAGCATGGGTCAGTACTTAATTTCTTTTTATCCCTTTGTATGGATATACCACATTTTATTTATCCTTTCATCAGTTGATGGACGTTGGGGTTGTTTTCACTTTGGGGCTGTTTGTGAATAATATTGCTTTATATTTATATACAAGTTTCTGTACATAACAAAACTTGTACATTTATATATAAGTTTTGGGTGGACATTGTTTTCATTTCTCTTGTGAGAAAAAGAAATTCTATACCTAGGAATGGAATTGCTGTATTATATAGTAACTCTGGGTTTAACCTTTTGAGGATCTGCCAGACTGTTTTTCAAAGCAGTGTGCCATTTAAAAAAGAAAAGATCTATACAAGGATATGAAGAATCTTTGGAGTTCAAATAGATGAGAACATAGATATTCTTGCTTTTGGAAAAACATCCTTTAAAGTTTTATAGGCTTATGTTCCATGTCTGCATATCTTACTTGGTGTATCTCGTTGCTTTAATAGATAACTGCATCATTTTCCATACTTGGTTTCCCATTAGACATCTGTTTAAAATTTTAGCTCCTGATGGACACAAATAGATATCAACTTATAAAATAAAATCATTTATTTTCCTTTCCCTATACAGCAGCAGCAACATCAGCCCTTAATCTTGGTTGTGAACTCTTAAGTGGTTAGAGCAGTAGAAATACTAGGGGAGCACTGTGGTGCTGTGGTTGTGGTTTTCTTTTTGAGATTGTGTGTTGAGATGTTGTGATAAGGGCCAAAGCACATATTATGCAGAACTGGCTGGGCCTCTGGAAAAGGGAAGGTGATCTTACTGTACACGCTGTGTATTGTAATCCCCAGAGCTCTGTCTAAACAAAGCATTTTAGGACTGGAAGGAATTCCAAGAAGTTATTTTCTATATTCTTATTTCTTGGTAGGACTGAACTTAACCTTTAAAAAAAGATAGTGAACCTGTTTGCAGCGCAGCAACGGAGAGCCAGCCAGAGCACAGACGTGTGGACACGGTGCGGGGGTCGGGGGAGGAGAGGGTGGGATGAAAGGAGAGAGTAGCAAGGAAACATATATGTTACCATACACAAAATAGATAGATAGGAACTTGCTGTATGATTCAGGGAACTCAAACCAGGGTTCTGGGGCAACCTAGAGGGTTAGGATGGGGTGGGAGGTGTGAGGGAAGTTCAAGAGGAAGGGGACATATGTATACCTATGGCTGAGTCATGTTGATATATGGCAGAAACAACACAATGTTATAAAGCAATTATCCTTCAATTAAAAATAAATTAATTTATAAAATGAGATAGTGGTCATGCTTTCTTTTCTAAAGTTAACTGTATATATATGCTGACTGTCACAAGTGCTCAGTCATGTCCGACTCTTTGTAACCCCATAGACTGTAGCCCACCAGGTTCCTCTGTCCATGGGATTTCTTTCCAGGCAAGAATACTGGAGTGGGTTGGCATTTCCTTCTTCAGGGGATCTTCCTGAACCAGGGATCGAACCTGGGTCTCTTGCATCTCCTGCATTGGCAGGCAGGCAGATTCTTTACCACTATGTATATATATGGGTGATTCTAAAATATTCATTGAAAATTTTTATGTTTAAAGTAATTTTAAATTTCTCTTTAGAAAAATCAACTTTAAGAGAGATGGTGTGGTAACTTTATGCTCTGCTGTGCATATCACAATCCTTATCTGAAACCTTTGAGGCTGAATTTAGTTTAGAATTCAGGTTTTGAGGGCTTTCCAAAAGGTTATTCCATGTATTTTATTATATGGGCAGTTAGTCTGGGATGTTACCCTACAAAACTACACATTCATATTTCTTAAAGAATCAGATAAATGTTCATTCTGAGGAAGGTAAATGATGACTATAAATAGCCTCTCTTTGGGGGTTATTTTATCATTAGATGAGCTTGTAGCAAACTTTAAAAATACCCTTTCAAGTTTTAGCATTTTTTGAAGTTGTTGGTAAGGAAGTTAAGGGATATTGAGCCTCTGTCAACTCTGTTCCAAGCCCAGGAGGAGAGTAGATTAAAAAAAGAGAAAAGAAAAACAAGGAAGACATTGCCAGGCCTAGAGGGAAACTGCATCTTATCTTCATCGACCAAAAATGGAATAGCAGCTTAAATAGAGGCCATAGGCCTCCTAGGTTCTGGGTCCATAAGTAGGCAGTGGTGGGTGGAGATTTGGTCTACACAGTGAAAAAAAATGAAAGTGTTAGTCACTCAGTCTTGTGACTCTTTGCAACCCTATGGACTGTAGCCCACCAGGCTCCTCTGTCCATGGGATTCTCTAGGCAAGAATACTGAAGTGGGTAACCATTCCCTTCTCCAGGTGATCTCTACACAATAAAGGGAACGAAATGGAAGCCTGGAACCCTTTTCAGTACTTGAAGCCTGGAGTGCTTCAAGTGGTGCTGGAGTGGACTCCCCAGTTCATGAAAGGAAGCTGTTAGGTTTTGTGCTCTAAGTGGGATGATTGTGCATAAAAGAAGTCTGTTAAGCCAGTAGCACCTCCCTCGAGAAGCAATGGTTTAGGCAAAAGATACGGATCTGAATTAACACAATAGCAATCAACATGAAATAGTTGGGGTTGATAGAAGAGACTTTATCAGGGAGAGTAACGGAAGATGACTAGAAGGTTTCTTGCTTAAGTGGTACAGTTGGTGGTATTGCCTGAGATAGGGCATACCAGAGAAGGAACAAGATTTGTGAAATAGATGTTGGTCAGTTTTGGAGATGCTGAACTTGAGAGACTAGTGTCAATAGTGGGGAAATGTATTTTGGGGTCATGAGCTCAGAGCAGAAGAGTAGAGTTAGAAATGTGGAGTTAAACATCAGTTCAGTTCAGTCACTCAGTTGTGTCTGACTCTTTGCGACCCCATGAATCGCAGCACGCCAGGCCTCCTTGTCCATCACCAACTCCCAGAGTTCACTCAAACTCATGTCCATTGAGTCGGTGATGCCATCCAGCCATCTCATCCTCTGTTGTCCCCTTCTCCTCCTGCCCCCAATCCCTCCCAGCATCAGGGTCTTTTCCAATGAGTCAACTCTTCACATGAGGTGGCCAAAGTACTGGAGTTTCAGCTTCAGCATCATTCCTTCCAAAGAAATCCCAGGGCTGATCTTCTTCAGAATGGACTGGTTGGATCTCCTTGCAGTCCAAGGGACTCTCAGGAGTCTTCTCCAACACCACAGTTCAAAAGCATCAATTCTTCGGCGCTCAGCTTTCTTCAGAGTCCAACTCTCACATCCATACATGACCACTGGAAAAACCATAGCCTTGATTAGACAGACCTTTGTTGGCAAAGTAATGTCTCTGCTTTTGAATATGCTATCTAGGTTGGTCATAACTTTCCTTCCAAGGAGTGAGTGTCTTTTAATTTCATAGCTGCAGTCACCATCTGTAGTGATTTTGGAGCCCCAAAAAATAAAGTCAGCCACTGTTTCCACTGTTTCCCCATCTATTTGCTGTGAAGTGATGGGACCAGATGCCATGATCTTCATTTTCTGAATGGTGAGCTTTAAGCCAACTTTTTCACTCTCCTCTTTCACTTTCATCAAGAGGCTTTTGAGTTCCTCTTCACTTTTCTGCCATAAGGATGGTGTCATCTGCATATCTGAGGTTATTGATATTTCTCCCGGCAATCTTGATTCCACCTTGTGCTTCTTCCAGCCCAGCGTTTCTCATGATGTACTCTGCATATAAGTTAAATAAGTAGGGTGACAATATACAGCCCTGATGTACTCCTTTTCCTGTTTGGAACCAGTCTGTGTTCCATGTCCAGTTCTAACTGTTGCTTCCTGACCTGCATATAGGTTTCTCAAGAGGCAAATCAGGTGGTCTGGTATTCCCATCTCTTTCAGAATTTTCCACAGTTTATTGTGATCCACACAGTCAAAGGCTTTGGCATAGTCAATAAAGCAGAAATAGATGTTTTTCTGGAACTCTCTTGCTTTTTCGATGATCCAGCAGATATTGGCAATTTGATCTCTGGTTCCTCTGCCTTTTCTAAAACCAGCTTGAACATCTGGAAGTTCATGGTTCACGTATTGCTGAAGCCTGGCCTGGAGAATTTTGAGCATTACTTTACTAGCGTGTGAGATAAGTGCAATTGTGCGGTCGTTTGAGCCTTCTTTGGCATTGCCTTTCTTTGGGATTGGAATGAAAACTGACCTTTTCCAGTCCTGTGGCCACTGCTGAGTTTTCCAAATTTGCTGGCATATTGAGTGCACACTTTCACAGCATCATCTTTCAGGATTTGAAAGAACTCAACTGGAATTCCATCACCTCCACTAGCTTTGTTTGTAGTGATGTTTTCTAAGGCCCACTTGACTTCACATTCCAGGATGTCTGGCTCTAGGTCAGTGATCACACCATCGTGATTATCTGGGTCGTGAAGCTCTTTTTTGTACAGTTCTTCTTTGTGTTCTTACCACCTCTTCTTAGTATCTTCTGCTTCTGTTAGGTCCATATCATTTCTGTCCTTTATCAAGCCCATCTTTGCATGAAATATTCCCTGGGTATCTCTAATTTTCTTGAAGAGATCTCTAGTCTTTCCCATTCTGTTGTTTTCCTCTATTTCTTTGCATTGATCGCTGAAGAAGGCTTTCTTATCTCTTCTTGCTATTCTTTGGAACTCTGCATTCAGATGCTTATATCTTTCCTTTTGTCCTTTGCTTTTCGCTTCTCTTCTTTTCACAGCTATTTGTAAGGCCTCCCCAGACAGCCATTTGGCTTTTTTGCATTTCTTTTCCATGGGGATGGTCTTGATCCCTGTCTCCTGTACAATGTCACGAACTTCATTCCATAGTTCATCAGGCACTCTATCTATCAGATCTAGTCTATTTCTCACTTCCATTGTATAATCATAAGGGATTTGATTTAGGTCATACCTGAATGGTCTCGTGGTTTTCCCTACTTTCTTCAATTTAAGTCTGAATTTGGCAATAAGGAGTTAAATATAGTAGTAGTTAAAATGAAGATGTGTATGTTAGTCGCTCAGTCATGTCCAACTCTTTGCGACCCTACGGACTATAGCTCACCAGGCTTCTCTGTCCATGGGATTCTCCATGCAAGAATACTGGAATGGGTTGCCATTCCCTTCTCCAGAGGATAGAGGATGAAATTTTCTCAGCAGAGCATGAAGGATGGGCAGAGAGCTAAGGATGGAATGTCAGGAACCACCATCATGTTTAGAGATAGAGATGCTAGACAGAGAAGGAACAGAGTTCTGGTAAGAGCCCAGAGAGACGGGTTTCATGGGGACCAGAGGAAGAGACAGCAGGAAGTGATCATTACTGCCACATTCTTTGATTTGTCCTTTTCAGTGTTGGGGAGGCGGGGTCCTTGTTTCACTCTGCCTCAGGAATTTCACTGGGCCATCACTCCTTGATCTACCCCAATTAGACTAGCATCCTCACAGTTCCAAGGACTATGGCATAGAGATTTCAGGGTTGAGGAATGATTAAAAAAAAAAAGATTCAGTAAACTTCAGTAGTGTTAAAAGGCGGTAGGAAAGGGGCCAGTAGAGGGAGTTTGCAATAGAGTAAAGGGGAATGGATGACGGGACAAGGCCCCTGTCCTTAAGGGGAGACAGTGGGAAGCCAGCCTTGCAGAGAAAAACAACTCCCGTCCTTCTGCAAATGAGGGGAGTGTGGGTGCAGACTAGGTGTGCTGCTACAAGATTACTTTAGAATAGCTCGATATTTAGAATAATCATCTTTGATGTATTCCTGGGGGAAAATCTTGCTGGCTTGAATGCTCTTAAGGAATAACTGTATCTGACAGATGCATAATATTCTGTTGGAACATTAAAATTGTAATAACTTATAACTAGGTTTGAGGCATGTTTTCAGACTTTTTTAAAAAAAGAAAGTGCAGCAGCAACAGGGGACTAACAGAGCTTCTTGGCTGTCCCAGGAATTCTGTGCTAACCAACGTCGAGGGGTGTGAGGTGTATACATGGAAGAAGGGAAGTGAGAGGTCTGGGCTGGAGATAAAACATGTGCTTGTTGGCAGGGTAATTACAGCCAGGGGCACAGGGGTGCTGCTCTGGGAAGACAGTCTAGAGTCACCTTGTCCCAGTAACCATGAGTCACCTGCAGCTCTTACATGACTAAAACGTGCCTCCTCTGAATTTAGATGTGCTGAGTATAAAGTACACACTGAATTTTGAATTTATTTGAATTTTTGCATTTACTATACTAATCAAGAAGGGTTTCCCAAGACTGCTCTTATGACCTGTGTGTGAATCTGGAGGTCACATTTGTAACATCAGAGCCCATTCATTCATTTAACGAAGGTTTTTTTGTGTGACCTCCTGTACCAGGTACCGCTAAGGCCCCTAGAGATGAGTCAATAAAGCAAAGGTGTCTGGTGAACGTGGGGCAGGCAGTAAACATTAAGATGATTATGTTATGTCTTATGTTGGAAAGTAATCGTTGCTATGGGAAAGAAAAATTGAGTGCAGTAAGAGTGGTGGGTGGAGTGCCAGGGGCGGAGATTATGGTGAGATATCTCGGGAGATGTCTGGAGGGCATCACTGACTCAATGGACATGAGTTTGAGCAAACTCTGGGAGATGGTGAAGGACAGGAAACCTGGCATGCTGCCAGTCCACGGGGTCACAAGGAGTCAGACAAGACTGAGCAACTGAACAACATTTGGGAAGAGGACGAACAGCTAGAACAAAGGCCCTGAGGTGGAAGTAGCCCTGACGTGTGGGGAACAGCAGGTAGCTGATGTGGGCGGAGCGGAGTAAGCAAAGGGAAGAGAGCCACAGGAGAAAAAGGCAGGGAGGGCAGATGAGGGTCTAGTTTTGGATGTGTTGAGTGTGAGGTGCCTGATGGAAATCCGAGTGGAAATGTTGGTGTTTGTGGTTCTAGAATTTGGGAGGAGAGCAGAGCTAGAAATATACCATTGAGAGAGAAGGATTGGTATGTTGATGGTATTTGAAGCCAGGAGACTGGATGAAATTGCTGAGAAAGTGAATGCAGATAGGACTGAACCTGGAGGTGCCAAGATGTTAGGAAGTGAAATGGTTGGGAAGGAACCAGTAAGAGAGGTAAAGAGTGCCAGTGGAAGTCAGGTGAGACAGTGTATCAGAGAGGACGAGGGACAGAGGAACTGTGTCAGATGCTACTGAGCAGTTAAGATGAGGACCAGGAATCCACATTGCATTTAGCCAAGGAGACCACATGGGTCACACTGAAGATAGGTTAAGGTGGAGTGGTGGGGGCCAAAGCCAAGTTGCAGTGGGCTGGGGAGAGAACAGGAGGAGAGGAATTGGAGGCAGTGAGGGTTGTAAAGACATAGGATCCTAGCTGGCACATGAAGGTGTTAGAGGAGAGAAATATCTGTGTTTCTGTGCTGGTTGAGTGATCAGGCAGAAAGAAGAGAACAGGGAGAACTGCTAGAGCAACATCCATATGCTTTTTCTCTCTTTCCCCATCATGTCATGATCTGGTTAGTTTTGCTTGTGTGTGTGCTAAGTTGCTTCAGTCGTGTTTGACTCTTTGGGACCCCACAGACTAGAGCCCACCAGGCTCCTCTGTCCATGGGATTCTCCAGGCAAGAATACTGGAGTGGGTTGCCATTCCCTCCTCCTCAGGATCTTCCTGACCCAGGGATCAAACCAGAATCTTGTGTGGCGCCTGCATTGCAGGTGGATTCTTTACCTCTGAGCCACCGAGGAAAGCCTCAGAAGAAAATTTAAGTTAGTTCGGGTTTCAGCAGGATGACTGTAGATCTTTTTTACTTCCCCTTGGGTTCGCTTTTCTTCCCCTGGTAGGCCAGGAGGAGTGTAAAGTTGTAGTCATGTTGTGAAACCCATGTAAATTGAGTGTTTGATAGCCAGAGCTTTAAAAAGACATAAACCCCATAAGATTGCATTACATGTAAATTCTTGGTTCAATTATCAGTCTCCACTTCCAATCTGATAAAACAGGAACAGCCTCCTTCCTTTTTTTAAAAAAATAACTTACTATCAGAACTTGAACTAGGACTTCTCTGGTGGTCCAGTGGTTAAGAATTCGCTTTGCAGTGCAGGGGACACAGGTTCAGTCCCTGGTCTGGGAAGAGCTTGTGCTCTGCAACAAGAGAAGTGACCACGATGAGAAACCTGTGCACCACAACTAGAGAGCAGGCCCAGCTCGCTGCAACTCGAGAAAGCACCCCCCACCCCCCACCCCGCCAATACAGCAGTGAAGACCCAGCACAGCCAAAAATAAATAATTAATAATTAAAGGAAAAAAACCCAACTTGGACTAGTTTTTGCTCTCCTTGTTTTTCTCATCCTGTTTATTATCTAGTAATAGTTATTTTGTAAGTAAGATACTACTAATAATAAGCATATAGTAAATGTTACCTCCTAACAGGGTTCTGGCACTTAGCACAGCAATAAAACCAGTGTATTGAAAAAATGGCATTAGTCTGCATATGGTTAATAGAATCCATGTGTCCCCTTTAGAATGTTTGGTTTGTGTGTTGAGTCACATGAAATTATATGTAAAATGCTCAACTCTAACCAGATAGTTGTCTCTAGAACCTTTGTGCCTTTCTCTTGTCTAAACCTTTCCATCCTCTTCCTCACCTTTGTGGGCTGCTCATTTCCTGCAGCTCCAACTTTCTGGTTCTCCAAATTTAATCTCTGGACCCAACGAGTGTGTTTTTATGCTGATTGTATCAGTGTGTGTGTGAGGATAGAAGGGGAAAGAGTAGTTGAAATGTCCAGATTTTAAGATTCCTAATAGAGCAGACTCTTGGCATCTTCTCACCCAAAACATTCCACTAACTAGCATTAATATTTAGCACGTATTGCTGTAAAGAAATGTTCCTAGAGCATAGAAAATGTGTATATTGCACTAATTTTAATCTTGTGTGCCTGTACATACTCAATTCTCTTCAGTCGTGTTCAACTCTGCAATCCCATGGACTGTAGCCCACCAGCCTCCCCTGTCCATAGGATTTATCCATGGCAAGTATACTGGAGTGGGTTGCCATGCCCTCCTCTAGGGGATCTTCTCCACCCAGGAGCCTCCTGAGGCTCCTGCATTGGCAGGCAGATTCTTTGCCACTGAGCCTTGTGGGAAATCTTAGATGCCAATTTGTAAAGCATTAATGAACCCCAACCAGAGCATTTTATTCTTCAGTTATATTAGATAAGAGCTTACTATAACCCCCAAGTATGTCCTGCCCTGTATTTTTCGCTTGTGCTCTGCTGTAGCTTTCTAATCCTTGAAACCACAGCTGTGTTTTCTAATATCAGTGGACTACTTGGTCATTTTACTTGCTCTTGAGGTTTTAACCACAATGCTTGAGCAGTAGCTACACTTGTGCACTCATGCTAGAACATTTAGCAAGCAGATATTAGTAATAATGAATTCTCTTTCTCTTCCTAATTATGTAGCTCTGTAAGAAGCATCATTTTGGAATTAACAAACCAGAGAAGATTATACCATCTCCTGATGACTCAAAGTTTCTACTGAAGACCTTTACGCATATTAAATCCAATGTGTCTGCTCCTAATAAAAAGAAAGTAAGAGTTTGACTGATATGGGCTTGGAATTCATCTTTGATTAGTTTTAAATGGAGGGGCGACTTTCCTGCTGGGAGACTTATTTTCAGACTACTCATCATCTTAAAGCACTGTCCCTGCATGTCCTTGGGATTATTTTTCACTTTTCTCCTAGGGAGTTGTGTGGTATCCACATAATGTCTTGCATTTAATTCCTGCAGTAATAGTGGATACATTTCTTATAGGTTAAGGAAAGTAAAGAAAAGGAGAAGCTGGAGAGAAGATTACTCGAGGAGTTGCTGAAGATGTTCATGGACTCGGAATCCTTTTACTATAGCTTGACCTACGACCTGACCAATTCAGTGCAAAGGCAAAGTGCTGGGGAGGACCCCCGTCCCCTCTGGCAAAAGGTACACCTCACAGCTCAGAGCAGGGTTTGCCCCCAGAGCAATTTATGGACCTGTGTGGCCTCTGTGGGAAAACTGAAGCAACATGTTTCTGACCTATTTGTTTTCTACCTTTTCCAGGTTGATGACCGATTTTTTTGGAATAAATATATGATACAAGACCTTACTGAGATTGGTGTGAGTAGTTGTTTCTGAAATATTCTAAGATAGTTATAATTGTTAAGCAAATATTTTTAAGTTGTACTAAAAGAAATTTAAAAACTCACATAATGTTTTACCCTGTAGAATGGGAATCATTTAGCTAGGGAAAACCAAGGTACTGTTTTAAGGCGATTCACAATTCAGCTATATGGCCACAGACTTATCTTTTTAGCAGGTTCCCATAGGACATTCGTAATTTAAAGATATGGAACTAAATCCATAGAGTTCCTCTAAAAGATATTTTGTTTTTACCCACTGGAAATGTTGAAGCCCAGTTTTCCTTTAGTGAGATAGTGAAGTGAAGTTGCTCAGTTATGTCTAACTCTTTGTGACCCCATGGACTGTAGCCTGCCAGGCTCCTCCATCCGTGGGATTTTCCAGGCAAAAATACTGGAGTGGGTTGCCATTTCCTTCTCCAGAGGATCTTCACAGCCCAGGGATCAAACCTAGATCTCCTGCATTGCAGGCAGACTCTTTTACCGTCTGAGCCACTAGGGAATCCCAGTTATTAAATGTTCCTGTTTCCTCATTTGCATTTATTGCTGGAACAAAATTATAAATAATGAGAATGGTAATGAAAATAATGAATGTGGATAGATCCTTCGCCTCACTGTTTTCAACTCTAATCACCTTCCTGAGATCCTGTCTACAGGCTCCATAAAACAGAACTGTGAGGGGACTTAGAAGATATGGTTGTTTAAAAAAAAAAAAAAAAGGGGTGGATTTGAAGTTGATGCTGAAATCTGTATCAAGGGTAGATACAGATGGAGACAGGGGAGAAAGAGGGACAAAGAACAACTTCTCTGGAGCACTTTTCATCCTTTACTGTCCCCGGGTACAGTCAGTTGAGAAATTTTCTGAGTATTTTTAGTCTTAAAGACTAAGAGGAGATCTTTGCCTTTAATTAATACTTACCTAATTACATTGGATGACTTTTAAAATATTTATGGAAATGATTTTTTTTGGTTCATTGACTGCTTAGATTTTAGCTGGGCACAAAGCAAGACTTTGTCTAAACTAGAAAGTAGAATAGACCTTTGTGTTTCATAACTAAGTGATCAAAGTTGGCTTTACTAAAGGCTTAATACAATTGTGAGTTGAAACGCAACCATTAAGCTATATCTTCTTTTATACCAACAGGAATTAGCTACATTTGTTAAATCCTTACTTTAAGCAGGCAGGTATTTTAGATTTTACTCATTTAATCTTCACAGTAACCTTATGAGGTTGTTGTCTTCACAAAGCAGAATGTCTGGAGGCCTGGAGAGGTTAAGTCATTCTCCTGAGTGAGGGAGTAGGTGGTGGAGCCTGAATTTGTGCCCAGCCATCCAGCTCCTATGTTCTGGTCCCTCTCAGGCAGCTCTTCTTGAATGACCACCATAAAGGAAATGAAAGGCTCTGCCCCCTCCCTCCCTTCATTCCTCAGTGTTCTCCAGTAAGCAGAAAATATGGTTAAAGAATGGAAAGTTTCTGCTTCTAATAAACTAGCAAGTGTGTGATGCCCACTGCTTGGATTTAAGGAAGTAGCAGTGCTGTACAGAATAGAAATAACATGGTGTTCATATTATTTTCAGACACGAGATGTGGACTTTTGGATCATCCCCATCATCCAAGGTTTTGTGCAGATTGAAGAGCTTGTGGTTAATTATAATGAGTCATCTGACGATGAGAAAAGCAGCCCAGAGACCCCGCCTCAGGAGTCCACCTGTGTAGATGACATTTACCCACGATTTCTAGTGGCTCTCATTTCACGCCGAAGTAGACACAGAGCAGGTAAGTGGAGGGCTGTAATAGTGTGCAAATCAGATCCAGGCGAGAATGGAACATTGCAGATGAATTGAAATGCTAATGGCAATAATGGATTTGGAAAAACAGTTTCAAAGTGCTCAGTGACTCTCAGTAGTGTGGTGTAATTGGGGACCAATTTTTTGGAGAGAAGTGAATGGGAGAGTGTTAACAAAAGGGGAAAGAAAAGGAGGTATATTGTGGAAAAGAGCAGAAAGTCACTTGGGATGTGCTTCTAAATACCATTGTTCCCACTGACAGCTTGTATCACTGTAATAAATCCTTAGTGCTAGCACCTTTGGGAAAACCCTCCTCTCTTAGTTCACAGGCATTATCTCAGCTTCAACTTCTAAAAACACTGGTGAATACAGGCATGATTTTGGGGTAAGTTGATACTGTGCTGCCAAGCAGTTGCATGTTAGATCCCCAAGGCTATCCTGAAAGACACAGATTTTTTAAAAAACTTTTTATTTGGTATCAGGCTGTAGCCAATTAACAGTATTGTGATAGTTTCAGGTGAACAGTGAAGGGGCTTGGTCATGCATGTACATGTATCCATTCTCCCCCAAACCAGACTAATTTTTAAAATTTTTGCTGTTTTAATTTTTTTTAGGAATGCGTTATAAGCGAAGAGGAGTGGATAAAAATGGAAATGTCGCAAATTATGTGGAGACTGAGCAGTTAATTCATGTGCATAATCACACTCTGTCATTTATTCAGACACGAGGCTCTGTGCCTGTCTTCTGGAGCCAGGTTGGGTATAGATATAATCCAAGACCTCGGCTGGACAGAAGTAAGCCTGTCAGTTATTTGGTTTGCAAATGATGATTTCAGAGGAGATGTTTTTAAAATCCTAGATACTTCATAGGTTTGAATTTATTTTGCCAGATAGTTCATTTAAGATGGTAGCTGGTACACTGAGATTTAATAGTGATACAATAATCTTAAAAGCATTAATTATAGTGGTTGCTGACAATTTAAGTAATTAACAATAAAAAATTGCAAAGTAGAGCATCGCATAGCTTATTTCACAGATTTTAATTTGTTGTTTCTTTGAAGAATACTTTATTACAGTGCTTAATTTTGGAAAAGTGTAAATATAGCCAGTATGTGTAGAAGCAGGAAATACCTTAACGAGACAGTGTCTTTGTGGAATAAGTAAAATCTCTTTTCAGATGTTTGCTGTGAAAGGTTTGTTGTTTGAAATATTAAGGATTTAATCAAGTATTTTAACCGGAATAGCTAAATCGTATTAATTTAATTAGATTACTCAAAGGGGCTGATTTTAAAATTGTTGACAGAATATTTTTCACTCAAAACTTAATTCATATTTATGAGACTTCGGTAAACTTTAATTTTTAATATCCTTGCTTTAAGGGGTTTTTATTAATTTATTATAAACTACATGAAACCTTTTCTGACAAGTTGGTTGAATATATAGATTAAATACCACGGTTTCATAGTTGACATCTTCAGTATGTTTCAGTTTAGTCTAATTGGGGAAAAAAGAGAAATCAAATCTTTAGCTTAGCATTTCATTTAAAAATACTAGTTTTAGACAATCTTAGTTATATGTGGGCTGTCAGTGTTTAAAGTAAGAGTAAAGATGAAATAGACACTAAACTCTGTCTTAAACATGGGAAGGAAAAATAGATTTTGTATCACTTTTTCATAGGTGAAAAGGACACGGTTCCCTATTTCTGTGCCCATTTTGAAGAACAACTGAAAATTTACAAAAAACAGGTGGGATTTCATCTGTAGTAATGTGTTCCTTCATATTTTTAGAAATGTTTGTGCATCTGTTTAAATTTGATGAAGATAACGACATATGGCTCATAATTAAGTAAAACAGCATTTGTCATGACGTTAAGAAACACATAAGCTAAGAGTATTCTTTAACAATTATTGAGTCAGCTACTTTAGACTGTTTTAGATGAGATTAGTCTACTATCAGTTATCACAATCTGAGATATGTCTAGAGTAACATATGAAAGGCATCTTTCAGGTCCACCTCTTTGAGGTAACAATTAGAAATAACCTTCAGTATCTTTTTTTCTCTGCACACCTTTCTTATGTATTCATACAGTCAATATGTAGATATGTGAACATATAAACCAAAATCATTTGAGAACTGTTGGGTGAAATACAATTTAAATAAGATGACCAGATTTCATATAGATTAATATAAAATAATCAGTGACTCTTCTTATCTATTAGCAGTGACCAGTCTGAAGGTATAATGCCATGGGATGCATTTTTATAACCATAGCACAAATAGGAAGAAATAGCGTAAAATCTATTGAACATACAAAAAAGATAGCATATATATGAGGGGAGGGGTTTTTTGGGAGGGAAAGTCTACTGGAGAACATAGAAGAAAACCTGAATAAACAGAGAGACAATACCATGTTCCTGGATGGAAAGACTCAATATTGAATACACTTCAGTTCTTGCAAAATTAATATATAAATGTTTTGCAGTCCCAAAGATAGTCCCAGCAGGGAAATAAAAAGGAAATCCTCACATTGGAAAAAATTATATAAAGTGTAAAAAGAAGAAATAAAGGCAGGTAACTGGGGAAATGAGAACTGCCACACATTGCTGGAGATCAAACCAATCAATCCTAAAGGAAATCAGTCCTGAATATTCATTAGAAGGACTACTGGATGCTGAAGCTTCAGTACTTTGGCCAACTGATGTGAAGAGCTGACTCATTGCAAAAGTCCCTGATGCTGGGAAAGATCAAGGACAAGAGGAGAAGGGGGCAAGAGAGGATGAGATGGTTGGATGATGTCACCATCTCAGTGGACGTGAATTTGAGCAAACTCGGAGAGCTAGAGAAAGACGGGGAAGCCTGGCATGCTGCAGTCCATGGGGTTGCAAAGAGTTAAATATGATTTAGCAACTGAACAGCAGCAACACTTCGCTGGGAGGAGCATAAATTGCTGTGGCCATTTTTGAATGGTATTATCAATCAAAATAAAATACGCTTGTATTGTTAGTATAGTAATTTGCTTTTTGGCCCTTCATGCCATATACAGAAATCAGTTCCAGATAGATATGGATCTAAATATTAAAGGTTAAACAATAGCCTTTTAAAGGAAAATATTGTTAGATTATCTTTTGACCTTAAATCTTTTAAACAAGGTTTTAAAAGAACTAACAGCAATAAAAAAGTAGACTTTACTAAATTTTTTATTTTTATTAAAACTTTATTGAGTTATCATATATTTTCAATATTAAAGCACTACAAGTGGTGCTTTCATTATTAAAATGAAATAAGACTTGAAAAGTACCAACCATAATGAGAAATTGGTAATTTGACTTTACTAAAATAAAGAAATTCTTGATTATTAAAAAGCACCATTAAGAGAATGGAAAGGCAATTCAGAAAGTTGCAGAAGACATATATATGACAAAGGGCTTATATCTAGAGTACATTAAGAATGCCTTCAAATTCATAAAAGGTGTACAACCCAAAGAAAACTGGACAAAAGACTTGAGCAGATTCTTCCTGACAAAGGATAGTCCAAGTACAATAAACTGGACAAGGTACTCCACTTTCTTAATCATTGGGGAAATGCAAATTAAAACCACTGCTCACACACTAGGATGACTAAAATAAAAAAGATGGAAAATACAAGTTTTGTCAAGGATGTGGAGCAGCTATAACTCTAATACAAATTAAACAAAAAACTTAAATCTCCTTGAGAGAAATGTGTTCAATCAAGGAGGCATGTATAAACCTTCTTTATTGCAGCATTAAAAAAACCCTGATTGTTCATTAGGCATTCAATGGATAAAGCACAGCATATCTAAAGTGTTGAATACAAATAGTTAAAAATGCTGAGATGCATCTGTGTGTACTAATGTGAAAATATCTTAAAATAATATAGCAGAGTGAGAGGAAAACTATATAACAGCATATGGCATGTTACCACTTAAAAAATCCCACAAAACAAAACTGCCGTTTATACATATGCAGTTCTCTTCCATATATACGTGTGTTCTCACCTACATATGGCATACACATTTTTTTAGGGACGTGCTTAGGTGGCCTGAAAGGGTACACTTCAAACTTGTAGCAGGAGTTACCTTCAGGGAAAGGTAAGGAAGGATGTGACCTTTATCCACATTTGAATTTTTTACAATCTGAAAAAAATTTCATGTATTTGCAGTATGTGTAGTTAGAAGTAGTATTGTGGGCTTCCCAGGTGGCTCTCGGAGAAGGCAGTGGCACCCCATTCCAGTACTCTTGCCTGGAAAATCCCATGGACAGAGGAGCCCGGTAGGCTGCAGTCCATGGGGTCGCTAAGAGTAGGACATGACTGAGCGACTTCACTTTCACTTTTCATGTTTGTGCATTGGAGAAGGAAATGGCAACCCACTCCAGTGTTCTTGCCTGGAGAATCCTAGGGATGGAGGAGCCTGGTGGGCTGCCATCTATGGGGTCGCACAGAGTCGGACACGACTGAAGCGACTTAGCAGCAGCAGCAGGTGGCTCTAGTGGTAAAGAACCCGCCTGCCAATGCAGGAGACACAAGAGATGTGGGTTTGATTTCCGAGTCAAGTGCCAAAAAATCCCCTGGAGGAGGAAATGGCAACGCACTCCAGTATTCTTGCCTGGAAAATCCCATGGACAGGGGAGCTTGGCAGACTACAGTCCATGGGGCTAAGAGTCAGACACGACTAAGCTCAACAGAGCGAATACGTAGTATCACCTACTTACAGTGGTAACACCTAATTGTTATAAAAATTGAAGTAATACTGAGGTATGTAAAGAAAGTAGAAGAAATAACCTCTTGACCACCCTTCCTGCTTCCTGCTGACTTTCATGACCTGTTTGTACATATCAAACTTACCGGCATAGGTATTAGCAGTCATCTGTTCCTTTCTAACAGTACCCCAAAGGTATCCTTTTATCCAGCCTCATCTCTTGGGTAATTGTCCTGGGAGGTAGTCCTATGGTTGGTCTGACTCAGTCATGGTGTCAGTACTGTTGCTCTTGCCTGTGGTTGGTATAGGTGTGGGCCAATGTATGTTTTTGGCACTTTGACCAACGAGGTCTGATGTGAAAAGAAGTCTGCTGGGAGGCTCCAGACAAGATTTCCTGCTCTAATAAAAAGAGATACAGGAACCCACAGTCCTTCTGTGGTGGTTGTGTCTGGATTTGACTGGTGACTGCTGCAACTTTAACCAGGCTAGTTCATTAGCTTGAGTATTGATCAATATGTGAAAGATGATAGAACAAAAGAGCTGGTATTGGTAACTACTGAATAAAGCAGTTCCAGAACCATGCAACCTCCAGACTTCTGAGGTTCAGAACAGACTTCTGTCCTGAGATTTGAGTCAGGGATTTGTTATTTGCAGCAAAGAAACATCTTGACATGTGCATATATATGCATTCAAAATTTAAGTCAAAAGAAGGCTATAAGCTATACCATATACACTGTTCTGCAACTATTTTCACATAGTAGCTGATAGCTGTTATTCAACCAGTTCTCCACTGGTGGACCTTTAGGATATAGTTTCTGCTTGCTATTCTAAAATTCCCCAGAGAACATCTTTTACACGTTTTAAAATATGTATGTGCTGTATAGACTAAATTTCTAGAAGTGATATGGCTGGATCAAACATTCAGTTCAGTCGCTCAGTTGTGTCTGACTCTGCGACCCCATAGACTGCAATACACCAGGCGTCCCAGAGCTTGCTCAAACTCATGTACATCAAGTTGGTAATGCCATCAAACCATCTCATCCTCTGTCGTCCCCTTCTCCTCCTGTCTTCAATCTTTCCCAGCATCAGGGTATTTTCCGATGAGTCAGTTCTTTGTATCAGGCACCCAGAGTATTGGAGCTTCAGCTTCAGCATCAGTCCTTCCAATGAATGTTCAGGACTGATTTCCTTTACGATTGACTGGTTTGATCTCCTTGCAGTTTAAGGGATCACACATTAGATTAACTTTAGGTTGATACCCACCACTCAGTTGCTTCCAAAAAGATCATTCCGGTTTATACTCTTAGCAGCGAGAGCCGGTACCCATTTCTCCACATATTCACCATGCTGTTCATATTTAGTATTTGGTTTTTGCCTGTCTATAGATTAAAACTGGTTTTCTGTTTTAAAATTTATGTATCGTTATTAACAAAGTTGCAAATCTCATGTATATTGGCTATTTGTCTAGTTTCTCTTCTGAATATCTTCTGAATCCTTTACCTGTATTTTTCTTACTGAATTTATAGCACTCTATATTTTTATGGTTTTTGTGTTGCAGGTATATTCCCCTAGGTAGTCGTCTATTTTTCTTAATGTTTGCTTATACTGTCATTTGGTACACAAAGGTTTTAAATGTTCATGTTGTCGCATCTGTCCATCTTTTTCTTTATGCTTTCTGGTTTTTATTATGCTTGGAAAGTCCTGTGACATCCTACAGTTCGGGAAAAATCATGCCAACATTCTTCTTGCTTTTTTATAACTTGAAGAAAAAATATTTAGATTATTAATGCATCTAGAATTTCTTTTATATATAATGAAGGGGCTAACTTAAGTCCCCCCATGTAAATAGACAGTTATCCCAATATCATTTATAGTATGCTACTATAGTATATTACAGTATAGTAATATACAGTATCTGCAGTATAGTCTGTGTATAGTATAGTCCATATTCTCTGAGAATAATATCATTGTAGCTTAGATTCCTCAGTGTTCATAGGTCTGTCTTGGCCATCTGTCTTGTTCTGTTGAGTTGTTCATTTTTCTGCACACATACCATAGTTTTAATCACTAGATTTAACCTATGTTTTGCTCTTCTGTGGGACAAGTTCTTTATTGTTTTTCAAAAATTTCCCCATATTATTCACTTTTCCAGAAAAACTTTAGAATTAACTTGCCAAGTCTGTACAAATATCCTGTTTGAATTTTGACTGGAATTGTTGAGTGTGTAGATTAACCTGGGGAGCCCTGACATCTTTACAGTATTGAATCTTGCCATGCAGCACCATGGTGTCTCTCTCCATTTACTCAGGTTTTCCTTCATGTGTTTCAGCAACATTTCGTAGTGTCTAACATGTAGGTCTTGTATATTTCTTTAGAAATTATTCTGCTGCTAAGTCGCTTCAGTCATATCCGACTCTGTGCGACCCCATAGACGGCAGCCCACCAGGCTCCCCGTCCCTGGGATTCTCCAGGCAAGAACACTGGAGTGGGTTGCCATTTCCTTCTCCAATGCATGAAAGTGAAAAGTGAAAGTGAAGTCGCTCAGTTGTGTCTGACTCCTAGCGACTCCATGGACTGCAGCCTACCAGGCCTCTCCGTCCATGGGATTTTCCAGGCAAGAGTACTGGAGTGGGTTGCCATCGCCTTCTCTGAAAAATTATTCTAGAGATTTATAATATCTATCATAAAGGAACTTGTTTTCATTATGTATTCTAATAGGTTATTGCACATGTATAATGTGTAAAACTATTCTTGCCATTGATGTAAATTCTCATAAACCTAAAAAAGTGTAACAAATGAAAATCTAATTTTATAGGGGAAAAAACTGATGCTTGAGTGGATTAATTTCTAAGTCTGGGTACAAAATATTTCTAAAACATAACTCTAAATAGATTCAGTGAAAACATGAGTCTCAGATCTGATTAACTGAACTTTTTCTTTTTCCCCACTCTCACAGGTTATTATTAATTTGGTAGACCAGGCAGGAAGAGAGAAAATAATTGGTGATGCTTACCTGAAACAAGTGTTGCTCTTTAACAACTCACACCTCACCTATGTTTCATTTGATTTTCATGAGCACTGGTAAGATGGCTTCCTGAAAAATTGTATAAATCTTAATTATGTTAAATTGGTTCATAGTGCTTTTCAGGTCTACTGTATCCTTCTACTTTTCTGTCTATTCATTCTATTAATTTTTGAGAGTTTGACATTGAAACTCCAAATATAAATCTTAATTTCTCTACTTAAAAGAATTTTAATGTATAGTAGAACTATATGTAACTTTGTTCTGTATTTTCCAAGTCTCCTGTAAATGTGTTATCATATTTTCATAATTTAAAAAAAAGAAAGAGAAAAAAAAAAGATGGTTTCCTGAGATGAGTTTTGATCAGGTCCAGTATTTGTAGTAGTTACTGCCACAGAGACTTTAGTTTTTCTTCTCTTTTTTGTTGGGAAGAAAATCTTGTTCTCATTGTTAGAAAGAAGACTATCATTTCTTAGTTCCATTTTCATATTGGTTTTATTTTGCCTAAAAATTTAAGTTAATTCTTCCTGAAATATTCAGTCTTTTTGTTCCAAAATGACTTCAAGATTTAGAGTTCCTTTTTTTCCTCTTATCCTTCACTTAATTAATGGAGCTTTTTCTTTCTGCTTGAGTTTGAGCTTGGCAGGAGTAATAGCGTTCCCTTACTTAAAACTTACCCTGCTGGCTCGTCTTCATACTCTCTTAGTAATAACGCTCTCCCCTGGGATAAGTTCACTAGTTATCTGGAAAACAACGATCATTTTGATGGTAATTTTAACTTGTGTGTATTCTGAAAGCACATTTCTTTTGTCATAAGCCTGGCTCTAGCGTTGGTTCATTTACCTAGGTACTGAAAACTTTGGTGGGGAAAGAAGCTTCCAGCCGCTGTGATGTGTTTCAGTGTATTTTTAAGCATATTTTCTTTCATAATGCAGATTACTTGTAAATATTTATATAATTTCCCATATAATTTAAAGTAGTATTAATCTCATATTTACAGTAATAATTTTAATTTTTCCAAGCAATCTTAGATATCATATCTTAAGCTTAAAAAATATTCTTAAAGATGTTTTTCTTTCTTTTGGCATATATTTTAGCCGAGGAATGAAGTTTGAGAATGTCCAAACACTAACAGATGCCATTCATGACATTATTCTTGACATGAAGTGGTGTTGGTAGGTATTTCATAAGAAATCAGTTTGACAAACTCTTGGTCTGTGAAATCATATGTTTTTTGTCTAGTACCAGTAAGCGTTAAAATAATAGCAGGCTGGGAAAGACTTTTTGTTTTTCTTGTTTCAACCCCAGATTCCTATTCTCCTTCTCAAAAGTATTAGTCGTTAGGCATTGTTAGCTTTGAATAGGAAGGTGTCAGATGATTGGCAAAATGGAGCAAAGTGCTCTATGACTGTTGTTTAATTCCTTCTAATGCTCTGTCCTCTACATTTCTTCTTGGTCCCTAACATGGGAAGGAATGCTTAGAGGTATTTGGTCTCAGTTTTGAGACATTTAAAAATTGCTGGAGAAGAAAGATAATTCTCAGACTTTAGGAGGGAGAAATAGGAAGGAGAAATTGGCTTAAAGGACAGAAGAGAACATTTGATTAGATTTTAAGGCCACAGGTGGCCAGACGAATTAGATGAGTGAGGCAGGCGTCATGATTCCACCCTGGGTGGTAGAGTGAATTAGTCTGTACAAGCTCATTTAGATGCATTTCTGCTTGAAGTCAAAAAGCAGGGAACAGGATGTTGTTTTAAAATGCCTTCTGGTTTTAAATGTGTAGATAAACATAGCTGGGGTTGTGTCAGCTCTGCCTAGTAATTGTGTGACTCAGGAAAGTCACTCTGCATCTCAGTTGTTTTTTTTTTTTTTTCAAAATGAGGGTAATATTTTCCTTGTCAGGTTGTTGTATAAATTAACAATAATGTCTACAAAGGTCTCAGTAATGCCTGCCACATGATATTCCAAGCAAATAGATAACCAATGTTGCTGTTGTTATCGTTATACTGTAAAGAATTGTGGGTTTTGAAAACTTTTCAAGCATTTCCTTTGTAAAGTAATTCTATACTGTTTTTGAAAAGGGTTGATCAAGCTGGAGTAATATGTAAACAAGAAGGGATTTTTCGAGTTAATTGCATGGACTGCCTGGATCGCACCAATGTGGTCCAAGCTGCCATTGCACGAGTGGTCATGGAACAACAGGTAATTTGGAGTCCCCTGGATTGTAAATATTCATTTCTAAGAAGACTGTGAGGCTGAAGGAGGAAAAAGGGACAAGTTTGTTCACCTGTGTTATATTCCCATCATCAGCACCCTCTCTGGGGCTGTGAGTCCTTTGGCATCACAGAACCAGCCTCTTCCCTTTGTGCCCCAACCCTCCTGGTGGCACCTGTTTCCTGTAGTTATTACATCTCTTACCTCTGTGTCTCCTTTTAGAGCTTTCATCCTTCCAACACCTGGGTAATGAATTCCCAAGGTTGATATTCCTCACATGGTGTTTTGTTTTGTTTTCCTGATAGAGCCTTGTGACTGTCCTTAGAGGAAGTCTTCTACTGTTGCATTGAAGCAGCTAGGCTTTGGTGATGAAGCCCTGGCCCTACCACATACAAGGTGTTTTGACCCCATGCAAAAAACTCAGCCTCTCCAAACTTCTTTCTTTTCATCCATAAATGAGGATACTAAAATGGATAGTCTAGACAGGATAGTCTAGATAGTTTAGACAGGATACTAAAAAGGATACATCCAAAAATGAGGGTACTAAAGAGTATTGATTGCATAGACTTGTTATGAGGAATAAATGAGATCATTTATTTTAGAAAGCTCTTAGCATATGGCACCAGACTTAACCTTTACTGAGCACTTACTGCTGTGCTACTATTAATTTTATTGTTGTTTCTATATGATTTTTTTGATAGTTAGCTTCACTTCATAGCCAAATTTAAAAGAAAGATACAATAGTATGAGTATATACATTAAAAATGACACCAGAACAGTATGAATGTTTTATTCTATTTATTCAGATGTAGCAGTTCATAAAGCTGTCTCTCAAGTGGTACTTAACTTTGAAAAATGTCTGAAAACATTTCTTGAAGGGTCCTAAATTGTACATGCATATGCTTCCTTTTCTCCGCAGTATGTGTTTTATACTGTGGTTTCCTGGCTTATCTGCAGTTAATCTACCAATGCATTCATTTTAGCTGAAAAAATTAGGTGTGATGCCCCCGGAGCAGCCATTACCAGTGAAATGCAATCGGATTTATCAGATAATGTGGGCCAACAATGGTGACTCCATTAGCAGACAGTATGCTGGGACGGCTGCTCTGAAGGTAAGTGTCTGTAGCCAGCATCTGTGGGTCATTCTGCGGGACACACGGTGTGGTTTAAAACCAACTTGCTTTTTGAGAAAAAAGCATGTCGGTTTCAGGTGGTAGGTCTACGTAGTTGACTCTGGAATGTTTGGGTAAGGCAGGGGTCACACTTCCAAATTCCTGCAGGTGCCAAGTCGTGTGACTTGAACTGACCACTCGTTAGCTTAAAGGGAGAGATGAGCGATGTGTACTCAGGAAGGTGCTACTCTGCTACTTCCTAATGGGGCTAGAGGCCCAGTGTTGCCGGAGCTCCCAGTTTTCAAGGGAGTTTGGAAATCTACAATTTTATATGTAATAGCTTGTTTTTAAAACTTTATACAGACAAAATAAAACGTGTTGGTTGGTGCGATTTGGATCCCTAGTATAATTTGCCTCCTCTAATTTTGAATCCCAACCCTGCCTCTTGCTAGCTCTGTGACTGTGGGCAAGTCACTTAAATTCTCTGTGCCTGTCTCTTCTTTCATAAAACAGGAATAATTCTAGGCCCACTTCAAAAAAAGTGGTGTGGGATTATACGAGCTAAAACGTTAGAGCTTAGATCGTTCCCTGACACACAGTAAATGGTGAAGAAATGTTTTATTATCTTTTTGTGATTGTTTTACATAAAGTCCTTTGAGGATCCTACCAAGCTGATCTTCACAGAATTTAATGTAAATGTAAAATACAGTCACTGGTTACTAGATACTCTGTCTCTTGGCAATAGGAAGTGGTTGAATTAGTTTAAATTAGGTTTATAGTTATTTTCCTTCAAGGTAAATAGTTCACCCCGGAATATTTGTTATAACAAATCCTGAATAAAATCCTAAAGACTCCACCAGAAAACTGTTAGAACTAATAAATTAATTCAGTGAAGTTGCAGGATACAAAATCACCTATGAAAATCAGTTATTTCTATGTACTAATAGAGATTATCTAAAAAAGAAATAAAACAATCTCATTTATAATAGCATCAAAAACAATAAAATACTAAGGAATAAATTTAAACAAGGTAAAAGATCTGTACACTAAAAACTAAGACATTGATAAAAGAAATTGAAAGCACAAATAAGTGGAAGATAGCCCAGGTTGATGGCTTAGAAAGATTAGTATTAAAATATTACCCAAAGCCATCTTCAGATTCAGTGTAATCTCTATCAAAATTCCATTGGCATTTTCTACTAGAACAGAAAAACTGTCCTAAAATTCATTTGGCAACACATAAGACCCCTAACAGCCAAAGCAATCTTGGGAAAGAACAAAACTGGATGCATCCCACTTCTGATTTCAAACTATATTGCCAAGTTGTAGTAATCAACACAGTATAGTACTGGCGTAAAAACAGGCACAGAGACCAATGGAATAGAACCGAGAGCCCAGAAATAAACCACATGTGTACAGTCAACTGGTAATTTGACAAGGGAGCCAAGAATAGCCAATAGGGAAATGATAGTCTCTTCACTAAATGCTGTTGGGAAACTGAAATATTCACATGCACAATAATTAAACTGGACACCATTCACAAAAATTGAATTGAAATAGGTTAAAGACTTAAATGTAAGACCTGAAACTTTACTCCTACAAGAAAACATAGGAAAACATTTCATGACATTGGTCTTAGCAATAATTTTTTTGACTGACACCAAAAGCACAAGAAGAAAAGTGAAAATAAACAAGTGGGACAACATCAAACAAAAAATGTTTTGCATAGCAAAATAAGTAATCAACAGAATGAAAAGACAGCTCATGGAATGGGGGAAAATATTTGCAAACCATATGTCTGAGAAAGGGTTAATATCCAAACTATGTAAAGAAGTAATGCCACTCAATAGCAAAAAACAAAAACAAAAAAACCTGATTTTAAAATGGGCAAAGGATTTGAACATTTTTCCAAAGAAGATATACAAATGGCCAGCAGGTACCTAAAAAGGTGCTCGGTATCACCAATTCTCAGGGAAATGCAAATCAAAACCACAATGAGCTATCACCTGTTGGGATGGCTGTTATCTAAAAGGCATGAGATAACAAGGTTGGCAGAAAAGCTCACCCTTGTGCATTGGTGGGAATGTGAATTGGCATAGCCATTATGGGAAATGGTAAGGAAGTTCCTCAAAACATTAAAAATGGAACTACCATATGATCCAGAAACCCTATTTTATAAATATGTATCCAGAGAAAATGACATCAATATCTGGAAGAAATACCTGTACTCTTGTGTTCATTGTAGCATTATTCACAGTAGTCAAGATCTGGGAAGAACCTAAGTATCTGATGCCAAATGAATGGCTAAAGAATATGTTGACAAGGGAAGCAGCCATACAAAATTTTATATATATATATATATATAATGGAATATTCAGCCATAAAAGGAAGAAAGTCCTGGGATTTCTCTGGTGGTCCAGTGGTAGGGAGTCTGCTTGCCAGTGCAAAGCATACAAGTTTGATCCTGGTCCAAGATCCCACCTGCCAAGGAGGAACCAAGCCCATTTGCCACAACTCCAGAACCCACTCGGTAGAGCCTGTGAATTGCATCTACTGAAGCCCAGGTGCCTAGAGCCCATGCTCCACAACAAGAGAAGCCACTGCAACGGGAAGCCTGCACACAGCAATGTAGACCTAGCGCAGCCAAAAATAAATAAGTAGTTTATTTATTTAAAAGAAGGAAATCCTGACATTTTTAGCAACATGGATGAACCTTGAGGGTATTATGTTAAGTGAAAAAGTGAAATCAAGCAAACAGAGAAAGACAAGTAAGTAATGCATGATCTCTGAACTTCCCTGGTGGTCCAGTGGTTAAGAATCTGCCTGCCAGTCAATGCAAGGGACACAGGTTCAATTCTTGGTCCAGGAAAATCCCACAGGCCATGAAGCATGTAAGCCCATGTGCCTCAACTACTGACACTGGCCCCTGGAGCCCATGCTCTACAACAGGAGAAGTCTGCACAGAAACTAAAGAAAGCCTGCGTGCAGCAACGAAGACGCAGCGCAGCCAGAACAAATAAAAATAGTGCATGATCTCACTTGTATGTGGAATTTTAAAAAGTCAGACTCACAGAAACACTGAGACTGATGGTTACCAGAGGATGGGGTAAATGGGGAGAGACTGGTCAGAGTACACACTTTCACTTCTAAGTTCTGGGGATCTAAAGTACAGCATGGTGACTATAATTAACAATACTATATACACACACAAAATATCATATTGTACACCTTAAACTTATGCAGGGGTACTTTTTAATTATACAAAGCTGAACAAAGAGGAATACTTTTTTCCATTGATATTAAAATTCTTTGGATGCAGCATTCATGTCTCTCTTTTCCATAATAGATTCCTGTTGCTAAATTAATATTTTCTGTGAATGACCTAATTGGCAACATGTTCTTCCTAAATTGTCAATTTTAGGACAGGGCCTATTTCTAAGATTGCCTTGGATGAAAATAGTGGGGTTGGGATGGGGGAAAAAAGAGACTGTGCTTTCCCTACCTCTCTAGGGACTTGCTCTGACATCTTTGTTGTGAAAACCAAGAGAAACAAAACAATTAAATCTTCACTGGATCATTCTACAGGGACTGTAATGTGCAGCAAGGTATGGAAACCTCTGCTCTGTCTGTATATACACACAGCCACATACACAGGTTAAATACGGTTGTCATAAGCTCTAGGGAACTGTCCACATTTTCCCACATCAGATATTTGTGTGTTTTGAATATCATACCAATTGGAGGCTTGAAAATCTTTTTGTTTTGTTATATGTAAGTTTTGACCTATAAGTTCTAGATATTCTACAGACTGCCAAGAATGGCTTTACCTTAAAGCACCATCTAACTGTGAAGGTGGATAACACAAATAGCGTGTTTAGTTATTTGACATGCTTGGATCTGGGTCAAATACTAGTAGATATTTTAATTACATTATTTGGAAATTGTAAAAGCCTGTAGAATTCCAGTCTTGAATTGAAAGCCTACTGATTTCAGGAACATTTTTGTGTTTGCATAAATTGTCAAAGTGACTTTTTTATTGACAGGGTGACTTTACAAGGACAGGAGAAAGGAAGTTAGCAGGAGTTATGAAAGATGGTGTTAACTCGGCAAATAGGTATTACCTGAATCGATTTAAGGATGCTTACAGGCAAGCTGTTATAGGTAAGGAACACAAATGTCTTTAAAATTTGTTATACTTTCTGTGACTAACATTTTACAGTAACCAACTTCATTAACATAATCCATATGTTTTATAATACACTTGTGTTTCTACATTGAACATCTTACCTGATAAATCAAATTTTTACAAGATTAGAATCTGACAAATTTTTAGGCTTGGAGCAGCAAAAGAAACTGCTCACTTTCTTACATATTTGTCAGTTTGTTATTCATGTAACAGAAGGCAAGGTTGAGGCTCCTGGATTATGGAATATGGTGCCCTAAAACCTCATCAAGTAAAAACTCAATATTCTGTTTTCCTATTACTCAAGCCTGAGAGACAAAACAAAATGATTTTCTTTCTTTGTCTGATGTTTATCATGTGTTCTTGCTGTGGACAAATACACTATCCTTCCTTATAAGCATGATTTAACAGGGTGTTAGGATATCAGACTATCCTAACCAATTTTTATCATTATTTAAGAGAAAAAATGGAGGGTGAATTGCCCAGTGGAATTCATGCCACAGCATCTTTTTTTTAAATGTGACTTTAAATTTAATTTCCATGAAAGTATTACCTTTTAGGATTAAAGTAAATGTAGAGTATTCTGGATTAGAACCAAACATAACATTGTCATATGGTCTCTAGGAATATTTTTAAAATCCTATTTTTTTAACCTGATTATTTATTATATATGAAATAGTAGGGCCCACACATAGGCAATTTAGGAATTTGAGAAGTCTGATGTAATTAAGTTTGGTTCATTTGCCACAGATATGGTATGTACTGATAGGAAAATTGGATTTTAGCAGTTTTTTAAAGGAAAAATTGATACATTTTTTTCTGTTGGTTGATCTAGCAATTCAGTTAGGTCACTGAGGACCCAGATTCTGTTCCTTTCTCATTTTGACCATCAAAAATATCAGCTTCATCCTAACCCTGAAGCTAAATCTCTTCCAAGTTTGAGAGAGACGGGCTAGTAGCAGTCTGGGCTCACTGCTTCTCCATAAAAGGCCAGTGGTTGGCAATTCTCTCCCAGAAGTCTCACTGTCCCAAACACGTGTAAGGAGTGGGATTACAAGGATTTTGTTAATAAGCCTTGAGCTGCATCCTATACCATGAAGAAGTTAACTTGTCTGTTCAGTTCCTTTGCTCAATTGAAAATTGGCTTATAATGTCTTTTTATTATTGAGTTGTAGGAATTCTTTTATTATTGATAATAATTAATAATAATTCTTTTATTATTGAGTTGTAGGGCTTTCCTAGTAGCTCAGTTGGTAAAGCATCTGCCTGCAATGCAAGAGACCTGGATTCGATCCCAGGGTCGGGAAGATCCCCTGGAGAAGGAAATGGCAACCCACTCCAGTTTTCTTGCCTGGAAAATCCCATGGACAGAGGAGCCTGACGGGCTACAGTCCCTGGGATGGCAAAGAGTCAGACATGACTGCAACTAACTTTCACTTTCAGGAATTCTTTATATATTCGTGGATACAGGTCCCTTATAGATGATTTTTAAATATTCACTTCTACTCTATGGGTTGCCTTTTAACTTTCATGGCATTTTCCTTTGAAACACAAAAGTTTCTAATTTTGATGGTGTCCAGTTTGTCTTTTTGTTGCTTGTGACTTTAGTTTCATAAGGGGGAAAAAAATGCCTAGTCCAAGGTCACAAAGATTTATGCCTGTTTTTAAAAATGAGTCTTATTGTTTTAGGCCTTGTATTCTCTTTTGCTTTTAAAAAATGTATTAGTAAACTAAGAAGATGATAGATATCAATACTTTCTACTCTAGATTTGATGCAAGGCATTCCAGTGACAGAAGATCTTTATTCCATATTTACCAAGGAAAAAGAGCATGAAGCTTTGCATAAGGAAAATCAGAGAAGCCACCAGGAACTAATTAGCCAACTCTTACAGAGTTACATGAAGTTACTACTGCCTGATAACGAAAAGTTCCATGGTGGCTGGGCCCTTATTGACTGCGACCCCAGGTAAGTTGGAGTGGTGTCCTGGTGACTAATGTGCTTAAATTTCTGATGTTAAGCTGTTCTAATTATTGCTAGCAGTTGTCCATAAAGCTGTGGGGCATGGATGCAAAGTGCATGGCAGTTCTCAAATACATGGCTGGTACTAAGGCAAGCTGACAAGGCACTCAACTTCGGCTGTAAAATTAAAGGGGCACTAAAAAACTCAGTAATGAGGTAAAATATGATAATGTAATATCTGATTTTTTAAAAACCCAAATTGTGAAACTATAATTCAAAGCTTGCTTCATGGGTCCTCCCCTGCCTCCAGCCCCAACCCATGCCCCAGAAGCGAGGTTTACTGTATTAATGCACAGAACCATGTGCACCAGGAGGTTTAATGATGCTAGTTACCTTGATGGGTGTTAAGTGGTCCTGGTCTTCCGTAAAATAAATAGGCCAACTAATACTCAACATTCTTTTTTAAACAAAAACCATCCACTTTCAAGTGGTTCTTTAAAATATCAGCTGAATGGCAGGATCCAAATTTATCCACCAGATTGCTTGCTTTCAGGCTAAAATCTAAAATTATAATTTTCAATATTATGAATCAGAAACACTTCAGAAAATTCTAAACCAAGCTTTAAGAGTAAAAGGCTCTATTTAGATTTTATCTTCTTTTACATATGTTTCTTAATAAAAGGGGCATAAAACAAGCTTGCAAGAACAACAGAATGCAAGGGAGTATTTACATATATGATAATGAGTAAAAAACAATATTGACCGTAGGTTCATAAGGAGTCCTTCCATGATTTCAAGTTCATGGATTATTTAGCTTTGATAGTCAGTACTGTATGTATGGAGGCAATTTGGGGATCCATAAGAGAGGAGGTTTTCTGCCCATTTGAATTTCCAAAGTTCATTATATGTCTCCATCTTTTTTGTTGTTGTTGTCAGATATTTATTAGGCTGCCTTGGGCCTTAGTTGCCACACATGGGTTCTTCATTGTGTCACATGGGAGCTTTTGTTGTAGCCTGTGGACTCTAGTTGTAGAGTGAGGGCTTAGTTGCCTGACCAGGGATCGAACCCGTATTCTCCACAATGCAAAGCAGATTTGTAACCACTAGACTACCAGGGAAGTCCCTATATTGCTATCTTGATTAGACAGTTCTTTAAGAACTGTCCTTCTTATGAGAGATGCTTTGTGGTTATCATCCTTTCTATTACTGCTAAAATTTCTTTAAATTTGCTACTGGTATTTATCATTTGCAAGGCTTAAAGATTTTCTGGATGGTGGATAGATTTCCTTTTCTCTTGAAGGGAGACGTTTGGAAACCTGACGTTAGGCTATCTGAGGTTGCTAGAGAGCCTCAGAGATGTGGACCCAGAACAGGTGCCCCCTGGTTGAGGACAGCAAGAGTAGCTCTGGGAGCAGGCTCAGATCCTGGACAGCGTGTGGTGGCCTCAGTCCCTCAGGCTTGGGGGTGCAGCAGTTTGCACCTGTCTGCCTCCAGCTGCATGTATGGTTTTTAAAAACGTGTGTGTATGTGAAGTTGCTTCAGTCATGTCTGACTCTGCGACCCCGTGGACTGTAGCCTGCCAGGCTCCTCTGTCCATGGGATTCTCCAGGCAAGAATACTAGGGTGGCTTGCCATGCCCTCCTCCAGGGGATCTTTCTGACCAGGGATCGAACTCATGTCTCTTATGTCTCCTGCAGTGGCAGGGGGGTTCTTTACCTCTGCTGCCACCCAGAAAGCCCCAAAATACCTTTACTGAGATGTAATTCATATAGCATACATTTCATCCATTTTAAGTATATAATTGGGTGGGTTTTAGAATATGCTAAGTATTGTAAGACCATCATTTTGGTCAGTTTTAGAACATTTTTATCACCACAAAGAGAATCCTTGTACTCTATCCCTACCCTCACCCCCTAAGCAACCACTAATCTACTTTTATCTCTCTGGATATGTGCATTCTGGACACTTCATATAAACGTAATCATGTAATATGTGGCCTTTGTGACTGGCTTCATTCACTTAGCATAATGTTTCATGGTTCATGGGTGTTGTGCCATGTAGCAGAACTTCATTTCTTTTCATGGCTGAATAGTATTTCATTGTATGGCTAGACCATGTTTTCTTTTTTTACTCTTCTTTGGGGCATTTATGTTTTCACCTTCTGGCTCTTCTGTTGCAAACAGTGATGCTGTGAATACTTATAAACAAGTTTTTGTTTGAACACCTGTTTTTCTTTTGGGTATATACCTAGGAGAGGAGATTGCCAGGCTACCGTGCTTAACTTTTAAGACACCACCAAACTATTTTCTTTGGTGGCTGCACCATTTTACATTTCCACGAGTAATGTGGGAGGGTTCCAGTTTTTCCATGTCCTCACCCACACTTTTTTTTTCCTTTTTTTCCCCATTTTTTTATTGTTGTCATCCTAGTGGATGTGAAGTACTGTCACATTGCGGTTTTGATTTGCATTTCCCTCATGACAAATGATGTTGAAGATTTTTTCATGGGTTTGTTGGATATTTGTATGTCTTCCTCAGAAAAATGTCTAGTCAAATCCTTTGCTCATTTAAAAAACTGGGTTTTTTTTTGTTGTTAAGTTGGGCCACATATTTTTGTCAATAAAGCTTTATAGGAACGGAGCTGGGATTAGGGTGAGGCAAGCGAGACAAGGTTGGACAGGTTGCAGAGTCGGATCCTATCTTTATTTGAAATGTTGGATGTTTTGTTTATCATGGTATGTTTGCATTAATTTTGACTTCATTAAAAACTTTCGTTAATGTCAGGGTTTTTTTTTGGCACCCCCATAAATTTTGCGCCAGAAACTAGTGCCTCACTGACTTCACTGCAGTTATGGTCCTGTTTAATTTTAAACATACGGCAGAAAAAGTTACCGCGAGTTGTTTACAAATGCTCAGTATTGCGCAGGCAGCAAGAATGGCTGCCCTTCCCTTTTCCTTGATCTCCCAGGGCTCCAGTTGGAACTGTCCAGCCACCTGGAGCCCACCCTCGGGCCTTTTTATATTAAACCCCCGAGCACAGCTCAGTTAATTCCCTGCAGACAGCCGCTGGCGTACACAGATCAGACCTCCTGGTCATCCCGCAGCCACTGCTGCCGCAGGGAGAGCTGACTCGAGCCCGTAAGCGCCGGGTGGTGCACTTGTGGCTGGAGGAATATTTAATGTGACAGGAAATCAGGGGACCGTCCACGTGCCCTTCAGCATCTGCACAAAGCCCCCTCTTTATTTGGTCCAACTTGGACTCGCTTTTTCTTACACTGAGAGCAGCTGACTACTGGTACTCGTACTAGTGGACTAGTGGACACGAGGTGCGCGGCAACCTCTCTCAGGCGCGCGGCAGTGCGGGCAAGCGCTTAGTCACGGTGCCTCAGGCCTGCGCCAGTGGCCCTCCGGGCGGGAGGGATAACTCTTCACCAAGGTGTTTGTGCATGCACTCTCCCCGGACCCGGACCCGGGCCAGGGCCGAGCCCACCTCAGCTTCCCTCCGGGATCGGGGGCCGCACCCTCCTCTTGATGTAGGCGGTGCTGGATGGGCTGCGCCTGCGCACTGGGCGCACACCGCGGCGAGCGTGGGTGGCGGAAGTGCGCCGTGTTTGGGGGCGGGACTTGGCGCGGCCGCGGTGCAGTTGCCGCAGTGGCTGCAGGCGTGAGGTTTGGCACAGGTGGCTCTGACTGAGCTTCGACTACTTGACGGACGGACTGACGGACTGACTGACCGACCAGATGCCGCGCTCCCACCGGCCTCCTCCAACCGCTCAGCGGCAGGCGAATGCCACAGGCAATGCCGCCGGCAACGCTGCCGAGCCCAAGCCCGAAGGCGGCAGCCTGGCGACCACTTTCAAGATTTTTCTCCTTTTTGCAGGACTGATGGTTAAAGTTCCAGTGGGGTTGTATTTTTCCTGCAAATTGCTGCTCTTCCAAAGCCTCCTGTTAATGTCCCCCGATGACAGTGGCTTTTACGCAACCATTGTCGCGGTGGTGGGGCTGCATGTGGTGCTGGCGGTGTTTGTGTTCATCGTGTGGAAGGAGGGCATGCCTGACTGGCGGGAAGAGAAAAACGAGTAGCAGCCCTTCCGTCCGAGCTGCAGGCGAGGGGCGGGGGAGCACCAAAAGGGGTTTTCTTTCTTCTGTGTTTAAAAAAAAAGGGGGGGGGGTTATTTCTGTTTAAGTGGGGCAGAGGGTGGTGGGGAGGGAAATTAAGTATTCACTGCAGCTTATACTTAAGTAAAAATGCGGGTGGGGGGAGGGCTGACTTCTTTCTCCATTGCCTGTGACGTGCCAAGTGCTTTTTCTTTCTAGACGTAATGCTTTTGACTGAGATCATGTTTGACCAATGTAAATATTCGTGTCAAAATAGAAGCTATGATAAAGTAGCACTACTTAGTAGGTGTAGAAATTTTTTTTCATATTAAACTACGTGTCGTGACGTAATTTTTATGGCTTGGGTCAAGCGACAGTTTTAAGAGTGCAGGTAAGCACCAATGCGCAAAACTAAATTATATGTTACGGTGTTCGTCTACGCTATTCTCGGTGAGGCTGCCGAGATCGTAGAATAGATGGTTTTCTCTTTCCGGTTGGTTGGTTGGTTGGTTATTGCTCGTATTTTGGATCAATCTGTGTATTAATTGGGTTCTGACTTCTACAATCTGATTAGTTGTATTTGGGGGGCATGTTTTTGGTGAAAATTGAGGTCAATTTGTTACTTTAGATTAAAATTGTTCTGGTTATGGTGCAGCAAGATGCCCCTGATGTAAAATACTGCAATTTAAGATCTTGGTGAAATTTTCTCTGCAGTACCTGTTAAACAGTGACCTCATTCTTAGGCAGATTATGTACGTGACTTTACTTAAATTCCATCTATTAGTCATTTTTCCCCCTATTGTTTCCCATTTGTTTTTCAGTAGCATTTGGTTAGGTTTTGCAAATAGCTCTGAAATTCTAAGATTTCTATTCTAAGATAGAAATCTCTACTCCAGCAGTGGAATTTTGAGAACCAATATAAGTGTGCAGATTAATTTTCATCTTTTGATTGGAAAGCTGTTTTACTAGTAGATGAATATTTAATTAAAAGGTTGCGTTCAGATTCTGCCCATGTTACCTGTTGAGTATTTGTGGATTTCATATGTTGACCTTTTTAAAAAAAGTAGTATTTGGTTTAATGGTTCATCAGTACTCAGTTTCTAACCCTTACACTGGTATTTGACTTTACAGTGGAGATAAAATACAGCAAAGTGGACTTAGAATAAGGAAATGTTTATTCATTCTCTAAAAGCTGTGTAAATTAATCTGTAGTTTTTTTAAAAAAACAAGATAGTTTGGGCTTGGTTCCATTTTTGCACATAAATGTTATATTTACGTAAAAGTCTTTCAAAGGATACTTTCTGCATGAGTATAAACATATGGTAAATGTGCAGTGTAACTTGAAGATTAGGCCATGTGAGATGATCTAGATTTCTCTTTTCTCAGTCTGTTATTTTCTTTTCTTTACAATCCTTGCCCCCCTCCACCATCATGTAGTTCCCCCTCCTCCCCACATACCATTATCCTATTTTCCCTGAACCCTCCCTTCTCCTTGGCTACTCAACTCCAGTCCTTCCCTCCACCTACCCCACCTTCCTAAACTGTGTTCCTGGTTTGGTTTTGTTTTTTTAATCTCCAAATGGATAGACTGTGTACATTTAACTTCAGAAGTAGGACTCATTGATTACTTGATATTTTTCTCCCCACCCTAGCCCCCACCATAAGGTGATCAAGATCATGATAAAGATCCCCTTTATCATTAAGGGGATCTGCTATAGAAAAAATGTAGATGAAAATGAAAATATTTAATTCCTTGTGTCATGTTTGTTTAGCCTCATTGATGCTACTCACAGAGATGTGGATGTGCTGTTACTGCTTTCTAACTCTGCATACTACGTGGCCTAGTAAGTTGCTTATTGATTTAAAGCTTTTACTCTCTTTTAATGCGAGTAAATATCCTTTTTAGATTCTATAACACAAAAAGTTAAGAATCTAGTTTTGCTATATATTTTAAGAAATTTCACTGAACCCCTTTATCTTACATAATTGTTACATCACTCTTATCAATTTGAAAATGTGATTTTAGAGTTATTTATAATAGTGTTCTTTATTTGATAGTATCTCCTATAGGTCTCAAGTTCTGATGTATTCTACATATTTTTATTGTAATTGACCATATACCATGATTTTTTATTATGATACCATAGTTAAATGTTTCCCCATTGTTAGGTATTAACATACTTTATCTTTTTTGCTATGAGGAATGAGACAGCTGTGTGCAGATAATTGTGTATGTGTACACATGCACTTCTCTGATTATAAGGATATGATGAATTACAACTTTTTATGCCTTAGAAATGACACCCAGTTAACAATGCCACTAGCAGAAATGCAAGTACTTCCTCATAGCCTTAACCAGGATAATTTTTTTCAAATATACAGTCACTTCTTTTTGGTCTGGTATGAACTGTCGTTTTTCAGCCCTTGGCCCCGGTGCCTGTTGGCACTGATCATTTTTTATTTTGGATATCAGATTTACTTGCCAAATCAGGAATACATAGCTCAGTATGTGTTTTGCTTTCCTTTTAGGTTAAGTTTTAGGCTTGTTGATTTTCATTTTTGTAAGAACTTTTGTAAAACTGAATTTAATTTTCCTTTCTAATTTCCTTTAGTGTAAGATCTATAAACTGATTTTCATTCAGCTATTGAACTATATATATATATATAATTTCATCTAGTTTTTTAAATATTTAACTGTTAACCCCAGAATGTATTGTGTTGTGGAAGACTTTGCCTGCAAGCCAAATATGCTTTTGATTTTAATCCTCTTCTTACTCCCTTTCCCTTTGTCTAGTTATGATGATGAAGTTGACAAAGTAAACCAGTATCAACGACTGAGTCTTGAAGACCTGGAAAAAATAGAAATAGGTAAAATTTTAAGATACTAACCAGGTCCTAGAAGGCAAATACTGTTTCTTCCAAGAGTGGGTTGTTATTTAAGCAACTGGTATAACAACATCTTACTGGAATCAGAAAGGAGCAGTCTAAGTAGTCCATTTCTTAAGATTCCCTTTTATGTTTTAGAATGAGTGGTGGATATAGTCTAATAATAATTGTTTCTTTCATTACTTGTCCTGTGAAGATTAAGCCTAGGGTCTAGAAAGTTTAAATATTTGAGACTGAAGAATTTTTATTTATAGTCTTATTAGACCAAGTCATCATGATAAACGTGTGTGCTTATTCAGATGAAAAAAAGTGCTAAATTGATGAATCAATCATCAATATTTTGAAGTATTTGGATAATATCAAAATATCAGTATTTTGAAGATACAGAAGAAAGTTAATGTTATGTGAAAGATTAACATATATTCTTTTGGGTCCTTAGGTCCTGAGCCCACTCTTTTTGGTAAGCCAAAGTTCTCCTGCATGCGACTGCACTACAGATATAAAGAAGCAAGTGGCTATTTCCACACACTGAGAGCTGTAATGCGCAACCCAGAAGAGGATGGGAAGGGTAAGAGAGGTGAAAGTATTCAGTTACAACTTATCTGCTTTTATAAGCCCAAGTGCAGCTGGGGACTGCACATACCATTATACAAGTGAGTGATCAGGAAAAATACCTTTGTGATTTGAGATCTTGAAATAGCAACTTTGTTCCCGGCAGTGCAGGGATACAAATTGATCAGTTTGGGCAAGGAGATCTATTATGGGACTCTTCAGCGTGCTTGGCCATTTGAGTGTGATGGCTTTTCCTACCACATACGCCTCTCATGGATAAGTCAGGAACAACGCCTGTCTTGTTTGTGCCTGTTGTCTCAGCATCTGGCACAGTGTGTGGACAGATGAGAGTTTCCGAATAAACTTTTAATTCCAATTGATTTGGTTCTTTTGTTGTTCATTTAGTTTTCTGTTAACATTTTAGAACATTTTGAATTAGGGGAGTGAAGAACAAGTAGTATGTTTCTGTAAATTATAACAAGCTTTTATTATAAGATTAAAAATCCCATTTTGAGTTCTGAGTTAGAACTGCTAGTTTTTAAATGTTTTGGCTAAAGTGGCAAGCAATTACATTTGGGTTTCAGATACCCTTCAGTGCATTGCGGAGATGCTGCAGATCACCAAGCAAGCCATGGGATTAGATGTACCTATAATAGAGAAAAAGCTTGAGAGGTAAGTATACCACTTTGCACAAAAGTGTCTTTATTCTACAGAGAAAATAAAGTTTTACTTCTTTTAAAGTCTCTGCAAAAAGGAGAGAAATCACATTATGATACTGTGTTGATTAATTTAGAGGGGGAAGAATCATATCTTTGTGAATCAAAAAGTAATAATTTTTTTATTGTTGTTAAAACAAGTGCTATGTTTTAAAACTCCTGAGAGGGAGCATTCAAATTTAAATAACGTTTTAGAGAAAATAACCAGCCAGTATATTTTAAACACTAGGTTACTTTGGGAAAAGAAAGCCTATAAACAAATTATATTTTAAATTTGTGGTTTTTTCCATCTAATGAGCAGGTTTTAAGTTCCAAATTCCACTAGAAAGGACCATCTGGTCATCTAGATAAAAATTTTCAGTCTTCTGTTAGAAATAATTATTTCAGTAGCTTTTTAAAAAAGCAGTACTGTATTCAATAACTCTTTACATAATTTTTATGAAATATTCTCATGACCAGTGATCCTGTATGACCAAGTGTTGAACTCGTGTACTGAGATGTGTTGTAAATAGGACTGCCTTTTTTCTCATTTTTAGCAACCAGGAGGGCTGGCTAAGGAGAAAACACAGATTGTTTATGTTAAATGTCCCAAGTCTTCTCAAATAAATTCAGATAACCCATGGGAAGCATAAGGAAATGGAGCTCTTTCCCCTCTTCTCTGCCTGAATTCAATCAAAGTGCAATGTGTGTAGATCAGCTTTAGTTAAAATGCTGTAAATATCCATTTATAGTCAGTGTCTCCTTTGCTGGTGGTTTGGATCGTGGATGTAGTAGATCTGTGCTCCCCCAGATTGTAGTGAGTCACCACATATGGCTGTTTTGAAATGTGAATAGTTCGAATTTTGGGGTGTGAGGTTTTTGGGGAAACAGATTCTCAGAATAATGCAAAAACAGAGGTTGAGGCTACCATTAGGCTTCCCTGCCTCGTCCCCTGCCTCCCCTCCTCTCTGAATGCCAGGGAGAACAGTTGAAGGAAGCGTGCCATCACAAGTGATGATGAGTTGTAAAGACAAAAGGTCTGGTCCAAGAGAGCATAATTCATCTAATTACTATGAAGAACTTCAGGAGGTGGGATAAAGAGACAGTGGAGGTAGTGTTCCTCCAGGGTGGTTCTTCAATACCCCATGTGTCCGGCTTGAGAGAGAAGACCACTCACTCGGGAGATGTCTGTGGCCTGCTTGCTGGCCCCGGGGTTAAAGTCACATAGTGTGCCACCTCTTCCCTCTCGGTGCCTGCAGGTGACTCATCCATGTCACTTAACAAAGGCTTCTGCTGCCCTGTTATGAAATATATTTTATGAAATATATGTATTTTATGAAATATAAAATACTTCTTCATTGGTTGTTTCAAAGACTTTAAGTTTGAGAAAGATGAAGATACCTGATTAATCATCTCTTAATACTAATTATGTGTTGGAATGACAAATTTTTGTATATAAAATTGTATTTAGCCCACATATTTGTATTGGACATTAATGCTCTAGCATCAAGTCAAAGGAGTTATTTAGATTTGTCATTAAGCAGTATGTTACTTTTAAGGAATTGAGGCCAACTTGAGTTTTCACTTACATTAATAATTGGAACTGTCATATTGGATTCCATGGGAAATTAACTTTTTTCTTTTCTAATCTGTAGGAAGAGCAGTAAACCTCATGAAGACATCATTGGCATCAGATCTCAAAACCAAGGCTCTTTGGCCCAGGGAAAAAAATTTTTAATGAGCAAATTTTCATCTCTAAATCAAAAAGTGAAACAGACCAAATCCAATGTAAACATTGGCAATCTGCGAAAGCTAGGAAACTTCACAAAACCTGAAATGAAAGTTAACTTTCTAAAACCCAACTTAAAAGTGAATCTTTGGAAATCAGATAGTAGTCTTGAAACCATGGAAAACACAAGTGTGATGGATAATAAAGCCCAGGCAGAGTCAGAAGGGGAAATCTCTTCAGATAATGACTCGTATCACTCTGATGAATTTCTTACAAATTCCAAATCTGATGAAGACAGGCAGCTAACTAACTCTTCAGAGAATGTAGGGCCAATAGACTATGTTCTTCCTAGTTGTGGTATTATTGCTTCAGCACCTCGGTTAGGCAGTCGATCCCAGTCTATTAGCAGCACTGATATCAGTATTCATGTTCCTTCAGAGGTTACTATTGCTCATGACAGTGGGCTTGGAAAAGGCCACGAGTCTTCTTTGAAGAAAAGTCCTTCTGCTGACAACATACACACATTGACCGGATTTGCTAAGCCTGTGGATATTTACTGCCACAGATTTGTTCAAGATGCACAAAACAAAATGACCCAGCCATCAGAAACCAGCTCTCTTTCTCAGCAGGCTAGTGAGGAAGGAAATCAAATGACCAATCAAGTTTCTAGCGAAGAAACTCAGTTTGAATCGATGGAACAGCTACCTTCTCGACCTTCTCAATTAGACGTGTCTTTTTCTGCAGCAGGCCCACAGTTTTTGTCAGTTGAACCAGTGCATTCAGTTGTATCTCAAAAGACCCCTGGCTCTGAATCTGGCACGCTTGAACTTGAGAGAGGGCTTCATGTAACTCCTTCTCCTTCAGAGAGCTGTAGCAGCAGAGCAGTCTCTCCTTTTGCAAAGATTCGAAGTTCTATGGTCCAGGTTGCTAACATTACCCAGGCTGGGTTAACCCAGGGGATAAACTTTGCAGTGGCAAAGGTTCAGAAGAGCCCTGCAGATCCTGAAATAGTTAATGAAGTCCAGCAAAAGGAACTTAAAAATATGTTTACACAATGCCAGACACGAATAATTCAGATTTAGTTTTTAGTCACATAGAATCCTGTGGCTTTTATTTAACCCCCTCAAAAAAAGGTGTCACAGAGCGTGTACTATATGTGAATCTAGGGATCACAAATTCTAATTACGTTAATTTGGAAAGGTTTAAAAGACCGAACCTGAGCAGATTTCCAAATTTGAGAGCTAGGACAATGGAAGTGCATCATCCTAGAATAGGACCTAAGTAGCTTATACACTACAGAGCAGTTTGTCTCTTCACAAGTAATTCAGGAGTAGATTACTTTGGGACATAATAATATGAAACCTTTTGGAGTGGGGTGGGTGGGTAGAATGTATGAAGTAGACTCAAGGGGTGGACATGATACTTTTAGATGAGTAGCATTGTTCATAATTGTTACTGTTCTGTCAGCTCATTTCTGTGTGTTAACCTCTACAAGTTAAATTCTTAGTTTAGTGACTCTTAAGTGTTACTAGTATGGAGAAACATTTTAATGTAAGAACTATTGGCTTAATTTTTGATGGCTTAACCATTCCCTATAGAGTTAGGGCTAATGGCACTGGAATTAAGGAATGTATGCCCATTTGATCCTAATTTCCCCCACATTCTACTTAAATAAATTTTAAATATTCATACCTTGTACACCCCAAAGTCTAAGAGCATTAAGACCTGTCTACCATGAAACCTGAGATATCAGATGTGATTACCAGCACCTATTCATTTTGTTCTCTCTTCAGAAATGTTAAAAACATACACATTGGATACTAGTAAAGCTTGAAAGAAGTTTTCAAGTTGTAACTTTTTGCAAGGTGCAGTCCATAACATCTTGTATAGGCTCTCAAAACTGCTGAAAATTTTAGCCTGAAGCACTACTGTAATGTCGACCACGTGGAACCAGGGCCTCGTCTGTAAGCCCATACAGTAAGAAAATTGCACATCTTATTCCAAACAAGTATTGGTTTGTCTGGTATCTTTAGAGCCTTACTCTGTTGAAGTGATTCTCAGCTAAACATTATGTCTGTTGTAACTTTGATAAGTATTTCCACTTTTGTTATTTATTAGTGGTATCTTTTTTTGAAGTGTCAGATGTGACTATTTAAAATAAAATGTCATTATAATTTAAAGTGACAATGTGTATGAGAATTCCTTGAATAACATTTTGAAGATAAGGATTTAAGTCAGACTGAAGAATTCAGAAGCAGAGGTTAGTATGTTAGCCATAACTGAAACTCTTGGTCCCAGCCTTTCCAAATACTTCATTCTTAAAGTGTTATCATGATTTTAAAAACTAAACATCAAAACTGAACATGTACTCTTACCATCTTTTCTTGCAACTATTAAGGTGTCCTACAACATGAGAGAAAATAAGGTCAAGTGATAAAAATGTATTTTAAGCTCCAAGGAAATTAATTCCACAGAGATTTTTAAAAACTAAAATTAAGGAGGTGATGTTTAAATCCAGTGAGGGTAATACAGATGCCTGTTCATTTTCCCAGTGCTTCAAATCAGGTTACTATTGCATTATATCAACAAATTGCCCCATGGAGAAAAGGACTTCTGAAACCCACAGTACCAATCTCTTACCTGAGTGGGCCCTCAGAGGGGGGACACCATGCTGTATCATCTCATACTGAAGTTTCATCTCTGGTAATTTTCCACACAGAAGATTATGTGGGGTGAGTCTCATAATTCATGAAAAACAGCCCAAAGTACTAGTAATTTGGTAAGTTTTATTTATTTGAAAGAGGGTTTTCCTTTCAAGGGAACTTTTCTGTAAGACCAGGCAAATTATGTACTTCTCTTTGGTAAATTACAATCCACATTGGCACAGTAAACGCACAGGAACTAACCTACTCTGTTGAAGTTTATTCTCACAAATCCAGCTGAGCCTTTGTTTTATTTCTAAAAGTTTAAGGAAAGTCTAGTCTACCAGTTATAAAAATGAAAACCAGTTAGAATTCTAAGTATAAACAGATTATTTACATTAGTTTATAAAAATAGATTTGAGTTTAGGAAAAGTTAAAGAACTAATAATTTCCACTTCAGTTCATGAGGCATAGTAGACTGCTCCATTTTCAAGGCTGACCCTGTTTTCTCAGTTTAGGCTCCGGGGCTAGGGGGATGCCAAATTTAACTAATCATTTAACTGATCTCTAATGTTTCTACGTTACTGACTAAAGGAACTAATTTTTATATGTAACCAGTGGTAGTGTAACAAAGTAATATTCTAACCTTTCCAAAGATTCTTGATGCCACAATTATACTACTATGCTGTATCAATTTGCTTTCTAGCTATGGATAATAGTTTTGTTCCTTTAAAAATTTGTTAAAACTGTTAATTTGGTGATAACCTACCTACATACAGTTTTATCAGGGCATTCCTGGACTAGCAGATAATGTTAGTTGATCTAATACGTCTGAACTAATGGATAAACATATAAGAAGTTCAAAATGCAAGGTAATCATCAAAGCAACTAAATGACATTTATTAGGAAAAGAATAAAAACCAATTTTTTTTTCTGAAGAAGGCATTTTTTAAAAAGTTAAATTATTTTGTTCTCTTCCTCTTTGGGCAAAACAACTTCACAGGGCAGGCAGCATTCCCTTTAAGTGAGTCCCATAAACAGTGGTTCCCAAATGCACTGGAGTAAAATGAGAAAAATAAGGACAATATAGTGCATTTTTTTTCCTTCCAAAATAGCTACATTTATTCCATTTAAAGGACTCTTGTTCTGAGACTATTCTTTTATGGGAAAAAAAAAGGTGATAATACAGTGACTTCTTTCATTACTTGGCAAAATAAATTGGCAACTCTCAATCCCCCACAATTTTTGGAAATATTACTGGTCCATGAAACCCAAAAGTCTGGGAACCACTGCCATTTAAAGACTTGCTTTGCATGTTGTTAACAATTATTAAATAAATGGAAAAAAGGTGTGGTCTAATGTCTGGGAAATGATACTACATATGTGAATTAATGGCAAGTATGCTCCATTCCCCAAACTTGGACCACTATACATATTCAGACCCACTGTTCATTGGAGAGACAAAAATCTGAAGTGAACAATTCCTTTGACTTTGGAATTGCAACAGTTTTCTTCAAATGATGTTCACATTTCTTATTTCAACAGAGTCTGGCCTATGACTTAGCTGAAGCTAAGGAAACTAAGGAAATGGTATATCAGCAACATTATCAATATTAAATTTTTAATATCAAATACATTTTTGTACATTGTTACTAATTTATATAATTATAAAACAAAATTCAAAAGCTCCATAAAATCAGTAAGGTAAAAGCCCTTACTGAATATTATATAAACTTTAGATGTTACCAGGCGTGATTTCAGGAAAAGTCATCGGTTTCTTTGATACAAATTATCTACAAAACAATGTGATATAAATGATATTTGAATTTTACAATAATGTGGCTAGAATTTGCCCATTACTCTTTATAGATGTCAGACCTTTAAAGTTCATTTCCATTGACACATTTCTGCTGTTGAAGCCTGGCTCTTCTTAAAGACTCCAGCTGCTTGGCTCTTAGCCATCGTTCTCTTGACAGCGTTGTCTGACCAGCACTGAGAGACAGAAACCTGGTTTGAAATACAGAAACAAATTACAGACTCTAGACCTAGAATAAGGCCTTGGGGGGGGATGGGGAATTGGTTTAGAAGTTTTTAAAAAAATGTTGTTGTGGGAGACAAGACCATCTGGTAGCTACCCAGCTCAACAGCCAAGTTAAGACTTCTACAGAGGAATCCTTTCAGAGTCAGATTTGGAGGGTGATTCCCTCTTTGAGTGGGGCTTCCCTGGTGGCTCACGTGGTAAAGAATCTGCCTGCAATGCAGGAGACTGGGGTTTGATCTGTGGGTCAGGAAGATCCTCTGGAGAAGTGAATGGCTACCCATTCCAGTATTCTTGACTGGAGAATTCCATGGATAGAGGAGCCTGGCAGGCTACAGTCCACAGGGTTGCAAAGAGTCAGACACAACTGCGTGACTAATACTTTGACTTTCTTCCCTTTGAGTGGAGAACAAGGAGCATGCCTTGTCCACTGAAGTGATCTCTGGCCAAACGTAATTCCCCCTCCGTGAGCCATTTCACAAGGGGGTTTTCAGAAGCCAACAGTTCATTTCCATTTTTGTAAGTCTGCCTCAGTTATCCTAAATAAGGAGAGTTAGCCACAGGTCGCTGAAAAGGCAGGGACTGACTCACCGAGCTACGATGAGTAACTGGTGGAGATCGTCGGCAGTGATGCTCTGAGGATCATTCTTGCGCATCTCCACAAAGTCATCTTCAACTGCCTTTATCAAAACAGTAAATCAACTTTAAAGTTATTCCTTATGAGGAAATGATATTTGCATTTTGTAGGGAAAAGGATTCTTTACCAAGCTAAAGTAAGATGGTCCTTGCCCAATGTGAAAACAAGGTCAGCCCTGCACCTTGGACAAATGAGACAGTATGGGTGAAAGGACCAAAACCAAGCTTTACACCTAAATTATACCACTGAGGAGAGTACTGGAAACAAAATAACAAAACTCAAGACTCATTTGAGGTCAGACAGACAGATACAAACCAGCAGTTCGCATAGCCAAACATGATCGATGCCTTTAAATACAGGGAAGAGAGATGTCAGCAAAATTGGCCAAGTCAGGACCTCTGAAAACTCCCCCACCATTAAAGAGAACAAGAACACTGGTAAAAATGATCATAAACAGCTCCTTCAATACTAGAAATTAACCAGACCCCTGAAATAAACTGGGGAGCATTTTCTCCAAGAAAGACAAAAGAACATTGTGCTTTGAGGCATTTAAATTTGCCCTATTCCCTCCCCATCTCCAAGCAGCCGTGAAAACGGTCAGGCAACCACTGGAGAGGCTGGTGGGGCTGGAGTGTCAAAGCACCATTCCCAGAGAACTGTCACTACTTGACTGCCTGGTGGTTCCTCCCAAGAACACATTCGCAAGGCTGGTTTTTTTTTTTTTTAATTGAAGAATAATTGCTTTACTGTCTTGCTATCTTTATTTTACCTGACTGGGAGCTTGTTCAATGTGAACAGCTTGTCTCCCCCCACTCCACCCCCCACTGAATGTTTATCAGAAACAATCAGAAGCAATTATTGACCACCTCAGCTGCCCCAGACCCTGGACAGTAGATGGGGCAAACAGCAGGCTAATCTAAACCATTAAAAAGAAAATCTAGGAATGAAATGTCCAGATATTCCCCTGACCACCAGGAATTCACAAGGCCACACACATGCACAGGGCTGTGCGTGTGCTCAGGAGATCTGAGCAGGCAGGCCATACGCGCTCACTCAGCAACCCTGAGGCTCTGTGCGAGCAAAAGGCAAAGGCTAGGGCAGAGCTGTGAACTGCATGGCTCACTGCAGAACTGCCCCACCGTGGACACAGGGTCCCTTGGCTTATAGTGGGAGACTACTTGCAAGCATCTACGGTAATTAAATTTCTCTCCAATCACTGACCATTGAACTGAGGGAGACTTCTGTGCCCACATACAACTAAGAATACAGACTTTTAGAAATCAATTCAGAAAAGTCACTCAACAACAAACAGCAACAACAACAAACCCTAGGGCAGGGGAGAATCTGCCAGAGCAGAGGTGCCAGATTATATTATTTAAAGCACCAGGCTTCCAACACAAAAACTGGAAGACCTACAAAGAAACAAGAATGCCTGGCCCGCTTTGTGGGAAAAGAAGTAGTCCTTGAGGAAACCTAAACATTGGAGTTACTACACAAAGACCTTAAATCAGCTATTTTAAATATATTCAGAGAACTAAAGGGAAACAGGAGTAAAGAACTGAAAGCATGAGAATGATATCAAATAGAAAATATCAATAAAGAGAAATTACTTAAAACATTCTGAAATTGAAAAATACAGCTTAAATTAAAAATTCACTTGAAAGGCTCAACAGCAGAATTTAACTGGCAGAAGATTCAGAAAACCTGTAGACAGGCTGACCAAGATTATTGAACAGAACCTCAAAGACCTGTGGGACCCATCGAGTGTACCACATACACACCTGGGAATGCCAGGGAGGAGGGAGAAAGGGGCAGGAAGAAACTTAAATAATGGTCAGAGATGTACCAAATGTCCTGAAAACCTCCCCAAAGTGTGCCTTAATCTGCATATCCAAGAAACTCAATGAACTGCAAGCAGGGTAAACTCAGAGATCCACATCTAGACACATCACAGCCCAACTGTCAAGAGCCAGAGAGGATCCTGAAAGGACAAGAGAAAAATGACTCACTAATGTACAAAGAATCCTCTCACTGGAAACTCACTTCTTATCACAAAGTCCAAAAGGCAGCTGGAGGACTTACTCAAAGTGCTGAAAGAACAAGCCTATGAACTAAGAATTTCACACCTAGCAAAATTAGTCGACTTTCAAAAATTAAGGAAAAATTAAGATATTCCCAGATAAGCAAAAACGCAGAATTTGTCACAAGCAGATCTCCCTTACAGAATAACCCTGAGAAATATGAAAGTTCTCCAGGCTGAAGTGAAAGTAACTTGGATCCATGTGAAGATCATTGGTAAGGGTATCCACATGGGTAAATACAAAAGGCAGTATAAATGTCTTTAAAGACAACTGCATAAAGCAATAATCATAAATGTGTTGACAGACATACAATATAAGATGTAATCTGAATGATAATAAAGCACAAAGGAAGAAATGGAATTATGAAGGAGCAAAGCTTTTGCATACTGTTATAAGTAAATTGGCATTAATCCTAAATTAATCCCAGATTATCATAATTAAGATGTTAATATAGCTCCCAAGGCAACTACTAATGAAAAAAAACTTGTGTCATAGAAGACAAAATTAAAGTTGTACACTTTAATATCTATTTCAAAAAAAAGACATTAACAGAGGAACAAAAGACATTATGACATAGAAAACAAATAGCAAAATTACCTTATCAGTAATTACAGTAAATGTAAATTGATTACTCCTATTCAACACAGAGAAATCCTTTGTTTTAACCCAAACACACCTTGGTTATTTCATCAGAGATGCTATAATCCAGGAACCTCAAAAGGGTCAGATAGATGCGGAATTTATTCAGCACAGAGGGCAGCACCGCTGAGAGAAGGCTGTTCATGTACTCCTCCATGTTTGGTGGCATTAGCTGTGGCTGTAAGTGGATCTGGCAGTCTGCCTAAAAAGAGAAACAGTACACAGTATTTTCCAAGTTCCTAAATTAATCTAAATTTTTAGGGAATGCTTAAGCTCTATCAGATCCCTGAGGGAAATACGAAATATGATTTATTATTAGGGGGAGGTCATTTTTTAATATTAACTTATGTGAACTGTAACTATGCAGCAATGATTACCAAAGCTAGCCTTTTCTTGGTTATTTATGTTTCCTCAGTGGTATCAGTAAGCATATAGAAAGAGAGTGCATCTCTACAAAGTGGCTAATTAAAACGTTTTAGATGCTTCTTTCGTCATGAATATGTACTCTGTGTCTTACTGAACTGGATTTCTAGACACCACATAAAGCAAATCACACTTTCACCACAGAAGCTCACCACTGGGCCACCTTGTTCTCATTCACAGGCAGTCCTCAAACATCACGGGTGAGCACATTAGATGTGAGCAACTAGATGTCTTTCAAGCAACTGGGCATATTTCTCATCATTAAAAGACTCAGAAGTAAAGGTGCTCTTCCATGAACCACTCAAGTAACCAGGCTGATTAGAAACATTCTAAAGGGAACTCTCAAATATTTCTCACGAAAGATTCGCAGAAAACAGTGGAACAGAGACAACAAGAACCAAGGTCTGGATGTTAATCAGGCAATTTACAGACAGCTTCTTCTCCCCACGTGTGGGGGTTTCTGCCGCCAACAGCTTTCTTTCCTTGCCTGTAGTTTTCTAGATATGAGGTGTTCATCCCAGAGAACCAAAATATTCAATTTCCTCATTAATAATCAGCAGCCACAATTTTGAAACAAGCTAAGCTTATTGATAATACGCAGTGCCAAGAAACAAAGCAGAAGTCCCGATGTCTCTCCAGTAACTGCCCTCCACTTCAAAATGACCCCTCGTACCGGCAGGAGCGATCTCCCCTCTGAAGTAATAAAAACATTAATGTTGCAGGGAAATTCCATCTGGTGGTAGCTGAAGTCATAATCCACCTTCTGCCAAGTTATTAGGTTGCTCAGGGCAGTCACATTATGAACACCTACAAAAGCAAGAAAATAATTTTTCAGTCGCTTGATTTTAATTACTTAACCAAATTAGTTTTGCTGACATTGATAATAAGACATGAGATTTCTACTGCTTTAAAAAAGTATGAGAGGCACTGTCCAATTTTCTAAATGACCATTAACTAAGAGGGTTCACAGAAGGTATTTGTCAAGATAGATAAAACATATTTCTGGAGCCAAGATTCTCTACCTACCCACCCAAAATTTACTATCAAGCATCTGGTGTGCAATTAGACAGAAAATAGTTCCCATAAAAGTAAGATTACTTTGTATGTGATGTGTTCACAGGGCTAAAATAATCTGGCAGGACCAAAACGGTTTTTATACAGAGATGAGGTTACTGAATTTTAATGAATTTATACTCATTTTTGCCTTAATTCTACCCAGTCTAACACTGCTTTTTCTACCTTTACCTCTTGAACTGATTACTAGCAAAGTGTCTTTTGCATTCTCATTTGAGCACAGGTAAAGCAATCTGCTTTCTTATAATTTCATAACATGTTCCGTAACATTTTAGTTCAAGCCATTTGATCTTCTAAATATTTTGATTCTTTGGGAAAAAAGTTTAATCACATTGGTTGGTAAAAAAAATGTTTTATTAGGTCTTTTACTACAAGTTTTCTTTTCAGATAATATAAGCCTAAAGGCAAAGCCTCCTCCCTTGCAGCCTTTACAAAGCTATATCACTTACTTGTATCATGGTACAATTTTCATACCATCATAAAACACAGCTGATGTATGCAACTTATTTGTTTACCATATAAGCTTTAACTAAATTCACAGAGCAAGCCTTTATCTTAAATATCTGTGAAGTGTGAATCTGCCCTTGTTCACGGTTGTATTTTTAGAAAACCATTACCCAGCCTGGCCTCACTGGGACTTAGAAACGGTGGGGAAGCGTCGGTGCACACACCTGGCGTGTCCAGCTGCCCCTGCTCCAGGAGAGTCTCGTCAATTACAAGCGAAGTGTTGCTGGGCAGCTGCAGGAGCCCGCTGACCAAGCGATTGGCTGTGTAGTCTTTGTGGGGAATGAACTTCAAGTGGTTCATGTTCTCTATAGTCATCTGTAGACGAAAAGACTGCAAAGAGAAATTTCCTAATTAGCAACTTTCACTCTTTTAAGAAAATATGTATTTGGAGTTAAACACTACCTTTTATATGGAGAGAAAGATCTTATCAATTTTTAAGGGAGTAGGCTCATGGTTTCTGGAGCTCTCAGAAACAAAAATTTCTACATCCTCAGTAAGAATTTCTCTGATTCTATGAGCTGGTTTATTCTCAACTGTCCTGTTCTGTATTCCTGGAGAATAGTTTTTATTTTACTAGTGAACCAGAAACAAATCATAGACAACTGAGATACATATTGGTATATGTATCTCAAATACACAGAGGCTTAAAAAAAAGATATCGCCAGAAGCTTGCTAAGACCCGTTTATGGGGTCCCATGAGGTCAAAATCCCGGATAAAGGATCCATTCAGTGTGTAAGAGGGACCAACGAATTTATGGCAGCAGAGCATAAAAAGCTCACTGATGAGATCTCAGATTTCACACGTGCAACTCTTTTTGAAGAAAATACCACATGGACAGTTTTTTGTTCAGTATCAGAACATCCACAAAGAACATCCACAGTTATCTGAAAAGGCTGTTGACAGTCCTTCCGTCGCCAACTACATTTTCATCTGTGTGAGGCTAGCTTTCCTTCCTATACTTCAGTCAAAACATCATGTTACGAAAGACTGAATGCAAAAACAGATATGCCAATCCAGCTGTTTATTAATCCAGACATTACAGAGACTGGCAAAATTTTAAAACAACGTCACTTTTATCACTGATTTTTTTTTTTTGGAAAAAATAGCTATTTTCACAATTTTACTTATGTTCATATATAATTGATTTGTTTTCAATGACTATCTTAGTATGTTTTAATTTCTAACATGGTAAACTGAGGATACAAACGACCCACACAAACCACTTCTCTCTGAGGCCTCAGTGATTTTTTACGAGAGTAAAGTCAGTCAAGGAGAGTGAGGAATGCTAGTCTATTTGGTCTATTGCTGTGTTTCTTAAGGGCCCAGAAGATGCTGAATAAACTGGTTAAATGAATGATCTACTTCAATCTCTTAAATTTCCAAAGTAAGGTGTGATCAGCATTGCCAGGCACACAACTAATCAGAAGCTATTCCCCTAAGATCTTACCACCACTCAAACACTTCATTCCAGATGCCCTGGCAAATAAAGGTAGCTTGACTTTCAAACAGGAATTATACTTGGGCAGCAGAGATAAAGTTATTTCCTCAACTAAAAAGAATTATACTCCTACAATTTAGAGTTAATTGACATTTAAAATCTTAAGGCATACAAAGGATACCAAATAGTACAAACGAACTGGCATCAAAGGAGATTACAATGTTAAAGGAATTACTACAGTTGTATTAACTGTTATTCAAAGAAATTCATGCTAAGGCAACAAAGGAAAAGTGAAATGTTTAGAGGTAAGTACATTTTAAAATTATGAAACCGGCAGGCTTTGTTTCCCCTTAATGAGATCTATTAAAATCTCAAAGTTAAATATTTGGGTTGAATGAAAGACCATTAGATGGACTTTTAAAGTGTGCTTAGGTTTATAACACGTGTTTATATTGATCTTACTGCTGGAACCAGATGTTGAATAATTCGATATAAGTGTTCCGTGAAGGTACTATTCCGTGGACAACCACTCAAGTTAACCGTAAATTTTCCTAGTGGAAGAACATCTCTTCTTGTATATCTAAAAAAAAAAAAAAAAAAAAAGGTTTGAACCAATAAGAGACTCAGGTGATTTCCTGATCTCCATCAAAATGCAAACAAAGAAAAATTAGCTTAATACTGTCATAAAAAATAAAGCAGATTACTCTCATCAGCTTTTTTAAAAAACAGAAACAAAAATGAAAATAACAGCCAATACTTAAGTGCTGATATTGTTCTTCTACCACGTGCCAGGTACTGTTCTAAGTACTTTATCATTTAATTCCCAAACACTCTGAGGTAGGTAATATTATTTTCATTTTACAGATGAGAAATCTGAGGCATTTTAAATAATATGCCGGCATTCATACAGCCATGAAGTGGTAGAGCTGGACTTGAACACAGCCAATTTGGTTCCAGCATCTATCCATTCAACCATTACGTACTACTGTCTCAAATCCTACCTGAGGGAAGATTTATTAGGACAAACATGTTTACTACAAAGTTATTTAAACAGAGAAAAACTAGGGAAGCCTAACATTTAGGGGAAAAGTACAACTGTCTATAACGAAAGATACTGTACAGCCATTAAAAGGCTCAAGGAGAATTATGATGGGAGAATGTTTAATATTTATTAATGATAAAAGCAAGCTAATGATCTATTTAGAGTATAACTGAGACCAAGTAGGGAGGTATACACATGCAAACAAAAAGAGCTGATATCATCAGCTACCAAGGTCTGTTAACTGATACCATCTCTAAGTGGAGAGATTGCAGACAGTTTCTGCTTTCTTCTTTATGCACTTGGAGCTTACTGAAGGCATGCACATTGCTTTGAAATCGGGAAACAAAGAGCTATAGCGCGGTGAGAGGAAGAGGGGCTCACGTCCATGCACAAGTGAGGCCAGCGAGTGGCCTCGCGGACTGTAAACACAGAGCCTCAGGAGGTATAAACAGGGGACTTACAGACTGCGAAAATGACAAGACAGCTTATTTTACTCATCAGCTAGGTTCTATGCCTAGTTTTAGCTCTTAAATTTAAGGAGATACAATCAAAATGCTACACGTGACCCTGAGAAAAGCTGAAAAAAGGAATATCTGAGATTAGGTGTAAGAGCTGTTGCACTGAACAAATAAAAGCCATCTGGGGATGAAGCCTAATAAACAAAACAAATTATCTCAGAAACCTTCCTCTTCTTTGTCCCTCTCAACAAAACACCCAACTCCCAGGAACACAGCACTTACACTGTAGAGATGAGATGTAATATAAGGTACTCAGCGGCCAAGCTGTCTCCCAGAAGGGCATGAGTGAGGAAGCCAAGCAGTTCTGCTCTGACTGGAGACAACTCGGACATGAAACCGGAAACAACTGGAGAGAGAAGGGCGACCAGATTGAGCAGACACGCCAGGCCCTCGCGCGCCTCTGGCTAAAAAGTAACTATGCAACAAAGCAGTGCACACCAGCAGACAACTGGAGGGACTTCTAACATTGGCCCGTGAGTGATGCCAACTGTCAAAACAAGACAAGGGTATACCTTTTGGGAGGGGCCTCATTTTAATGAAGAGAATTAACACACAGGAAAATGGGCAAAGTGATGGTGACCGCTGGAGGAACTTTTCCTGACGACTGAGCACCTGACCGACAGCTCCACAAAACGCAGCTCCCGCACGCCAGGTGAGTCTCTGGGCCACGAGGCGTCAGCACTTACACTTACAGGTCTTGCTCTCCTCTTTGTTAAGGCAAGCAGGCAGTAAGGGGTTGATGTGCTGCAGCTTCTGGGCTAGGACCACGTGGATTCTTGGCACTAAGGAGGCAGGAGGACTGTGCACCCTCTGTTCCTCAGCCATGTCCGTGCACTCCATCGGGTCCAGCAGCGAAGAGGCATCCCTGCCGAGAGAAGACAGAGCTCGGTTCAGAGTTGGCAGCTCTACACACGTAAAAGTAACATCCGTCTCTGAAAATAAGATGGGAACTCAAGCCGAGGACAGCTCCACCTGCACTTCTCCTGAGAGAACAGAAAATGCTCCTCCTCTTCGCAAACTGTTACATGCGATTTCAGGCTACCTACACATGTCCTATTATGATAAAGGTATATGCATGTACACGTGTGTACCAAATGTAACAAAGTGATCAAAAAGAACTTCACCAGTAAGAGGACACTGCACCTCCAGAAGTGATGCACTGAGAAGAACATATGACTTTGTAGTTTTCTGCCCAAAATGCATAGCTGGAATCTAATCACAATCTAATCTGATGTGATCTAATCTATCACATCAGATAAACCCAAACGGACAGACATCCTACAGAGTAACTGGTCTGTACTCTTCAGTGCGGCGAGTCTGCTCTGCCATGTGAGGACACAGCAAGAAGACGGCCATCTACAAGCCAGGAAACGGGCCCTCACTAAATGCTGGTGTCTCAACCTTGGTGCCTCCGCACTATGAGAAATGAATTTTCTCAGTGTCAAGGAAAGTGTCAATACATTGAAGGACAGGGGAAAAAAAAAAGAAAAGAAAAGTATCATGGCCTTGAAGGACAACTAAGAGCTGGAGACTGCTGCAGGTTAATGCAGAGAGTGATCCTGTGGATCCTGGACAGAGAAAAAGACTGCCAGAAAGAACACTACTGAGACACCTGGTGAAGTTTAGCGTGGCCTACGGTTACTGCACTGTATTCATGGCAAATTCCCAAACTGTGTAGCTCTACTCTGATTATAAATGAAATACGGACACAGCAAGTATTTAGGATGTGATACACACAACTTACTCTCAGGTGTTTCCAAAAACTACACATGTATAAAAATGTATGTATATAAAAATAAGCACAAATGAATGACAAAACAAACGGAGCTGAAGTGTTAACAACCTGTAAATCTGAATGAAGGGAAAAGGGAGTTCTTTATATAACCATCCTCCAACTTTTCTCAAAGTTTGAAATTATTTCAAAATAGACTCACCTTTCATCATTATTCAGTATACTTAGCACAGGATCCACAGAGAGTATGCCATATAACTCAAGAACATCGTTGACTTTAAAACAATCCCAGTCTTCATAGACCTAACAAGAGGCCACACAAAATCACAGTTAGGACTCAATGGCATCAAAAAAGCATAAGATATTAGCCTTGAAGTAATAATAATCAGAAAATGAACCTTACAGCATCTCCTTTATTTGATAAATGGAGACCAAGGGAGGTAAGGCTCTTACCTGAAGCCATTTTGCTGGTCAGCAAATAACAACTAAAACACGGGACTCCTGACCAACGTCTGTTTTCCCACTACTTCAGAGAAAAGCTTTTCCCAAAGGATGAACTAAAACTAGAAACATGAATTATCTCAAAATCTATTAACTCCATTGAGAGATGGGGAAAACTGAGTATTATTAACTTTGGACTTATTCACAAGCTATGCAGTATTAGGAGGACTGACACAGACTTCAAATGGCCATGAGGCTTCTCACAATAAAGAGCCAAACCTCCAAAGCCATCTCTCAAGATGCACATTAGAAACTGTCACAGCCGCTTACTGGTGAGACCTAAGAGAAGCACAGAAGGAAAAACGGGCTAATTCTGATTCCTGTGCGGCATAGCTGAAGTGCCATTTAACTTAAAACCATAACAACTAAGAATGGAAATTCTCACTGATCGTTTCTGAAACTTGTATCACTTGTTCTCTGCTCACAATTAAAAAACCAGAATGAGCAAAATAGGGGAGCAAACTGTTAACAGATTTTCTTCTACCTTATTTTAAATCTAATTGATAAGAAAAGAAAGAATGGTGAAAATAAAGCAGAGATTAGTAAGTTAGAAATGATACAGGAAAAATATAGATATTAATTTAAATGCTGTTTCACCTCTATTTGAAATATTTGTTTTTTTTAAAATAAAGACAATGCTGTGGTAGATAAAATGCCCCCTCCCCGCCATACACATATCCACATCTCACTGGAATCCTTGAATATGTTCCCTTACATGTAAAAGGGACTTATATAAATTAAAGGACCTTAAGATGGGGAGATTACTCTGGACTACATGAGTGGGCTCGATCTAATTACTCACGTCCTTAAAATTAGAGAACCCTTCCTACCTATGGCCAGAGGGAGATGAGACTATGAAAAAATGGTCAGAGGGCTGTATTACTGCTGCCCTGGAAGATGGAGGAAGGGGTCACAAGCCTCTAGAAGCTGGAAAAGGCTAGAAGAGAGATTGCCCCCTGGAGTCTTCAGAGAGGAACCAGTCTTGCAGCCACTTTCATTTTATCCCCAGTGAGATTCACATTGGACTTCTGGCCTAAAGCCTCTAAGATGATAAATTTTGTTATTTTAAGCCCCCTAAATTTGTAGTGATTTGTTATAGCAAGAGAAAACTCGCTAACACAAATGCTAAGACTTTTCTGTTTTAATTTCTGAGACACTTAGCACATCTTTGTCAGCATCAGACCCGTCAAAGACTTTCTTACCTTCACAAGGCATGCAGGACCCTTCTCTCCTGGCAATGGAAAATTCAGATCAAAAGGAGAAGAGAGGTTTAGGGAGCTCAGCTGTTGTCCAGAAGAAGCTTCAGTTTCTAAACGTTTTGGCTCGCCACACCATTGAAGACCACCAACATTCCCTAAATTCAAAGGGACAGCATTGCACATCGTCATTTCAAAGGCTTCCTGGAGATAAAGAACATTCCTAAACAGCCTTTTGCGTTTTGACTGAAATGATATATTTCTGAGCTTGCAAACTTCAAGTTGTTCCCATTTTAAAGGAAGTAACACACACTAGAAGCCACCTATAAAGGGAAGAAAGATTACGAAGATCTGGAAGTGTGATCACCTTCCCCTACAATAAAACAGCAACAGACTCCCGCCCCTCCCCACCATCAAATCTCCTAGATGTAACTTTAAAAGTTAATATTTAATAGGGTTATTTAACATCTTTGACCCAATGAGTATATGGGTCTACAGACAATAAAAACACTTTGGTAGAATATAGTTCTTTCTACTTACTAAGCAGAATAAAACCACATAGCAATAAACTTATTTACTAAACAACTATTAACTTCCACTGTATACCAGGAATTAGACTAATTGTTGGGGCTACAAAGATCATTTAAAGATAGCCTGTACCCCTAAAGTAGTTACAATTTAGGACTGGTAACTAGTGAGAATTAAAATATAGCTTGCCATAACACACTACACTGCTCAGCAATCAAAAGAATAAACTACTGATATAAACAATAACTTGGACAGACCTCAAGGAAATTATGCTGAATGGCAAAAGCTAATCTATAAGGTCTATATACTGTATGATTCCATTTATATAACATTCATAAATGACAAAATTTAGGGATGAAGAACAAATTAGTCGTTGCCAGGGGGGAGGCAGAGAGGCAGGAGAGGTAGATGTGATTCTAAAAGGGCAACATAAGAGATCCAGGAAATGAACGGTTCTGTATTCTGACTGTGGTAGCGGTCACGTGAATCTACATAAGTGATGAAACTGCACAGACTGATGCACAAAAGCAAGTGCATGTAAAAATGTGAATTCTGAGTAACGTCTATGGACCACATCAATATCCATTTCCTGGCTACGATATTCTACTATAATTATGCAAGATGTTATAATTATATAAGATGCTGACCCACTTGAAACTGCATCAAGGATATATGGGGATCTCTCTGTATTATTTTTTTTTGTAAGTCCATGTGAATCTACACTTATCTCTGAAACAGCTTAATATATACATATATAAACACAACACAGTCTGATAGATTGCCTAGAAACCAACAAACAAGGTTAAATGTTAGTCGCTCAGTTGTGTCCAACTCTTTGTGACACCATGAACTGTAGCCCTCAAGGCTCCTCTGTCTGTGGAATTCTCCTGGCAATAATACTGGAGTGGGTTGCCATTCCCTTCTCCAGGGGATCTTCCCAACCCAGGTATTGAACCCAGGTCTCCCATATTACAGGCAGATTCTTTACTGTTTGAAACACAAGGGAAGACACAAACAAGGTAAACTTTACATAACTAATGCACTCAAATGTATTCAAAAGCCCCGAAGTATGGCATTCAAACAAAAGGGGCAAGAAATACAAAGAAGCATCAATAGCTTAAACGTTAAGAAAGAGAATTACCATGTGCCCTGGATTCTAATATGTATTTAGGTTATTGTTATGATGCACCATTAATGTGAATAAACATTTGGGGGTGAGTGGAGAAAAAGAAAGAATACTATTACATTTGCATATATTTGGTGTAAAACATTCCAATTTTAAAAATATGCCTTAGCTTAAAGAAATACAGTAATATGAACTTATAAAATAGACTAATATATGGTTAAATGAAACTCAGTAGTAAATCTTTGTTTACCATTGATTGCTATATTTGCTCTCTCAACCCACTCTTCAGATTAAATTAATTCATTTGTTTTACTTCCTCTGCCTTTAAGAAGTGACAGGATATAAAAGGAGAAATAAAGACAAACTCATTTATCTGCCATATGAAGGAATTCACTGCTCATAAAAACTGTGATTGGCAAATCAATAATGATACATACCAATTTTGAAATTCTCTTAGAAAATTTCAACTTTTGGCTTCCTTGTATAATCAGAATTACTTGCGTTTTAATTATATTTTAATACATAAACTACTACAAACCTACTTTAAATAGAACAAATAGAACTGTGACTATTCTAAGGGTTATTTGCTTTAAAGTTTAGGAATAAGTAATTCAGCGTACCAAAACTTCACATTTTTCCTCCAATGTGCTTAGTCTTACTAAATTACAGCATCATTATCCCAAAAAGAAAATAAGAAAGGATGTTTTCAGATATAAATAAGTCATTTTTAGAGTCGAGTACTATGCTTTCATATTACTTAAAGGCTGAGATGAAAAACAAACATGAAGAAACACAAAAGCCCTCTCCTAGCTTCCCAACTTGAGACCCTTCACACCCGACAGCAGAGCAGCCCTTCCGAGTGACGCCCAACCGCTCAGTTACGAAGCGCAGGCTGACCAGAGCGCTACTGTTGCAACTCTCAGAATTGCCTGTGATTCTGGTAAACCTGAAAGCAAAGCTGTCCAATCACTGCCAGCCCCTAAATCTACAGCTACTTATGGAACTATGAATTCTGAATATGAACCACTGCAGGAGAGCAGAAGTCTCCAGAAAGCGGGGTGGCACACGCTACCTGCTTGTCTGGCGCCCATATGCTGGTCTTTCTGTTTATTGGGCTGCAGATCCATATCTTCGTCATCTTCATAGCTTCTCTTGTGACGGCTGGGGGTGTAAGACGTTGAAGGGCTGACTCGAGCTTGGTTGGCATTAACATAGGCGTTAAATGAAGGGTTAAGGAAAGACTTCCATGAACCGGGGAATATCCTAAAATTATGCTACCTCTATGACTAATAAAAGACTACTACTTTGGTAGCTTACTACTTACTACTTTGGTAGCTTGGTTAAAATAAAAAAAAATTTTTTTAAAAGAAAACTGATAAAAAAAAAAAGACTGATGTATACAAAAAATAAGCTACAAAGATATATTGCATAGCACAACAAATATAGGCAATATTTTATAATAAATATGAAGTAAAATCTACCAAAATTTTTGACTCATTATGTTGTACCTGAAATTAATACACTATTGTAAACCAACTACATCTCAATATATTAAAAAAAAAAAGAAACAAGAATAAGAAAATTATTTTTTCCAGCTAACTTCATTGATGTAAAAAGACTAAGCTTAAAAAAAAAATCAATATGAATTGTGGTCTCTTCAATTAAGAAAATTATCAGGAAGCATTCAACACATGAGAAGGTTCAGATAAAGGATATTTCTTTTACCCACATAGATTCTCCAGGCACTGGAACACAATAGAATGTCTGTCTCTCCAAAGTAGTAGTTCGTGGAGAGTTTAAATCAACTTCTTGCTGAGGCTGTGATGTTCACAAAATTTTATTTATTAAAATACTTAAAAAAATTAGCAACTGTGTTTTCAGGTTGTTTATAAAACCACAGTAAATACTTCATACTGAGTTAATTAACAAGCAACCACTAAATCTAAACTATCATTTTTGAAATGAAAACTGACATACAATCACTTCAGACGCAATCATCAGTACAGCGTGTACAGCCTGAGACGGTATATATACGCATGGTGGGTTTTGTTTGTTTCTTTCTTTCTTTCCTTCCAGGGCCAAAGTTCCCTTTTCCTGGTACGGTGCTCTTACGACTCTTTAGCAACACAGCACCACCTCTTGCTCAGTGTGTCCGACTCTGCAACCCCATGGACCGTAGCCTGCCAGGCTCCTCTGTCCATGGGAATTCTCCAGGCAAGAATACTGGAGCGGGTTGCCATGCCCTCCTCCAGGGGACCTTCCCAACCTAAGGATCGAATGCAGGTCTCCTGCACTGCAAGTGGATTCTTTACTGTCTGAGCCACCAGGGAAGCCCAATTAATACTGCACCTTCCTTCAAATCCAAAATACACAATACCCTAGGTTACAAAATTAAATCCCTAAACTAAACACACTATTTTGTTAAACTTTTTTCAAAGACAACACTCATGGTAATCCCACTGTCTTTCTCACAGGAATGCTATCAACATTAGCCTATCAAATAGGAATTTAATGATACACTTCTTATGAGGTTGCTCTGAGATGAGATTTAAAAATCAGATACTGTTCATTACAAAAGGCATATTCTCTGTTTCAAATCTACTTAGAAAGTCTTAAGTATAGATAGGTAGAGGACCCAAGATGTAACATTAAAAAGAAATTATTTCAAGATACTCATATTACTTTTATAGTACACAAAAAAATTCCTTACAAGTAAACAAAATCTATATTCTATCTTGTAAGAGAAAAACAAAGAAAATAAAGAAAGAATTCCAGAGACATCAACTGAATCTGAGATGGTATGTGTAAGCAAAGTGGCTTTTCTTTCTTTCTTTCTTTCCAGGGCCAAAGTCCCCTTTTCCTGGTATGGTGTTCTTACTTATGACTCTTCAGAAACAGAGCACAAGCTCTTTGCCTTTGGGAATATCACAGATGGACACCCTCATCTATTTTATTTTCCCATTTCCAGATGTTGAGATTACTGAGTTAGAGAGACACTGCATTATTATGTACTAGAAGAAAAATTGTGTATTAATTTATCAGCCTAATATAACTTAGGGCTCCATAAACAGGAATGCAGGAAACATTTATAAAGCTGATTCATTAGACTCAGCACAACAATGTATTACAATGTCATGGAAACACCCTTAAAAGACAAAAGACACTGGGAGACCTGGAGGTTATCAAAAGATTAAACAAATTCATCTTTCACGAGTCCATTACTCTAAGTAAGTGTAGAAGTTATATTTCTTTCTCTACAGAAACCTTCCTAATTAGGGCCATTCTTCCATACAGATCAGCCTGCTGAGCTAGAATATTTATTTCAGGATTTTGTCTTCTTTCTTCTTCCCTTTCCCATTATTGATATGTAAGAGTTTCTATTACTTCCTTTTATCAAAGAAGGCTTAAGTTTACTTTTTTCTTCCCAGGAAAAGAGGGCAGGATTTAATAAAATTTAATTAAGCACATGTAGGGGCTTCCCTGGCAGTTCAGGGGTTAGGACTCCTTGCTACCAATGTAGGAGGTGTGGATTTGATCCCTGGTCAGGGAACTAAGATCCCACATGCTGTGCAGCATGGCCAAAAGGGAAAAAAAAAAAAAAAAAAAAAAAGGTATAAAAAAATTAAGCGCATGCAAAGCCCTTAAAGTAGTATTCTTTTTCTTCTACTTTTCATTTTAAAAGAACTTAAGTAATTTTTAAAAGCAAGTATGTAGATATTAGGAAAAGAAAGGAAGTAACTTGTCATTTACAATATTCCACCTTCTAAGACATTTTTAGAAGATCAAAAAAAAAACCATATCAGAGAAACTCAAGTAAAAGGCAAATAAACATTTCACATGACTTCTTAGAACTTATATACAAGATAAGTAAATTTATGATCCACCAAAGGAAAATAATATTCCCTGCCCAGGAAAAAATGCTCATTAAAAAGTTTTTTATATATTTTAAGTATACATACCCCACACTCTGCTACATCTCTATATTTTCCAAAATGAAGAACCTATGACCAAAACAAAAAATACCAGTATTATATCAACATTATCGAATCAAAACTGCCATAGACAAAGCTAATCCTACTAATTGTAAACACCAAGTTTAATGAAAAAGGCAATACATACACGTGCTTTTGTGTTTCGGTTAACAGTTTCATACACTCCCATGTAAAATTCAGGGTCAAACATATCCTGAACCATGCAACGAAACTTCACAAAACTGTTAGGTTTCAAATAATGAAGAGGAACTTCATTCAGTGATGGTACCTTAAAGGAAAACAAACAATCAAGTCGAAATAGTCTGTGTATAAGACGTTAAGCACATACACATACATATCCAGACAAACCGCCGTCCCCACCTACCCACCCCACATACAAAATCAGGCCCTATCAGGGAGCCAAATGATTTCAACAGCCAACAACACAACTGCTGAACATAAGTCCTTTCGCGTTCTTGCAAGTTCAGTTCGTATGATGACATTTGATCATAATGTCAAAGGGTGCTTTTCCTTCAGAACACTTTCCACTTAGCACAAAGGCATTTGCTTTGTTGAGCTCGTCTCTTAAAACTCGTACAAGTAATTCTTTAAAATGAAGGTAATAAAAGATCATCGAAGCGCTCACAATCACTCTTTTTCACGGTCAGTTACTGCCACCTACAGGTGCCAGTACAGAAGCACTTATTTGCTTGAATTTAAATTGCAAGAGACCAAAATCTTTTAATACATATGTACTTAAGGCAGAGGGCGGTACACGTTAATTTATATATTTTTAAGTTATATGTGGATCACTACTGTGAGAAATTGGAAGTCTGCCCAACCCTCGCCCACCCACCCACCCCCAGCAAACAGCAATAATGAGCTTACCCATTTAGGAGCATTATTCTCCTTCAGCTTTTCCTTAAAATATTCTATTACTTTCTTCTCCCAGTCAGGATTAACCCCATTTTGAGCTGAAAAAAAAAAATATACTTTTCAAAGCTGAAGGTACATTAGTTTAGGGTGCCTTATTGGAAGCGCTGCGCAAGACACCAGAAGCTGCCGGGTGGGGGGCTGGATATTACAGTCGGGGTGAGGCCGAGCCCCTGTGGGCTCTCAGGTGCTAACAGTCTCCCGAGAGCTCTTCCACAGTGAGAGATGAGGCCCCCAGACACAGCAGCACAGGAACCATCGCCTGAAAGGCACTCTGCTGCTTGAAAACATTTTAATACAGATTTAAAACACTTTTACAATTACCCTGAAATGAAAAGAGAGCATGTTCTTCTTCTACTGTTTTAACTTTTTATTTCAGAATAATTTCAAACTTCCAAAAAGTCACAATGAAAATTACAAAGAACACCTGTACCCTCGCCCCCATTTACTTTATTATTTGCTTGCTCTCTCTCCCTCTCCCACATTTTTCTCACTTGAGCTTACATTACACACACATCATTTATTTTTACCTTTAAATAGTACTTGGGCTTCCCTGGTGGCTCAGCTGGTAAAGAATTTGCCTGCAATGCAGGAGACCTGGGTTCGATCCCTGAGTTGGGAAGATCCCCTGGAGAAGGGAAAGGCTACCCAACTCTCCAGTATTCTGGCCTGGAGAATTCCATGGACTGTATAGTCCAAGGGGCTGCAAAGAGCCGGATGCGACTGAGCGACTTTCACTTAAATAGTACAGTGTGTTTCCTAAGAATAAGGAGATTATCTTACATAACCACGCTACTTGCTATCAATCTCAGGAAGTTTGAAATCAATACCAAACTTTTTTTTATCAAGTCTACCACGCATATTCCAACTTGTCTCCTGACCTAACACTATTGTTTATTGTACTTTTTCCACTTCAGTACAGATCCAGTTTAGGATCACATGCTGCTTTCTGCTATCTTTTTTTTCCTTTTAATCTTTTTTTATTCCAGAACAGTTCCTCAATCTTTATCATTTATGACACTGATAATAAAGAATACAAATCCATTATAAAAAACAGAATGTTCCTCCCTGGGTCTGTGATGTCTCCTTATGCGTAGAGTGCAGTTACACGTTCCCAGTCAGAGTGCTACAGAAGCGTGAGAGTGCTACCGAAGCATGCGAGTGCTACAGAAGCGTGCGGTGTCCTTCAACAGTTGTACGTGCTTCACTGAGACAGGAGATGTTCATATTCTCTTCATGCATGTTAGTTTTCACCACCCAGTAAAAGTGACAGCCAAGTTCTCCACAGCAGTCACTTTCCCCCTCTCTCCTCTAGTAAGCAATCTACAGAAGATACCTCAGGACCAAACAAGTAATTTTCATGAAACTTGTCCTGCTCCCAAGATTCAGCACACCTCTTGCAATCATGATTGCAAAATAAGAGAAAGGTGTTTTTAATGTCATATTAAAGATAAGAAACCAGCTTTTGAAAAATTATGGGAACTGGCCAAGACTAAAAAGTGAATCATCAAAAAAAAACAAAACAAACAAAAACCCAGGAATATATATACACATGTTTTCATGAATTAGAACTACCTAACCAGACTTTTGCCAACAAAGGTCCATCTGGTCAAGGCTTTGGTTTTTCCAGTGGTCATGTATGGATGTGAGAGTTGGACTGTGAAGAAAGCTGAGGACCGAAGAATTGATGCTTTTGAACTGTGGTGTTGGAGAAGACTCTTGAGAGTCTCTTGGACTGCAAGGAGATCCAACCAGTCCATTCTAAAGGAGATCAGTCCTGGTTGTTCTTTGGAAGGACAGATGCTGAAGCTGAAACTCCAATACTTTGGCCACCTCATGCGAAGAGCTGACTCGTTGGAAAAGACTCTGATGCTGGGAGGGATTGGGGGCAGGAGGAGAAGGGGACGACAGAGGATAAGATGGCTGGATGGCATCACTGACTCGATGGACGTGAGTCTGGGTGAACTCCAGGAGTTGGTGATGGACAGGGAGGCCTGGCGTGCTGCGATTCATGGGGCCGCAAAGAGTTGGACACGACTGAGCGACTGAACTGAACTGACCCAGAGCTGGTCAATACTTCCAACAATGCATGGGTACTATATACATCACACAAGTGATATGGAAATGTGGTGTAAAGGGATTTTGTCTTTGTAATGCAGCTGGTTCTGTTAGAAACACTCATAAGATCCTGCTAACACCTGCTGTAGCAGAGATTCCTAATGCTTTCACTTAACTGAGCAAAGGACAGTTATTAAAAAGCACTCGTGGAGGTGAAAGCGCCCTCAGTGATTCTGACTGCAATGAGGGTTAAATCCTTGTGTGTGTGTGTTAGTCATCACGTCCACCGCTTTGCAACCCCATGGACTGTAGGCTGCCAGGCTCCTCTATCCATGGGATTTCCCAGACAAGAATACTAGAGTGGGTTGCTATTTCCTTCTCCAGGGCATCTTCTCAATCCAGGGCATCTTCTCAATCCAGGTCTCTTGCACTGCAGATGGATTCTTTACCAACTGAGCTACAGCAATGCCCCCAAGGGTTAAATCTACTACTGGTAACTGGTCCTCAAAGCGCGGCTGCCCAGACCAGCAGCACTAGCACCGCCTGAGCGGTTGTTAGCGAGGCGGTTCTTCAGCCATCCCAGAACTACTGAATGAGAAACTCTGCAGGTGAGGCCTAGCAATTCATGCTTTACAATACCCTCCAGGGATTCTGATGCACACTGAAATTTGAGAAGCAGTGGTCAACTAAATGCATGCCAATAAAGGATCACTGAATGGGGTTGGGGAGGGGGGACTAGACTGGGTATTTCTGGTTCTAGTCAAAATGGATGTTTCCTACAAGCAGACATGACCGCCAAGACCACTATTCTGACTGCATCTGTGTAAGAAGGTTGAATATACCACATCACAGGCAATGAAGCTACATCAAAGAGTGACTAGGAAGCAGCAAGTTACTTCGAAGGAACTTACATGTTATGAAATGTTAAACAAAACATCTGGTATTGCTGAACAATTTAAGGACTGCAGCAGAGAATTCCAAAATTCTCAGAAGTACAGTAACTATCCATTATGTATTAAGCCTACTTTATGCCCAGCACTCTGCCAGGTGCTATCAGGATCCTTAGAACTGAAGGAACTTAGCGACTTCACTTTCACTTTTCACCTTCATGCATTGGAGAAGGAAATGGCGACCCGTTTCAGTGTTCTTGCCTGGAGAATCCCAGGCACGGGGGAGCCTGGTGGGCTGCTGTCTATGGGGTCGCACAGAGTCGGACACGACTGTAGCGACTTAGCAGCAGCAGCAGAGCTAAGACAGGGCTTCCCAGGTGGCTCAGTGATAAAGAATCCTCCTGCTAAGGAGACGTGGGTTTGATCCCTAGGTTGGGAAGATCTCCTGGAGGTGCATGCAAGCACATGACAGCTAAGATAAGCTATGGGCAGAAAAACAGGCAAAAGCAAATAGGAGAAAATAATGAAGGTCAAAATATCTCAGAGAGGGCTTCTGAAAGAGGTGGTGTTTGAGCCAGGCCTGGGAAAAGAGGCAGAATGGAACCATGTTGAGGTATGAGGGGTGGGCATATTGCAGACACAGGGCATTCTGGCGGAGGGAACAGTAATAGTAAGCCAAAGACAAGGACAGACATACCAGAAATTCAAATATGCGAGCACAAAGTGGCTAGAAAAGAACAAAGCTAACGAACAAAAGGAAGATGAGACCAAACACATCACAGAGTTTTCAATGCCAGGCTACAGATCCACTCTCTGTTCATCAACAATTCACCTTTACATTCCCAGGCTCTAGCAAGCACCTGGGACACAGCTACTGGAGTCAGAGAAATAAACATTAAACAGACAAAACACTGAGAAAAGTAAGCTGTTTTGCAAGACTAGCACCCATTTCCCCTTTTTCTAGCAACAGTGCCTCTTCTGAGGAGAAACCATAGCACCCTCACTCTCAGCCCCGGGGCGGACCTGAAGGAGGCCTCACAGTAGTTCTAATGATCAGGTTGAGGGGGGCCTCAGTCAAGGACAACCCCGGGTATAAGGCTCAGCAGCTGGGTCCAACAAATCCCAGAGCTGCCTGTGGCCACAACGACTGAGGTCTGTCTGAAAACAAAGCCATCCCAAGGGAAAGTGGAGTAGAGAGCCTGATTTCTGAAGTATTTGGCTGTAGTTGAGCCAGACATTAGCCCACTCAGGAACTGTTACCTCAAACAATGTGTTCATCTTCCTTGGTTTAAGCAGAATCGACTTGGGCCACGGGCAACCAAGAATCCTGCTGAGCACATATATATCACTATCATCTTTCTCACGAATTCCCTGCCATCTGAACGTGGGCACCCCTGCACTCTCTTGCCCTAGTTTAAGTGGTCACAGGAACTGAGGAACAAAAGACACACACTTTTACACTCTCACCAACAGCCTATGAGAGGTCCAATGCTCTGCCTCAATACTTCATCTGGTCAATCTTTTCAATACGCATCATATACCAAATTAATGTTTTTGTTTCTAGTGTGACACAGATATCAAGGCTCATTTTTTTCCAGAAAGATATCTATTTGTTCCAGCCTTATTTAAAAGGCTTTCTAGTGGTAAACTGCTTTGGCAAACAGAGTAACAATTAACTGTCACACAATTACCAAAGAGAAAACATGCAAAAAAGTAACCACTCACTCAACATACGCCACAAAACCATGGTCAAAGACGAGGAACTTCACTCATACACTGTCAATCTTTCCTCCTATAGAATTAGCAAACTTGCATGGGTCCAAGTCCATCATTGATGAGAAATAGATGCTGTAATTGGGGAAAGTCTTCTTGCTGGCCCTCAGCAGCGACAGATGAGATATTTTTGCTGTGGTACTACTGTCAAACTCAACTCCTGTTTTTGTTACTGTATTCTGTTAAACTGGTAAGAGTTGTCTATCCTTATGCCAATACCATATTGTCTTAATCACTATAGCCTGAGAGCGAGTCTTAAAATTAGGTAGTGATGTTCTTCATCTTTGCTTTCAAGTTTGTCTTGATTATTCCAGATTCTCAACATTTCTAAGTAATTCTGAGGAACACCTGAAAACGACTGCAGAAATTTCTATCAGATTATATTTTGATGTTTAAATTTCAATTTGATTATATACTGCATATATAGATTTGAGGAGAACTAAGATGTAAGTCCCTTGGACTGCAGGGAGATCCAATCAGTCCATCCTAAAGGAGACCATTCCCGGGTGTTCATTGGAAGGACTGATGCTGAAGCTGAAACTCCAATACTTTGGCCACCTCATGCGAAAGACCCTGATGCTGGAAGGGATTGCGGGCAGGAGGAGAAGGGGACGACAGAGGATGAGATGGCTGGATGGCATCACCGACTCGATGGACATGAGTCTGGGTGAACTCCAGGAGTTTGTGATGGACAGGGAGGCCTGGTGTGTTGTGATTCATGGGGTCGCAAAGAGTCAGACACGACTGAGCGACTGAACTGAAGATGTAGGAAGAAACCGACCTGCTGTCGCTGACTTTGAAGACTGAAGGGGCCGCAACACAAGAAATCAGCCCAACTCTAGAAGCAGTAAAAAAGGCAAGGAAATAAGAGTATCCCCTAGAGGCTGCAGAAAGGAAGGCAGACCTATGGACAACTTGACTTTATCCCAGTGACACCCACATCAGACTTCTGGCCTCCAGAACTGTAAGAGAATACATCTGTGTAACAAACGCTGGAGAGGGTGTGGAGAAAAGTGAGCCCTCTTACACTGTTGGTGGGAATGTTAAGTTGGTGTAGCCACTATGGAAAACAGTTTGGAGGTTTTTCAAAAAAACCTAAAAATTAGAGTTGCCACATGAACCAGCAATCCCACTCCTGGGCATATACTGGGACAAACCTATAGTTCAAAAGGATACAGTATCCTGTGACAAATCATAATGGAAAAGAATATTAAAAAGAATATATATATTATATATATAACTGAATCATTTTCCTATACAGCAGAAATTAACACAACACTGTAAACCAACCATATTACAATAAAAAAATAAATTTATGTTGTTTTAAGCAATTAAATTTGTGGTAATTTATTACAGCAGAAATAGGAAATTAATAGTGTATTTTTTAAAGAATTGGTCTATTTCATCCAAGCTGTTGAATTTATACCCTAGAGCTGTTTGTATTACTCTTTTCCTGTCTGTATTGTTCTTTCACATGTCTCTAATGGTATCTGCTCTTTCAAAACAGTACAGCAACTTTGGAACACAGTTTGGCAGTTTCATGCAGGGGCTTCCCAGGTGGCACTAGTGATAAAGAACCTGCCTTCCAATGCAGGAGGCACAGAGACGCAGGTTCAATCCCTGAGCCAGGAAGATCCTCTGGAGGAGGACATGGCTTAAAAAAAAAAAAAAAAAAGGATTATCTTATTATTCCCATTTTACAGATGGTAAAATTGAGGTAAAGAAAGGTTAATTGACATGTTCACCCTCAAGGTTAGGAAGTAGGAGGGGTCAAGCAGTGACCCACTACAGAAGTGGTAAGAGTGGTCTAGCCTAAGCACTAGCAATAGGAGATACCTTTGCTGCAGAGAATCTAAAAATAATAAAACCAACTAAAATCCATTCTACTTCTACCATCACTATGAATTAACCATTCTAAACAATGTCAGTGATAAACTATTTTTCCTTTGAAAATCTTCTGCTGGTATAAATCCTAAACAACTGTTGACTACTGCTGAGTTTTAATACAGACTTCCCCAGTTGCTCAGACAGTAAAGAATCTGCCCACAACGCAGAAGACCCAAATTCGATCCCTGGGTTGGGAAGATCCCCTGGAGAAGGGAATGGCTGCCCAGGGCTGCAATTACTACATTTTTACTATTTACCCTTTAATAAATATCTCATTAGACACAGACGTTTATTTGAAGAACCTCTGTTACATTTTGTGACCCCATAGACGGGCTCCTCTGTCCTTCACTATCTCCCAGAGTTTGCTCAAAATTCATGTACACTGAGTTGGTGATGCTATCTAACTACCCCATCCTCTGTTATATACTTAGCTTCCAAAACAGACTCAGCCACATGCATTTGTCTGGACAGTAAATTTCTCAGTGGTACGTGTGTGTATGCCCAGTCATGGCTGACCCTTTGCAACCCCAGGGACTGTAGCCTGCCAGGCTCCTCTGCCTGTGTAAATTTTCCAGACAAGAATACTGGAGTGGGTAGCCATTTCCTTCTCCAGGACACCTTCCCAACTGAAGGCTTAAACCTGCATCTCCTGCATTGGCAGATGGATTCTGTACCACTGAGCCACCTGGGAAGCCCTCTAAGTGATACAGAATAGTCCAAACTTGGTTAGAGCAGTGAGCATCCCCCAAGCCCTATGGTACTCTAGAGTCCTACAGGTATACGAAAGATTTTAAATAAACAAACAATAACCCAGTGACTGTAAAGATGAAGGAGAACTTGAATTACTTCAATTCTATCTTCCATGGGACAACTTGAACAACTTTTTGTGTTTAACATTTTAAACAGTGAAACAGTATGAAGTGAGAGGTGCAGTTGGTGCAAATTTTGCTCGTAAGTGAACATTTTACTGAATTTGAATCATATCTTAATATAGAAATATATCCTTCTTAAGGGCTTGCTTCCCTGGTAGCTCAGCTGGTAAAGAATCCACCTGCAATGCAGGAGACCCCGGTTGATTCCTGGGTTGCAAAGATCCCCTGCAGAAGGGATACCCACTCCAATATTTATGAGCTCCCCTGGTGGCCCAGACCGTAAAGAATCTGCCTGCAATGTGGGAAACCTGGGTTCGATCCCTGGGTCAGGAAGATCCCCTGGAGGAGGGCATGGCAACTCACTCCCGTATTCTTGCTTGGACAGAGGAGCCTGGTGGGCTACAGTCCATGGGGTCGCAAAGAGTCAGACATCACTGGGCAATTAAGCATAGCACATTTTCTTAAACAGCTATTTGTTTTAGAGTAAAGAATGAATCAATAAAATGTTAGTAACATCAGTGGAAAGATTTCTAGTTTGTGTCTTTTGTAGATGTTTCAGTTTTATCAAAATTCATTTATAATTGAACTGTTTATATAAAATATTATTATATTGAATTATAACTAAAAGACCAAAATTCAAACTATTTAGTAGGTATAAACACTATTCAGTAAATAGTTTAGCTTTTTGTCTATAGAAACTTGTTACTCTTAATATAGAAAATTCATTAATTATACAATTAATACAAGATTATTCAAATCTAAAGTGTGGTACCTGTACCAACATGAAACAACGTCGTCATAACAGAACTCAACAACCACAAAAAAATTATAAAATAAGCAGGGTTGAGGAAGAAGTTGATAGAAGCAATGTCTAGACTGAAATATGTAATTACCTTCAACACTGCACATAGCTTCATTTCATGACTATTACTGAAAATAATTCTATAGTATAAAGAAAGAAAGTATTAAAAAATGATTAGAGCTAAATACCCTGAGTATGGCCCTGTAGCTAAGAAGCAGTTTGGCTTTAGAATCTGAAATCTTTACTATTCTCTATTACCCAAAGAACTAAATGCGCTACAGATTCAATGCAATCCCCACCATAATGCCAACTGCCTTTTTTGCAGCAATGACAGATTCTAAATTCATATGGAAATACAAGGGATTCTGAAGAGTCAAAATAATCTTTAATAAAAAGAACAAGGACAAAGTTGGAGGACTCATGCTTCATCATTTTAAAACTTGCTACAAAGTTACAGTAATCAAGACAACACAGTACTGGCAGAAGGGTAAGCATACAGAGCAACAGAATGGAACTCAGAGTTCAGAAATAACGCTATACATCAATGGTCAACTGATACACACACAGACACACACACAGTTTAAAAAAAAAAAAAGCTGCCAAACTGAATCAGTGGGGAAAGAATAGTCTTTTTCAATAAAAAGTGCTGGGGGAGCTTCCAGGATGGTGGAGGCAAGTACATGCTGAGAAGGCAGCACAGCGAAGTTCCCTGCAGGCAGAAGCTGCGCACAAGCGACCCTACCAGACCTTGCCCTACGCTCCTTTTCATCTGCGTACTTTATGAGATCCTTCAAAATAAACGGGCAAATGTTCAAACACACATACACAAGGTGCTGTGACAACCAGATGTGCACATGCAAAAGAATGAATTTGAATCCCGACCTCATACCATCATCCACAAAAATTAATTCAAAATGGATCCAAGACCTAAATGTAAGGAGCTAAACCTACAAAATTCTAAGAAAGAACACAGATATATAGCTTTGTGACCTTGCGTCAGACAATGGTTTCTTAAATATGGTACCAAAAGCATAAGCAACTAAAGGAAAAAGAAATTGGACATCATCAAAATGAAAAATCTGCATCAGAAGATGTTATCAAGAAAGCAAAAAGGCAATTTATACAACAGGTAAAAATATTTCTAAAACATATATCTGATAAGGGTCTAATATACAGAATATATAAAGAACCTTTATAATGCAACAATACAAGACAAAACCCCAATTTAAAAATCTGCAAAAGGGAATTCCCTGGAGGTGCAGTTGTTAGGATTCTGGGCTTTCACTGCCAAGGGCATGGGTTCAATCCCTGGTCAGGGAACTAAGATTTGGGAAGCAGCTGCATGGTGTGGTCAAAAAATAAAAATCTGCAAAGAATTTGAAAAGACATTTCTCCAAATGAGATATACAGAAGGTCTATATGCATGTGAACAGATACAATATACTATTACATTACAGTAATGCAAACTGAAATCATAATGAGATATCACTTCACCCCCATTAGGATGGCTATTATTAAGACGTTGAAGTGGACTGGAGAAACTGGAACCCTCATACTTTGCTGGTGGAAATGTAAAATGGTGCAAATACTTTGGGGAAAAGTTCTAACGTGAAATTACCATATGGCCCAGCAATCATACGCAGAGGCATATACCCAAGAGAACTGAAAACATGTATTCACACAAAAACCATGTGTATTCATAGCAGCACTATTCACAATAGCCAAGTGTCCACCTATGGAGAAATGGATAAACCACACATGGCATGTTCATGCTATGGAGCACTGTGTGCAGTCGCGGAAAGGAATGTAGTACTGACACACGCTACAACATGCATGAACCTTGACGACATTATGCCAGGTTAAAGAAACCAGACTCAAGAGGCCAGAAGTTGTGATTCCATTTATATGAAATGTCCAGACTAGGTAAACCATGGACAGAAGTCCTCGAGTGGTTTGAAGAGGATGGTGGATGGGGCAATCGGGAGTGACTGCTAACATATATGGGGCTTCTTTCTGGGGTAACAGTAACAATGTGCTGATGGCTGCACGTTCACAATGAATAAACTAAAAACCACTGAACTGTACATTTTTAAATGGTGAATTTTGTGTTATATCTCAATGCAAAAAAAAAAAAGAACTATAATTGGAAACAGTTAAAGAAGTGGGACCCTCAGTGGGAGAAAAGCAGCACGTGCTTACTCTTCATTTTATACTGTAACACTGTTTTTTTTTTAACCATATGCAAATTATTCAATAATTTTAAAATTCATATAGATACACATGTATGTATCTATACATATACATGTGTGTGTCTATGTGTGTATATATACATGCCTTTTGCCATGGCTCACAAATCCATTCCTCCCTGAGAACGTCCCCCAGTGGGGAGGTGTGGGCCTCAATAGTTATGACCATCCATTACGTAACACTGCCCTGGCAGTGGCTGACTGGCCCATGAGTGAACCACTGACTCCATGCTGGGCCAATCAGATCCTCTAACCCTAAAATCTGGGATTAAGATAAAGATGCTGGAACGTCTCTGGTGGTTCATCTGCTAAGACTCTGCCCTCCCCATACAGGGTGCCCAGGTTTGAACCCTGGTCAGGGAACTAGGGTTAGGGTCCCACATGCCTCAGCTAAAGACTTGCATGCCGCCACAAATACCGGAGGTCCTACATGCTGCAACTGAGACCAGGCATAGCCAAAAAAATATTTTTTGGAAAAAATAAAGATGCTAGCTCAAGCGGGTTGGAACTGACAAGTGAAACTGGGAGCCCTGGACTAGAGAAAGGTAAAGTTTGTGCGCAGAAATGAACATAGCCTAGGGGAGAAAACTGAGATGTGCTGCTTGGTTGGATTTCTGCTAGCTTTCCAATTTCACTCTGTAGTCTCCTGGGTTATCAAACCACCTGCCCTGCCTTTGGGTTCTATAGCCTTAAAATAAATTACTTTTTGGCCTGAATATTCATTGGAAGGACTGATGCTGAAGCTGAAACTCCAATGCTTTGGCCACCTGATGTGAAGAGCTGATTCATCTGAAAAGACCCTAATGCTGGGAAAGATTGAAGGCGGGAGGAGAAGGGGACGACAGAGGATGAGATGGTTGGATGGCATCACTGACTAATGGACATGAGTTTGAGTGAGGTCTGGGAGTTGGTGATGGACAGGGAGGCCTGGCGTGCTGCAGCCCATGGGGCTGCAGAGTCGGACACGACTGAGCGACTGAACAAGGGCTAGGTGGTAGGAAGGTCCAAGGTGGGTACAGACAGAAAGGAATGAATCATGGTGACAGCAAAAAATCAGACAGACTTTTAGATGATTTTACTATTGCTTTAAATTTGCTAAAATGCTAGTGATAAGATACTACTCCCTTCTCTCCTCCACACATCAGTGACCTTTTTCTTCTAAGAGCTAGTCTAATTCTAGTTCTGTTAGATATGACCAAAGTGCCTTGAATATAACTGAAACTAACGATCTTGACCCAACCAACAATCTGAACATAAAGAAATCTGAGTTGATGAGCATTCCTACTTATTCTGAAATCAAAGCAGTTATTAATTCAAGTGAAAAAAAAACTTTTTTAAAAATAAAAAATAGATTAAAAGAAAAAAGTATACAAAACTTTTTTTTTTTTTCCTCTCATTTACAACGCCTGCTTCTGTTTAAGGGAAGCAAGTTGTTACAGGTTACTAATGAACAATCACTGTGGGGACCAAGCCATCAGCATTATGTACATAATCGAGCTCAATATGAGCTTCCCGGGTGGCTCAGACGGTAAAGAATGCGCCTGCAATGCAGGAGACCGGGGTTTGATCCCTGGGTTGGGAAGTTGCCCTGAAGAAGGAAACAGCAACCCACTCCAGAATCCCATGAACAGAGGAATCTGGTGGGCTACAGTCCATGAAGTCGCAGAGCTGGACACGACTGAGCAATTAACACACACACACACACACAGAGCTCAATAAAGTATTTCTAAATCTTAAGTCTATGGACCTCAATGTTCTATATATAAAATCTTTTAGAAACTGGAATAGAAACAGAAAAAGCATTTTATGAAAGCTTATAGGGAAAAATTTACATATGAACATTTGTAATATGGCAGATACAAATTCAAAATACGCACTGGTTCACAAAGATGAATTATGATTCATATAGTTGTGATTGTGGTCACTAAGACAATTTCCAAGTTTCTTATTTGAACCAAGAAAAAAGAATTAGGATTTGCATGTGAAAGTAACTCATACCTGGTATGATCATATTCTCTGAACCAATATAATGTCCACCAAGACTGTCTTTAGTTAAGTTTGTGGTGACAGTAACCACCCCAGTTTACACCATTTCTGATTGATTAATCAGTCTTTTCACTGCCTCTGCTCAACACACATTCACAGAGAACTCTTTTTAAAAAAATCTTATTTTATTTTTTGGCTGAGGAGCATGTGGGATCTTGGTCCCCTAACCAGGGACTGAACCTGTGCCCTGCACATTGCAACTGCGGAGCTTTAACCACTGGACCACCAGAAAACCCCTCATGGAGGATTTTCGATGTACAGGTACATTCTAGGCAAATAAAACAGATACACATCCTAAAACCCCCAGGATTAAAACAGCCAAGGAACCCAGGAAATGAGTGATTTCAACAACATGCTTTACAAGTTAATTTTCAGGCTTCACAGGATCCTATAATTATATGCAGCAGAAGTTACCTAACTCAGGTTCCCAAAGAAGAGTAAGATTTAGCCAGGAAAATAGAAGTGGGAGAGGAAGTTGTGACCAGACAAAAGGAACAGCCTATGCAGAAAGCTGAGTGGCATGGTTTAAGATCAGAGAACTGGAAGAAGGTTCACTGTGAGGGGGAATACAGTGATGAGGTCTGAGAGCTGGGCAATGTGCCTGCCCAGTTGTGTCTGACTCTTTGCGACCCTATGGACTGCAGACCGCCAGCCTTCTCGGTCCACGGGATTTTGCCAGGAAGAATACTGGAGTGGGGTTGCCATTTCCTTCTCCAAGGGATCTTCCTGACCCCAGGATCGAACCTTCGTCTCCGGGGTCGCCTGCATCACAGCTGAATTCTTTACCACTGAGACACCAGAGCTGGGCAGGGGTGGGGCCAAAAGGCCTCATAAACCACAAAAGATGAGTATTACTTTTCTTTCTGGGGGAAAAATGGATTTAAAACAATTTCCTATTAGACCAAAGAGTCTACAAGTTTAACACCTCACTTCTCACACAAACATACTTGTAATGTTGTTATTATAAAGCTATCCAATGCCATATATTCACAGAAATAGGAAAATATAGCAAAAATACGCATTATACATGAAAGCAGCCTCTACAAAAACATCATGACTATAAGACAGGATTAGTTTCTTCTCTGCAAGACACAACCTGTATGAGAATAAGACATTCTAGAGGAAAAACACATCAACAAGGTCCAGGTCACCAACAATACACAAACTTCACAAAACACTGTATAGCCAGAGTTTTATATCCAAATTACACCTATTATACTATAATGAGTTGTTTGCCTCTTAGGGTCCTACAAGCAGGAGACAAAATCTGACACAAACAGATTCAAATATATACCAAATATAAAATCATCTCATTTATCCAGCCAGACTAGGACACGGAGATGTCTCATAAATTTTCTAAACATCAATTAAGCACCGAAACTTACTTACTTTTGAATGATGTTCCCTAAAAAACGTCTCTGTGTCTGCACCCTCTTAAACCTACTGTGCAATTTAATGTTCACTCCACATTTTAAGGCCATTATTTCGGAAAACAATTATGGGTTCTAGTATTCATTACGAGCATCAATTACTAGGATTTAGTAGAGAGACATATGCCCCTTTTTGAAAAGGGCCGTGGATGGATATACAGGGATTAAAAAAAATTTTTTTTTAAAACACTATATACGTAGTTTGAAATTTCTCCTTTAATAGGTTGTCAGTGTTCACTAGCTACAACCTGGATGCCTACTCAGGGCTTTTCCTAATTTGCTGCCTTTAGTTTCAGCCTGGGAAACCAGAAAACTGAACAAGTTCAAATCACAAGGAAAACGAATAAAGAGTTGCTGAGTGAGCCTTTCCTGCAAGAAATGCATTTTCTGGCATCCGTTTTGGCTGCTGGGGACTACTTAGCTTCTTAATAAGCGTTCACACTAATATTCCACAAGGTCTTAAGTGAGGAAGGCCACTTTACAAGTTCAAGTTACCTCCTGACAAGTCAGGTGTTCTGATCTTACACACTGATTCCTGGTTGGGTTTGCTTCCACCACTCCTAAGTGCAAAAGACATGCGGGGTGGGGCCAAAATGCCTAGTGAACGGCAACCAGACCTAAATTTTCCTTAGTGTACCCTACCCGAAAAGTGTCATTAACCATGACTGCAAGTGCAATTTCCTGAGCTTGCCTGCCACATGCTAAGCTCTTTCTATGCAGGAACGCATCTGAGTTCGTTCACCATTTCTTGCAAGCTCTGGCCCAAGAGGAGATGGGGAGACGAGACAGGTTTTAAAGGTGTCCTAACGGAAAAAATCTAAGTTATCACACTAAATCTTATCTCGAAAATGGAAGATGTGTGTAATACGGGAGTTACAGCCAACTTCTGCAGCGAGCGAGCGAGCAAGCGAGCACTCCCCCCACACACCGGAAGTTTTGAAATGTCCTGCGGGCTTCCCATAGGCAAAGTGCTTTTCGCTTCAGACCATCTCTGCGGGTCCTCCCGAAAGCTTCGAGGACCCCCAACCTCAGAGTCCGGCCGCACGGGGGGCTCGGGGGCCGCCCGCGGGGCCACGAAAGGGGAAGCGAGGCCGGCAATCACGGCCGGCCGCCGGCTCCTGGCGGCGTAACCTTGGCCGCTCGCGAGTCGCGAATCGGGCAGGTGGGAGGCACCTGCGGCCCGGGCCCGGGCAGCCGCGGCCCGGAGTCTCCGGGCGGGAGGGGGTTGCCGAGCGCCGGCGGCGCAGGCCCGGCTGACCGTCTCGGCCGCTCGAGCCCTCGAGGCGGCCCCGCCTGGGCGCCGCGCGGCAGGGTCCGGGCCCCGGGGGCTCGGTGAACTCGGCGGCCCGCCCGGCCCCCGCCCGCCCCCCGGCGCCGCCACTCACCGAAGAAGCCCTGCACGATGCCCAGCGGGTGGCTGAGCCAATCCTCCCCACAGGGCATCTCGCCGACGGGCCGGAGCCGGCGCGGCCCGGGCGTCCCGCGCGCCTCTGCTCCTCGTCGGGGGCTCGGCCGCTCCTCGCCCGCGCCCTCCCACGCAGGGGAAGCCTCGCGGCGCGGGCCGCCCGGCCTCCCCGCGCCTCAGGGAACGGCGGCGGCGGCGGCGGCTGTGAGGCGCTGCCGGCGATGGGCAGGCGGCGCGTGCGGGCCCCCAGCCTCCACTTCGCACAATGGCGGGAAATAGGCGCCGCCGCCGCCGACCGCGCTGCCGGCGACCTGGGTGGAGCTCGTGCGGGGAGGGGCGGCGGGAGCGCGCGGCGCGGCCCCGCGGCAGGGAGGCGGGGCGGCCTTGCTCCGGGGAGGGGGGCGGGGCTCGGCGGGGCGGGGCCGCGGCGGCGACGCGGCGGCAGGGCGGTCGCCATCTTGGAGACGGGCGAGGGGAAGGGCAGGGGTGACCTCGCGAGCATGCCGCGTGGTTACTTGAGGGCTGCATATTGCTAGGTGTCTCTCCGCAGACTCGGAAGGAGAAATTCCCGAAGTCTGGTTTAATCTGTTTATAGTGTCGAGGCCTTGCACAGGTCGGAGACCTCAACAGTCCAAAAGCACAAGCGCAAAGAGACCTCAAAGTTATCTCTGGGCAAAATTAGAAGGTAACGTTGCCTCCGGTGTCTGCCCACCTCGTCCCGCCTCTTGGTGTTTTTTTTGTTTTGTTTGGCCAATGGCAACTCTTTTGTTTGGTTCCGTGCTAGAAACCCTCTGTAGTGATTTTCCTCCCCTGGATCAAGTCTTCCCTCGACTGGATCAAGACAGTGGTATCTGTACACAGAAAAGATCTGGTTAATAGTAACCTTTGATGAGGAAATTTGGAAAATATCCCAGTTCTGTAATGAAACAGCCCCTAGATCTGGAATATATCGGAGAAAAACCTCCCTCTCATAACCTGAAATACAGCGTATTAACAGAAGGATGATCTGAATGCGATCATCTCCACTCCCTAAAAAGTGGGGAGCTGGAGAACTGAACTCAGATCTCAAGCCCTCCTTAGGGCAAAAGGGTTTATTTTGTATCTGTCACTGTGAACTAATTACATTCCTCTGAATCTGGTGGTCAAGGCTGGTTGAATCCCCGGATATGGAAACTGAAGCTATGGAGACCTGATCACGCAGGGCCCTCTGTACTATTTCGAACCATTTTACATAAGGAACTCTGGCATCCACAGATATCTGTTCCTAGAACCAATTCCCTGCAATTGATACCAGGGAATGACTGTGATTGGCATATTATACTATACATCTGGCTCTTGTGAGTTTGGGTGAGCTGAGAAAATGGTTTCAAATCTTTGGCATTACTACTTCTTTCATTCATTCACTTAGCAGAGAAGGGCTCGAGATTCCTGGTATTGCATAGAGAAATCTCCTATTTAGCTTTGTGGCCAGTAAAATGCAAATTAAATGTATGTCATGGACATCTGCTTTTAAATTATAATTTCAATTTGCTGTATATGAAATTGCACCTGGACACCAATTCAGCAGTGGCTAAGAACACTTCAGCTTTTGGTTTCTCCCTCTGTAGTCAGTGATTTGTAGACAATTGTTCAGATTTAACTTTAAGAGACACTGTGATCCTACTGAAATGTAATTGCTTTATAATGTGAATAATTTCACCCTCTAATTTTCCTGTTTTGACACTACTAATGAGTGGTTATGAAAACTTAAAAGGCCAAGGGAAGGTCCTTAAGAGTACTTCTCTATGGCAAGATTAATTTTCCCACTGCTGTCAATCACACTTCCCCCACTCTCAAGTCTGTATTTTTAAGAAGGGCATTAAGGGACTTCTGTGATGGTCCAATGGTTAAGAATTTGTCTTCCAGTGCAGGGGACCCAAGTTGATCCTTCGTGGGGAAACTAAAATTCCAATGCTGAGGGGCAGCTAAGCTGGTGGGCTACAACTACTGAGCCCATGTACTCTAGAGCCTGTGTTCCACAACGAGAGAAGCCCCCATGGACTGCAACAAAGACCCACTGCCTTCATGTTATGTACAGTTCAGTGAGAGACTTATGACTGAATAATTATCCATTTACAACCATGATAGATACCAGGAAAGAAAAAGTGAAGTTCTGTAAAAGGAATGAATAGCACCATCTAGTCTAGAGAGGGAGGGTTTTGGGGAAAGGATCCTTCAGGGATTTCCTGAAAATGTGACATTTTTCACTAGGACTTGAAAGATAAATAAGAGTTAGCTAGGTGAAAAGCGTGAGGGAAAATTATTCCAAGTCTTAAGGCAAGGAAAACAAAAACTTGAATAGAAAATTAAGAGTCACAATTTATATCATGACAAAGCTCTCAAGAGTATTTAACAGCATAATAATGTTAAATTAGAATATTTATCTAAGCAACATTATAATTCAACTTTAGGAAGCTAAGGGGATGAGGATGTATAGGATTCATATATGTGATAGGATAAAGAAGATTTAAACCTCATCTTAAACCTGGGAAGTCAACACATAATTCAAAGGAGGAAAAAAGGAAAACTCAGAAGTGACAATATAATGTTAATTTGAAAATACAGAAATACTGAAACAATCAGCAGAAAGAATTGAATGTTGTTGCCTCCAGGATGGGGTAAAAGTTTCTTGTAAACATTTGCTTATTTTCTATGTACTTAGCATGAATTCAACCTCAGCTGCACTGAAATTTCCACTAGATTATGAGATCTCTGAAGCAGTGATTTTGGTATTTTTATGCTGTATTGTTCCCAAGTACCTAGAACAGTGTCTGATGTCATAGATGTACAATAAATAGTTGCTGAATGGATAATGCATACTTTCCATTAATTGCCTAAATCTCCTTTCTAAATAGACGCATTGAGTATTTTTTTAATTAATTAATAAATTATAATTTTGGCTGCTCTGGGTCTTCATTGTGGCAAGCGGGGGCCCTTCTCTAGTTGAGGTGTGTGGGCTCATTGTGGTGGCTTCTCTTGTGGTAGAGCACAGGCTCTAGCGTGTGCAGGGCCAGTGATTGTGGCTGCCCCGTGGCATATGGAATCTTCCTGGAACAGGTTTCAAACCTGTGCCCCTGCATTGGCAAGCGGCTTCTTAACCACTTCCCCAGGGAAGTCACATCAGGTATTTTATACACATTATTTTCCTAAAGTCCTTTGTCCTATTCTGATCTGGTTTGTTGCCCTCTACTTCTGGTGCAAAACTGTCTTCTTAGGGTCTCCCACCACCATTATCCTAAAGATTCTCTTCTTTAGGTTCATCTTTTCATTGAGACTTCAAAAAAATGTTTTCTCCTTTCAGGGTTGTGGAAAGTTTGTCCTGGGAAGAACTGCATTTCCTAGCTATGAAGTGTAGGGGAGGTTTGTTGCCTGGCTAGGAACTACATTTCCCAGGCTTCTTTGATGCTAGGCAGGGATATATGACTAGGTTTACCAAAGCAGCCAAGGGAAAGTGTATCTGGAACTTCCACTTCAATTTCTTAAGAATTTGGCCTTGGATATGTTCTTTGTTCTTTCCTGATGGATGGGGTGGTGATGTCTCGAATGACCTTGTGCTAAAGCCAGCCTAGATTTTCATATGAACATTGCATTCTGAGATAGCTCTTTTTTTTTTTTTACAGCTGCTAGCATTACTCTAAATAATACAGAAATTATTTTCAGAAGTGATGTGCTACCGTAACAAAGAGAAAAGGCATAACGTGGCTCTAGTTTAGTGCTTGGATAGTGGATGACAATAGATGAAAGACACAATGCCCCTGGGAATGCTGAAGATTTATTTGGGCTGTTGGCAATAGAGAGAACACACATTCAGGAGAGGTGGTTTTTTTTGCACTGGGTCTGTGTTGCTGTACATGAAATTTCTCTAGTTGCAGGGCGTGGGGACTACTCTCTAGTTGCGCTGAGCAGGCTTCTCACTTTGGTGGTGACTTCTCTTGTTACAGAGCACAGGCTCTAGGGTACGTGAGCTCAATAGTTGTGGCGCTCAGGCTTACTTGCCCCAAGGCATGTGGAATCTTCTAGGACCGGGGATGAACCCACATGCCCTGCAATGGCAGGGAGACTTTTAACCTCTGGACCACCCGTGACCTCCCTCAGGAACATTTTAAAGAGTTAAAATTGGAGATTTTATAAAAGAGTCACTGAGGATGGGGTTAGTCTTATTTTGGTAAGTGCAAGAGCCTCCTTTACAGTTTAGCCCTTTCTTAGAAAACAAAAGGGAGGAGTAATTTTCTTTATTTTTTGACCATGCTGTATGGCTTGCAGGATCTTAGTTTCCTGACCAGGGATTGAACCTAGGCCCCTGCAGTGAAAGCGCCAAATGCTAACCACTGGACTGCCAGGGAATTTCCAAGGAGGAATTTCTAACCATCCCTATTTTCTGGGGAGTGAGGGAAACAAATAGGAAAGTTGGCACGTACCAATCCATTGCTCTACTGTCAGAGGATGTGGGTCAGAGTTCTATTGTTAAATGCAGTCTGGCCATTGTTTGTGTATTCAGTCTCCCAGATGTATTGTGCAAACCACATATGTAATTTAAAAGTTAAAATTTAAAAAGTAAAAAGAAACAAGTAACACTTTTTTTTTTAATGAGCTTTCTGAATACATTTAAAAGGATAAATAGTCCTTTCAATCAGAGAAGGCAATGGCACCCCACTCCAGTACTCTTGCCTGGAAAATCCCATGGACAGAGGAGCCTGGTAGGCTGCAGTCCATGGGATTGCTAGGAGTTGGACACGACTGAGCGACTTCATTTTCACTTTTCACTTTCATGCACTGGAGAAGGAAATGGCAACCCACTCCGCTATTTTTGCCTGGAGAATCCTAGGGATGGGGGAGCCTGGTGGGCTGCCATCTATGGGGTCGCACAGAGTCAGACACAACTGAAGCGACTTAGCAGCAGCAGCAGCAGCAGCGGTCCTTTCAATGGAGAGAAAAAGAACAGACATTGCTCTGGCACAGAGTGGTAACACTAATTTTAATAATATATTTAACCCAATATGGGTTTCCCTTGTGTCTCAGCTGGTAAAGAATCTGCCAGCAATGTGGGAGACCTGGCTTCGATCCCTAGGTTGGGAAGATCCCCTGGAGAAGGGAAAGGCTACCCACTCCATTGTTCAAGCTGGTTTTAGAAAAGGCAGAGGAACCAGAGATCAAATTGACAACATCCGCTGTATCATTGAAAAAGCAAAAGAGTTTCAGAAAAACATCTATTTCTGCTTTATTGACTATGCCAAAGCCTTTGACTGTGTGGATCACAATAAACTGTGGAAAATTCTGAAAGAGATGGGAATCCCAGACCACCTGACCTGCCTCTTGAGAAACCCACATGCAGGTCAGGAAGCAACAGCTAGAACTGGACATGGAACAACAGACTGGTTCCAAATATGAAAAGGAGTGCGTCAACGCTGTATATTGTCACCCTGCTTATTTAACTTCTATGCAGAGTATATCATGAGAAACGCTGGGCTGGAAGAAGCACAAGATGGAATCAAGATTGCTGGGAGAAATATTAATAACCTCAGATATGCAGATGACACCACCCTTATGGCAGAAAGTGAAGAGAAACTAAAAGGCCTCTTGATGAAAGTGAAAGAGATGAGTGAAAAGTTGGCTTAAAGCTCAACATTCAGAAAACTAAGATCATGGCATCTGGTCCCATCACTTCATAGGAAATAGATGGGGAAACAGTGGAAACAGTGTCAGACTTTATTTTTTGGGCTCCAGAATCACTGCAGATGGTGATTGCAGTAAAAGACGCTTACTCCTTGGAAGGAAAGTTATGACCAACCTAGATAGCATATTCAAAAGCAGAGATATTACTTTGTCAACAAAGTCCGTCTAGTCAAGGCTATAGTTTTTCCAGTGGTCATGTATGGGTGTGAGAGTTGGACTGTGAAGAAAGCTGAGTGCCGAAGAATTGATGCTTTTGAACTGTGGAGTTGGAGAAGACTCTTGAGGGTCCCTTGGACTGCAAAGAGATCTAACCAGTCCATCCTAAAGGAGACCAGTCCTGGGTGTTCATTGGAAGGACTGATGCTGAGGCTGAAACTCCAATACGTTGGCCACCTCATGCGAAGAGTTGACTCATTTGAAAAGACCCTGATGCTAGGAGGGATTGGGGGCAGGAGGAGAAGGGGACCACAGAGGATGAGATGGCTGGATGGCATCACTGACTCGATGGACATGAGTTTGAGTGAACTCTGGGAGTTGGTGATGGACAGAGAGGCCTGGCGTGCTGCGATTCATGGGGTTGCAGAGTTGGACACGACTGATTGACTGAACTGAACTGAACCCACTCCATTATTCTGGCCTGGAGAATTCCATGGACTGTATAGTCCATGGAGTCACAAAGAGTCAGACACGACTGAGTGACTTTTACTTTCACTTTAACACAACATATAAAAATATTGTAATCTGTACAAATGATCCATGTGAAGACTATTATCTTTTTTAAATCGAATTCATCAAAATCCAGAGTGTATTATATACTGATAGCACATCTCAATTCAAATAGCCACATTTCTAATACTTAGTAACCACAGCTGGGCATAGCTACAAAATCAGGAGAGCTGTAAGCACAGGAGAAATTGGGGCCTTCCTGGATTGAAAAAAAAAACAACAACAACAATGTGGTATTCAAACTCAAGGAGAATTTATTCAAAGGTGTTTTCAAGGATCGGTCCTTTAAGGCTTCTCAGGTAAACTAAAGAATCTAGCTTTGTAGCAAAGGTCAGATCAAGATTGTAGCTTGGTTTTAAATGACCTCAAGTTAACCACCATTGAAAGTCACTCAGTCGTGAGCTACTGTTTTTGACCCCCATGGATTATACGGTCTGTAGAATTCTCTAGGCCAGAATACTGGAGTGGGTAGCCTTTCCCTTCTCCAAAGAATCTTCCCAACCCAGGGATCGAACCCAGGTCTCCTGCACTGCAGGCGGATTCTTTACCAGCTGAGCCACAAGGGAAGCCCAAGAATTCTGGAGTGGGTAAGCCTATCCCTTCTCCAGTGGATCTTCCCGAGCCAGGAATTGAACCGGGGTCTCCTGCATTGCAGGCCGATTCTTTACCAACTGAGCTATCAGGGAAGCCATAGTAACCACTGTTACGCTCAGAGAAAAAAGAGCTCAGGTCAGACACGGAAGTTACTTTACTGGAAACAGCAAACCAGGGGCTGGCCTGAAAGAGTCTGTAACTGTTCAAGCCTGAAAGCAAGTTTCAGGCTGCAAACTCATACCAACAGGAAGTAAACTGCCAAAGCTGTACTGCCCCTAATGAGGATGTACTTCCCAATGCCATTTCACTTATGGCCTTAGATGACCACGGTCAAGGAGAAGCCCCCCAGAGGGCAAAGCCAGGGCCAGTAAGGACTGTGGATGGGGGTGGGGGTTATTTACAGAGAACCAAACCAAAGACAGCCAGGACTAACCACAAATACCCTCCACTGTCAGGGCAGAGGTATTTTCAGTTTTTGTCTAGAAGGACTCAATCATTTCTACGAAACAGAGAGTACTGTGCTTTCCATTCCTCTTTGATTCCTAGCGGAAGTCTCCATTGCAGTTACCCTGTTCTTGCTCCACAACCATCTATTGAGTGTCTCGTAGTCACAGCTCCCGAGGAACCACATCCAGAATCACTGGGAAAAGCTGAGCTGCCCAGAGATCCTGGACTTTTAAACTGAAGGCAGCTGGTTGCCACCCTTGGGGCATGAGCATGTTCCATTTGGGAAGAAAGCTTGGTAAATGGTGGCCAGAGGGATAGACTGCCATGGCAATTGTCATTTGCCCACCAAAACCTTCTTCCTCCATTGTTATAGGACTGTAGTCACCAGAACTGTGGTTACCCAAGTGTGGAGTGTTATTTCCCAGCTCTTCTTGTACCTAAAGGGTACCCTTTTGTCTAAGTTCACACTAGTGGAATGTGACCCAAAGTGATGTGTGTTAACTTCTGTCTTATTTCTCTTAAGGGACATTTGGACTCTGTGGCGGTCCAGTGGCTAAGACTCCATGCTTTCACTGCAGGGGCCATGGGTTGTATCCTGGTTGGGAAACTAAGATCCCACACACCTCACAGTTTGGCCAGAAAAACAACATGGGACATTGTCTCTGAACTGAGCTCACCTCTTCTTATTGCCTTGGGGGGCAGCCTTAGAAGTGCTATGTTGAAGACAAAAGCTGGTCACCAACATGTACTCTTGTGTGAGTGAGAAAGGAACATCTGTTTGAACCATTGCATTTTTGGGTCTTTTTGTTTGGGAATGTGCTTGAATTCCCCTGTACACCTGTGTTGGATATCCTGTTACTTGCAGCCCATATAGGAAGACTTAGCCTTATTCCTTTATTTTTGGTGGTGCCCCTCCATCATATTCTTAGAAAGTCTGCTTGAGAGGTAAATATTTTGGGAGCTGAATTTCTGTGCATCTGACCTGTTTTTATACTTCCGGAATCTGTATGGATCTTTGTCTCCTGTGCTCAGATGTGTTTTTTCAGCTATTGTGCTGAATACTGAAGCACCCCCCGACCCCCTTCCCCCTTTTTTTTTAAGATTAAAAAAAATTTTTTTTTTTGGCTGTGCTGGGTCTTCCTTGCTTTGCTCAGGCTTTCTGTAATTGTGGTGAGTGTGGGCTACTTTTCTTTGCAGCGCACGGGCTTTAGGGGCGTGGCCTTCAGTCGTTGCAGCACAAGGGCCCAGCGGTTGCTGTGTGATGGCTTAGTTGTTTCTTGGCTTGTGGAAGCTTCCTGGACCAGAGATTGAACTCTGTCCCAGGTGGTGTTAGTGGTAAAGAATCTGCTTGCCAATGCAGGAAACGAAAGAGACACGAGTTCAATCCCTGGGTCGAGATGATCCCCTGGAGAAGGAAATGGCAACCCACTCCACTATTCTTGCCTGGAGAATCCCTTGGACAGAGGAGCCTGGCCGGCTACAGTCCATGGGGTTGCAGTGAGTTGGAGACTACTGAGTAACAGAGCACAGCAGTGTCACCAGGGAAGTCCACAGATTTATTTTTTAATGGATCATTTTTAAAGTCTTTCCTGGATTTATTACAATACGGCTTCTGTTTTATGTTTTGATTTTTTGGCCATGAGGCATGTGGGATCTCGGCTTCCTGACCAGAGATCGAACCGGCACCCCCTGCATTGGAATGTGAAGTCTGAACCACTGGATTGCCAGGGAAGTCCCACTAAACTCTTTTAATTTGGAAACCGGTATCCTTCATTTCTGGATATAAATTTTTTTCTTGATGATTCCCTCCCCTGCATGTTCTGTCTTTTTTAGCAGAGCTCTTAAAATGCAAATACTGGTTTTTCTTGCCTGGTACTCTTAATTTTCTTAGGTTTCTCGCCTAGCTTCCATCTGTTTTTGTTTTCCTTTTTGAGAAAATTTCTCGTATTTATTTTCCTTATACTTACTTTCTTGTTTGTTCCCTAAATATTTCTTTTCTTTCTCAAACAGCACCCTGATCCTGTTTGTTGGTTGCAGATCCCTCTGAAGATATTACTGATAGATTTTTTAAAAGTCCCTGCCTTCCTGTGTGGGTTATTTCTTCTAAATTGCCATTTCCTGTTCCTTTTGTGGGTTATGTTTGGATCACTGTCTTTCAGGTTAATGACTTGTCTCAATCATGTGGTAAATAAACTTAAAGTGTGGGGACGGCCTCCCACCTGTGCTTCTTCTGATCACAGCTGTCAGCCTGAATTAACACCCAGCATGTCACCTTGTATAGAAAGCAACACAAACCCTCCTCCAAAAGAATGGCCATTTCTGACATCGACAGCATGAGGCTCTCTGCCCACTACCCCCAATTTCCAAATCAGTCACATGTGAGCTGATGCCTCCTACATCTCGTTTTAAGCCCGGACTTCTTTCTTCAGTTTTAGAGCCATCTAATTGCTGGGTATCTCCATTTTTATGTTCCACTTTGTCCGCCTGTTGCTCTGTGTTCCCTGAATCAGAAATTAGCACACTTTCCATCCAGTCTCCTGTGCCTTGTCTCCCTGTTTACCTGCCTTGCCAGGTGGACGTGAGTGTGGAAGAGAGGGCTGCTGCTCCCCAGGGTGTGAACTGTCAGGACTCTGCTGGTCTGGCCATTCTTGTATCCCCCATGTCTGGCACAAGGGCAAGTTCACATAATAGAATTTGCTGACGGAATGCCTGAACAAAAAAGTGTGGGGACTAAAAAGGTGTTTGGGAGCTCAGAGCAGGTAAATGGGTCTGGTGGTTATTTTTTGTCTAGATGAGTTTATTTTTATATGAATCAGTTCAGTCGCTCAATCGTGTCTGACTCTTTGTGACCCCATGGACTGCAGCACGCCAGGCTTCACTGTCCATTACCAACTCCCAGAGCTTGTTCAAACTCATGTCCATTGAGTCGGTGATGCCATCCAACCATCTCATCCTCTGTCAACCCCTTCTCCTCCTGCCTTCAATCTTTCCCAGCATCAGGGTCTTTTCTAATGAGTCAGTTCTTCACCTCGGGTGGCCAAAGTATTGGAGCTTCGGCTTCAGCATCCATCCTTCCAATGAATATTCAGAACTGATTTCCTTTAGGATTGACTGGTTTGATCTCCTTGCAGTCCAAGGGACTCTCAAGAGTCTTCTCCAATACCACAGTTCAAAAGCATTAATTTGTATAAAAATATTTATACGAATATTTCATGGAAATAGGAATGTAGCAAGAGGGTCTGGGTAGTAGAATAAAAAATTGTAAGTGGAGATTCGTAGGTGTTTCTCTATTTACATCTGGGATCAGGCTTTCCCAACACTGGGCTCAGCAGCGGCCCATTTCTGCTGCCCATATGCAGACGCACCCCTGGGCACACTTGGCGTTGCCCACAGGGCAGCAGGAGCAGTAGCTCTAATTTGCAGGAGGTGCATTTGCAGGAGCAAATACTAAGAGTGGGGGCAGGTTCAGGAACCACCAGAGGCTCACGAGCACTTAGGGTTCATTTTGAGTTGAGTTGAGGCTAGATGTCCAAATCAGTGGCTAAGAAGACATTTGGGCCAGTGGCAGGGGAATTCTGGGCTAGCTGATTGTGAGCTAAAAAAGAACCTGCCTGCCAATGCCGGAGATGCAAGTTTGATCCCTGTGTCTGGAAGATCCTCTGGAGGAGGAAATGACAACCCACTCCAGTACTCTTGCCTGGAAAATTCCATAGACAGAAGAGCCTGGCGGGCTACAGTCCATGGCATTGCAAAGAGCCGGATACGACTGAACAACGGAGCACATCACATGCTGCCTGGGCTGTCTTACTGGGGAGCCCTGATTTAATTATCTCTAGATGTTTGGCACCCCACTCCAGTACTCTTGCCTGGAAAATCCCATGGATGGAGGAGCCTGGTAGGCTGCAGTCCATGGGGTTCCTGAGGGTCGGATACGACTGAGCGACTTCACTTTCACTTTTCACTTTCATGCATTGGAGAAGGAAATGGCAACCCACTCCAGTGTTCTTGCCTGGAGAATCCCAGGGACGGTGGAGCCTGGTGGGCTGCCATCTATGGGGTCGAACAGAGTCAAACACGACTGAAGTGAGTTAGCAGTAAGCAGATGTTTGTTCACATGACCCCAAGAAGAGTCTGCTAATCTCCTGCCGAGAGGTTGAAGACGTGGCATCTAGTGTTTTCGGAGCTAAGTGGAAAATTGGGCTGGGATTGTGGAAGAGAGTGTTTTATTTCTCAGTATGTACATATTTGCTCTATCTTCCTCCTGTTTTGGGCTTCCCTGGTGACTCAGACAGTAAAGAATCTGCCTGCAATGCAGGAGACCCAGGTTTGATCCCTGGGTGGGGAAGATCCCTTGGAGAAGGGAATGGCAGCCAACTCCAATATTCTTGCCTGGGAAATCCATGGACAGAGAAGCCTGGCAGACTACAGTGTAGGGTTGTGGAAGTGTTTTATTACTTAGTATGTACATAGATGCTTAATCTTCCTTCTGTTTTACCCTGTCCAGAAGGAAAACTCAGTCTTTTTCCTTTAAGGGGGATGGTCAGTAGTCTAGAGTAGGGGGTGGGTCAGAGCGGGGGGAGGGGATCTGTTTAAAAAGTTTTCTCCAATCCTAATTCCAGGACCTCTGTTTTCCACTGGACCGCCACTTTCAGAGGTGCCTGAGGTTATCAGGTCCTAAACTTTTTGGTGATCCTATGGTGCAAATAATGCTGCTTTTGAGCTCTCCCCATTACTGGTTTGCTAAATCATCTATTACTTGCCCTTTGTTTTTTTTGGTAAAATCTTGTTGCTGTCAAATCGTCCCACATTCTCCTCATCCTTACCGGTGTATGCCTAAAAAAACAAAAACAACAACAACAAATCAAACAAACCTGTTTGTGCTTTCAACAGAGTTTTAGGAAGAAAATGAAGATCCAGCTGCTCAGTCTGACATCTTTGCCCAGAAATCACTCCTATTTCTGTTCACTCCGACTGCAATTGCTCTCCTTTGAGTCACCATCATTGCTCAGCTGGCCACTGCAGCAGGCTGCCAACTGTTCTTTCTATGCTCAGGTTTGCTCTTTCCTTATCTATTTTATTACACTGAAGTCAGAGTGAACTTTCTGCAGAACAAATATTATTTCTCCACCCGCCTTTAATCCTTTCTTTCAGTCCCTTCTGTTCTTAACTTGTAAGGACTGTGTATCAGCTGGCCTTGATCTACTTTTCATTCTTATCTCCAGGCTTTCTCCCACTTGTTCACTGGGCTCCAGCCATGCTGTAACTCAGGTTTCTTTTATTACATTCAAATATGACATCTTAAGGCATCCCTACATACTGTAATTTTATCTGTTAGTTGTCTCTTCCCACATCCTCCAACCCCTCTCCTCCAGCTTTTCTGGTTAACTTCTACTCATTCACTTTCAGGTTTCAACTTAAATATGTTTTCTTCAGGAAAGCCTTTCATGTGGCTCCAGACAAGGTAAGCCCTTTGTTGATGGTCTGATTGTTCTAAATACTTGCTATCCCTCCCCTAGAAAGGTTACAACTCCCTCTCCTGATGGTGTCAATATTCCACATAAGACACTTTGGGAAATTTTACATTATCACTTTCATCACACTTTATTGTTATTATGTGTTTAGTTGTCTGTCTTTCTGACCAGACTGTAAGCTGCAAGAAGGAAAGGTCCTGTGTCTATCTTATGTACCATGGTATCCCCAGGGTTTAGTATACCACCTTGACCACTCACAGTAATGGCAAAGTCCCCTTGACCAAACTCTACCATGGCTACTAACAGCATAAGGCCATGTCCCCAGGATGAATCCTGTCCCCCTTAAAATGCCTGCATGAGAAAGCTCAACAATGCAGGGAGAATTGACAGTTCTGACCTAAACCAGGTGATAGGCATAGAGGCCCCTGATCCTCCCTTAAGTAGTTACTTTAAACAGTCAGCTACTATAAATCTTCTTTCTGCCCCTTTGAGATATAAAGCTTTTGTCACACAGAACTGTATTCTCAAGGACTTGATAGCTCCTCTCAGCCTGGTGGGTGCCAGCATGCATGCCATGTCACTTAGTCGTGTCTGACTCTTTGCGACCCCATGGACTGTAGCCCGCCAGGCTCCTCTGTTCATGGGATTTTTCAGGCAAGAATATTGGAGTGGGTTGCCATGCCAACCTCCAGGGGATCTTTCCCACCTGGGGACCGAACCCACATCTCTTACGTCTTCTGCATTGGCAGGTGGGTTCTTTACCAATAGTGCTACCTGGGAAGCCTGGTGGGTACCTTGCTTTAACTTGTACCACTGCCTGTCATGAAGATATGAAAAGTTAATTCCTCCTCCACATAAGTGCCAATTAACAAACCTGGGTGGCCTAGTCACATGTACCAGCAACCCATGACACTCTTCAGTGCTTTCCTTAGCTTTTTGTTTTTTTTTCTCTTGACAGTAAGCATGCTGCTGCTGCTAAGTCACTTCAGTCGTGTCTGACTCTATGCGACCCCATAGACAGCAGCCTACCAGGTTCCACCATCCCTGGGATTCTCCAGGCAAGAACACTGGAGTGGGTTGCCATTTCCTTCTCCAATGCATGAAAATGAAAAGTGAAAGTGAAGTCGCTCAGTCGTGTCCGACCTTCAGCAATGCCATGGACTGCAGCCTTCCAGGCTCCTCCATCCATGGGATTTTCCAGGCAAGAGTACTGGAGTGGGGTGCCATTGCCTTCTCTGACAGTAAGCATACTAAATAGTTATTAGGTAATAAACGGGTACCATGTTAAAAAGCAGACATTACTTTCCTGACAAAGGTCCATCTAGTCAAAGCTATGGTTTTTCCAATAGTCATGTATGGATGTGAGAGTTGGACCATAAAGAAAGCTGAGCACCAAAGAATTGATGCTTTTGAACTGTGGTGTTGGAGAAGACTCTTGAGAGTCCCTTGGACTGCAAGGAGATCCAACAAGTCAATCTAAAGGAAATCAGTCCTAAATATTCATTGGAAAGACTGATGCCAAAGCTCTGATATTTTGGCCACCTGTTTTGAAGAACTGACTCATTGGAAAAGACCCTGATGCTGGGAAAGATTGAAGGCAGGAGGAGAAGGGGAGGACAGAGGATGAGATGGTTGGATGGCATCACCGACTCAATGGACATGAGTTTGAGCAAGCTCTGGGAGTTGGTAATGGACAGGGAAGCCTGGCGTGCTGCAGTCCATGGGGTCGCAAAGAGCTGGACATGACTGAGCGACCAAACAGCTGAGGGACATGATAGTTTCGTTATTTCAAAGCTTTCTTTGGGGTTTCTCCTATAGCTTTCTCCTATCCTCCAAGAAGTTATTTTTTTATTTCATAATCTAACTATATGAAAGATAATCATATCCAAATTATCCACAATAAACTAGTCAGATTATTGTGGATGGGTAGAGGTGGACACGACTTAGCCACTAAACCAGCACCACCACTATAGAAAGCTGTTAAAAAGTCACACACCCAAACATCAATTCTCTCTTTTCGCTTTTTGGCTTAAAATCTTCAAAAGTTTTACCATTTCTTTTTTTTCCCCTTCTGGTGAAAACAAAAACCATCCAAAATTTATTCTCCAACAGACAGCAGCAGCAGGTAAAAACTACAGGGGTTTCTCCGCATATCATGCATTCAGGAGACATTATTAACTAACAAATGAGAAATCCTCTGGTGTATTTTCTGTAAGTTTTACCATTTCAGTTTCTGGACCAATGACAAGAATTCAGTTCAGTGCAGAATGTGTGGATGGCTAAGATGCGGATATCTAGTCAGAGCGGGTAAGCTGGTCTATACCTTGGCCACAAATGGCCCACACACCTCTAGTCCTCCTTTGGTCTGCTGCTAGCAATATGTTACCTACACGTGCAGGCTTTCGCACTTCCTCAAAATCTTACCTAGTTAAACGCTCCTGTTGGTACTTTATGGAAGCACAGAGTGCCCCCCGCAACCCGAGACTTGCAGTGTCGATTCGTACTTTTATCTACAAACAGCAGCACCCCATCTCCCACGCTCCAGCCCCAGCCTGTCCGGCCCCGCCCGGGCAGTGGCCGACGCTGTCACTTGCTAGGACCCAGGCGCGAGGTCGCAGTCGCCATGTTCCTTTCTGGCGGCCCCGTTGGAGAAGGCAAAGGGAAGCTGAGCGGCCGCCCGGAGTTTCGGCCCTTGTGCGCAAGTGCGGAAGTGTGTTGGCCCCGACTGCGCTCAGTTTCCGGCCGGTGTTTCCGCACCGGCCGCCCGTAGACGTGTAACGGACGGTGGGCCGCAGCCATGGCCGAGAGGAAACCTAACGGTGGCGGTGGCGCCGCCTCGGCCTCCTCGTCGGGCACTAACTTACTTTTCTCCTCCTCGGCCACGGAGTTCAGCTTCAACGTGCCCTTTATCCCAGTCACCCAAGCCACCGCTGCCTCGGCCTCCCTGCTCTTGCCCGGAGGTAGTAAGGAGATGGAGATCCGGGTGGGCAAATGTGGGCGGGGGGCGTGAGGTGAAGGGTCGGACAAGAGGCTTTCCTTTGCCTGGATCAGACCCTCTGCTACCTTGTCAGGGCAGTTAGTGGCCAGATTTGAGTAGCTTCGGAACTTTGGGGTTTTGGGAGCGGGGGCCAAGCTCTTCGTCAAAGGGACTGTTCAAGTGCTGGCCACTCCTGCACTGGCATTCCTCACGTTTTTGTTAAATATCTCCTGGTGAGCCAGGTGCTTGCAGGGAAGGTAAATTATTACCGCCTCTCCTCGGATACAGTAGACTATCTCTTAGGGTAGGCTCGTAATACTTGCAAAGCAGAGGTATAGAACACAGTCATCTTTCAAGGCCGTGCCTCATTTTCTGTTAGAAGCTCTTGCTTGTTCTCTTAGGTACCCACTCCTATGTTCATCTTAGCACTTTGTACGTATCTTTATTAGTGTGTGCGGAGCTTGCGTTTTCATGATTATGCGGCATAACCCAGAGCTGGTGTTAGGAGCACCGACTGTATTCCAATCCTAGCCCTGGCAGTAACTTGCTGTGTGATCTCAGGCATGTTACTTCACCCCTCTGTGCTTCGTTTTCCATACATGCACAGCCTCCCAGGGCTGTCATGAGAATTGAATTGATTTTTGTGAAGCACTGAATATAGCGTCTGGCACATCATGTTGCATAAACGTTTGTAAAGTAAGCGTGTCTGCCTGTTTGTTTGGACTGTGAGCTGTGTGAAGTTTGCAGCTATGACTTATTTACCTTTTTATTTCTAGGATCTTGTTTAGTGCCCAGCACATAGCTCCTCAGGAAATGGTGAATATTTTTCTCTTGAATAATTTGTTCTTATTTGGAGGACCAAGGAGAGTTTCATGGAGAGGTGAAAAAGGGCGAAGCGGAGCAGTACTCGATGGTTCTGCTCTGGTGTCATGTTTCTTCTTGGCGCTTACCCCCTGACGTGGCCGCATCTTTGTTTATCTTGACGCACTAGCACGGAAGCTGCATGAGAGAGCAGGAACTTATACCTAGAACACATCTTGATATGCTGTAGGCAGATTTCTATTTCTATAGAAACGTGAATGAATGAAAGGGTGGGAGTTAGGAATATGTTTGTCTTGTTTTGATAGTGTGGCTGAAAGGTTCCACATTGCCATTTTTGGTGGAGGACCAGCATGGCTGGAGCAGAATGCTTTTGGAGGTTGCAGGATGTAACCAAATAAATACGGCTGTACATGGGGTTCTCGTACCATCCTCTGCTTCACAAATGTTTGGTTCATGCCTATGTTCCTTTATAATATTTTGTTTGTGTCTGTCACTGTCAGTAAATGGTTAACATCTTCATTGTCAAGTACAGGGTAATTTACCTGTCTTGAAAGCTATTGTTTCTTGGAGATGGTTTATTTTTTAATAAGAAAATTAGTTTTAGAACTAAAATTCTTTAACAAATATTTTTCTACCTTTAACAAAGATTTGATCATTAGAAGTCCATTCAGTGAATTTCCAGAGACAAAAGGAGAACCAATGGCATTGGAAGCAGCGATGAATCAGTGTCAGTGAAAGAGGCATACAGGAAGCAGTTTCATTCACTCAGCAAACGTGGACTGAGCAGCTTGTTTGCCAGGCCCTGTTCCCAGTGTCAGAGAGACAGAGAGGAGCAGATAGCATTGTCCCCGGTGACTGCACACTTTTACACACTGTGCCCAGCTGTGTAAGTGGTTGTGGTCCAGGTTTGTGATGGCTAAAAAGAGGGATTGATAGGCTGCTGTGAGAGCCGTGGCTGTCAGGCTGGCTGACCAGGGAGCAGACATCCCTTAGATCTTTAGAACTTTACAGAGGAGGTGATTCTTAAGCTGAGTGTTGAAGGATACATAGGAATTAGGAAGTCTGGGGAGACAGGCATTTGTAAAAGTCTGGAGGTGTGAGAGAAACCTGCAGATTTGGTGGGATTTTGAGGTAGGTGCTCACATTCTCTCTCCCTCTCAACTCTTTCCTTCTTGGCCAGTCCTCCTGCCTCCCACCCCGCCACTCCCCCAGGTCCATGTGACTAGAGTGAATGCAGGGGAGTGGCTCAAGTGGTTAGTGGGGGAACCAGGTCATGAAGGGCCTCATACAGCACATTAAGGAGCTCATAGTACATCCTGTGTGGTGTGCGGGTGCCCTTAAAGGGTTCTAAACAGGGCAGTGACATTAGAGATATGTTTAGTCTTTCTGAGATTGCACCAGAGTAAAGCTGACTGTAGCAGAAGTGTCCAGTCTGGATGCCACTGTGAGTCAGGCAGGAGCGAGTGGCACTCTAGCCCTGGTGTAGGTGAAGAGCAGGAAACAGAAGTAAGAGATTTTTACACCATCAAATCGTTGGGACCTTTCATGCATTGGAGAAGGAAATGGCAATCCACTCCAGTATTCTTGCCTAGAGAATCCCAGGGGCGGGGGAGCCTGGTGGGCTGCCGTCTATGGGGTCGCACAGAGTTGGACACGACTGAAGCGACTTAGCAGCAGCAGCAGCAGTGACTCACTGAGGGCCAGACTGTCCAGTGTACAGGCTCTTTATCTGTTCAGTTTCAGCTCCAAGGTACAGCTCCACCTGGCATATAATAGATACTGTGTACTTACTTCTTTAATTGAAGATCTAAATGATTAAATGGAAGAGAGGGAGGAGTCTCAGGAGGTTTCTGGTTTTCATGTCTGGATGGATGTTGGTAGACATCCGTTGAGGTAGTGAGATTGTAAAAGGAGCACATGAAGGGGGACCGTTAAGATGATGGTCGAGGTTTACTAAGCTTGAGATGTATGTGTCTGAACCTGCCAAAAGTACTGAGGAGGCAGTTGGGAAATAGGTTCTGGGGCACATACGATCAGTCTCAGTTTGGGACCGAGTTGGGAGTGTCACAAGTATACAGGCGCTTATTAAAGATACGGTCTTGATGCCAAGGTGTCCACATGTAATTAGAAAGTGCCCCTGAGGTGAGACTGGCAGCTTGTTGAGATCAGTATTTTGTTTGTAAAGGATGGTAATCAGAGAAAAGTTTGTTGTATCAGATTGATCCCAAGTTGCTTTAAAGGATGAAGGACACAGAGGTTTTCCCCCTGCTTTCAGATGTTGAGAGATGAACTGAAGTCTGAGTCCAGGTGAGGTTCATGGGAATGGAGAGAGGATAGGAACCGGAAATGTTATCAGAGAAGTAGAATGATAAAAGCAGAAAGGGAGCCTTGCTCAGGAAATGGTATTTTAATTACAAAGAAACAGTTCAGAGGGGTATTTTGAATAGTGGAGTATCTCAGTTAAATTGATGTGTGAAATATAACTGGGAGCAGCCTAACAGCTGAAGGCCACATTCAGCAGCAGAGGTCAAGAAGGAGCTCTGAGCTTGAAAGGTCACACTTTGGCAGGTTTCAGGGACAGGGACCACAGTCTGCCTGTGTGTTGGGAAGGGGTCCACCATTCTGATGTGCTTTGTGCCTCCAGTGGTGGGAGATTAGAGAGATTTGAAGAAAAGGGGTTGAGATGGGAGAAAGAAAAGATTAGGAAGAGAAAGGTGATGTTCCAAGCTAAGGACTCATAAGAGTTCCTAAGGAAAACTAGACGACTTTTTAGGCCTTGTAGAAGGAAAATCGGAGAAGGCAATGGCACCCCACTCCAGTACTTTTGCCTGGAAAATCCCATGGATGGAGGAGCCTGGTAGGCTGCAGTCCATGGGGTTGCTAGGAGTCGGACACGACTGAGCGATTTCACTTTCACTTTTCACTTTCATGCGTTGGAGAAGGAAATGGCAACCCACTCCAGTATTCTTGGCTGGAGAATCCCAGGGACAGAGGAGCCTAGTGGGCTGCAGTCTATGGGGTCGCACAGAGTCGGACATGACTGAAGCGACTTAGCAGCAGCAGCAGAAGGAAAATATTATTTTACAACTTGGTAGCGAAAGAGAGAATAAAATAATATAGTTTGGTGCCAAAATACCAACAGTGAAGATCATGTTTGGCAAAGGGAAGTGAGGAGACCTTCCCTTTGTTAGAAATGACTTTTTTTTATACTGATTGTCATTCTCTAATGACGATTACCTAGTTGTGATACCGTGTGGTTTTAGGGATGGTAGTGAATGGTTGACCTACTTTGCCTCGGGAATGCCATCGCCTCATGTTCACTTGTATAATGAGTGCTTTGTAGGTAAGAGCCCTGACACACCTTTTCTTGTCAACAGAGTTAATATCTGTACTTTAGCTTCTTGTTGTTACTGTATAAATAAAGTTCTGTGTATTTGGGTAGCGGAATAATGTTTGAATTGTTTCTTACTAGGAAAAAAATCATTCAAAATAACATCTAAAAGTAGTAGGTACAAATTTTGTTTCCATTTTTTGAAAAATTCTCCTGTATACAAATGTGGGCTTCCCTGGTGGCTCAGATGGTAAAGAATCTGCAGGAGTGCAGGAAACCAGGGTTATATACAAATATGTCTACATAATTTATACATATTTACCAAATAAATAGTATGTAACTATATTTATTTTAAAAGTATGGAAAGGTGTGTATTAACATATTAACAGCGTTAACAGTGATTGTCTCTGGGAGGTGAGCTTACGGATGAGTGCGAGGTTTCCCTCCTTTTGTTGTTTCTTACTGGTATTTTCTAGTTTTTCATTTCAAAGAAAAAAGAAAAACAAGTTTTTCATTATTGTCTTTAAGGCAGAAATGTAAGTTTGAATAACAAAATAAGAGGTATAATTGCTAGACCTGCCATATAGAATCTTGTCCAGAGTGACAGCATCCCTTTAAACCATGTGCCCTCCTGTTCCCTTGCAGAGGATTCCACTGATGTGGGTGAGGAGGACAGCTTCCTTGGGCAGACTTCTGCTCACACATCTACCCCACAGACATTTAGTTACTTCTCTCAGGTATCAAGCAGTAGTGATCCTTTTGGGAATATTGGACAGTCCCTGTTAACAACTGCAGCAGCATCAGCTGGACAATCAGCCTACTCCAAGCCCCCAACGTCTCTGCCTTTTACAACTGGATCCCAAGATGTGTCGAATGCATTTTCATCATCCATTTCGAAGGCGCAATATGGTGCTCCACCTGCTTCACAAATCGGAATAAATCCTTACCCGCCTTCTCAGCCTAGTAATCTCCCTCCTTCGAATTTTGGGAGCCCGCCACAAGGAACGCCCCAACAAGGATACAACCCGTATCGCCACACGGCTGTCAGCAGCAGGGCCAGTCCTTACATCGCGCCGGCGCAGCTGCAGCAGTGCCAGACAGCGGCTCCTGCTTCCCATCCTCCGCCCTCCGCACCCCCCGTTCACGCGTACCGGGTGCCTCCAGGGTCTTTGCCGCCGGTATGAAGACATGCTTTATATCTTTATATCATTCACTGTAATTCTAATCCCTCTCATTTTTACCTGTGCTTTGATGACAAATTATTTTCAGGTGGTTTTTTTTTTTCGTAAGCTATATGTTTTGAAGTAAACAATCTTTTAAAAGTAGCTCATTGAATGGTTCATGTTTTAGGTTATAGTTTGTATTTATGGAAGTAATAATTTATTTTAATGCATTAACCGTATGCCAGTATTACCAGATTTAATATAAGATAGCAGTAACAAATGTCATCTGGAGATATGTGAGAGTCGAAGGAACTATTATCAGCTTCTCTTTTTTTAATTATACTGCCTGATCAAAACACTCAATTACTGGGACTAAAATTGATTACTCCAATAATTTATTTACATTTATAAAGTTTGAATCTAGACAGACTATCTCAGACAGATGATGGAATAACTTTTGCCTTGGGTAAATTTTATGAAATTCCTTTATGCTTCCCCCCATTCCCCGCCCCTAATTTTTCAGCTGACTTCCAAAGGGAAGTGAACTGAATCAGAAAAAGGGAAATGATTGGAAAAAAGAGTCAAGAACCCAGTGTGGCAGGGATAATGGTACTGTAGTCAGTGGCGATAGAGAATGGGCTCCATTTTACCAACTAATCTAAATCATACCGGTATACAAACTCTTGGTAACGGTGGATTTCAGCAGATTGGTAGCATGTAATGTAAGTTAGTATACTTGTTTGCTGATGAAACTTTGAAGAGTTCTGATTAAAAATGTTTAAATAATTTTAAGTAAACTGTTGCAAAAATAAGAAATAGGACAAAGAACACTCCAGTGCTCTAGCCCAGGTTCCCTGTCGAGCATTTGTTCTCTCCTTCTCGAACATGCACACTGACATGTGTGGGGGCGTCCTCTCCTCCCCCGTTCCTTTCTCACACTGTGTATGTGCAGTTTTGGGGGGAAACATTTGAAGATCAATTACATACATTATAGGGCTTCCCTGGTGGCTCAGCTGGGGAAGAAACCACCTGCAATGCAGGAGACCTGGGTTTGATCCCTGGGTTGGGAAGAGCCCCTGGAGAAGGGAAAGGCTACCCACTCCAGTATTCTGGCGTGGAGAATTCCATGGACTGTGTAGTCCATCGGGTCGCAAAGAGTTGTATACAGCTGAGCGACTTTCACTTACATACATTATGATTCTTTACTCCTAGATACTTTAGTGTGTATTAATATTTCCTAAGAATAAGAATATTCTTTTGCTTGACCACAGTAATCAACCTCACTAAATGGAATATTTTGAAAGCATTTTTTAATAAAATTTAAAAAAAATTGTATTCTGTTTTTAAAAGTATTTTTACTGCACAGAATTTGAGAAATGACTAATAGCCAAATGAGTAAAAATTGCCACGAGAAAACCTTGTTTTTAGTTTTTATGTCTTTCTTATCTTTTTTCTTGATAAACATAATTTTTCCTCGACAAGCATTATGTATGTTTTTTATGTCAAGATAGTTTAGATGTTAAGATTTTTTTCTAAAACATTTTTAATCTTTCTAGAGAATTCTAGTATATGAGTAAAAGATGATTTATTTAATCAGGTTTCTGGTAGGTCTTTGGATTGTATCCAGTGATTGTTATAAATAATCTTTTGGTATACGTCCTTGTGGGTAAATTTTTACAGTTACGTCTTTAGGATGAATTCTTAGAAATGGAATAGGTAGGTCAAGGAATATGCATTATATTTTATTTTATTTTTGGCCATGCCCCATGGCTTGTGGGATCTTGGTTCCCGAACCAGGGATGACTCCAGACCCTTAGCAGTGAAAGCAGCAAGTTCTAACCACTGGACTGCCACAGAATTCTTGAGGATTATGCGTGTCTTAAAGATGGAATAAATGACAGGAGGTGTACTGCTGGATTGATTCTATAAAGGTATTAGTTTACTTTGCCATCAGTGTGAGAAAGCCCTGTTCACTTTCCAGCTGGCATGGGGTTTTGTTATATTTTTTAAAAAATTTAATTGCTCTGGAGCTTAGTTATTAAATAGCTGTCTAGAGAAATATTAAGAATAATTATTACTAATGTCAGTTTGGGTCTGCAGCACACACAGAATTGTTCCTTTGGACTGACTGGTGGTCCTGTCTTTTGTACCCCCAGATCCCTCCTCCAGCGCAGGCAGGGTTGCCCCCTCCAATCCAGCAGCAGGCACCTGCCAGACCCGCAGGACCCCCTTTGCAAGCGCCACCTCCTTTTCTACTTCAAAACCAGTATGAACCTGTCCAGCCCCACTGGTTTTACTGCAAGGAGATAGAATACAAACAACTATGGATGCCTTTCAGTGTTTTTGACTCTTTGAATCTTGAAGAAATCTATAATTCAGGTAAGTGTGGGTCCTGCATCATTTGTATCTGATTTGAGGAAGAGTGGAATGAAGAGTAAGTATCCATGGCCTCCTTTTTATGAATGTCATTTTCTTTAATCCTGTAGACCTCACCAGCCTCTGTACCTTAAGGTGATGATACTTTTAGTAATACACTTGTATTATTAAGTTCTGGGTTATTTGAGTAAGGTATTTAAAGACATGTTTTAAAAATTTTTTGTTTAAAGGAATTTTAAATCCAAGAACTAAAGTAGTTCATATAATCCAGGTGTCAGTTTTCTTATTTCCTTTATTTGTTTGTAGCTAGAGGGCAATGTGGGAGACCTGGGTTCAATCCCTGGGTTGGGAAGATCTGCTGGAGAAGGGAAAGGCTACCTACTCCAGTATTTTTGGCCTGGAGACTGCCATGGACTGTATAACCCATGGGGTCACAAAGAGTTGGACATGACTGAGTGACTTTCACTTTCACTTCATAGGGCATTTATAAAGCATTTTCTATGGAACTCTTGTTCCTTCAGATAAGAGTTTTAAAAATGCTATAACTACATCCATCTCTCTCTCTCTCTTTTTTTTTTCCTGGAGCAAGAACATCCATCTCTTGAGGCGATGCACAGGAGTAAGTTAAGACTGAGAAGTTTCACTATAGAAATAGGTTTTTTTGTTTATCCTGAAGATACTTCATCTTAGGACTTAAAAATCACCTATTCTTTAGAAGTATGTTCATGGAGCATTTTCTGCTTTGATACATAGAGAAAAAGCCTACCAGTTATTGGAATTATTTCATGATGCTTTTATATTTTACTCTGGTTATTTCTTCTCCACTTAAGAGAGTCATCATTTTGAGCAGCACAGATTAATCTTAAAATTCTGTTTTTGAATAGAAATGAGCTTTGTTCTTTGTCTTTAATGTTAGACGAGTCACCATATTCATTATTTATTACTTTTAAATCTACCTTGTAACTGTTTAGTTAAAATGTGGACTTTGTTTTCCAGTCCAGCCAGACCCTGAGAGTGTGGTCCTTGGCACTGATGGAGGGCGCTACGACGTCTACCTCTATGACCGGATGCGGAAAGCCGTGTACTGGGAAGAGGAGCCAGCTGAAGTGAGACGCTGTACTTGGTTCTACAAAGGTGACACAGACAGCAGATTTATTCCCTATACAGAGGAGTTCAGTGAAAAGCTAGAGGTACGTGGGCCTTATTCTTTTATGCCTTTCTTTAAAACACATAGACTCTGTATACATTGGAGCCTCATGTAACACCTCTCACAGTGGAGCGGGCTTTGTTTACAGGACACCTCATCTTGATCCTATTCACAAAGAAGACTACTTTTTAAGTAATGTCATCTTTTTTGAAGTGCTAATTGTGGTCTTGGTGTCTGAAGATGGAATGTTGTTCAGGGGAACATTACAGATCTAATATAATAAGATATTGTATCAAACCTTCAAAAGAACTTAGGCTGCTGGGATCTGCTGCTGCTAATACATGCCAAGCATATGGATGTTTTTCAAATTAATATTCAGTAAAAGGGTTTATGAAAATAAACATAAGAATAGGAATAGATGTTGTCAGACTTTTTAACCATCGTAAAACTGGTGGTTAATGTTGCTTTACATAATAGTGTTAATTTATTGGTGTATTTAAATATTTGAAACGTGAATTTATCTGCATACATGGGCATGATAAAGGACAGAAATGAAAAAGAAATGAAATCAAACAGAAATGAAAAAGAAATGAAATCAAACAGAAATGAAAAAGACCTAACAGAAGCAGAAGAGATTATGAAGAGGTGGCAGGAACATAGAGAAGAACTGTACAAGAAAGATCTTAATGACCTGGATAACCACTATGGTGTGTTTACTCACCTAGAGCCAGACATCCTGTAGTGTGAAGTCAAGTGGGCTTCAGGTAGCATTAGAAGTATAATTGACAGTATAATTGAAGTATAATTGACAAAATGTATACATATTTATGATACGTATATGATTCAAAAAGTTTGGGCATATCCATACACCTGTGAAACCACCACCACAAACAAGTTAGTAAACCTGTCTGTTGTCCCTTTTTGTCTTTTCATACTGTTCATGGGGATCTCCTGGCAAGAGTACTGGAATGGATTGCTATTCCCTCCTCCGGTGGGCCATGTTTTGTCAGAACTCTTCACTCTGACTCAGCTGTCTTGGGTGACCCTGCATGGCATGCCTCACTGAATTATGCAAGCCCCTTTGCCAGGACAGGGCTGTGATCTGTGAATGGGGTCCTTTAAGAAGAGGTGGCAAGAATACACAGAAGAACTGTACAAAAAAGGTCTAATGACCTGGATAACCATGATGGTGTGGTCACTCACCTAGAGCCGGACATCCTGGAGTGTGAAGTCATGTGGGCCTTAGGAAGCATTACTATGACAAGGCTAGTGGAGGTGATGGAATTTCAGCTGAGTTATTTCAAATCCAAAAAGGTAATGCTGTTTAAGTGCTGTATCAAATATGTTAGCAAATTTGGAAAACTGATCAGTGGCCACAGGACGGGAAAATGTCACTCCAATCCCAAAGAAGGACAATGCCAAAGAATGCTCAAACTGCCATACAGTTGCTCTCATTTCACATGCTAGTAAGGTTGTGCTTAAAATCCTTCAAGCCAGGCTTCAGTAGTACGTGAACCGAGAACTTCCAGATGTACAGGCTGGATTTAGAAAAGGCAGAGGAACCAGAGATCAAATTGCCAACATTTGTTGGATCATGGAGAAAGCAAGGGAATTCTTGTAAAACATCTGCTTCTGCTTTGTTGACTCAGCTAAAGCATTTGACTGTGTGGATCACAGCAAACTGGAAAATCTTAAAGAAATGAGAATACCAGACCACCCTACCTGTCTCCTAAGAAACCTGTATTTGGGTTAAGAAGCAATAGTTAGAACCAGATATAGAACAGTGGACTGGTTCAGAATTGGGAAAGGAGTACAACAAGGCTGTGTATTGTCACCCTGCTTATTTAACTTATAAACAGAGTACATTATGCACAATGCTGGGCTGGATGAAGCACAGACTGGAATCAAGATTGCTGGGAGAAACATCAACAACCTCAGATATGCAGATGATACCACTTTAATGGCGGCAGAAAGCGAAGAAGAACTAAAGAGTCTCTTGAAGAGGGTGAAAAAGGAGAGTGAAAAAGCTGGCTTAAAACTCAGCATTCAACAAACTAAGATCATGGCATCTGGTCCTATCACTTCATGGCAAATAGAAGAGGAAAAAGTGGAAGCAGTGGCAGATTTTATTTTCTTGGGCTCCAAAATCACTGTGGGTGGTGACTGCAGCTGTGAAATTAAAATACTGTTGCTCCTTGGAAGGAAAGCTATGACAAATCTAGGCAGTGTCTTAAAAAGCAGAGACATCACTTTGCCGACAAAGGTCTGTCTAGTCAAAGCTATGATTTTTCTAGTAGTCATATATGAATGTGAGAGTTGGACCATAAAGAAGGCTGAGCACTGAAGACTTGATGCTTTCAAATTGTGATGCTGGAGAAGACTCTTGAGAATCCCTTGGACAGCAAGGAGATCAAACCAGTCAATCCTAAAGGAAAACAACCCTGAATATTCATTGGAAAGACTGATTCTGAAGCTTCAATACTTTGGCCATGTGATGCGAAGGGCTGACACATTGGAAACGATCCTGATGCTGGAAAAGATTGAAGGCAGAAGGAGAAGGGGAGGCAGAGGCTGGGATGGGTCGATAGCATCACTGACTCATGAGCAAATTCAGGAGATGGTGAAGGACAGGGTATCCTGGTGTGCTGCAGTCTGTAGGGCTGCAAAGAGTCAGATTAGCAACTGAACAACAACAACAAAGAAATTAGTAGACAACTCTAAGCTTTGGTTTTCACCTCTGTGTAATGGGAATAATGTTGTTTAGGGCTGATTAAAAGCAGTTGATCAAATGAGGTACCATATGTAAAATATTAAGTTTGGTAACCACTTAATAAATGAGATCTGCCATTATTGTTATTTTTATTACTATCATTGTTAATAATTTTCTTCCACACTTTCTTTTAATGTGACACAGATTTGTCTTACTGGATTGTATATTGTTTCCATTGTAGGCTGAATATAAGAAAGCTGTAACCACAAATCAGTGGCACCGAAGATTAGAGTTTCCAAGTGGAGAGACAATTGTTATGCACAATCCAAAGGTAGTGATATTGTTTAAGATATTAAAATGTTTAGGTTTTAAAAAATTATTTTGCTGAATGTGTTTGATAAGTGTTCATTTTTATTCTACAGTAGGGATATATTTATAACAAGTGTGTTGCATGGATGATAGAAAAATAAATGAAATTTAAATTTCTCTCACTAAGTTTCTGTTTATGGTAGCACATTAGCTAAAGCTTAGTATGCATTATTGAAATTAAGCTTGACAAGTTCTTGTACTTGACCCAAGGTCAGCAGACTTCTGTGAAGGGTCTGAGAGTAAATATTTAAGGCTTTGTAGGCTATGTAGTTCGGAGAAGGCAATGGCACCCCACTCCAGTACTCTTGCCTGGAAAATCCCATGGATGGAGGAGCCTGGAAGGCTGCAGTCCATGGGGTCGCTGAGGGTCGGACACGACTGAGCGACTTCACTTTCACTTTTTACTTTCATGCCCTGGAGAAGGAAATGGCAACCCACTCCAGTGTTCTTGCCTGGAGAATCCCAGGGACGGGGGAGCCTGGTGGGCTGCCGTCCATTGGGTCGCATAGAGTCGGACACGACTGAAGCGACTTAGCAGCAGCAGCAGGTGGCCATGTAGTCTCTGAAAGTGTATTGGTATTTAGGCAGTATGTAAACCAACGGGCATGGCTATTTTCAATAAAACAAACAATATTTCAATTAAAACAATATTTCAGTATTTTCATTTGCTTATAAAAATGAGTGGTAGGCCAGGTTTGACCTGTGGCAATAGTTTGCCTACCTTGCCCTTGAGAGGAGTTTGTTTCAACCTTTACAGTAAAAATACATCCTTCCTCTTTTTATTTATATTGTCTCCAGGAACCTTGCTTGTTTCTTTAAAGACACCGGGTGTGGTGTTCAAATTCTTCCATTTACCATCCTTAATCTAAGCTCCAGGTCTCTCACCTGCAACAGTCTCCTAGGGTCATATTTTAGATGAAGTGAGGTGGTTTGTGCAAAAGCATCTAGCACGGTGCATATGTAGTTTCTCAGGACATAGGCTGTTTATTACAGAAAAATGTAAAAGAAAAAAATAATCTGTGTCTGACCACCTCTATAGTCCTTACTGATATATTGAAATAAGTAAATAGAAACACCCATAGCCCATCAAAATTTAAAGTGTTGAAAGGTATTAAATGAAAAATAAAAGCCTTTTACTTCTACATTCCCCTAGTTTTGCCTCTTAATGGTAACCATGCTTACTCTCTTTAAATTTTTTTTTTTAACTCTTGTTTTTATGCAACACACAAAACTTTGCATACCGTCTTACATGCATTCATTTTTTTGGGGGGAGGGAGAGACTGATGTTAAACTATCATTTTAGTTTTTTAATTGAAGTATAGTTGATCTATACAATATATTAGTTTCAGGTGTACAGCATTGCAACTCAGTAATTGTATAGATTATTATACTCCATTGGAAGTTATTACAAGATAGTGTCTGTAATTCCTTGTGCTGTGCAATATATCCTTATAGCTTATCTATTTTATATACAGTAGACTGTGTCTCTTAATCCCCTACCTCTATCTTGCGTTACTCCTTTCCCTCTCCCTAGTTGTTAAACTGCTTTGCTTTTTTTGTTTTTTTAAATCTATGAGTCTTTCTGTTTTTCTATATACATTAATTTGTTTTATTTTTTAGAGTCCACAGATAAGTATTTGTCTTGTATTTGTCTTTTCTGACTTAATTTCACTACACATGTTTTCTAGGTCCATCCATGTTGCTGTAGATGGAAGAATTTCATTCCTTTTTTATGGCTAATATTCCATTGTGTGTGTATTTCTCTATATCTGTGTGTCTGTCCAGCATCTTCTTTATCCACTTGTCTGTTGATGGACACTTGGATTGCCTCCATATCTTAGCTGGTGTGATTAGAACTGTTGTGACCTTTTAAGTGTTTTGGTTTAAATTTATTACTAGGTATTTTATTTTCGAAGAGATTTTAAGTGGAATTTTTTCTTTTACTTCCTCTTTTAGTTCATTATTAGTGTATAGAAAAGCAGCAGGGGTCTGTATATTAATTCTAGTATTCTGCCACTTTACTGAATTCATATATCAGTTCTAATAGTGTTTGGTGGAGACTTGAGGATTTTCTGTATACAGTGTCATGTCATGTGCAAATAGTGACAGTTTTACTTCTTTCTTTTCAGTTTAGATGCCGTTCGTTTCTTTTTCTATTCTGATTGCTGTGGCCAGACTTCCAGTACTATGTTAAATAGAGTGGGCATCTTTGTCTTGTTTCCAGTTTGGAGGAAATACTACCAGCTTTTCACCACTGAGTATGATATTAGTGGTGGGTTTTTTCATAAATGGCCTTTGTTATGTTGAGATATGTTCTCTCTGTACCAACTTTGATGAGAGTTTTGTCAGGAATGGGTGTTGAATTTTGGTTGTTATTTCTCCTTTTTCATTTCTTATTTTGTTTAGTTGTGTCCTCTTCTTGGTAAACCTGCTTAACAGTTCATCAGTTTTGTTCTTTTTTCAAAAAACCAGCTCTTGGTTTCATTGCTCTTATTGTTTATTTTAGTCTCTGTTTTATTTGTTTCCTGTCTCATCTTAATTAGTTCTTTCCTTCTGCTGACTTTGGACTTCATTTTTTCTTCTTTTTCTGATTCCTTTAGATGGTAGATTAGGTTGTTTGAGATTTTTCCATATGACACTGGGCTAAATTTAATACAATTGATTTAACAGAATAGTGTATGTCTTCCTGAAAAGTGGTAGGTAAGTCCGTTTTTGACATTGAAATTGAATTTGTACTTTGTTATTTAGAGGAGTTTGTGTTTATAAAACAAAGATTCCTCTACTGCAGGTAACTTTTGTTTAATTTCTTACATGTTAACCTAGAAGTTTGTTATAATTTTAAATCAAGACAAACTACTTCTCATTTAGTTGTATTATTTTTCAACACAAGCATTGGAAATAATGGTATTGACTTGCTTAATCTTAATGGTTACTAAACACCAGCAAGACTGCTAGAAAACTAATTTTGGAGGAGCAGTTTAAGTACTTGCTTTATAAGCTATACTATAAAGTAGTTTATCGTGTACCGAAATAAATTATTTAATTTATAGTGGAAATGGATTTGGTAGTGAGCTCTGTCATAATCCTTCTCTGTATCTTGAAGGTTATTGTTCAGTTCCAGCCTTCCTCAGTGCCTGATGAATGGGGGACCACACAAGATGGACAGACAAGGCCTAGGGTTGTAAAGCGCGGAATTGATGATAACCTGGATGAAATTCCTGATGGTGTGTATAACTTGTTTAGGATCAAGATCATTTTTAAACTTTTCTACTTTAAAATGATGAGAAAAGCAAACAGTTATTAGGATTACCTGCCATATTTGAATGAAATAATGAATGAAATGAAACAATCTGATTATTCAGATTAAATAATCTGAATCAGTCTACAGTCTGAATGAAATAATCAGAGTAAAATAGTGGGTTTAGCTTGAAAATGTTCATTATAGTGTGTATAAATCTAACAAAGAGAAGGATTTTTGAAAAAGATTGTAAGTTTTATATTGGCAGATTGCTTCTCCACGTGGGGCTTAGTGCCCTGGGCAGTTCTGGAGAAATGACAAGGTTATGGAGCCTCTAGAGGTACAAAACTGATGGTTGTCCTTGGCTCATAGCTTCTCCAGTGAGCTGCTTTCTCCACTCCTTGGTCTGGTTCACTGATTTATGCCAGGATGGACTTTGAGCTTTGTTCATCTAATTTTGACAAGTTTGTGATGACAAAAGGGATATTGAATATTGCTACTCGTTTAATAAAACCTAAACCAGTCTCCAGCTTGTGTATGTTTGTATCTATGGATGTGTGCATGTCTTGTCTGTCTTTTGCAGGAGAAATGCCTCAGGTTGACCATTTGGTGTTCATGGTACATGGCATTGGACCTGTGTGTGACTTGCGCTTTAGAAGCATTATTGAATGTGGTAAGTGTTAGTCACTTTATTTCATGAAATGATTTGAAAACTGTTCAGAGAACTTTAAGCCTTTATTTTAAAGCGTTTCCAGCTGTGTATTGTTAGCTGATGTACTGTCAGAAGAGATTGAACTGATCACTGGGCAATACTAATTTGTACTTGTTTTGCTCTTATGACATTTGTAACTCATAAAATCCTAGACTGTGAAGAATGAGCAGGGATCTTGGAAATAATTTAGCCCTTCTGACAGCCTCTGCCTGAACACTTTTCAGCTACTAGGAACACCTACATGTTGAACTGATTTTTGGTGGATTAGTTGTGAGAAGTTGTTTAAAGGAACTATGAATTTTTCTGTTTTACATAAATAGAAAGCTATGAATTTTATTTTTTTATCTGTAGTAATAGTTCATATTTATTGAATCCTTGGTATGTGCCAAGTATCTTGCATGTTTTGTATCATTTAACCCTCATAATAACCTTTTGAGGTATAGGCGCTGTTACTGTCATCTTCGCTGTTAGGTAAGGAACTGAGGCCCAGCGTGTGACTTAACCTCTCCTGTGTCTCAGTCTGGGAGGTTCTGGAGCAGGTCAGTGTAATTCCTAAGTCTACCCACAGTGCATTTCTGCCTGCCAGTAGTGGTAGTTGAGCTAATATTTTTCAGTCATTTATCTATTTCTGTAAAATAATGGAAGAACTTCTTAAAGATTGTTTTTTTCTTCTCTGAACTAAATTTTGTCATTTTTTTCCTTTGAAAAGTTAGTGTTACAAAAAATACTGGTATAATTGAGGTGATTGCTGACTGCTTACCAAGGTAGCAAAATTTAATCCAGTACATGTGTCTTCCCTGATTTTTTTTTTTCTTTAAGTGGATGATTTTAGGGTGGTTTCTCTAAAATTGCTGCAGACACATTTCAAGAAATCTTTAGATGATCGGAAAGTAAGCAGAGTGGAGTTCCTTCCAGTTCACTGGCACAGTTCCTTGGGTGGAGATGCCACAGGTGTTGACAGGTTTGTGGATTTTGATAACTTGGTTTTCAGATTAGTCAAGCTTAGATTCAGATTTTAAACTGTCATATAAAGTAGTTTATTATGACTTCAACAAGTACACTAAAAAGCTTTGATTATATATTTGCTCTTATATATTATTAAATACTGTTAAGTTTATTTGCTACTTTGTATGTGTGCATGCCTGATTATGTATGTATGTGGTGTGTATATTTCGATTGTAAATATTTAAGAGAATCTAAGAAACTTAAACTGGTTTAAAAATACTTACCTATAGTGGTTTTTTCCTTGTATAGTGGTTCAGACATGGGGCTGTCCTGTGCGTTGTAGCCTGTTGAACAGTACCCCTGGCTTCTATCCTCCAGATAAGAGTAACACAACCTAACCTCTAATTTAACAACCAAAACTGTCTCTAGTCACTGCCACATGTGCCCTGGTGGCAGAGTTGCCCCTAGTTGAGAACCACTGGTGTAGATGATTGTTTCTCAGTGGAGACTCTCCTGGCAGGACAGTTGTCGTGAAAGACTGTTGTGTGCATTGTAGGCCATTTAATATCCTTAGTCTAAATGCCACTAACTGCCAGCAGCACTTACCGTGCACTGTGACAACTAAAAAGGCCTCCACTCCATTTTGATTGCTTCCAGTTGGGAACCACAGATTTAGGAAGTATTTATTCTAGGGACACAGAGCTGGTAACATACTTGGATTTTAGTGAACGTCATGTTTCAGGGCACGTGTGTTAATAAAACCAACCTATGAACATTTTATCGTGCAAGGCCCTGTACAGAGGATGAGCTGGTTGCATAGTATCACCGACTCCATGGACATGAGTTTGAGTAAACTCTGGGAGTTGGTGATGGACAGGGAGGCCTGGCATGCTGTAGTCCATGGGTCGCAAAGAGTTGGACACGACTGAGCGACTGAACTGAACTGAGGCCCTGTTATGGGGCTGTTTTCTTTCTTTCTGGGTGTTCCTGAAGTATCCTGTGCTGTGTCCTGAAATATGACCATCTCAAATCAGGAAAGATTTTCATTCTCTTAAACTCCTTTCTTAGTTTCTTGCCACATTCTCTGTTGTCTTGCCACCTACAATTTTTGTCAGGTATCCTGATTTCCAGTAAATTGGAAGAAAAAGGTAGGCTTTCCTCTTTAAAAATGAAGTAAAGATCTTTGTTTTGGCCTTATTTTATATGATAACTTTAGAGAATCCACAAAGTCACAGGATAGTTATAGGCACAAGTTGATAATGTTTTTGGTTTATCTTGATTTATTTACAATAACTCTGACTGAAATCCACTCATAATTAGTCTGTGAGTTTTTTTTTCTCAGTGTATTTTCAGAATTCAAAATAAAAACTTTAATAAACTCATATTTAAGGTGGTTACTAAGTATACTTTTTTCTTTCCAAACAGGAATATTAAGAAAATCACTTTACCGAGTATTGGTCGGTTTCGTCACTTTACCAACGAGACCTTGCTAGACATTTTATTTTACAACAGCCCCACCTACTGTCAGATGATTGTGGAGAAAGTGGGGTTGGAGATAAACCGTCTTTATGCACTCTTCATGAGTCGGAACCCAGACTTCAAAGGCGGGGTCTCCGTTGCTGGTCACAGCTTAGGTGAACCTTTTAAATTTCCACATTTAAAGTACAATTTTTGTTGAGTCATCACTGTTCTCATTGTGGGTGACATGGTTCATAAGAGATCTAGAATTATAGATTTTTGATTTTATAAAGGGTAGAAGTGAATGCTTTGAGTTTACATTCTGCCTTTTGCTATTCACCTTTCCTGTTGCCTAGGAATGCTTTATATTTTAATTTATTCTGCTATTTGGTAAAGCAAGAATATTGATTATCACATCTTGATTAGCATCTAACTTTATGTGACTTCCTCTTAGGACTTTGAACAAAAAGAGTAGGAGAATTTAATTAATGTTATAGAAGCACCTAGTACATTATGAAACAAAAAAGCAAAATGCTTCTTCTTTTTTTTTTTTAAAGGCTCTTTAATATTGTTTGACATCCTGTCTAATCAGAAAGATTTGAGCTTATCAAAGTCTCCTGTGCCTTTTGCTGTTGCTAATGGAGTTGTGAAGCAACCACATTTTCAGGAAAAGCAGGTATGGCCCACTAACATCTAGATTTACAGTTTGAGCCAAAGAGCTTTTCAAAATCTGAACTGATTTTATGTAATAAAACTCCTTGAGGTTTACAAGTATGATGGAACCACAGAGCTCCTTTGAGTTTCTCACTTGTCTTCCTTATGGATTATACATTTAAATGTGATAGAATTTTTATGGTTTGTTTGAAAAATGTGAAGTAAATTATTGTAGAAAATGAGGGCATACAAATTTAGTAATTTTAGTAATTTTCTGAATATTCAAACTTGGAATAACAAACTGCCCAGAGTTAGGATTTATGTATGGGACAGAATTAAGATTTTTCCATAGATCAGAAGATGTTTTATGGGAGTTTTTCTGAACTTTGTAATGTTCTCCCAACTTTTTTTAAAAGATACCTGAAGAGCCAAAGCTGATGTTGGATGAATCTTGTGAACTTGATGTTGAAAGTGAAGAAGTCCTGACTTTGCAAGAAACTCTGGAAGCACTTAGTCTCTCTGAATATATTAGCACTTTTGAAAAGGAAAAGATTGATATGGAATCTCTGGTACTGATGATAGTTTGATTCATTTTTGTCTGAAACTGTTTTTCCTTTGTATGAGATGGAAAATTATTAAGATTTAACCTAACCTTTTACATCACTGGATAAGGAAATGGAAACCCACTCCAGTATTCTTGCCTGGAGAATCCCATGGATGGAGGAGCTTGGTGGGCTACAGTCCACGGGTCGCAAGGAGTCGGACACAACTGAGCGACTTCACTTTACATCACAGTGAAAGCAGAGACTTAAATGTTTAAAAAATTGAAAAAATCAGGAGAACTTAAAAAAAAAAATAATCTGGGAAGACTTTTCTAAGTAAAGCAAAACCCACAAGCCATCAGGAAAAAAAAAATTGTGTGGTAGGGGATGCCATAAACAATATCTAAAGGCCAGTGATAGGTTAAGAAGACAATTTGGAGCACACCTTATAGACAAAGCATTTATTTCCTTATTATTCAAAGTTGCTACAAATTAACTACATGAAAACCATCAATACAATAGGAAAATAGGCAAAGGATATGAACAGATGTATATGGAAAATAAAATAAGCAACTTCTTATCAAGAAACTCAAGAAAAATATGAATTAAAAGTGCAGTGAGATTTTTTTTAACCTGTCAGTTTGGCAAGAATATTAAGAGTTTGATGTTCATACACTGTGTGGCCGGGATAACAGGAAATAGGTTCTGATACATACTGGAGTAAGAGCATAAATTGGTACAAGTTCTGTGGAGGGCAGTCCACCAATACCTTTGATTATTTTTAAAGTATTTATTTATTTGGCTGCACCAGGTTTAGTTGCAGTATGTGGGATCTTGTTCCCTGACCAGGGATCAGACCTGGGCACCCTGCAGTGGGAGCGTGGAGTCTCAGCCACTGGGCCACCAGGGAAGTCCTGTCTTTTAAAATACAAAGAATGCATGCACTTAGCCCAGCAATTTCACTGCGAAGGGTATTTCCTATGAAAAAATACTCACATAGGAGTACTTCCAAGGATACTCGCTGTAGCACTATTTGTGATAGCAGCACCTTAGGAACACCTGTGTCCACTAGTAGGGCGCCAGTGAAATCATTTATGGTGTATGCACACAGTGGCGAACCCAGCTGTTGAATGAACAAGGCAGTGCTAGAGGGATTGGTGTGGAATGATCTCTAAGGTTTGTTATGTGAAAAGACCAAAATTCAGACCTGTTTGTGTATAGGTTTGTTGTTCAGTCACTAAGTCATGTCCTACTCTTTGTGATTCCTTGGACTGTAGAGCACCAGGCTTCCCTGTCCTACACTGTCTCCCAGAGTTGCTCAAATTCATGTCCATTGAGTTGGTGATGCGTAAAAGTCAGACACATGGAAAAACGGGATGCTGTGTATACATAAGAGATCTCTGGATGGAGAGGAAGTTGCCTGCAGTATCTGCTCAGAGGACTGGGTGGTTCGGGTGGGTGGAGGGAGGCGACTTCATTTTACACTTGACATAACTTCTGATACCGTACAACCGTGCGTGTATTTTCTGTTAAAAATTAAGAGAATGATTTAGATGTGGAGGCTGAAGAGTTTACCACCTAAATTAGTTCGTAATTAAAAATTACTGTCTGTGAGCATATTGTTCAGAAACACTAATCATCAAGATGCAGGGTTTTCTCTGGCTAATAGAAACTTGTGAATGAAGTCTGTGAGTTACCTAGTTGGAATCTGTGTTTTCCTTTTGGAGATAAGAATAAGGAACCGAAAGTGACTGAAACAATAATGGGGAAGTAGATATGTGGGAGGAGCAGAGAGGGGTGCTGGACGTTAGTCCAAAGCTGAGTAAACTAGGAAAGGATAAGGACTCTGAAATAGCTGAAAGAAAGTTTTCTCAAGCTTTTACACGCAGATGGGTCATTGGGGACCATGTTAAAATGAAGGTTTTGTTTCCGTAAGTGGGGGTGGGGGGGATGCTGAGTGTCTGCATTTCTAACTAGCTCCTGGACAATGGGCAATGCTGATGTTGCTGATCTAGGTATCACACCTTGACTTGTAGATGTCTTAACAGTTATCTCGAAATATGGAACTAGTCCAGAATACCTGTGACTGGCCTATAGGTTGGTTTGTATTAGACTTCAAATAATTTAGAATCTCATTCTTAAATCTACATGCAAATGTTGTTTGTCTTAGGAATTTTGTCATATGAGGTTGATGACCTAATGATTTCAATAAAAATTTCAAACCTGTTTCATCAAAAAAAAAAAAAAAAAAAAAAAAAAAAAAAATAAAAATTACTGAGGGTGGGGGTAAAAAAATTAAATTGACTAGGATATTCAATTACCTTAGATGATACAGTTTCTTTTCATAATTTCCTTTTTTCAATTTCAGTTGGTGTCTCATTAGATTGACTAATGTGCATGTCTGTTTTCTTTTAAAGCTTATGTGTACAGTGGATGATCTGAAGGAAATGGGGATACCACTTGGACCCAGAAAGAAGATAGCTAACTTTGTAAAACATAAAGCTGTCAAACTGGTAAGGTTCATTTCTGCTCCTAAAAGAAAACACAGCTTATCTCTGACTAGCTTGTTTATATTTTGGAAATTTTTTATTCATACCATTATGGTTAGGCCAGTTACTGTGCTCCCTGCCCAAGGGAACAGTAATCGAGTTGATGGAAGCCCAGACGTGGGAGTCAGCCAGAATTGGGTTTAAATTCTAATTAAATTCCAATTCATGGTTTTCCTGGGGCTGATCAAAGTTCAGGTTAAAAGGACTTTAAGTTTTTAAGTTGGTATTTGCATATTTTCCAGTGCAACACTGGATAAGTCCTAGACAAATAGATGAGCTGGTGACCCTAATTTCCAGTTCAACGACTCATTAACTATATATTCATGAGCAATTTGCTTAACTTTTCTGGTCCTTGGTTTCCTTCATTTCTACAGTGGGAGTGATAATGCCTTCCTTACAGGATTGCAGAGTAGATGAAGCCATGCATGTATAGCTAATCACCCAATAAATATTAGCTCATTTTCTGTCTTTCTAATCCTTCTCACCCTCTAAAGAGATAAAAAGAACACACACATACATCTCATTAAATAATAGCCAAAAAGCAAAAATTGTCAGCAATCCAAAACACAGCAATAACAGCAACAACTAAAAAGCATTTAAGAAGAAGTAAAACAATTGGGAATAACTCACTTGTTTTATTTAATTTTCATTAAGTTACCTATACAGAGATTTTCTGTAAACTTAGAAAAAGTTGGTAGCATTTAGGGTAGGTATTTTGTTTTTATTGTATATTAATTAACATGATCTTCATTGACCCTTCCATCATTTAAACTTCTGTGGTTCTTTACTTTGGAAAGAACTTAACATGCCCCTTTATGTGTAATACGGTTATAAAGTCATAGGACAGAGCTGTTGTGATTAGCTAAGCAGTTGAGTTGTTCAGCATTTTCCGAGTGTATCTTTTGGATCAGGCATGTGCTGGATCCTTGGGACCTAGAGATGAACTGTGCGGTCTGTGGTCTAGCTAGAGGGGAGATTTGACCACAGAGAAAGTATCGGTCCCCTGACAGCGCTGTCTGTGCTGTCAGAGCCGGGTGAGGCCTGGCCGTGGGAGAAGGGACGGGCTGGTGAGGGAACACTTCCCCCAGCTGTTGGTGAATGAGCTTGAAGGAGGGGTGGGGTCAGGGGAAATGGCTTTCCAGGAGGGGGCAAGTATTTTTCTGCAGTGGAAACAGCAAGGGGACTGAGAATAGGGTAGGGGAGAGGATGCCGAAGGCCCGAACGGCAGAAGTGGCAGCTGGTCCTCATGGTCCGGACGGGCATGGTGCTTTTTAAACTAACACCATGAAATGCTGACTTGCTTATTAATTTTTGTCACAAATTATGATTTAGCACCAAATCATTTATTTAGTCTAAATTTTAATTTTTTACTTCAGAAATGTTAAAATTTAAAGCTATGTGCTATAAGCCACATTATCGGGGTCTTCTGCATGGCAGTCAGATTCTTTACCAACTGAGCAGTAAGGGAAGTCCCTATAAAGTTTCAACCATGAGCAAATGTGCTTATAATAAATAATAAATGAGTTTTTAGACACTGATTCCTTCCTGGTTTTTCCATTAATATTTGCTGTCTTTTGCTATTGGTTAGGGCCTACTGGCTGATACACAGTACTAAAGGAAGAAAAAGCTGGGGCAAATCTTAAAGTTGAGACAATTCCATTATCAACCTGAATTTTACGTTAATGTGTGTATATGTGTGTGTGAGAGAGAGAGAGCGAGAACTGGGCTGCATTTTAGCAGCAGTGTAAAGCCACTGGGTCAGTTCTAAGGGACACGATGTGAGAGCCACTGCTGTGGGTCAGTGGAGCGGTCAGGGCACTTCCATGACTGGGCTGGTGTTTTAGAGTTCACTTGGTTACAATGTGGGCATGGAGTTGGAAGGGGGTGAAGCTAGAGGCTGTTGGGAATCTCAGCATCGTCACTGTAATTATGCAGTGACTCAGAAATGGTTGGGCTGTAGTAGAAAATGGAAAAGAAGGTGCGACTCAAAACACATGTTAGATACAGGATAGTGTTTGTGATGGTTGGTTGAAGGTGATGATGAAGACCGAGTAGAGAGGCAGCATCTCTGGTGAGCACAGTGGTCACACCAAAACCAGGACACCACAGGTGTGTCCATGCTGGACACCAGCCTGTGTTCTCCACGTGTAAGCACGTGCGTCTGCATGTGCACATCAGTGAAGCACAGGCCTGTAGAAACAGAGAAACAAAAAATGAGAAAGAAGCTAGATTTCCAGGCCCTGCATCTGCCCTTGATTTCATAGTTCAATAAAAGGAAGAAAAGAAAAGTGTTCTGTTTATAGTTCTTGAAAAGTCTCTAGAAGGAGTTTGGTTTGGCTCCTGTAGTAGCTTGGCTATATCAGTCATGGCACTTACAAGAATGTTTTGAAAGGGTAAAAACCTATAAAGTCATTTTATTTTTTAAATTCAAAAATAATTGCCTCTGAATGAACCATGACACTTGCTCAGCCGTGTTACCATTGATCGCTCTGTTTTTCATCGTTAACAAGGTGCTGCTGGATCAATAATGAGATAAAATGGTGCATCCTATTGATTTACTGTAACTGAAAAGTTAGCCCATTATTTTTAATAAGGAGATCAGGTATTTGTTTCCTGAACTTTTCTTTCCCCTTTGTAAACCATCTTAATCATTTTCCTTTGAAAAGAAATAATTCTTAGTGCTGGGAATGTTGGCTCACTTTGTTTTCCAGTTACTGCCTCTGTCTAAGAGGGAGACAAAACAACAGTTTGCAGTAGGGCGGTTTAGGATCTATTTAGACCGTCCTCTTAGCAATTTAGATTGTTAAGTTGTGTGACTATAATGGGAGGTACTTCGAAGCAAGAAAGCAAATTTAAACTGAAGAACGTCGGTCACATTCTTCAGTTTGTGTTTTAGGTTTAATCCTGTGGTGTCTCCAAAGGGCAGAGAAAACAAGGCCAACCCAGACCTTCATGGTGGGATCAGTTCCCAAATGGCTGGTGGAGAGCTTTCTTTTTGCTATATCATCTTTTGAATTAACCAGTTGGACTTGTTTCCAGGTTTCCTAGTATTTGGAATTCACTGATGGACAAAGCAGTTAGACCAGCTGTTGGGTTTAGGCACTGTCAGTAATGTTCAAACAGAGACTTACCCAGGCATTCACAGCTTGGGGAGTGAGGACCACTGAGACCTGTGCCCATGGGAAGTCAGCAAATCCACCGTGACGGTTGTTCACATTTCCCTGACATTGTTGCCGCTGTCCTGGGGCGCGATCACAAACCAACACGGGCGGATTTTGTCTCATTACTATAGTGATACAGCTGTTCTGTTGATGCTCCCAGAGATTTTCTTTACTGACTTATTTATGAAACGCATAGATCTTGAGCATTCTGTTCAATAAACTTTGACAATTTTTGCACCTGTGTAATCACCAGCCAAAACCAGAAATTGAACATTTTGTCACTCAGTTCTCTCATGCTTCTTTCTAATCAGCTCCTCCTGCCACCCAGCTCCTCTTCTGAATCTGATCACTATCCAATAGTTTTGCCTGTTCTAGAGGTTTATATAAATGGAACCAACACTGAAAATTCTTTTGTATCTTTCTTCTTTTACTCAAAATAGTGTTTTTAAGATCCGTGCAGTTGTAGTTTTATTTGCAGTTTACTTCTTTTTATTTCTGAGTAGTTTTTCCACTCTATGAATGTACCACAATGTGTTCTTTACAGAATGCTTTTGAGGAAAACTTGTCAGTGGCTTCATATAGACGTAAGAATATAAACATGTTGAAGGAATAAATTTCTTACGTTTACACCTCTTTATGCTATGCTATGCTATGCTAAGTCACTTCAGTCGTGTCCGACTCTGTGTGACCCCATAGACGGCAGCCCACCAGGCTCCCCCGTCCCTGGAATTCTCCAGGCAAGAACACTGAAGTGGGTTGCCATTTCCTTCTCCAATGCATGAAAGTGAAAAGTGAAAGTGAAGTCGCTCAGTCGTGTCTGACTCTTAGCGACCCCATGGACTGCAGCTTACCAGGCTCCTCCGTCCATGGGATTTTCCAGGCAAGAGTACTGGAGTGGGGTGTCATTGCCTTCTCCGACACCTCTTTATAGGAAGTATATATTTTACAGTTACGTAAATACTTCTAAAATTATCTGGCTAAAGTTGAGATCATAAAGGAAGAAGTTGGTATTTAAAAAAAAAACTTCTATTAAAATTTTAAATAACATAAAAAGTTTAGGGCACAGAGTATAATAATAGCTAATATTTAGATTTAATTGTAGCTGTTTTGCCACATTTTTCTTTGTTCTTAATTTTCTTTTTCTTAAGAATTTTAAAGTAGCTTATAGACATCATGGCATTTTTTTCCTTGACTATTTAGTATGTGTCTCTAAAAGGGCATTTCTCTAATTGACCACAATGCTTTCATTCTTAGGCCTAAGAAATTACTAATCATTCCTTAATATTGATATGGATATTTCATAGTGATAGCTGATAACTTTTCCCCCTTAGTTATATTATGAAATTTTGGTATTTCACAGGAAGAGAAAAAAGCAGCATCGGAAAAGAAGGCAGCAGTGGCCACATCAGCAAAAGGACAGGAGGAAAGTGCTCAGAAAGCTAAAGACATGGCTGCTCCTCCCTCAGACTCGAACGAGTCCAAGAGGAGACTCCCTCTTGGAGCGTCCGTCTCTTCTGTGCGTGTTGATTATGAGGCCTTTGAAGTTGGCACCGGACAGGCAAGTCCACACACTGACTCAGGCTGTGTGGTTTATGTTGGAATCACTTACCTGGGTTGTTTGGGCGACTTTAAATTCTTTAAATATTTATTCAACAATTTTTTCGGGGGAGGATGGAGAAAACTGATTTTCTCTTAATAAAAACAGTATGCTTTCATAATGTTAGAAATAAGGGATTGAATGTGTACTGAACATATCACCTCGCCTTTGAAATTGTCTCTATTTAAATCTTTTCACTTCTCGGTTTTATAGCGTTCAGTGTCTCAGCCACTAGAAATAGAAGTGGTGATAGAAAATTATTTTCAGAGTATGCTTAAGCTTTTTTATTACTCACAGTTGTTCCCTGAGGGAAATAGTTTCTGTAAAAACCTACCAAGTAGTTGATAATGCTGCATTTAATGATAAACTTGTTTCACAGTGGCTTAAAAATATTAAAATCTTTTTAGAGAAGGTTACTTTCAATTTATTTGTATTTGTATGGTTCTAATCTCTTAAGTGAGTTCATGACTGATTTAAAGAAGGCAGAAAATATTGCTGGATGTTTGACACAACCTATTCAAGCTTTTAAGCCTAATTCATTCATAAAATTTGCATTTAAAAGGATTTTTATTTATTTCCTTAACTTACTTATTGGTTTGCCTACTCCAGAGTAAACGAGCTTGGTAGTTACAACTGGCAGGCTCAGTTGCCCCACGGCATGTGGGATCTTAGTTCCCTGATCAGGGATCAAACCTGCGTTCCCCACCTTGCAAGGCTTGCAAGGTGGATCCTTAACCACTGGACCACCAGTGAAGTGAAAGTTGTTCAGGTGTGTCTGACCTCTTGCGGCCCCATGGACTATTGCCTGCCAGGCTCCTTTGTCTATGGAATTCTCCAGGTCAGAGTCCTAGAGTGGGTAGCTGTTCCCTTCTCCAGGGGATCTTCCCAACCCAGGTCTCCCACATTATAAGTGGGTTCTTTACCATATGAGCCACCAGGAAAGTCCCCAAAAATGTCTTCTTAAAACATGAGCAAACTTTAACAGACTCTAGGCAATAAGAAAGGACAGATACTTTCTTAGCTGCATGTAAAGGCTGAAGAGTAGGTTTGTGGAAACAGGGCCTCCCCATCACCAGGACACTCTCACTGCCTGCTTCTCCTTGGAAGTGTTGGCATTTGTGAACATGGAATTGTGGGTGTTGGTGGTCTGGACTCCCCTCTTCATAGCTTCATCACCATAGAGGTAAAGGAATCTACCTAATAGGTCCAGTTAAGCAACTTTTAAGGAAGGATTTTATTTGACTTGACTTGAGTCTTAAGTCCATTCTGGACCAATTCTTATTGCCTGGGGAGTGGGGCATGGTTTGATTGACCCAGTCCAGGTCCCATGCCATCTCCTTTGTTACCCAGAGGGTTGTTGCGGTAATTCACAGTGTGCATCATTCATGCCAGAAAGCCAGAAAGTACTGATTAAGGAAAAGATGAGGGGGAAAAAAATCTCATAATCTCCTTAACCATGATGAATTACCATAAGCAGTTTGAACAAGGCCTTTTGGACTCTTGAGCGTATATTTACATATCTATTTTAATAAAAATGGAAAATACTAGAACATTATACAGGTCTTCCTTGACTTATGATGGGGTTACGTCCTGATTAACCCATTATAACCTGAAAATACCCAAAGTCAAAAATGGATTTAATACACCTAACCTGCCCAGCATCAGAACATTAAACATTAAATATGCTCAGAACACTTAACATTATTAGCCTACAGTTGGGCAGAATTATCCAACACAAAGCCCATTTTTTAAATAGGCTGCCATAACAAACTATCACAAGCTGGGTGGTCTTAATCACCATAAATTTACTGTCTCACAGTTCTGGAGGCTGGAAGTCCATGACTCAGGTGTCAGCAGGGCCTTGCTCCCCCCTGAAGCCCTGTAGGGGCACCCTTCCCTGCCTCTTTCCCTTCTGATGGTTTGCCAGCACTGGTTAGCGTCCTTTGGTATAAGTGTGCTTCAGCCCCCCACCCCATTCTTCCATTCTCACGTGGTCACCTCCCTTTGTGTTCACGTCACTTCCCTGTCTCTGTGTCCAGGTTTCTCCTTTTTATAATGACACCAGTCACTGGATTTAGGGCCCACCTTAATGCTGTAATGATTCTGTTTCCAAAGAAAGCCTGAGGTACTGGTACAGTTCTCTTTGGGGGTAACACATTCAATCCATAATATTGGACATGTAGGCAGTTTTTCACTCTGTTAAGCAGTCCAGTGATAAACAGTTTTAAACTAATTTTCTGTGAACATTTTTTATTCTTTCTTGCAGTTATATAACTGGAAATATTTATAGCTGGGCCAAAAGCCGTGAACACAAGAATGTTAGTAGTTATTGCTACTTGCCCCTGGAAAGTTTGTACTCCCCCTGGCAGCTTATAAGACTGCCTCTCTCTCCTCTCCCTTGCTAGTACTATCATTCTTGTTTAAAAATGTCATATTCTTACTTTTATAACTTCTTCTAAAGAAATAATTTTTTCACATGCAAACAGGAGTTTTTAATTTTTTTTTTTTAGTATTTTATTTATACCTGTGCTAACTGTATCTCACTGTATTTCTTTGAGCACTAGAGAAGTTAGATGTTTTGTCATCTGTTTTTTATGCCTTTTTTTTTTTTTTTGCTTTTTTCCAATGATGTACTAGTGTTCCTATTTTTCTATTGGGTTGCTTTTCTCTTTACTGGTACTGAAGAATTCTTTACATATTAGGGATGTTGGCCCCTTCATGTAAATATTTTTTCCAGTTTATAATTTTTTTAACCTTATTTTTTTTTTCTGGAACTGAGGGAAGATGCATAATCTTGAGAGCACCTCCTTTGTGGTCCCCATTAGTAGCATAAACTATTGAATTTGCAAATTAGGGGCAAACCAAGGGATGTGAAGTCTAGACTTTGTTAGAAGGGCAGCCTAGTTAGTAGAAAGAGCTTTGCATTTGGGGTTAGACGTCATTCTGCCACTCACCATGTGCTCCTGGGTAAGTGCCGTCACCTACTTGGGCTTCACTGTCTTCGTCTGATACGTGGGCATGAAGGTCCCTGCCATGCCCTCTGCTCTCAGTGGACCTCTGTCATGCCCTTGATTATGCCATTCCTTGTTCTTCATTCTCAGGATACTGAAATGATGGAGACAGAATTTCTGTCACTGAGCAGCAAACAAAAGAGCTTGTAAAGTACAGAGAGCTGTCCGAATGTGGGTGCTTTCTCTTATGCTAACAGTTCTCTGTGAGCTGAAAGGCTACATGTGAGCTTCCCCCACACAGGAGCTCTTTGGGGATAAGTCATCTTTTAATGGAGAGAAACATGCCTAATGAATGAGGATGGTAGTTGTAATAAAAGTCACAGTCATTGGATGCTTAAAATATGCTAAGCACCTTATATGGATTTGATTATTAAGTGTGGTTTTTCAACCACCTTATGAGTTTGGCATTGTTATGATTCCCATTTTATAGATGAGGAAACTGAGGTGGAGGCAAGAGAGATTGAGAAACTTGCCTGAAGACACAGAGTGAGGAGTGGAGTCAGGGCTCAAACCCAGGTAGTTTGATTCTAGAGTCTGCAGCTTTGACCACATTTGTAACTAACATAGGGATGATACTTCTGTACACTGTGTATTTTATGCTTTATACAATAAGTGAAAGTCTAGTTAGAGGATGTAATTGTGGATAAAGGTTTCAGAGGGAAATTTTTTGGTCCTTTTGTGCTAGCAGCAGCTGTCCATTACAGTGATCATTAGCATCGTAAGCCACACCGTGCAGACCATCATCTGTATTGGGGTGCTTTTAATTAAGTGAAGTTTTAGTTGAACCTTTGATATTTGTGTTTCATGACATTGAAATGACTGTCTTTCATTGTTTTCTAATTCTTCCTAGGTTTCTGTTGTTTACAGCTCCTTAGACTTTGAACCAGAGATTTTCTTTGCCTTGGGATCTCCAATTGGTATGTTTCTCACTATTCGAGGAGTGGATAGGATAGATGAAAACTACAGGCTTCCTACCTGCAAAGGATTCTTCAATATTTATCACCCAGTGAGTGACTTGCATTTACTTCCGCTTTGAGGAAGACAAAGCACTAGTCCTCTTTATCCTGATAGAGTCTCAGATTTTTATTTCTTGGGAATTAAAACTGATTTTGATTTTGTACAACTCAGCCCTCTGACCTAAACAATACAGTCTGATACTTTGCAATAAACTTTTCTACCAGAAAGCCTTTGTTCAGGGAAATGATTCTTTTGTTTTGTTTGCAAAGTAATTTTCTCCACAAACTAAAAAATGTCATCTTATAAAATTACCAGTATTTGAATAAGGTGTGAAAAAAAATAAAAATCTCTGCTAGTTATCTGTTTTCTCACTTAACTAAGATACATAACTCAAAACAGCTTTTCATAAATTTCTAATTCTTCTGTTTATAGCTTGATCCAGTGGCATATCGATTAGAACCTATGATTGTACCAGATTTGGACCTGAAGGCAGTTCTCATTCCACATCACAAAGGCAGAAAAAGACTTCATTTAGGTAAAGAGAAAATGCTATAAAAACTCATTTCCTTCCTGTCATTTTGTGACCTGTCATTTAATGATTTGGGTTCTTCCTGTCATTTGCATTTTAACACTAAGCTCTTATTTAAGTGCCTACTATGTTCAGAACCTGTTTACTAAATATTTGGAGGAGCTATAAAGTTACAAAAGAGTTTCTTCTCCTTGATGATTTCTTGATAATATTTGATATTTGTTGATACAATTGATATAATTGTTGATATAATGAGGAATGGGGGAAGTTGGTGATAAAGTGAGATGCATACATTTTGATAAAACTTGGTAAAAGTTTTTGGAATTGGGAAGCAGAGTTAATTTTGAACTAAAGACCAAACCATCAAGAAATAAATTTGATGCTCAGTCAAGTGAGCTGTTTTTTCCTTGGTAACTATAAATAAACTTTTTCTTTTAAATACATTTTATTGAACAAAATGGATTGATAATATTCCAAGTAGGGTTTAGGTTTCTTTTATGTCTATTAATGGTGTATATTACTTCTTATTCATAGGTTTAAAAGAAGGAAAAGTGATCATGCCCTCTTAAATTTTTTTTTTTTTTCTTTAAGCTTGCATCATGCTTTTCAAACATAACTTTTGAAGTTAAAATGAGAAATTTGATACTTTGATATTCTTAAGATTTTGAATTAAAATATGATTTATTAGACAAAAGTAGAAAAAGTAAAGGGGCAGTAGTTTCATTTTTAAATTAGGAGTTTAAATTGTGATTATATCAGAATCTCAAATTCTCAAAACCATTCACCAATACATATTAGAAAAACAGTCATCTTTTTAGTCTTGTGGGCCCATTTTTTGACTTATAAAAAAAGGCCCTTAAATGTGCTTATACATTTTTATGGTATTTGAATTATGTCTTTTTTTTTTTTTTTTTTGGAGAGAGAAAATATATAGGTTTAGGCTGGATCAAGTTTAGTCATTAAGAAAATAATAGAGTAAGACTCCACAGAATATTTTAACATGTTGAGCGTTCTTGGCTGAGAAACTCCCATGTATTTATTTGACATTTAAGAGACGAGTAAGAGGTCTTACCAGTCTGAGGATAATGTAACTTGTGTTTTAGTTTTTGTGGTGCAGAATTTTACCCAGTAACTAATACCTTGTTATGTCGTCTTAATCTCTTTAGAGTTGAAAGAAAGTCTCTCTCGTATGGGATCTGATTTGAAGCAGGGTTTCATTAGCTCTCTGAAAAGTGCTTGGCAGACATTAAACGAATTTGCCCGTGCTCATACCTCTTCAACTCAGTTGCAAGAAGAATTGGAGAAGGTAGCCAATCAGATCAAAGAAGAAGAAGAAAAGCAAGTAGTTGAAGGTAAATTTGACATTTAAGGCATTTTCCAGTGCAAAAATTATTTGTGAACAAAGCACACATGAATTATTTGATGCTGTTTTTCCATTATAGTCCTTTTTGTTGAAATGTAGAGGCTCTTCCTATAAAGGAAAAACTGTTTGTACAAACTGTACTTCAAAACGCATGTCATCCTTTCTTTTTAAACTAGGTTTTGGGCTGATAGTTGCAGGTTTTATTCTGTTGCTGTTCAGTTGCAACCCCATGGACTGTAGCCCATCAGGCTCCTGTCCATGGGATTCTCCAGGCAAGAATACTAGGGTGGGTTGCCATTTCCTCCTCCAGGGGATCTTCCTCATCCAGGGATTGAGCCTGCTCCTCCTGCATCTCCTACACTGGCATGAAGATTCTTTACCACTGAGCCACCTGGGAAGCCCAGGTTTTACTGTACAGGCTTTAAATTTTGTTGAGATTCATAAGGCCAGAATGGAATGTCGGAGTTGAGAACTAAGTTGGTATTCAGGCATCTGAATGACCCCCTGTGAGAAAAGCTCTCCTGTGTCTGACTGTGTCACTGTAGACTATACGTGCAATGTCAAGTCGTTGTGCCGTGATGTTTTTGATTCTTTCAGGTTCTAATTCTATTTCCTTTCTCTCTGCAATGCTCTCTCACTCCTTTTCTTCAAAACTCCTGTCAGCTGGTTGGCTCTCTCTCCTCTCTCCCGGGCAGCCAGCCCCTCTCCCCCTGGCTCTTTGGAGGAATGGGAAGTGAGCCTGGTAGCTCCCCAGGCTGCTGCGTGTGTCAAGCAATTTTCTCTTGAGCCCAGAAAGTCAGCTAAAGTCAAAGGATAATGATTAAGTGATTGACTTTGATATTGAAATGGTTTGAATTCTAGCAGAAAAGATTGTTGAAAGTCCAGATTTTTCCAAGGATGAGGACTACTTAGGAAAGGTTGGAATGTTGAACGGAGGCCGTCGAATTGACTACGTTCTTCAAGAAAAGCCAATAGAGAGTTTTAATGAATATCTTTTCGCTCTTCAGAGTCACTTATGCTATTGGTAAGTATTTCCACCTTTGGAAGTGTTCATGTGGCCTGTAGGTGCCGGCACATACCGCGGTTCCATGAGATTCTTGCTGAATTAGCATTTGTTACGGAGTATTAATTTGAACGCCCATATATTCAAAATCAGTCTTTTCCCCCATTAGCTTAGTTACCCACAAGATGGCAGCGTGTCACCTGCGTTTGACCAGAGGCCTTGGTACTTGCACATATTGTTGGGATGCCTTTCAGAGCGGGAATGGTGGGGACTTTGAACACCATCCTTTCATATATTCTGTGTCACCAAGGAGAACGGCAGCACAGCTGTTTTGTTGCTGATCAGTCTTTATCCATTTTTTAAGGACAGCTCTGAGATTACACAACTTTGTTTTCATTTGCCCTCCTTAGGTAGAGATGAATAGAACCAAAGCTGCCTTTCCACCTTTATGCATAGAGGTTAATTTCTCATTATCTCTTAAGTAAATGTGCTTTTCTTTTTAATAGGGAATCAGAAGATACTGCTCTGTTATTACTTAAAGAAATTTATCGAACAATGAACATTAGTCCAGAACAGCCCCAGCATTGATTGAACTTCAGCTTCACTGTGTGAGTTTATTTTGTGTATAAATTCTGAAGGCTTCATTCTGAGGCTTTTTTTTTTTGGCTGCACCCTGCAGCATGTAGGATCTTAGTTCCTTGACCAGGGATCAAACCTGGGCCCCCTTTGTTGGGAGCAGAGTCTTAACTCCTGGACCACCAGGGGAGTCCCATGTCTTTCTCTTCCTCTCTTAGTCACCTGGCAAAATCTTAGTCCTAGGAGACCCAGTTGTGTCTCACTCTGAACCTCCCCCGAGTAGCAGCACATGGCCAGAGAAAAGCCAGGCAATTGTGTTCCCCATACTCGCTTCAGATCCATGACCAAAGCATCCAGTGGGCAGTCAAGCCTGCAGTATGGTTCTGCCACGCTTGTGCTGGCAAATTCCCTTCCCCACACCCTGAGGTGACTGTTATTTTACTCCTCTCTCTCCTCACGTTTCCCACAGCCCTTGACCATGACCCTACTCTCACACACTTTGGAGAGAAGCCAGAGAACCCCGCTCTGACCACCGCCAACTTTACCCACTCTTCTCACCTTTGTATCTTTGTGATTTTCCCGCATCCACCCACCCACCCATCCATCCATCCACCCAGCATCTATCCATCATTTTCTGCGCACCTTACTTACCTGCTAAGTGCCTAGGCCCTGAGGGTCACAGCAATGGACTACACAGTGTCTGCCCTCAAGGATCTTCTTTCCTGTAGGGGAGGAAAGACAATAAATAAACAATGGAAGTGAGTCAGATGGTTAAAAATAGAGCAGCAGGATAAGGCGGAGAGGGAATACCTTTGAGATGGGAACAAGTTGCTGTTGTATATAAAATGGCAGGGGACATCCTAAATGATAGAATGTCATTGGAGCAACTGAGCCAGGTGGATATCTGGGGAAAGAAGATCATCTCAGACAGACAGAATATATATCAGAACAAAAGAGTTGCCTCATTCTTTTTAGTGATTGTGTCGTATTTCATTGACTGTTACACCATAATTTGTTTTAACTATTCCTTACTGTTGGGCATATAGGTTTACTAGTATGAACAGTGCTTCAGAGATACATTATATTTAATAGTTGTATTTCATTCATAGTTCTTTTTATTAAAATCTTTAATTTATCTACCACTGTGGCATGTTTAGGTGATTTTCTAATTTTTCTCTATTATAAATAATTCTTAACATGTAGTTGTACGTACTTTTTGTGCATCTCTGTTTGCTTGGCCTAAATTCCTAGAAGAAGCATTGTTAAATCTAAGAGTTGTCACATTTTAAAAAGATTTTTGATCTGTATTTATTGGGAAGTTATATTTCAGAAGGGTTGCAGAAGTTTCATAGCTACTGTCAATATAAGTGCTAGTTTTTCTCTACCCTTATCCATATTGGTTATTACTGTTTTTTAAAGCTAATTTGATAGCTAGAAATTGTTATGCATACATGCTAAGTCACTTCATTCATGTCCAACTCTGCAGTCCTATGGACTGTAGCCCTCCAGTCTCCTCTGTTCATGGTATTCTCCTGGCAAAAATACTGGAGTGGGGTGCCATGCCTTCCTCCAGGAGATCTTCCCCACCCATGGATCTTCTGTCTCCTCCATTGGCAGGCAGGTTCTTTACTACTAGTGCCACTGGGAAGCCCAGAGGTTGTTAGATCATTGTTTCATTTTGCATTTCTGTTACTAGTGAAATTAAGCATGTTTAAGTGTTTTTAACTGGCCATTTCTTCTTTTGTCAATTGCCTGTTTTTGACCTTTATGCTTTTTTCTGGAGGTGGGGGCTATGATATTTTTGCTTCTTATTGATTTATAGTTTTGATAGTCAAATTAATGTTTTGTCATTACAGTTTTTTTTTGAGTTTGGCATTTGCCTTCTAATAAATACCCCCTTTTATTTTTGGGGGGTAGGATCAGGGAGCATGTTTTAAAAATGTGCAGGCCAGTCTTTTAATATTATTTAGATAATTACTTTTTTTTTTTTTTTTTTTTAGTTTTTATATGGTTTTGTTTTTTCACCTGACTTTATAGTTTTGAAGGATATGGTATAGAGAGGAATTTAACTTTTTTCTTAAATATTTCATCTTTTTGCCTGTGCAATATATTGAATAATGTACCTTTTTGTTGTTGGTTTGATGATTTTATCATGTGCTGTTGACTTTTTTTATTCATACACCCAGTATTTGTTTTCTAGGTTTTCTGACATCTTTTCTATTGACTTATTTATCTGTATGCCATATTTTACTGATTTCAAGTTACATATTTTTTGCATTTCAGCATCTTTACATTTGGAATGCATCTTAAAAAGCAGCTGTTGCCTTAATGAAAGTTGAGTTCTCCCTGAGAGGGTTTGAGTTTTCTTCTACCAGTCACTGGGGGGCACTGTTAGTCTGAGTCTTAAGAAACTACCTTCTCTGCTTCAGATTTTCTTGGCCTGTGCTGATAGTGTGCACTCAGGTCATAAAATCTGCAGGCTGGTGGGGGTGGAGGCACCAGGTCAATATCAAGGAATTTCCCCTCCTTCCTGTTGTCAGAGAAGTGGTCTGCAGCGTCTTTGCTTTCTTTCTGGAGGAAGCATTATTATTTTTATTATTATATTTTTACCCCTCATTGAGGCTGTTGGGGATTTGATATCCCCACTTTTTGTGAGGGGCTCTGTGCCTTTTAGACTCCCCACCCCAGGCATCTTTTCTTTGCATGATGCATAAAACAGTGTTGCATATTACAATTGATGCTGTCTTAGATTCATTGAAAGTTTTTAATATCTGGTAGTCCAATTTCTTAGGATACCATAGTCTTGGCTATTATTCCAAATGAATTTTGAAATGATTTAAATTCCCCTGACATTCTTTCTGCACAAAACAAAGCAGAACAAACAAAATCCAAACCATAGCAGTTCTAGGACTGTGACATCATCACCTGCTATGAAAAATTAAGACCCTTTCAGCTTACACATGATTTGTTCACTGTAATTGTTTTATTTTTTCTTATACATGGTTGTAAAACTTAGGCAAGAGCTTAGTTCCTAACAGTATACTGACACTATAAAATAATTTAAAATCGTAACAGTCCTTCTATACATGGTTCATTCAGGCATCGACAGTTTTGCTGAATTTTTTTTCTGTCCTTAAATTTTAGAATCGCTCTTTAAAAAGCTTCATATTAACCTGACAGATAATTCACTATGTTCTGTCTTTTATTTTTTGTACTCATTTTGTTTTGAAGATTATTAAGCTAGTTAACCTTACTGAACACTCCCTGATGGCCTTCTGTCCCTCCAGAAAGCCTGTCTGAGGACTTTGTGTTCACGGACCTTGTTCTTCCAGGCAGTTTGCAGTGTTTGCTTGTCACTTGACAGTGTGTTCTTTTATTTTAGAAAGGAATGACAGTGAGTTTTTGTGTTATGTCTGTAAGTTTGTAAAGTTGACCGAGGACTCTTTTTTTTCTTTTCAAGACTCTTGTCTTTGCAGAAGCTTGCGGTCTAAATTAGAGTGCTGAGAAAATCCTCGGAGGACATTCCCAGTCCGCTCCTGGGATGGCTGACAGAAAAGTGATTCATCGACAGTTCCTGTGCTGTCATTCTCAGATGTAGGGGTTCATTTTAAAGAAAATATACAGGACAAAAAGACAGTGAAAAAAACCAGTACCACATTTGGACTGTGTAGATGAGAAAAAGAAATGTTTAAAATGATGCAGTTTAAAACTCCTCAGACCAGTTCAATTGTACAGTTGTCAAAGTAATATGTGATATCAATGAAGAATATTTGTTGCATGCAAATGGTTGTTTCTTTTTCCTAAAAAACTATTGTCAGTGGTCTATTAAACTTGCATTTTAAAATTAATGTAGTATGTTCTACAGACTTCTCAAGAAACTATAATAATACAGTTTTTTAAAAATTTATGTTCAATTTTTTAAATGTGAATTATAGTTTGGGCTGCTTCAATGCAGGGTTATTTGTATTTGTTAAGCGGAAGTAACCAAAATCACTTCTGTTCCAAGCTCCGCTGTGGTCTTGGAGCCTTCCAGGCTGTTGCTGGGAGGAGAGTGGTGAGAGAAAGTGAGACGCTCTGCACTCACGGAAGTCCTGTGAACGCTCTCCCAGTGTCGCTTCCGCTAGTAGCAGGGAGGAAGCAAGAAGTTTCTCCATTTTGTCACCTATGGTAGCTGTGCAATCGCCTTATTGCTGAAGTTGCAGTTAATATGAGAACCACAGTAGAATTTTTCTGGGTTTGGGTTTTTTTGCCTTGTATTAATTTCACTTATACCAAAGTATTGGGAAGTATGAACTTCTAGACTGTAGCTGTACTTCATCAAAAGACTGTTCTGTGATATTTTACTTTGTTTTACTGTAACTTCAGATTATCTGAATATTTTCCTAATAGTCTATGGGAATGCTGATCTGCTTTTGTTATGCAGTAGGAACGTTTGACACTGTTTACATAGTTCTCATGGAACATAGAATTTTTTGAAAGCCACATATGATACACATTTTTTGTGTATATATATTAGTGTGAATAAAACAGTAACATCAGTGCATTTTTCTAAAGCAGAAAACTTCTGTAATTTTCTTGTCTTCCTTAAAAGTATTCCTTTGAGTTCAGTGTTCATTTACTTTTCATTGTGAGCATCTGCTCTATGGTTAATGTCTAACTATAGCATTTGCTCCTAATAATAGAATTAGGACAGTAGAGTTTTTGAACTGCAGCTGACCCCAGACAGCATATGTTCTAACCACCTTGTTCTGCATCCAAGGACACGACACTAAATGCCTTTCTCAGGCTGCTGGTGGCAGATCTGGGCTGGAGTGCGCTTCCCCCCGCTCCCTCTTGGCCTTCACTTCTCGACACCAGTGCTGTTACTTTTCACTTAATTTCCTCCTGACTTCCCCAACTGATGAAATAAAAATAAGAGTTATTTATGTATATTTTAATAAAATCCAGTTTGATTTTTCAACTTACAGCTGGTTTTGTCTGTATTTTTCAACCTATGTTTTCTGAACATTGAGCAGAGGAGAAACCCTTGAACCAGTGTCCATAGTAGAAACATACACCAGAGCAGTTTTAGTAATCTTGTGATTTTAACACTTCAGAAGATATAACGTAGAATTTGGGGGCATGTATTTATATCCCTCTTCAGTTTCTTAAAAACAAACCTAAAGTCAAAACAGTAAGTAGGTCTGAGGGCAGAGTCTCTTTATCAGCATGTTGTTCACTGTTATAACCGCCCTGCCTAGCACAGTCTTGTCACAAAGTGAGGCACTTGCCAAATATTTGTTGAATAAAACAATTTAGAAAATCAGAAGTAGAATTAAATAAGAGACCTTAGAATGACTGTTCAGACCAAACCCTTTACAAATTACGTATTTTCTTTAATTTTGCTTTCTGTTTAATATATTTATTGTTTTTGTCTGCACAGGTGTTTGCTGCTGCTCTTGGGCCTTCTCTAGTTGCGGTGCAAGGGCTTCTCGCTGTTGTGACTTCTCTTGTTGCAGAGCATGGACCCTAGGTGCTCAGGCTTCAGTAGTTGGGGCCCACGGGCTTAGTTGCCCCGAGGCATGTGGAATCTTTCCAGACCAGGGATCGAACCTGTGTTCCATGCACTGCAGAGATGAATTTTTAAGCCCTGTACCACCAGGAAAGCTCCCCATTTAAATATTTTAGATGAGGGTATAGCTGTTAAGTAAAGCTTGACCTTCTTTTCCCCAGCAGCTCATCCTCTCCAAGGACCCTCCTACCCATTCCTAACCTGGGTTGATGCTCTCATTTTCTTCCAATGAGGGAAGTCAAGCCTCTAGTGATTCTGAAATTGTTTCATATGCAGAGTTCGGGACTAAAGTTAAAAAGCTCCAGTGTCTGAAATCGAAGGTCAAAGAGTTGTTGTAAAACCGGTAAGGACGACCTAGGTCTGGTTTGTCTAGGATGCTTTGAGCTGCAGACACTGAATGCTCTGATTTTACTCCAAGTTAATGGTTCTCATTGTGCCAATGATTTGGCACTGGTTAGTATGAGTTATTAATAGTTCCCCAAGGCAGGTCCTCTAAAGCGAGTTGATAGAATTTAGTTCCGTTATGAGTTATGACAAACTTAGGCAGCATATTAAAAATAAGGGACATTACTTTGCTGACAAAGTGTCTATCTAGTCAGAGCTATGGTTTTTCCAGTAGTCATGTATGAATGTGAGAGTTGGACCATAAAGAAGGGTGAACACCAAAGGATTGATACTTTTGAGCTGTGGTGTTGGAGAAGACGCTTGAGAGTCCCTTGGACTGCAAGGAAACCAAACCAGTCAATCCTAAAGGAAATCAGTCCTGAATGTTCATTGGAAGGACTGATGCTGAAGCTGAGGCTTCAATACTTTGGCCACCTGATGCGAAGAGCCAATTCATTAGAAAAGACTCTGATACTGGGAAAGATTGAAGGCGGGAGGAAAAGGGGATGACAGAGGATGAGATGGTTGGATGACATCACCAACTCCATGAACATGAGTTTGAGCAAGCTCTGGGAGATGGTGAAGGACAGGGAAGCCTGGCATGCTGCAGTCTGTGGGGTCACAAAGAGTCACATGGCTGAGCGACTGAACAACAAGCTGAGGTGCTGACATGGCATTTCTGCTCTTGTCCGTCTCCCTGCAAAGCACCAGATGGACCGTCAGTTGACTTGACTCCTTGCTATTTCTATAAGACTTCCAACAGGTATCAGTCTTTTTCTGGTATTTCACCTCTAAAGTGAGCTTACCAGAATCTTGACAGTATGTTAAAGACCACTGGTGCCCACCTGCCGTTGTGTCCAAGCTCTCTTCCTCTTAGCTGTGGGACCCACGCAAGATCATTTTTGCCTAAGCTCTTGGCAAAGTGTTTCTGGTCAGTTTCTTCTTTGATGAAATTCCTCAACCTCACAGTTGTGAAGCTTAAATGAAAATATGAGTAAAGAGAATATAGTGGTTCTGGGCTTTAGTAAGCGCTCAGAACATTAGCTAATTATCACTACTGTTGCTCTTTTTATCACGAGCACTCAGATTCAGGGAAGACCCACGTCTGTGCCACTTGCAGTCCTCCCTGGGCTGCACTCGGCCAGGTTTCTTGTCTCTGAGGGATGCGGGAGGGCGGAACGTCCTCCAGATGCCAGGTGTCTGCAGGTGTGCAGGTCTAGAGGTGGAGGTGACGGGAGGACACAGGAGATGTGGAGCCAGTTGGGGTGGGGCTAGTGGCGGGGGTGGTAGTGCTCCTGAGTCTGTCTTCGTGCAGGTCAGTGGGACTCTGAGAAAGCACCTTTGAATAACTTCTACGTGCCCTGATTCTCTAAGCTCCTTTTGGTATAAGGATCGAAAAAACACGTTTTCCTCCCTAAATTCTGCCTTCTTTTCTCCCTGATATTTTATTTTCCTGCTTTAAAACACCAACTATGCTGCAGATTTTCTCAAACCTATTGGCTCCATGAACAGAGGAGCCTGACGGGTTACATCCCATGGGGTTGCAAAGAGTCAGACATGACAAGTCTCTTGGCATGCATTCAGCTTTGGCCCCACAGAGCTCTGAGGGTGACTTCATGTTGTTAACACTAGTGGGCGCTCGTGAGACAGTGCAGCCTCCTCATTTAATGCTTCCTTCTTGCAAGTCTCAAAGCAACTGAAACGCATTTAGATGGTATTCACACTTCGTGACAGTAAGTGGTCAAGGTATATGTTTAATACAGGAAACCTCAGAGTGACCTGTAGAACAGACCAGGGATTAGCGAGGACGCATCCTGGAGACAGTGGCCAGTGCTGCATATTTGCTAGGGGCTGAGCTGCAGTTCAGGTTCATGGACAGGTGGAGTCGGTGTACCTGGGGTGACCCACTGTGTTTTTCTTTCACTTATCCTGTTAAAGAGCGACGTTTGAAAAGTTTTATCGTAGAGATTTTCATATACTCCAAAGTGTGGAGAAGGGTGTAATGAATTGCCATGGATGGACCCCTGCCCTTGCCTCTGGTGATGCCAGGGTCTGCCTCTCTGTAACCTAAAAGACAGGTGAGCAGTGGCAGCCAGGCCCAAGTGGGGAAAGAAAGTGCGTTCAAGACGTGGAAAGACCTGAGCGGGAAAACGGCGTCACACAGTGGGGCGACTGGAAGAAAGTAAGTTGTGCGTGAAGCACAATAAGAGCTGTTTGAATGTGTTGAGTATGGTTTTCATTAAAATTGTTTTAAAGACAACATTTCTAGTGGTGCTTTTTCTTTTTGTAAGCCACCTGCTGGCATTCACTCTTGCTGAAAGGAACGTGGTTTGGAATATTGGAAAGTGCTCACTACCAGCCAAGAGGCATTCTTTTTTTCCTGTGTCTCTCAGAGCATGTGCCCAGCTGTATCTCCGAGACCTGCCTGCTTCTCTTTCCAAGGAACTGTCTAAATGCGTTTCAGTTGCTTTGAGACTTGCAAGAAGGAAGCATTAAATGAAGAGGCTGCACTGTCTCATTAGTCAGTAGGTAAAAAACTGTTTTGGAGAGTACTTCTCACTTTTGGAGAAGCTTCTCATGAAGGAGGCTGTAATAGTTCTGAATGTTACTCCTTAGAATAGAACTGGGGAGAGGAATTTGTGTTTTGGGGCATGGACTGTGTTTCAGGCGCTGTGCAAACTCTTTCGTGTCTTTACAGAAACCCCATGGGAGTAGGTTTATTCTTCCATTTTACAGATAAGAGAACCGAGGCTCACAGAAGCTAGCCATCTTGCCAGGGCCACACAGTTAATGGCAGGGAAGAATAGAGTGTACTTAAGACTCAAAAATAGAAGGAGATCTCTGCTATAGGAAGATACTTGCAAATTGCCTCTTTTTGAAACACCTAGGCAGTCACAACACTACCTCCCCTGCTTGTTTTTCTTCCCTCCCACAAGCAAAAGCATTTTCAAAGGATCCTTTGAAAGAAAAGGGTAAGTTTTAGGAGGTGTGGATTATAATTTGCTTTGTTGTTTGCACCTGGAGTGCTTTTTCTTTTTAACGTAGAGGGTAAAAGCCTCGTTAGTGGAGATTCCCAAATATTGGTCTGAACAGGACCTAAATGTTTGAATAACTACCCTTTGAACTGAAAAGAGAAATAAAAAGATGGTCCTTTGTCCTTAAAAAAAGAGTGTAGAGGTGTCCTAGCTTGTGTGCCCGCCTGAATGTCTCAGTGACCGGTCCCAGGTTTTAGATGTTCCCTTGGGGTTGGTTCTCCATTCTCACTGCCATCACCCTGGCTTTCCTTTAGCCCAGGCCACCGAGACACCGTGCAACCCTCCAGCATCCTCTGCCCTCCCCTCTCCCTGTTGGGGGCTTTCTCTGGTTCAGAATTTCCTGTCCTCCTCTCTCCGCTGCCCCAGCCTCTCTGCCGCCTTTCCTGCTGCTCCCGCAGTATGAACCAAGCTGGCTATTCATTTTCCCAGTTTGCTCTTCCTTTATCATCCCCTCCTGGCCTCTGCAGGAGACCAGAGCCTCGGGCTCCCACCTTCTCCACAAAGCCTCTGCCCTCCAGAAATCCTAAATAGGGCTGCTTCGCCAGTGCTGCTTGGTGATGTTGAATCGACATTTTACCCTGGTTTGGTCACAGGTGTCTTAAAGAGCATCGTTCAACAGGGGAGAATGACTAGCATGGGATTCCAGCCTCCACATCAGAGGGAGGCAAAGCCCCAGGGCACAGAAAAGCCGATAAGAATGCCTTTCCTCCCTTCCCTGAGGCTGGCGGCCTCTGCCTCTCTGTCTTCCACCTGCACCCCTCCCCAGACACAGTGGGAACGTGAGTTTCTCATCTCACAGCTACATCTTGACCCTTGTGGGCATCCATCAGGTAAAAGGAAGACTTCATGTGTAGATTTCAGCAAGTGGCTGGCAGGGAAGGAGGTGCATGGTTCTAAACATGCAGTTACCTGGTAAGGTGTCCTTTATAGGCTGGAATTTCATATTAAGGATCTGGATTTAATGCTTTCTGTTCCCCCTATTTAATAAAACACCTTATTACAAAACTTTTCCTGTGAAAAGGTACATTATAAAATCCCCTCCCCACTCAAAGAATCAGTTCAGTTCAGTCCAGTCGCCCAGTTGTGTCCGACTCTGTGAGTTGTGCCCATGGACTGCAGTACGCCAGGCTTCCCTGTCCATCACCAACTCCCGGAGTTTACCCAAACTTACGTCCATCGAGTCAGTGATGCCATCCAACCGTCTCATTCTCTGTCGTCCCCTTTTCCTCGCGCCTTCAATCTTTCCCAGCATCAGGGTCTTTTCCAATGAGTCAGTTCTTTGCATCAGGTGGCCAAAGTATTGGAGTTTCAGCTTCAGCATCAGTCCTTCCAATGAACACGGGCTGATCTCATTTAGGATGGACTGGTTGGATCTCCTTGCAGTCTAAGGGGCTCTCAAGAGTCTTCTCCAACACCACAGTTCAAAAGCATCAATTCTTCAGTGCTTAGCTTTCTTTATAGTCAAACTCTCACATCCATACATGACTACTGGAAAAACCATAGCTTTGACTAGATGGACCTTTGTTGGTGAAGTACTGTCTCTGCTTTTTAATATGCTGTCTTGGTTGGTCATAGCTTTTCTTCCAAGGAGCAAGCATCTTTTAATTTCATGGCTGCAGTCACCATCTGCAGTGATTTTGAAGCCCCCCAAAATAAAGTCTGTCACTGTTTCCATTGTTTCCTCATCTATTTGCCACGAAATGATGGGACCAGATGCCATGATCTTATTTTTCTGAATGTTGAGCTTTAAGCCAACTTTTTCACTCTCCTCTTTCACTTTCATCAAGAGGCTCTTTAGTTCTTCACTTTCTGCCATAAGGGTGGTGTCATCTGTATATCTGAGGTTATTGATATTTCTCCCAGCAATCTTGATTTTAGCTTGTGTTTCATCCAGCCTGGCATTTCACATGCTGTACTCTTCATATAAGTTAAATAAGCTGGGTGAAAAGATACAGCCTTGATGTACTCCATTCCCGATTTGGAACCAGTCTGTTGTTCCATGTCCAGTTCTAACTGTTGTTTCTTGACCTGCATACAGATTTCTCAAGAGGCAGGTCAGGTGGTCTGGTATTCCCATCTCTTTAAACTGTAATTTTTCCCAAAGTATCATCTCAGGTCAAAATACTTAGTTTCTTTAAATAATATCTGTGATACCCTTTATTAGATGGACTTTTCTGGATACATTCAGAAATTCTTGTCTGTTTTGAAGGTTTCTGTCATTTTCATTAGAAATTCTTTAGGTAGGTCATGGGTGTGAGAGGGAGGGAGTTTATTTTATTCAGCATTCGCTAGGCCAACTCTTCAGTCTTATAATTCAAAATATACACTTGTAATAGAAAGTTGTTTTTTTTTGAGGCTGTGTTTCATTTCTTTTAGCTCAAGTATCTTTTACAGAACTTCCGTTAAAATTCATTTTCTGATGCCACTTTTCATTTTTCAACAAATTTCAGAATCAAGCCTTCAATGCTTCCACTTTCTTTCCTCTTTTCCCAGTCAGTTTTGTCAACACCTGAGTCTACTCAGGCTGTGGTCTTTGGATGACTGTGTGTGATTATCTCCCTCTATCATTACTTCTTATTGCCTGGGGCCTGTGGAGTTTTATTCTCTAGAAAATGACAATATTTTGCCAACTGAAAATTAGAGTTTACCTCTACTGTACACGATGAGCTTTGAATGGGTGAATTTGAGTCTCAGTCCCTTCCAGATGAAATCTGTAAAGAGGAAGGTTTCTGAATCCTTGGGCATCGATAGCTGAACATGTGCTGCTTATCTGCAGAGAATTAAATCCAGTCTGCTGGCTGGATTGTAGAGTCACGTCTGTCATTCACTTTCTTTGGAGCTGAAAGAGGAGCATGAAGGCTCCTCTTGGCATATCTTAAAGTTCTGGAAAGAACTTTCTTGAATTGCAAGAGTGAATGTGTGCAGTTAGCTGAAACTAAATTCCCATTTGCCAGGCCCCAAAGGGAAATGAATATTTAAAGAAGTTTTTATTTTATAGCTGTTTAGCTCTGCAAAGTGCAGATCCCAACCAACTTTAAAGTGTTCAGTTTTATTTTTTTTGCTTTTGAATTTTATTTCATTTTAAGAGTGTCACATCTAAAGAAAAGACACCGTTGTTCATAAGACATATTTAGTATGGTGAAGTAGAGAACAAGATCAGTTTTTCTTAAACCTGCTTTAAGTCAAGAAAACATTTCACAAAAATAAGTATATATGCTTTAATTTCTATAAACAATGTGTGTGTTAACAATATTTGGCTAAAATTCATTTCACATTAATCAATTTCACAGTTTTAACTTTTGTCTGGAATTAACTGTCCCATCCTTTTTAGCTGTGGAAGAAAGTACTCCACAGATTTTTCTTTGATGAATTTTTAGCAAGTTACAATATCTGAAAAGGTCACAAACAGATAAGTCACTAAAACAGACTCATACACTTGAAATAAAATTTTCATCCTCATTACTTACCTTAAAAAATACAAATTAAAATGTAAAAGAAGGGACTTGTTTTTTTAACTGCTCATAATGCCAAATTAAAAAAAAGATTGGCGTGAAAGCTCATCCATTGCTGGCAGAAATATCAACTGATACTTCTTTTCCAGAAGACAATTTGGTGTAATATGTATCAAGAGCCTTAAAATGGTCTGTACCTTTTAACCCAGTAATTTCACTCTGAGAAACAGAGTCTTTGAAAAAATGGACAAAGATTTATATATCCTGGATTGTTCATCCTGGGAGAGTTACAGAGTGAAAGTCTGGAAACAAATGTTCAGGGTAGTTTAAACAAAATTACATGGTCAGTTTGGGAAGAAGTTGGAGGAGAAGTGGGAAGAAGACTTGGAAATTCACAAATTTCTAGTTTTGGCCACGAAGAGTCTTATTGGACAGTAAGAGCCCATGGACAGTTCGATGTAAGTCTGTATTTCTGTAACTATAACAACAGCCCAGTTGTATTGCTGCCAGGCAGGCTGGCAGCACTACCTGTACAAGGTCAGCTTGTCAGACAGGGCTGCCATCCTAGCTCAGATGACGCGAGCTAGAAATAGCCCAGTCTAGGAGATCAGTGGATGTGCAGAGCTTGAACTGTGGCTGGAGCTGGGGGCACAGGACTCCTCCTAACAAGTCCTCCGCAATCTGAGAATCAGAAAGGGGAGGGAGCCTGGTCAGGGTCGCAGATAGTGACAAAACCAGCGTTGCAATCTCCTGAGCCCAAGTTCATCTGTGTCCATTTTGAATCCCAAAGAGAATAGCTCCTTTTTATGTAACTCTGGCATTTGTGGCATCAGAATGGCATTGGCCCATTTTATAGATAAGGAAACTGAGATCAGCAACATGGAGTGACTATCCAAGATCACATTATAAGTAACTGGTGGCATTGTGGTCAGAGTAGAGAAAAGAAAATTTTTTAAAAAATGAGATGAAAATTCAAGCTTTTAGTTTTCCTCCAATGTTTGGACAAAGTCTTGGAGGTTGCTGACCAATATTCTTTCTTTAGTGGATTTGGAAGAGAGAGGAGTGTGTTATCATCTGAAAAAAAGTCCTCCTATTCTTCACATGTGGCTGGGTCTCCCACAGTATCCTTCCCTTGTCTTTTTCTGCCTCATGTAACTGTTGATAAGGTACCACTGGGGACCTGGGACAGCTGTTTCTTCACTCTAGTGACTTGTGAGAACATTTTGTTTTTTCTCCCTATGGGCGGATACTACCTACCTGTCCACCACTCCTGCTTTGGTGCTTTGTCAGGATCCCACATTTGTCTCACCCGAGGGAACATGTGTGGTGGTGATGATGGATATTTTTTTTTCCGATGCAAAATACAGTCTTAAAACTTTATAAACTTGAGTCAGATCCATTAAAAAAACTTTACAAGCAGCTTTAATAGTTAGCGTTACTCCTTTTGCTGAACCTCACTTTCCTCTTGGCAGAAGACTTTCATGAACTTTTTGCATTTGATATTTGCACTAATTAAGGGAGGGAGACAAGCTGGGGATGAGCATCTCCATCTTTAATTAGATGAGAGAACCAAAATTCCCAGAGGTGCTGTGACTTGTCTAAAGTGACTCAGAGCAGTGAGCGGTGAAGCTGGGACTTGAACTCAAGTCTCCCTCAAAGTCCAGTCCTCTGACTGTGGCATCATTCTGTTTCTGTGTGGAAATACATTATTTATCAGTACAGGCAATTCTCACGGTCCTTGAAATTTATAAACATGAAATAGCTCTCGGCATTGTGTTGGACTGAAAATTTGGAAAATGCAGAGAAGCATAAATGAGAAAATAACGATCACACATATTCTGCTCTCACCATTTTGCATTTTTCCTTAGTAAAATGGGGTCACATTATAATATTTGGAACTTCCTTTTTTCATTTACTGTTTCTTAAATTTTGTCTGTTATGGAAACAATTTTCTATAAAGTCAAATTGATTTTTACTTTCACTTATTTTTTGTTGTTTTCAGTTTTCCATATACATATGCATATGTATGTGTGTGTGGATAGATGTAGATCTATCTATCTACATACATCTAGATACACCATACATACATCATAGAAGTTGATCAGATCAACTTATTTTTTTACTGTTTAAAAAAAATAAATTATTTATTTTTGGCTATGCTGGGTCTTTGTTACTACGAGGGCTTTTCTCTAGTGGTGCTTGAGCTTCTTATTGCCGTGGCTTCTCTTGTTGCAGAGCGCAGGCTCTAGGGCTCGTGGGCTTCAGTAGTGTGGCTCCCAGCTCTAGAGCACAGACTCAGTAGTTGTGGCACGTGGGCTTAGTTGCCCCGAGGCATGTGGGATCTTTCTGGATTAGGGATGGAACCTGTGTCTCCTGCAATGGCAGGTGGATTCTTTTAGCACTGAGCCACCAGGGAGGCCCCTGCTAATGAACCTTTTGATGAACCTCCTTTCAGAGAAAGCTTCGTGAACATGTGAATTAGATTTTAAATTCAATCACTGAATAGGTTTAAGATTTCTCAGAGGTCAAATGATATAGGAAGTTGCTAAGGAAATAAGTCTTTGTTCCCTTGATTTTATTTGAGTCTTTGTACAACCTCTTTTCAACCTTAAAATCACCTTCAAGATTCTGTTTCCTGAATGGTTGTTTTGGTATTTCCCAACCTGTAGGTTTCAAGTAGATTTAACTCAGTCACTTAGCTACCTAGTAAAGTGGTGGTTCTATTTTTTTCAGGCCAAAAATAATTCTGCTAAAAAACTAAATTAAAAAAAAAAGTGAGACAGTGATGGGAAATATGAATTCTAGAAGACATTCCTCTGTTAGAACATGCTGACCTTTTTTTTCTTTAACCAAAAGGGGGTAAATTGTTTCTAAACTACAAACTGGTTTCACCAGTGGATGCCATTTAAGTATGGCTTACATGTATGATCGTGTAAGCCTAATGATTGAGTTTCTGACCTTTCAGAATCTTCTGGAAAGGGTTCCTAGTTCAGGAAGTTTTGAGTTGTCTTGTTTATGCTGTGTATTTGATGTATATTGCATTCATTTGTTTTCATTTGGGACATACATCTTACTTTAGAACTTGATCTGACTTATGTAGCTAATGTTAGCAATTTTTAAAATCTCTTTTGTAGTATTTGTTAATTTCACTTATTTGCTGCTGCTGCTGCTAAGTCGCTTCAGTCGTGTCTGACTCTGTGCGACCCCATAGACGGCAGCCCAACAGGCTCCCTCGTCCCTGGGATTCTCCAGGCAAGAACACTGGAGTGGGTTGCCATTTCCTTCTCCAATGCAGGAAAATGAAAAGTGAAAGTGAAGTCGCTCAGTCGTGTCCGACTCTTTGCGACCCCATGGACTGCAGCCTATCAGGCTCCTCCGTCTATGGGGTTTTCCAGGCAAGAGTACTGGAGTGGGGTGCCATCACCTTCTCCATTCACTTATTTACTCATTTAAAAATGAAAATTGTTGAATTTGAAAAATAGATAAATGTATGTGGATAACTGAATCAGTTTGGTGTCCACCTGAAACCCACAACATGGTTAATCAACTATGTGCTGTGCTGTGCTTAGTTGTTTAGTCTAGTCCAGCTCTTTGCGACCCCATAGACTGTAGCCTGCCAGGCTTCTTTGTCCATGGGATTCTCCAGATAAGAATACTGGAGTGGGTTGCCATGCCCTCCTCCTAACCCAGGGATTGAACCCAAGTCTCCCAAGTTGTAGGTGGATTCTTTACCATCTGAGCCACCAAGGAAGCCCAAGAATACTGCAGTGGGTAGCCCATCCCTTCTCCAGGGGATCTGCCTGACCCAGGAATTGAACCAGGGTCTCCTGCATTGCAGGTGGATTCTTTACCAGTTGAGCTACCAGGGAAGACCCTAATCAACTATACTCCAATATAAAATAAAAAGTTAAAATTTTTAACTTGAAATTTGCCTTTGATCATAAAACTTTGATTTCAGAACATGTAATTATTGGCTTTAGTGTATCGTTTCCTCACAAATCTGTTCAGACTCTCTATTTACATTCTAAAAGTCTTAAATCCAAATTATGTATATAAGAAGGGAGGAAGGGGAGCAGAGTAACCCACCTAATGTTGTCTCTTACCAAGCAATAGTATCTTCCAGAATATTCTTGTTCCTTTTTAGCTTTTTTCCCCACCCAATTTTTATCATCCAACTCATAACGTTTTTCAGTTGTGATGCCATAAGGGAGACTTCCACTTCCAGTGATGGTAGACTAGCTGATTGTACACCAACCCTCCCACTAAAAACAACTAGAAAATATATGGAAAAAGTGTTTGAAGGTAGCAGAGACCTACCAAAGAAGCGAGGTACAAGGGATTCTGAAAAAGACCCCCATCATTTCAACTTGGACTTCTAACAAGCTATTCCTTCAGACGGGGATAAAACAGAAGTAGAGCAGCCTTCACAAGGACTATGGCCCAGATTTACATTGGCTTAATCCTGGATTCGGAGAAGGCGATGGCACCCCACTCCAGTACTCTTGCCTGGAAAATTCCATGGATGGAGGAGCCTGGTAGGCTGCAGTCCATGGGGTCTCTAAGAGTTGGACATGACTGAGCGACTTCACTTTCACTTTTCACTTTCATGCATTGGAGAAGGAAATGGCAACCCACTCCAGTGTTCTTGCCTGGAGAATCCCAGGGACGGGGGAGCCCGGTGGGCTGCCGTCTCTGGGGTCGCACAGAGTCAGACACGACTGAAGTGACTTAGCAGCAACAATCCTTGATTGTAAAGTGATCTACCCGTCTCCAAACTGCCTGCAAGAGGCAAAACACATTTTTTGGGGAAGATAACATCATCTAGAGCTTCAAATTTACTGTATAGTTTTGCATACATGATAACTAATCTATATGACTAAAAGCCAAAAAAAAAAAAAAAAAAAAAGACAGACCTATAGTACATCCGGAGAAGACAATGGCACCCCACTCCAGTACTCTTGCCTGGAAAATCCCATGGATGGAAGAGCCTGGTGGGCTGCAGTCCATGGGGTTGCTAAGAGTCAGGCACGACTGAGCGACTTCACTTTCACTTTTCATTTTCATGCATTGGAGAAGGAAATGGCAACCCACTCCAGTGTTCTTGCCTGGAGAATCCCAGGGATGGGGAAGCCTGGTGGGCTGCCGTCCCTGGGGTCACACAGAGTCGGACACGACTGAAGCGACTTAGCAGCAGCAGCAGCAGCATAGTACATCCAGACATTGGGGTTTCTTAGACACAGATTTAAAATAACGGCGATTAATATTGTCAAGAAATAGGATGACAATTTGGAGACTTCTTTCAGAGAACTGGGCTTCCTTTGTGGCTCAGACAGTAAAGGATCCAGGTTCAATCCCAGGGTTGGGCAGATTCCCTGGAGAAAGGAATGGCTAACCACTCCAGTATTCTTGCCTGGAGAATTCCATTGACAGAAGAGCCTGGTGGGCTACAGTCCATGGGGTCGCAAAGAGTTGGACATGACTGAGTGATTAACAATTTTAGAGAACTATATATAGTTCTAAATATATATATATAAACTATATATATATAGTTCTAACTAAATATATATATAGTTCTAATATATATATATATACACACACACACACACACACACACATATATATAACTGAATGGAAATTCTAGAACTGAGCACTATAGTAATGGAAGATAAGAATTCAGTAGTGAATTTCATACCAGGTAGGACATAACTGAAGAGACAAATAGTAGATTGGTAAGAAAGTCAGAAAGAAATAGATTGAAACTCACAGAGGAAAAAGATAGAAAGCACAGGAAAGAGTGTAAGAGATATATGGAATATGGTGGAAAATCTAAATATGTGTAATTGGGGTCCACAAAGCAAGGAGGACAGAGAGAGAGCATTATTTGAAGAGATAATGAGGATTTTCCAAAACTGGTGAATGGTTTCAAGAAACACTGTAAACCCTTGTCTGGACACAAAGAAAGCCACACGCTAAGGCACATTGTGATAAAATGCTAGGTGGCTTGAAATCACTCCTTCAGTTGCTATTGGCAAGAATGTCTTCAGCTCAGTGGGCAGCACCGTGGCTATGAATTCCCACAACTGCTTCCAGAGCTTTGCCTTTAAATTCTTACCACACCCGTCTCTCTTTCGGGGTGCAGTTTCTAAGGACCAGCTTTCGGTCTTTGGTCTTCGTAAGAGCTCTGCGCACCCAGCGGTGGAGTTCTCCTCTCGCTGCGCTTTTGTCTGTGGCCCCAGGGGAGCACACTCAGTGCCTCGTGTGTCCTCGCTGGCCTCCTGCTGAGGGGCTGGAAACACATTGCCAATTTTTTTTTCCTTTGGCTGTGCCTCTCAGCTTGTGGGATCTTAGTTCTCTGACCAGGGATTGAAACCGGTCAGCAGTGAAAGCGTGGAGTCCTAACCACTGGACCACCAGGGAATTACCAGGTTTCCTATCTTTGTTCCACCACTTACTCATCATGTGATTTCACTTCTTGAAGCTTTCAGTCCTAAAATGTACAATAAAGATGATAATGGTTATTTACACTTTTTAGGGGTATTATGAGAATTAGATGAGTTCATGGATGTAAAATTTTTGTCATACAGGAATTAATGGAATTAGTGAATGAGTTTATTTTTAAATCTCCTCAACCCATGTCTTCAGTCTGATTGGCAGCCACATATTCCTGCCTTAATAATAGCTGAGGCTTCTTCAGATTTTTGTGCCTGGCTCATCCCAGTGGGAAGTAACATGAAAGGAGAGGAGGTGGTATACATTTTGCATCAGAGGAGAGAGCTTAAAAATTAATCTCCTTAAGTATGTACAAGAGTTGGTGAACTTCACCTTTCAAAAGAAGTGAACATTCACAAGGAGTTAGAAAAGTTTCTTAAGAACCAGAGAAATCAGATCCTGAAAAGATCAAATAAGCCACCTAGATTGTTAAACATTGCCACTCTTACTACCCTGACCCAATTTAAATTTGGTTCCTGTTTCTGCCTTAAAACAAAAAAAAAAGATGCATAAAATATATACCATTTTCTCTATCATAAAATTCTTTAATAACAATTCCATTAATTTGGACCCTGTATCCCTGATTCAGCTGCCTTCTGACTACTGTTAACTCCTTGACTGATGCATTTTAATATATGCATGTGAGTCAAGAAACACCAGGAGTAACAGGCAAATTTGGCCTTGGAGTACGGAATGAAGCAGGGTGCAGGCCAATAGACTTCTGCCGAGAGAACGCACTGGTCATAGTAAACACCCTCTTCCAACAACACAAGACAAGACTCTACACATGGACATCACCAGATGGTCGACACCAAAATCAGATTAATTATATTCTTTGCAGCCAAAGATGGAGAAGCTCTATACAGTCAGCAAAAACAAGACCAGGAGCTGACTGTGGCTCACATCATGAACTCCTTATTGCCAAATTCAGACTGAAATTGAAGAAAGTGGAGGAAACCACTAGACCATTCAGGTATGAACTAAATGAAATCCCTTATGACTCTACAGTGGAAGTGAGAAATAGATTTAAGGAACTAGATCTGATAGACAGAGTGCCTGATGAACTATGGATGGAGGTTTGTGACATTGTACATGAGACAGGAATCAAGACTATCCTCAAGAAAAAGAAATGCAAAAAAGCAAAATGGCTGTCTGAGGAAGTGTTACAAATAGCTGTGAAAAGAAAGGAAGCGAAAAGCAAAGGAGAAAAGGAAAGATATACCCATTTGAATGCAGAGCTACAAAGAAGAGCAAGGAGCAATAAGAAAGCCTTCCTCAGTGATCAATGCAAAGAAAAAGAGGAACACAATAGAATGGGAAAGACTAGAGATCTCTTCAAGAAAATTAGAGATACCAAGGGAACATTTCATGCAAAGACGGGCTCCATGAAGGACAGAAATGGTAGGGACCTAACAGAAGCAGAAGATAGTAAGAAGAGGTGGCAAGAATACACAGAAGAACTGTACAAAAAAGATCTTCATGACCCAGATAATCACGACGGTATGATCACTCACCTAGAGCCAGACATCGTAGAATGTGAAGTCAAGTGGGCCTTAGGAAGCATCACTATGAACAAAGCTAGTGGAGGTGGTAGAATTCCAGTTGAGCTATTTCAAATCCTGAAAGATGATGCTGTGAAAGTGCTGCACTCAATATGCTGGCAAATTTGGAAATCTCAGCAGTGGCCACAGGACTGGAAAAGGTCAGTTTTCATTCCAGTCCAAAGAAAGACAATGCCAAAGAATGCTCAAACTACAATTACACTCATCTCACACACTAGTAAAGTGATGCTTAAAATTCTCCAAGCCAGGCTTCAGCAATACGTGAACCATGAACTTCCAGATGTTCAAGCTGGTTTTAGAAAAGGCAGAGGAACCAGGGATCAAATTGCTAACATCCACTGGATCATCGAAAAAGCAAGAGAGTTCCAGAAAAACATCTATTTCTGCTTTATTGACTATGCCAAAGCCTTTGACTGTGTGGATCACAATAAACTGTGGAAAATTCTGAAAGAGATGGGAATACCAGACCACCTGACCTGCCTTTTGAGAAACCTGTATGCAGGTTAGGAAGCAACAGTTAGAACTGGACATGGAACAACAGACTGGTTCCAAAAAGGAAAAGGAGTACGTAAGGCTATATATTGTCACCCTGATTATTTAACTTATACGCAGAGTACATCATGAGAAACGCTGGGCTGGATGAAGCACAAGCTGGAATCAAGATTGCCGGGAGAAATATCAGTAACCTCAGATATGCAAATGACATCACCCTTATGGCAGAAAGTGAAGAAGAACTAAAGAGCCTCTTGATGAAAGTGAAAAAGTTGGCTTAAAGATCAACATTCAGAGAACTAAGATCATGGCATCCGGTCCCATCACATCATGGCAAAAAGATGGAGAAACAGTGGAAACAGTGGCTGACTTTATTTTTCTGGGCTCCAAAATCACTGCAGATGGTGATTGCAGCCATGAAATGAAAAGACACTTACTCCTTGGAAGGAAAGTTATGACCAACCTAGACAGCATATCAAAAAGCAGAGACATTACTTTGTCAACAAAGGTCCATCTAGTCAAGGCTATGGTTTTTCCAGTGGTCATGTATGGATGTGAGAGTTGGAGTATAAAGAAAGCTGAGTGCCGAAGAATTGAAGCTTTTGAACTGTGGTGTTGGAGAAAACTCTTGAGAGTCCCTTGGACTGCAAGGAGATCCAACCAGTCCATCCTAAAGGAGATTAGTCCGGTGTTCATTGGAAGGACTGATGTTGAAGCTGAAACTCCAATACTTTGGCCGCCTGATGCAAAGAGCTGACTCATTTGAAAATACCCTGATTCTGGGAAAGATTGAAGGCAGGAGGAGAAGGGAATGACAGAAGATAAGAAGGTTGGATGGCATCACCGACTCAATGGACATGGGTTTGGGTGGACTTTGGGAGTTGGTGATGGACAGGGAGGCCTGGCGTGCTGCGGTTCATGGGGTCACAAAGAGTCAGACACGACTGAGTGACTGAACTGAACTGATGAACTCATACACATTTTCTGTAATTATTATACTGCAAAATATTTTATTCTCATTGTGTTCTTTTTCTTTAGGTAAATATATAGTTATACAAAAAAATTGTTGCATAAAATTGGAAATTAAAATCTCACTCAAAGAGTATTTCTAACCATTATTAGCATCAACTTATCTGATATTTGGCTCTCCATTCAGAGAATTAAGAGAAATCTCCATCCACAGAGCATTTATTTTATCAGGCACCAGGAGAAGCCATCACTGTGCTGGATCTCATTTGGTCTTCACAGCAACCTGGAGAAGTCTTTACTTTAGGCCCAGGGCATCATTTTTTTTTTTTTTTTTCCACTAGGCAGACATTTCATTTTAATACAATATAAAATTACTATTATTTTTGGCTTCACTGCAAAAGATCATGCCCTGTGGGATCTTAGTTCACCAACCAGGGATTGAACCCATATCCCCTACAGAGGAAACATGGAGTCATCACCACTGACCCCCAAGGAAGTCCCATGAATATAAAATTGTACAGAAGTAATATGAGATATCTTAGTCTGTTGGACTGCTATAGAAACTACCACGGACTGTGTGTATTACAAACAACAGAAATTTATTTCTCACAGTTTTAGAAGCTGAGAAATCCAAGATGAAGGTGTCAGTAGATTCAGTATCTTGTGAGAGCCCACTTTCCTGATTTGTAGACGGCTGTCTTCTCACTGTGTCCTCACATGTCAGAAGGGGTGAAGGAGCTCCCTGTGGTCTTTTTCATAAGGGTACTAATCCCTTTTGTGAGGACTCCACCCTTGTGACCTAATTACCTTCTAAAGGCTCCACCTCCTAATATCATCACATTCAGTTCAGTTCAGTTTAGTCACTCAGTCGTGTCCGACTCTTTGCGACCCCATGAACCACAGCATGCCAGGCCTCCCTGTCCATCACCAACTCTCAGAGCCTACCCAAACTCTTGTCCATTGAGTCAGTGATGCTATCCAACCATCTCATCCTCTGTCATCCCCTTCTCCTTCTGCCCTCAATCTTTCCCAGCATCAGGGTCTTTTCAAATGAATCAGCTCTTCGCATCAGGTGGCCAAAGTATTGGAGTTTCAGCTTTAGCATCAGTCCTTCCAATGAACACCCAGGACTGATCTCCTTTAGGATGGACTGGTTGGATCTCTTTGCAGTCCAAGGGACTTTCAAGAGTTTTCTCCAACACCACAGTTCAAAAGCGTCAATTCTTCGGCACTCAGCTTTCTTTACAGTCCAACTCTCACATCCATACGTGACCACTGGAAAAACCATAGACTTGACTATATGGACCTTCGTTTGCAAAGTTGGAGGTTATGATTTCAACATTTGGACTTGGGGGAAACATACATGTTCAGTCTGTTGCACCAGGTAAAAAGTGAATTTTTCACTCTATCCCCTTGTCCTAGTCCCTCTCTTATTTGTATTTCTTTATAGTGTTTCCTCAGTATTTTGTAGTTTTTGTTGCTGTGGATGTGATGATTTTTTAAAAACAATTTCAAGTTGGATATTGTTAGTACATGGGCAAGTATTGATTATTATTCATAATCTTATGTTATTTGCCTAACTCTTCACTCTTATGAGTACTAATAATTTTCAGTTGTTTTTCTTTTGTATTTACTGAACATCAGTTTTATCATCTGTGAAATGAAGAAAGTGTGGCAGAGCTTTAATAAGGACCGAATGAGATAAAGAAGCTGAGCTTAGTGCCCAGCTCAGTGGGGGCTTGATTAATATTAATTTGCAGTCTCACTTCCACCATCCTCACGATAAGATCTTTTCTTCATAACTCCCTTCACTGATTGTGGGAAAAGGATCATGGAGAAATGATTTGATCAGAAAAGGCACTACTTACAGTTGCTGATACTGAAAGACTGACATCAATCAAGAGGCTACTAATCTTTTTTTTTTTACTCTTTACATGCTTAAAAAATTTTGGCAAAATTCACCTAACATAAAATGTACCATCTTAACCATTTTAAGTGTAGTACTGTCTCATGAAATATTTTCACATTGTTGTGCAACCATCGGCTTCATCCATCTCCAGAACTCTTTTCATCATGCAAAACTGAAACTCCGTACCCATCAGCAGTAACTTGCCACTCCCTTCCAAATGCTGGCAGGCACTGTTCTGCTTTCTGTGTCTATGAATTTGATGACTCTAGGTACCTCATGTAAGCAGAAACATACATTATTTGTCCTTTTGTGTCTGGCTTATTTCATTGAACACAATGTCCAGGCTTCCCTGGTGGCTCAGATGGTAAAGAATCTGCCTGCAATGCAGGAGACCTAGTTTCAATCCCTGGGTGGGGAAGTTCCCCTGGAGAAAGGAATGGCTACCCACTCCAGTATTCTTGCCTGGAGGATTCCATGGACGAGGAGCCTGAAAGGCCGCAGTCCCTGGGGTCATGAAGAATTGAACATCACTGAACAACTAACACTTTAATGTCCTCAAGGTTCATCCATATTGTAGCATTTGTCAGACTATCCTACCTTTTTTAAGCTGAAAAACATCCCAGTGTATTAATATGTACGTACTACGTTTTGTTTATCCATTCATCTGTCAGTAAACACTGGGGTTGTCTCGCACCTTGGTTATTGTGAATACTTCTGCTTTGATTGTAGGTGAACAAATAGCACTTGGAGTCCTTGCTTTCAATTCTTTGATGTGTATGTGCCAGTGGGTTTTTGAAAGCTAGAGCACATTAAGGATGAAATTCGTGTGTGCCTTCTTTGGTTTCTGTAGCCCTTGGAAGAACGGCCTGAGCAGCAAACCCTGGGCATCTTAGTGCTGAGGCAGAAGGGGGGGGTCTTCAGTTGACTGCCACTGTGTGTTGAGCTGTCAAAGCCCCCACCAGCTTGCTGTCTCAGCACTCGTGACTGCAGAAAGCGCTGGACAAATGCAAGATTTGCTGCTGCTGTTGCTACTCACAAATGTACATTTTTCTATTTTATTGTGTAATTCCAACCACTAAAATGACCCTGTACAATGTAGAAGCTGCAATCAAGCATTCACATGTGGCTTCCAGGAAAATAAAAATGCAGCAGGAAGCAGCAGCAGCAAGAGAAAGAAATTACTGGGAAAGACTCACAATATGAAATGCCGTGGCTGTTTTGTTCCCTTCCTCTCACCTTCATTTAAATGCCCTGTATTATTAAATGCAGCATTGTTTGTAATGGCAGAGACTATAAACAACCTCGATGTCTATCAGTGGGAAATGCTTAGATAAATCACGCTTCTCCACGCTGTGTGAGATTGTAGTGCTGTAAAAAAGGCGCTCGACCTTTTTGTAGAGAAAGATCTCCCAGATAGTTAAGTGAAATAACATAGGTGAAATGCTGGTTAGATTGTAGAGTATGCTGTACTTTGCAGAAAAAATGAGCATTAAGACTGTGTGTTGTGTATTTATATGTATAATACATTCTTACTCTTGTTTGTGTGTGTGTGTGTGTGTATATACTCTTGCTTATATAATGAAACTCTGGAATGATGACAAACCATTATCAGTGGTTATATTTGGGGATGGGAAGATTTTCACAGTATCACTTTTTAGATATATTTTTTATTCTGAAACCTCGTGAATAGGTCATTTTTTGAAAATCAAGAGAGAGAGAGTTTGTATTTTCCCACCAGCCTGACCATGCTGCTACTGCTGCTAAGTCACTTTGGTCATGTCCGACTCTGTGCGACTGCATAGACGGCAGCCCACCAGGCTCCCTGTCCCTGGGATTCTCCAGGCAAGAACACCGGAGTGGGTTGCCATTTCCTTCTCCAGTGCATGAAAGTGAAAAGTGAAAGTGAAATCGCTCAGTCGTTTCCTACTCTAAGCGACCCCATGGACTGCAGCCTACCAGGCTCTTCTGTCCATGGGATTTTCCAGGTAAGGGTACTGGAGTGGGGTGCCATTGCCTTCTCCAGCCTGACCATGGGAGAGGCTAAATATCTAAATTAAGTTGATTTACAGGCAACAAACAGTTGCATAATATCTTGCAAAAGAAAACACATCTCTGTTATGGGCTATTGAGAATTTATTTTCTGGTCAAGGAAACCAACAACTTCTGAATCTGACCCTAGAGATGTTGAGAGGAGTTAGGGAGGGATTGGTGCTCAAAACCTCCCTTTACAGCTGACCCTAAACTCTTGGGAGAAAGGGGAGAGATGGGTTCAAGGTAGGAAGCCAAAGCCATGGTGGACTGGTTATACTTGGGCTTTCTCGCTCTCTTACATCACCCTGGTGAGCCAGGGCAATTAGCAAACCTTTGATTTATATGGCTGGATCCGAACTCAGGTTGTTTGAAACTCTGAAATCTAAATTAGCAGGCAGATGAACATGCTGATTGACTGAGTGCCCACTGCCATGTGTCCAGAGTGCCTGTCACTGCTCTCCTTGCAGGGTGACCAGGCAGGAATTGCTTGAGTTTGGAAAGCCCCAGTTGGGACTTCCTGTCTCTGTATCTCCAACTCACCTGGAGAAGCACAAGGTAGGGCTTATTCTCCCTACCAGAGAGCCATCACTAGCCAAGGAATAGTTAGTCTTAAGGGAATAATGGTGAACGCAGAAGAACAATTAAGAGACTTTTGAGGAGAAGCCACCTAAATGTCCATTGACAGAGGAATGGATAAAGAAGCTGTGGTACATATATACAATGGAATATTACTCAGCCATTAAAAAGAATGAAATAATGCCATTTGCAGCAACATGGATGGATCTAGAGATTGTCATACTGAGTGAAGAAAGACAGAGAAAGAGAAATATCCTATGATATCCTTTATATGTGGAATCTAAAAAGAAATGATACAAATGAATTTAAATGATACTAATGAACTTATTTACAAAACAGGAACAGGCTCACAGACGTAGAGAATGAACTTATGGTTCAGGGCGGGGAAGAATGGGGGTAAGGGATAGTTAGGGAGTTTGGGATAGACATGTACGCATTGCTATATCTAAAGTGATAACCAACAAGGACCTACTGTATAGAACATGGAACTCTGCTCAGTGTCATGTGGCAGCCTGGAAGGGAGGGGAGTTTGGGGGAAAATGGATACATGTATATGTATGGCTGGTTGCTTTGCTGTGCGCCTGAAACAGCATTGTTACTTGGCTATACCCAACATAAAATAAATGGTTTAAGTAATTTTAAAAACGAGACCTCTGAGAAGCAAGAGTACTGTGAAAGAGGGATGACTGCCGAAGTCAGAGATTCTGGGATGAGAGAATCCCGAGATCTAGTGACATATTATCTACCAAATTACACTTGAAACAGAAGGACACAGAAACACTGAAAAGAAAGAGATGAAAAGAGATACACGAGGCAACTAAAGCTCAAGGAGCAGTTTTAGTATCAAAACAATTTTATGGAAAAACATCAAAGATAAAGAGTTGCATGCTGAAGAAAGGCACAATAAACCAAGAAGATCTAATGATTATAGACATATACCCCTCATCCCATACCCTTGAAATATATAAAGCAAAATACAGTAGAATTAAGATGCTGCTGCTGCTGCTGCTAAGTCACTTCAGTCGTGTCCGACTCTGTGTGACCCCATAGACGGCAGCCCACCAGGCTTCCCCATCCCTGGGATTCTCCAGGCAAGAACACTGGAGTGGGTTGCCATTTCCTTCTCCAATGCACAAAAGTGAAAAGTGAAAGTGAAGTCGCTCAGTCATGCCTGACTCTAAGCGACCCCATGGACTGCAGCCCACCAGGCTCCTCCATCCATGGGATTTTCCAGGCAAGAGTACTGGAGTGGGGTGCCATTGCCTTCTCTGAGAATTAAGATGAGAGGTATATAAATCAAGAGTTATAGTTGGAGATTTTAACATATGCTCAAAAGCTGATAAGCAGAAAAAATTACCAAGGATGTAGAAGAGTTTAATAACATGATTAGTTAATCCAGATTAACGGAGATGAATTTAAGCAACACAGAATATACGATCTTTTGAGCACACGCAAAATAAGCACACAGTGATTTATGTACCATAGCACAAATTTGAAAGAAATTGGGTACAAAATCAATATTAATAGCATCTTCTTACTCTAGAAATAACTCATTATAAAATGAAAACAAAAACAATTAGAAGCTCCACAGACCTTTACATTTTCTAGGAGTTAACATAATAAAAAGCCTCAAGATCTTTATGAAGAAAAGTTTGAAACTCTATTAGACAATATAAAATAAAATGTAAATGAAAGAAGAGCTGTGGACAGGATAACATTATAAAACTATTGATTTCACTTAATTTTTAAATTCAATGCGATTCCAAATAAAATTCCAAGAGTATTTTGAGAGGACTTAATAATAAACTGATTCCGAAAATTACATAGATGAATAAAACTTCAAGAATATCTGAGATATCTTGGGGACAAAAAGGAGCAAAGAAAGATGACTAACACTACCAGATATTAATATATATTACAGAACCAGACATAAAACCAGGCCCGATTGAACAGAAAAGCATCTAGAAATAGATCCCGTATAAATGGGGTTTTGGTATTTTATAGAGCTAGGGGAGAAGGGGACGACAGAGGATGAGATGGCTGGATGGCATCACTGACTCGATGGACGTGAGTCTGAGTGAACTCCCTGAGTTGGTGATGGACAGGGAGGCCTGGCGCGCTGCAATTCATGGGGTCGGAAAGGGTCGGACACAACTGAGCGACTGATCTGATCTGAGAGCTAGGGAAAAGATGGATTATTTGGCAATTAATCTTGGCTTGTTATCTGGAGATTAAGTTGGATCCTCATCTCTACTATATACAGAAATAAACTCCTGGTGGATTAAAGACCTGACTTTAAAGATAAAAGTGCTATGTTATAGAAAACAATGTAGCTAATTCTTTATGATCTTGAGTGGTGGAGGATTCCTTAATAGGATGTTCAAAGTGTATACACTAAAGAAAACAATAGACTCGAAGGTATTTAAAACAGACTTCTTTGGCTGCTGTTAATAGGCAGATATCATCAAAGTAAATAGATGACAGCTGGTAATATGCAGGTGCAACATCTATGACTGGAAAGCAATTAACTTCTAGAGTGTAGGGAAAACATCTAAAACTCAGTATAGAAAAAGGAAAATAAATTAGGAAAAAGAATTAAAAGGGAAATTACATGAATGGACAAGTCATGGAAGAGGAAGCCTGAATGAATGACACATATCCAAAGAGATGCTCAAACATCAGTCAGAAAAACACAAACTGAAATAGTAATGAGACCCTATGTCCATTTGATAGAAAAAAAAAAGTTTTTAAGTTTATGTTACTCCCCTGTGTTAAAACTTTCACACACACCCATGTTACCTGCCCAATGGACCACACACTCACCTCTCCACTTTCCTCCTTTGCTTCATCTCATCAGATTTGCCTTTTAGTATAACTCTAGTAACTATGGAGATTGGAGAGAGAAGATACTAGAAAAAGAATGACTACTTAGAAACCCACTGAAATAGAACAGGAAAGAGATGCCTAGACTGGGATGCCAAAGAGAGGGTCAAAGTGAAGAAACACTGAGAGAGAAGGAAGGATGTGCAGACCTTTGTTGAGGGGCAAGGAGTGGTTGTGAATGGCTTCTAAGGTTTGTTTCCCAACTTGTTGCATGGTGGTGCCATTCGTCAAGACGGAAAGGAGAAAGTCTAGGGCTATTTTCACTATGTTGAGGCTGAGATAGCCATGGTACCTTCAGGAGGAGCTGTAGAGTTGTGGTTGGCTATGAAGGCTTGGCATCTAGAAGGGTGACCTGGGCAGCGGTGTCGGTTTATGGGTGTCATCACTCCATAGGAAGCAGTTAACATCATTTCATTCAGTGAGACTGAGCCATAAAGCACAATAGCTTCCCTTTGTTGCTAAAGATGCTTTCTAACTACTGGCATTTTTTTTTTTTTTTTTTTTTTGCAGGGCTAGGATGACCCCTCACCCCCAATTTGACCACCTCATTTTATTTTTTGTCTCATGATAAAGCTCACCTCTTGTTTTAGAGTCACACTTCATTGTTTGAAAAACTACTGATTGACGTCAGTGGTGAAGATAATTAAACTGCTTTACCTGGAGTTCAGATTCATGACTTTGGCCTCTTTTGTTCTGTTGCTTTAACCAGCCAGAGAATTAATATCTGAATCTGCTATCTGGCATGAAAATAAATGAACTTGAAAGTGAAACAGTCTTCTTTTTATACTTGTTTATTAGATGACATTTTGAATGAGTTGTAGGTTAAAGTGATAATTGCTATTACTAGAACTTCCAGGTTATTAATATTTGAGGATTTATGATCTAGAGTTACTTTCTAGTACTAGTAAGTATACAAATTCAAGTTACAAAGGCTCTAGAAAAGTACCGTGAGCTAATTAGAGGCACTTGATATATAAGCAATTGTGACTGAAGGAGATATGATTTTTCCCTCGGGCTGTTATCTGTGGATAGTCTTTCAGTGTAGACAGTGAGCTAAGAACATGGGAACATGGGATTTGGGACTTCCCTGGTGGTCCAGTGGTTAAGACTCCACGTTTCCACTGCAAGGGGTATGGGTTCAATCCTTGGAAGGGGAACTAAGATTCCCACATGCTGCTTGGCTAATAATAATGCAGTACCATTTATTAAAAATAGAACATGGAATTTGGAGGCAGACTTGAGACCTAGCTCTTCCACTTACTAAATGTGTGTCTTCTTAGGCTGTGGTTTGAAGATGGCTAGGGCAGTTCCAAACATCCAGAAGCATCAGAAGGGAGTCTTTCTTCCTGCATCTATGTAAGTTATTGAGAGACCTTGCCCGGAGAGCTAAGGCATACGTCCCTTCACGTCTCAGTGGCTGGCATTGCACCGCATGGCCTGTCCTGAGCCAGTCATTGGCAAGGAGGGCATGGAACTATTACGTTTGGCTAGACCATGTCTCTCATATTCCAGAAAGTCATGATCATGTGTCTGGGTGTGCATCTATCTGCATCCACTGTCAGTTGTCTTTTCAACCTGCTGACTCATCCTTTAAATTCTGAAGAATGTTCTTGAAACATAAATAAGTTAATTTTCTTCCCTGTGGTTTTTCTGTTCTCTCCTCTGGGAGTGCCCCTCTTATGTGAGTGGTCTGGTCTACTATTATTCTACCTCCTGGACTGGTCTCCTATTCTTCTTTCTCTAATATTTTTCATCCCTTTGGAGTTTTGTTTTCTGAGTTTTTCATTTTGGCTGCTAAAAAATTTAACTCCCAAGAGCCCCCCCTTTTTTCTTCTTTTTCTACTTTTTTCTTCTTTGTGCTCAGGGAAAGTGAAAGTCACTCAGGCATGTCCGAGTCTTTGCGACCCCATGGACTATACAGTCCATGGAATTCTCCAGGCCAGAATACTAGAGTGGGTAGCCTTTTCCTTCTTCAGGGGACCTTCCCAACCCAGGGATTGAACCCAGGTCTCCCGCATTGTAGGTAGATTCTTTACCAGCTGAGCCACCAGGGAAGCCCCATTTTTATAGCATCCTGTTCTAATTTCATGGAGATAAACTATTCTCTTATTGCCCTGAGAATATTAAATGTGGCTTTGAAGCTTTTGTTCTTAGAGTGTCTACTTCTTCTAAATTGCTTTTTACTATTTTTCTTTCATGTTAAGGATTTTACTCAAATATCTGATAATTATTTTTAAGCTTGAGATACCAAGAACCCCTGTGGGACTGGGCTTATTGATAGAGCGCCTCACCATGGGTGGAAGGACCATTTCACTGGGGATTCCTCCCTCTCTCCTAACTGTCTTTATGTCTTTTCATTTGAATTGGCCAGAGAAGAATTTTGAATTCTCCTTCTTGGGGTTAGAAGCCTGGTTTCCCCTGGGTTCTGAGTCAGGGAGGAGAGCTGAGTGTTTCAACATTAATATGTAGATCAGTCTTATTTTCAGTATCTTACTCTGTCCCTCAACTAGGGCTGGTGCCCCCATCTTTTTATACCCATTCAAATGAATAAACCTCCCATTTTCTGCCAAGGTGGGGCAGGGGCAGCTGCTGAAAAGCATCACGCTGGGGAGAGCATCCAAGAGATCTCAGAAAAACTGAGAAGATGGTGTAGTGTTCCCTTATACCCAGCACTCAGTTCCCATTATTATTAGCATCTTACACTGGTGTGATTCATTTGTTACAATTAATAAACTGATACTATTGCATTATTAATCTTTTAAATTTTGGGCCATATCCTGCAGCATGTGGGATCTTAGTTCCCTGATCAGGGGTCAAACCCATGCCCCCTGCATTTGGGAGTACGGAGTCTTAACCCCTGGACCACCAGGGAAGTCCCATAAGCATTTCTAAAAAATAATTTTGCTTATTTATTTTCCCTTCTGGCTGGATGGGGTCTTTGTTGCTGCATGGGCTTTTCTCTGGTTGCAGAGAGCGAGGCGGCTCCCTAGCTGCAGTGCATCGGCTTCTCCCTGCAGTGGCTTCTCTGGTTGCAGAGCACAGGCTGTAGGGCAGTCGGGCTTCAGTGGTTGCGGTGGGTGGGCTCAGTAGTTGTGGCTCCAGGGATCTAGAGCACAGGCTCAGTAGTTGTGGTACGTGGGCTCTGTTGCTCTGCAGCCTGGCATGTAGGATCCTCCTGATCAGGGATTGAACTCATATCTCCTGCCTTATTAGGCGGATTCTTTACCACTGAGCCACCAGGGAAGCCCCATAAGCATTTAAATAAATGAATGAGTCTCCGTAGTCCTCAGAGAACTTAGGATTGTGCCTTCTTATAGTAAGTCCTAAACAATAATAACTGTTTGCCACACACACTACCAAATGCTTTATTACCACAGCAGAATAAATAAGCATGCAATTAAGTCACAGAAGACGAGAACCGCAAAATTCAAAGACACAGTACTCTGCTTCCTCCAGATGAGTAGCTTTTATTTAATGCTTATGAGTTATTCCTTTCAGTCAAGCCTAATGCAGTTGGAAGGAAGATGCTAGAAGGGGTACAGCAGCTGCCCTCCTAGAAACAGCACACTGAATAAGTAGGGTGTGTCTAGGTGCCAAGGAGAGGAAGGAGAAATGAACTCAGGTTCTCAGGAGCAATGTATGCGGAGAAAAACATCACATGTTAACAACACTAGGGAAGAAAATACAGATTCCTAGGGCTCACCTCTACCTCTTTGAAACCTAAAGCCTGAGCACAGAAAAATTTATTCTAATTAAATACAGCTTCATTTTAATCCACTTCACAATTTTCATCCATCTCTTTTACATTTGAATTTTAAGATTTCACTCTTTAATATTACTATTCATATTGCTACTCACATTTTGGTTAAAATGCTAAGTGCAAATCATTTGTTGGACTTTTTCACAGTGGGGAGAGGTGGAGGGTTGATGGCACCATCTGGGAAGTTCTATCTTAATGGAATTTGGGAAATGAGATGACCCAGGTTGGTGATGTCTGTGGCTGAAAATGATAGTGCCTTCCAGTGGCAGCCCAACTGACATTATTATTAAAGAAATATTAATATTAGAAATATTAATAATTAGAAATAATAATAAATTGGAGTTGAACTTTTGGTTCCTCTCCCAGGTTAAACTCCTCGAATGTTTATTATAGAAGACACAGAAAGAATTTGGTTTTAGACCTGTATATTTATCTAAGTGCAGTGAGTGACCATTTTTTTGTCTTTTTGTTGTTGTTGTTGTTGTATATTTTCTATAGGGAAAAAGCAAAAATGTGCTTCAGAAAAAAACACAGAAAAAGTCATTAAAGTAAAAACTCAAGATTTTGCTAGTGGCAGCATAGCCCAATAAATCAGGTCTATTTGTTCACTTTCTTTATAATTGATTTTCCATATTTTTCAGCAAGTCATGGAAAATTCAGCTTTAAATATGTCTGTTTTTATCTATGACCTACTGTGGGAAGAAATTACTTGTGTCCATATTTTAAATTATTTGCCCTCATGAAATTTTCATGGTCTTCCCTCCAGATTGCTCTTCCATAAAAGGGCTCATTCATTTATTCACCCATTGCTTGTAAACGCCTTCTGTTGGACTCCCAGGGGTTAGCTCAGTGTCTGACATATGGTAGCATTTTACACATATTTGATGGATGAAAAAATGTTGTCTGCATGCAGACAACATCGTTTTGAGTGTATTTCCTAAGACATGGTCCCTTGCGATGTTCATTTTCTTTTCCTACAGGCTCTCTCTTTCTTTGCCAGGGAAAGAGCTTTTTTAAAAAGTTATTTTTAATTGGAAGATAAAAATTGCTTTACAGTATTGTATTGGTTTTTGCCATATATCAACATGCATCAGCCATGGGTATACATATGTCTGCTCCCTCTGGAGGTTCCCTCCCACCTCCCACCCCATCCCACCCCTCTAGGTTGTCACAGAGCACTGGATGTGAGCTCCTTGAGTCATGAAAGAACTTTTAACTCGATTCTGCCTTTAGAAGGGAGGGACTTCTCTTCTCCTTGCCACAGTTCCCCCTTCTTACTGGTTGGAGTGTAGACAAGATGTGGAACTATTGTAGACAGATAAAGGCAACGCTCTTGAGGATGGGGAGTCACAGATGGCAGGTGCCTGGATCCCTGCATGACACAGGGGAGCAGAGTGGCCCTCCAGCCCCCACACTGCCTCTGCAGCATTTCATGAGAGAGAAACAAACTCCCATCTCTTTAAAGCCATTGTTATTTGGACATGTTTCTTACACAGTAGCCAGATTTATTTTTTAACCATACAGTTCTCAGGGCATTTAACTCTAGAAGGGTTGAAATTGTTAGTTCCTTGGTCTTGTCTGACTTTTTCCTCTTTCATGGACTTCTCCAGGCAAGAATATTGGATTGGGTGGCCATTCTCTGCTCCAAGGGAAGTTCCTGACCCAGGGATTGAACCTCAGTCTCCTGCATTGCAGGCAGATTCTTTACCATCTGAGCCACCAGGGAAGCCCACAAAGGTTGAGAAGTTCTTAAATAACCATAATGTGTACCAGGATGAGAGAAATTCCATGAGAGAGTTCAATAAATGCTCTGAAAGTTTGGAGGAGGGAGGGTTCACACCCCCCATTAGGAGAGCAAATTAAGTGTGCTTTAGATATTAGGATGTCTGAATTTTTAAGTTTTTTAAAAAATAATTTTATTTATTTATGATTTGGCTACACTGGGTCTTAGTTGTGGCACATGGGATCTAGTTCCCTAACCAGGGATTGAACCCTGGCCCCCTTCATTGGAAGCTTGGAGTCTTAGCCACTGGACCACCAGGGAAGTCCCAGAGATGTCTGAATTTTGGCGAGCAGCATTACTCTAGGGTTTGATGGCCATGGATATTGTTATTCATGGTAACTTAACTGCCTGCCTTACCTTGCTTGTCTGTCTGGCACAAAGTTGCCACCTTCAGATTTGGGCAAAGCAGACAGACATTCCAGAGGGCCTGGGAAGAGGGAGGGGTCAGTGTGCACTCAGCTTGCATGCAGAACAGAGGCTGACCAAGCTCTCTCTAGATAAATGAGTTCTGACCCTTGCAAATTATCGAGATGGCCAGATGTGAGATCGGACAGATGTTGGGGTTCAGATTCTACTTTTAACTTGCAAATTATCGAGATGGCCACGAGATGTGAGATTGGACAGATGTTGGTGTTCAGATTCTATCTTTACCATTTCCCAGCTGTGAGCAAAAGATTGTGATAGCTGAGATCTGGCTCTATGGGTTCAAATCTCTGTTTCACCCATGGAACAGAGGACCCTGAGATCCTGGCAATTTGTTTTACCTCTCTGTGTCCTGATTTCCCGTGAGATAAGAGTACCCACTTCTTACGAGTGGTTGAGGAGTGTTGAGGAGATTAAGTGAAAACTCCTGATAATATTAAGTCTTTAACACACATTTAATGCTTAGTATGTGCCAGGCACACAAGTATATTTATATATCTATTTAATTTGTATATAAAGAAAATAGTGTCTGGCATATAATAAATATTTAAAAAATACTACCTATGATTGTTGCTGTTTTTAGTGACAACTTCCTGTGATTTAATGGCCTCAGTTTACATACATGTAAAACACAGGTGATAATACTTACCTTCTTGTCCTCATTTATAACATGAGGACCCCTTAGGGTCATAAGATTATATCTGTAAAACACCTGCAAAATGCCTGGTAAGCAGGAAGATCAACATTATTAAGCACCTTTTGAAGTAAGTCTCTAAAAAATATTTCCTCATACATTTCCTATGTACTTCTAAGGCAAGTATGTGCAGATGTGTTCAACGCAGACTTGAGGAGAGAGGAAGCCATGGGCATAAGTGAAATAGTGTTTGGCCAAACACTCTGCTACATTGACGATTTTGTAAGGATTCTGTGGCAAAGATAGAGAATTCCAGTTGGTGTCCAGGGTGGGAAATAGTAGTTGCCATTTATTGAGGCCTTCTATGTGGTTCACCAAGGCCCCGGGGGGAGACTGTGTCCCTTCCGATGGTCAAGAAAAGTGAGGTTCAGAGAAGGTAACTTACCTGTCCACAGTCTCTCAGTTGGCCTGGAACCTACTGCACACACCCTCTGGGTTCCTGTTCAATCCCTTTCTGGCTGAAGTGCCAGTAGCAGGGCCATCGGGCCAGGCAGGAATGCTGGGATGGATAGACTCTGAACCCCAGCATCTGTCCAACGAGCTTGGCTCACCTGGCCACCTGTGAGTGTCAGTAGATCCCCTGCCCCTGTGACGGCCTCTGACTGTCCCAGAAGGTGCCCAAGCAAAGTATTAATAGCCTCAGACCCTGTGGTGGTCCTTTGGGATCTTCCTGGATCTTCCAGGACCTGGTCAACTCTCAGTCACTAGGGATAAAACCCTCTTTCAGCTGGAATGGGAGAACTCTTACCACGGTGTCTCCCAATCTTGTGGTGTCATAGGAAGCATTGAAATCATAGGAAGAGGGCTCTGAGTTGACCACTCATTTTGGAGGCTCTTTGAAAGCACGGTTCTCTTTCTCTTGCCTTTCTGGACCTCTGGAAGGGTTGTGGGGACTGTGTGGACCCCCTCAGTTCCCGACCATTCTTGCTGCTCTCCCTGTGTGGTTACTTCCTGGGCTTTGTGGCACAAGGGACAAAGTAGAAGATGCCCAGGGCTCCAGGTGGGACAGGTGAGGCTTGGTTCTTTCCACTCTGGGATTTCTAATCCATCTGGGTCTCCTCCAGGAGCCTTCAACACCTGCTCTTCTGGGAGCAGAGCCCAAAGTCAGGCTTTTTTGGGTCCCTCCCTTCCTCTTCACCTCTCTGCCTTCTTTTTCCTGCTCCAGGGTAAGAGAATAGATGGGGAAGGCACAAGATGGGGAATCGCTTCTGCCAGATAGCACCGCTATTTAGATTTTTAAAAATTTGGACCGTACCCTTTGCACTTAGATGCAAATAGTTTGTTGTCTCCATTGTCTGGACATGACCTGGCCACAGCCCCTGGGACATGAATGTAGCCTACTTTTTATGATCCAAAGAGACTGTGGGTAGGGGGAGTATGGGGCCACAGGGCACGATTCCTGCGTCACAGGGTCATCCAGCGGCCTTTCTTTGCTTGGAGTGAGCGCGTGTGTGTGTTTCCATCCTTCCTTTGCGTCCCACATCCTTAATGTGATGAGACACGTTTCACCAAGTCCCTTTGTACAGAAACTATTGTGGTTGTATGTTTCTGTTATTTGGTATATATTTACTATAATACTCTGTTATTAGGTGTTAGCATGTATGAATTTTTCTGTGTTAAAGAGTTTGGGGAGCATTTCCCCAAAAACCCATCAGCCATGTTTTACACCAAGAACATGTGTCAGAAGTTTATAGGATTTAGGACAAGCTCAGGAACAGGTTTCATGAATGAGGGTAGTGGATGGTTCAGCCATATTATCTTTTGTTGTTCAGTCACTCAGTTGTGTCTGACTCTTTGCGACCCCACGGACTGTAGCACACAAGGCTTCTCTGTTCTTCACTGTCTCCCAGAGTTTGCTCATGTCTGTTGAGGCAGTGATGCCATCCAACCATCTCATCCTCTGTCATCCCCTTCTCCTCCCGCCCTCAGTCTTTCCCAGCATCAGGGTCTTTTCCAATGACTCAGCCCTTCGCATCAAGTGGCCAAAGTATTGGGAATTTGAGCTTATCATATACATATTATCTAGCGCAAGCTTATCATATACTCTTTACCAAGAATCTACTCTAGATAAAGCCATTTGAAACTCCAACAACCCCTGACTGGGGGCTCTCACAAAATTGGACTCATCCCGGGGGGATTTGCTCCTCACCTGTTGGTCTGTAGTCATCTTTGGTAGGACTTATGCTTTGAGTCCTGATCTGAACACAGCGGCTGTGGACATTGGGAACTAGGAACAGAGCCCGATGATGGCCAGGAGTCGGATGCCTTTAAATGTTTACTTCTGAGCCAGTCTTGATGCGGGGCTTCTGTTTGAAAGTTGTCATTCATTGGCCCTGTCAGCAGATGTCACGAGGCGGATAGCTGTGAGTGATGACATGTTGCAGGGGGACACAAGATTGGAAAATCACTGGAGTGGGGCAAGGGGAGACAAATGGGCGCTTTCTGTTTTAATGAAAATTTTTAGCAGTGAGAGGATGTAATTCAGAGATGATTTAAGATACAAAATGTACCTTTGAACTTATTGTTAATGTATTTTTCCCAGACAATAGAAATAGAAAAGTTGGAGGATACAAACAATTACAAAGAAGAAAACAATTACCCACCATTCCACCACCCAGAGATAAGCTTTTATCTATGCACATATTCCTACATGTAGCATATATTATATAAATATCATATACTTAATGTTTTAGAAATATTTTATTTAGAAACTTTTAATAATTATGACAGCAATACAGGCTTGCTGTAGAAAGCTCGAGCAGCGATGACGGTCTCCCCAACCACCTCATGGAAGGTCAGTGTGGATATCTGGTGTGCATCCTTCTAGATATGTTCTTCACACATGTACTCCCTGCAAATTATTTTGTTTACCTATCTATTTTCTTACAGCCATTTGGCCATAGATTTCCAATATCTTCTTCCAGTTCCCTGTCCTGGTGCCTGATTGGCTCAATTAATGAGCTCACCTTGCTGAACATACTGAGGCCGCTGGTTCGATAGCTGGCTAGCACCCTTCTGAATCACAGCCCATAAGGGCTTGCCCATGGGACTGGCCACTGAACATGGATGGGAGCAACAGTCCACTTTCCTTTCTGGGACAAGGAACTTCCCACAGGGATGTCTGTAGATGACCCTGGGAGCAAGGGTGGGTCCCCCACCCCCATCCTCCCTGTTCAGGGCATCAGACTCAACAATTCCTACCCTGCCACAGTGAGCCTCTAGATGGTGACTGTGGCTGGCTTCGCAGATGCTACCTACATTTGAGTTGATTTAAAGAAATGAAAGCTATGTTATGTCTCAGCATTTGTTGTTGCACATTCATATGTACTGGAGAAGGAAATGGCAACCCACTCCAGTGTTCTTTCCTGGAGAATCCCATGGACAGAGGAGCCTGGTAGGCTGCAGTCCATGGGGTCGCTAAGAGTCGGACACGACTGGGCGACTTCACTTTCACTTTTCACTTTCATGCATTGGAGAGGGAAATGGCAACCCACTCCAGTGTTCTTGCCTGGAGAATCCCATAGACAGAGGAGCCTGGTGGGCTGCCATCTATGGAGTCGCACAGAGTCAGACATGAACTGAAGCGACTTAGCAGCAGCATTCATATGTATTCCAAACTTGTACTTGAACAACCTCCCAGAAACTCTGGAAAGATAGCTTCTGAGTTGGCTTCTAATGTGTCTGAAAAGTTTTGGTGGTGTCTGGAAGCATGAAGAAATTGACCCGTCTCATCTCTCCTGCAACATGTTGCTTACAGACATTACCCACCTCCTAAGAAGGGTCATGGCAATATTAACGCTGGTTCGGCTACTGACAGGAGAACTTGGGATTTCCCAGTGCTCTCTTAATTCTGTCATCAGCTGGGCTTAACACCACCTGCTCGCCCCTCTCCGCTTCCCCTGTCTTCCTCTCTCTACCTTCTGGAGGGTAGTGCAGTTGGAAACCCACAGTTTTCTGTGTGCTCTCCCAATTGTTAAATGCAGCTAATTAACTGAATTTTCCAAAACTCTAGGCAGGTGGAGAAACCCACATCTGTGGGCTAACATTTGACATCATGGCACTGTAGGACTATATTCCAACCTCCCCATCGAGTTACATTGTTTTTTCATAATTTCAGAGAATCTCTCTCTGAAATCCCAAAGTTCTTATCTTGCCTATCTCATGTGATTTATAGGCCAATCGGATGAGTAGTTATTTTAAACACTCTTTAGTTTACTCTTTAAGAGGGCTCATGGGCTGACTTGAAAACAAAAGGTGACTGTTTTGAAGATGCTTTTATTTATTTATTTTTTTAAGCCAGTCAAATTTAGCAGTGGGGGGTTGTATACCAACCTTAGTGACACTAACGTTAATAAGTTCTGGTAACCCACTACCATCGGACCAGCCTGAAGATGCTTTTAATGTATGCTAAAGACATTTCGTTTAAGGAACAAAAACCAAAAACCAAAAACCAAAACAAAAACCACTTACTTGGAGAAGGCAATGGCAACCCACTCCAGTGTTCTTGCCTGGAGAATCCCAGGGACGGGGGAGCCTGGTGGGCTGCCGTCTATGGGGTTGCACAGAGTCGGACACGACTGAAGCGACTTAGCAGTAGCAGCATGGTACTTACTACATGTTAATTATAAACATAATTAAGACTGGAATTTTAAAAAAGAATTAGTTAACCACAAGGCAAATAATTAAAAACATAATTAAATAAAGTGTTTCACATTCTAAAAAAAACAAAAACAAAAACCAAATTCTGTGGTTTTGTAAATAGAGGCCAAATGGAAATTAAACTTCTTATGGAAGTATCAGTGGGCATGCTTACCTCCCTAACATAAATTCAAGCCTATGTGATTTGAGTGTTATGATGCTATTTATCTCTTTGAACAGAGTAAAATGGTAGGGCATGGGAATGTGTAGTTCCTTTCTCCATTATTAGAGTCTAAAGCTCCTTTTTCTACATGAAATAAGGGTGACAATTATAGAGAAGAGCATCAGATGCTTCCCTAATACCTGCTCCCCGCCCCATGTCTTTCTCCTGCTTCCTCAGTACATTCTAAAACTGCCTGCAAGGTCCACAGGAAATGTATTGTGGTCTCAAAGCTGTCAATGCTAACTACTGATTCATCTATTTTTCTGGCTCATCGCCTTTTTCTTCTGAAGGATTAATCAGCTCTCAAGACTCTAAGATGTAAGAATAAGCCTGATGCTGTAAGGATGAGAGGAAAAACGAGTGAATGGAATGTGGCCATAGTTGCTGGCTTCATGCCTATATGTTCCTGTCACTGGGATGATGCGCTATGATAAAATCCATTTCTTTTATGGGAATTTCTTTTTACAGAAGTACAGAGGCGCCACGTGTCAGTAACTTAGTTCCCAGATTAGTGAAGACCTTGAAATCCTGTCCTCTATAAAACCGTGGGAAGTTTCCCTTCCAAAGTCAACTCAAATATCTGATAATTAGAAAAAAATTCTAATGGGGGGTGGGTAGAGCTTAATAAGATCTAATTCTAAAAGCTATGCAGTGTTATGTTTAATGTAAGGGCAAACCATATCTTAGAGGATCACAAAAACTATTCCCTGGAACCATATTTATTTCTTCACAGTTCTTCATGACAGTTGAGCAGGGTTTAAAAGTCACAGATGGGGGGGTTGAATTTGTACTTGCACTTGTGTCTATTGGTAAAGACATTCTCTAAGTACAAGGTTCCTGTCAGCGGCCGATAATGCCCTTGCTGTTGCTATCTTTTATCTCTATCATAGTTCCAGAAGCCTCAGGTTTTCAATCGCAGCATGTTCCTATTGTGATGTATATTGCCAAAAATTTAACAAGAAATAATCTTAGGAGATATACAAATGGTTTTTAAAGTTTAGGTGGCTATATATTTAAAGTAGTTGAAAAAAATACAGCTAGAACACCAAACCGATCAATTCAGATATTGTATAACTCTTTGAAATAAAGTAGATGCTTTAAATGAAAGCAAGGAGCCCGACGGCCGACAGTCCACAGGGTCGCAAAGAATCAGACACGACTGAAGCGATTTAGCATGCATGCACACACACATTAAGTAAATAATAGTTTGAGTGATACATGAATATGGCAAAAAGTATACGCATGGTATGGAAATGACCGCAGCATGAGAAACTGTGAATTAATGGAGTCTCCCTGGGTCTAGCAGGCCGATGCTGTTTATCTGTCTCAGTGTTTGGCTGCGTTGGGTCTTCGCTGCAGCCTCTGGGACCTGTTAGTGGGGTGTGTGAGTTCAGTGGTTGCTGCACTCTGGCTTGGTTGCCCTGTGACATGTGGGATCTTAGTTTCCCGACAAGGCATCAAACCTGCTTCCCTTGCATTGCAAGGCAGATTCCTAACCATTGGACCACCAAGGAGGTCCCAGGGTGATACTGTCTTTTAACTTTAAAATTTCAATCTGATTAAGGTAGACCTCAAAGATCAAGATAGATAATCCCAGTGATTTAACATCACGGGGAGCCTGAAGAGAACATTCAGTCAGCTGTTGACCTTAGCTTCCGATTTACCACCTGCTGTATCTTAGGTTCGGTTGTTGTAGGCACCTTATTTTATATAATAGTGCAGACTCTGGATTCCTCTCTATTTTTTGTGTGCGTGAACTCAAATTTTCTCAACCAACACGAACCTACTTTTTTCACAGGTAAAGTGGGGAAAAATAGTATCTGGCTTGGGAGGTTCTTCTTAAGATCAATAAGCCAAAACACACCAGGGATATAGGCTGTTACCAAATGAAGCATTGAACAAATACTAGCTGTTACAGTTTTGGGCTTCCCCAGTGGTTCAGTGGTAAAGAATCCGCCTGCAATGTAGCAGCTGCAGGAGGCACAGGTTTGATCCCTGGGTTGGGAAGATCCCCTGGAGGAGGGCATGGCAATCCACTCCAATATTTTTGCCTGGAGAATCCCATGAACAGAGGAGCCTGGTGGGTTACAGTGCATAGAGTTGCAAAGAGCTGGACATGACTGAAGCGACTTAGCATGCACATATGCACAGATTATTGTTTTATGTTTTTGAAAAGTTGTGTAAAGATAATGGTTTATATATAAAATTTCATTTGTCATACCACAAAAGAGCTTATTTAAAATAAATGCTTGGCGAATCCCACTGTGAAGCAATAATTACTATGAAATGTACTGTACTTTTGGGCAGAATGGGCTGAAGGTGAGGCTGTTCTTAGAAACACTTAAGTTCTGTAAAGTTTTAAAGGCATTTATTTTCACTGTTTCTCACTGACTTGGCACAAAGAAAGGTACTTTAAAAAGTAATATAAATTAGCTTGGGATTCTTGAAGGCAAATATTCCAAACTGTATGTGTAAGACTTCAGGATGATGGTCTGTATAATGAGAAAAAGTACTTCTACATTTCTCCTGGGAATTTTTTAGAGGAACTCTAGGTTATGGCACTTGAAAACGAGGTTTTGGTTTCCATTGTCTTTAGCATCACCTGAATGGAATGCAATTTCATTCTTTAAAAAGTTTGTAAGATATCAAACATCTTGCAGTTAGGTATGTCATATATTTTTACTTGGAAGAGGTTTTATTTTTTCTTTAATTAACTCAGTTCAGCCACTCAGTCATGTCCAACTCTTTGCGACCCCATGGACTGCAGCATGCCAGGCTTCCCTGTTTATCCCAACTCCTGGAGACTACTCAAACTCATTTCCATCACATTGGTGATGCCATCCAACCATCTCATCTTCTGTCGTCCCCTTCTCCTCCCACCTTCAGTCTTTCCCAGCATCAGGGACTTTTCAAATGAGTCAGTTCTTCGAATCAGGTGGCCAAAGTATTAGAGTTTCAGCTTCAGCCTCAGTCCTTCCAACGAATATTCAGGACTGATTTCCTTTAGGATGGGCTGGTTGGATTTCCTTGCAGTTCAAGGGACTCTCAAGAGTCTTCTCCAACACCACAGTTCAAAAGCATCAATTCTTCGGGCTCAGCTTTCTTTATAGTTCAACTCTCACATCCATACATGACTACTGGAAAAACCATAGCTTTGACTAGACATCCCTTTCTTGGTAAAGTAATGTCTCTGCTTTTTAATATGTTGTCTAGGTTTGTCATAGCTTTTCTTCCAAGGAGCAAGAGTCTTTTAATTTCATGCACTGCAGTTAATTAACTAACTAATTATTTAATTTTTGTCTGTGCTTGGCCTTCATTGCTGTGTGCAGGCGTTCTCTGGTTGCGGCGGGCAGGGGTTGCTCTCTCGTTGTGGTGTGCGGGCTTCTCACTGCGGTGGCTTCTCTTGTCGTGGAGCACAGGCTCTAGGGCGCTTGGACTTCAGTAGCTGCAGTGCATGGGTTTAGTTGCTCCATGGCAGGTGGGATTTTCCTGGACCAGGGACTGAACCCATGTCCCCTGCATTGGCAGGCGGATTCTTAACCACTGGACACCAGGGAAGTCCCTGGAAGAGTATTTTGATTTTAGCTGTTTAGGTAGGGCTACATGTAGAATCGCAGAGTTTCTAGAGTTGGAAGAAACCTGAGGTATTGTTGAGTCACCTCCTTCCTGGTCTTTCTGTCACAGAGCCCTACTGAAGTTCACCAACTTGTCCATGTTACCCAGCTAGGTAGTGATTCTTCTAATGTACTACCCCAGGTCCGATTCTGTTTAGACTGGTCACTCATTAAGTTTCCACATCCTAAGTTTCCTAGTCCTGTCAAATTCCTTACACATTTATTGCTTCTTTGTCCAAAAAGTATAAAAGCTGCGTGCTTTGACTACTTCTTAGGCCCCATTTCTGTAAGACCTCCATGTGCCCAAGTTAAAATTAGTTTCTCTTTTCTCCCGTCAATCAGCCTCATGTCAATTTTATTATTAGTGCAGCCACAAGAACTCAAGAGGAGTAGAAGGGGAAATTTCCCCTCCCCGACCATGCATAAGGGTGAGAGAGCCTTAAAACCATGCAGAATTGCCAGACAGGACCTGTGTGGCTGGGTGTTCAGGAATTTTCTTTTCCTAACTGATTCTCGGTGACAGTGGAAGACTCTCCCAACAAGACAAATAGGTGGAGACAAATAGGTGATAGAAAAATTATCCCGATATTTCTTTTCATGAAGAAAGAGAAAAGTTCTAGCATGCTAAAGACCAAACCCCTGATTTATAAAGGGGTTGATTTCTACTTTGCAATTGCAAAGAAAAAAGGATAAAAATATCCATGTTGATTAAATCTGTGGGTATTGTGCTCCATTTCTCTTTTCATCTCTTGCCTGCAGGTTTATGGTCCCAGCAGCCTTGATTAGTTCATGATGTTCATTTTATTTGTTTATTTATGTTGAGCTCCACTCTGTACCACTTTCTGGCACGACTTGTTTGATGCATCCTAAATATTAATGAGCTAATCTTTCCTACTGACAACAATAAAGAGGAGGAAGTATTTGGGCCTTCTCTCTGTGCCTAAATGTCTCCCTAAATGAATCTCAATTCACAAATAGAGGCTTTGGATTAAAACAAGCCATGCTCACCTATATGGGGAAAGAATCTAAAATCGAATGATATATGTATATGTTTAACTGATTCACTTTGTTGTATCCCTGAAACTAACAGGATTTAGTTATATCTATCAACTATACTCCAATGAGAATTAAAAAAACAAACAAACAAAAAAACAAGTCATCTTGAGACAGTTCTGAAAGGGGAAGTATCAGACACTCAGTTTTAGTGTGAAATACATCGGTTTTCTCCCAACACCAAGTTGAAAGCTACACTTATGAAGCGATTTACCTATTTTGGGAGTGGAGAAGGAAGTGGGAGTAGGGCAAAGGAAGAGGGTATTGTGGCTCACAGGGGCGCTTTGGACGGTTCAGAACACACCAGAGAATTGCTGATGGTGCCCGGATGCTGGCTCTGGGAGAAGACTGAGGAGACTGGTGATTTAGTCCAGTGTAAGAAGAGCTTCTTTAATTAAGGAATAATTGTATGGATATTTTAATTTTTGCTCCTTTGTATTTATTAGATCCTGTTTAGAATAATTCTATGTGTTTATTAGAAAATCATCCAGAAATAGCCTGGTGGGACTTTTGCTCTTTCATTTAGAGAGCTGTCTGGTGGGAGAAAGATGATGCCCAGAAAATTGGACATTTGAACAGGGAAAGTTTTGCCTTGGCCAGCTGTGCTGTTAACCTTCCACCTGGTGGCGAATTGCCTGTGGATCTCAGAAGCTGAAGCTAATTAGAAAATGAAAAATTAGAAATCTCAGTAAATGGGACATTCTGAAGATCTTTAGAAAACCTTTGTTTCTTCCCAAAGCAAGTTTCACTAACATTTACCTTTTGCTATTATGAAAGAAAGTATGATGTAAATGTCCTTGCATGAGTAAGTCTCCAAGATATATTTTGCCTTATTAATATTATCAGTATTTTTTGACCACATTGTGTAGCATGTGGGATCTTTATTCTCTGACCAGGGATCAAACCCATGCCCCTGCATTGGGAGCACTGAGTCTTAACAACTGGTCCACCAGGGAAGTCTCTTCTGAGGTTAAGACAACAAAGTAGGTTTCAGAACTAAGCCTTAAGCATGATACACACACACATACACACACACACACACACTGTTACAGATCCTCTATAAGTAAATACAAGAATACAGGGATGTAAAGTAGCTGTCACAGAAGAACTATATAAAAAATATCTTAATGTCCCAGATAACCATGATGGTGTGATCACTCACCTAGAGCCAGATATCCTGGAATGCAAAGTCAAGTGGGTCTTAGGAAGCACCACCACGAACAAAGCTAGTGGAGGTGATGGAATTCCAGTTGAGCTATTTCAAATCCTAAAAGATAATGCTGTGAAAGTGCTGCAGTCAATATGCCAGCAAATTTGAAAAACTCAGCAGTGGCCACAGGACTGGAAAAGGTTAGTTTTCATTCCAATCCCAAAGAAAGGTAATGCCAAAAATGTTCAAACTACCGCACAATTGCACTCATTTCACACGCTAGTAAAGTAATGCTCAAAATTCTCCAAGCCAGGCTTCAACAATATGTGAACTGAAACCTTCCAGATGTTTCAGTTGGATTTAGTAAAGGTGGAGGAATCAGAGATCAAATTGCCAACATCCATTGGATCATTGAAAAAGCAAGAGAGTTCCAGAAAAAACATCTACTTCTGCTTTATTGATTACCCCAAAGCCTTTGACTGTGTGTATCACAACAAACTGTGGAAAATTCTTAAAGAGATGGGGATACCAGACCACCTGATCTGCCCCATGAGAAATCTGGATGCAGGTCAAGAAGCAACAGTTACAACTGGACATGGAACAATAGACTGGTTCCAAATAGGGAAAGGAGTACGTCAAGGCTGTATATTGTTACCCTGCTTATTTAACTTAAATGCAGAGTACATCATGCGAAATGCTGGGCTCAATGAAGTACAAGCTGGAATCCAGATTGCTGGGAGAAATATCAATAACCTCAGATATGCAGATGACACTACTCTTAGGGCAGAAGGCAAAGAGGAACTAAAGAGCCTCTTGATGAAAGTGAAAGAGGAGAGTGAAAAAGCTGGCTTAAAACAACATTCAGAAGACAAAGATCATGGCATCTGGTCCCATCACTTCATGGTAAATAGATGGGGAAACAATGGAAACAGTGACAGACTTTATTTTCTTGGGCTCCAAGATCACTGCAGATGGTGACTGCAGCCATGACATTAAAAGATGCTTGCTCCTTGGAAGAGAAGCTACGACAAACCTAGAAAGCATATTAAAAAGCAGAGATATTACTTTACTGACAAATGTCTGTATAGTCAAAGCTATGGTTTTTCCAGTAGTCATGTATGGATGTGAGATTTGGACCATAAAGAAAGCTCAGCACTGAAGAATTGATGCTTTTGAACTGTGGAGTTGGAGAAGACTCTTGAGAGTCCTTTGGGCAGCAGGAGATCCAACCAGTCTATCCTAAAGGAAATCAGTCCTGAATATTCATTGGAAAGACTGATGCTGAAGCTCCAGTACTTTGGCAACCTGATGGGAAGAACTGATTCATTTGAAAAGACCGTGGTGCTGGGAAAGATTGAAGGCAGGAGAAGGGGACGACAGAGGATGAGATGGTTGGATGGCATCACCCATTTGATGGACATGAGTTTGAGCAAGCTCTGGCAGTTGGTGATGGACAGGGAAGCCTTCCATGGGGTCCTAAAGAGTCAGACATGGCTGAACGACTGAGCTGAACTGAACTGAAAGTAGCTGTCTCATGAAGTTGTTATGAGGATTAAGAAAAGATGATGGACATAAAATTCCTAGAACAATGTAAATATGTGCAAATGTATTACACAGTGTAAATATGTAAAAACTGTTAACTACTACTATGATGTAATGCATTTAGAATGACTTGTACTGAAGTTGTAGTTGTTAACAGTGGGGTGGGGTGGATGGATGAATTGGGCTGTAGCCAGATCTTTAAAGTGTTAATACTTTTGCAATAAGGAAATACGTTCATGTTACTTGTATAATTAAAAAGGAATTTAATAGATCTTAAAAGCAGATATATTGACTAAAATTTTAAGACAAATATCATAAGCAGGGCTGCCCTTGGACCTGGGCAGAGGGGATCTTGCCCTGAGCCCTGTGTTTTAGAGAGTCCTGTATCTTAGAGAACACGTGGGTAGCTTTGTCACTTAGGAACAGTATGATTTAATGCTAATTAAAAACCCAAGCATCTGCTTTTGTGACGAGCTCCATTCAGGTCCTAGGGAAAAGATTCTGCAGGTCTTTTGCCCTTGAACAAAGCAACTGCCCCCAAATGCCAGGAAGGGTGAGGCTTGTGCTGCTGCCTGTGTGGGAGCTGCTTTATTACATAAGGATTTGAGCAGCAGAGCACTGAGGTAAAGAAGAGACAATTTAATTAATTTATCATTAATTAACTTTCAATAGATTCTTGCATAAAGACTTATTGTTTCCCAGTAGTGCCAACATTCATTTTCTTCTCTTTGTGTTCCAGTCCTTGGTTCCAGGGATATCATAAATTAGCATGGTATTTGCAGTCGTTACACATGGCAGCTGGAGAATATTCTGCAATATTAAAACAATGCATGAAGAAAAAGGGAAAGTGTTAGTTGCTCAGTCATGTCCAACTCTCTGAGACCCTATGGACTGTAGCCTGCTAGGCTCCTCCATCCCTGGATTTCTCCAGGCAAGAATACTGGAGTGGGTTGCCATTCCTTTCTCCATGGGATCTTCCCTACCCTGTGATTGAACCCGGGCCTCCTGCATTGCAGGCAGATTCCTTACCAACTGAGCCACCAGAGAAGCTCAAAGCACTGCATATTATTTTTCAACTAATGAAGCATGATTTTTTTATATAGGCAGCTGCATGGAAATTGAATGCTAAAATTATGAATAGTTTTACTTCTATAATATATATTTAATATGCCTTGATTACATTTTCAAAAAATTAAATGACCTTAGTTTTAAGTACTTTTGATTTAAAATTTTTATCTTCATTGAGTAAAAATTTTATTTTTGTCCATATATACCCTATGCTTCCCCACCCCCCAACACTTTGGAATATGTTAGGGAAAAAACCCCTATTTTAAAAGCATAAAATAATTTCAATTTAAACATTTTATTGTTTTCTTTTAACTTGTATTTTTAATAAAAAGTTATTCCAATTTTGTACATTGGAATATTATTACATTCTGATTATTTAATCATTTAGGTCACTGCTATCAATAACATAGAAATTATGTGAAAATTGTAGAAATATAATTATGATTTCCCCGAAATGAGGTTGAGAAACAATTTATGAAATAAAGGTAATTAATAATAACGCATATCTTTCTGACTTATCAATGTTAGAGGACTAATTGAACATCCTGATTTGGGAAATAATGCATTCAGTTGTGTTTGACATTTTGCCGACCTTCAGGCACAAACAAGCGTAACTTTGGGACTTCCCTGGGAGTCCAGTGGTTGAGACTGTGCCTCCATCGCAGGGGATGTGTGTTCCATCCCTGATTGGGGAGTAAGACCCCCGCACGCTGCTGCTCGCAGTGTGGCCAAGACAAAACAAAACACCCAAACCTAACTTTATACGCGTTTTAGGTTTTGTCATTATCAAAGTGTGCTTGTATGAGTAGGAGGATAAAACACATTTAGCTTTTTTAGAAATTTCCTCTCAGTTCTCTGATCATCTTGGGAAGAATGCTTCAATTTGTTGCCAGTGTGTATGCTAATGTCTCTTCTAGGCGATTCCTGTCCCTCCCTTTTTATTTAAAAGTCAACTTTATTGAGATAAATTGACATAAAATAAAGTGCACCGGTTTTAATTGTGATGAATTTGATAAATGTATAAAATAACCACCAACAAAATAAGACAGAACATTTCCACCACATCCAACTTCCTTGTGCCCTGATGGTCAATCTGTCTCCACATCAGGCCCCAGGTAATTACTGATCTGTTTATATCACTCTAGAGTTGATTGCATTTTCTAGAATTTAACGTGTATGGAATCACACAGGATATACGTATTTTGTGCCTGGCTTCTTTCATTCTATATAATATTTTTCAGATTCATCCATATTGTGCGTATTAGTAGTGTGTTTGTTTTTATTGCTAAGTAGTGGTCTTTTGTATGGGTATATCAAAATTTGTTGCTCTGTTCACCTATTCATGGCTATTTGGATGTTTTCAGTTTGGGGCTGTCATGAATAAAGCTACTTTGAACATCTGCATGCATGTTTTGTGTGGAAATATGCAGTGAGCAAAAACAAGACCAGGAGCTGACTGTGGCTCAGATCATGAACTCCTTATTGCCAACTTCAGACTTAAATTGAAGAAAGTAGGGAAAAACCACTAGACCATTCAGGTATGACCTAAACAAATCCCTTAGATTATACAGTGGAAGTGAGAAATAAATTTAAGGGCCTAGATCTGATAGATAGAGTGCCTGATGAACTATGGAATGAAGTTCGTGACATTGTACAGGAGACAGGGATCAAGACCATCCCCATGGAAAAGAAATGCAAAAAAGCCAAATGGCTGTCTGGGGAGGCCTTACAAATAGCTGTGAAAAGAAGAGAAGCAAAAAGCAAAGGACAAAAGGAAAGATATAAGCATCTGAATGCAGAGTTCCAAAGAATAGCAAGAAGAGATAAGAAAGCTTTCCTCAGCGATCAGTGCAAAGAAATAGAGAAAAACAACAGAATGGGAAAGACTAGGGATCTCTTCAAGAAAATCAGAGATACCAAAGGAACATTTCATGCAAAGATGGGCTCGATAAACCACAGAAATGGTATGGACCTAACAGAAGCAGAAGATATTAAGAAGAGACGGCAAGAATACACAGAACTGTACAAAAAAGATCTTCACGACCCAGATAATCACGATGGTGTGATCACTGACCTAGAGCCAGACATCCTGGAATGTGAAGTCAAGTGGGCCTTAGAAAGCACCACTATGAACAAAGCTAGTGGAGGTGATGGAATTCCAGTTGAGCTCTTTCAAATCCTGAAAGATGATGCTGTGAAAGTGCTGCACTCAATATGCCAGCAAATTTGGAAAACTCAGCAGTGGCCACAAGACTGGAAAAGGTCAGTTTTCATTCCAATCCCAAAGAAAGGCAATGCCAAAGAATGCTCAAACTACCGCACAATTGCACTCATCTCACACGCTAGTAAAGTAATGCTCAAAATTCTCCAAGCTAGGCTTCAGTAATATGTGAACTGTGAATTTCCTGATGTTCAAGCTGGTTTTAGAAAAGGCAGAGGAACCAGAGATCAAATTGCCAACATCCGCTGGATCAAGAGAGATCCAGAAAAACATCTATTTCTGCTTTATTGACTATGCCAAAGCCTTTGACTGTGTGGATCACAATAAACTGTGGAAAATTCTGAAAGAGATGGGAATACCAGACCACCTGATCTGCCTCTTGAGAAATTTGTATGCAGGTCAGGAAGCAACAGTTAGAACTGGACATGGAACAACAGACTGGTTCCAAATAGGAAAAGGAGTTCGTCAAGGCTGTATATTGTCACCCTGTTTATTTAACTTATATGCAGAGTACATCATGAGAAAAGCTGGACTGGAAGAAACACAAGCTGGAATCAAGATTGCCGGGAGAAATATCAATAACCTCAGATATGCAGATGACACCACCCTTATGGCAGAAAGTGAAGAGGAACTCAAAAGCCTCTTGATGAAGGTGAAAGTAGAGAGTGAAAAAGTTGGCTTAAAGCTCAACATTCAGAAAACGAAGATCATGGCATCCAGTCCCATCACTTCATGGGAAATAGATGGGGAAACAGTGGAAACAGTGTCAGACTTTGTTTTTCTGGGTTCCAAAATCACTGCAGATGGTGACTGCAGCCATGAAATTAAAAGATGCTTACTCCTTGGAAGGAAAGTTATGACCAACCTAGATAGCATATTCAAAAGCAGAGACATTACTTTGCCAACAAAGTTCCGTCTAGTCAAGGCTATCGTTTTTCCAGTGGTCATGTATGGATGTGAGAGTTGGACTGTGAAGAAGGCTGAGTGCTGAAGAATTGATGCTTTTGAACTGTGGTGTTGGAGAAGACTCTTGAGAGTCCCTTGGACTGCAAGGAGATCCAACCAGTCCATTCTGAAGGAGATCAGCCCTGGGATTTCTTTGGAAGGAATGATGCTAAAGCTGAAACTCCAGTACTTTGGCCACCTCATGCAAAGGGTTGATTCATTGGAAAAGACTCTGATGCTGGGAGGAATTGGGGGCAGGGAGAAGGGGACGACAGAGGATGAGATGGCTGGATAGCATCACTGACTCGATGGACATGAGTCTGAGTGAACTCCGGGAGTTGTTGATGGACAGGGAGGCCTGGCATGCTGCGATTCATGGGTTCGCAAAGAGTCGGACACGACTGAGCGACTGTACTGAACTGAACTGAATGCATTCGTTTCTTTTGCGTAAGCAACTAGGATTGGAATTGCTGGTTCTTATAGTATCTGTTCAGTTCAGTTCAGTTGCTCAGTCATGTCCTACTCTTTGTGACCCCATGAATCGCAGCACACCAAGCCTCCCTGTCCATCACCAACTCCTGGAGTTCACTCAGACTCACGTCCATCATGTCAGTGATGCCATCCAGCCATCTCATCCTCTGTTGTCCCCTTTTCCTCCTGCCCCAATCCCTCCCAGCCTCAGAGTCTTTTCCAATGAGTCAACTCTTCACATGAGGTGGCCAAAGTACTGGAGTTTCAGCTTTAGCATCATTCCTTCCAAAGAACACCCAGGGCTGATCTCCTTTAGAATGGACTGATTGGATCTTCTTGCAGTCCATGGGACTCTCAAGAGTCTTCTCCATCAGACCTTGCTTCTATCACCAGTCACATCTACCACTGGGTATTGTTTTTGCTTTGGCTCCATCCCTTCATTCTTTCTGGAGTTATTTCTCCACTGATTTCCAGTAGCATATTGGGTACCTACTGACCTGGGGAGTTCCTCTTTCAGTATCCTATCATTTTGCCTTTTCATACTGTTCATGGGGTTCTCAAGGCAAGAATACTGAAGTGGTTTGCCATTCCCTTCTCCAGTGGACCACATTTTGTCAGACCTCTCCACCATGACCCGCCTGTCTTGGGTTGCCCCACCGGCATGGCTTAGTTTCATTGAGTTAGACAAGGTTGTGGTCCTAGTGTGACTAGATTGACTAGTTTTCTGTGATTATCGTATCTGTACACTACCTTTATAAGAAGTTGACTTATATCATTTTATACTCCCACCATCAATTTGTAAGAGTTCAAGTTTCTCCCCATCTTTATCAACGCTTGTTAGTGTCAATCTTTTTAATTTTAGCTATTTAGTGGATGTGTGTGGTATTCCATTGTGATTTTAATTTGTGTTTCCCTGATGATAATTGTGCTTATTTCCCATTCATATATCTTATTTGATGAAGTGTCTATTCAAATTTTTTGACCATTTGTTTTATTCTTATTGAGTTGTAAGAATTATTTTATATATTTTGGGTAGATATAAATTTTGTAAATATTTTTTTCCAGCCTGTGGCTTGTCTTTTTATTGTCTTAACAATAAAAAGTGGTTTTGAAGCAGAAGATTTAAATATTGATGCAGTCCAATTTATTAATTTTAAAACATCAAAAAAATCAGTTGTATTTTTTGTGTCTTACTTAAGAAACATTTGCCTAACCAAAACCCTAAAATTTTTTTTGATTTCTTTTATTTGTAAGTTTTATGGCATTAACCCTCTTGTGTGTGTGTGCACGTGCACGTACAGTTGCTCAGTTGTGTTTGACTCTTTGTGACCCATGGACTGTAGCCGCCAGGCTCCTCTGTCCATGGTATTTTCCAGGCAAGAATACTGGAGTGGGTTGTTATTTCTTACTCCATAACAATAGCAACAACAAAATAAATCTGACCTTACACGCTGACACTGAACTTGGAGATATAAAATGGCAGGAAGTTAATGCTTGCGGCCCATCAGAGATGGCATGCTGGGGGTTAAGTTGTAATCTCTCTGTAGGACTAGTTCCTATAAAGTGAAGACAGGATATCCCTCTTGCTGATATGAAAAGAAGAAATATTTATTGATTTTGTATCAGATGCCCAGGATCCAATTCTTCTGTCTTTTGATGGACAGTGTGACCCTTACCTGAGATGTATCCCAATTTCAGCAGATAAGACAACATAATTGTGCATTTATTTGCCACCTGCCTTCCATAGAAGCAGGTGGAACTAAGGCAAGCACAAAGCTGAGTCAGTTCAGAAGGGCATCAGTGTTCATAGTCTGAGTCTATTCCCCAGAGCATATGGTCTATTTTAGGAGACAAAGACTTGATTAACCGAGCTGGCCCTGGTTCCATGGAAAACAGAGCAAGAGTGTCGCAGCAGGGCACATAGGACTGGTGGGCGGATTGCGTGATTTACTGTTTGGCAAGTTACCCGAGCGTCGGCTTCCCCCCTCCCCAATATCAACATGGAAAATGGAGTGTTCACAGCCATTTTGCTCCACTTATTGAAGTTGAGTTGCTTATACTTCAGTCAGATTTGCTGAGCTGCACCTCCTTTTGGCCTACGTGCTAAGAGATTTTTGTTGACTTGAATTGTCCTGCACTGCAATCCTTCAGCAATCAATCTATTACACAAATTCTACTCCTTTCTTCACGTGGGAACTGTGTGGTAGCACAGTTAACTGGGGCTGTGTTCTTTGGAGCAGAGTTCCCATTGTTGTTTGTCTAAGTCCTGTCTAATCTTGCCTTCCCAGGTTGCAAAGTCTGGGAGATAAGGGCTACCATTCACGAAAACTAGCTTCTGATTGTTATCAGCCAGTTTATTCTGAGAGCATTTCCCCCCATTATTATTTGTGAAATTGATTAAGACTAAGTAAAATTCAGATCAGATCAGTCGCTCAGTCATGTCCGACTCTTTGCGACCCCATGAATCGCAGCACACCAGGCCTCCCTGTCCATCACCAACTCCCAGAGTTCACTCAGACTCATGTCCATCGGGTCAGTGATGCCATCCAGCCATCTCATCCTCTGTCGTCCCCTTCTCCTCCTGCCCCCAATTCCTCCCAGCATCAGAGTCTTTTCCAATGAGTCAACTCTTCGCATGAGGTGGCCAAAGTACTGGAGTTTCAGCTTTAGCCTCATTCCTTCCAAAGAAATCCCAGGGCTGATCTCCTTCAGAATGGACTGGTTGGATCTCCTTGCAGTCCAAGGGACTCTCAAGAGTCTTCTCCAACACCACAGTTCAAAAGCATCAATTCTTTGGCGCTCAGCCTTCTTCACAGTCCAACTCTCACATCCATACATGACCACTGGAAAAATGATTGCCTTGACTAGACGGACCTTTGTTGGCAAAGTAATGTCTCTGCTTTTGAATATGCTATCTAGGTTGGTCATAACTTTCCTTCCAAGGAGTAAGCATCTTTTAATTTCATGGCTGCAGTCACCATCTGTAGTGATTTTGGAGCCCAGAAAAATAAAGTCTGACACTGTTTCCACTGTTTCCCCATATATTTCCCATGAAGTGATGGGACTGGATGCCATGATCTTCGTTTTCTGAATGTTGAGCTTTAAGCCAACTTTTTCACTCTCCACTTTCACTTTCATCAAGAGGCTTTTGAGTTCCTCTTCACTTTCTGCCATAAGGGTGGTGTCATCTGCATATCTGAGGTTATTGATATTTCTCCCAGCAATCTTGATTCCAGCTTGTGTTTCTTCCAGTCCAGCTTTTCTCATGATGTACTCTGCATATAAGTTAAATAAACAGGGTGACAATATACAGCCTTGACGAACTCCTTTTCCTATTTGGAACCAGTCTGTTGTTCCATGTCCAGTTCTAACTGTTGCTTCCTGACCTGCATACAAATTTCTCAAGAGGCAAATCAGGTGGTCTGGTATTCCCATCTCTTTCAGAATTTTCCACAGTTTATTGTGATCCACACAGTCAAAGGCTTTGGCATAGTCAATAAAGCAGAAATAGATGTTTTTCTGGAACTCTCTTGCCTTTTTGATGATCCAGCAGATGTTGGCAATTTGATCTCTGGTTCCTCTGCCTTTTCTAAAACCAGCTTGAACATCAGGAAGTTCACAGTTCACATATTGCTGAAGCCTAGCTTGGAGAATTTTGAGCATTACTTTACTAGCGTGTGAGATGAGTGCAATTGTATGGTAGTATGAGCATTCTTTGGCATTGCCTTTCTTTGGGATTGGAATGAAAACTGACCTTTCCCAGTCCTGTGGCCACTGCTGAGTTTTCCAAATTTGCTGGCATATTGAGTGCAGCACTTTCACAGCATCATCTTTCAGGATTTGAAAGAGCTCAACTGGAATTCCATCACCTCCACTAGCTTTGTTCATAGTGATGCTTTCTAAGGCCCACTTGACTTCACATTCCAGGATGTCTGGCTCTAGGTCAGTGATCACACCATCGTGATTATCTGGGTCGTGAAGATCTTTTTTGTACAGTTCTGTGTATTCTTGCCGTCTCTTCTTAATATCTTCTGCTTCTGTTAGGTCCATACCATTTCTGTGGTTTATCGAGCCCATCTTTGCATGAAATGTTCCTTTGGTATCTCTGATTTTCTTGAAGAGATCCCTAGTCTTTCCCATTCTGTTGTTTTCCTCTATTTCTTTGCATTGATTGCTGAAGAAGGCTTTCTTATCTCTTCTTGCTATTCTTTGGAACTCTGCATTCAGATGCTTATATCTTTCCTTTTGTCCTTTGCTTTTTGCTTCTCTTCTTTTCACAGCTATTTGTAAGGCCTCCCCAGACAGCCATTTGGCTTTTTTGCATTTCTTTTCCATGGGGATGGTCTTGATCCCTGTCTCCTGTACAATGTCACGAACTTCATTCCATAGTTCATCAGGCACTCTATCAAATCTAGGCCCTTAAATCTATTTCTCACTTCCACTGTATAATCTAAGGGATTTGATTTAGATCATACCTGAATGGTCTAGTGGTTTTCCCTACTTTCTTCAATTTAAGTCTGAATTTGGCAATAAGGAGTTCATGATCTGAGCCACAGTCAGCTCCTGGTCTTGTTTTTGTTGACTGTATAGAGCTTCTCCATCTTTGGCTGCAAAGAATATAATCAATCTGATTTCGGTGTTGACCATCTGGTGATGTCCATGTATAGAAATTTCTCTTGTGTTGTTGGAAGAGGGTGTTTGTTATGACCAGTGCATTTTCTTGGCAAAACTCTATTAGTCTTTGCCCTGCTTCATTCCGTATTCCAAGGCCAAATTTGCCTGTTACTCCAGGTGTTTCTTGACTTCCTACTTTTGCATTCCAGTCCCCTATAATGAAAAGGACATCTTTTTTGGGTGTTAGTTCTAAAAGGTCTTGTAGGTCTTCATAGAACTGTTCAACTTCAGCTTCTTCAGCATTACTGGTTGGGGCATAGACTTGGATTACTGTGATATTGAATGGTTTGCCTTGGAAACGAACAGAGATCATTCTGTCGTTTTTGAGATTGCATCCAAGTACTGCATTTCGGACTCTTCTGTTGACCATGATGGCCACTCCATTTCTTCTGAGGGATTCCTGCCCGCAGTAGTAGATATAATGGTCATCTGAGTTAAATTCAGCCATTCCAGTCCATTTCAATTCGCTGATTCCTAGAATGTTGACATTCACTCTTGCCATCTCTTGTTTGACCACTTCCAATTTGCCTTGATTCATGGACCTCACATTCCAGGTTCCTATGCAATATTGCTCTTTACAGCATCAGACCTTTAGGAAATGTTAAAACTCTGAAAGAATCGTGGTGAAAAAAGAAACCTTAATTTATCTTAGAGAGCATTTCCAATGAATTCTATCTCAGATGAAAAATAACATACAGCATGAGATGCTCCCCTAAATACGAAAACTGTGTATAGATGTGCATGGGTGTGTGTTTGTATAGGGTGTGTGTGTGTGTGTGTGTGTGTGTGTTTATGGCCAGGGCACTCTCACCAACACTGATGTTAACTCAAGAATATCAGGCTGGGACTTCCCTGGTGGTCCAGTGGTTAGACTCTGCTCTTTCAGTGCAGGGGGTGCAGGTTCGATTCCTGGTCAGGGAGCTAGATCTCACATGCTGTATGGCCAAAAAAAAGAAAAGAATTTTAGGCTGGTTATTAGCATTGAATTTGACCTTGAAGCTCATCCAACTTCAAACCTTAAATTTTGCAGGTGAGGAAGCTGGGTTCAGAGTGGTGAGGTGACCATTCTAAGATTCCACAGCCTCTATGTAGCAGTGACCAGAGGAGCTCAGATTCCAAGGTTTTAATCTTTTGAGGGGTTTCCTTACCTAGTGTAAAAAGTGCATGGCATAGGCTTTGTTTTAAACGGTTTCTTTTCAAAATGCTGTCTTTCTCTGATTAGAATTTGACGTGCCATCCTTTTATTTGCTCAGGACACAGGGTCTCGGGAACTCAGGACTTTGGCAGAAACCAGGGAAATTCAGGAAAACCGGGATGAGTCTGTGACCCTGTTGCAAGGGTTTGCAGCTTTTCATCTGGATGGTTTTGTCCTGTTTCCTGGTGACCTGTGACTTCTGGCCTGTGCTACATGAAAGGAAACAGATAACTCTGTTCTGTGACAAAGAAGAGACAAATTGTGACTCCCTCTGGGCTGTGAGCACCCAAATCCTGCTCCCCTACACCCAGTTCAGTCTGTCCTTTCAGGCTCAGGCACCTCCTTTCCCACCTTCCCTGACCATCGTGGTGGTTGGCATACACCTCAGTGATTGATAGGGGATGATTTCTGTACGAACCATTTCACCCTATGCCATCAAGCACTGCAGTGATTTACTCAAGGTCTCTGACTTCACATGGACGGGTTTCATCCCTTCGAAGATCTTGCGAGCCCCTTGAAGGCAGGATGTAAGGCCACTGTGTCCTGGACAGGTGAGGATCCTGGCCTCTGGAGCCCATTTGGTTTAGAGTCCTGGTGCTCTGTGCTTTGTTAGTGAAGTGATCTGGGCAAGTCATGTAAAACTTTATTTCTCAGTTTACTTCTGTAAACGAGAATAATAGTACTCACTTCTGAAGGTGTCATGAGAATTCACTGATACCCACAAATTGCATATAGCAGCACCTGACACATGGCACATTAGCTACCACGAGTGGGGTCTCAGTAGATTCTGTGCTTGTTGGCTGATTTGAATGCATATTCACATGGCTAATTTCCTTACCTTTAACTTTGACTTGCAAGTTCTGCACTTTAAAAGTGAGCCTTGATGACCTAGAGGAGTGGGATGGGAGTTGGGAGGGAGGCTTGCTAGGGAGGGGATATATATAATTATGCTCATATGTGTTTATGGCAGAAACCAGTACAACATTGTAAATCAATTATCCTCCAATTATAAAAAGTATTTTGAGAGAAATTGCAATGGAATTAAAAAAAAAAAGTGATCCTGGTGGTGGAGAACATTCCTTGCCACCTAGGCTGTTAAAGGATTCTGTGGGGTTCGTTAGAATTCTAACTGCAGTGGAGCTTGCCTTGAAATAGAATCTTTAAGCATAAGGCCATCTGAGAGTGTCTGCTTGAAGATTACTCTTTATAAGTAATGCTTTTCCATCTTTGAACTGACCATTTAATATCAGCAAGTTATCAATTAAAAATAGTTTAAGAGCATGTTAAAAGGACAGCTAATTTTAATTCATTGGAATGGATCTTTATTTTATTTGATACATAATTTGAGTTTTATGGCTGAAATAAAAGGTTAAAGCTGATAGGTAACTGAAACAGAATATGTGCATCATGGGAACTTAACTTTTAATTTTTTATATACCTTGGTGTAATTAATAAAACATTTCTTACAGCAGAATTGCATGACTGGATGAATCCATGAACTCCCTGAGTGTCAAAGCAAATCAGATTACTTCAATCCTCATCTAAAGAATAAAACTGTTCAAATTGCAGGGGCTGGTAAATTCTTGACTTTAGAACAAAGAATCTGTACTGTCTTTGGAAGAAGGAATAAACATTTTCTGCATTCTTTTTACCTGTAAGAAATCCAGCCAAAGCTGATGGCAGCATATGTTAATGTACTTGTCTGCCCGGCCCCTTAACCCTCTTCCTATGTTAAGCGAGGTTTCCCTCGTGGCTCAGATTGTAAAACATCTGCCTGCAATGCAGGAGATGAGATAGAATTCGATCCCTGGGTCGGGAAGATCCCCTGGAGAAAGGAATGGCTACCCACTCCAGTATTTTTGCCTGCAGAATTCCATGGACAGAGGAAGCTGGTGGGCTGTAGTCCACTGGGTCACAAAGAGTTGGACACGACTGACTAACACTTTCACTTTCTGTTAATGGAGCACCTCCCCCTTCTTTGGGGGTACAGCCCTTTCTCCCCTCCAACTGTGTACTGGGGGCTGCCCTTCATAAGACCCCAAATTCCTGACCCCTGCCATTGGGTACCTGATCAACCTGGGTCCTACATGTCTGTATGAGTTTCTAGGACTGCTATAACAAAGTATCACAGAGCAGGTGGCTTACCATAACACCATTAGAAGTCAAAAGTCAAGATGTTGTTAAGGCTGGCACCTCTGGGAGGCCCTGAGAGGGAATCTGCTCCACACCTCTCGCACCTTCTCGTGTGTGTGTTTGTGTGTATGTGTGTGCTCAGTCTTGTCTGACTCTTTGTGACCCCATGGACTGTAGCCTGTCCATGGGATTTCTCAGGCAAGAATCCTAGAGTGAATTGCCATTTCCTTCTCCGGGGGATCTTCCTGATCCAAGGACAGAACCCATGTCTCTCACGCCTCCTGCATTTGCAGGCAGATTCTTTGCCACTGCACCACCTGGGAAGCCATAGCTTTTGGTAGTTGCTGGTGATCCTTGACATGCCTTGGTTTGTAGCTGCATCTGTCTAATTTCAGCCTCTGTCATCACATGCTATTCTCCTTGTGTGTGTGTGTGTCCATGTCCAAATTTCTCTCATGTTATAAGGGCACCAGCCATTGGATTAGAGACCACTCGGATCCAGTGTGACCTCTTCTTAACTTAATTACATCTGCAAAGACCCTGTTTCCAAACAAGATCAGATTCTCATGATATCAGGAATTAGGACTTGAATCTGTCTTTGGGGGATAGAATTCAACCCACCGCACCTTCTTCCCCATGGTGAGTGGTCCAATGATAATCATAGTACCCAAACTGGGCCAGTTGGAGTCTCCCATTGAAGCTTTGGGGAACATCCTTTTTTCCCCCTCTCTTCCTTCCTTTCTTCTTCTTCTTTTTAATAAATATTTATCTATTTATTTACTTGGCTGCGTGGGGTCACACGGGCTTAGCTGCCCCATGGCATGTGGGATCTTAGTTCCCCCACCGGGGATGGAACCCACATTCCCTGCATTGGAAGGCAGATTCTTAACCACTGGACCACCAAGGAAGTCCCCATTCTTGCTCTCTGCTTGAGATAATTGTGGCCGAGCTGCTGGCCATCATGAGTCTAGCCTTGTGGAGAAGGTTGCCTGAGAGGGTGGAACCCAGGAGCAGAGAAAAGCAGAGAGAAAAGACAGTCCTGATGAAGTTCAGGTTATTATATCCTCACTCCGATTTCCTTGGCTTTCTCACATGAGCCATGAGACATATTTGAGATAGTTTTTCAGTCATTCTCAGCCTAAGGACCCTAAAATAATACAATTTAGAGGTTCTAGGATTTTGTGAGAAACTACCCTAAAATGGGGACGCTGTCTCCCGGAAAGTGAGGGCTTGGCCAAGTTCGCTCCAATGCGCCTATGTTTACTTGGCAAGTAGTGATGTGTGCGGGCAGGGACAGCACCTGTCTTCCAGGTCATGTAGAGATGCCCACTTGCTCTGGATCACCACAGAGGTGGGTTCAAGCTCTGACTTCATTTATTTTTCTTTCTCTCTGTTGATGCAGTCCAAGCACGGGTTGGAAAAGAATTTCCAGACACAGAGCATTTCAAAAGGGAGTGAGTTTATTAAGAACAAAGAGCAGATATAATAAAATGGGCCTTGCAAATGCAGTGGGCCGACCTCCTGACAGACCAGGGAAAGCTGACCATTTTCATGGGTTAATAGCCAATGTTTACAGCTTCAGGACAAAGCAAATTTCTGCTAGAAGTTTGGTGTTAAGTGACTGGTTGGGACGCTATGGGGTATTTACTGGAGTGGGCATCTTTACTTAATTGGGAGTCAGGAAGGTTGCTAGTGATGATCAGGGGGCTTTTGGCAAGGTTACAAAGGGGTCAGTCAGCTTCAGAAGTGACCTTGGTTCTGGACTCTGCTTCTGTGGCCTTGGGGCAGGACTCAGCACCCTCCTGCAGGCTTCTCCTGACCCACTATCATTTTCATATGAATTTACAAAAGAAAACTTTTCTTGAGACCCTAGAACAAAGGAACAACGCAGAACGATACGCTTTCCCAGGATGACACGAATGCTGTAATAACATAAGAGTGTCTGGTCCAGCTGTCTGATTCGTTGCAAGCGTACAGAGGTCACAATGCAACATCCCCGAAAAGCTTTCTGCCATCGAGTGACACTTGGCACGCAGGAGGCTAGCTTCATGTCGAACCTGCTGGACACTTTTGGCTGCAAATAGCAAGAGCTTCAATATTAAGGAGCTTCTTATCTTACATGACAAGAGATGCAGACATAGGGCTTCCTTTGGTGGCATCATTAAGTCTCTGTCGCTTCCTACGTTTCTGCTTTCCAAGTAGGGACATTCAGGTTTTAAGTTATTCATTTTTAATTGAAGGATAATTGCTTTGCAGTATTCTGTTGGTTTCTGCCAAATGTCAACATGAATCAGCCATGGGTATACCTCCCTCTTGAACCTCCCTCCCCATCCCAGCCCCCTAGTTTGTTACAGAGTCCCGGTTTGAGTTTCCTGAGTCATACAGCAAATCTCCAAATTCATGTTGGCTATTTTACATATGGTAATATATGTTTCCACGTTATTCTCTCTAGACATCCCACCCTTCCTGACCACCCCACTACCTCCCTGCTGTGTCCATAAGTCTGTTCTCTAGGTCTGGAACATGCAGTTTTGAGGTCATTAGCCCACTGGTGCCCCCTTTGCCTGGCAAAGCAATAAAGCTATTCTCTTCTAACTTCACCCCAAAACTCTGAGACTTAATTCGGTGCCGGGGTATGGAGGTGAGGCTGGATTCAGCTTCAACTGTCGTGGGCATAGAAAGCTGGCAGGAGCCTCTTCCCTCCCTGCCAGGTTCCTGATCATGTTGCATCTGCCGCCTTGGCCACCTCTGGCTCCCTCAGTTATGTCCAGCTGTTGCTGCTTGCGTGCAGATCCCTCTTGGGCCACGACCAAACTCTTCATGGCTCCCCCATCCTCTCCAAGCACTCATGTGGGTGGTAGGGAATTCAGTGCCTGTGTGGTGGGACCATTGCAACCCCAGGACCCAGCACAGCACCTCCCCAGGGCAGGTACCTCCAACTCTTGGTGGAACTGGTCCATATATATCCATGGACTACTGAGTGTTATGTATTACCCTGCAATAAACCTCTACGCTTTTTTGCTGTGGAAGGGTATATTCATTTTTGAGGACTTCTATAACCAAGTAGCACAAACGGGGTGGCTGAGACAGAAACTGTCTCACAGCTCTGGAGGACATAAAACTGAGAAGGACCCTATGAGCTTTTCTAGGTACAAAAGCCCCTCTGTGTTCCCTGTTTGTAAAAAAAGCAAGGCTTTAGCCTCCAAATCTTCCCTGGGTTCCAGAGAGCAGACTCAAACAGATTATGAATTAGGGAAGTGAGGGAATGCAGAAACAAAGGAAAATCAGTCAAGCAAGAAAAGTAATGATAGCTTAAACAATAGTTCAGATAAATTTAATATAAATTAAATTTAAAAATTAAAAGAAACTGAGCTTTCACTGCTGTGGACCCAGGTTCCATCATTGGTTGGGGAACTAAGATCCCACAAGCTACAAGCCATGGCCAAAAAAAATTTTTTTTAATTTTTGGAAAATAATTGGAAAGGAGATGGAGCAATCTTACACATATGTACATTGTACAAAAGGAAACACCACTTTGAAAAACAGTTTGGCGGTTTCTTAAAAGTTAATCACATTAATCATATACTTATCCTGTGATTCATTCATGTGCTCCTAGATATTTATCTAAGAGAAATAAAATATATGTCTACAAAAATCTTCAGAAAAATTTTAAAAACTGAAAAATAAAATATAGTTCAGATAATGAAACAGAGTCCAAGCTCCTCTTCAAGGGATTTCATAACAATCTAATGCATATTTTTGAGTTGTTCTTCAGAAACTAAGACTTCCCACCCAGGTGGAGGGTGATGACTCCATGCTGACCTTGTAGACCCTGTACTGCTTGGAACCAGGTTGGTGCTTACGAGTCCTGAAACACCACGGTGTTCCCTCACCACCAACCAATCAGAAGAAAATCATGCATCCTCCAGCCCTCACCCTAAATGTTGCCTTTTAAAACCTTTCCCTGAGAACATACATATACCTATGGCTGATTCATGTTGATGTATGGCAGAAACCAACACAATATTGGAAAGCAATTATCCTTCAATTAAAAATAAAATAAAAATTTAAAAAACTCTTCCCTGAAAGCCACTGGGAGCTAGGTCTTCTGGGCTTGAGCTGCCTGTTCTCCTTGCTTGGTACCTGCCTTTTAAGTAATTAAATCTGCAGTGACTCTAAGTAAGGCTGCATTCTGAAGTACAGGGATTAGGACTTGAAATATGAATTTGGCAGGAGGAACATAATTCAACCCATAACAGGGGGTTACCAAGTGTATAGTTAACTGTTCCTTGTCCTCAGTTTTGTTGCTCTTTCTCCATTTATTAATATGTTAGAAAAGGTTGACGCTTATATAGATTTCTTTAAAGTATGGACACAGCTTTCCTTGAGGAGGACCAATGAAATGAATGTTCCTCACATTAACAAAACTAAAATTTTGGATTTTGTCTGAAAATGGCAACCAAGGCTAAGAATCTGATTTTTTTTTAAATTAAAAATTTATTTATTTATTTTATTTGACTGTACTGGGTCTTAGTGGTGTCATATGGGATCTAGTTCCTTGACCAGGGATTGAACCCAGGCCCCCTGCACTGGCAGCGTGAAGTCTTAGCCGCTGGACCACCAGGGAAGTCCCAAGAATCTTAGAGATCCGATAAATCGTGCTATTTCATCTCGACCTTGCGTATCTGTGAATAAAGCGTATTTTCTCTTTGGAATCAGTAAATTGCTTGCATGAGAATACCTCATTCTTATCTACGTGTCTTTAAGCAAAATGTAGTTCTGTCTTGTGACTGGATGGGCACAGCTGACACAAAGTTTGCTAGAAGAAACTGGAAAAGATAGAAATAGCAAATCGTTTCTCTAGTACTTGCTCTGATAGGAGCTGCTGTTAAGCACTGAACTCTTCCCACCGCCCGTCAGTCCCACGAGGGGACTGCTGTTAACAATCATCCCCTTTTCTGGTACAGAGACGAGACGATGCACAACACGGCCAGCAGATGGCGCCAGAGCTGAACTTGAATGCAGGCAGCCTCCCCCCAGCTAAGACACAGGGTTGATGCTGACTGATCTGTAACCAAAAGCGCTTGTGCGTCGGCGGCACAAAAAGCCAGACTCTGACAGCCACAAAGTAAGTCTGCAGCAAAGTCAGGATTTATTGCAGCATACCAAGCAAGGGAGTGGGCAAAAAGCATCAGATCCACTCCAACTTGGTCTTTGAGTTAGGATTTTTTTTTTTTTCTTAAAAAGGGAAAGAAGAAAGAGACCAGGATCAATCATGTGACTTTCCTTAATTGAGGTTTTGAAGTCAGGATATCTGTGGTTTATGATTCTCTGGCCAGGTGGTCCACGGCTTGGGGGTCTGTTAATTCATCTTGACCTGGAGAAGCAACCCGAGTTTGTGGTTAAAGGTGATATCTACAGCAGCAATTTCAGCACATTAACGATGTTATCGACAACAGCAATTTTAGTACAATAATGGTGGGGTGGACAAGAGCAATTTTAGTCATCTGTCTGGTGGATTAGGTTCAATAAGCTTAGGGTTGAGATCTGAGAGGACAAGAAAGGGAACGAAATTTTAGACAGGGAGTTGAATCATAAACTCAGCTTTGAGGAGACTGTGTTTCAACACCTCACTTTAATCTTGGCCATCGCCTGCAGCCTCTCCAGGAATACACAGCCCCGGTGGGAACACAGTTACCTTGCAGGGGGCTTTTGAAGAGCTTGTTACTGGGAGCAGGGGAAACACGGCTACCTCTGCAGGGAGCCTTTGAAAGAGCATGGTGTTGAGAATGGAAACCGACATGGATTCTGGTTAATTTTTGCCACCTACGTTTCTGGCTAAGAACCTGTCCTGATAAGATGCTAGACTCAGCCATGTGCCTGAGGCCCTGGCCCTGCCCCTATGCTGGCCCTGAAGTGTCCCCTCTCCAGGTACCCATTGGGAGCCCGTCCCCTTTGGAAGTCCTCCAGCTCCACGGTCTCCCTGGCCTGTGGCTGCTGCTCTCTGAGCAGTTCTCCATTCATTAACAGCTTTCTCGGGGTTTGAGGCAGAGTAAAGAAGCTAATACCTCGTGTGGAATTTGGCAGAGGAGAGGCTGGCAGGAGCAAGGTTGAAGCCAATGGCTGAGAGGCACGGAGGGGATTCGGCGCCTTGCTTGTCTGGTGTCAGCTCCCAGCACCTGGCATGGCAGCATCAGCAGTGCCTTCAGGAATGGGAAGGACAGACAGACACTTCTGGTCACTGGGAAACACATCTGAAAGCGTGGTCTCCAAGGCTATGGCGAAGCTGTGCACACGTTTTACTTGGGGAGAGGGAGGGAAAAGGGAGCCTCTGCTTCCCGTGAAGTGACACAGAGGGTGCCCCATGGAGCCCCAGTCAGGACACACCAGGGACTGCGGCAGTTTTCAGAGCCCAGAGGATCTGCTTAGGGAATGGGCTTCTGGTGACTGGTTAAGGGTTGGGGGTGCGAAAGAAGAAGAAAGGTGAGAGGGACCAGATGGGGCGAGGGGGAGAAAAACTGCAAGCAGCCAGGCTTACCGTCTTGCCTGGGGCTTATCTGGAAATTTTGCCTTGGGGTTGACTCACTGTTGTGACTAACAGGTATGGAGGAATGGAAAGAACTGGTCTCTGTGAGTGACTAAGTCTTTAACAGACAGATACACACCTCTGTTTTCCTAACTGTAAAATGGGCCAATGGCTTGCTAGGATGGCGCAGGGCTAGGAGTGCGTGTTTTGCTGCTGCAGCGCTGTTGGGGTCCCCGTCCAGCTCTGATGCTTTCTCTGTGAACTTGAACATCTCTAAGCCTAGACAGTCTCTCAGCAGTGAAGGAGAGAAATACACTGGAATTGGGCATGGAAGAGATCTCGGTGGGACCTACCTGCTGAGGAGGGGGACCTGAGTTTTCCACACTGAAATGTGATCTTAAAAACAAGGCCATGTCAATCTGACTCATGTTTTTTGGGTTTGAATGGATAAAACAGAAGCTAGCCAGAGCAGATTCTAGAGAACAGAATTGGTTCTGCTTGGGATCACATAAGACGAATCAGCAGTAGCTTGTCAAAAAGCTGTATGTGGGACTAGAGTCTTGGGGACAACCATACGTTAATGACTGAATTTAGTCTTGTGAGTATCTGCATACATGTGATGTGAATTTAACTTCTAACCTTCTCACAATGCTACATCTATCTGTGACATGTTAAAAACAGAATCCAAGCAAGTAAGTTTGAAGGTCTAATTGACTTCATTGAGTGACTGATGAACCGGGTAGTATTCCGTCTAGCCTCTAGGAGGACACTCAGAGAAGGATGTACAGAATGGGATGTTTTTATAGGGAGAAGGGTGGGACAAGGGAGCTATTAGAAGAAGAGCAACGATTGTTTTTAGGCCAGGACATCTTTTCTGAGGGGAGGAGGAGGGCAATGGTAAGGATTTTATGGAACAGATGGCCTCATCTGCTGGTTGAGGGGAGGGATGGAAGGCCCCCACATGACAGACTACTTCATTGGTCCTGACTGGAACATTCCAGGAGGGTTGATTAAGATTATGTTTCTGGGGAAGTTTGAAACTGCAATTAAGTCAGGTGTTTGGTGTAAGGTTAGCACAAGTGATGCCATTTTGACCCTATGGCTTTCTCTCTAACACTAGTTTAAACTCAGGAAAGATGAAGGGTTTGAGAGGTTTATTCCAGCTAAAATCCGTCTGAACTCAAGTCTCAGGCGGGCCAGGTCAGCCTGAGCACGCATTGTCTTTGTAGAAAGTTCCCGGCATGGTTTCTTCCCATTGTGGGTTCTCGTGTACAGTGTTTGCCTATTTTTCTGGGACCTGCTTTCAGATTTTATGGTGGCTCTCTGCCCTACCCTCCGTTCTGATACATCGTAGGCATGACAAAATTTGGTCGAATGGAATGAAATTCTAAAAATGGTGAAGATGGTGGCAACTTGGGTTGAATTAAATTAGATTCTGCTCAGTCATTCAGTTTCTCATGGGAACCTTTTTTTAAAAAAATATTTATTTATTTTTGGCTGTGCTGGGTCTTCATTGCCACGCTGGCTTTTCTCTAGTTGCGCTGAGCAGAGGCTACTTTCTAGCTGCGATGTGCTGGCTTCTCATTGCAGTGGCTTGTCTTACTGCGGAGCTCAGGCTCTAGGCGCTCAGGCTTCAGTAGCGGCAGTTCCCTGGCTCTAGAACACAGGCTCAATAGTTGTGGCGCGCAGGCTTAGGTGCTCTGGCACATGTGGGATCTTCTTGGATCAGGATCCAACCTGTGTCTCCTGCATTGGAAGGTGGATTCTTTATCACTGAGCCATCAGGGAAGCCCTCTTGTGGGAATCTTTTAAAATAAAAAGTCTGGAGCTTTTCTGAATCAGGGGTCTCTCTAAGAGCCCGAGGAAACTTCTGTCTCTTTAGGTTTTGCAATTAAATACAACGTATTGTAAGAAATTCCAGGGTGTTTATAGACTCAGGTTGTCCATCTCTGTTTAAGCATCTAAATGCAAAGTCCTGTCTTTCTCATGTTCCTGGATGTGAATGGAGATATTTAAGGAGAAGAACGCTGTGTTCATGGCTAGAGGCAAGTAGAGATGACTGTCAGTATCTCATTATTTTGACGGATTTCTTCCCCCCACAAAGACGTGCAGAATATTCCATGGTGAGTGGAGGAAGACAAATATAGTGGTAGCCAGTCTTTAGGGCTTGTTTTGGTTACGGATCTTCTAGTTATCAATTTGATGTATGAATGTTTATTTTTTTTTTGGTTTATTTCCTTCCAGCTTCTCGAGGAAGATAACAGTAGGAGATTTGCTCAGAAAACCCAAACAGCTCAGAGTGTGTGTATTGTAGTGAAATCTGTGCCTGAATCTGCTAAACATAGGCCCCAAGGTAAAGAAGTCTTTAGAATAATCACGTGTTTCCCTATCAAAGTTGATAAATTAGATTGCCGCCCCCACCCCCCAATATCTAGGAATTTCTAAGTAAAGATGCTGCACAAGTGTAGTTTTCAGGTTTGCATTCCTGCTTCCAGCTTTGCATAATTGCTTATGGATTACTTTGCATGTGTTCTCAGATGTCTATTTTCCAGTCACTGTCCTGTGCAAATATTTGACTTGGAAAGAGTGTGTATGAGGAAAGGCTGCGAGTTCTAATAATGCTCCCAGATCATTCTATGTGGGAAGAGTTCCACTAGAAAACACACCCACTCTTTTGTCCACTGAGTTGGCTTTGAACATGCTTAAGTCAATTAGATGCCATTCTGATCATGGTCAGCAGAGTTATTTTAGAGTCCTGATAAATCACTTTACAAGTCAAGTATTTCACATTGCAGAGTGTTCACATTGGAGGTAAGAGATGAGATGAGTAGCCTGGGATTCATAATTGATGCACTTGTATAGAACTTTCCTTAGAGTTTTGTGTAGGCATGCTATAAAGCAAATCTTATGAAGCTTGAAACAGCACAAAGTGAACTTTCCAGGGTTCTCAGATTCCCTAATTTAGTTAAAACTCAGGTTTCTGTCTGTGGCGAGGTTGGACCCTGAGTACAGAGGCAGGTTTATGACTTCAAATAAGCTTGTGAGCGCTATGGTGCCCAGTGCTTGCAAGAAGCCTGCTGCTGCTAAGTCACTTCAGTCGTATCCGACTCTGTGCGACCCCAGAGACGGCAGCCCACCAGGCTCCCCCGTCCCTGGGATTCTCCAGGCAAGAACACTGGAGCTGGTTGCCATTTCCTTCTCCAATGCATGAAAGTGAAAAGTAAAAGTGAAGTCGCTCAGTTGTGTCCGACTCCTAGCGACCCCATGGACTGCAGCCTACCAGGCTCCTCCATCCATGGGATTTTCTAGGCAAGAGTACTGAAGTGGGGTGCCATTGCCTTCTCCATGCAAGAAGCCTAGAAGCCATCTAAAGTGGGGGAACAGCTTTGATCTCCCACCCTCAGCTGGCTCAACAAGAGATAGACATAGCAAAAGAAAGAACTTTCTTGGAGGTGTTGCCATCTGAAGGGTTTTTTTTTTTTTTTTCAAAAAAATATTGAAAAGTAGAATATTGTGGCTGAGAGTTTTCCTGCTCCACTAAATGCATAGTTCTTTGATTAAATTCATATTGCCTCAGAAGATTATGACCCTTCCAGAAGATTTTATGCTTCACTTTTGAGTGCTGTGGAGGATGAGAGGCCTGCTCTCATAATTTTGGTTTTATTAGAAGCATTTATCACACTGTCCTCTTACTTTTGTATTAAAATTTCCATATGACATCTTTAAAAGACATAAAGTAAAATCTTTGTTTTATTGCAAAATTCTTTTTGATTGAAGTGAAAGTCACAGGACATAAAATTGACCATTTTAAAGTGAAAAACTCAGTGGCGTTTAGTATATTCAGTGTCTCGTTCCAAACATTTTCATCACCCACAAGGAAATACTAGACACATTAAGCAGCTGCTTTCTATTCCCCCCTCTCCCTAGATCCTGGCAGCAGCCCTCTGCATTTTCTGTCTGTGGATTTATCTACTTTATATTCATATAAATGAAATCATATAATATGCGGCATTTTTGTGGCTTATTTCACTTAGAATAATGTTTATTCTAATATTTTATTAGAAGTTTATCCACATAGCAGCATGTATTAAAACTCCATTCAATTTTATGGTTTATCCACATAGTGGCATGTATTAAAACTCCATTCATTTTTACGGTTGAATAATATTCTATTGTATGGATCTGCCACATTTGGTTGATCCGTTCATCTGTTCATGAACGTTTGGGCTGTTCTCACCTCTGGCTGAATGTTTTGTTTTGGAATTAGATGCATAGGGCACCAATGTGGCAACTCACATGATGGCAGGATTCTTTGAGGAAGAGTCACTCCGTGTACACGCAGCAGGGAGTACCAATAGCTCCGTAGGAGAGGGAAAGAGCAACGTGTTCCTGGCAATTGGCTAGTCTGTGACGCACGCTGGAATGGCTCAGCCCTGACTCACTTTGGTCCTCAAGATTGATTAGACAAGGCGTAATATACACCAATTAGCAGTGTTTCCAACCCTTCTTGCTTCATGAAAAGTGGAAGTGTTAGTTACTCAGACCCTATGGACTGTAGCCCGCCAGGCTCCTCTGTCCCTGGGATTTCCCAGGCAAAAATACTGACGTGGGTAACCATTGCCTTCTCCAGCAGATCTTCCTGACCCGGGGATCAAACCTGAGTCTCCTGCATTGCAGGCAGTTGCTTTACCCTCTGAGCCACCAGGGAAGCCTTGTTTCATAGTTACCATTTAAAAAAATCATCCATAATTCAGTAGAAAAACATTTCTTTTCATATGTACACTTGCCTGCCACAAAACATTTGTCTTTATTCAGTAGACTTTTCAATAGATTTTTATCAAGTCAGCTTTCCTGAAACAACCCACAGTGAAATTCTACAAATAAACTACATTTCCTCCTACTTACTTATACGATAAGAAGTCAAAGATGGAGGACTTCTTAGACTTCAGTTTTAAGTCCTCCAATGACAAGACTTTTTGGGGGTGGGGCATATTCCAAGACCTTACCACTGAGACCTTTCCCTTGAAAAAACAAAAAGATAAGAGCTGACCTATATTCTGCCATCAAAATTTGATACACTCTTTTGATTCATTTAAAATATCTGGACTCAGCACTTATAAAACTTTTCCTTTTCTGACCCAATGGAGAAATTCACCTTAATAGGAACCAGTCAAGCAGATTGCATGCTCAGATTCAGATTTTTTTTTTAAACCACTCTATGTCAGTTAATCAGAAGAGAATCTTCACTGGCCATTTGTTAGAGCATCAATGTAATTTTTAGGGATGTGGCCACGGGCAGCCCAAGTGGGGTTGCATAGAACAGTGCCTCTGTCTCTGCCTCCAGAGGGAGCCCCCAAGGGCTGTTCATTATCTTCTCAAGTCTTGGTGATTTATAGTTTACATCCTAGTCTCAGAGAATACAGACCTCACGAACCCCAAGGTGATTGGCTTTGCTGCTGGTAATCTGGTTTGCAACGTTATTGCTTTCAGGAGATTCCTAATGTGGTCTTAGATATATGGTTTCATGTCAAATTCCAGTGGAGAAGCAAGGAATAATGCTCTTCCATTCACTCCTAGCCTCAGGTTCCAGTTTCCAGTTTTATGACAGGTAACAAGAGAGTAACAAAAGACACAAATATTCTTAGAACAATGAAAAAGGTGCATGGGAACATAATGAAATGTAGCCCCTTGTTTTTAGTCAATTTTCTTACTGTCCTTTTGGGTCCTGATCACACCATTCTCAGTCCATCTTTTTCTTAGGCACCCACTCACTGATAGGGACTGTGGGTGATTTTGAATCTGATGCCCTTGGTTCTGGGTTCTACCACTTAGCATATGCATCATATTGAACAAGTTACTTAACATCTCTAAATATCAATCTCATCTGTAAGGTGGCAATAATTCCTAAGGATTAATGTGAGGATTAAATGAGATGGTATACATAAAATGCTCAGCCCAGGCCTAGCTACTTAAGGGTGCAGTAAAAGGTCCATATTATTGTTATTTAAATAAATGCCAACCATGTCACTCAAGTTCAGATCTTTGAGAAAAAAAATCCATCTGAAATATATGAGATGGTTTAGAATTAAGTGTTCATGTCACCAGGTAACATCAAGACCATGATAATGAGTACAGCTTTATATTTCAGAGCAACATGATGTTGATAAATGGAGCAATTGCAAATTCAAAAGGAAAAACCTGCTTTGTTGGAAGAAGGGGTGCCAGAGATTCTAAGCATGATGAATATGGATGAAGTTGACTGAAGTTGACTGCTGAGAAATAGAATTTCATGGGCAAGAACATTTTAAAAAATTTAAATGAAATTAAAAAAAATATAGCTGACAATGATCAGAAATTAAAAAAAAATAATTGGTTGACAATGACTAATAACAATTACATAGGTTACCAGCAGGAATTTACCTTTTTGACAATTCACACATGCGTCCAACAATCATCTATGGAGTTTCTAAGACCAGCCACAGAGGGACTCTAGGGGGCTGAGTCCCTCTTCTCAGTGAGCTCATGGTCTGACTTTGTGCAGAACACACTGGGAGTAGAGAATTGGTACACCTAAACCAGACAGATTAACAGGAGAAAAAGAAACTAATTTTAGTTCTTGCACATGGAAGTCTTAAAGAAATATGACCTAAGAAGTGGCCAAAGCAAGCAGCTTTTATGCTTTTTAGACAAAGAAGCAATAAATCTGAGAGAAATTGACAGGACAAAGAAGAGTCATCTGAAGAGGCAAAGTTGATTGTTGAGGAACTTGAAGTGAAAAGACCAAAGTGATTCAAAGAGAGAGAGAAGGAGACAAAAAACTCCAAGTCACCAAGGAGGGAGGTGCGCTGGAGGTGGACCACTGGGAACAGGGGTGAGGACCATCATGGTGAGCAGGTGAACTTGAGCATTTGGTGTTGCTGGTGCCTAGGGGGAGGGCTTGGGGGATGACAGAGGATGTGTGCCAAGTGGCAGGGACCATATGTCTTCAAGTCTTGGACTCCATCGTGGGTAATAGGAAATCACAGAAAAACTTTCCACACAGGAACCATGAGGTCAAGATTCTGGGTGCTGTTAATTTTTTGCTTCAATTTTAGAAAATTTTGATTCTCTTTCATTAGTTTCTCTCTCTCTCTCTCTCTTTGTCCTTCTACATATTCAATAAGAAAAAGGGGTGATGATAAGTAAATGTTGACTTCTTTCCCTTGCACTGGAGGAAGAGCAATGCTGCTTTGTGAAGCATTTTCCCATCTGCTGTGTCATCTCAGGCTCCTCTCAGGAAAAGAGCTGTTGGCTGAGAGATTTGGGAGCTTTTGACTTATAGGGCTTCCTAGGTGTTGCTAGTGGTAAAGAACCCTGCCGGCCAATGCAGGAGACATGAGATAATGGGTTCAATCCCTTCCCAACCCAGGAGAAGGGTATGGCAACCCACTCTAGTACTCTTGCCTGGGGAATCCCAAGAATAGAGGAGCCTGATGGGCTATCGTCCATGGGGTCACAAAGAGTCAGACATGCCTGAAGTGACTTAGCATGCATGCATTTTGACCTGTCAGTAAGGGAGGCCACTCCTGAGACAGTAGGTGTCTTTCTGTATGTTCCCAAGACACTTGTCAAGGGCCGGTTTCCTTTCTTAGGGTAACTTCTCCTTTCTGTCATCTTGATATTACTAGTTTTGCAGGAGAATTCTGTGTCCATGGTCCTCCAGCATCTCTGCTTCCTTCTAGATGCAGATTTGGTTTATTTGTCATCTGCTTATCAATCCACCCATCTATTATGGATTGTGTATTTATTATCCTTTGCTCTTTTCCTTTCAAGATCCTCTAACAATCATCTTTGGCTTATTAGATGTCTTCTAATTAATACTCTTTTAGCTGCAAATAATGAAAATCGTTTCAGCAGATAGAATTCTTCGGAAGGGTCTTGGGGTCTATGGCAGGACCCAAGAACAGGGACCTGACTGGGTCCCAGCAAAGACTAGAGTCAGGAACTGAGTGCGTGGAAAGCTGCTGCCAACAGCGTCTGCGATTTTCAACCACCCACATCCGCCCTAGGAAGGCTAGGTGGCCTCGCTTGGTCTTCATGCCAAATCCCTGATGTAGAGGCTTTTGGTCTGTGGTCAGGGAACTGGAGGGAGGTCTTTTTGTATGAATATGATCATTGCCACTGCAGGTCTGCGGATGGAGAGAAGAGGGCAATCCCTCAAGAGTGATCGGGGCAGAAACCAATTAGAAAAGGAATGAAACCATATGAAATTATGATTTGGCTACGTTTTTTTAATAGAGGCTGGAATTTTTTTTTCTAGGAAGAAATTTTTCTGCAAAGAATACCAATAGAGGCTGGAATGTTTTTGTTGGCATTTGAAGAGAACTTATTGTCCTTCCTAAGGCCATAATCATGATGGTGTGATCACTCACCTAGAGCCAGACATCCTGGAATGTGAAGTCAAGTGGGCCTTAGAAAGCATCACTATGAACAAAGCTGCTGGAGGTGATGGAATTCCAGATGAGCTATTTCAAATCCTGAAAGATGATGCTGTGAAAGTGCTACACTCAATATGACAGCAAATTTGGAAAACTCAGCAGTGGCCACAAGACTGGAAAAGGTAAGTTTTCATTCCAATCCCAAAGAAAGGCAATGCCAAAGAATTCTCCAACTACCACACAACTGCACTCATCTCACACGCTAGTAAAGTAATGCTCAAAATTCTCCAAGCCAGGCTTCAGTAATACGTGAACCGTGAATTTCCAGATGTTCAAGCTGGTTTTAGAAAAGGCAGAGGAACCAGAGATCAAATTGCCAACATCCTCTGGATCATGGAAAAGGCAAGAGAGTTTCAGAAAAACATCTATTTCTTCTTTATTGACTATGCCAAAGCCTTTGACTATGAGGATCAAAATAAACTGTGAAAAATTCTGAAAGAGATGGGAATACCAGACCACCTGACCTGCCTCTTGAGAAACCTATATACAGGCCAGGAAGCAACAGTTAGAACAGGACATGGAACAACAGACTGGTTCCAAATAGGAAAAGGAGTACGTGAAGGCTGTATATTGTCACCCTGCTTATTTAACTTCTATGCAGAGTACATCATGAGAAACGCTGGGCTGGAAGAAGCACAAGCTGGAATCAAGATTGCCGGAAGAAATATCAATAACCACAGATATGCAGATGACACCACTCTTATGGCAGAAAGTGGTGGTGGTGGTGGTTTAGTCACTAAATCGTGTCCGACTCTTGTGACCCCATGGACTGTAGCCTGCCAGGCTCCTCTGCCCATGGGATTCTCCAGGCAAGAATACTGGAGTGAGTTGCCATTTCCCTCTCCAGGGGATCTTCCCGACCTAGGAATCGAACCCGGGTCTCCATGGCAGAACATGAAGAGGAAGTAAAAAGCCTCTTGATGAAAGTGAAAGAGGAGAGTGAAAAAGTTGGCTTGAAGCTCAACATTCAGAAAACGAAGATCATTGCATCTGGTCCCATCACTTCATGGGAAATAGATGGGGAAACAGTGGAAACAGTGTCAGTTTGTTTTTTGGGGCTCCAAAATCACTGCAGATGGTGACTGCAGCCATGAAATTAAAAGACACTTACTCCTTGGAAGGAAAGTTATGACCAACCTAGATAGCATATTCAAAAGCAGAGACATTACTTTGCCAACAAAGGTCCGTCTAGTCAAGGCTATGGTTTTTCCAGTGGTCATGTATGGATGTGAGAGTTGGACTGTGAAGAAAGCTGAGCACCAAAGAATTGATGCTTTTGAACTGTGGTGTTGGAGAAGACTCTTGAGAGTCCCTTGGACTGCAAGGAGATCCAGCCAGTCCATTCTAAAGGAGATCAGTTCTGGGTGTTCTTTGAAAGGAATGATGCTACAGCTGAAACTCCAATACTTTGGCCACCTCATGCGAAGAGTTGACTCACTGGAAAAGACTCTGATGCTGGGAGGAATTGGGGGCAGGAGGAAAAGGGGATGACAGAGGATGAGATGGCTGGATGGCATCACCGACTCGATGGTGGTGAGTTTGAGTGAACTCCGGGAGTTGGTGATGGACAGGGAGGCCTAGCGTGCTGCAGTTCATGGGGTCGCAAAGAGTCAGAGATGACTGAGCGACTGAACTGACTGACTGACTGACTGAAGGCTCATAAAAGTAATTCATGTTATTATATTTATTCTCTTCATTTTCTGTGCATGGATCTCCTTCCTCTTGACCCTTCTGATCCAAATATCCTATAATCCTTTCCCTTGCTTCTCTCTCTTTACTTAAGTTTCAGAAGTACATGCATCTGTGTGTGTGTGCGTGTGTGTGTGTGTATACAGTGAGCTGAACCTAGTGTTCAGACATGTCTGGGCATGGGGTGGACAGAGGGCTATGGACTGGAAGTGGTGGAGGAGAGATTTTTGTGTCTGAGCTGAGGGAGAACCTGGATTGAGGAGGACAGCAAGGCTCCCACCTTGCAGATTTGCCCAGGTTTGGATTCAAGAACTTAGCCCCGTAGAGGGCATGGCTACTAGTGGAAGCTGTAGGAGCTAGTGAGGTTCTGGGGCACAGGGCACATCTCAGCATGTGGTGTACTTCCCTCTCGTGCATGGAACAGTGTGGCATGGGGGTGGCGAGGACCCAAGGACGGTGCTGACTTGGTCCTCATGTTGGAAGCTGCTGGGTGCTTTCTATGCTCCTGACATTATGGAACATCTCTTATGCAACAGATGAATAACTCAGCCCCACTAACATGGACTTCTTTTCGGGGCTGAGTCTCAGCAGTGCTGGGGGTGACTCTGGGAACCTCATAACCAAACCCAGGAATGCTATGAGGTCTGCGTTTTAAGTCAGGCTACCCAAATGGGCCCCCATATCACTGTTTTTGTGTAACTTGGTAGCAACCTGCCAAAATCTTAACTTTTTAAATGTAGACGCCCTGCCTTATTCCAGGAAAGATATTAGAGTCTCGATAACAATACATTTAGTTTAACAAGACTGAAAAAAAAAAGATGAGTAAAGAAATTGAGGTCAAAGGAAAATAAGGATATGAAAGACCCGAAGAAGCCCAAGGGGAGGTTTGCACATAAAGTGCCCTTGTTATGATCCCGAGTGTGTGGCTGAGCTTCTCAGCCCCTAAAGCTCAGGAATAAATAAGAGTCATGACATGTAAAAGATTAAAAGCAAACCAGTGGTTTGGAGAAGTGCAGCTATTTTTGTTACCGAGAGTGGAGACATTTCTCCTGTGGGTCTTCAATAGGAGGCCCAGTGTGATGTAGCAAATAATATCCTCAAAAACACCCATATGGAATATATAATAATATATAATGATGAGCTTCCCAGGGTTGTTTTTCATAGTGTCTTTCAATGTAGGTCAAATATAGTGAAAAAATATAGTTTAGTAAAAACTTGTATATGGGAAGCAAAAATGGTTCAATTATTCTTTCCAAAGATCTGGCTGACTTAAAAGGTTGCATTTAAAACTGAAGGAAAGAGTGGGCGGTGTGTTCTCTAGGCAGTTTTTCATCAATATTACTCTTTGCAATTAAGTTCAGGTTGCTAAGTATAGGCCAGTACTGAGTACTGGTGGTCGGTTCTCTGACAAGTAGAGGCATAGCATTGACCAAGTCAACCTCTAAGGGCCGATTCCTTGACTGGAGATGAGATGGGCATCCTCTTAAGAAAACCAGGCGTCTCACCAGGACAAGTGCCTGTGCTGAGGCTGTCCGCCCGCCCACAGAGGTGGGTCACAAAAGTACCTGTTGGCAGGGCCAAATTTTTCCTTAGAGAGCAATTCAGGATCTGTTGTAACATGTGGATAATGGCTGATTAGAGCCCCAAAGTCTTTTTTTTTTTAATAGTTATTTTTATTTATTTATTTGGCCATGCCGAGTTTTAGCTCTGGCATGTGGGATCTAGTTCCCTGACCAGGGATCGAACCTGGGCCCCCTGCATGGGGAGTGCAGAGTCTTACCCCTGAACCATAAGGGAAGTCCCTAAAGCCCTAGAGTTTTATGTCAGTCTTAGCTGTGCTCAGTCACTTCAGTCATGTCTGACTCTTTGCAACCCTATGGACTGTAGCTCACCAGGTTCCTCTATCCATGGGATTTCCTGGCAGGAATGCTGGAGTGGGTTACATGCCCTCCTCCAGGGGATCTTCCTGTCCCAGGGATTGAACATGAGTCTCCCATGTCTCCTGTGTTGAAGGTGAATTCTTTACTGCTGAGCCACTGGGGAAACCCTAGTCTTAGCTAGGAAAACCTTAAAAGCAAATTCATGCATTGTGTGCATTGTTGAGGTACTACACTGTTCAGTTCAGTTCAGTCACTCAGTCGTGTCCGACTCTTTGCGACCCCATGAACTGCAGCACGCTAGGCCTCCCTGTCCATCACCAACTCCCGGAGTTCACTCAAACTCACCACCATCGAGTCGGTGATGCCATCCAGCCATCTCATCCTCTGTCATCCCCTTTTCCTCCTGCCCCCAATTCCTCCCAGCATCAGAGTCTTTTCCAGTGAGTCAACTCTTCGCATGAGGTGGCCAAAGTATTGGAGTTTCAGCTGTAGCATCATTCCTTTCAAAGAACACCCAGAACTGATCTCCTTTAGAATGGACTGGCTGGATCTCCTTGCAGTCCAAGGGACTCTCAAGAGTCTTCTCCAACACCACAGTTCAAAAGCATCAATTCTTTGGTGCTCAGCTTTCTTCACAGTCCAACTCTCACATCCATACATGACTACTGGAAAAACCATAGCCTTGTCTAGACAGACTTGTTGGCAAAGTAATGTCTCTGCTTTTGAATATGCTATCTAGGTTGGTCATAACTTTCCTTCCAAGGAGTAAGCGTCTTTTAATTTCATGGCTGCAATCAGCATCTGCAGTGATTTTGGAGCCCAAAAAAACAAAGTCTGACACTGTTTCCACTGTTTCCCCATCTATTTCCCATGAAGTGATGGGACCAGATGTCATGATCTTCGTTTTCTGAATGTTGAGCTTTAAGCCAACTTTTTCACTCTCCTCTTTCACTTTCATCAAGAGGCTTTTTACTTCCTCTTCACTTTCTGCCATGGAGACCCGTGTTCGATTCCTGGGTCGGGAAGATCCCCTGGAGAGGGAAATGGCAACGCACTCCAGTATTATTGCCTGGAGAATCCCACGGGCAGAGGAGCCTGGCAGGCTACAGTCCATGGGGTCACAAGAGTAGGACACGACTTAGTGACTAAAGCACCACCACCACCACCACTTTCTGCCATAAGGTGGTGTCATCTGCATATCTGAGGTTATTGATATTTCTCCCGGCAATCTTGATTCTAGCTTGTGTTTCTTCCAGCCCAGCGTTTCTCATGATGTACTCTGCATAGAAGTTAAATAAGCAGGGTGACAATATACAGCCTTCACGTACTCCTTTTCCTATTTGGAACCAGTCTGTTGTTCCATGTCCTGTTCTAACTGTTGCTTCCTGGCCTGCATATAGGTTTCTCAAGAGGCAGGTCAGGTGGTCTGGTATTCCCATCTCTTTCAGAATTTTCCACAGTTTATTGTGATCCATACAGTCAAAGACTTTCGCTAACCCTACACTGTACTAAGTATTAATAATAGAGGCGAATTCCTTGCCTTCCTGGAGTTTGATATCTGCTGGATGGGAGATGGAGAGCACTGAAATAAATGAATGAATAAATGAAAAAAAAAATAATGACAAGCTGTGCTAAGGGCTTGGACAAGGTAAGAAGAGGTGAGGGGAGATCACCACATTAGGTGAGGTGAGAAAGCCCTTCTGAGGAGGGAGCTTTTATGCCGGGGTCCAGCCCCGGTGGATCCAGGGAATTCGAAGCGGGGACGCGTCGGCGAGGATCAGGAAACAACTGCTTAATTAAACGTTAATTAAAGATATAAAGAGTAATAGAATAAGGATAGCTCAGTGAGGAAATTCAGTGGAGAAGAGAGGCTGAATAATTCAGCCAGAAGGTGAGAGAAAGAACGACATGGGGAGACCAAGTTTCGGTGAACAAGGCCCGCACTTTATTTTCCAAAGTAGTTTTTATACCTTAAGTTATGCATAGAGGATAATGGGGGAAGGGGTAGAGTCATGCAGCAAGCCAGGCTTTCTTCCTGCAAACTTATCATATGCAAAAGCTTAGGTGATTTGCATCATCTTCTGTCCCGGAGGCCTGTTAACATTTTAAGACCCTTTCTTCAGAAAACTTATTTTTCTCTAAAGGTGATAAGTCAAGCGCCACCCTCCAAAAGCATTAGATAAAGTTGCATTCCTACAGAGCAAAGGTGTGGTGGGCTATAACAAGAAAAAGAATTAACTCAAGGGTCCCAGGTTACAAACATTAAAGCTACTATTTACACCAATTATATTAATCAATACACTGCCAGGGACACAGCAGGTAAGGGATATGAAAACTTAGCAGCAAACATTGGCCCAACAAGTGAAAATCCCTTCACCAATACAATTTCTAATCAATCTTTTAACTGCTCAAAGGAATCTGTGTTTAGACAGTTTAGAACATCTCCTGCCTCTCACAGTTGGGAGGCTCTGAGCAATCACATGTGGCCGGAAAATCATATTCAGGCAGGCTAGAGGACTTCCAAAGGAGTTTGTAGGTTGAAACACTATCACACCCAGGAACTTTATTAACTGGAGCTGTAAGCTAACTCTTTTTTCAGAGAGAGGTAGTGGGGGACAGCCCCCCGTCAAGTCAGAGGTGTAGGTGAAAGCACAAAGCAGAAAGTAGGCAGACTCTGGTTTTGGGGGGTAGATGCTCGAGAATTTCCAGGGGGACTCCTGAGGCTCGATCCTGCCTTTGCGCATGCCGAGCCTCCTTCCTCATGACCTTTGTCGTGGGTGGAGCTCCTCACGCTGGCTCCCGGTAGTGATAGAATTCCAGTTGAGCTATTCCAGATCCTGAAAGATGATGCTGTGGAAAGTGCTGCACTCAATATGCAATATGCCGGCTCCCGGCACTTTTAGACTGTGACCTGAACAAGACCCTGACCTTGCAAAAGTCTGGGAGAAGAGCCTTCAGGAAGAAGCAATGACAGGAGCCTGGACTGAGTCAGGAAGGGCCTGGTGGGGAAAGCACTGAGGTGGGGAGGCAGCTGGACCTGGAAACGGTGGGAGAAGGCATAAGATGGGGCTCAGAGGCATTGGGGGCCTGCTGGAGGGGACCTGGTCAGCACACAAGAGAGTCTTGGTTGTCTGAGCTTTCTGCACTTGAAGCATCGTACTTGTTTGTGTCGTCTTTAACGTGGCTCGGTTGCAAAGTATGCTGTTAGGGAGCTCAGTGAGTAAATGTGCTGTCCCAGTTGGTTAGTATAATCTGTGTGGGTTTAGTTGCTCAGTCGTGTCTGACTCTTTGTGACCCCATCGACTATAGCCTGCTGGGCTCCTCTCTCCATGGGGATTCTCCAGGCAAGAATACTGGAGTGGGTTGCCATGCCCTCTTTCAGCAGATCTTCCCAACCCAGGGATCGAACCCAGATCTCCCGAATTGCAAGCGGATTCTTTACCGTCTGAGCCATCATGGAAGCCCTGGCTAGTATAATAGTTATACTTAAAAGCAGGAGGCAGCAGAGTGATTTTTATGCTGTGTGAATTAGATCTCAGTTAAAAGAAATTATGAGGGCAAGGGTCATATCTTGGTGACCAATGTGGCATATAGCCAGTTGGTGCTCAATAAATTATTTTAATGATTAGAAAAAAAAGGCTGATTTTTGGAAAGGCTGATGTTCAGTCCTTTGGGTAGTCCTTGTCTAGGGGGGTCAGTTGTCTGTTTTGACCCCTTTTTTGTGACAATGCCCTGTTTATATGGTGAATGCCATCTTTTGGTTTGGTAGTCGGAGTTGTTCTAAGGGTTTTCAGCCCTCCATAAAGTATCAAGTCATTAGGGAGCAAGTGAAAATAAAAAGAGTGGTACTGTGGGAGCACCTTGGAGAAGGCAATGGCACCCCACTCCAGTACTCTTGCCTGGAAAATCCCATGGACGGAGGAGCCTGGTAGGCTGCAGTCCATGGGATCGCTAAGAGTCAGACACGACTGAGCGGCTTCACTTTCACTTTTCACTTTCCTGCATTGGAGAAGGAAATGGCAACCCACTCCAGTGTTCTTGCCTGGAGAATTCCAGGGACTGGGGAGCCTGGTGGGCTGCCGTCTCTGGGGTCGCACAGAGTCGGACACAACTGAAGCGACTTAGCAGCAGCAGCAGCAGCACTGGGAGCACCTATGCCTCTATCATTCTTCCAGAAAAAAATCTACTTCTCCAAAGGGAAATTCTTACCAACACTAAGTGTTGAGGTCCTGATAAGGGAAACAGTATAGCCCTGAGTTGTAATAACCCAAATCTGGCTCTACAGATTGTCTTGCAAAGAGAGAACTTCTCTTCTCTGTAAGCAGCTGGTTTCAGGTGTGCCTCCGAACAATTTCTTTGAAGTAGATTGAAACAAGTTCTCCACTTTCTTGATTCTAGCATAATTTTGTTTTAACAAACCTCTTCTTCCCTCCCCCACGGTCTTTAACGTCTTATTACTCTTTTTTTTTTTTTTTTTTTTGGATCACACCAAGGCTTGCAGGATCTTAGCTTCCTGATCAAGGACTGAACTCTGGTCCTTGGCAGTGAAAGTGCAGAGTCCTAACCACTGGACCACCAGGAAATTCTCGTTTTTTAAAAACATGAATTGTTACATGCTATACTTATTGATCTATGTTTTTTTCCCTATCTTAACAATTAGGCCTGGAGAGTTTAAACATTAGCATAGAGATTGTTCTGGGAATGCCTATCCACTGCATATTATTCTGTGTGGGTGTGTTATAATTACTAAAGGACCTAGACTTTCTTTTTCCCCCATGTTTTGGCTATTATCAACAAATGCTGCGTTGAATATCTGTGTGCATGGATCTTTGCAATTAATGCAAGTATGTGTATAGAATCAAGTCCTGTGCATGAAATTTCTGTGTCAAAAGGATGTGTGTGTGTTATTGATAGATACTATCTAACTGCTCTCCAACACGACTGCATCAGGGCACATTCCCATCAACAATTTATAGGAGCGGGAAGTCCTGCTTTATGGAGTGGTTATTAAAGGCTGGTGACAAGTTTAATTTCATATTTTTATTAATTCTCACCTTCTGAGTGGAACAGGGCCTCAGACAGTACATTATGACACTGTGGGCAGATTCTTTTTGCAGCAACCTAGCTTTTCTCGACTCTGAATATTCATTGGAAGAAATATGTTGTTCCAGTGAATATTTGGAAGCTGAAGCTGAAGCTCCAATACTTTGGCAGGTCACCTACTGCAAAGAGCCAACTCATTGGAAAAGACTGGAAAAGATTGAGGGCAGGAGGAGAAGGGGGCAAGATGGTTAGCAGCATCACTGACTCAATGTACATGAATTTGAGCAGACTCCGGGAGGCAGTGGAGGACAGAGGAGCCTGGTTCGATGCAGTCCATGGGATCACAAAGAGTCAGACACAATTTAGCGACTGAACAACAACAAAGGTTTTCTATACATGTATTTGTTTCCTAGGGCTGCCACAACAAAGCGCTGCAAACTTTGGCTCAGGACAACAGAAATACATCGTCTTTTTGGAGACTTAACAGTCTGAAGTCAAAATGATGGCACAGCCATGCACCTCTGCCGGTTTGGGGAAGGGTCTGCCCCAGACCTCTCTCTGAATGTCTAGTACTTCCTTTGCTTGTGGTCGCATAACCCCAGTCTTCACAGGGCATCCTCCCTGTGTGCAGACCTAGGTCCAAACTTCCCCTTTAAAAGGGCACCAGTCCTGTGGGGTTAGAGGCCCACCCTACTTCAGTATGACCTCATCTTCACTAAGTACATCTGCAAAGACCCTCGTTCCTAATCAGATCACATTCTGAAGTCTTGGGGGTTAGGAATCCAGCTTTTGAACTTTTGGAGTGAGGACACAATTCAACCTATAACGACAAGTGTTACAGATAAGAACATGCAGCTCCAGGACACACACGGAATGCTTTCTTTTCTCACTCTGGTCAGAATACTTTTCTTTTCCCAATCCCCGGTGTCTAACGGCAGGTCCCACTTTTGACTCTGCCACCCAGAGACAGACCATCCATGCTTTCCCTTCCCAGTTGTTACTGTGACATAGAGCATGCCTAGAGAGAATCAAGTCAAATTGAGATGAATTCAAGAGACTTGTGTTCATCCTGGGCAAAACCAGAGAAGCTAACCCTAACCCCTGAGAGAATGCTACCTGCCCAGTAGAGCCCATCTTGCCCAAGTGTGCAAGTCTGCAGAACTCAGAGGAATGCTTTCCCTGAGGTCTTTATGACAATGACTAAAGTCTAAGTTAGGCTAACAAGCCTGTACTCTGAAATAGCAATCGTAACAGAGCACTGGAATGTGCTAGGCACTCACCTAAGCTCTCGACCTGTTTAAACTCACTTAGACCTCACAATGATGCTACAAAATAAGATCTATTAATGACTCAAGTAGACAAGTACACTGGGGCACGTGTTTGAGTCATGGTCAGTTCCTGGCCCTTAATTGGTGGGTGAGCCCAGTTCTGCTTTCTCCTCGCTCTCATTTTTTTTTTTTAAATATTTGTTTATCTGGCTGTGCCAGGTCTTAGTTGCAGCATGTGGCATCTGGTTTCCTGACCAGGGATCAAACCTGGGCCTCCTGCATTGGGAGTGCAAAGTCTTAGTCCCTGGACCACCAGGGAAGTCCCTCTACTCATTTTAACTTAGGGGAAGCAACGAAAACTTTATTTCACAATCAGCTGCTAGTGCGGGTGTAAAAGTAACTCAAGAAAACATGGGTTTTGCACAGCTGGGTATTTGTAAAGGGCTAGAGGGAGAGATGTCTCTTAGCCATATCAAAGTTCTACTTTCTTCTATTTTCTTAATTTATTTATATTTGTTTATTTGGCTGTGCTTTAGTTGCAGCACCTTTTCCAACTTTTAGAGCTTTCTGCATCCCTTAGCTTCTGGCCCCCTTACTCCATTCATAGCAGCTTTAAGATGGTGTAGGGGTGGAGCTATACAGGTCAAAGTTCACATATACTATTGAAATTGTTGTGTTACTGAGTCCATGCTCGCTCTTCTCTTGGCACGACAGGCCAATGAATCCATGAGATGAGGGGTTGAGGCAAGGAGGAGACTTTAATTGGGGAGCCAGCTGCCCAAGAAGATGGCAGGCTAGTACCTCAAAATAACCGTCTTGTCAGGACCTGGTTGCCAGGTTCTTTTATGGATCAGAGATGGCGGGGAGGTGAGGAAACAAAGCAAAACAACTATTCAATCCTTGCAAATGTTCCCTAGATAGGCAAGCTTCAGGCAGGGGAATGTGTTAGTTTTACTTTTTTTTTTTTTTTAATTTTTAAATTTTATTTTATTTAACTTTACAATATTTTATTGGTTTTGCCATATATCAAAATGAATCTGCCACAGGTATACATGTGTTCCCCATCCTGAACCCTCCTTCCTCCTCCCTCCCCATACCATCCCTCTGGGTCATCCCAGTGCACCAGCCCCAAGCATCCAGTATCGTGCATCGAACCTGGACTGGCAACTCATTTCATATATGATATTATACATATTTCAATGCCATTCTCCCAAATCATCCCACCCTCTCCCTCTCCCACAGAGTCCATAAGACTGTTCTATACATCAGTGTCTCTTTTGCTGTCTCGTACACAGGATTATTGTTACCATCTTTCTAAATTCCATATATATGTGTTAGTATACTGTATTGGTGTTTTTCTTTCTGGCTTACTTCACTCTGTATAATAGACTCCAGTTTCATCCACCTCATTAGAACTGATTCAAATGTATTCTTTTTAATGGCTGAGTAATATTCCATTGTGTATATGTACCACAGCTTTCTTATCCATTCATCTGCTGATGGACATCTAGGTTGCTTCCATGTCCTGGCTATTATAAACAGTGCTGAGATGAACATTGGGGTACACGTGTCTCTTTCCCTTCTGGTTTCCTCAGTGTGTATGCCCAGCAGTGGGATTGCTGGATCATAAGGCAGTTCTATTTCCAGTTTTTTTTAAGGAATCTCCACACTGTTCTCCATAGTGGCTGTACTAGTTTGCATTCCCACCAACAGTGTAAGAGGGTTCCCTTTTCTCCACACCCTCTCCAGCATTTATTACTTGTAGACTTTTGGATCGCAGCCATTCTGACTGGTGTGAAACGGTACCTCATAGTGGTTTTGATTTGCATTTCTCTGATAATGAGTGATGTTGAGCATCTTTTCATGTGTTTGTTAGCCATCTGTATGTCTTCTTTGGAGAAATGTCTATTTAGTTCTTTGGCCCATTTTTTGATTGGGTCATTTATTTTTCTGGAATTGAGCTGTAGGAGTTGCTTGTATATTTTTGAGATTAGTTGTTTGCTTGTTGCTTCATTTGCTATTATTCTCTCCCATTCTGAAGGCTGTCTTTTCACCTTACTTATAGTTTCCTTTGTTGTGCAGAAGCTTTTTTTTTTTTTTTTTTTTAAATTTTATTTTATTTTTAAACTTTACATAACTGTATTAGATTTGCCAAATATCAAAATGAATCCGCCACAGGTATACATGTGTTTCCCATCCTGAACCCTCCTCCCTCCTCCCTCCCCATTCCATCCCTCTGGGTCGTCCCAGTGCACCAGCCCCAAGCATCCAGTATCGTGCATCGAACCTGGACTGGCAACTCATTTCATACATGATATTTTACATGTTTCAATGCCATTCTCCCAAATCTTCCCACCCTCTCCCTCTCCCACAGAGTCCATAAGACTGTTCTATACATCAGTGTCTCTTTTGCTGTCTCGTACACAGGGTTATTGTTACCATCTTTCTAAATTCCATATATATGCATTAGTATACTGTATTGGTGTTTTTCTTTCTGGCTTACTTCACTCTGTATAATAGGCTCCAGTTTCATCCACCTCATTAGAACTGATTCAAATGTATTCTTTTTAATGGCTGAATAATACTCCATTGTGTATATGTACCACAGTTTTCTTATCCATTCATCTGCTGATGGACATCTAGGTTGCTTCCATGTCCTGGCTATTATAAACAGTGCTGCGATGAACATTGGGGTACACGTGTCTCTTTCCCTTCTGGTTTTCTCAGTGTGTATGCCCAGCAGTGGGATTGCTGGATCATAAGGCATGTCTATTTCCAGTTTTTTAAGGAATCTCCACACTGTTCTCCATAGTGGCTGTACTAGTTTGCATTCCCACCAACAGTGGAAGAGGGTTCCCTTTTCTCCACACCCTCTCCAGCATTTATTACTTGTAGACTTTTGGATCGCAGCCATTCTGACTGGTGTGAAATGGTACCTCATAGTGGTTTTGATTTGCATTTCTCTGATAATGAGTGATGTTGAGCATCTTTTCATGTGTTTGTTAGCCATCTGTATGTCTTCTTTGGAGAAATGTCTATTTAGTTCTTTGGCCCATTTTTTGATTGGGTCATTTATTTTTCTGGAGTTGAGCTGTAGGAGTTGCTTGTATATTCTCGAGATTAGTTGTTTGTCAGTTGCTTCATTTGCTATTATCTTCTCCCATTCTGAAGGCTGTCTTTTCACCTTGCTAATAGTTTCCTTTGATGTGCAGAAGCTTTTAAGGTTAATTAGGTCCCATTTGTTTATTTTTGCTTTTATTTCCAATATTCTGGGAGGTGGGTCATAGAGGATCCTGCTGTGATGTATGTCAGAGAGTGTTTTGCCTATGTTCTCCTCTAGGAGTTTTATAGTTTCTGGTCTTACGTTTAGATCTTTAATCCATTTTGAGTTTATTTTTGTGTATGGTGTTAGAAAGTGTTCTAGTTTCATTCTTTTACAAGTGGTTGACCAGAGTTCCCAGCACCACTTGTTAAAGAGATTGTCTTTAATCCATTGTATATTCTTGCCTCCTTTGTCGAAGATAAGGTGTCCATACGTGCGTGGATTTATCTCTGGGCTTTCTATTTTGTTCCATTGATCTATATTTCTGTCTTTGTGCCAGTACCATACTGTCTTGATGACTGTGGCTTTGTAGTAGAGCCTGAAGTCAGGCAGGTTGATTCCTCCAGTTCCATTCTTCTTTCTCAAGATAGCTTTGGCTCTTCAAGGTTTTTTGTATTTCCATACAAATTGTGAAATTATTTGTTCTAGCTCTGTGAAGAATACCGTTGGTAGCTTGATAGGGATTGCATTGAATCTATAAATTGCTTTGGGTAGTATACTCATTTTCACTATATTGATTCTTCCAATCCATGAACATGGTATATTTCTCCATCTATTAGTGTCCTCTTTGATTTCTTTCACCAGTGTTTTATAGTTTTCTATATAGGTCTTTAGTTTCTTTAGGTAGATATATTCCTAAGTATTTTATTCTTTCTGTTGCAATGGTGAATGGAATTGTTTCCTTAATTTCTCTTTCTGTTTTCTCATTATTAGTGTATAGGAATGCAAGGGATTTCTGTGTGTTGATTTTATATCCTGCAACTTTACTATAGTCATTGATTAGTTCTAGTAATTTTCTGGTGGAGTCTTTAGGGTTTTCTATGTAGAGGATCATGTCATCTGCAAACAGTGAGAGTTTTACTTCTTCTTTTCCAATTTGGATTCCTTTTATTTCTTTTTCTGCTCTGATTGCTGTGGCCAAAACTTCCAAAACTATGTAGAATAGTAATGGTGAAAGTGGGCACCCTTGTCTTGTTCCTGACTTCAGAGGAAATGCTTTTAATTTTTCACCATTGAGGATAATGTTTGCTGTGGGTTTGTCATATATAGCTTTGATTATGTTGAGGTATGTTCCTTCTATTCCTGCTTTCTGGAGAGTTTTTGTCATAAATGGATGTTGAATTTTGTCAAAGGCTTTCTCTGCATCTATTGAGATAATCATATGGTTTTTATTTTTCAATTTGTTAATGTGGTGTATTACATTGATTGATTTGTGGATATTGAAGAATCCTTGCATCCCTGGGATAAAGCCCACTTGGTCATGGTGTATGATCTTTTTAATGTGTTGTTGGATTCTGATTGCTAGAATTTTGTTAAGTATTTTTGCATCTATGTTCATCAGTGATATTGGCCTGTAGTTTTCTTTTTTTGTGGGATCTTTGTCAGGTTTTGGTATTAGGGTGATGGTGGCCTCATAGAATGAGTTTGGAAGTTTACCTTCCTCTGCAATTTTCTGGAAGAGTTTGAGCAGGATAGGTGTTAGCTCTTCTCTAAATTTTTGGTAGAATTCAGCTGTGAAGCTGTCTGGATCTGGGCTTTTGTTTGCTGGAAGATTTCTGATTACAGTTTCAATTTCCATGCTTGGGATTGGTCTGTTAAGATTTTCTATTTCTTCCTGGTCGAGTTTTGGAAAGTTGTACTTTTCTAAGAATTTGTCCATTTCTTCCACGTTGTCCATTTTATTGCCATATAATTGCTGATAGTACTCTCTTATGATCCTTTGTATTTGTGTGTTGTCTGTTGTGATCTCTCCATTTTCATTTCTAATTTTATTGATTTGATTTTTCTCCCTTTGTTTCTTGATGAGTCTGGCTAATGGTTTGTCAATTTTATTTATCCTTTCAAAGAACCAGCTTTTGGCTTTGTTGATTTTTGCTATGGTCTCTTTTGTTTCTTTTGCATTTATTTCTTCCCTAATTTTAAAGATTTCTTTCCTTCTGCTAACCCTGGGGCTCTTCATTTCTTCCTTTTCTAGTCGCTTAAGGTGTAGAGTTAGGTTATTTATTTGACTTTTTTCTTGTTTCTTGAGGTATGCCTGTATTGCTATGAACTTCCCCCTTAGGACTGCTTTTACAGTGTCCCACAGGTTTTGGGTTGTTGTGTTTTCATTTTCATTCGTTTCTATGCAAATTTTGATTTCTTTTTTGATTTCTTCTGTGATTTGTTGGTTATTCAGCAGCGTGTTGTTCAGCCTCCATATGTTGGAATCTTTAATAGTTTTTCTCCTGTAATTGAGATCTAATCTTACTGAATTGTGGTCAGAAAAGATGCTTGGAATGATTTCAATTTTTCTGAATTTACCAAGGCTAGCTTTATGGCCCAGGATGTGATCTATCCTGGAGAAGGTTCCATGTGCACTTGAGAAAAAGGTGAAATTCATTGTTTTGGGATGAAATGTCCTATAGATATCAATTAGGTCTAACTGGTCTATTGTATCATTTAAAGTTTGTGTTTCCTTGTTAATTTTCTGTTTAGTTGATCTATCCATAGGTGTGAGTGGGGTATTAAAGTCTCCCACTATTATTGTGTTATTGTTAATTTCTCCTTTCATACTTGTTAGTATTTGTCTTACATATTGCGTTTTGGGTGCATATGTTGGGTGCATATATATTTATAATTGTTATATCTTCTTGGATTGATCCATTGATCATTTTGTAGTGACCTTCTTTTTCTCTTTTCACAGCCTTTGTTTTAAAGTCTATTTTATGATATGATTATTGCTACTCCTGCTTTCTTTTGGTCCCTATTTGCATGGAAAATCTTTTTCCAGCCCTTCACTTTCAGTCTGTATGTGTCCCCTGTTTTGAGGTGGGTCTCTTGTAGACAACATATGTAGGGGTCTTGTTTTTGTATCCATTCAGCCAGTCTTTGTCTTTTGGTTGGGACATTCAACCCATTTACATTTAAGGTAATTACTGATAGGTATGATCCCATTGTCATTTACTTTATTGTTTTGGGTTCGAATTTATACACCCTTTTTGTGTTTCCTGTCTAGAGAATATCCTTTAGTATTTGTTGGAGAGCTGGTTTGATGGTGCTGAATTCTCTCAGCTTTTGCTTGTCTGTAAAGCTTTGATTTCTCCTTCATATTTGAATGAGATCCTTGCTGGGTACAATAATCTGGGCTAGTTTTACTTTCTTACACAGTTCTTCATAGGTGGGCGGCTCAGGTTATCTCCCTGAACAGGCCATTATGTATGCTTATAATAACAAAAAAGGGTTCAAGTCACAGAACAGATCCAGGGTATATTTAAAATTAACCCTTCCCGGTTACAACTGTTGTTGTTGTTCAGTTAATAAGTCATGTCTGACTCTTACGTGAGCCCATGGACTGTAGCCTGCCAGGTTCCTCTGTCCAGGAGATTCTCCAGGCAAGAATACTGGAGTGGGTTGCCATTTCCTACTCTAGGGAATCTTCCTGACCCAGAGATCAAACCCTCATCTCTTGAGTCTCCTGCATTGGCAGGCGGGTTTTTGACCAGCTGAGCCACTAGGGAAAGCCAGAAATAAAGCAGATCACTCAAATGAGAACAAAGGCTACTTCTTCAAAACTTGCTGCAGGCAAGAAGTCAACCTCCATCTTTGTGTCTGGCTGAGACTCCAAGGCAGGCAGGGGAACAGGAAAGTTTTACAGTGAAGAAAGGGAGAAGGTTTTAAGTGTGTTTTGACTGCAGGATTGTTGGCCTGGGGGAAGCTGGAGGTGGGCTAACTAGAAGTAAGCATCTTAAGTAATTGGTTTGAGAAGCTTGGTAGGGGAGGATAAAAATGTTTTTTCTCTAATCCAGCTTAGATTTTCGGACTGGTCTCCTATAAATTAGACTAACAAAAGACAAATTAACAAGACAGAAACAGTTTGTTTTTTTTTAATTTATTTTTTAAAATATAAACTTATTTATTTTAACTGGAGGCTAATTACTTTACAAGATTGTATTGGTTTTGCCATACATCAACATGAATCCACCACGGGTGTACACGTGTTTCCCATCCTGAACCACCCCCCCACCTCCCTCCCCATACCATCCCTCTGTTATCGTGTGGGAGAAGCTTCAGCGATGAGTAACTCAGAGTGGTCTGAACTTGGGCTTATATAGCATCTTCAAAAAGAAACAATAAATCTGAGGAGAAGTAACAAGACAAAGGAGAAGGGTTTTAGGCTTCTAAAGGTATCAGCTGTGGGAAGGTAAATATATGGGGGAACTAATGGAAGATAATGGGTCATATGAGCAGGTAAATCTTGGTGCCAACTTTCTGTCTTCTTCATGGCCATAAAACTTCCTTGGTAGAGGGGATTTATGGCATCCTCAAGTTCTCAAAAGTTTCTGCTTTTTGTCAGATAAGAGAAAGTCTGGGAAGGTTTCTTTCTGGATCTGTTGAGTCTCATTTGTCTCCAACTCAAAATAATGATTGTGACAGAGTAGAGTATTTTAGGGCAGCATATTCTTTTTTTAAAAAATAAATATTTATCTGGCTGTGCCGGGTCTCACTTGAGGCATGCGGGATTTTTAGTTATGCCATGTGAGCTCTTTGTTGTGGGATGTGGGATCTAGTTCCTCAGACAGGGATCAAATCCTGGACCCCGCTGCATTGGTAGCATGGAGTCTTAGCCACTGGACCACCAGGGAAGGCCTGGTGTATTCTGATCTCCTCCAGCTTTCTCTAGTCAGTCCTGACTTGGAAGCTGGTGATCATTGACCCCGTCCTAACTGACCTGGGCAGGTTACTGCAGAGATTGCAGGTCACAGTTTTAGTATTCAATTTGGTCCAGCCCTCACCTGTTGGTGTATTCCGTCTCACAAATGTTATAAGGTGGAATCTGATGGTGTTATATTAGGAGTTCTTCTGACTGAGGAGTAAAGACAATAACCCTTATAGCCTGTGTGGTTACAAAAATAATTTGGGTCTAACTCAGAATTAGGGATCCCAGGTGGCACAGTGGTAAAGAATCTGGCTGACAATGCAGGAGATACAATAGACATGGGTTCAATCCCTGGGTTAGGCAAAAATCACTGCAGATGGTGACTGCAGCCATGAAATTAAAAGACGCTTACTCCTTGGAAGGAAAGTTATGACCAACCTAGATAGCATATTCAAAAGCAGAGACATTGCTTTGCCAACAAAGGTCCGTCTAGTCAAGGCTATGGTTTTTCCAGTAGTCATGTGTGGATGTGAGTTCGACTGTGAAGAAAGCTGAGTGCCGGAGAATTGATGCTTTTGAATTGTGGTGTTGGAGAAGACTCTTGAGAGTCCCATGGACTACAAGGAGATCCAACCAGTCCATTCTAAAGGATATCAGTCCTGGGTGTTCTTTGGAAGGAATGATGCTGAAGCTGAAAGTCCAGTACTTTGGCCACCTCATGCAAAGAGTTGACTCATTGGAAAAGACTCTGATGCTGGGAGGGATTGGGGGCAGGAGGAGAAGGGGACGACAGAGGATGAGATGGCTGGATGGCATCACCGACTCAGTGGACAAGAGTTTGGGTGAACTCCGGGAGTTGGTGATGGACAGGGAGGCCTGGCGTGCTGCAATTCACGGGGTTGCAAAGAGTCAGACACGACTGAGCGACTGAACTGAACTGAACTCAGAATTTCTTCTTTTTCCATATGGTCTTATCTAATGACTTTTGCTATGTTTACCTTTGGGCTCTGCTTACCGTGGGGTCGCTTGAGGGACTGCACTTGTATTGATCGTTGTTGTTCAGTCGCTAAGTCATGTCCAACTCTTTGTGACCCCATGAACTGCAGCATGCCAGGCTTCCTTGTCCTTCACTATCAGATTCATGTCCATTGGATTGATGATGCTATCTAACCATCTCATCCTCTGTCGCCCCCTTTACCTTTTGCCTTCAATCTTTCCCAGCATCAGGTGCTTTTCTAATGAGTTGACTCTTCACATCAGGTAGCCAAAGTATTGGAGCTTCAGCTTCAGCATCAGTCCTTCCAATGAATATTCAGGGTTGATTTCTTTTAGGATTAACTGGTTTGACCTCCTTGCAGACCGAGGGACTCTGGTGCTTTCTGGGGCTGGTTTGGCTTCCTTCCAGTTTCCTCTGTAATTGAATCTTTGCCATGACTGTGTGATGCTGGAGCTCTCTATCTCTCCCATCCAAGCCCACTATGGCTACTGGCAGCCTCTTTCTTTCCACGTGGTGTGACATTCTCCTAGAGATGGTACTTGGAGGGTGATGTTACAACACCTTGGGAGTTCACATCCTGTCCTAAGGAAACACAGATGCCTAAACTCTGGGTCTTACACATGGGGCTTTGCTGATCAATCACACCACCCAGAAAGCTGTAGAACCTCTACTCTCACTTTTGCTGTGGATTTTGTTTTTCTTCTATTTTCTGCCTTTGCTGTGATATAAGTGAGTATTGCTCTTACACCCAGTGTGGACCAGCTCAGGACCATGGGTGGGGAGCCAGGGAAACATGGGAGAATCAACAGCCCTCTGGGTGGTATCTCCTCCCACGATGTAAGGTTCGAATACATGGATGGATTGAAGATTTTCAGAGCTGGAAACTATTTGAAAATGATTCTGCTTGATGAATAAGTGGTAGATTTATATCAAAGAATTTTTTAACTCAGCTGGCATTTATTGAGGGCTCCCTGGCTCTGGGGTAAGAATGGGGGGTTGGGGTCTGGCAAAGGTAGGCAGGACCCACAAGGACTTCAGCATTTGCTTCAGAAAAGAGACAAAAACACCAGTGACTGTGCAATCCTAGGGAGCATGGTGTGGAAGAGGCCCCACTTTCTGAAAGCCAGTTTGCTGAAAAACTGTTCTCAGGGTGGCCAAACTCCAATGGCACCGCCCCCGCCCCAAAGTAACTGCAGAACCACCCCAAATTGGCTCTATCCTGTTTCTAACAAGATACTCAGTTGTTTTTCAGGGACAACAGAAAAAAACTGCAAGTCATGCAACCAAAGCAGGTGTAGAGGAGAAAATTTTGCCCTTAATTAATACCTAGAAGTTTCTCCCCACAAAGGAACCAAAGGACCAGAACTTTACTGGAGCCTGAACCTGGATCCCTTTCAGGAGCGAAGGGTCTCTTGTCCAAGAAGATCTAATGTTGAACACCTTTCCCACACTGATCACAGGTGGCCAGCTCCAAAGCCCTCTCGTCATAACCCGCCCACCAGTGTTTCCCTAGACCAGCTTCCCTCCCTAACTCCCAAAAGTTTGACTGAGCCCCAGAGCAGGGGAGAGACTCAAGCCACACCTCCTGTCTCCTTTCTGGTCCACCTTGCAATAAAGCCTTCTCTTTTCTCAAAAGCCGGAGCCATAGTGTTGATTACTAAGCGCTTTGGGCAGCAGACCCTTTTTGGTAACAAAAACATAGCATTGCTGTCTGAAGGTTGGCAGTTTTTGTTTTTAAAATAATCGTTTTTGCTTTGATACATGGTGATCTGCAAGGGTGCTTTACAGAGTTGGGCTTAGTTTTTGGTGATATGGTGGAGAATCAGTGATGGTGGTGAATTGTATCTGAGCCCTGGGCTTCCATAGAGCAGTGCTGATTGAGAAATCTCCCAGCCTTTTGGGTTCTGAGAAAGGGGTAACTGTAGATGACCGCTCCATCTTCCATATTCCATGGCAAGAGCCACCTCCACACTTCCTCCCATGACTCCCATGAAAATAGGGGATGATTCTGTTGCCTCCCTGCCTCTAGAAAACCCCAGGCCTCCATCCTTTCCTCTGAGATGCCTCTTATTAGTGGACATCTTCCTTATAACAGTAGCTTGAATAGAATCATCACCTTAATTGTTCTGGGAATTCTGTCCTTCACACTAACCAGACATCAGCAGGGCCTAGCAGGGGAAGGTCAGATGGTCACACGGTCCCCAGGGGGGCTTGGCAACCCTTCATTTGGAGCAAACTTGAGCAGGTGTGGTGTGCAGTGAGCATATCGGCCAGGAGGTGGCAGGTGTCCACACCAGAGAAGGGCATTAACTGGCAGGATTTTTATCTTTGGTTAGTCTAATAATGCCATGGACCGGGGAGCCTAGTAGGCTCCGTCTTTGGGGTTGCACAGGGTCGGACACGACTGAAGCGACTTAGCAGCAGAATCAGCAGTCTAATAAGATCAGGGAGTGCTCCACTCCAGTCTTAGAAGAACCAAGAGCTGAGCTTTCTAATGGGTAGTGTGTGTGTGTGTGTGTGTGTGTGTTCAGTTGTGTCTGACTCTTTGTGACCCCGTGGCTGTAGCCTGCCAGGCTCCTCTGACCATGGAATTTTCCATGCAACAATACTGGAGTGGGTTGCCATTTCCTCTCCAGGGGATCTTCCTGACTCAGGGATCGAACCCGGCTCTTGAGTCTCCTGCATTGGCAGGTGAATTCTTTACCACTAGCGCCACTGGGGAAGCCTATACCCACAGCTAAACATCTAGTTGGAAAGTGACTGTAAATACGTTGGTTCAAAGTTAGGTCTAGATAGACCGTTGAGATGACTCATGGAATATACCCTTCAGCTTTGTATTAACATCTCCACGACTTCCCTATTTAGTAAAATCTGGTGCCTGGTAAACACAGACTTCACAACTTACTGAGTGATTTTCAGTTGGGTAGAGAGATTTTCCCTCTTTTCTTAAGGACAAAATTCCGTGGACAATTGAGGTGGTTTCATCCAGGATATTGCAATAGGGACAACGTTCAGTAATGAGGGTAAGAAGAGGGAGAAAAACTGGGGTTTTATAAAATAGGGGAGTCATGAAGGAAGGGTAGAGGTGGGTGGTATCTTGAAATATGCTAAAGAAGCATGGATCTTTGCAATCAGGCCTTTTCCAGAACACAGGGTAGGGGGTGGGATTTCTCAGCCATCACTGCTTTCTGGGAGCACAAGGCTACATAAGAGTGGACATTGTCACCTCAGCCTGTATCCTTTGAAATGGAAAGAGGATTACAATCTCCTTTTCTGGTACTTTCATTTCCAAGTGTCTTGACATTCTTTAGAAAGGTGTAAACATTTTCATAGAACTGCCATGATAAATATTTTAAAAAGTAGAATTATGTTGTTCCCTAGAAATTCAGTTCTGGCACCTGTATTATCTGCCAGCAAATGAATCTTTTGTCTCCAAGTGCACAGTGATTAAACCTTTTTCCCCAACATGTAATGATTTCTTTACAAAAACTACCTTTACAATGAGCATTTCTTTAGAATGGAGTGAAAGTAATTATGGTTAAATTCACAAATCTTATCTCTGTAATGATTTTAAACAAGAGTTTAGTCTCTAAATTCTTAGGTGCAGCAAATTCAAATTCCTTTATAATTAGGGGCATTTTAATTTTCCTTGTTGCTTTAGATGAGTCATAATCTATTTATCTTGAACCTCTTGGGCATTCACAAAGAAGTCAAATTAGCTAACAGTACAGGATGACCAAGGTGAACAACATCAATGGCCTAGGAGTCAGCTCAGAAAGCTCTAGATCTTTATCTTTCCTGGATGGGGATTATTTTACCTGGGATAATTTACCTTTTCATTCATGCTTGTGTTGAGAATTACCATGTCCTCTTACGGCACTCATATGACAGCTGAATGTCCAGAGTGCCCCACTTCTTATATTGAGGACTAGGCTTGCTGCCTAGTGAAAGTGGAAGAGGAGAGTGGAAAATCTGGCTTAAAATTTTACATTCAAAAAATCAATGGCAGTGATGGGACCAGATCATGGCATCTGGTCCCATCACTTCATGGCAAATAGATGGGGAAACAATGGAAACAGTGAGTGATTTTATTTTCTTGGGCCTCCCAAATCACTGAAGATGGTGATTGCAGCCATGAAATTAAATGATGCTTACTCCTTGGAAGAAAAGCTATGACCAACCTAGAGTGCATATTAAAAAGCAGAGACATTACTTTACTGACAAAGGTCCGTCTATGTGAGAGTTGGACCATAAAGAAAGCTGAGTGCCGAAGAACTGATGCTTTTGAACTCTGGTGTTTGAGAAGAATCTTGAGTCCCTTGGACAGCCAGAAGATCCAACCAGTCCATCCTAAAGGAAATCAATGTTGAATATTCATTGGAAGGACTGATGTTGAAGTTGAGGCTCCAATACTTTGGCCACCTGATGCGAAGAGCTGACTCATTGGAAAATACCCTGATGCTGGGAAAGATTGAGGACAGGAGGAGAAGGGGATGACAGAGGATGAGATGGCTGGATGACATCATTGACTCAATGGACATGAGTTTGAGTAGGCTCCAGGAGTCGGTGATGGACAGGGAGGCCTGGTGTGTTGCGGTCCATGGGGTCGCAAAGAGTCGGGCATGACTGAGTGACTGACCTGACTGAGGCTTGCTGCCTCTTGTAAATCTGATTGAAAGGATGGGTAAGACCAGGAGACAATGTCCTCAGAGAGACTTGATTCTCATAAATGTCTCTACTTCACATTTCTCTGACAGGCACATGGGAATTGGACTGAGTTTGCTGACCATAATGACCAGAGGTCTCAGTTCTCCTTCAGAACTCCACTCTTATCACTAATTATTAGAGAAATGCAAATCAGAGCTACACTGAGTTGAAACTAAAAAACTTACATTGGTCAGAATGGCCATCATCAAAAATTCTACAAACAGTAAATGCTGCAGAGGGCGTACAGAAAAGGGAACCCTCCAACACTGTTGGTGGAAATTGGTACAGACACTATGGAGAACAATATGCTGCTGCTGCTAAGTTGCTTCAATTGTGTCCAACTCTTTTGCCACCTCATGGACCATAGCCCACCAGGCTCCTCTGTCCATGGGATTCTCCAGGCAAGAATACTGGAGTGGGTTGCCATTTCCTTCTCTAGGAGAACAATATGGAGGTTCCTTAAAAAAAAAAAAACTAAAAATAGTACTACCGTATGATCCAGCAATCCTATTCCTGGGCATATATCCAGAGAAAACCATAATCCAAAAAGATACATGAACCCCAATGTTCATTGCAGCACTATTTACAATAGCCAAGACATGGAAGCAGTCTAATTGTCTGCTGACAGAGGAATGGATAAAGACAACTTGCTATATATATCTAATGGGCCACACTTCGAGAACCACTGGTCCAAGGCAAGAAGGTGTAGAATTATAGCATATATGTGGAAACCAGTAGTTTGGCCATCTGGGTTCCAGTGAAAGATTTGTGCAAACCTGGGAATTCATGGAGATGAAACTAAAAAGGTAGTTCAGAGCCATGTGCATTCCTGTCACCTTAAATTAATAGTTTCATAATTAAAACAAAATCAAGGTACCATGTACAATCCTAGGGGGAAATTTCAGCTAATATGCCTGATGAGAAAAATGTGTTATTCCCTAGGGTAGATTGCATTATTGACCCCAACTCTTTATTTTTTGTCTGTGCTGTTTGTGGGATCTTAGTTTCTTGACCAAGGATGGAACTCATGCTTTCTGTAGTGAGTGTGGAGTCCTAACCACTGGACTGTCAGGGAATTCCCACTTGACCCCAACTCTTGCCTCACCTGTATCCATGCCCTTTGCCATGTGACCTTGAATTTCTTCCTTGAAGGTGCAACACATTTCCCTGCCCTTGGATACTGCGTTTAGCTATGTGCTTTGGTTTGGCCAAGAGAATGAGGCAGAAGTGACAGTGCCGAGTCTGTGCCTAGGCCGAGTGACCTTGGGTTTCCACTTAATCTCTTTGGCCAAGGCCAAAGAGAAAACTGTGACTGGACTGGGAGACTGGTCCAAGGAGCATGAGACACACACGTGGAGCAGAGCCATGTCAGTTAAGTACAGACTAGACTAGTCATTCCCCCAACCCCTAGCTGTGTAAGCAAATAATAGCTGTTATTGTTTCAGACACTGAGTTTTAGGATGGTTTGTTTACTCAGCAATAATTTACTGATGCTTCCTCTTTAAAACATGTATGTGATTTGAATGTATTCTTTTAGGCTACCTTATCAAAATACCAAATTTGTTCTTTCTCTTTGTATAAAAGAACCTTAAATTTGTTATGCTTGCAACTTTGCTGATAGTCTTTCGTGAAATATCAAGTACATCACCCAGACAATTTTTTTATAAGAGAATCTGCTGAAATTGCTGGGCTTTTTTTCACATCTTCCTCTGTGGTTTTCTTGATTTCAGGCTCAGGAAGAGCCCCCTCATTGGCTGGGACTTATTCTTGACAGATCTAATGAGCAGTGCATTATGTTGTCAGCTCATTGATTAAGAGTGTCTTCAGTGTGAGAGAAGATCATTGTCATGGAAATTTCCCTGATCCTGGCTATCTTTCCTAATAAACTGGGTGCAAAAGAAAACCTACACTTGAGAACAAAGAGAGCTGTTAAACTAAACAGTGGTTCCAGCCAAATAGTGGTTTAACATTTATAAAACACTGCACCTTAGTTTTTCATAAATACCATTGAGTTGATTTATAGTTGGAGCCTTGGTTTGTATCCTAATGTTGGTTTCAGAGATCAGAGTGTTACACCAGGTAGAAACCCAGTTTGTTGCCTGTTAGAGACAGCTGCTGCTGCTGCTAAGTCACTTGAGTCATGTCCAACTCTGTGCGACCCTTAGATGGCAACCCACAGTGGGTTGCCATTTCCTTCTCCAATGCATGAAAATGAAAAGTGAAAGTGAAGTCGCTCAGTCGTGTCCGGCTCTTCGAGACTCCATGGATTGTAGCCCACAAGGCTCCTCCATACATGGGATTCTCCAGGCAAGAGTACTGGATTGGGTTGCCATTGCCTTCTCCACAGCAGAGGGCTCCTTAGGGCTTATTGGGCAATGTGGCTCATTCTGGAAGCTAAAAGACCTTGATTCATTCTCTGTCCTGGCACACAAATCTCTGTAGTCTGATCTTTTCCAGGAGTGGTTATGCCTTGGTGAAAAGATCTGTATAGTCAAAGCTATGGTTTTTCTAGTAGTCATGTACGAATTTGAGAGTTGGATCATAAAGAAGGCTGAGCACTAAAGAACTGATGCTTTAGAATTGTGGTGCTGGAGAAGACTCTTGAGAGTCCCTCGGACAGCAAGGAGATGAAACCAGTCAATCCTAAAGGAAAGCAACACTGAATACTCATTGGAAGGACTGATGTTGAAGCTGAAGCTCCAATACTTTGGCCACCTGATGTGAAGAGCCGATTCATTGGAAAAGACCCTGATGATGGGAAAGATTGAAGGCAGGAGGAGAAGGGGACGACAGAGGATGAAATGGTTGGATGGCATCACTAATTCAATGGACATGAGTCTGAGCAAACTCTGGGAGACAGTGAAGGACAGGGAAGCCTGATGTGCTGCAATCTATGGGATTGCAGAGTCGGACATAACTTAGCGACCGAACAACAAATTATACGGGCTCCAAGCATCTCAGTGCAGCTGAGCCTTTGGAGTTGTGACCTTCACAGATTTTTCTTTATCAAAGTGACTTCTGGGTCCAAGTGTCCAGCCACACAATTATCTGCCTTGTAGCCTCCTCTTGAACCTTCCTCAACTCTATTTCATAAGGGTATATTTCTGCTCCCTCCCATGGAGAAATGTCAGGAAAACATGACTGTTCTCTGCACTGATACTTAAATTTCAGTGTGGATAAGAGTCACCTAGAGAGCTTGTTAAATCACAAATTCCTGGCCTTATCCCACAGATGCAGTTTGTTTGGGGTGCGGCTTGAGAATTTGTATTGCTAATGAGTTCCCAGGTGATACTTACGTGCATGGTCTGTAGCTGTTGTTGTGTTTGTTCAGTCGCTCAGTTGTGTCCGTTTCTTTGTGACCCCACAGACTGTAGCCTGCCAGGCTCCTCCGTCCATGGGATTTCCCAGGCAAGAATATTGGAGTGAGTTGCCGTTTCTTTCTCCAGGGGGTCTTCCCAACCCAGGGATCAAACCTGTGTCTCTTGGGTCTCCTGCATTGGCAGGTGGATTCTTTATCACTGAGCCACTTGGGAAGCAATGGTCTGCAGACCTCACTTTAAATAGTACAGTTCCATCTGCCTTTTGAATTCTTATCCCAAATTCCTTCTCACTCAGTTCTCTGAGCCATTTCCTTCCCATGCTTACAGGTTTTTATCATCCAAACCCATTTCTGTTGGAGGAAGCTCTAACTCTGCTGACTAACTTCCAACAGACTCTCGGTCAGTTCTCTTAGCAAGCATCAGCGGGGTAACGGCCTCCATGGTAAGCATTTTTCTTCTCTGTGCAAAAGCCACCAGTCAGGGCACACCTGAAGCCTTCTTCCCTCCCTCCCCCCCACTATAAAGCTTTCCCACACATTTGCCTATTTTTTGAGTTTCTGCCAAATGCAAGTGATGATGGCTACAAGCTCTGAATGAACAGTCTTTGCTTTTCTCATTTGGTTGATCTTCACGTATTTATACCTAAGTTATAGTTTCCACATAATAAAAAGTACCCATTTGAAGCATACCTTCTATTTTGCTACATAACTACCATTCCCATTAAGATATAGAACATTTTGATCACTCCAAAGAGTTCCCTTGTGCCTCTTTGAGATCAATCCCCACCCTCCTCTACAGCTCCGGGCAAGCACTGATATGTTTTCTGTCACTGTAATTCTGAATGCAGTTTTTTTTTTTTTTTTTTTAAGTATTTATTTATTTTGCCTGCCCTGGGTCTCAGTTGAGACTTGCGGGGTCTTCGTTGTGGCAGGCATGTGGGATCTAGGTCCCTGACCAGGGACCAGACCAGGGGCTCCCTGCACTGGGAGTGAGGAATCTTAACCACTGGACCACCTGGGAAGTACCCTGAATGCAGTTCTTTGATAAATCTCCCTCGTCATGTCCCCCACCCCCGCCTCAACCCCTACCAATTCCTGCTTGGTTTTTCTCTTCTCCACTTTGAAATTTTCTATGGCTTTTGGGGTGAATCTCACTTTCTCAGGACTCTTGTGGGTAGATGTTCTCAGTTCTGATTTTTACTGCTCTAACTCTATCTGCTATCTTCCTGGGCTTAAAAAATTTATTACCTTTAGATGGCCTTTCTTGCTCTCCTTTCTTGCTATTGTGGTTTTATTGTTCAAATAAAAAATCTGTAACCTGTCAAAATCAGTGGGGATATAAACAAGAAATTGTCTTTATTTCTTTCCATCATTGCCTCTAGCCATACCTTGTCAGTTTCTTCTTTCCTGCCCTTAAATAAAATCTTGGGCAAATTCCTTAACTTCCTTTCAGCTTGTCTCATCCTGGGTAGAACTTTATAGTTGCTTTAAGCTCTTACCTCTCCTCCATCCTGTGGCTCCAGGGACCTGTCGTGTTGTGGGGCTGGAAACTTAGTCCGCTCAGGAAGTATAGTCTCCTTTCTCCACATAGGGCTCTTCCTGAATTGAGATCAGGGAGTGAAACTGAGTCCCTCTAGAACTGAGTTCCTCTGCTGAGTTTATGATTAACTTCTCTATCCAAAATTGTATTCTCTTTCTTGTCCAGCACGTGTTTTCCTCAAGATTGAGGAATATCAAAGAAAGGGGGAAGTTGAAAGCAAGCAGGACCCTGTGGGGGGGCATGAAAGCCTTTCCATGTCTTCCATTTCTTGCTTGTAGGAAAAAGGTTTCAGCCTCCTAGACCTTCCCTGAGTTCCAAAGGGCAGATTCACAGTTATTTTAGTCCTAATTAGAGGAGTGAGGGAACGCAAGAACAAAGAAAAGGGAGTCAAGAAAGACTAGTGCCACGACTGGGTGGGGTTCTGGTTTCTCCTCAAGGGATGTACATAATAATGAGAAAAGCAATAGTGTCCTTAGGGCCTGGGCCAGGCTAGACCTGGGTTATTTAGTCCAGTAACTGAAATAACTTAACTGGAACAAAATGTCAGTTTAAGAAAAAATAATTTACCCTTTGGAACTCAGGGAAGGTCTAGGAGGCTGAAGCCTCTTTCCTACAAACAAGAAACAAGGGACACAGAAAGAATTTGTACCTGGGAGGGTCCCACAGGGTCCTGCTCAGTTTCATGGTTGGACGGGGGTGGTTCCTCTAACACAGAGGACCTCCCTGTAGAAAGTGTGTGGTTTCCTTGAGGAGCAGAATGAAGACAGTGACAGCTAGTTGTTTCCTTGGTCCCTTCCAGTGATCTAGCTGTATTGCTAAAGGGGGAGATGGTGGTGGTGTCTATGTGTCAATTTTGGCTAAATCACACAGCTCAGAATTGAAGAGGTACAGTTCCTCATGGGAAATTTGGGGCATTCTTAACATGAACATGAGAAATAAAGAGGCTAAATCAACAGCTGTTCAACGTGTATTTAAAGATTGCACCCTTTGAACAATTGCATGTAGGGAAAGATGCTCCTCTCCTTTTCCTGCAAGGAGAATGGTATGGTCTAGATTAAAGTCCTGATTTTTAATCTGCCTCTGATGCATATTTTACTTTTCTGGGGAGTGTTCCTTGGTGGCTTAGATGATAAAGAATCTGCCTGCAATGCAGGACACCTAGGTTTGATCCCTGGGTCAGGAAGATCCTCTGGAGAAGGGAATGGAAACTCACTCCAGTATTCCTGCCTGGAGAATTCCATGGACAGAGGAGCCTGGCAGGCTACAGTCCACCGTGTCCCAAAGAGCCGGACATGACTGAGTGGCTAACACTTTCACTTTCATAGTGAGCAGAAAGTCTGGGATTTAAATTTTCAGAAACTGCAATGTTTTTATTTTCAAATTATCAGCAGTCTTTCTTTCATAAAGGTGAAGGTGGGAAAACGTTTGGATTTTGTTTTTACAGCTTGAGAGTAATCTCATGCTTGTGTTACAGCTGATCTCTTCCTGGATTTATTATTCTTTCTAGAGTTGACTTGTGAAATTGCCTCTAACTGTTTATCACATCTGAGACCCTGAGTGATCTGCATCTCTCTGGTCCCCATCTTAGAAGAGTTTCAGTAGAGATTCAGCAGTTTTCATTCTGTAATTCTCAGGCTATCATAAATGCAAGACTGGAGGGCTATGTGGCCAGACTTATGAACCAGGGATGAATATCTTTTCCCTTGAAAATGGATGAGACTTTGCACACATGACTTTACTGATGCTAGAAATAAATTTAATAAAGGAGCATCTCCAAATGGTTGAATGTGGATAATTTTGCATTTAGAACTTTTCATTGTAATTTCAATACCATATACAGATTTAAACTGACACATTGGGGAGCTTACAGATGAGATGTGCTGCAGACCAGGCATCATGGTCACTAGATTTTATTGTTATAGAAATGGCATAATGACTATTTTTTTCAGGTTATAATCAATTTTATCTTTGCATATAAATATTTTCCTAAAATTAGTTGCATGCATATTGAGAAAATTCAAGCATTATAGAAAAAAGTATGTTATACTTTTATATATGGTATAATATATACTTTTATCAATGAATATCCAGTCATCTCTTTAATCATGCATACACACACGATTATCTCTATAATTTAGGTAAGAGGTCATTCTATATATCATGCCTGGCATCTGCCTTTTTTTTTTTAACTTTTATTTTTTTAAATTATGGAAGTATGATAACTCATTTACAGGAGACTTGGAAAATACAGAACAAGGTTACATATGGTGTCACTATATATTACAATTATTTTTTAAAGTAGGTAAATTAAAATTTTTACTTGGAGTTTCAATAATAAACTCTCAAAAGTTAATACAATGCATATACAGAGAAATAAAAGGATATAGTAGACCTGACAAGCACTGTGAACCAATTCAACATAATTAAGATTTATATAATTTCCACACAAGAATAGGATACAAATTCTATTCAAGTTCCCATAGACTATAAACTAGGAGGTACTTGAACATATCCAGGGATGTAAAACAAGGTTCAAAGATTTCATGGTCTAAAGGTATTGAAATCATACAGTCTGTTCTCTTAACGCTGTTGAATTATGTCAGAAATCAATATCAAAAGATACTTGGAAATAACAAACATATTTTCAAGTGCAATGTGACATTTACTAAGAGAGATCTTCATCTTAGCCCTCGAAAGCAGAAAAGGCATAACGACTCTTGAAAAGCACTAACTGCATGCGGTTAAGTGTGATAGAAGAACGTGATACATTTATGCTGCTCCCAGGACCCTGTTTCACAAAGACAGTTTAGGGTGTATAAGAAAACAATCGCATTATTCTAATCACCGTGGCATTTGCAAATTATTTTTCCTCAATCAAAGGGCATTTTGAATAATTTTGTTGGCATTTCAAATCCCTAGTAAAAGTAGCAAAATATATGGGGAAGAGCAATGGACTGGATTTGGATTCCAGTTTCTATCCAGCTTCTTAGAGACTTTGTATACATAGATTGTTTAGATTCTCTAGGTAAATTTCATTTTCTCTTTTCAATTACTTAGAATTTTTATGTAATGCTTTTCTGGAACCTATCAAAATAGAATTTTTCTTCTTTAATCTACTGACATAATAAGTTACATTAATAGATTTCCTAATGTTAAACCAATGTAGGATATTAAGTCATCATAAAATTCTGTAATAAACCCAAATTGGTCACTGCGCTTTAAAAATATTTTTTTAGATTCAATTTGTTAATATATTATGTAAGGTTTTGTAACTCATATTGCTAGTAATATAGGTCAGTAATTTCTTTGTATTTTAAAAAATTATACTTTGAATCAGGTTTATGTCTACTTCCCAAATGATTTGGAAAGGTTTTTCCTCTTCTTTTGTGCGTGCGTGCTAAGTCACTTCAGTCATGTCTGATTCTTTGTGACCCTATGGACTGTAGCCTGCCAAAATCCTCTGTCCATGGGGATTCTCCAGGCAAGAACACTGGAGTGGGTTGCCATGTCCTTCTCCAAGGTATCTTCCTAAGGCTCCTGCATCGCAGGCAGATTCTTTAGCCCTGAGCCACTGGGGAAACCCCCGTAAGTCATGATTCAAACATCACAGGAATTAGCTGTTCTCTGAAGGACAGATACACTTTATGGGCAAAACCATCTGGGCCTGGTTCCTATTGCAGTGGTGGAAGTTTCGCAATCTTCCCCAACGCCCCCGCCAATTCTTGTATCTTTTCTCAAGTTTATTTCGGTAATTTACATCTAACAGCCACCAATTTCATCTTGAAATTAAAATTTATTGGCACATATAGTTATTTTCATTGATTGTTTTAATTACCCCTTATTTTACCTCATTTCTGATATGTATTACTTTCTTTTTAAAAAATTAATTTTAAAATTGAGACATAATTGACCTTGGCTTCCCAGGTGGCGCTAATGGTAAAGAATCTGCCTGCCAATGCAGGACATGCAGGAGATGCAGGTTCGATCCCTGGGTTGGGAAGATCCCCTGGAGAAGGAAATGGCAACCCACTCCAGTATTCTTGCCTGGGAAAATTCCATGGCCAGAGAAACCTGGCAGGCTATAGTCCATGGGGTTGCAGAGAGTCAGACACAACTGAGCGACTAAGCAGTATAGTTGACCTAGAAGATTATGTTAGTTTCAGGCATACAACATAATGATTTGATATTTGTATATATTGTGAAATGATCACCACAGAAAGTCCAGTTAGCATCCTTCATTGTAAATACTCCCCCAGGTTTCTTGAATTGTTCTGCTAGGAATTTGTCTTCATCATTCAGCATTTCAAAGAAATTATTCTTGATTTTCCTTATAACATGCTTAGATTTTTAAACAGGAAATAAATTTACCTTTTGGTTTAATTATATATTTGGTACACCAAATGGAGGATATTCCAGAAAGATCATTTGTTACCTTGTCTACAGCCCCAACCTTGATCCTCCTAGGTAGGGTTTAGAAGAGTCAGGACAGGGAATTAAGCACAGGAAAATGAACACCAACTGGACTGGGAGCCACATGGAGGGTGGGCTTTGTGACTTTATTATCACATAACATATGGTCTACAGCTGATTTGCTGGGGAGAGACAGTGCTTGGCAGCTTGAAGGCAGTATGTTGTAGTTAAGGTTAAAGCTTTGGACAGACCTGTGTTTAAATCCTGGCTCTGTCACTTACAAATGGTGTTACTTTGGGCCAGTCTCTTGGCTCCTGAGTCCTCATTTGCTTGTTTGTTGAGGGAAGATCAGATAAAAGGTATGAAAGCTTTTAGCTCAGTGCCTGGCACATAGTTAACCTTATGGGTGGTAATAGCAGTGGTAATTCTTATTGGTCTAGTATCTGGGCAGATCATAATCTCAATTTCTTATTCCCCAAAGGTAAGGTTCTGTCCTTTGGAAGCTAACTCAGCATGCAGATCTAGAAACACTTTCCTTCTCTCGGTATGAGCCATTTCTCCATCCTCTGCTAGAGTAGGAGACAGGCTTGGATGGCCAGATGTGGTCTCTGCATCTTCCAGTTAGCTCATCATGTTAGGCTACCTCTGTTAGATAACCTTGCTTCTGCACCTTGAATGCAACAGTAATACCTGGGTAACAAAGCTATAAGGGGGAAAAGGTGGTACATATATTACTGATACATGCTTCTCCAACCTGGGTTATACATTTAGGATTTTTGAGGTTTGATAAGGTAATTTAAGGATCCTGTTACAGTCTCTTTGGAATGACAAAGGAGGACACAAGGCTGCCTGGCCCCTCAAAACAGAAGGATGAGGTCATGGCCCAGTTTTGTCTTCTGAAAGGTTTCTTCTCATTCTGACATGGATGGTTACCATGCTGTATCTGAAAGTAGAGGAGTTGGAAATAGGCTGTCATGTTGGAGACACAATGTTTCATCTGTGAAATCTTAGCTCCTGTTCCAACAAAGTCTTCATGTTTCTCCTACTGTTTCCATTCCTTAGGGGTTCTTAGACCTGTGACCATTAGAGGGGATGAGTCCTAGGGACAGGGCCATGACAGCTTGTTTGTTTCCCTGCAGTGTCTCTTGCCAATACCGACATTGTCTCTGCAGCTTCTGGGAACAACCCGATAGGCAACAAAGCAGGGAGAGCCGTCACCTCCATTTCATAAATGAGGAAACTGAGACCCTGGGAATCTAAGAACTCTGCCCAAGGTCACACCTAGAAGACCTGAAGACTTTGGAGAGTTCAAAGTCAGGCAGCCCTGGTTAGCATGATATTTTGGGGTCAGATTTGTAATTTATTTGTCTTAGTATTTAAAAAAATCTAGAAGTGAGACATGCCTGTATTCCTTCTGCAAAAGATTCAAACTGTACAGGCGTAAAGAGCAAAACAGTTCCTCTTCGGCTTAGTTTCCAAGTCTAGGGCTGCTTCCACCCACAGGTCAGTCTCTCCTCTGCAGGGACCACATCTTGGGTCAGAGTTCTTGCCTCTGGAATTTTCTATTGCTTCCTGCCTGGAGTCCCCACCTTAGCTCACTTCCCCTTAGTGAGGGAGAGGGAGGGGGAGTGAGAGGAAGAAAGAGGAGAGGCCAAAACAGAATGAATAATCTGACTTCTCAAATGTAGGGATTTCTCAGTTTAGCCTTTACAGTTCTACAAACCTTTCCCAAAGACGAGATCTTTTGGTGCTTCTGATTTTTGATGGTTTCTCAAAAGTTCCACAAAAGCTTGGTTTCACTCTTCACATCCTTTTCTGGCAGAACAGATGATATAAATGTAGACTGCTATCATCATCGCACTGGGCCCAAGGGAAGGAGGTGACATTTTCTCATGAGACTAGAGGGGAGCAGAGGCAGATGTGGGGAAGATGTGGGGAACATTTTGCAAACTAAATGTTGTGGATTGTTTTTTACAGTCTTGGGTGGTGGTGGTTTAGTTACTAAGTCATGTCTGACTCTTGTGACCCCCATGGACTGTAGCCCGCTAGGCTTCTCTGTCCATGGAATTCTCCAGGCAAGAATACTGGAGTGGGTTACCATTTCCTTCTCTAGGGCATCTTCTTGACCCAGGTCTCCTACGTTGCAGACGGATTCTTTACCAAATGAGTTACTGGGGAAGCCCTTTACAGTGTTAGGAGAGACAGTATTTACTGGGGAAATGGATAATGGTCCTTAGGCTGTCCTGTCTGTACTAGGAAGGAACCATAGTCCAGCTTCATGCATTCACTGCTGGCCCCAGATTTCTACTGGCTTTGCCTTATAGCAAGACCTGTAAATCTGACAGTCCCTTATAAAAAAACAGATGGCGACCACTGGCTTATTTTTATAAAATGAGCAAACAGTAGTTCTCAATCAGGGTGATTTCTTCCCCTAAGGGACATTTAACAACATCTGGGGATGTTTGTCAAAAGTGGGGAGGTCCCATTGGCATCTAAAGGGTAGAGGCCAGGGTACTGCCAGGTGCCATACAGTACACAGGACAGTCCCCACAACAAAGGATGAGCTGGCCCCAAAGGTCGATGTGCTGAGGGTGAGAAGCTCTGGGTGAGATGAGACTCACCATGCAGCAATCATGTTGGAAGTTTTGGTCCAATGGTTGGATGCTGATATGTTCAGGAGTTTTGAGTAGTGGATCCCTGGTGAGCATATCTTAGGGTTAATTTGTGTAATTTTTTGCCTGATTATTATTTTATCTATTTATAAATATATTTATTTATTTGGCTGCACGGGGTCTTAGTGCAACATGTGGGATCTAGTTCCCTGACGAGGGATTGAACCTGGGCTCCCTGCATTGGGGGCGTGGAGTCTTAGCCACAGGACCACCAGGCAAGTCCCTAATTATTATTTTTAAATCTGTAAATGGGGTGTGATTATATTCCCACTGAAACGATTCAAACAACACAGTAGCGAAGTGAGCAAAGCAGTGACTGTTCGGCTTTGTTTCCTTCTCTCGCTTTTTCTCTCTCACCTTTCTCCCCTCCTGTTCTTTCTCCCCGTCCTTCCTGGAAGCTTTGTTCTAGGTGCCCTCAGTGTATAGACACATTTAATTTTTTCTTACATAAGTGGGATCATTCCATACATACTCTTCTGTAACCTGCTTTTTTCCCACTTAACATTTTGTTAAATAAGCTTCTGGGTTCTGGGCTGTTCAAAGTTTCACAGTGAAAAGATAGTCTCATATTGTCACAATAGTAGAAGAAGCATTTAATGGCCATCTATGCCAGGCAGGATTCCATAAGCTTTGCACATAATTTAAATCTCAGAAATGCTATGAATTAGGTGCTATTTTATTCCTATTTTATGGATCAGGAAACAAAGCATTCAGAGGCTGAGTTCTTGCTTTTTACCCTTGCGCTATCCTGTCTGTACAGAAAATGATTACCTGGAGCTTGGGGAAACTGGTGACATCCTCAAATCTGATATTATAATATAATAATAAATATTATTTGTTTTTTGTCCCTGGTTCCTGGCGCAGAGCTCTTAAAACCTTTCGATTTCCCTAACGGTAGGGGCGATAGGAGCATTTTTTTTTAAAGAGTTTTTTTTTATGGGGATGGCTATTTTATTTTTTAATCTTTCAGCTGCACTGGGAAGCATGTGGGATCTTAGTTCCCCAACCAGGGATTGAACCCATAGCTCCTGCATTGGCAGCTCAGAGTCTTAACCACCGGACCACCATGGAAGTCTGATAGAAGCATTGTCTGTTTTAGTTTTGGTTTTGGATTATAGTCCTTGAATCTAGACACAAGAGCTTCTAAAACCTTGTAATCTCCAGAGTGGGAAGAGGATCTTCTGTGTGCTGATGAGGTGACTGGTGGTGGGGGGCCCTTAGACAGTGTCAGGATGGGGGCTGGTCTCCAGAAAGACCAAGACATGATTAGAAGTTTGGAACTTAAAATTATTGGAGTATGGTCTATTTATAATGTTGTGTTAATTTCAAGTGTATAGGAAAGTGATTCAATTATACAAATATTCATTCTTTTTTGGGTTCTTTTCTCATATAGATAATCACAGAGTTTTGGGTAGAGTTCCCTGTGCTACACAGCAGGCTCCCGTCAGTCATCTGTCGTATATATAGTAGTGTGTGTGCGTTCAAGTTTGGGATGAACATCCCTATTTGTTTCCCCCACCTCCATGTTTCTTTTTGGTAGCTCTAAGTTTATTTTCGATATCTGCAAGTCTGCGCCTGCTTTGTAGATAAGTTCATTGATATCTTTTTACAAGTTAGATTCCACACATGAGTCATATCGTAGGATATTTGTCCTTGTCTGACTTCCTTCACTCAGTATGATAATCTCTAGGTCCATGCATGTTGTTGCAAGTTGCATTGTTTCATTTTCTGTGTCTGATTAATATTCCACTGTGCACCACGTCTTCTTTATCCATTCCTCTCTCTCTGAACATTTAGGTAGTCTCCCTGTCTTGGCTATTGTAAATAGCACTGCAATGAACATTGGGGTGCACGGATCCTTTAGGATTATGGTTTTGTCTGGATATATACTTGGGAATGGGATCGCTGGATCACATGGTAGCTCTGTTTTTAGATTTTTAAGGAACCTCCACAGTGTTCTGCATAGTAGTCATACCAATTTACATTCTCACCAATAGTGTAGGAGTGAAAGTGAAGTCGCTCAGTCTTGTCTGACTCTTTGCGACCCCATGGACTGTAGCCTACCACGCTCCTCTGTCCATGGGATTTTCCAGGCAAGAGTACTGGAGTGGGTTGCCATTGCCTTCTCCAGAGGATCTTCCTGACCCAGGGATCGAACCCAGGTTTCCTGCATTGTAGGCAGACGCTTTACCATCTGAGCCACCAGGGAATTCCATATAGTGTAGGAGGGTTCCCTTTAAAAATTTGAAACTTTCATCCCAACCTGTGACCTCTTGGGAGAGGGGCTTGAGATTGAGTCAATCTCCAATAGGGAATGATTTCATTGATTGTGCCCAGGTAATGGAGCCTCTTTAAACCCCCTAAGCTGTGGGACTTGGGGGGCTTCTGGATTGGTGAACACATTGAGATCCTGGAAGGATAATGCACCCAGAAAAGCCATGGAAGCTCCCCTGCCACCGTACCTTGCCCCTGCATCTCTTCTATAGGATTTGGTTGTTCCTGAATTGTAGCCTTCATAATAAACCAGTAATAGTAAGCTCCCCTGCTGGCTCAGACGATAAAGAATCTGCCTGCAATCCAGGAGACCCGGGTTCCATCCGTGGTTTGAGATCCCCTGGAGAAGGAAATGGCTACCCACTCCAGTATTCTTGCCTGGAGAATCCCATGGACAGAGGAGCCTGGTGGGCTACAGTCCATGGAATCACAAAGAGTTGGACATGACTAGCACTTTCACTTTCACTAGTAAGCAAAGACCTTGTGTGAGTTCTGTGAGCCATTCTAGAAAATTAGTGAGCCTGAGGAGGGAGTTGTAGTCATGGGAAAGTCATCACTTTATATTAATAGCTGGTACATTCAGGAAACTCAAATCCTGCATTACAACTGACCCCAGAGCAAATACTACACAAACCGAACAATAGATGGCCAAAGTGTAAACTATAATCACACAAAACAGTACAAAAATGCAGACACTTGGAAACTGAAACTCCCTCTTCTAAATCTTGGATCAATGAGAAATCAAATGTGTAATTACACAATGGAAGAAAAAAATTATATGACCATTTCATGTTAAAAAGCAGATTGATGATGTTAAATTGTATAATATTAAGAAAAAAGAAAAGGTCGTTTATTTGGTGTCAGAAGTCCTGTGAGTAAAAAGCATCATAGAATGGATATTCACTGAATGCCAGACGCATGCTTAGCGCTTTGCCAGGTGTCCCTGTCCTCCAGGAATGCCTGGGCTCAGAGCAATAACAGACAGGTAGTCAGACAATGGAGGGTCACAGCAGCTCAGCGAGCTAAGTGCAGCAACAGGAAAGCAACAGTCCCCACTTGATTTATGCACTAACTCCAGGAGGGCAGTCCAGAACCATTCTTAGTTAAATATGATCTGTCCTTATTAGTCAGTGTTTCTGTCTCAAACTTTTGAAGAATGCCTAATCATGATTTGCTTTATCATCTTATAGCAGGAGATGCCAGTAGGCAAAATAACGCTTCAGATGTTGTAAGATGGTAGGGTTTGAGCTGCTATGGTCTAAATGTTTCATGTCCAGATTAGCACTTTAGGCATCTCTCATTATTTCTCAACTTTCAAAGGTGTTTTGCTAAATATGCCACTCTTTCCCCTCAATACCCTGCAATATCATTTTTCTCTTTTACCAAGGATGGCTGTTCAATAGTTTCAGAGTGCAAACACATGGCACCCACTAGGATGTGATCCAGTTCAGGAAGCCGATAGTCATCTCTAGTTGGGTCCCAGTCACTGTGACACGTGCAGGGAGGTGTTCACAGGTGTGTTTACAGTAGATGCTGACAATGAGCTAAGTAAAATGATAAAAATAACAAGATAGCACACAAAGGGTTTTAGGAGTCTGGAGTAGTATCTGGATGCATGTCTAGGCTGTAGAACTGCATCACGTATGGTATATTCCACTATACGTAGATAGATAGATACATACATACATGGTTGTTCAGTCAATCAGTCGTATTTGACTCTTTGAGACCCATGGACTGCAGCATGCCAGGGCTCACTGTCCCTCACTAGCTCCCAGAATTTGCCCAAGTTCATATCCAATGAATCGGTGATGCCATCAACCATCTCATCCTCTGCTGCCCTCTTCTCCTTTGGCCCTCAATCTTTCCCAGCATCAGGATCTTTTCCAATGAGTCAGCTTTTTGCATCAGGTTGCCAAAGTATTGGAGCTTCAGCTCAGCGTCAGTCCTTCCAATGAATATTCAGGACTGATTTCCTTTAGGATGGACTGGTTGGATCTCCTGGCAGTCCAAGGGACTCTCAAGAATCTTTTCCAATACCACAGTTTAAAAGCATCAATTCTTTGGCACTCAGCTTTCTTTATAGTCCAACTCTCACATCCATATGTGACTACTGGAAAAACCATAGCCTTGACTAGATGGACCTTTGTTGGCAAAATGTTGTATAGTTTCTGCTATGCAACAAATCAACCACATGTCTACACTTTATTACCTCGTTTTTGGATTTCCTTCCCATTTAGGTCACCACAGAGTGTTGAGTGGAATTCCCTGTGCTGTACAGCCTGTTCTCATTAGTAATGGATTTTATACGTGGTGGTGTATATATGTCAGTCCCAATCTCCCGATCCATCCTGCCCCATGTATCCCCTCTTAGTGCCATTATGTCTGTTCTCTACGTCTGTGTCTTTATTTCTGCTTTGCAAAGTGAATGGTCTTGTGTCTTCTGATCTCATCACTCCTCAGGAGTGGCAAGTCCATTCATGCTAGGGCAGATATTTGTCTATTAGACCAATATTTCACTTGCTTTCCTTCTTCCAGCAGATTCTCTCTCTCTAAGGCAACATTCAAATATTTGTTTAGATTTCACAGTTCAATTCTGAATGTTTGGGGAGCCTTGACATTCCCTATCCTTATTTACTGCTCTGTAATAATTGGATGCACCATTTGCTACTGAACTTAACCTCTTTTAATTGGCTGCTGATTCCCTGTCTATCAGTAAGTAAGACTTTGCTGTTTAAGAAGCTACATTGAGTAACAGAATGCCCTTGAGCTTCTGACATGCCAGACTTCCATTGATGTGGCTGAATTGTCTAACAGCAGCCACAGGTTTCCAGGATTTGGGGATGTGAGATTTTTCTAATATTATAAGTGTAAACTGAAAAGGCCTTGGTTTCTCTTTCTCAACAGTATGTTTGGAGAGGGTGCTTTCCTTGGTAGGAGAGCATCTCAGTAAAGTTATTGGGTAAGACTAGAGCTTGTTTGGAATGAAATCTTTATGAAGATTGTCAGCAGAAGATTGTGATCTGAGCTTGTAGGAACAATGCCTGGTGTGAGGTCTATAGGCCACATCCTAGTGTAGGATGGGTAAAAATAATTATCCCAAAAGTTCATATTCTTAGCATGCTCCTGTAGAGATAAAACTCACATCCAGTCATTTCTCTAGATTATCCTTTTTAAAAAATATTTATTTATTTGTTTTTTTTGGTTGCACTGGGTCTTTGTTGCTGTGCACGGGCTTTCTCTCGTTGTGGTGAGCAGCGGCTACTCTTGGTTGCAGCGCGAGGGCTTCTCATTGTGGTGGCTTCTCTTGTTGTGGAGCGTGGGCTCTAGGCTTCAGAATTTGCAGCACACAGGCTCAGTTGTTGTGGCCTGTTGGCTCAGTTGCCCTGAGGCATGTGGAATCTTTCCAGACCAGGGACTGAACCTGTGTCCCCTGCATTGACAGGTGGATTCCCATCCCTAGATTATTCTTGTTAAAAAGCGATTCTCTATTTTCCAGGATAGGAATCTCTCAGAGAAGATGGAAACTGAATATGAGGAGGGAAGGAGGGTGAGAAGTAGTGGACAGGAGGGAAAGGGGCTCTTTAATTAAAGCTCTGAGGAATCTCTCTGCCAATGGCTCTCAGACAAGTCCTTGGAGAACTGGGCTTTAATGAATAAGAATGAGGATTGGGTTTCCCTGGTACCTGGGTGAGTGGCGACATCATTTTTTCATATATTCCCAATCACTGAGTGCTTATTGTGTGCAAGGTGCTAATTAAATTCTGATTAAAAAGTTGTGAATCTACAATTTCCAGGAATTTACAAAATAGAGTGTAAATGAGAGACTCAGAAGACTTATTTTCTAAGATCTCCTTGAATTTGCTTGGTTTTTTTTTTTGCTATAAGTTTCATTTCCTTGCTTCAGATGATAGCTGCTTTTAGTTCAGAGCTTGGTTTGGCTGATTGCAGGAAATAACGGGAGGGACAAAGCCTGTGAAGTCATTTATTCTAAATTTAAGACTGACGTGGACCATTCCAATGAAGTCTGGATTCATATCTCCTATGAGCCAGTGGACAGTCTTCAAATCCCCTTGAATTCATAATGATAGTGATGTTCACAGAGCTCTTCTGATGTGCCAGGCATCGTGCTAAGTACTGATGTGGGTTATATCATTTAATCCCACATCAGCTTTAGGTGGAAGTGCAATTTGTGGACACATTTTACAGATAGGGAAACTGAGGTTCAAGAGTCAGAAGTAACAGGGTCAGACTTCAGTCTAGGAAATCTTATTTCACAGGCGGCACACTCGAAGGTCTTGCTGGACAAATAAGTGAATCTTGTCCACCGCCTTGTTGTCTATTGAATTATCTGAATGATCTCATTGTACAAGCTCATGAGTGAGCAATAGCATTTTATTCTGGAATTATTATTAGAAACTATGGCTATACAAGGGGAGCCAGCTCTTATTTAAGGAAACAGACTTGTTAAGAGTGAAGTTGGGTCATTCCCCAGCTTCACTCTTGCTGCAGTATGGCAATGCTTGCGCTTGATCATGCCTCTCCTAGAGCAATAAAACACAAAGAAACCGTATGGGACTAAAGATGACTGTGTGCAGGGGCACACAGTGCAGTTTGGGCAAATTCTGACCCAAAAGATACAAAGAGACCAAAAAGTAGGAGCCTAGAGAAAAAACAAGAGTGTTGGGAGCAAACGAAGTGTACTGAGCATGCCCCCTGTGCACAATACCAGCTAAGCCGTAGGCAAAACGTCTAAACCACACTTCTGGCCCAACCCATGGACACATCCCTATCCTCACCCCATATAAGGAACACGTTTGCTCCCCCTTGGGGAGCAGGGGACAGGAAAGGAACCTGTTGTTTGTTCTTACTCCCTTGCTGCTGCCACAGGAGCCCCAATAAAGGCTTGCTTGGGAAAAAACAACTGAAGCTGAGGCTAAACTGCATGCATGCTAAACTGCTTTGGTTGTGCATGACTCTTTATGACCCTATGGACTGTAGCCACCAGGCTCCTCTGTCCTTGGGATTCTTCAAGAATATTGGAGTGGGTTGCCATTCCCTTCTCCAGAGGATCTTCCCAACCCAGGGATTGAACCTGAGTCTCTTATGTCTCCTGCATTAGCAGATGGGTTCTTTACCACTGAGCCACTGGGGAAGTACAAATAAAATATAACCCTTCTCAAAAATCTTCAGGGCTGGTGGGAAGAGTCATTAGGACAATCCAAGTGAGGATAAAATAATTGAGGAGTCCAAGTGGAGTCAAATCTTTCAGACAAAGATTCTGCTGGGCTAGATGGAACAAGTAGATGCAAATTCTCCAAATGGCCCAGAGATATATTGGACATGATTCAGGGTTAACCATTTGGCTTAACCTCCTGCTTGGGGACTCAACTGGAAGCAGAATGTCTAACAGGTGCTTTACTGGTCTGGATGGAGGTTGTCCTCCCCAAGGCCAGAGTGAGAAACAGCAGGTTGTTCTTCATATCCCAGTGCCGAGGAGAGATGAGATGCTGAAACGACAGTGGTGGCAACCTTGAGAACAAGGTGTGAGCCTTTGGTGCCCTTGAGGGTAGTTTTTGAATTCTGAAAAGTAAGTAGTTATTTCTCAGCCTTTTAAATGATATCAGAAGGGTCAAAGTTGAGAACGATTTGAGAGTCAAAGCAAAAATGTCAGTCCCTTTTGTTTTGTTTTGAAACAAAAATGCCAAGGGTTCTCTAGTGATATGCAGAGGAAGAATGGCCAAGATAACTTGGGTTCAAGGATAGTGTTAGTCATATACAGAGGATGAGATGGTTGGATGGCTTCATCGACTCAATGGACGTGAGTTTGAGCAAACTCTGGGAGATGGCGAAGGACAGGGAAGCCTGGAGTGCTGCAGTGCGTGGGGTCGCAAAGAGTCAGACACAACTGAGTGACTAAACAGCAACAACAAAGTCAAACACTATGCTCTGGGGATGCTTGAGGACTGTCTCTCCTTAAGGTCCAGCTCTTTGGTGTGACCCTAAACTGAAAGGGAACCCTCAGGAGTGTGCACACACCATGATACTAGGAAGAAGAGATTTAGGTGGGAGGAGTGAAAGAATTTCAAGTAAAATTCTGACAAATCACCCTCTCTTTTGTGAGTCATTCTTGTTCATTATTCTTTTAGTCTCTTTGATCTAATGCTGCTGGGTTAGTACAGCCTGAGGACTGAGAGACAAGCTTAGATGTCCACACTGTCTGCTAGCCTTAGCCTGACATTGAAGGCATTACTCTGATGTTGGTGCATTGCTCACCCAGGACCTGGGGAATGAGGTCAGATATGAACATTATGCTGAAGCCCTCGCTGGTGATAAAGAGTGTGAAAGTGTCAGTGTGCCTCTTGTACACATTCCCTGAGAAGCTATGGGTAATGAGCTGGGACACAGAATGGAGCTGGAAGGACTCAAGGAACCTACCACTTCTTTCCAAAAGAAACAACTAACTGTTCTGAGAGATGCACATGGTGAACATAATTGACACAGAGGAAGTAGAATAGCTTAATTCTTACTTTGCATCTCTTCTCTCTTACAAGAGATTCTCAAAAACAGTGGTAGAATACATATTGATAAAAAGGGAACTAGAGTTAAGAGCCTGGATTTCTCTAAATGATTTCAAGTATCTTTAGGGAAAGAAAATATTTTCCAGGGAATCTGCAAGTGGGAACACCCAACCACTGGGAGTGGATTTGAGGAACTGCAGTGTTAGAGGTTGGAACCCTACAAAAATAGTTTTGATTTTTGAAAAGGAAATGACTTTTCAAAAAGGGGTGATTTTTCTCCCCATAAATTATAGAATGGTGAGCTTAACAGTTGAAACCAGACAAGATTCCACAATAAATTATTAAGGGAATTACTTGTGACGACTTAAAACTGAAAATGATCAATAGAGTTAGTGTGGATTTACTAAGAATAAATCAAATCTGATCTTATTTCCTTTTTTCTAAGTTAGTAGACTCAACTGTCAATTACCTAGTTAGAATTTAACAAGGCATCTGACAGGTACATAATAATCACTGGACAGAACAGAATGTTGTGTCAGGGGTTTGTATAATGAGATGGTTTCATAACAGAATCACTACTCAAAGGATATTGATTAATTGACTTGGTCTCCCTGTAGAAGGTGTCTAGTGGTGGCTACAGGGCATTGTCTAACATTTAGAAATGCTATACTTGGCATTTTCATTTCAAAGCCTAAATGCTAGAATGGACAAATAGCAAAAGAAGGGAACATAATTTGAGAAAAAGAATGATTTTGGAAAGATCACATAAGTTAAGCTATGGACCAAGACCAAAGTATTTCTTTCCATATTTTATGTGTAGAGTAGGTTGTGGAAACAAATAAACCTAGAATATTATAATGTCACATACACAACAGATGTTTATTTCTTGTTCACATAACAGTCTGAGATGGATGTCTGTGGTTAGCTGATGACAGGCTCCTTCCATCCTGTGGCTTCTTCCACCCCTGAAGGTCTCCTTAACATCCTCCTCTAGATGTGCCTCCAGGAGGAGGAGAAGAGTATGTTTTTTTAAACTTTATTTTTTATTACAGAATATTTCAAACATACAAAAAAGGAGGGAGATACTAAAGTTCATCCCCAATACTCATCATTCAGCTTCAACAATAATGGATTTAGGGCCACACTTGTTTCTCTGGTCCAGATTTTTGGGACAAGTTTACTCCATAGATGGTGTTTTTACTATTGATGATTATGTAAAGGTTTGTATGTGGTGATGTTCTGTCTTTTCTTGCTCATTTGTTAGCCAGAGTTCCTCTAAAAAAAGAAACATTTTTCATTAATGATTTGGTTATTCTGATGTCACACTTGTTTCTTAAACATCTTGTGTTCATAATATATTGGCTACAGCTAAGTCACGTGACAACACCTAGCTGCAAGGGAGTCTGGGAAGTGTAACCTAGCTGTGTGCCTGGGAAATAGAGGAAATGGATTTTGGCCAACAGCTAGCAGTCTCTCCTGCAATTACAGAAAGAAAGTAGGTCCATAAATGCAGCTGCTCCATTTAGAATGAGAGGGACATGGTTTAGCAGTAACACGAATGGAAAAGACTCAGAGGAGGTGGTTGACCATGAGCTCTGTGAGGGACTGCTGAGCTGTACCTGCCAAAAGAGCTAATAAAATCCTGGGTGCACCAATAGCAAGTCTATGACACTTGGGAATTGTTGAGAAACCACACAGGTGCTGAGAAGGCAGTTGAGACTGTTGGCAGAGCTGGTAATATTTAATCCAAAGACTCAGATGGGACCTGAGAGGATTCTGAAGGGCTGTCTTCTGGAAAAGGGATTAGGCTAGATCTGAGTGGACCTAGGGGTAAAGGGGACACACTGGGGAAGATTACAGTTCAATACATGATCTTTGTCTCTTGTTTGCTATGATTTATTTCAGGAGTTAGGTCAGAACAAACTGCCTTGGAAAGACTGTGGCTTCTTGGTCCCCAGTGGGTGTGAGGAGAGATTTGGGCACCACTTGGTAGAGATGGGGGTGGGGGCTCAAGAGTGGATGTGTGACTGTGCTCATCCCTGAAGAGAGTGAAGATCAGATGAGCTATGGGAAGTCTCGTGTGTATTAACTGAGTGGAACTGCATGTCCAGAAAAGGGTATGCAGCCCATGGACAAAAGTATATATTTAATCATTTCATTTGTGGTGACTTTTTTTCCTTAAACAATTTTTAACTTTCGAGTGAACTTTTTTACTTAAAGAAAAATATAGAGGGGCTCAAAATGGACTTGTGATTTTTGTGTTACCTCAAGGGTCATTTGCTCATTCATTCCTACTCTATTGGAGCACACCTAAGTCCTGGCCTGTCCTTGGGTTAGGGAACAAAGACAGGTAAAGGTGGGACTCATTCTTGAAGGTTTTAGTTGGAGAGAGAGAGGCTGGTGTGCCCACGAGTAAAGGTGCTTCCGTGTGGAGGGGAGTGAGGAGAAAGGATAAGCTAGGTGGGTCGGGTTGTGTGGAGAGGTCCGGTGAGTGTCTGGGGTTTCCCTAGGAATCATACAAGGGAGATGCCCTAACTAAACCTTGAAGGCTCAGTAGGAGTTAATCAGGGCAGGGGAAGGACATCCCCTGGGGGTCTGTCCCTTCTCTGGGGACAACCTGAGGGAAGGGAGAGACAGAGGGAGTGGGGCATTTTTAGGACCTGGTCCTAAAGCTCATGGAGCTCCTAAAGTCCAGGAGCATGAGTGGGACGAGCACTGGTGAGACTGAAGTGAGACTGGAGGGCTGGCGGGGATAAGGACTGAGGGAACCGTGCTGAAGACTGGGGCTTTTTTTGGCCACTCTGTGCAACTTGCAGGATCTTAGTTCCTGGACCAGGGGTTGAACCTGCACCCTCTGCAGTGGAAGCGTGGAGTCCTAACCACTGGATCACTATAGAATCCCCAGACTGGGGCTTCTTCATGAAGACTTTTTACTTGGTCCCTTAGATGAAGGAACCCCATAGGAGGACCCTGAAGTGGGAGTCACACCCTGATCCTGCGTCCAGCTCTGCAGATATCAACCTTCTGACTGCACAAAGCCCACTTCCTGTGCTCAGCCTGCATCTGCAGGATGGAAAGAATGAGTTAGGAGAAATATGATGGCTGGTTTGGAGTCAAGTAGCAGGCATTCATATCCTGCCTCCAACTCATATTAGCTGTTATTTAGCCTGTGTGCCACTTAAGTGGCAAAACGGGAATAATAATGGTACCAATGCCAGAGCAGTTTATTGTGAGAATTAAAGGAGAAAATCCTTGTAAGGTGGTTACTTTGTACACTGCTGGGCCTTCATTGAGTATTCATGCTCAACACCTGGTAGCTGTTCTTTAGACCAAGTAATTAATGTTAATAGGTACCATTTCCAACCACACGACAGCGTGGGGTGGCAGTTTCCAGTTGGTGTGGAGGAGTCTCGCATTCTTGGACACACCAAGGGGCTGCCCAGTGGGAAGCAGGTGGGCAGAGTATGGCACCTCTCTCTGCTGGTATTAGAGCAATTCCCCCTTTACCTGTTTTAAATATTAGGTCCCTGGTGGCTCAGACGGTAAAGAAACTGCCTGCAATGCAGGAGACATGGGTTCAATCCATGGGTTGGGAAGATCCCCTGGAGAAGGGAATGGCTACCCACACCAGTACTCTTGCCTGGGAAATCCCATGGACAGAGGAGCCTGGCGGGCTACCGTTCATGGGGTTGCAAAGACTTGGACATGACTGAGTGACTAACTTTGACTGTCTTTTTCAGCATTTATGTGAAAAGTCAATTGCCAACATACCTTAGAAAACCATTGTACTAGATGACATATAGGTTTCCTGATGGCTATAAAATTGTATGATTTAAAATTAAAAGAGGATATGTTATCTTTGGCTCCACAGTTCAGTTGCGTCACTCAGTCGTGTCCGACTCTTTGGGACCCCATGGACACCAGGCTTCCCTGTCTGTCACCAACTCCTGGAGCTTGCTCAAATTCATGTCCATTGAGTCAGTGATGCCATCCAACCATCTCATCCTCTGTCGTCCCCTTTTCCTCCTGCCTTCAATCTTTCCCAGCATCAGGGTCTTTTCCAATGAGTCAGTTCTTCCCATCAGGTGGCCAAAGTATTGGAGTTTCAGCTTCAGCATCAGTCCTTCCAATGAACACTCAGGACTTATTCCCTTTAGGATGAACTGGTTGGATCTCCTTGCAGTCCAAGGGACTCTCAAGAGTCTTCTCCAACACCGCAGTTCAAAAGCATCAATTCTTCAGTGCTCAGCTTTTTTCACAGTCCAACTCTCACATCCATACATGACTACTGGAAAAACCATAGCCTTGACTAGATGGATCTTTGTTGGCAAAGTAATGTCTCTGCTTTTCAATATGCTGCTGTCTAGGTTAGTCATAACTTTCCTTCCAAGGAGTAAGCGTCTTTTAATTTCATGTCTGCAGTCACCATCTGCAGTGATTTTGGAGCCCAAGAAAATAAAGTCTGTCAGTTTCCACTGTTTCCCCATCTGTTTCCCATGAAGTGATGGGACTGGATGCCATGATCTTAGTTTTCTAAATGGAAAGGCAATGCTTCTACCCAAATGAATGCGTCCCTAGTGTGGAATTTTCAGACTCAGACTTGGGTAGGGGGTGTTTCGGGGACTAAATAGCCTTTCAAATTTCAACCCATCAGAAGCCACTGCCTCAGCTGGGATTTGTCCGTTTTTTCCACCAGGGTCCCGTGTGTGCGGAGGGTGTGTGTGATCCAGGCCTCAGTGTATACTGTATGAAGAAACTCTGAGCCCCATTGTGTCTGATTGTTTACCAAATTCTTACTGAGGAAGAAAATGGCAACTAAGGGACTGTCCAGGAGAGCACAACCTCCCCCAGTAGACGCCAGCCTTTAGCCTGATGATAATTACGGTTGTTATCTATGGGCGTGCCCTTCTTTCAGAAGCTGATCCTGGGCCAAGGACTCTGTTGCTGCTGCTGCTGCTAAGTTGCTTCAGTCATGTCTGACTCTGTGTAACCCCATAGACGGCAGCCCCCCAGGCTCCACTGTTCCTGGGATTCTCCAGGCAAGAACACTGGAGTGGGTTGCCATTTCCTTCTCCAATGCATGAAAGTGAAAAGTGAAAGTGAAGTCGCTCAGTCGTGTTCGACTCTTAGCGACCCCATAGACTGCAGCCTACCAGGCTCCTCTGCCCATGGGATTTTCCAGGCAAGAGTACTAGAGTGGGGTGCCATTGCCTTCTCCAGGGCCAAGGACTCAGGCAGAAGCAATTCATGAAGCTGCGCTCCTGGGAGCAGGAGCTTTGCTGCCTTCGTTCTTGCCTTGCTTTGCTGGGAGTGTACTGGTTAATCCACCTTCCTCAAGTAAGAACCATCTGTCTCCTGGGCTTTAGTTTTCCCATCTGCAGAAAGGATCGATGAAATGCAATCTCTTCAAGGATTGCACTTCTGCTTCTAATACTACCTTCCGAGTAGGAAACACACAGTGTATTAAGGAAATTTTCTAGAAGGGGAAGAAGCCAGTTAAATTATAATTGAATGACAGATCTAGTAATAACCATGACCTATTGGTTACCTGGCACTATGCTAGGTGTTTTTTTTTTTTTTAATATAAATTTATTTATTTTAATTGGAGGCTAATTACTTTACAATATTGTATTGGTTTTGCCACACATCAACATGAATCTGCCATGGGTGTACACATGTTCCCCATCCTGAACCCCCCTCCCACCTCCCTCCCCGTACCATCTCTGTGGGTCATCCCAGTGCACCAGCCCCAAGCATCCTGTATCCTGCATCGAACCTGGACTGGCAATTCGTTTCATATATGATATTATAAATGTTTCAATGCCATTCTCCCAAATCATTCCACCCTCTCCCTCTCCCACAGAGTCCAAAAGACTGTTCTATACATCTGTGTCTCTTTTGCTGTCTCGCATACAGGGTTATTGTTACCATCTTTCTAAATTCCATATATATGCGTTAGTATACTATATTGGTGTTTTTCTTTCTGGCTTACTTCACTCTGTATAATAGGCTCCAGTTTCATCCACCTCATTAGAACTGATTCAAATGTATTCTTTTTAATGGCTGAGTAATACTCCATTGTGTATATGTACCACAGCTTTCTTATCCATTCATCTGCTGATGGACATCTAGGTTGCTTCCATGTCTTGGCTATTATAAACAGTGCTGAGATGAACACTGGGGTACACGTGTCTCTTTCCCTTCTGGTTTCCTCAGTGTGTATGCCCAGCAGTGGGAATCCTGGGTCATAAGGCAGTTCTATTTCCAGTTTTTTTTAAGGAATCTCCACACTGTTCTCCATAGTGGCTGTACTAGTTTGCATTCCCACCAACAGTGTAAGAGGGTTCCCTTTTCTCCACACCCTCTGCAGCCTTTATTGCTTGTAGACTTTTGGATTATGCTAGGTGTTTTAAATAGAGCATTTCTGTTTTAAATAACAGCCTTTAGATACGTGCCTGCTCAGTTATGTCTGACTCTTTGTGACCCCATGGACTGTAGCCCACCAGGCTCCTCTGTCCATGAGATTTCCCAGGCAAGAATACTGGAGTAGGTAGCCATTCCCTTCTCCAGGGGATCTTCCTGACCCAGATTGTTCAACAGGTGAGAGACAGATTATTTCTACTTTTTGACAATTTTTTTTAAAACACACAGGGTTTATTTTCCTTTCTCATAAAAGAACAAAAGGCAGCCATCTGAGGCTTGCTATATTGGCGATTCCACAATATAAACAATCTCCAAGCTCCTCTCTTTCAGCTTTTTGGCTATCCTGAATAATACTCCTGTAAACATTCATATACAAGTCTTTGTGTGGGTAGATATTTGTGAGTGCAATTGCTGGGTCATGTGGTATTGTTTATGTTTACAAATGGCATTTCTGATTCTTCTAAAAATCCTGTAAAGCAGGAATTTTTATTCCTATTTTACTGATGCTAAAACTGAGGCTGGAGGCGGTTAAGCATCCTGTCAATGTAACACAATTAGCAAGTGGCCGAGCCTGGATTTGAACTCAAGTGAGTGAGTGAAAGTTGTGTCTTACTCTTTGCGACCCCATGGACTGTAGCCTGCCAGGCTCCTCTGTCTATGGAATTCTGCAGGCAAGAATACTGGAGTGGGTAGCCGTTCCTTTCTCCAGGGGATCTTCCCAACTCAAGGATCAAACCCAGGTCTCCTGTATTGCAGGCGGATTCTTCACCAGCTGAGCTACCAGGAAAGTCTTCCCAATTCCAGCGCCTGGGGCTCTTTCCACTGCGCTCTGCAGTCAAGGCTTAGCTCTGCTTCTGGTTTGCATGCATTGATGCAGGAAGGCTACCATGAGCTGGTGCAATCAGGTTCCTTCATGTGTCTCTCACTTCCTTCAAATCACAGGACTATTTCTGATGGTAAGCCCATGGTGTAAAGTCCAATGTGAATGGGACTTACATGGAATTCTCTCTCTACAGCAATGTTGAGGTATTTAAAACATGACTGGACTACCACCTAAAGTGCAGACATTTTCCTTATGAATATCCAAGTTGTAAGTTACCCACTGCCAACTGTTCCTTGCATTTTCATCCTCTCCTTCCTTCCCCATAAGTTCTGGTCCAGCAAGTCCTGTGCCCTGAATATAGCAACAAACTCCTATTTCCTCTCCCCTGCTGCTGCCAGATTGTTACTACAATAACGCACATCTCTGACAGCTCTTGGCAGCTTTGTGGGCTTCTTGTTGAGTTATTCTGATTTTAAAGTCTGGAGAGCATGTAGCAGATGGCATGGCCTACACTGACTCTCTAATAGTGTGTCTAGGAGTTGCTGAATGGAGGTTCCAGTCACAGGACAAAGCTAGGCACTATGTGTGGGGCAGTTTCAGAGGTGAAGGTATTTAACTGCATTGATTCCTGCCCTGCCCCCCCTCCCCCCAGAATGTTGCTATGTGTAAACAAGTGATTTTGCTGAAAGCACTTCAAAAATAACTCATAGCCATATGTTACATTTATTTACAATAGCGACCCTCTCTAAGGAGCCAGCTGCTTTGCTAATATTTAGGACCATTAAATCTATGGGCTGAGTCAGGGAGTGGACAGGATTATTAGGCAACCATATTTTCACTATGAAATCTATATGAGGTAAGGAAAATTTGCTTAAGTCTTCCCAACACAATCATTTTAGAATTTTGATGCATTTCCTTCCAATCTTTTTTTCTTTTTCTTTATGCACAGGATTGAAACCAAATTTAGTTCTAGGCATGTTCTGTGCTGAGCTCAGTCATGTCCGACTCTTTGTGACCCCATGGTCACAAAGCCGGACTATAGCCCACCAGGTTCCTCTGTCCATGGGATTTCCCAGGCAAGAGTAATGGAGAGGGTCGCCATTTACTTCTCCAGGGAATCTTCCCAACCCAGGGATTGAAACTGAGCCTTCTCGTCTTCTGCATTGGCAGGTGGATTCTTTACCACTGCACCACCTGCCTGGTTCTATGCATACTGTGTACACAATTTTATAACACTCTATGACTTATTATAATTATACAATATTATATGTGTTATAATTTTCATATTATTACATTATTTTTATCACCATTTTAAAAGGTACCAACACATGATCAGATAATAAAGTTTTTTATTATTTGCGTATATCAGACATTTAGATTGCTCTTCTGCACTGCAGTTATTTCCTTAGGAGGAATTCCCAAAGCTGGAATTTACAGGGATCTCTACTATCTGCTGTCAAATTGTGTTCCAAGAACAAGTGAGTTTGTTCTCACTTCTCTGGGCAGGATGGGAGTGCTGGTTTCAGCATATCTTCACCAACTTCACCTGGCTGGTGTTGGAAAGTTCAAGTGCCAGGGGTGATGTTGAGTTCAAAGAGAAGATAAAGACTGCCCCTCATCTCTGGGGAGGATGTCCTTAGAAGGCAGGAGACTTGTCTTGAGCAGGGGAAAATTGGGATATGTATATTATAAAAAGCAATTTGTATCAATTGTGCTAGAGGAAAGACTAAGTGCGTTCTGTTCTCCCTGTAGAAACTGATAAACATCATTGTCTCATGGAAATGTGAACAAAGATTATGCAGCCATCAATGTTGGAAAGTAAGATCGTATACAGATGTCAGGCAGTTAGTTAATAAAAAGCGTGGTTTTATAAGTTGCTTGTAGATAGTTTCCAGCTCTTACTTTTTGATTTTTTATTAAAATTTATTTTTAAACTTGTCATTTCTTTTCTCATCCTAATTGTCCAGTTTGCACTGAAATTTGTGTTTGGATTTTTAAATTGTGGTTAAAAAAACAAAACACATGACATGAACTCTACCCCTTAACAAATTTTTAAGTTATAGTACTGTTTTATGAGAGGCTTCCCACGTGGCACAGTGGTAAAGAACCTGCCTGCAATGCAGGAGACACAAGAGACACAAGTTAGATTCCTGGGTTGGGAAGATCCCCTGGAATAGGAAATGGCACCCTGCTCCAGTATTCTTGCCTGAAAAATTCCAAGGACAGAGGAGCCAGGTTGGCTACAGTCCATGGGGTCACAAAGAGGAGGACACAACTGAGCACCCACTGTGTTGTTAACTGTGCTCGCATTATTGTGCAGTGCATGGGCATTTATGGGCTTCCCTAGTAGCTCAGCTGCTGAAGAAGGTGACTGCAATGTGGGAGACCCCAGTTTGATTCCTGGGTTGGGAAAATACACTGGAAAAGGGATAGTTTACCCACTCCAGTTTTCTTGGGTTTCCCTGGTGACTCAGCTGGTAAAGAATCTGCCTGCAATGCGGGAGACCCGAGTTCAATCCCTGGATTAGGAAGATCCCCTGGAGGAGTGCATGGCAACCCACTCCAGTATTCTTGCCAGGGAAATCCCATGGATAGAGGAGCCTGGTGGGCTACAGACCATGGGGTCACAAAGAGTTGGCCATGACTGAGAGAATAAGCATAGCACAGCACGTTGGCATTTATAAAATTATGTTTATTGAAGAAAGTTCCCCAAATTGTATACAGGCAAGGCTTACAAACCTGAATCCGTTCTTGTCTTCAGACTTTCCAAAGTGGCATTTTAAAACTACATATTAAAAAGAAACTTTTTCTTTTCTCTTCTTTTATTTTTTAAGTACAGTTTTATTGAGATATAGTTTATATAGTACATGTTCACTCTTTTTTTTTTTTTACAAAGATATACTTAAAAAAAATTTATCTATTGATTTATTTTTGGCTGTGTGGGTCTTCTCTGCTGTGCACTGGCTTCTCATGGAGGTGGCTTCTCTCGTTGTGGAGCGTGGGCTCCAGGGCACGCTGGCTTCAGTAGTTGCCGTGCAGGGGCTCAGTAGTTGTAGCGCAGGGGCTTAGTTGCACCAAGGGATGTGGAATCTTCCCACACCAGGGACTGAACCTATGTCCCCTGTATTGGCAGGTAGATTCTTATCCACTGAATCACCAGGGAAGTCACTATATGTTCACTCTTTTAAAACATGCAATTCAACGGTTTTCGGTATATTCACAGAGTTGTACAACTATCATAAGACAATCTTCAGAACATCTTCATTACCACCCCAAAGAAATCTTATACCTAGTAATAGTCACAGCCCACTTCCCTCTCTGCTGGGAACCACTAATCTAATTTCTGTCTCCATGAATTTTCCTACTTTGGACATTTCATATAAGTGGAATCATATAATGCGTGGTCATTTGTGACTAGCTTCTTCCACTTATAATGTCTTCAAGGGTGATCATATCATAGCGAGTATCAGTACTTCATTTTTTCTTTTTTATTACTGAATAAGATTGCATTGTATAGATACACCCCATTTTGTTCATCCGTAAATCAGTTGGTGGGTATTTGGGTTGTTTCCACCTTTTGGCTATTACAAATAACATTGGTATGAATATTTATGAGCAGTTCTTAGCGTGGATATATGTTTTCATTTCTCTTGAGTAGATATCTTAGAGTGGAATTGATGGTTATATGGTCCAGTTCAGTTCAGTTCAGTTGCTCAGTCGTGTCTGACTCTCTGCAACCCCATGGACTGCAGCACACCAGGCCTCCTGGTCCATCACCAACTCTCAGAGCTTACCCAAACTCATGTCTATTGAGTTGGTGATGTCATCCAACCATCTCATCTACTGTTGTCCCTTTCTCCTCCTGCCTTCAATCTTTCCCAGCATCAGGGTCTTTTTCAATGAGTCAGTTCTTCTCATCAGGTGGCCAAAGTATTGGAGTTTCAACATCAACATCAGTCCTTCCAATGAACACTCAGGACTGATCTTTAGGATAGACTGGTTGGATCTCTGCAGTCCAAGGGACTCTCAAGAGTCTTCTCCAATACCACAGTTCAAAAGCATCAATTCTTTGGTGCTCAGCTTTCTTTATAGTCCAACTCTCACATCCATACATGACCACTGGAAAAACCATAGCCTTGACTAGACGGACCTTTCTTGGTAAAGTAATGTCTCTGCTTTTTACTATGCTGTGCTGTCTAGGTTGGTCATAACTTTTCTTCCAAGGGGCAAGCATCTTTAATTTCATGGCTACAGTCACCATCTGCAATGATTTTGGAGCCCCCCAAAATAAAGTCTGCTACTGTTTCCCCATCTATTTCCCATGAAGTGATGGGACCGGATGCCATGATCTTAGTTTTCTGAATGTTGTTATATGGTCACTGTATAGTTAATATCTTGAGGAACATCCAGACTGTTTTCCAAAGTGGCTGCACCAATTTACAAACTCATCATTACTTGTTAATGTCTGTCTTTTTTGGATTTAGCCATCTCAGTGGGTATGAAGTGGTATCTCCTTCCATATTTAATCGACATTTAATATATACACTTACATCTATTGAATATTAATGTAATTAATACACAGAAAGTCTTCCATTACACTGAGACTGTAGGAATAAGAACACTTACATTCACAAGTGGGTCTGGATACATGTAAGTTTAACATAAATTAATTTAAACTTGTGTTTAAGCCCTCTTTGAGCCCTTGGCTCAATTTCTTAAAACTCAAACTACAGTCTTGGTTTTAAACATCCAGACAGTATGTAGACCATTCTTTATGTTTCACTGCAAGACAGTCTTTTTGAGCAAGGACTATTCCATCCACCCCCACCCAAATTTCCAGCCCAGTACATCTTCTTTTCCTTAGTACCAGTTTCATGCAAGTGTTGTAAGGATTAAATGAGATTATGTATGTCAAATACATAGCATAGTAAGTCTTCAACAAATATTAACAACATGACAAGAAAAAAACAACAACACAGGATAAAAACAGATAGGTTGTGAGCAGAGAAGTCTCATTTCAGGTCAGTTCCTAGTCTTTTGTACCCAGATTACATCAACTATGTTGAAATAGGAAGTATTTCCATAAACTTCCTCCCATGACTGGCTTGTTTTGTTGGTTGGGGGTCTAAACATCATCTTAGTGATTTGAGCCCTTAATTTCTCTGATTAACTAAGTCCCCCAGGGCTGAAAAGCCTGCAGCTATAATATCCCCACTTGTCTCTGTCATTCTAGTCGCCCTCTAAACATTTCCCGAGCTGGAAGAATTATTGGGCTTATCATGGGGAGTATTTTTTGCAGCCTGTGAAGGAACACTGCCTATATCCTCTGACTCTTTTGTTATCTGAAGGCTGTCAGCCATATTGTTCAATAAAATGAACCTTCCAGCCAAACTTTCCTGGAAAGGCAGTTTGCTGAACATCACCTTTAATGACCCTCAGGCTATAAAAATCCAACAATACCCATGTTGAAACCTGTTACAGTGAGGAGAAACTGAAAAACTCAGTTGACACTCTTTTGAAAGTGCATGCACATACTCCTATTTAACAGAAATCCTGGTTTTACCTTTCAAATGTACAGTCTCCAAATTAAACTTGTAAATACTTTAAACCTGGTCATTATTTGTGGATTACACTCCACAAACAGAGCCCTGTGCTGGCTTTACTGAGAGGGTTAGAGATATGTCGCTTGTATAAAAATGATGAAATCTTGTGATCATCTTGGCCTGCAGAAAATCACGTGTGAGAAATAACAGCCAGGCAGAAAAACACAAATGAAGGCAATTCATATCTTTAGCCTGTCTCTTGAGAAATGTCAAAGGGCAGAGAAGAGTCTTGATGTGCAGTGAAACATCTTAAAAATCCTCTGTAGAGATCTCTGTCATGCACACTTTTTCTCTTCTGCCAGATGGGGGCTCCTGAAAGCCTTCTCTGTCTTGTCCAGACCTTTCCTGGAAATCAAGTGCATGCGTTGCTTCCCTTGTCCCACCATGGCAGTCCTAAGAATGTCTTCTGTCCCTCCATGTCCTGTCCCTCCTGTTCACTTCCCCTTGTCCCTGGTCCTTCTCATAGATTGTTGTTCGGTTGCTACATCATGTCTGACTCTTTGTGACTGCAAGGACTGCAGCATGCCAGGCTCCCCTGCCCTTCACCATCCCCAGAGTTTACTCAAATTCATGTCCATCGAGTCGGTGATGCCATCTAACCACTCATCCTCTGCTGCCTCCTCTTCTCCATTTGCCTTCAATATTTCCCAGCATCAGTGCATTTTCAGAGTTGGCTCTTCACATCAGGTGGACAAAGAATTGGAGCTTTAGCAACAGTCCTTTCAATGAATACTGAGGATTGATTTCCTTTAGGATTAACTGGTTTGATCTCCTTGTTGCCCAAAGGACTCTCAAGAGTCTTCTCCAGCACCACAGTTTGAAAGCATCAATTCCTTGGCTCTCAGCCTTACTTATGGTTCAATTCTCACATCTATATATGACTGCTGGAAAAACCATCCATAGCTTTAATTATATGGACCTTTGTTGCCTTATGTCTCTGCTTTTTAATATGCTGCCTAGGTTTGTCATAGCTTTCCTTCCAAGGAGCAAGCATCTTTTGATTTCATGGCTGCAGTCACTATCTGCAGTGATTTTGGAGCCCAAGAAAATAAAATCTGTCACTTTCACTTTCCCCTTCTATTTGCCATGAAGTGATGGGCCTAGATGCTTTGATCTTAATTTTTTGAATGTCGAGGTTTAAGCCAGCTTTTTTCACTCTCCTCTTTCACTTTCATCAACAGGCTCTTTGGTTCCTCTTTGCTTTCTGCCATTAGAGTGTTATCATCTGCATATCTGAGGTTGTTGATATTTCTCCCGGCCATCTTGATTCCAGCTTGTGCTTCATTCAGCCCTGCACTTTGCATGATGTACTTTGATTGAACTTCGCATAGAAATTAAATAAGCAGGGTGACAATACACACCCTTGTCGTACTGCTTTCCCAATCTGGAACCAGCCTGTTGTTCCATGTCCGGTTCTGTCACTTCTTGACCTGCATGCAGTTTCTCAGGAGACAGGTTCTTATAGATGCTGATCTCCAAGTATGATCCCATGCTTCTAGTACTGTGTCCTGTGCGGCCCATTCTCCAATCAGAGCTCACCCTGTAAGACACTTATAATCAACAGTCATGTTGCTGATTGCTCTGAGGCTGGGTCAGAGAAAGCCTTGCAGCTTCTGCCTTGTCTTCGTGAAAAATCTAATTTTGAGGGAAATCAGCTGTAGAGGTTAAACAATGTCCCTTAAAAACTCATGTCCACCCAGAAATTACTTGGAAATACTGTCTTCACAGATATGATTTGTTATGGGTATCTAGATGACATCATGCTCAATTTAGTTAGACTGGGTCCTAAATCCACTGGTACCCTTGTAAGAGGACAGGACACAGAGAGGCACACAGAGAAGGCCACGTGGAGTTGGAGGCGAGACTGGAGTGATGCAGCTGTAGGCCAACAGACCTGAGGATTGCTCGCAGCCCCTGAGAGCTGAAGGATCCCATCTTCAGTTACTTCTGTTTGTTTCAAAAGTACCTGATATTTGACAGAGATGTTTTGCAGCTATGCTTTGAGAGCTCTGCAGTGGTCCACTGCCCCGATTGGGCTCAGACTTGACCACAGGAATGTACCTGCACAGATGAGACCTGGACTTGTCTGGAAGTTTTCTTTGCTTCCTTGCTATGCTAAGCTCTCTGCCCAAGGCAGTGATCTGTACTCTGCTAGGCATAATTCCAGGCACAAAGAAGCACGGAAGACTATGCATGCTCCCGCATGCATATATGGAAAAACCATAGCCTTGACTAGACGGACCTTTGTTGGCAAAGTAATGTCTCTGCTTTTGAATATGCTGTCTAGGTTGGTGATAACTTTCCTTCTAAGGAGTAAGTGTCTTTTAATTTTATGGCTGCAGTCACCATCTGCAGTGATTTTGGAGCCCCCCAAAACAAAGTCTGACACTGTTTCCACTGTTTCCCCATCTATTTCCCATGAAGTGATGGGACCAGATACCATGATCTTAGTTTTCTGAATGTTGAGCTTTAAGCCAACTTTTTCACTCTCCTCTTTCACTTTCATCAAGAGGCTTTTTAATTCCTCTTCACTTTCTGCCATAAGGGTGGTGTCATCTGCATATCTGAGGTTATTGATATTTCTCCCGTTTGTTTTTTTTTAAACCCTCTGGGGCATGGTTTAAGGACACCAGCGGTACCCCAAAATGCTCTGGAGATGCCCAGGCAGGCTGGGTGCAGAGACACACGTGCCCATCTGGATGACCACCAGTGGTGGGCATAAGGCCGTCATCTGGACATCTGTCCCAGTGGACCCTTCTTCAGCTGACCCCAGCCAGGATCTGAGTGCACCCAGAATGGTGCTGGAGAAGACTGTTGAGAGTCTCTTGGACTGCAAGGAGATCAAACCAATCAATCCTAAAGGAAATCAACCCTGAATGTTCATGGGAAGGACTGAAGCTGAAGCTCCAATACGTTGGCCACCTAATGTGAAGGGTTGACTCGTTGGAAAAGACCCTGATGTTGGGAAAGATTAAAGGCAAAAGGAGAAGGGGGTGGCAGAGGATGAGACGGTTAGAGAGCATTACTGACATAATGGACATGAATTTGAGCAAACTCCGGGAGATAGTGAAGGACAGAGGAGCCTGGCTACTACTGCCCATGAGGTCACAGAGTTGAACATGACTTAGTGACTGAACAACAGCAACAACTAGAGACCTAGGTAAGAGCCGCTGGGTGGAGTCTGGTAAACGCACAGAACTGTGAGACATAATGCCTGTAGCAATGATTCTAAGCCATTTGATTCTGTGCTGGTTTGTTATGTAGCTCAAGTCTTCATACAGCAACTTTCCATTGACCACTGGCCCTTGGAAACAGGGTTTTTCTCTCCTTCATCTTTCTTATGAGAATCAGCTCCCACCACCCCTGCCAGTCTGAAATTCAGATGAATAATGTACTCTGTCTCTTCCCACATACGTAATAGACTGGTTCCTCTCTTCAGGTTTACAGCCTGCTTGTGGGGGCAAATGTAACTTAAGAACGCTGTTTTTAATTCTTTCCAAGCATCACGATAATGAATTCAAAACCGTGTGCAGCACAGGTATGGCGGAGACGCATGGTAAAGGTGAGGAAGAGGCCCCTCTGGGAGGACTCCCTGAGTTTTGAAGGAGGAGCTGGGAGGGCATTTCGGAATGGGAACAGGTGCGGGTGTTAAGTGGTTGCTTCATTTGAGGGACAGATTGAAGGGAAGCTCAGAGTGGGTGCCATGGCCACGTTTTCAGATGTGCTCCAGGTCAACACAAATGCTAGACCATGACAGGAATAGTTTTTCTCTGTGGAGGGGCCAAGGGGCACAGCTGGGGCTCTGTGCTGGCACTTGTCTGGTTTTAAAAAGAGAGGAGACACATTTTATGCTCATGTAAATTATACATCAAGATCATGACAAAGTACTTGTTTTCAGGCCTGATGGGACGCCGTGGTTCCTGCCTGCGGCACCCCCCTGAGACACAAGCTGCCGTTTAAGCGTCCTTAATTGGTGATGGGCTGCGACACGTTTGTTGCTATTCCTGGTTCCCTGGGGAGAGTCCTTGTTCCGTAACACTCGTGATTCTCTGCAATTTTATTTTTTAAGTCCAGGAGCAGATTGATCCTCTGATACGTTCCTTCTCAAGAGAGGAGAATCACAATGGACCTTAATTTAGTCAAGGACATGATCATTAATGTCACTTTTTAAGTGGTCAGACAATACAGTTCCGTCAAGACATACTAGGACTTCATGGTGTGACCTAACCTCCCACTCAAGGAGAAAGATACCTCCTGGCCTTTGGGGTCAGTCGGACTGGGGTTCAGTCCTTGTTTTGTTTTCTGGCTGTGTGGTCTTGGATTAGTGCTGTGCAGTACTGGGAATGCATCATAAGTTCAATACTTGTTGGTCATTATTATTTTCGATACTATTCATTTGCAAAGCACTCAGCACAGTGAATGGGCAGCTGTTAGTTTTCTCTCTCTTTCTCTTGTGTCTCGGACAATTGGCTCTCCTTTGCCCATTTGGGGAATCACAGACTCTTGGGGCTGGACTGAAGTCCAACCTTCTACCTGAATATAAATTCTTTTTTTAAAAAAAATTATTTATTTACATGTATTTTTTACTTGGCTGCACCAGTTCTTAGTTGTGTATGTGGAATCGTTGGCTGTAGCATGTGGTTACTCTCTGGTTGTTGTACACGGGCTTCTTATTGTGGAGGCTTCTCTTGTTGCAGAGCACAGGCTCTAGGGTGTGTGGGTTTCAGTAGTTGTGGCACGTGGGCTCAGTAGCTGTGGTTCCCAAGCTCTAGAGCGCAGGTTCAGTGGTTGTGGTGCATGCGCTTAGTTGCTCTGAGGCATGTGGGATCTTCCTGGACCAGGGGTCCAACCCATGTCTGCTGCATTGGCAGATGGATACTTTACCATTGAGCCACCAAAGAAACCTGAAATCTGTCTTCTTACACCTACTCTGATGAAGCATCAACATGTGTTTAGTGAGCAATAAATAAATTCATTGTGTAGATGGTATTAGTAGAGGATAGAAAAATTTAATTGATGTTCCTTGACCTTAAGGGGAGTAAAGAATTATGCCCAAGGAAAGCAAAATGGAATGGAAGGTAGTGTTTGGCACACAAGAGAAGCCCTAGAGCTCCAAGCTCCTCAGAGGATCCAGTCTCCCAGATCCCTGAGCTTCAGGAATAAGGATGACCGTGGGAAGGAGGCAGGGGATTTTTAAAAAATTTTATTGACATATAGTTGATTTACAATGTTGTAATAATTTCTGCTATACAGCAAGGTGATTCAATCATACATATATATGTATAATTGTATATATATATATTCTTTTGCATATTCTTTTCCATTGTGGTTTATCATGGGATCTTTTTTAAAAAAATTAATTTATTTTAATTGGAGGCTAATTACTTTACAATATTGTAGTGGTTTTTGCCATACATTGACATGAATCATCCATGGGTGTACACGTGTTCCCCATCCTGAACCCCCCTGCCACCTCTCTCCCCATCTTATCCCTCAGCGTCATCCCAGTGCACCAGCCCTGAGCACCCTGTCTCATGCATCAAACCTGGACCGGTGATCTATTTCACATATGATAATATATATGTTTCAGCGTTATTCTCTCAAATCATCCCACTCTCGTCTTCTCCCACAGAGTCCAAAAGCCTGTTCTTTACATCTGTGTCTCTTTTGCTGTCTCACATATAGGGTCATCGTTATTGTCTTTCTAAATTCCATATACTGTACTGGTGTTTTTCTGACTTACTTCACTCTGTATAACAGGCTCCAGTTTCATCCACCTCATTAGAACTGATTACAATGCATTCTTTTTAATAGCTCAGCAATACTCCATTGTGTACATGTACCACAGCTTTCTCACCCATTCGTCTGCTGATGGACATCTGGGTCGCTTCCCTGTCCTGGCGATTGTCAACAGTGCCGTGATGGACACTGGGTACACGTGTCACAGGGTCTTGAATAAGCTCCCTGTGCTGTACAGCAGGACCTTGTCGTTTATCCATCTTAGGTATAATAGCTTGCATCTTCTAATCCCAAACTCTAAGTTCTTCCCTCACCCACCTGCCCTTGGCAACCACAAGTCAGTTCTCTCTGTCTGTGAGTTTCTTTCTTTTTCACAGATTTGTTCATTTGTGTCATATTTTGGATTCCATATATAATGATGTCATATGGTGCTTGCCTTTCAGGATCTGGCAGGATTCTTGATGGAGCTGTATGTCCAGTAACTCAGGCTCCTGAGCCAGTACAGAACATTCTTAAGAAAAAAAAATATTTTCATTTATTATTTTAAAAATTCACCTAAGGATTATGACTGGTGCCTTAGCCTAAGAGCCCTAGAAAACAGGCCCGAAGCCAAGCTTACGGGCTAAGGCCGGGGGCGGGCAAACTTTGGCCTGTGTCACCTGGTGTGTATAATCTGTGAATTAAGAAAGCTGACAGCTCAGTGATTTCAAGCAGGGTTATCAAACTATGGGCCGGATGCATCCCCTTATGGCCTGTGTTATATGATCCATGAGCTAAGAATGTTTTTTTCATTTTTAAATGGCTGAAAAAAGATGAAAAAAGAATTTTGTGACATGTGCATAATCACATGAAATTCAAATGTCAGTATCCATAAATGACATTTTATTGACCAGTCACACCCACTCATTAACAAATTGCATTGCCACCTGCTTTCAGGCTGCAAGGGTGGAGCTGAGTCATTGTGTTAGAGACCATGTGGCCTGTAGAAGCTGAAACGTTTACTGTCTGGCCATTTACAGAGAAAGCTTGGTGGGAAAGTGGAGAGTGGTGAAATACTAAGGGGAAAAAGAGAACTGAGGGAGGCAGCCAATGACAGTAAATACAAGCTGGTGTTTATCAGAGTGGGTCAGAGTTTGTAAGGAATACAGCAGTGCAGAACATCACTGGAGCAGAGGCATAGAATCCCAGCAACCAGAACCATCCAGAGCTGGGTGGGGAGGCTGGGGGAAGGGGGCAAGTGCTGGGAGGCGTTTACTACCTCTTGCCCCCCTTCGTTTCTTGGCTGTTGGGTGTTAACAGTCTTGCATTTCTGCGCTCTGTTTCCTGACTGGTCCAGGGAGGTGCTGGGAGAGACAGAGCTTCTGTGATGTGGTCAGGCACATGTGTCAGTCATGCTGCAGGAGGGGCTCCTAATTGATGGCATCAAACACGGTGGCAGGGGCTTCCCCAGTGGCTCGGCCGTAAGGACTCCGCCTGCAGTGCAGGTGACCCAGTAGATACAGGTTCGATCCCTGGGCTGGGAAGATCCCCTGGAGGAGGAAATGGCAACCGACTCCTGTATTCTTGCTGAGAAAATCCCATGGACAGAGGAGCCTTGGCAGGCTAATGTCCATGGGGTTGCAAAGAGTCGGACATGACTGAGCGACTAAGCATGCAAAGGCAGCTGTGCTGTATAGCAAAGAAAATGGCATGAACCCTCCCTAGGAAGGCTCTAGAGAGCAGGGGTGGGGCTGGGGAGAGAGAGGTGGGTGGAAAGGTCTGGAGAGGTGCGTAAACAGGGTCTAGTGCATGGAATCAGTTCTAGTACCCAGCCTCTTGTCAGTTGCATGAAAGATCAGGTGAGGCTTGCTAGAATTAAAACCATGTGGTCTAGGCGTAGAGTGATACTTGGGATGTGGGTGAGGTTGAGGAAAGGGAGGTCTTGGAGAGTCTGGAAAAACTCTTTTTAACTTAATCTTACCAGCATTCCAGGCCCCAGGGATGTCAGAAGGGAAAAGCAAGCTCTCACCACACAGAATTCATTTATTTATTTTTAGAGACCCTTTGGTTCAAGGAGCTGATAGGCTAACTGAGAAGAAATTAGATTTGGGGCAAAGTCTGTAGATATGGAAGCTATAGTTGGCTTCCCAGGTGGTGCTAGTGGTAAAGAACCCACCTGCCAGTGCAGGAGATGAAAGAGACGAGGGTTCAATCCCTGGGTCGGGAAGATCCCCTGGAGAAGGGCATGGCAAGTCAGTCCGGTATTCTCGCCTGAAGAATACCATGGACAGAGGAGCCTTCTGGGCTACAGTCAGTGGGTTTTTTCCCCCTGAAAGTGTTAGTCGCTTAGTCATGTCTGAGTCTGTCCATGGGATTCTCCAGGCAAGAATACTGGAGGGAGTTGTCATGCTCTTCTCCAGGGGATCTTCCCAACCCGAGGATTGAACCCGGATCTCCTGGGTTGCAGGTAGATTCTTTACAGTCTGAGCCACCAGGGAAGCCTAGGGAGCCATGAGTAGTTTTGTATTGGTCATCAATGAGTAGATATACTGGGTTTTACTTTAAGAGGTTACCAACATTTTGGCCAACCCAATACATAGCAATGTACAGCATAGGGTTTTTTTTAAGGCTCTATTTTAAAATTGAGAACAGTTTTCAATTCTTAGCAATATTGAACAGAAGGAAGAGAGGTTTCTCATTTGTCTCCTGTCCCCACATGTGCATAGCCTCTTCCATTGTCAACATCCCCCATCAGAGTGTAAATTTGTTATAATTGAAGATCCTACATTGACAAATTATTATCACCCAAATTCTACAGTTTACATTAAGTTTTGCTGTTGGTGTTGCACAATCTACTGGCTTGGATAAATGTACATGTGTCCATAATTGTAATATCGCAAGAGTATTTTCACTGCCCTAAAAATCCTATGTGTTCTGTGTATCCATCCCTTCCTCTCTCCTAAACTCTGGCAAACCCTGATCTTTTTTTAACTCTATAGTTTTACCTTTTCCAGAATTGATGTATAATTGCATACTGGAATTATATAATATCTATGCTTTTCAGGTTGGCTCTTTCCACTTAGCAGTATGCACTTAAGTTTCCTCCGTATCTTTTCATGGATTGATAGCTCATTTCTTTTTAGCACTGAGCAGTATTCCATTGCGTAGAAGGTGATGGCACCCCGCTCCAGTACACTTGCCTGGAAAATCCCATGGATGGAGGAGCCTGGTGGGCTGCAGTCCACCGGGTCTTGAAAAGTCGGACACGACTGAGCGACTTCACTTTCTCTTTTCACTTTCATGCATTGGAGAAGGAAATGGCAACCCACTCCAGTGTTCTTGCCTGGAGAATCCCAGGGACGGGGGAGCCTGGTGGGCTGCCGTCTATGGGGTCGCAGAGTCAGACGTGATTGAAACGACTTAGCAGCAGCAGCAGCATTCCATTGTCTGAATGTACTGTGGGAAATCTCTCTACTTACGTACTGAATGACATCTTGTTGGTGGTTGTTCAACAGTTAGTTGGGATTTTGGTGTTTCTGTAAGAAGGGGTGCGCTCACTTCCTCCTATTCCTCTACCTTGTCTCTAGAGCCAGCATTCATGTTTTTGATGTGTAGTGATGTTGATCCTTTAGCTTCTGCCACTCACATCTTCAGATCAGACTCAGGACTGGGGGCAGACCTTTCTCTTCCTTTCCCCTTGTGCTTTGTCTAGTTGCACTTGCTCACAGGATGCTGTGTGCAGAGACGCCTGGCCCAACCCTGTGATCTGGGGCCTGGCTGAAGGACATCTTGGTTGCCTCCAACTTTAGGTCACTTCTTCCTCATAGCCTCAATTTCCTGCCTGTTAAATGTTAGTTTGAACAGGTCATCTTTATGTTTGTTTGTTTGTTTTTCCCCTAGCTGTAATGTATTTCTTCTAGAATGCCCAGCAGACTAAATATGGTACCCAGGCTGACCTAGGTAGGTCCTTGGCAATGGGAAATGTTGATAACGGGACAGATAACTGTGGATGCCTTTTCTGTGCAGCTCGAACCCCTGGGCTGATGATTGCTGTTTTCTGAATTTCATAAGGGAGCCCTAATGCCTAGGGAACTCTGTGGTGTCAGCTTCATTTCTTTAGTGTTAAGGTTTTTGTTTAGAAAAAACCAAAACAAATAAGAAACAAGTCAAGTTTAAATAAAAAGGATAAAACACCACAGAGCCAATGTATTTTTGCTAGATGATGCATAATCCTGCAACCGTCTGAATGGATTTAAAGACTTCATGGAGACGATTTATGGTATTTGTGAACACTCTCGCCAGCTCTGGTAAAATTATGAAATTTAACAAGGAAAAAAATTGCTTTGCCTGTTTAGCAAATAATAAATCAAATAACTCCCACACTGAACCAAAAGCCAAGAAGGAGAGAGAGCAAGCAATACAGAGAGGAAAACAAGGGATAATGAAAAAGGCCCCGGGCAAGCTCACAAAACAGCAGCGAAGTGAGATTTTCTGCAGGAGCTCCTGTCCTTCAATAAGGGGTGGGAGTCGGTGAGGTCAAGGTTGTCGTTGTTCAGTCACTCAGTTGTGTCTAACTCTTTGTGACCCCATGAACTGCAGCACATCAGGCCTCCCTGTCCTTCAGTGTCTCCCAGAGTTTGCTCAAACTAATGTCCATTGAGTGCATCAGGGATGCCATCTAACTATCTCATCCTTTGTTGCCCCCTTCTCCTCCTGTCCTCAGTCTTTCCCAACATCAGGATCTTTTCCAATGAGTCGCCTCTTTGCATCAGGTGGCCAAAGTATTGGAGTTTCAACTTCAGCATCAGTCCTTGCAATGAATATTCAGGGTTGATTTCCTTTAGAATGGAATTCTTTGATCTCCTTGCTGTCCAAAGGACTCTCAAGAGTCTTCTCCAACACCACAGTTCAAAAGCATCATTTCTTTGGCACCCAGCCTTCATTTTGGTCCACCTCTCACATCCGCACATGACTCCTGGAAAAACCATAGCTTTGACTAGATGGACCTTTGCTGGCAAAGTGATGCAGGGATGCAGGAGGCATAGGTCCCATCAGCCCCTGCAGTGGATGACAGTGATAGTAACTATGGCCTGTGTTCCCGTGTACCTGTTCCAACCAGACCCTGGGCTGATCGCTTCTGATGTGTTAACTTCCCTGAAATTTCCAGCTGAACTCCCTGGTCTCTGATCTCTGCAATTCTGGCTCTGCACCACGCAACAGCCCTGCCTGCTCTCCTGCTCGTTCACCTGTGCCAGTGTGTCTCCTTGGCGACCTTGTTCACCTGTGCCAGTGCGTCTCCTTGGTGAGCTCGTTCACCTGTGCCAGTGCGTCTCCTTGGCGACCTTGTTCACCTGTGCCAGTGCGTCTCCTTGGTGAGCTCGTTCACCTGTGCCAGTGCGTCTCCTTGGTGAGCTCGTTCACCTGTGCCAGCGTCTCCTTGGTGAGCTCGTTCACCTGTGCCAGTGTCTCCTTGGTGAGCTCGTTCACCTGTGCCAGTGCGTCTCCTTGGTGAGCTCGTTCACCTGTGCCAGTGTCTCCTTGGTGAGCTCGTTCACCTGTGCCAGTGTCTCCTTGGTGAGCTCGTTCACCTGTGCCAGTGCGTCTCCTTGGTGAGCTCGTTCACCTGTGCCAGCGTCTCCTTGGTGAGCTCGTTCACCTGTGCCAGTGTCTCCTTGGTGAGCTCGTTCACCTGTGCCAGTGTCTCCTTGGCGACACCATTGTCACAGGCAGGTGGCTAGGTGTGAGCAGGGAAGCGGGGGCAGGGGCCAGGCGGCAGGAAACCATGAATCTTGTAAACAGTGGGCGTCTATAGACAGACAAAGGAAAGCAGGAACCTCCAGACTGACAGGAAGCACATGTTTTGGGTGATGAGTGTCCTGGAAGCAGACAAAGAAAGGTGAGGAAAGATGGGAATGTTCTGGGTCCAAATGTAACCTTTGCTCATTATGCTCTCATTACAGTAAGATTAATCTTATCTTACAGATAAGAAGCACCCATCATGTACTGACGCCATGACACTTCTGATCTAAGCTAAATAAGGACAAAATCCTTCCTCCTGGTGGACAGAGCGGGAGAGGAGCCTGGTGGACTACAGTCCATGGGGTTGCAAAGGGTCAGACACGACTGAGCGCCTGAAGACTCACACACATCCACTTCTCCCCTTGCAAAAATGGAGCTGGGATGAAAATCAGGCAGTATGACCCCCAGGCTCCTCCTTCCCCAGTGACTATTCCACCCCTTCATTTGTATGCCCCCCATAACCGGCTTGCCAAAGAAACCCGGGCAGCAGCTTCTCACCTGTCTGCCTGCTCTCCCTCTGAGGGTGTGCTCTTGTGCTCCATCGCTTCTGTCCTGTCTGACTCTTTGTGACCCCATGGACTGTAGCCCACCAGGCTCCTCTGTCCATGGGATTCTCCAGGGAAGAATACTGGAGAGGGTAGCCATTTCCTCCTCTAGGGGCTCTTCCCGACTCAGAGATTGAACCTGCATCTCCTGCATTGCAGGGGGATCCTTTACCACTGAACCATGGGGAATATTCTTGCTTAAGTAAACTCTCACTTTGCTTTCTTAACCTTCTTGCTTCACCTCCAAATTCTTTCACAAGGAAGAAGGAACCTTACGTTCACCAGGAACACTGATCAATCTGAGGGCAGAATGTGTTTGTCTCATGTGATTGTCCTTGCCCTGAGTAGAGAGTTACGTCTGAATTGCAGGCTCAAGATAGCCTTGATGGAACAGCTTGCAGAGTCCTTTGATATAATAAGGACACCTGATGTTTATGAAGGACTGTGTACCGCGCCCTGAGCTTGCTACCTTAAAAGCACGACCTCTTCTCATCCTCATAGCAGCCCCCGGAGGCAGGCAGTTTTGCCTCTGCTTTCATGTAAGGGGCTGAGGATCGAAGTGGTTATGCTACTTGCCCAAGATCACAGCCAGAAAATGGTCAAAGTGCATTTTGAACAGGGGTCAACCTGACACTCCAGTTACGCACTTCATCACACATGCTTTTGCTTGGGGAGGCCCCTGAAGCCAGGAGTAGAGAGCTCTTCTGCAGTTAATGTGGATTAATGCAGGGCTAGGGTACATATGCAGGAACTGTCTGTCAGGCCCTGGAACATAATCCTAAGCAGTCTTCCCTATTTTGCTGAAAATCTATTTTCTCGGTTGTTTAGGAATGAATTGAAGTGGAAATGACACTAATGGCAGACAAGGTGGAGGGATAATGTAATGGAAAAACAGAACTTAAAGGAAATTGCAGAAGCAATGCTGTACTCTATTCACTTAAAAGCAAACAGCCAATTGATGCAGAGCATTCTAAAGGAGTCCTATAAAGCGTGTGCACGTTTGCAAGCTCACACATGTTTCTACGCAGTGCATAGCACACAAGCCTGTGGGTTCTAGAAATAATCCATATGATAAATGGTCTCTGTCTACATGTATTGGAAGCAATAACGCCAAATTATTTGGACAGGTTTGCCAACAGATGTGATGTGTTTAGCTAAACAGATACTAATTTTCCAGCTCTTTGACCTGTTGATAAATTATATCCTGTTGGAGATACACTTGGGGCTTCCCTCATAGCTCAGTTGGTAAAGAATCTGCCTGCAATGCAGGAGACCCTGGTTCAATTCCTGGGTCAGGAAGATCTGCTGGAGAAGGGATAAGCTACCCACTCCAGTATTCTTGGGCATCCCTTGTGGCTCAGCTGGTAAAAAATCTGCCTGCAATGTGGGAGACCTGGGTTTGATCCCTGGGTAGGGAAGATCCCCTGGAGATGGGAAAGGCTACCCACTCCAGTATCTTGGTCTGGAGAATAAAAGCTGATGTTGCCTTTTTTCAAACAGGGTGAAAACTCTTCTGCCACATACCATGTTCTTTGATTAGAAAATATCTATACTGCTTTTGATGATATAGATTTTAAAAAGACTATTTATATAATGCAGTAATAAAGGCAAAATTATATATTAGTACCAATGTTTTTTTTCAGTATTTTGAGCCATTTATCATTTCTGGGACAGGTTTTGGAATTTGTGACCTACCTTTTGGAAAGGTATTTTTCTCGAGCACTTCTGCAGAATCTTCTGATACCAATTACCTGGCTTGAAACGTTGCTAGTTTACAAAATAAAGTCACTCGGGGGTAGTCCAAGATGCATGCTGCTTTTGTGGGATGTATGATCATGATTTGGAATTCCCAGTGATTTGAAAAGTTGCTGTCAGTCTCAGCTGGAGATTTTTTTTTTTGTCTATGAAAAGCGAATTTCTCAACCTTAACACTGTTAACACATTGCTGTTCAGTTGCTAAGTCATGTCCAGCTCTTTGCGACCCTATGGACTGGAACATGCCAGGCTTCCCACATTAGTCTGGATCATCTTTTTTTTTTTCCATGTGTGTCTGTCTTGTATATTGTAGGCCTTTGCAGGCTAGCTCATGGCCTTTGCCGGCTAGATGCCAGTAATGCTTCCCCAATTGGGACAATGAAAATATCTCCAAAGGCTGCCAACATGGCTCCCCTTCTCCCTCACCCTGTTGAGAATCACTGATAGAAAGCTTCAGAAGTCAGCTGTCTGCAAAGCTCTGTGTGTTGCTCTGATTTTATGGATAGTTACAGGGTATTTTACATGCGCTTTTCCCTTAGCAGCCTGCTATTAACATGAATATTCTTATTTGTAATTCTGGCAATAGCCTGGCAGTGAAGATTAATAGAGGGACAAAAGCAAAAACATCCTCCTGCAATGTTGCAGCATGCTGAAGTACATGCGGTTGAGGTGTCAAGAAAGGAGACGATGATAAACAGTAACTTTCAGTTAAACACTGCGTTTCCTGCTTCCTGTTCATAGTGTCCCTCACTAGAGCTTATCCTCGTGGATCAATTAATTCTGTGTTTCTCTTTAACCTTCATTGATATCACTGAGGCTTGACTCTCCAGTATTTTATTTTTTATTCTTGCAATCAATAAAGCTTTGCTCCCTACTTGTAATTAAAAGTGTCAGTTTGTTTTACATTTCATGTATCTGACTGACTTCCTCTTGGGTGGATGGAAAAAAATCTATTTGACTTTCATGGGGCTAAGATTATACCGCAACTCTAGTACAAGTAAAATCATAGCATTTTAGCCTATGTAGGTGAACAATAATATTAAGGACAAAAATAGATACATACTCAATTAATAGATTGAGAATAATCTCTTTGGTTAGACTTCAGAACACACCATCTGATTTATAGGATGATATAATGTGGACTGTGAACGTAAGAGTTTTATAGTTCTAGAGAACTACTTCAACCTCCCTCACTTTGTAAATGGAAAAATTGTCAGGTTAGAAAAAAAGTGATGCTGTCAAGACCATATGACCAGATAGTTCCAGAACCAGGACCGGAAGCCTATGTGGAAGACGGCAGCGATGGCTGTAACCCAGAAGCTGGCAGACTCCAGCCTTGGGGCAAATCCGGCCTGCTTCCGCTTTTTCTAAGTACAGGTGTACTGGAACTCGGCCACACCCACCAATTGACTTATGATGCATGGCTTCTTTCATGCTACAATCACAGAGTTGAATATGGCCCAAGAAGCCAAAAATATTTACCATAGTTCTAGTCAAGGCTATGGTTTTTCCAGTAGTCATATATGGATGTGAGAGTTGGACTATAAAGAAAGCTGAGCACTGAAGAATTGAGGCTTTTGAACTGTGGTGTTGGAGGAGACTCTTGAGAGTCTCTTGGACTGCAAGGAGATCCAACCAGTCCATTCTGAAGGAGATCAGCCCTGGGATTTCTTTGGAGGGAATGATGCTGAAGCTGAAACTCCAGTACTTTGGCCACCTCATGTGAAGAGTTGACTCATTGGAAAAGACTCTGATGCTGGGAGGGATTGGGGGCAGGAGGAGGAGGGGATGACAGAGGATGAGACAGCTGGATGGCATCACTGACTCAATGGATGTGAGTCTGAGTGAACTCCTGGAGTTGGTGATGGACAGGGAGGTCTGGCATGCTGCAATTCATGGGGTCGCAAAGAGTCGGACACGACTGAGCAACTGAACTGAACAGAACTTTTACAGAAAAAGCTTGCATAAACTTGGACCAATTCTTCATTCTCTTTGCTGTGTAATATTACAGTGCCCTCTTTCCCCACTTCCTGACTCTGGACTCAGCTGTATGACTTGCTTTGGTCCTGCTTGGTCTTGTGCCTCTGCTTTTGCAATGGAAAATGCCCACACTAGCCTGCTGGAGGGTGGCAGAGTTGTGGAACAGAGTCAAGTCATCTGAGTCCTTCCAACCAAGGCCAGCCTCCATCGCTATCTGCTGAGCAAATTCTAGACAGGTGAGTGGGGTCAACCAAGAAGCAATAAGTGTCTATTGTTCATGCAAAAATAATTGTGTCTTATGAAGTGGATACAATTCTCTTGAGACTTAAGTGTTAGTTAAGGACTCAGATTTTAGAGATGTAAACCTGGGCTGGGTCCTGACTCTGCCACTTTTTAACTGCATGACCTTGTTACTTCTTAAATCATGTTGCCTCTCAAATCTTTCTTTTTTCAGTGTTTGTGGTAGATATTCCTGCTTTCCTGACATCTGGTCTCTGTTCTCCTCTGTTCAAACAGAAGGATTGTATTCCTCTGCCTTCTTGAAGATGGGCATGGCTCTATGGCTTTCTGTGGCCAACAGACTTTGGGTGACAGTAAGTGTGTTACCTCTGGGTGGAAGCATCACTTGTGAGCATCAGTGCTCACTCTCCATTAATTCCAACCCCCGTGTAGCACCTGTGGAAGAATGGGCTGATGGCGATTAATGATGATTGGTCATTGTTGATGGTCAGTGCAGAGGCTGAGCCGCTGTATGGTGGACAGCTTCCTTAGGGAGTCATCTGGACCTAAAGTGGTCTTGGCATGAGTGAGAACTTAACTTTTGTTGGGTTAAGTCACTGGAGTTTGAAGGGTGCTTGTTATGACATGATTGAGTGAATGATTTTTTGAGAATTAAATTTTTTTTTTTAATGAAAATCACTACAAATGGAAAAAGTTGTGGTGGAGAGAATGGGGTCACTGTAAGTTAATTAACAGCCATTTATCAGAGATCAACTCTGTGCCAAAGAGTAATGGGGAAAACAATGCAACTCCTGGGATCAAATGGAAGAATCACCGCTAAATAAGCTGCTTGACCTGTGGTGGAACTGACTTCACCCTTTGGACCTTCTGTTTCTAAAAAGATTGCCACAAACCTATTTGTCCTTTTCAGGATGTGAGATAATGATGAAGTTTCCAGAGTCTTGGATGAACCGTGGAGACTGTTATGTGCAGGGTACACAGGATGGAATGTTCTGGGGTCTAGATCAGGCTGGAATGCCCAGTAGCCCCATGGGCCATGGAATCTGGGTTGTAGCTGGGGAGAACCTAGGTACCTTTCAGAACGCTGAAGGTCAGGAGGCCAGTGCAGGGGGAACAAGGACAGGTGGGGGACATGGGTGGGCATTTGAGGAACCACAAGAGGCAGAGTAGAGGAAAGAGCAGGGCTTTGGAGTCAAAGAGGCCTAGGTCTGTACCATGGATCTGCTCTTTCCTTACTTGCTGTGTGACCATGGGCCACTTATCTAACTTCTCTGGGCCTTCATTTCCTCATCTGTGAAGTAGAGAAAACAATGGTGTCAATCTTGTAGGGTTTTTGGGAAAAGAAGAGAGGATAACTGTATAGCACATATGGCAAATACTTTACAGAATGCCATTCCTCATTTTTTATTGGTGTTGATCTACAAAGTTATAGGATGTGCAGGCCTGCCCAGTTCAAGCAGTGTCCATCCAGAACATATCCATCCAGTATACATGGCTAAGGTTTCTTAAAAGGAATATACTGGGGGAGAGAGGTGGGGTGGGCTCCCAGTCTTTTACTTGGCTAGGGTGATGGGGAGGCTGCCTGGCTAGTATTGAGACCTCAGGGGAATAATATTTTGACAATAGACTGAACTTGCCGAGTTATAATAAGCTCCTTGCCTGATGATGCTAAACAGAACAAAACCCTGTGGGGACCATGAAAACCAAACAACCTAATTTGATCCTGCCTGAATGTCCCTGTAATGGATGTGTGAATGCCTACTCATGATCTCCGGTATCTCTTAGCCCAGCGGAATTCAATGTGAACTTGAAATCTCTTAATGGCTTTAAAGTTTTAACTTCTTTTAGGGGAGAAAAAAGCAGAAATCAAAACTTCTTAATTTATTCTCTTCTTGTTGCATAAAGGTAAGAATCTTGTGCAGATTAAATTATGTGGCAGTTTTCCATTTCTAGTTGGGCAATATTAGCAATATGGCAATCATGAAAAAGAACAATTAGATTTTATACGTGATGTACATGTTCCAAATGAACACCTCTGGTCTCTTCTTTTAATTGTTACGTGCCTCTGGGGTTTTAGCTTATCGGAAGGATCAGGAAACAGCATTCTAAGTGGGCCAAGTTCCAGAAAGGGAGGATGGGAGGAGGAAAGTTTTTTCCCTTGCATTTCCCTGGCAAGTATCGTGTGGGATGCATATATATAAAATGATCAACTTAGATGTAAGCGAGGACTAGCAGATGAACTGACGAGAGCCTGATGGTGAGGCAGAACACACTGCTGAAGGCTCTGAAATGGTCCTCAGCTCAAGAGCTACTAGTCGGCATTTGGGGGGGCCTTTCAAGGCAATGGCACCCCACTCCAGCACTCTTGCCTGGAAAATCCCATGGGCGGAGGAGCCTGGTGGGCTGCAGTCCATGGGGTCGCGAAGGGTCGGACACGACTGAGCGACTTCCCTTTCACTTTTCACTTTCATGCATTGGAGAAGGAAATGGCAACCCACTCCAGTGTTCTTGCCTGGAGAATCCCAGGGACGGGGGAGCCTGGAGGGCTGCCGTCTCTGGGGTCGCACAGAGTCAGACACGACTGAAGCGACTTAGCAGCAGCAGTAGCAGTTCAAGTTTATAGTTATGTTCTGGGAATTAGAGTTATAGACTACTTGGTTAAAGATATTGCGATTAAGTTTGCTCGAAATGAACAGCTAGTGTGTCGTGTCTTTCAGATCAGATCAGATCAGTCGCTCAGTTGTGTCTGACTCTTTGTGACCCCATGAATTGCAGCACGCCAGGCGTCCCTGCCCATCACCAACTCCTGGAGTTCACCCAAACTCATGTCCATCGAGTCAGTGATGCCATCCAGCCATCTCATCCTCTGTCGTCCCCTTCTCCTCCTGCGCCCAATCCCTCCCAGCATCAGAGTCTTTTCCAATGAGTAAACTCTTCGCATGAGGTGGCCAAAGTACTGGAGTTTCAGCTTTAGCATCATTCCTTCCAAAGAAATCCCAGGGCTGATCTCCTTTAGAATGGACTGGTTGGATCTTATCTTTAGGAGGGGAAAAAAAAACCTTTTCATTACAAGAGAAAGATACCCTGCAAATTAATTTTCTAATTCATTCTTGTCATGGCTTTCACCCATTTCTGAGAACCAAGGTATAAAACTCAAAGAACTGAAATAATGAAACAAAAACTCTTTTGTGATTTTTGAGCTCATATGATGGGATTGAATTCACTTTGGAAGTCTTTGAGTCTATGAGTATTCCTCTCCATTGCCAAGTTGATAATGCATTCACAGTAGATATTAAAAATACTTTTATGCTTAAAACATGAAAGCAGATGTGGCTCTGGTTGTGTATTGGGTTTATGAGTTGAATTCCTGCTGTCAGCCTCAAAAGAATCTTGTTATCATCTAGGAATTCAGATAGCTGTTTTAAAGAATATTCCAAAAATGTAAGCAGTATTATCAAATAAAAATGCCTTGTGTTTGGAGATATGACTTCTGAGGACAGAGTTTACTTTTTTCCTTTTATTTTTCTTCACTTCTCTTTTTTATGTCTTTTCAGTTATTTAGGGGTTTGTGATCTTTTTGAAATGTTTTTCTAACTTAGTTTAAATTTTAAATGAAATTGTTTTGCTTCGGGGACCTGACGAATGGTCTCAAGGTACAACTTTCCTTTGTTCTGGCTTCAGAAAAATACAGAAGATACTGCAGCACTGCTTTGAAGCCTAATTAATGCAATTAAATTGCTTTTAAACTCCCAAGACAAAAGCATCTAGATAAATATGAAATAGTGAGCCAAATACTTGTCCTTTGTAACTCAGTGGAAGTGTGTACACATCTTGGCACTGGAAAACCATGTGACTTTCAGCAGAAACCCAGAAGCTGCCAGACTTCTAGTCTATTTGCAGCTAAGACATCAGAATGTGTGTATGTATGTATGCATGCATGTGTATTTGCATACTTACAAGCAAAATTTTGTTATATTAATACAAATTCCCTGAATCTCTTTAACTGCTCCCAAACCATGCCATTATGATTGTTACAGGCATTATCCTTGATTTCCATATTCTGTGTATAACATCACAGAAAATGAGTTCAAAGCAGAAAAAGCCAAAGCAGTTTGCAATTCTAGGCTTGATCAGTTGGCTTTTGGAATTAGATCCGAGGGGAAGGGAAGTGGGATTTATATTTTGAGTAGACTTGAGACCCAAACACTGAGCTAACTCAGGGAAGGGCACTGAAGCAAAGGCCTGGGGACGCCTCTGCTCTTATCTTGGCCGCTCAGGATGGCTTCCCAGTGGTTTCCCAAACCTCCAGGCTAGAGTCAGCTCAGAGGAAGCCAGTGCACACGCTGCACAGCTAGGAACACCAGCTCACAGTCTGTGATGGACACCGTAACGAAGAAGCTCTTAGGTGTAAAACCGTGAAGCTAAAGCGAATGTGCTGGAGATACTTGGATTTCTGAATATAGGCAAATGTAAGAACTGGCAGATGCTGAATGGCTGCTTTTCCTAACACAATGAATGCTTTAGTCTCAACATATGTAGTTAATTGGTGCCCAGTCCTTCCTTTGGAAGCCATCATGAAGCTTCTTTCATGAGCGCACATTAACCATTGGTGAAGGTTTTCTTTCCCAAGGGCTTGGCTTTTGGTGGCCCTAGAAAAGCTGCCCACCAGCCCAGGTCTCATAACAGGAGAGCCCGTTTATCATCAAAGAAAAGCACGTTTCCAGATTGTTGGAGCTGACTTCATTCTGGTTGGTCTTTGTGACTGTGTCTTGCTCTGCCGTCTCCTGAGCCTTCTCGAAGAAGTGCCTCATGTGATTGACCCCTTTTAAACCTTCATATTAATTGAAATTACATCGAGTTGCTAGCTTCTAAGTATGACTCCTTTTTATGTGATTTTAAACACTCTAGAGTATCGTAAACCTAGGAGTAGACTCACTGAATTGTGGAGGGGAATTTTATGTATTTGTCCTTGTGATACTCTGAGTTTTCCCCCAGGAATTTGTAAGTTTTCCTTTTTTAAGAATTTTACCTCTGAGACTCCTTTATTTGAGAATTGTTACAGTATTCACTGTTCAGCCCAAATTAGTCTTTAACCTTGAGGGCAGAGACAGTGCCTTTAATTTTTTTGGTAAGTGATGTCACACATGTTCCATGGTGGAGAATTCTTTTTGTGTGTATTTTGGGAGGGGTGGGAGGGTTTGCAAAGGGCAACAGCATTTATTTCTTCTTTAGATATGGTGTGGGCCAGACCCCCCACCGGTGTAGTACTCTGGGGAAACTGAGGCTCATGCCAAGGGCAGACATCCAGGATCTTTGTGCACCAGTGGCAGGCAGGGATGTCAGCTCCACGCCACGGGGCTGGAGACCAGACCTGGGGAAGGGCAGGTGCCTCCAGTCCTGCTGCCCCACCCTCTGTTTTAGATCCCTCCCCCCAATGCCCCCAGCACCCCAGGGCTCTTGCAAGGGGTCCTGAGTGGCTCTGGCTTTGGATGACAGGCTGTGGAAAGAACGTGAGAAAATTAGTAAATGGAAGAGCAGCCTACAACTCTCATCTGCTTTTACCTGAGAGGAAACACAAATACAAGTTCTTGACTCAGAAAATTATGGCAAGATACCTTTCTCTGAATAAAAGCTATGAAAAACCTAAACAGCATATTAAAAAGCAGACACATCACTTTGCTATTGTTTTTCTGGTGTGAGAGTTGGACCTTAAAGAAGGCTGAGTACCAAAGAACTGATGCTTTCAAATTGTGGTCCTGGAGAAGACTCTTGAGAATCCCCTGGACAGCAAGGAGATTGAACCAGTGAATCCTAAAGGGAACCAACCTTGAATATTTAATGGAAGGACTGATGCTGAGGCTGAAGCTCCAATACTTTGGCCACCTGATGCGTGCTAAGTTGCTGCACTCATGTTCGACTCTTTTCGACCCTATGGATTGAGCAACCTGCCAGGATCTTCTGTCCATGGGATTCTCCAAGCAAGAATACTGGAGTGGGTTGCCATTTCCTCCTCCAGGGGATATTTCCGACCTAGGGATCGAACTGGAGTCTTCTTATGCATTAGCAGGTGGGTTCTTTATCATTAACCCCACCTGGGAAGCCCATGAAGAGCCGACTCATTGGAAAAGACCCTGATGCTGGGAAAGATTGAGGGCAGGAGGAGAAGGGAGAGACATAGTTGGATGGCATCACTGACTCAATGGAGTTGAGTTTGAGCAAGCTCTGGGAGATAGTGAAGGACAAGAAAACCTGGAGTACTGAGTCCGTGGGGTCGCAAACAGCCGGACACAACGGAGCGGCTGAACCACAACAACCTGCCACCCACAGAATTGGCTCATAAAGTCTGTGGTGTTTCCAGAAAACCAGTTGAGTCTCCGTGGAGACAGGAAAACAGTCAATTGTAAATGCCATCTGATCTGGGTGCCTGCTGGGGCTCAGCCAGGGCCACCAGCAAAGTTCCTGAAAGAGGTGGTCCTGACAGGTGGCATGGGGACAACTGGGTGATTGGTGGGCAGAGAAGTGATGGGGGGCAGTGAAAATGGGTCTAGGGTCAATTTGCAGGGTGGCCCCAGGCCCCTACCTCTGCCTGCCACTCTATCTGGCACCACCTCAGTGGAAAGCAAAGCATGAGTTTTCTACCCTCAACCGCTAACCCTGACTATGGCACCATTTCCTCCAGGGTGGCTGCAGCCTGGACTGAGGCTCTGGGGAAACCTGCCTTCCTCCGCCCCCTCGGCACCCAGGGTGGTGCCTCCAGGGAAGGGGGAGAGCCCATCGGAGGCTGGGCTGGCCTCTTTAGAAGCCCCACGACCTTGCCTGGGGGCCCAGGCTGCCTGCCTTCCCCTGTGATCTCAGAGGAGAGTAGCATGTTCAGGTCAGGGGACAGCACGACGGTCAGTGGGTGTTTATGACTTTGGCTCACGTGCTCGGGAAGTGGATTAGTTCACGCGCTCACAGAATTTAGAGCTAGAAATACTGTAGAGGCTTTTTAGCCATACCTCTGACTTTTAACCCAGAGGACCTGGAACAAGAATGGGCCGTGCTTTAGAGATGGTCATATTTGAGCTGGGTCTTGAAGGCTGAGGAGGAATTTGTGACAAATACGAGAGAATTGGATGTTCCAGGTGGGCACAGCGAATCAGGCGTGCAGAGTCAGACTCCAGGAAGCTCCTCCTTCCTTTCTCTCTTCTTCCTTCCTTCCTTCTTCCTTTTTCTTCCTCTGCCTCCCTACCCCTCCCTCCTTTTTTTCTTCTCCCTCCCTTCATCTCTCCTGCTCTGTTTTCCTTCCTTTACTTTATTTGGGAAAAAGAGTTTGGGACCCTGGGGCTGCTGGAACCTGAGTGACCTTGAAGTAGCTTTGGCTTTGGGGTGTGACCAGGGGCTATGACCCAGATAACCCTTCTCCTGAAGCTTGGGTGGTCCCAGAGGTGGGATTCTGTTGGAGATGCAGCAGTCTGCGGGGGTGGGGCTGTGGTGAAGTGGTAAAGATGAAGAGCCAGGATTTTGGTAGCTAAGAGTCACCATTATTTTTTAAGTTTTGTTAAGATATGACTGACAAGTAAAAATTATTAATATATGTATTTAAGGTGTGCAATGATGTTTTGATAGACGCAGGCATTGTGATCATCGAAGTCCAGTGAGTTCACATGTCCATCTGCTCACAAAATTACTGTTGTGTGTGTGTGTGTGTGATGAGATCTAGTCTCTTAGAAAATATGAATGCTTTTATGAATTTTTGATCCCAGAGAACCCCTGTGAATGAACCTTGTATCCATGGAACAGTGCTTACTGAACTCTTTAACCCGAGGAAAATACTGCAGGAGACAGGGAGAACCAAGACATACTCAAGGAGGTGATTGTCTAGGAGGGACTGAAAGATGGAAAAACAGAACCCTTCAGTCCAGAGAAAAGGCGCATGAGATTCAAGGCACTCACATTGTGATGGAGGATCAGGGATGGCTTCATGGATGAGAGCGCTTGCAATTGAGCCTGGAGGAGCGTACGGACTTTCAAAAGATGGGGGTGATGGTGGGGTGTCCCCAGCCCAGAAGGAGCCTGTGCAAAGGAAAACTCAGAAAGGCATACTAAGGGAAAAGCAAACAGAGACTGAACATTTCATTTTATAATATTCCATTTTGTAATATAGTCTAGAGTTTAAAGTAGGGGAATAATGTGAGGTAAGACTGGGATACTGGTGTCTTTATTTTGGAGGTTCTTGAATTCTGAGGGTGAGAGGGGGTAGTTTATTCAGTAGGGAATGGGGGCTCATGGAGAGTGTCTAAGGGGTATTTTGCAGTCCCGAGTAACCTCAAACAATGCAGGCTGGCTTACCCTTTGGGCTGGCCCTCTAGTTTTAAGTGCAGCCATTCAGAGATGGCTTAGAGAGAATGAGAATAAGACCTGTTAAGAAAAGGAGACCAGGCTGGGGTCACAGTGACCTAGGGCAGCAGGCGTAAGGGCGGTGGGAGTAGAAGGGAGGGGCCGCTATGATCGGTGTGCTGGGAGAAGGATCTTAGGGGAGACGCCAAGACCAAGTGGGCCCTTGCGCTTTGTGTCCGGCAGGATGGCGAGGCAGACGCCGGGAAGCCTGGCGGTGCTGTTTGGAGGGAAGGCAGTGAGCTGGGCTTGCATAGTTTAAAGGCTAGAGTGACAGCGAGAAGAACTGTCATTGGGTCTATAGGGAAGAGGTGAGGCTGGGTGAGTGAACCAGGGAGGGCATAGAGAAAGAGCCCAGAGAGAGAGAAGGGCAGAGGCCATGGTCAGAGCCTGTGGGGGGAGAAAATGAATTAATAATAGGAAGGACAGGAGTGTGCAGTAGTAGAAAGCCAGGCAGCAGCAGGAAAGATTTTAAAAGCTCCGTGCTCAGTTGTGTCTCTTTGCGATGCTATAGACTGGAGCCCGCCAGGCTCCTCGGTCCGTGGGATTCCCTAGGCAAGAGTACTGGAGTGGGTTGCCATGCCCTCCTCCAGGGGATCTTCCTCACTCGGGGATCAAATCCACGTCCCTGTATTGGCAGGTGGATTCTTTACCAGTTGTGCCACCTGGGAAGCTAGAGATGGAGAAAATTTCTGAAAGAGAGACAGAGGGAGAGAATGAATGTGTGAAGCCCCTTCCGTGCTGCTGAGAGACTTGGGAGAGTGATGTACACACTGGGTTTCTGAATTGGGGTTTGGGAGGCCTCAGGGAGCCATCCTTGGAGAGCTGAGTTTCAGAGTTTAGTTTCAGCCAGACTTAAAGTGGTGAGAAGAGTTGTTAAGTCCCCCTTGGAGAGGTATTTTCGATATTTCCCTTTAAAAATGCTTTCCATTTTCATAATATCATTTAAAAAATCTGGCTGGCATATTGCAAAGACAAAAATGGGCAATATGATATCCTAAATGTGAATAAGTGCACTTGAGTAGATCCAGGAGGCTGTTTAATGTACTGGAGAATTATTTTTCCAGCATTGCATGGTGTCTAAATTGGGTTAATGTACCCCCTAAAAATGAATCAGCTACTCCTCGCTGACCAGTAAGTTTAGACCAACAACCTTAGGACATAGAGCTGGCTATATACTGTTGTTCATAATGTCTGTTTCCTGGATCAGCATGCTTTAAATCCTGAATTTTCAACCCAAATAGCTCTTCACAGCTGCAAAAAATATACCATAAGTATATTGGTATATTACAAGTGACCATCAGTTTGATAAAGGATACTGAGTGCCTTGTCTTATGAAAGTGGTCTTTGATATAAAGCATAGTATTGATGAGTAGACACATATGTTCAGGGACTCACACCCTGGAAAACATTGTGTCTTGTAATTGTCAACCTGGCAATCAGCAGCACTGACTTTTTCAGAGGCTCACGTTTTGCGGTTTGTTGAGTGTGCCTTTTTTTCCAGGCCATGGAAAAATCGAAGTATGGCATTCTTGAGCCTTAGGTCTTAAAAAAAATTTTTTTTTAAAGATCATTTCAAGAGGTCATTCTTCTTTTAATTTTGTCCCGATCTTCATGTAAGTTAGATCTTTGAGATGCTGTATAGGAATAATATTAAAACTATAATATTATAACCTTCGTTCCTGATTCTTCTCTTCTCCTTCCTACTCCTCAACTTTAAAGCAGTTACAATTTTAACCTGAATATTCAATTGGACCTGGTGGGTCTGGCAACAGAGGATGAAGGATGGACATTTAGTCTATAGTTCTTCATACCCTTTATGAGTGACCCTCTTACTCTCCTGGAATGGATTATCTGCCATGAATTACTGAACCCCCTCTCAGCAGAGGTCCAGCCAATGAACATGAGGTCCTACGTTTCTGTTTTAAAAGAAAAGGAAGTTATTCTCCAAAGACTGAATCCATAGTGGCCTGTTTTTTTACATCACTGCACCCAACACCCTTGTGCTTATTTAACATCAATCTTTTTTGCTAGACATGCAACTGCATGAGGATAAGGACCTGGGTCTTTTTTTAAAATTTTTTTATCATGTTTCTAAGCCCAGCATATCTTAGGAGCTCTGATATTTGCTGAATGATTAATCGTTGGAGAAATAAATATTCATTTTGGCTACCTGAGAATAAGAAGCTGGGAAGTAATTTCAACATCCAAAGAAGATCCAAGAGTAAAAGTTAACATCTAAGAAGGCAACTCTTGTCAGTGGAGAGTTGGTGAATCATGTCTGCGAGACAAATTAATTTAATTACCTGGTATGACTGCTTCATTTGCAATGATTATTTATTCACTGAGCTGGCTAAATTAGGCTGTTATCATTCACCTCCTTGTTTCACTATCCTGGAGATCGGAGATGTGTATCTCTTGCATGTTGGCAAGAATGAATTAAACCGCCCTTCTAATACAGTGCGGCCTTTGTGCATGGACAGTTTGTTCAGCCCCTCTCCCTGGCTCTGGGAGGCTGTTTGGGGAGAAGCAGAGCCAGTACTTCAGTTCAGTCACTTAGTCGTTTTCCGACTCTTTGTGACCCAGTGGACTGCAGCACGCCAGGCTTCCCTGTCCATCACCAACTCCCAGAGCCTACTCAAACTCGTGTCCATTGCATCAGTGATGCCATCCAACCCAGTACTTAACCTCACTCCTTATGCGTTTCCTTTGGGTGAAGTGAAGTCACTCAGTCGTGTCCGACTCTTTGTGACCCCATGGACTGTAGCCTACCAGGCTCCTCTGTCCATGGGATTTTCCAGGCAACAATACTGGAGTGGGTTGCCATTTCCTTCTCCAAGAGATCTTCCCGACCCAAGGATGGAACCCGGGTCTCCCGCGTTGTAGGCTGACGCTTTACCGTCTGAGCCAGATTAATGTCTGGACCCCTCCCCCTCCTTTGGTTCATTTCATTTAAGTTGTAAAGAAAAGATTCAAGGCACTGAATGTAAAACTGAACATATTGTGGTGGTTCTGCCTCTGGTAGCTGGGCTGGTCTTAGATGATATGAAGCTCTGGGCATTGCACATGTGGGGAGTGGGGTTGTTGGAGTTCTGTTGTCAAGTAGTGTCCAACTATCTCCTGGAGTTTGCTCAAACTCATGTCCATTGAGTCAGTGATACGGTCCAACCCATTCCTCAAAGTTCTCACTCCTTTTGTACCTACTTCTGACTCCACACAGGCAGAGATGGCCGTGCATCTTGAACCTGGCTCCTCCCAGCCTGCAGTAGTCTGACAACTCGGTTTGGGTGGGATGGAAAGGATCATGTTATACAATTTTGGAATTGGAAGAAAAGAAAGTGAAGTTGCTCCAGTCGTGTCTGACTCTTTGCGACCCTGTGGGCTGTAGCCTACCAGGCTCCTCCGTCCATGGGATTTTCCAGGCAAGAATACTGGAGTGGGTTGCCATTGTCGTCTCCAGGGGATCTTCCTGACCCAGGGATCGAACCCAGGTGTCCCTCATTGCAGGCAAACGCTTTACTGTCTGAGCCACTAGCGAAGTCCTGGAATTAGAGGAAAGCTTAATAAGTTCTCTAGCCCAAGTCCCACAGATGGGAAGAGTCCCTGTCTTTCTGGCTCCAGACTCTCACTGAGTGGAAGCTGGGCCCATTAGACTTTGCATTACTTAGATGCTCTTAGCAATAAGACACCTGCCCAAACCACCCTCAGTAGCTTGTTAAAATCACCTTACTCCCCCCTGGCTATTCAGCATAATGCTATTTTCTTTGCTGTTCTCTCTTCAAATCAGCCAGAAGCAATTTTGGTGGAGCCCCACTTGCCTTCTGGAAGGTGCTGCTGGCACCTAGAGGGTAGGGCCAGGGATGTTGTTAAACATCCTCCAATTCACAGGGCAGCCCCTCGTAACAGAGAATGATCCAGCCCAAGGTGTCAGTAATGGTGAGGCTGAGAAACCCTGCTCTAATGCCATGTTGTAGATACATCATGAACCAGTTTAGCATTTGCATGAATGTGAGTGGAGCAGATAGAGTTCTCGACATGCGGGGGTCTCCAGTAGGCTTCCCAGGTGGTTCAGTGGTAAAGAACCTGCCTGCCAGTGCAGGAGACACAGGAGATGCAGGTTCGATCCCTGAGTGGGGAAGATCCTCTGAGGGAGGAAATGGTAACCCACTCCAGTATTCTTGTGGGGAGAATTCCGTGGACAGAGTAGCCTGGTGGGTACAGTCCATGAGGTCACCAAGAGTTGAACACGACTCAAGTGACTGAGCATGCACGCACAGGGTCTCCAGTGCCCAGCCCAGAGCAGAGCACACCGTGGATCCTCAGAATGCTTGTGCTAAGACACAGTTGCCGTGTTCTGGAACTTCACAGCCCCAGGTGTGACCTGATCTGTTGTTTCGATCCTACTATGTGAGCAGTGGGAATCTTTCAGAGCTGATGTTTCCCCGACATTTTTATGCTTAATTACTTTCAATGCCTTTGGGAAAAGGAAATAAGTTTTTTTTTCCCTTTAAAAATAGGAGAAAAATAAAATAGCTTTTTTTCTTTTGATTCTAGAGACTGTGCCTTTCTGCAAGTTAGTAAAGCTGAATACTCTTGGTATAAGTCTCTGTTTCTATTGTGTAACATTTCCTTCCTTTGCCTTTCCAAGGAGCCTCCCAGAGCTATTGTTTAATGGGATGCAAGCCTGCTGCTCTTAGTGGTTTGGCCTGGAGATCCTTTCTGGAGGTTCAGAGTGCTTGGGGCTCTGATGGGGCCTCTTCTTGTCCTTTTAGGGAGAGACAAAGTCAACCCACGTCTGTAAATCGTGCTCAGAAGTAAGGAAAAGAGGTGAGGAAAAGTTGTTATTCTAGATTGTCCAGAACCTGGGTAGATATTTAAAAATATTGTGGAGGGACTGAAGAGGGCAGAGAATAGGAAAGTCTAGCAGGGGCTTAAGTTTTAAGAATCACTCTGCATTTTAAAAAATAACAGATATGATAGTTTTATTTTATTGCTTTTGAAAACTTAGCTGGCCATGTGACAATTGACAACATGTCATGACTTCCTCGCCAAGTGGGTTAAAAATCAAAGTAAACTTTCTGCTTGCTAAAATTATGTCTTCTCTGGCTAGGAAACCCTGAATTTCCAAGGACATTACATCTCATATTGTGCATTTCCTTCTGCAACAATGAACACAGATGTGAACACTTTATCCTTCCATGGAAGAGGTTAGTCCAGCTCCCAATGGTGAGAGCACGGGGACTCATCTGAAGCAACGAACCCCATGTGGGCCCACCTCATAATTCATGAGGACTGATATAGAAAAATAGGAGGTGGACTTCCCTGGAGGCCCAGTGGTTAAGACTTCGCCTTCCAATGCAGGGGGTGCAAGTTCGATCCCTGGTCAGGGAGCTGAGATTCCACATGCCTCGTGGTCAAAAAATCAAAACATAAAACAGAAGCAATATTGTAACAAATTCAATAAAAACTTTAAAATACTAAAACTACCTTAAAAATAATAACTAGAAAAGCATAGTTTGAAGAACTATGTGGTCATTAGTATTTCTTATTAAAAAATTTTTTTTAATTCCCAAAACATTTTGTATTGGGGTATAGCCGATTAAAATGTTGTGGTAGTTTTAGGTGAACAGCAAAGGGACTCAGCCATTCTTACACATGTTTCTATTAGTATGTTTTTTCTGGAAAAGGCAATTTAGTGGGAGGTGAGGTACAAATAAAAGCAGGAGTATGGATTTTGGTGAGATGATAAGGTCAGCTTTAGTATTATTTTTATAATAGCTTTATTGATATATAATTCACATGTTATACAATTCATTCATTTAAAATGTAAATTCAGTAACTTTTAGTCTGTTCATAGAGGTATGAAACTATTTCCACAATCGATTTTAGAACATTTTCATCAGCTTAAAAAGAAACCCTGTATCATCTTCAGCTATCACCTCCCGTTCTCACAAGCCCCTTGCTGCCCAACCCCTGGCAACCACTAATTGTGTCTATATGAATTTGCTTATTCTGAACCATTCCTTTTAAATGGAGCACACAGTATCTGGCTTTTGGTATCTGACTTCTTTCACTTTGCATAATGTTCTCAAAGTTCATCTGTGTTGTAGCTTAGATCAGCACATCTTTCTTTTTTATGGCTGAAAAAGATTCTATTGTATAGCTATAACATATTCTGTTTATTTACTCATCAGTTGCATGCAAATCCATCAGCAGAATCCCCAGATGCCTGATGAGTGCTCAGTGAATGAAAGGATGAGTCCATTCATTCAGCATGCATTTATGGATGACCTACTGTGTGGGCTTCCCTCATAGCTCAGTTGGTAAAGAATTTGCCTGCAATGCAGGAGACCCAGGTTCCATTCCTGGGTCGGGAAGATCCTCTGGAGAAGGAAATGGCAACCCACTCCAGTATTCTCACCTGGAGAATTCCTTGGACAGAGGAGCCTGGCAGGCTACAGTCCATGGGTTCGCAAGAGTTGGACACAGCTTAGCGACTAAACCACCACCACTGTGTGCTAGCAGTTGGGGATTCTGAAGAAAGCTAAAGAAAGCTTTTACTCTGCTGGAGCTTAACAGTGCCTGGAGAGACAGACAGGTAACAAGTGAACATGTAATATGCTGGCTGATGGCAAATCCTATGAAAACCATAAAGCAGGATGAGGAGGACTGGACTTGGGAGAATCACAAATTTACATATCCCTGATGGCTCAGATGGTAAAGAATCTGCCTGCAGTGCAAGAGAGCCAGGCTCCATCCCTGGGTCAGGAAGATCCCCTGGAGAAGGAAATGGCAACCCACTCCAGTATTCTTGCTTGGGAAATCCCATGGGCAGAGGAGCCTGGCAGGCTACAGTCCATGGGGTCACAAAGAGTAGGACATGACTGAGTGACTAACACACTATGAGTTCCTTTCCTCTACTCAATCCCAGTACTTCCAGGGAGGCGATGGCAGAGCTGGGAGAGAAATCAGGTATCCTGTTACCTGAATGGCACTTCTGACATTGTGAGACTGGCCTGGATGCTAATGGAGAGCAGTCTGGTCCATATATCTCTGCTTTTCACACAATTTCCACTGTCCTTGGAGAAGGCACTAACTTTCTCCCTTTTTCTTCCCTGCACACTTTGTATTCTAAACTCTGATATACATGAAGAGCTCGCTGTCATTTTGCCATTTGGTACTTTGGTGGGCATTGAATATTCCCTTTTTTATTAATGGGATTTAATTTTTATCAATTAACTCTGATGGAAGCTCGCTTATGGTGCCTCCTCTGTGGCTGGTGTTTGCAAGCGCCTGGAGCAATAAGAGCCTGCCTCCCGCCTGTGCGGGCAGGAGCAGTAGCTGCTAATTGTGTGCCGCGGATGCAAAGGCATCACAGACTATGCTCCAAGGAACACCTACCTAAATGCCTTACAGCATGCTCATTTCCCTTTATCCATGGCCCCTCGCAATCTTGACAACCTGGTTTTTAAGAAGTGAAGTGGGGCTTAGTTCTTTTCAATTGAAGGGTTCAATTCAATTCAACCCTTACCAATTAGGAGGTAAGTGTTGCAAGCAGAGAATTTTCAAAAAAGTGAGTATTTCTTCTTCAACTACAGAAATGTATGTCTGAGATAACTAACAATGAGGGACTGAAGTCCACTTAGGAGAAAACTTTGTCACTATAATATTCCTTTTTCATGGACATACCTTTTCCTCTTTAAAAATGTAGGGCTGAAGCCATTGGGTACCGTGGCTGTTAGGACTGCGGGGATGTGACATCTGACATTTGGCACCACTAACGGGAGCCCTTCGAGTCAGTAGTGGAAGATCAAAGGCTCTGCCCAGTGGGTCTGGGTTGCAGGGGAGGGGCTTCCTGCCTTTGCCTTAGCACACTCCCTGGGGTAAGTTATTCTTTCAAGTAAGATCTGCTTACTGCCTTAGGGACAAACACAGGCAGTGGAGCTCCTGGGAAACCCTACATCTCAGGCTCCATGCACATTTCCTCCTTATGTAACTGGCTAGGGTTCTTTTTTTTAAAAATTAATTAATTTTAATTGGAGGATAATTACTTTGCAATATTGTGGTGGTTTTTGCCATACATCGACATGAATCAGCCAAGGGTTGGCAACGGTTCTTAAATGGCAGAGGGAGACTTCATTAACAGTCTGCGAGCAACTGAGAACTGTGCTCTGAAGCAGGAATCTACCTCCAACAAAAAAGAAGTAAAGTCAACATATTTGTAATAATAGGTATTGCTGCTGCTGCTGCTGCTAAGTCGCCTCAGTTGTGTCTGACCCTGTGCTATCCCATAGACGGCAGCCCACCAGGCTCCCCCGTCCTTGGGATTCTTCAGGCAAGAACACTGGAGTGGATCACCATTTCCTTCTCCAATGCATGAAAGTGAAAAGTGAAAGTGAGTCGCTCAGTTGTGTCCAACTCTTAGTGACCCCATGGACCGTAGCCCACCAGGCTCCCCTGTCCATGGGATTTTCCAGGCAAGAGTACTGGAGTGGGTTGCCATTGCCTTCTCCGGTATTGCTACTACTGTTGAAAAAATACTAAGGTTGATAAAGGTCTATTTATCAAAGTTGTATATTGTAACAATCTTTGGGGGTTAATTTCATTTAAATGAAAATAATTATGCACATTATGCAATACATTGTTTAAAAAAAATCCAAACAGTACAGATAAAAGCAGTGAAAAATAATGCTCTCTCTCACCTCTGTATTCAAAGTTTCCTCCTCAAAGACAAGTAGAGTTCTGTGCATATTATTCAAAAACTGTTTGATGCATTTTCAACATTGCAATAATTGTAAATGCTGCTGCCAAGTCGCTTCAGTCGTGTCGGACTCTGTGCGACCCCATGGACTGCAGCCTACCAGGCTTCTCCGTCCATGGGATTCTCTAGGCAAGAACACTGGAGTGGGTTGCCTTTTCCTTCTCCTAATTGTAAATAATAGCCTGTAAATTGCATGGAGTCATCCAGACCTGGACTTCTGTCCTAGCGTTCACTGCTCTCCAGCTCAGCGCTTCACTTCTAGAAGCCTCTGTATTCACCTCCTTCATAAGGCGATTAGCATCAAATAAGATGAGTCTTACATATCTGAGGTCCTCGTCAGGTCAGGGCTCGGTAAGTGGTGGCCTATATGAATGATTATTTATGATTTATCCACTAATTTATGGTTTCCAGATGAAATGTAGGACTCCCAGGCAAATTTTCAGATAAACAATAAAGAATTTTCTAAGTATATCCCAAGTATCACATGGGATATACTTACACTAAAAATAATTATCGTTTACCTGTAGTTCTAATTTAACTGGGTGTTCTGTGTTTTTATTTGTTAAATTTGGCAACCCTACAGTAAATGCCAAACTCTGAGCTGTAAGACATGGAGAGAACAGCATTCTAGAATGTCAAAATATTACGGCTGGTGGGGGACTTTGGTTTAATCCCCTCATTTTTTAAGATCCATCTTCAGCACTCTGAGTGTCCACCGACCTAGCTAGATTATTTTTATTTTAGTTTTGGTTGTGCTGAGTCTTTGTCGCTGCGCATGAGCTTCATCTCGTTGCAGCAGCAGGGGCTTCCCTTGGTGGGGAGCACGGGCTCAGGGGCACTTGGGCTTAGGAGTAGTTGCGGCGCATGGGCTTAGTTGCTCCGCGGCACGTGGGCTGTTCCTGGAGCAGAGATCAAACACGTGTCTCCTGCTTTGGCAGGTAGATTCCCATCCATCGTACCACCAGGGAAGTCTCCTAACTGAAGTGATATGGGAATAGGAGATTCTGTACGTGACTCTATCCTCAGGACCAGTCTATTGCCAGCTACACTCATGGGTTCTCTGCTTTTCTCTGTTGCTCCCCACACTCTCCATCCTTGGAAAGTCTGGAACCAAGAAAGAATCTTCCTTCAATCATAGCTGTAGGATTATACACTGAGGGGAAGGGAAGTGAAGGCTAAGGAAGACTAGCAAGCCCTGGGGCAAACTGATGGGTCTCAAGATGAGTGAGGTGGAGACTGTGGGGCGGTTAGTCTCTCAGGGCTTGTGGAAGTCAGGAAAGTTTTAGTTGACGTGTGGACCCTCTTGAGTCGTACCCTCCCCTTCTCTTTCCTGGATAGAATAAAACGTGAAATGTTGGTGAAGGTTGCCTGTTAACAGGAGGAGGAAGTTTTTGATATTTGGCCACTGATAACTCAGCAAAGCCCTCCCTTAAAAGCATGTTAGATTATAGATTTCATGAAATACGGACACTACGTAAACATCTGTAAATGGAAAAAAAATGTAAGTAAACATCTCTTTACCTAAGCATATGTTATCCTGTAGTTTAGATTTCAGAATACTTAGGTCATCTGACTTTTTAAAATATTTTATTTATTTACTTGAATACCAGGTAAATAAATTTACTTATTTACCAGGTCTTAGTTGCATCATGTAAGATCTTTAGTTGCTGCATATGAACTCTTAGCTGTAGCATATGGGACCTAGTTCCTGGGCCAGGGATTGATCCTGGGCACTCCTGCATTGGGAGCACAAAGTCTTAGCTACTGAACCATCAGGGAAGTCCCCTGGGGGTCTGATTTTCATGAGATTGACCATTCTCTTTCCTCTGTGGTCTGGTTCTCTCTATTTCAGTCTCTCTATCATCTGTCTCTCTGTAAGCTCCTCTTTCCTTTTCCCCCATTCCACTCCTGGATCATTTCAGAGAACCTCTGGGATTCCCTTTGTAAGCTTCAGTTTCATAACGTCCAAGGAAAATTTATGTCACTGCATTCCGTGTATGATATTCTTATCAAGTGGCAGCCCAGGGGGACAGACAGTAGGGGAAAATGGTTTGGAGGCTGTTACCCTCCCCATTCTCTCCAGTAGAGAGAATGCTGATGGTCATCCATGGAAGCCATCAGAATGAGAGTGTCTACAGCCAGCATGCATGCTAAGTCACTTAGTCGTGTCCGACTCTTTGTGATCTCATGAACTGTAGCCCTCCAGACTCCTCTGTTCATGGGATTTTCCAGGCAAGGATACTGGAATGGGTTGTCATGTCCCCCTCCAGGATCCTCCCTACCCAGGGATTGAACCCGTGTCTCCAGCACCTCCTGCATTGGCAGGAGGGTTCTTTACCACTAGGCGCCACCAGGGAAGCCCCATCTACAGCCAGAGAGGAAGTGTTTTCTAAGCAAGTGGCTGCCAGGGTTGCATTTTTGAAGGCAAATGAGAGGAGTGGTCTGATGTAGGGCATGAAACAAAATGGAATAATAGACATTTCACAGTGCTAGTAAGTCTGGGAATGGTTGGTGAAATTATTTTGATTTTGTAAATTATTTTGAGAACTTACTTTTTGAGATATTTAAAGTATTTCTTCCTACTTCCTTCCAATTATAATTATCAAATTATTGGGGAAATTGCTTCTATATTGTAATTCATAAAATAAGGCTAGCTTGGTCTCTTTTCTTCCCCTTTATATTTATTTATTTCTTTGGCTGTGCCATGCAGCATGAAGGATCTTGGTTCCCCGACCAGGGATCGAACCCATGTCCCTGTGTTGGGACCACAGAATCTTAACCTCTGGACTGGCAAGAAATCCCAGTTTGGTCTCTTGCTGCTGCTAAGTTGCGCCAGTCATGTTTGACTCTGTGTGACCCCATAGAGGGCAGCCCACCAGGCTCCTATGTCCCTGGGATTCTCCAGGAAAGAATACTGGAGTGGGTTGCCATTTCCTTCTCCGTTGGTCTCTTAAGGAGGTTTTAATTTTTTCGTATGTGTTTGTGTCACACTTTTCATCAGGCTTTTTCTAGGATGCATAGAAAACAAAATCTCTTTTAGGAATAGTAGATGCAAGGAAATGTGTAAAGTTAAATATAACCTATCTTTATGAATTCTGAATGAAAAATCTGACTAATCAGCATGGGATTGGTACTTTTAAAACCTCCAAAGGCCTTCAGGCAAGGAAGACACAAGAATCATAGGCTTGAAATATTACCATCAGTAAGTTGGAGTTTAATGAAGTAAAGCCTGATCTTCACGTAATGGTGTCAGTTAATTGAGCTTTGGCATACTCAGTGAATTTAACTACTGCTTAAGTCATGATTTTCTCCTCTGAAAACCAGGACAAAGGTTGACCATCTTGTTCTCTAACTTATCTTTGATTAACAAATAAAATCAAGTGTAAAACTTTTATTTTTGCATGTTAGTCATTAATGAAGCAAAGGAAGTATTTGCATATGATAATACACTTATGTTTTTAAGAGTTGGTTTGAATGATAACTACTGGTAAGGTGACTGCCAATGTATCATGTAAAGAATTAACAAGAGTTTTCAAGAGAAGTTATGAGCTACTTTATGTGTTAAAACATAAACCATCAATTCCTTGTAAATGTCAGCTACAGAGTGTATGGTTTGGGCATGTTCTTGTTTCGTTACAGGAACTCAAATATAGAGGCATTATTGTCTAAATATTTTTACTCTGAACTTGTAAAAATTTATAATTTGTCAGTTCAGTTCAGTTCAGTTGCTCAGTCATGTCCAACTCTTTGTGACCCCATGGACTACAGCATACCAGGCTTCCCTGTCCATCACCAACTCCTGGAGCTTACTCAAACTCATGTCAATCACGTTGGTGATGCCATCCAACCATCTCATCCTCTGTCATTCCCTTCTCCTCCTGTCTTCAATCTTTTCCAGCATCAGAGTCTTTTCCAATGAGTCAGCTCTTCGTATCAGGTGGCCAAAGTATTGGAGTTTCAGCTTCAGCATCAGTCCTTCCAACGACTATACAGAAACTGATCTCCTTCAGAATGGACTGGTTGGATCTCCTTGCAGTCCAAGAGACTATCAAGAGTCTTCTCCAACATCACAGTTAGATAATTTAGGTCTAGCATACATAATTTTCCTTGGCTTGTTAGAAATGTCTACTTTTTAAAATCTTCAAATATACAAAATAAAGAAGCCGACCTAAGTTAAGGGGAAGAAAAATAATAAGCAAAAGATGATGAAAAGGTTAAAATTGTTTTTATGTTGTCTATCTGGTTTCTTTGGACTTTGTTATTTGTCCCCTTCTCCTCTTGCCCTCAATATTTCCCAGCATCAGGGTCTTTTCCAGTGAGTTAGCCTTTGCATCAGTTGGCTGAAGTATTGGAGTTTCAGCTTCAGCATTAGTCCTTCCAGTGAATGCTCAGGGTTGATTTCCTTTAGGATTGACTGGTGTTATGGCTAAACTGATTGCTTTCCTAGTTGTAGGAGTGCTCTCTTTACTTTGCAGTCTATGCCTCGCCTTTTGGATTTCTAGATAGTCTCCTTTGCTCTTCAGTCCTCCCCTATGCATTTTGTACCTCGGGAGATTTTTGTGCTTTCCAGAATGCTCTAGGGAGGTTTCTTTCAGCTTTTTCCAGCTAAGAGCCCTTTATGTCTTCCTTAAAGGAATTGCTTCCTCTCAGCTAACCTGTTCTTCTTCCCACCTTTTCAGACTTGGCCCTGTTGCAGGAGGAGGCTCTGTGTGCCTTGGGAGAAATATCTCTCGTTTCTGGTTGGTCCCCAGCTAAAGTTTGTAGCCCTGAGCACTCAGTGAGGACCTGTGGAAAAGAATGGGCTGGGAGAAGCAAACCTGTTCTGGGGTCAGGACTCCTGGAGTTCACATCTGTCCTTGCAGTTCACGCGTGCCCATTAGAAGTTCATTCGAGGTTTGGTTGGGTCCTCTTCACTCCCACCCTTGCAGGGTTTATCCTCTTTCTGTTGCTCAGCCAGTGAGGAGAGCAGCCATGGGTATCTTTTCTCCTCCAAATGGCTGGTGAACTGGAGTTAAAATTTAGTCTGGTATGCATTCATAGCTTGGCCATCTCATTTGGTTGTTAGACAGAGGGTAATGGTCTCTTACAACTTTCTGCACATTATCTTTAAATATATAAAACATTTTCTGTCTTGACTCTTAGAGTGCTCTGTCATCCATGTTGAATATATCCTCCTCTCTGCCTATTAAAATACTAATGGATTTTTTAGAGCCAGATCAAGTCCATCTCCTCTGTGAAGACTTTCCTGATCCCCTAGGGCACAGTGTTACTCCTACCTCTGAATTATTTAAGTACTTAATGTCTCTACAATGCCCTTGGCTTTGAAAACAATGCAGCCTACAGACGTCCCATCCAGCAAATGCCCGTTTTGAAAAGTTGGGTGTGTTCACAGTAGCGGAACTGGTTGACTTGTATACTCATTGGCTCAGCTCCAAAATGTAGAGGAGCTCACAACGACTTAAAGAAGTGAAGACAAGCAGCAGGTCCAGGGGGCCTAAAAAGGTTATAAACTTTTCCTTTGAAAAATGAACGAAAAGGTCGAATCTGGAAAACAAAAGCTACGTGCTATGTCATCAGTTGTGCACAGGACCATAGAAAAAGCAAAGAGAAATTATTAATCAATCTGGAATCATCTGGAGATCATAGGAAGAATAAAGCAAACAGCCTGCTTCTATAGAAAACAAACGTGGCCAGATCTGTTCTTTGGAAATAATGTACAGTCACAGACACAAGAAGAGATGGTATAATCTGAGTTTATAATGTTGTTTCCCTTTAATTCTTTGTGAACCTAACCAAGAGGTTATGGAAGAGATTGAGAATGAAAACTCTTCATACCCTTAAAAATAGATGGTTTTATAGGTTGGTAATCAGTAAGAGCCTTTGACTGTGTGGATCACAACAAACTGGAAAATTCTTAAAAGAGCTGGGAATACCAGACCACCTAACCTGCCTCCTGAGAAATCTGTATGCAGGTCAAGAAGCAACAGTTACAGCTGGACATGGAACAACAGACTGGTTCCAAATCAGGAAAGGAGTACGTCAAGGCTGTATATTGTCACTCTGTTTATTTAACTTATATGCAAAGTACATCATGCGAAATGCAGGGCTGGATGAAGCACAAGCTGGAATCAAGATTGCTGGGAGAAATATCAATAACCTCAGGTATGCAGATGACACCACCCTTATGGCAGAAAGCGAAGAAGAACTAAAAAGCCTCTTGATGAAAGAGGAGAGTGAAAAGTTGGCTTAAAACTCAACATTCAGAAAACTAAGATCATGGCATCTGGTCCCATCACTTCATGGCAAATAGATGGGGAAAGAGTGGAAACAGTGGCTGACTTTATTTCTTTGGGCTCCAAAGTCACTGGAGATGGTGACTGCAGCCATGAAATTAAAAGACGCTTGCTCCTTGGAAGAAAAGTTATGATCAACCTAGAGAGGGTATTAAAAAGCAGAGATACTACTTTACCAACAAAAGTCCATCTAGTCAAAGCCATGGTTTTTCCAGTAGTCATGTATGGATGTGAGAGTTAGACTATAAAGAAAGCTGAGTGCAGAAGAATTGATGCTTTTGAACTGTGGTGTTGGAGAAAGCTCTTGAGAGTCCCTTGGACTGCCAGGAGATCCACCCAGTCCATTCTAAAGGAAATCAACCCTGAATAGTCACTGGGAGGACTGATGCTGAAGCTGAAACTCCAATACTTTGGCCACCTGATGCGAAGAACTGACTCATTTGAAAAGACTCTGATGCTAGGAAAGATTGAAGGCAGGAGGAGAAGGGGATGGCAGAGGATGAGATGGTTGGATGGCATCACCAATGTGATGGACATGAGTTTGAGTAAGCTCTGGGAGTTGGTGATGGACAGGGAAGCCTAGTGTGCTGCAGTCCATGGGATTGCAAAGAGCTGAACACAACTGAGCAACTGAACTGAACTGAACCAGTAAGTGGGACTTCCCTGGTGGCTCAGATGGTAAAAAAATCTGTCTGCAGTGCAGGAGACCAGAGTTTGATCCCTGGATAGGGAAGATCCCCTTGAGAAGGGAATGGCTACCCACTCCAGTGTTCTTGCCTGGAGAATTCCATTTTCAGAGGAACCTGATGGGCTACAGTCCATGGGTTTTCAAGGAGTAGGACACCACTGAGTGACTAACACTTTCCCTTTAACCAGTAAACACCTGAACTGACTTTAGGTCAGTCAATGACAGCCTACTTCAGTGAGCAGATCTCTGAAAGCCAGCCAGTCAGGGACAGTATTATGTAATGAAAATTAGTCAACTGGCAGTAGACCTGCTCCAGTGAGCATACTTCAGTCAGTCAGTTTAGTTGCTCAGTTGTGTCCAACTCTTTGTGACCCCATGGACTACAGCACGCCAGGCTTCCCTTTCCATCACCAACTCCTGGAGCTTGCTCAAATTCATGTGCATTAAGTTGGTGATGCCATCCAACCATCTCATTCTCTGTTGTCCCCTTCTCTCCCTGCCTTCAATCTTTTCCAGCATCAGGGTCTCTTCTAATGAGTTGGTTCTTCACATCAGGTGGCCAAAGTATTGGAGCCTCAGTTTCAGCATCAGTCCTTCCAATGAATATTCAGGACTGATCTCCTTTAGGATGGACTGGTTGGATCTCCTTGCTGTCCAAGGGACTCTCAAGAGTCTTCTCCAACACCACAGTTCAAAAGCATCAGGCTTCAGTGCTCAGCCTTCTTTATGGTCCAACTCTTACATCCATACATGACTACTGGAAAACCATAGCTTTGAATAGATGGACCTTTAGTCTGCAAAGTAATGTCTCTATTTTTAGTATGCTGTCTAGGTTTGTCATAGCTTTTCTTCCAAGGAGCAAACATCTTTTAATTTCATGGCTGTAGTCACCATCTGCAGTCATTTTGGAGCCCAAGAAAATAAAGTCTGTCACTGTTGCCATTATTTCTTCAGCCAGCACAGAAACATTTCTAAGGCTGACATTTTCCCACTCCCTCCTTCCTTTTCCCCTAAATCTTGTAGAAGATCAACAGTTGGCTTTGCTCAATGAAGTCTTGTGGGACCTCCCCCTTATTTAAGCAGGTACTAAATTCAGCATTTTAGATTCATATTTTAAGTTATTAGTCTCATCCTTTCACATGTTCTACCAAAATAATTTTTAAGGCTTTCACTTGTAGGATTCCATGGGTTCCTTGAGCCTGCTGCTGCTAAGTCGCTTCAGTCGTGTCCGACTCTGTGCGACCCCATAGGCGGCAGCCCACCAGGCTCCGCCATCCCTGGGATTCTCTAGGCAAGAACACTGGAGTGGGTTGCCATTTCCTTCTCCAATGCATGAAAGTGAAAAGTGAAAGTGAAGTCACTCAGTCGTGTCGGACTCTCAGTGATCTCATGAACTGGCAGGCTCCTCCGTCCATGGAATTTTCCAGGCAAGAGTACTGGAGTGGGGTGCCATTGCCTTCTCCTTGAGCCTAGGACATGTTTATTGGGCAACTTGGTACAAATATTTTTTGTCCTTTGTCTTTGATGCCAGATAAGTCTGTCTCTACAATGATTTGGCTTCCAACAGGTTTTAGTGTTCTTGTTGCTTATTTTATTATCCCAGGGTTTGTAATCAAACTATCTCTGGCTTATTTCAGTGACTTTGGCTACTGAGTTTATTTTCATATTCTGTGCTTTGTATCTTAGAATTTATTTAACAAAATTATTTTAAGGAAATTAGACCTTTTGGTTTGTAGGCACACAAATTTTTTTTTGTTGTTGTTGTTTGTTTTTAAGTATATGTATACAATCATTAGAGGTTTTGGTTTGTAGTTGTACTGCTTGGTAAATATTTTTGCTGTTAACCTACTGGAGAATTTTTTATGGATCACTTTGCTTTTGCAATTGTTTGACTATGTTTTTGTTACTTCCTGGATTGCCTTGTGTCTATTGAATACATGAAGAAGTACTCCACAGAGAATAGGTGTAGGTGCAGGCTCAATAAATTTCTGTTCAATCCAAACCCACCTAGAAGACAAATGGTTGGACATCTGTTTGATTTGTGGCCAATTCATGCAGACTTGATGGGTTATATTAATACTTAGCCTTGTATCCCCTTCAGAATTTTTATAAAGGCACTGTCAAGTCAACCGGAGATTGCGTTGTTTCACTCATGGGTGGAGTCAGTAATTATCTGGGATTCTACTGCATGATCTCTTTCTAGTTAATCTGTGTCAGTATTTCACTCTCCTCAAGAACTCTTTCCTACATGAACCTGCTCTGTAATCTTCACTTTTGTACTTACCTTCAGATCAGATCAGATCAGATTAGTTGCTCAGTCGTGTCCAACTCTTTGTGATCCCATGAATTGCAGCATGCCAGGCCTCCCTGTCCATCACCAACTCCGGGAGTTCACTCAGACCCACGTCCATCGAGTCAGTGATGTCATCCAGCCATCTCATTCTCTGTCATCCCCTTCTCCTCCTGCCCCCAATCCTTCCCAGCAATAGAGTCTTTTCCAATGAGTCAACTCTTTGCATGAGGTGGCCAAAGTACTGGAGTTTCAGCTTTAGCATCACTTCTTCCAAAGAACACCCAGGGCTGATCTCCTTCAGAATGGACTGGTTGGATCTCCTTGCAGTCCAAGGGACTCTCAAGAGTCTTCTCCAACACCACAGTTCAAAAGCATCAATTCTTCAGCGCTCAGCCTTCTTCACAGTCCAACTCTCACATCCATACATGACCACTGGAAAAACCATAGCCTTGACTAGACGGACCTTTGTTGGCAAAGTAATGTCTCTGCTTTTGAATATGCTATCTAGGTTGGTCATAACTTTCCTTCCAAGGAGTAAGCGTCTCTTAATTTCATGGCTGCAGTCACCATCTGCAGTGATTTTGGAGCCCAGAAAAATAAAGTCTGACACTGTTTCCACTGTTTCCCCATCTATTTCCCATGAAGTGGTGGGACCGGATGCCATGATCTTCGTTTTCTGAATGTTGAGCTTTAAGCCAACTTTTTCACTCTCCACTTTCACTTTCATCAAGAGGCTTTTGAGTTCCTCTTCACTTTCTGCCATAAGGGTGGTGTCATCTGCATATCTGAGGTTATTGATATTTCTCCCGGCAATCTTGATTCCAGCTTGTGCTTCTTCCAGCCCAGCATTTCTCATGATGTACTCTGCATGGAAGTTAAATAAGCAGGGTGACAATATACAGCCTTGACGAACTCCTTTTCATATTTGGAACCGATCTGTTGTTCCATGTCCAGTTCTAACTGTTGCTTCCTGACCTGCATACAAATTTCTCAAGAGGCAGATCAGGTGTTCTGGTATTCCCATCCCTTTCAGAATTTTCCACAGTTTATTGTGATCCACACAGTCAAAGGCTTTGGCATAGTCAATAAAGCAGAAATAGATGTTTTTCTGGAACTCTCTTGCTTTTTCCATGATCCAGCGGATGTTGGCAATTTGATCTCTGGTTCCTCTGCCTTTTCTAAAACCAGCTTGAACATCAGGAAGTTCATGGTTCACATATTGCTGAAGCCTGGCTTGGAGAATTTTGAGCATTACTTTACTAGCGTGTGAGATGAGTGCAATTGTGTGGTAGTTTGAGCATTCTTTGGCATTGCCTTTCTTTGGGATTGGAATGAAAACTGACCTTTTCCAGTCCTGTGGCCACTGCTGAGTTTTCCAAATTTGCTGGCATATTGAGTGTAGCACTTTCACAGCATCATCTTTCAGGATTTGGAATAGCTCAACTGGAATTCCATCACCTCCACTAGCTTTGTTCTTAGTGATGCTTTCTAAGGCCCACTTGACTTCACATTCCAGGATGTCTGGCTCTAGGTCAGTGACCACACCATCGTGATTATCTGGGTCGTGAAGCTCTTTTTTGTACAGTTCTTCTGTGTATTCTTGCCATCTCTTCTTAATATCTTCTGCTTCTGGCAAATGTATTTTGATTTAGAATAACGATGCCCATTTGGGAAAACTTTTGACATGTCAAAATTAACACACTAAAGAAGGATTCTCGAAATATTAGGAAATAATAACATTCAAAGGTTCAATGCCAGCTTCTTTAAAATTGTTAAGCCAAGGAACCCACAGAACAAAATGCTGACTGTAAGGTATTTTCTCTCAAAAAACACTCTAGTTCACTATCATTGAAGCCACATGGAACCCACTCTTCTTACAGCTCCCATCTCTGTGTTGTCTTCATCATCCTCTTTACAGCTCTTCTCTTCCTTTTGTTCCTTCCTCTGACCTTCTAAATGAGTTTTCCTTTCCTCAGGATTTTCTTAATAAAAGAACATGCCCTTTTTTATCACACTATAAATATCTAAAGTGAAATATTGCAGCATGGAAGCTGAATTTAAGCCAATGGTCTAGAATTGAGTAAAAGACACTAATTAAAAAAATTTAAACCTCAGTGAGATGGACAGAAATTTACTGCAAAGCTTGAGATTTTATTAGATATTTATTGTTCTGGACTATCAAATCTGTACCAACTAGTTCATTTGATTGCTAGCCCCCTCAGATGGGGGAAAATGGTTAAAAGCACAGGATGAGAAAGACAAAGAAATTTAAATAGCCCAGTGGTCCATAATTTAATAATCGCCTTGAGAGGGCAAGAAAAATAGACAGTGTATTCCATTAAGCTATTTCAGAAGTCTTTCCCAAAGAGAAGATTGGACAAAGATTCAAAATTGCAAACAAAATGAAGATGAATCAATAGGAAACTTAGAAAATAGACCCTCAGAAACTTTTAAGCAGTATTCTGGCTAGTTCTAGCAGCTCAAGTAAAGGGAGCCTTGTCCTCTTTTTTTGTAAGTAGATGTAGACCTGAAATAGAGGTTTTAGTCATAAATAAGTAAATTGGAATGGAAAATTGCCAATTTAAAATATATAGAGAGTAAATAAGCTAGAAATGAAAATAGATTTCTAGATCTCAAGGCAAAAGAACTGACCTTTGAAATAAGGACAAAAACAGGACTGAAAGTCTATGAATAAAGATCTCTGTAAATATTTGCAAGCACAAGGGCCATTAGAAGAAACAGTGTTCCATATTATCAAAGAAATAAAAAGTCAGACATGGTATCATGAGAGAGAAACATTAGCACCCCCCAATTTCCTCCCCTTCCTCTGAACTTCCAGGAGAAATTGTCTAAAGATATGAAGCAAGCCATCAGCTTTCTTGTTAATATAGTTACCACTAACTCTCTCTGTCCTCCACTGCCTTAGAATTCAGTTCCCCAGAATGAAATGGTAAAGTTGTCTGAAAGGTCAAAGGACATGCACATTGACTGGAAGTAAGTACAGAAGAAAAAAAATAGTTTTATTGGTTTATAACATTATGTAAGTTTCATTATGTAAGCCAGGGAAGCCTGGTGTGCTGCAGTCTACGGGGTTGCAAATGGACATGACTGAGCCATTGAACGACGAGTGTCATGTGTCTCACATTATATTTTGACTTCAGAATACAGTACAGTGTGCTCATCACCAAAAGTTTAGTCGCCAGACACTTGACCCCCTTTAACCATTTTGTGCTCCCCCAACCCCTTTCATCTCTGGTAAACATTACTCTGTTTTCTGTGTCTGCTCTCTGTTTTTATTTGATTATTTACTTGTTTATTTACTTACTTATTTGTGTTCCACATATGAGTGAAATCATCTGGTATTTGTTTTTCTCTGTCTGACTTATTTCACTTAGCATAGTACCTTCACGGGCCATCCATGTTGATAATAGCTATTCTAATGGGCATAAGATGATATCTTATTGTGATTTTGCTTTGCATTTTCCTGATATTTAGTGATGTTGAGTATCTTTTCATGTCCCTGCTGGTATCTGTATGTCTTCTTTAGAAAAAATGTCTATTTAGCTCTTCTGCGCGTTAAAAATCTGTTGCTGTTGAGTTGTATCAGTTCTTTATCTATTTTGGCTATTAACGGAGTACTTTTATGTGTACGTGTGTGTGCTCAGTCACTCAGTCGTGTCCCACTCTTTGCGGCCTCATGGACTGTAGTCTTCCAGTCTCCTCTGTCCATGGAATTTCCCAGGCAAGAGTACTGGAATGGATTGCCATTTCCTTCTCCAGGGGATCTTCCCGACGCAGGGATCGAACCTGCATCTCTTGTGTCTCCTGCACTGGCAGGCAGATTCTTTGCCACTAATGCCATGTTCTGTCATACCGGAATGCAGGCTAAATTGTAAGAGGCAAACTTGAAGGCATGCGGTAAACTGTAGAAGGCTAGAGAAGGTATAAATTGTATTTGCCTTGGTTTACTAAGGCCACTGAAGTACTAGGAATTTCTAGTTATTCTGAGGCCTGTCCCATGTTCACAGTAATTTTGGGATCATAGTCAGAAGAACACTCATTTCTCCTTGATGATACGAACACTACAACTTTAATAAAAGCTCTACTTCGTATATAAAAACAACAGATATAATGTACTGAGAAAGGCTTTATTTTGAGAAGTCTCTTAAAATTCTCCTATACATGCTTATTGTAGGTGATTTAGACAAAAGAACGCACACATTCTGTATGATTTGAGAAATAACTGAAGAACGAACTATGGCTTCAGAATTCCTAGGGGCAAAAGACTTCATGACACAGGCAGAAAATTGAACAAAGTCCAGTGCCCAGATTGATGAAACAGGAGGAGCACACTTCAGCTGTTCCATCAAAGTGGGAGGGTCGTCCCAGGAGGAGCCCTGTGCCTGGTTGCTGGAATTGTGAGCTGACTGAGCTTCTGCATTCAGGAAACACCATTTTTAATTGAAAGAAATAACAGATGGGCAAAACTAGTTTTTTAGACTTGGGCATTTGGTACATATTTGCTCAAAAATGAACCAAGGGTGTTTGTTTCTTAAAGGAAAACATCTGACCAGATTTGCTATCAGTGATAAAATATAAGTTTTCAAGCAAAAGGTGAAAGTTGGGAAGACTTGTATCTCTCATGATCTTGCCAGTTTCCTCACACTTTAACACTTTTCTGATGGGATCAGAGAAGATGTTAACAAATGTGATTTTGATATTGTATGATTAAATATGGTAACATTTGTAGTATCCATATTACTCCGTGAACTAATATTTTCCAAATCACCAAAGCATGAAATGGCAAAATCATGTATAGACAAAATATCCATTTAACTGTAGTATAGATCAATTAATTTTAATATAGCAGAATATGAAAAGGTCATTGATATTATATCAGATTCCACTTTGCAGTTAACCTTTAAGAAAGTATCAGCTGTCAAGTTTGATGTGGTATCAAGAAAGAAATCCATGGGGACATGAAAGGACTATTACCATATTTCTCCTCTTTCTAATTATTTGTGTGAGATCAGATTTTTTTTTAATGAAAGCAACATATTGCCACAGGTTGAGTTCAGACACAGGTAGTAGAATCTGGGTGTTTTCTTTTCAGTCAGTCATTTAAGAAGTTTGCAAAAGTGAAAAGCAATGCCACTCTTCTCCCTAATTATGTTGCTTTGTAAAATATAGTTACTTTCATTTAAGCATATTATTTCTGCTAACATGTAATGGATTTTTTACTGTTATTTTAAATCAAATAAATATTTACAAAATATCTCAGTTATAATCTATAATGCACTAAATATCAATGAATATAAGCCACATAAGCAAAAGGTCTTTGAAGTCCTCAATACTTTTGCGTTAAAAAGGTTTGAGGACCAAAAAGTTAGACAAATTTAAGGAAAAGTTTTGGGTAATTTATTATATTCAGTTCAGTTCAGTCACTCAGTCATGTCCGACCCTTTGCAACTCCATGAACCGCAGCACACCAGGCCTCCCTGTCCGTCACCAACTCCTGGAGTCCACCCAAACCCATGTCCATTGAGTCAGTGATGCCATCCAACCATCTCATCCTCTGTCGTCCCCTTCTCCTCCTGCCCTCGTTCTTTCCCAGAATCAGGGTCTTTTCAAATGAGTCAGCTCTTTGCATCAAGTGGCCAAAGTATTGGAGTTTCAGCCTCAGCATCAGTCCTTCCAATGAACACCCAGGACTGATCTCCTTTAGGATGGACTGGTTGGATCTACTTGCAGTCCAAGGGACTCTCAAGAGTCTTCTCCAACACCACAGTTCAAAAGCTTCAATTCTTCAGCACTCAGCTTTTTTTATAGTCCAACTCTCACATCCACACATGACCACTGGAAAAACCATAGCCTTGACTAGACGGATCTTTGTTGGCAAAGTAATGTTTCTGCTTTTTAATATGCTGTCTAGGTTGGTCATAACTTTCCTTCCAAGGAGTAAGCGTCTTTTAATTTCATGGCTGCAATCACCATTTGCAGTGATTTTGGAGCTCAGAAAAATAAAGTCAGCCACTGTTTCCCCATCTATTTTCCATGAAGTGATGGGACCAGATGCCATGATCTTAGTTTTCTGAATGTTGAGGTTTAAGCCAACTTTTCACTCTTCTCTTTCATTTTCATCAAGAGACTCTTTAGTTCCTCTTCACTTTCTGCCATAAGGGTGGTGTCATCTGCATATCTGAGGTTATTGATATTTCTCCCAGCAATCTTGATTCCAGCTTGTGCTTCTTCCAGCCCAGCATTTCTCATGATGTACTCTGCATATAAGTTAAATAAGCAGGGTGACAACATACAGCCTTGACGTATTCCTTTCCTGATTTGGAACTAGTCTGTTGTTCCATGTCCAATTCTAACTGTTGCTTCCTGACCTGCATACAGGTTTCTCAAGAGGCAGGTCAGGTGGTCTGGTATTCCAGCATTAGATTAAAAAATGCAAGTATATAAATGTCATTCTGGTGAGATGAGTTCCTACTAAACATTTGGCTTGAAGGTTCCTACTAAAGGAAATTGAAGATGGCAGAATTTGAGGACTGGATGGAACCTCAAGAGTCATCTATTCTAATGGTTATCTGCCTGGATGCAAATTAGAATAACTCATGGAATTAAAAGTAAAACAAAACTTAGGCTTAGGTTTCACTTCAGACCTATTAAAACACATTTCTGGAGGGCAGACATAGTTATTGATACATTTATTTATATGTGAGAATAGACCCATGGATATTTATTTATCCTTTGACTATAACCCAGTACTTTTTTTGCTCAAATTGTTCTAGCTCTGGCCATTGGAAGCTCTTTTAGTTGATTTCTGGGTCCCTTTGGTATAATCTCATCACTGTAGTTTTCTTTCTTTTATTTTTTAAAGCACTTTCTTACTTTCTGGCACAATAAGATACTCCAGGATCATCTTATATATTTCTTGCTCCAATCTGAGAGTGTGTCATTTATCCAGGGAGCCCTGATTCTTTTTTTTTTTTTTTTTTTGAGAATGATATTAGAAACCAAGATTCTTAGGTGTGTTCATTGCTACTTGGGTATACTAAATATACCCATCCAAAATATATTTGTATATATTTTTGTGTATACTAACCCATGTATCTACAAGTATTTCTGTATTTCTGTTTGTATCTATATTAAGCTAAATATGCATTCATACTGATGTCTCTAATTCTAATCCATTGCTGCATGAATCTTTCCAGCTACTTCCCTGTGTATTTATTTTATTCTGTTCTGTTTTACTGTACTATGTGGCTTGTAGGATCTTAGTTCCCTGACCATGGATTGAACCTGGGCCACGGCAGTGAAGGTACCAAGTCCTAACTACGGGACTGCCAGGGAATTCCCAACCCTGTGTATTTTAATTTTACAGCCTTCACAGGTCTTCAAAACAGGCTGAGACAGTTTTGGTGTCCCCATTTTATTTTTATATTTCTAACCTTATGGATTTATTTACCAACTTTGCTATATAACTTGTATCACTATCTTTGGCCAAGAATAATAGCATTTTTATTTGAGCAAATAAGACATTGATTAATGCTTATGGTCAACTGAATATAATCTCAGGGTTATCTTTAGAAAGTGAATTGAGCTTTATAAAAGAAGAAGCAATGAATAGATTCTTTGTTTTGAAACCATAATTTTTTGTCCCCAGATGTGCTTTATGAATATATCATTATATGAGTAGGAAATAGAAAAAAGCAAGGACAGTCATCTATGTTTGAGATGTGATACCCGTTTAGAGCATCAGTTACAATCCTTTTGGCATTTGAGGATCATGAACTTTTATGTATAATAGAACTGGAGGAAAAATTATGAGACAATCTTTTGAGATATAAAAAACTGTTAATTTGCTTCAATACTTTGGGTGGATATAATTTTGGAAACAAGATGGGAGATAACGTAAAATGTCTAGATCTTTTGTGAAATATAGTCACTTTTAACCTTTGGAAGCATATAGTTTTGAACTTATATTACTAAAACTAGAAAGTGCAGTCCATGTCTTAAGCAGGACTATTCAGTGGTTTCCATGTCTTATAATCCTCTTTCCCCGATTGAGAACCTAAAGTTTGTGTTATTGCTTATCTCTGAAATTGATTCCAGTGGCCACCTACAGCATCTTAGATAACACTTTTCAGACTTTGAAAAAAGATACAGATGCATTCTTCTAAGCAAAGAATATATAAAAGTATAAACCATTCCCAGTGAGAACTTAACCTCTGTCTCCTTCAATGATCACAAGTACTGGGACAGAAGAGACATCTGGGCCTTAATCTGTTCTCAGGTATTTCTAATAGCTCTTTCCTTCCAGTGGACACTGAGCATTGACGGTGGTTCATTATTATGAGATGCCTCCTACTGAGGATTTAAATCTCAGGGAAATTAAAAAATTTCCCTCTAAAGTAGGGAATAAATATGGGACCTACTCAGGAAGGCTTTGCTTTCTGTGTCTTGGGATACAGCACTAAGTCACTTAGGCCAGGGTCCAGGACTCTTGTCCCCTCTGTTTTATCCTACCTGGCATATTCAGGTCCAGTAATTTAGTTCCTATCCTGGTCTCTGATTTTGTTTTCCACTTACTGTTCAGTTCAGTTCGGTTGCTCAATAGTGTCTGACTCTTTGCCACCCCACGGACTGCAGCACATCAGCACACTATAACATCCAAAATCACTGCAGATGGTGAGTGCAGCCATGAAATTAAAAGATGCTTACTCCTTGGAAGGAAAGTTATGACCAACCTAGATAACATATTGAAAAGGAGAGATATTACTTTGCCAACAAAGGTCCGTCTAGTCAAGGCTATGGTTTTTCCAGTAGTCATGTATGGATGTGAAAGTTGGACTGTGAAGAAAGCTGGGCACTGAAGAATTGAAGCTTTTGAACTGTAGTGTTGGAGAAGACTCTTGAGAGTCCCTTGGACTGCAAGGAGATCCAACCAATCCTTCCTAAAGATCAGTCCTGGGTGTTCATTGGAAGGACTGATGCTGAAGCTGAAACTCCAATACTTTGGCCACCTCATGGGAAGAGTTGACTCATTGGAAAAGACCCTGATGCTGGGAGGGATTGGGGGCAGGACGAGAAGGGGACGACAGGATGAGATGGCTGGATGGCATCACCGACTCAATGGACATGAGTTTGAGTGAACTCTGGGAGTTGGTGATGGACAGGGAGGCTTGGTGTGCTGTGATTCATGGGCTCACAAAGAGTAGGACATGACTTAGGGACTGAACTGAACTGAACATCCATACATGACTATTGGAAAAAGCATAACTTTGACTAGGCGATCCTTTGTTGGCAAAGTAATATCTCTGCTTTTTAATATGCTGTCTAGGTTGACCATAGCTTTTCTTCCAAGGAGCAAGCATCTTCTAATTTCATGGCTGCAGTTATCATCTGCAGTGATTTTGAAGCCCCCCAAAATAAAGTGTTTCACTGTTTCCTTCATTTCCCCATCTATTTGCATGAAGTGATGGGACCAGATGCCGTGATCTTAGTTTTCTGAATGTTGAATTTTAAGCCAACTTTCTCACTCTCCTCTTTCACTTTCATCAAGAGACTCTTTAGTTCTTTGCTTTCTGCCATAAGGGTGGCGTCATCTGCATATCTGAGGTTATTGATATTTCTCCTGACAATCTCGATTCCAGCTTGTGCTTCATTCAGCCTGGCATTTTGCATGATGTGCTCTGCATATAAGTTAAATAAGCAGGGTGACAATATATAGCTTTGACATACTCCTTTCCCTATTTGGAACCAGTCTGTTGTTCCATGTCTGATTTTAACTGTTGCTTCTTGATCTACATACAGAGTTCTCAGGAGGCAGGTCAGATGGTCTGGTATTCCTGTCTCGTTAAGAATTTCCCACAGTTTGTTGTGATCCACACAGTCAAAGGCTTTGGCATAGTCAATAAAGCAGAAGTAGATCTTTTTCTGTAACTCTCTTGCTTTTTCGATGATCTAACGGATGTTAGCAATTTGATCTCTGGTTCCTCTGCCTTTTCTAAATCCAACTTGAACATCTGGAAGTTCATGGTTCATGTACTGTTGAAGCCTGGCTTGGAGAATTTTGAGCGTTACTTTGCTAGTGTGTGAGATGAGTGCAATTGTGCAGTAGTTTGAACATTGTTTGACATTGCCTTTCTTTGGGATTGGAATGAAAACTGACCTTTTCCAGTCCTGTGGCCACTGCAGAGTTTTCCAAATTTGCTGGCATATTGACTGCAGCACTTTCACAGCATTATCTTTTAGGATTTGAAATAGCTGAACTGGAATTCCATCACCTTCACTAGCTTTGTTCTGCTCACTAGTTCTATATAATAGTGCTTTGTGCAAAAGAAGAAGCACAAGCTGGCATCAAGATTGCCGGGAGAAATATCAATTACCTCAGGTATGCAGATGACACCAGCCTTATGGCAGAAAGTGAAGAAGAACTAAAGAGCCTCTTGATGAAAGTGAAAGAGAGGCTTAAAACTCACCATTCAGAAAACTAAGATCATGGCATCGGGTCCCATCACTTCATGGCAAATAGATGGGGAAACAGTGGAAACAGTGGCTGACTTTATTTTTTGGGCTCCTAAATTACTTCAGATGATAACTGCAGCCATGAAATTAAAAGACGCTTACTCCTTGGAAGGAAAGTTATGACCAATCTAGACAGCATATTAAAAAGCAGAGACATACTTTGCCAACAAAGGTCCATCTAGTCAAGGCTATGGTTTTTCCAGTGGTCATATATGGATGTGAGAGTTGGACTGTGAAGAAAGCTGAACACCAAAGAATTGATGCTTTTGAACTGTGGTGTTGGAAAAGACTCTTGAGAGTCCCTTGGACTGCAAGGAGATCCAACCAGTCTATCGTAAAGGAGATCAGTCCTGGGGGTTCATTGGAAGACTGATGTTGAAGCTTAAGCTCCAAAACTTGGCCACCTGATGCGAAGAGCTGACTCATTTGAAAAGACCCTGATTCTGGGAAAGATTGAGGGCAGGAGGAGAAGGGGACGACAGAGGATGAGATGGTTGGATGGCATCACCAACTCAATGGGCATGAGTTTGGGTGGACTCTGGGAGTTGGTGATGGACAGGGAGGCCTGGCGTGCTGGGGTTCAGGGGTCGCAAACAGTTGGACACGAATGAGCAATAGAACTGAACTGAACTGATATGCATTGTCTAATTTCACTAACTTGTTACTTGTATAATTTTGAGTTTCATGTCCTGAGTTAAAAGGAGGATGGATAAAGAAAATGAGTATAGCAGGGAGTGGGGCAGACATATAAACAGACATACAAACTACCACAATTCAGACAGTATGGAACTCTAATAGTAGAGATAAAAACCAATTCAGGCCTTTGTTTTGATTTTAATTATTATCATCCACTTCCTTAATTTGAGGCTGAGAATGGCTAGTTTCCTAAGGCCAGATGTCTTATAAATCTCAGAACTGGGACTTGAACCCAGGGCCTCTGACTTCAGTACTCCATTTGCTCTACAATTGGAGTCCCACCTTTCTCAATCTTCTCTCTCACATGCAACAACTCTTAACTCCAGTTCTTGGGGGTGCCTGGATTTTTGCTCCCAGATTGTTGCTAACTGTAGAGTTCTGCTTATTGCCAGAGTCTTTGCCTCTAGGCTCCCCTGGACTAGCCAGACATACCTTCTTGCTACTGTCAATGGTTCTTAATTCCCCTAAAACTGCAGAGCCAATTGGAAGGCTTCCCATGGGAGCTGGTGATCCCAGCTGCTGTTTCCATAGGGACCTTCCCTTTCTTATTCTAGAGCTCAGATGCAGGTCACACGAAGGTTTCTGTTCAGCACCAGGCCCAGGGAACAGCTCCAGGAAGTGTCCCATTGGGAACCTTTAGCATCAGCTTGATGTTGAACACAAACTTGGCAAAAGAAAGATCCTCAAGTGTTTCCCGAATTGCTGCGGGAAATGCTACTCAGAGTTTCCTGCAACAGTTCTTCCAGGGTCTGTTCTATGGTTTAACAATCAATTTTGTATTTTTGGTTGTAAGTGAGGAACTCAAATTGCTTAAGGACACAAGACATATATTAGTTTTCAAAACTTGCAAGTCCAGGAGTGCATCTGACTTCAGGTCTGGTTGGGTCCAGAGGCTTAAATAATGCCACCACGAACCATTCTCCCACCTCTTAGACTGGTTCCTCCAAGTGAGGGGTGAAATGGCCACCACTGCCTCTAGACTCATGTCCTATAGCTTGCGTGTGTGCATGCTCAGTCGCTTCAGTCATGTCTGACTCTTTGCAACCCTACAGACTGTAGCCTGCCAGGTTCCTGTGTCCATGGGATTCTCCAGGCAAGAATACTGGAGTGGGTTGCCATGCCCTCCTCCAGGGGATCTTTCTGACCCAGGGATTGAACATAGGCCCCTGCACTGCAGGCAGATTCTTTACTGCTGAGCCACCAGAGAAGGGAAGCCTGTTTTGTTAGCATGGTGACCCCCCAAAACAGCACTAGCAGCAAAATCCCAGAGAAGACTGATTGTCTGGCATGAGTCTTTGACAACTTCTTGATGAGGGTAGTTGGGAGGGGCTGTATTGGGGTTGGTTCCTCACAGGAAAGGGAATTTAGCACCAGAAGGAGGAGGCAGTCATATTGGAGCGACAGAGGAATACCCTGTCGTTGGCATCCAGGGGAGCTCTCATAACCCACAAATTCTCTGAGGGCTGTTGTGGGTTAGAACCGTCATTCCCCTTGATAGCACTTGAACTCGACTTTCCAGAAGGCTCAACAAAAGCCCCAGATTATAGTTTCCCTACTTCCTCACTGTCCCTCTTCCTCAAGAAATAGGTTCCGGAGCTCATATGTATACTGAGTCCAGGAACAGCCGGGCTGTGCCTGAAAATCCCCCAGGATTGATACACAAATAAAATCCAGCACTGAATCCAGGTTACATCTGTAACCATATCTCTACCATCTCATACTGAAGCCTAGTCAATAATGGGCTCACAGAATGTGAAATAAATGAATATTAAAAAAATACCTTGACTGTGATAAAATGGACACTTCCCTCTTCCCTTCTTTTGCAAAGAGATAAGATCCTGTCATTTACTTGATCCATCCAGGAAGAATTCCCTTCTGTGCCAATGTGCAAGACACTAGCTTTACTTGGCTTTTAAAATTCATGCACTTTTTCCAGGATTCATTTTGCAGCAGAACAAGTACATCTCTTGTGATTGCAAACTTGGTCAGCAATTTCTTCCTTCCGTTGTTTGTTATTAACTTAATGCTTTTATGTAAAGGTGATGCTGCTGAAGCTGTTCCTCTGTGATTTAGTTCAGCATCGACAGGTAATACTGGGGGTCTCCACAAGGGCCTGATGGTTCCTACCTGCTCAGGACCCACACAGGGAAAACCCAGGGGCTGTCAGGAGCTGTTTTCCTAGATCAATTAACCCCAGCGCCTAGTGGAGTGAACTGAGTTATGAAGCCGTGTGTCTAGTGCCTGTGGCTGCCTGACTTCTATGAAAGAAAAAATGCAGCCCATTTTGTGATAGGAAAAAGTCTCTGTGGCCTTCCCTCTGCCAGGATCGGATTGCATAAACTGGCCTCCAGCTTCCGAATTAAGGGGTTGGAAGATTTCTCGCGAGTTCTAAGAAGTGAGGGAAATGGAAAGTAAGGGGGCCAGGAGTGTAATTTGTAATGGCCTCTTTCCATGAAGAAAGTTCTGTTTTGGTCTTAGAGATGGGCTTCTTGACTAGCAGATCAAATTTAAGATGTTTTCAGCAGGGAGAAGAGCTCTTGGTGATCTGACATCTTGTTTCTGTATTCGTTCTTCAGCGCCAGTGCTGGAGACAACGAAGACCATCACCACTTGCGGGAGTTCCTGTGTGCTGGGCAGGCTGCTAGGCATACAGAGTAAATTATTTTTCAACCTTGTTTTGTGTAGCAGTGCCAGGGTGTCTACGCCCTTCACCTTTATGTGGCTCAGCTCAAAATGTCTACAGAAAGAGGAAAAAAACAGGCTAACTTAAAGAACTGCCAATGATCCTAGCTGAAAGAAAGGGAAGCAACTTTAATGACCTACTATATGTGCCTGGTACCATGCTCAGGGTTTGCATACATCATCCACTCCACGTGGCAGCTCCAGGAGCTGATGGTTTTATCCCCTTTTAAGAAGATGAACCCAGAGCTCAGCTAGGTGGAGTAACTTGCCCAAGGTCAAACAGCTTTCAAGTTTGGTGTTCAAACCCAAGCCTATCTGAGTGCATAGCCTGCCTTCCTTCTGTGTTGCATGTCTTGCAAGAGTTTCATGGGTCAAGTACCGCTGTACCCATGAGCTAGTCACAGCCCCGTGGTTCTGACAGCTCTTGGTCAGGTGTGGAGACATACATTCTTTTATGATATTAAATCAAGGGCAAATGGCTACTTTTGGGGGGGCACTGTTACTCCTTATATCCTTTGGGAAAAATGTTTTTGGTAGCCAAGGAGCAGTGGTAATGTGGGGGCATCTTTGGACTTCTCTCTGCAGTGGTTTCTCTCCTATGCTGACCTCATTGCATTCGTGCCTGCTCAGTTGCTTTAATTGTGTCCGACTCTGTGACCCCATGAGTAGCCCGCCAGGCTCCTCTATCCATGGGATTTCCCAGGCAAGAATACTGGAGTGGGTTGCATTTCCTTCTCCAGGGGATCTTCCAAACCCTGGGATCAAACCCATGTCTCCTGCCTTGGCAGGCGGATTCTTCACCACTGAGCCATGTAGAAAGCCCCATTCTGACCCCATTAAAGGAACCTACAAGAGGCTGAAGGGGACTCTGGAGCTTTGGAACTGAGGGGGTTAGAATTCAGGGTATTTGGGTCAGAGCCTGGCCCAAGAAGGGGGCTAAAACAGCATCCAGAGTGCTGGCTTCTTCTTCCAAACTCTCCTCCCCACTTCTGGACCCAGGCTTCTCAGAGTAGCTGCGTCATCCTGTCCTTCTCGAACCAGGTTTTCACCTCATGCAGAGCCACCTCTGATCACTGATTGAACTCAGGTCTGCAGACTTTCTCTTAAAAAAATGTTTTTTAATTAAAAATTTTTTATTGGAGTACAATTACTTTACAATGTTGTATTGTTTCTGCTGTATAGCAAAGTGAATCAACTATACGTATACATACACCCCCTCTTTTTTGGATTTCTTTCCCCTTTGGGTCACCACAGAGCACTGAGTAGAGCTGCCTGTGCTGTGCAGTCGGTTCCCATTAGTTGTCTGTTTTATGCATGGTTCTCAATAGTGCATATGTGTCGATCCCAATCTCCCAATTCATCCCACCCCTCCCACTTCCCCCCTTGGTATCCATGTTCGTTCTCCACGTCTGTGTTTCTATTTTTGCTTTGCAAAGAAGATCATGTGGACTGACTCTTCCTTCCTGAAGAGGCCGCCGCTCTGCTGTCTTCTCCCAGCCCTTTCCCAAGACCTTTCCACCTTTCTGCTCAGGGTTGAGGTCATCTCCTCTCTCCACTCTGTTTTTAGGAGTGTTCCTCTTCCCTGTTTTCAGGTTCAAGTCCTCTCTATACAGTTTTTCATGAAATCCCAAATGAAGGGGATAGTGTGATCCTCTGCTTAGAATCTTCTCCTGGCTGTCCATCTAACTTAGAATGGAGTCGGCACCCCTTACTACAACCTGCACATCCTTCTAACCTGACTCTATAGGAGTCAGGTTTTACGCTATACCTGCTCACACTTCTTATCCTCCTTATATCTGGCCACCCTGGTCTTCTTATAACCCTCTTTTGTTCCTACCTCAGAGCTTTGAACCTGCTCTTTCTTCCTCTGGCTTCTGCTTTTCAGATGTTCACTTCTTCTAGTATTTCACCTCTTAACCCCAGGACAGCTATTTCAGGGAAGCCTGCTCTTAATCCAAAGGAGGCCCCCTGGAACCCCCTAATCACTGGCTTTCATCCTCATTGCCCTATTTTATTTATTTATAATACCTAAAAATCTTTGTATCTTACTCATGTATTTGTCTTATCCCCATCAGCAGCACTATATGCCCAAGGCCAAGTACAATGTCTGGCACATAGCAAACCTTGGGTAAATATTTGTTGAATAAACAGTTTGAACAAGGGTACCTGGAAGATAGTATGTCTTCAATACATCTTGGTTGAATGGCTACATCCTTTCTCAAAGTACAGCCCTAGATTCCCAGAGGGCCAGAGATTCCTCAACAAGTGGTCATAGATCAAAATAATTTTGAGAGCCACCATTTAGAATCCCTTTCTCCTAGAGTCAGAGAAGGTCTGTGACGCAAGCCTCTCCAAAGTCCCTCTAAGTTTTGAATTATCCTTAGAGAAAGTTTGATGAGCCTGAACACTAGCAGTAAGAGAGAATTTTCCAGTCCCCAGGTTTCTGTTGTTTAGTTGCTAAGTCGTGCCCAACTCTTTGTGACCCCATGGATGGTAGCCTGCCAGGTTCCTCTGTCCATGGGATGTTCCAGGCAAGAAAACTGGAATGGGTTGCCATTTCTCGAGGGGAACTTCCTGAGCCAGGGATTAAACCCATGTCTCCTGCAGTGGCAGGCAGATTCTTTACTGCTGAGCCACCAGGGAAGCCCAAAGGAAGCTCCCTTAATCTTTGGGCAACTTTGTTAGAAAGCTGAAATCATACTCTGACCCACTTGTTCTATTCTGATTCAGAGGATTATGTCGGGTGATCACTGGGCCTATGAATAGATAAATTCATGTTCTCTCATCCTGCACACTTTAGTCATCAAATTATTTCGTTTGAATTTTACTCTATACCTTCTTTCACTTAATTTTGTCTAACATGAGGTAGGTAGAGATGAGCTAGTTGACATTAAAGGCATACAAGTCATCTGTTAAATGCAGGAGACTTAGATTCATAAATCTTTCTGACTGCTTGAATATAACAGAATCTCCTTTGAAAAACGTTTTTTTCCCTTTGAAGTCTTTTTCCTTAAGTCAACATGTTTTGAAGCCACTGTCATGCTGTTATGTTAGTTAGCTGTTTCTGATCTGTTGTCCACATGGGAATTATTTAGAACATATGTTCTTATTACTAATCTAAATGAAGGACTTTTTTTTAAAGAACCCAAGGGAATACAAATACAAAATCTTGCATTTGGTGTAAAACTTTATCCTTGCTAAATTCAAGGCAACAGAGAATAGCTTGCAAGCCCATCAATGCCGGACTGTTATCTTCCTTGTAGAATTTTTATGGTCTTATTCTTTAAAAATCAGCTTTATTGGAAGAGCAGGGCAGAGTCTGAAGCACATGTTGTCATCAGCAGTCACATGATAGCCCCTGACTCTCCTCTCAGCACTCAGGTGCTTAGTCTTTCTCGCTGACCCTTGGCGCTGACTTGGAAATTCTGGCACCGAGGAGGGGACAGAATACAAGGTCACCTTGGAGAGCCACACAGAGACTCTTCATCTCAGTTTATTTTCATTTGTAAAACTGGAATGACCCCCATATTCACCCTTACAGGCTGAGTCTCACAAGGATAGGCTGAGATGACAAGTTTCCATGCACGTTTATACAAGTGAAACATGCTAAACACATTGTTACTAACTTTAAAATTCATGATCCATCCATAGACCTATCAGTTGATCATCCTGTCTGAGCAGAGCAGTTGTTTTACAATATACACAAAAGAGCTAGTGCAGAAAAGCTTGATCCTCTGTGGAGAATATATTTGATTCCAGAATCACATCAGCCAATTGCGAGGACCGAACTGTGCTTCTGGTGGGGGAAGGGGTCGTCAGGGCCCTGGGTGGGACACAGAGAAAGGAGCACTGAAAGAGGAGCTGTTGGCTTTACTCTCACAAGGCCTCAGGGACTTACTGAGGATTCTGAGTAAGCGGGGGCTTCCCCGGTAGCTCAGTGGTAAGGAATCCACCTGCCAGTGCAGGAAATGCTGGAGACTTGGGTTCAATCCCTGGATCAGGAAGATCCCCTGGAGGAGGGCATGGCAACCCACTCCACTATTCTTGCTTGGAAAGTCCCATGGACAGAAGAGCCTGGTGGGCTACAGTTCATGGGGTTGCAAAAAGTCAGACGAGACTATGTGACTGAGTGCGCATGCTGAGTCTCGGCTCTCCTAAAAGATGTTATATGTTGGGAGTCTCCACTCCTGAGATCAAAGATGCTGCTGGTGAGGACCCACAGAGTCCGTGTACCTTTGCAGATCTCACAGAGAATGACACCAGAGACCTTGTCCAGGTCCACAGTTCCAGCCATGACCTCCACACACAGACCTCTCCATCTAGTGCTCTGTCTAATGCAAGGATGTCCCTTGAACTCTATTTCTGAATTTTCAGCTTCTCCTAGTGTACCTACCTAGACATAATGCTAGAGTCCCGGATACAGCAGAACCAAAGCCAAAATAATTGTCAGCTACTCTCTACAACCAGTTTTTTCTCATCTCCTTGAAAAAAATTTTTTTTAAAATTTTTAAAATATTGATCGATTGATTTGGCTGTGCTGGGTCGTAGTTGAGGCACACAGGATCTTCGTCGTGGCATGTGGAATCTTTTGTTGTGACGCACGGGCTCTTCTTTAGTTGTGGTGTGTGGGTTCAGTAGTTGAAGGGTGCAGTCCTAGCTGTCCTGGGGCATGTGGGATCTTAGTTCCCTGCCCAGGGATTGACCCGTGTTCCCTGCATTGGGAGCTCAAAGTCTTAGCCACTGGACCACCAGCAAAGTCCCTCATCTCTCTTCTATCCATGGCATCACCCTTTTCACCTAGCGTCCAGCTCAGAGATCCCTGTCTGCCTTTGTCTTCCTTGACCTTTTCTTTCCTGTGACCCTCCTGTGATTCTTCTTTAACCAAGTGCCTTTTTCCTTCTCCTTCCGTTTCTTCCACCATCATTTTATTTCTCTTTTCATAGATGATGATAGATAAGCTCCAACTTGAAATTCTTTTCTGTCCTCAGATAAAATCCCATACTATCGCTTGGCATTTAAGATCCAAATACTTTGGTTCTCCCATCAATTCAGTCCAACCTCCACTGCTCTCTTGTTGAAGTTCTCAACTCCAGCCTCCTCACCGATCACCCAACATACTGAGTGATTTTTTTTTTTTTTAAACCTCCAAGATTTCTTTCTTTCTATCCATTTCCCTGGAATACCCCATTCTTCAGCCTTAGCTCTGCAGCTCAAATTCTCATTTATTCTTCAAATCCTAACTCACACATAACTGGCCAGGCAGCCTCCCTTGTTTCCCACCCTGTAAGGGTGGTTCCCCTTGAGTGATGCTGTATATCACTGCATGTTAGGGGAGCAGACATTATGGAGTCAGACAGACGTGGGCCTGAACCTTACCTCTGCCATGATCAGCTGTAGGACTGTAAGCCTCAGTTTCTACATCTCTAAAATGAGGACAATAATACCTATGTTCTAAGTTGCTCAGTTGTGTCTAATGGTTTTGTGACCCCGTGGATTATAGCATGCCAGGCTCCTCTGTCCATCAGATTTTTCAGGCAAGAATACTGGAGTGGGCTGCCCTTTTTTCCTCCAGGGGATCTTCCTGACCCAGAGATAGAACCTGCATCTTTTACGTCTCCTGCATTGGCAGGTAGATCCTTTACCACTAGTACCACCTGGGAAGCCCAATAATACGTATGTAGGATTCTGATGAGACAGTGTTTGGGTCTTTAGTGTATGGTTACTTCAGAGAGTCAATCCTGAATATTCGTTGGAAGGACTGATGCTGAAGCTGAAGCTTCAATACTTTGGCCACCTGATGAGAAGAGCTGACTCATTAAAAAAGACCCTGATGCTGGGTAAGATTGAGAGCAGGAGAAAGGGACAACAGAGGATGACATGGTTGAATGGCATCACCGACTCAATGGACATGAGTTTGAGCAAACTCTAGGAGATAGTGAGAGTCAGGGAAGTCTGATTTGCTGCAGTTCATGGGGTTACAAAGAGTGGGACATGACTTAGCGACTGAGCAATGGCTAAAGGACCTTTAAATTCTGACTCTCTTTCTTGTGAGCTGTGTGATTTGAGTCAAGTTCCCTTTCTCTCTGTGCTTCAGGTTTTTGATCTGTAAAATGGGGATTATAATAAGACAATTAACCACAAAATGTTATTTAATGAGCTGATACATAGGTTTGGCAAGTTTTTCTCTTGTGAAGGGCCGGAGTGAATATTTCAGGCTTGTGGGTCATATATATTCTGTTACAAGTACTGTTGTAGTGAGAAAACAGCCAGAGATGGTATGTAAACAAGTGGTGTGCCCGTGTTCCAATAAAACTTTATTTACAAAAACAGGTAATGAGCTGTAGTTTTCTAACCCTGTAGTTACTAGATACACTGCTCAGGACAGAGCATGGTACTCAGTAACTGGTCGTGGCTGTTATTATTAGGGAATGGATAATATTTCCTTTACTTACATGTAGGTGTCATAAAAGCAAGGTTTGTGGCTCATTTAACATAATCCCTATGGTTGGCAGAATAATGGCTCCCCTCAAAGATGCTCATGTCTTAATCCCTATATCCTGTAATATGTTAAATTCCATGGTTCTTGGGAGGTTCAGGCTGCAATAACAAAAATGCCATTCACTGGGTGGCTTAACCAGCAAGCATTTCTCACAGTTTAAGGTTGGCGTATGTCAGCAGGGTTGTGTTACAGAGAGGGCCCTCTTCAGGGTTGCGGATGACTGACTTTTTTTTTAATTAATTAATTTTATTTTACAATATTATATTGGTTTTGCCATACATTGATTTGAATCTGCCATGAGTGTACATGTGTTTCCCATCCTGAACCCCCCTCCTACCTCCCTCCCCATCTCATCCCTCTGGGTCCAGATGACTGACTTTTTGTGATATCCTTCTATAGTGGGAAGGGCCATAGAGCTCTCTAGCCTCTTGGTGGTGGTGGTGGTGGTGGTTTAGTTGCTAAGTCATGTCTGACTTTTGCGACCCCATGGACTGTAGCCTGCCAGGCTTCTCTGTCCATGGGATTTTCCAGGCAAGAATATTGGGGTGAATTGCCATTTCCTTCTCCAGGAATCAACCCAGGAATCGGACCCAGGTCTCCTGCATTGCAGGCAGATTCTTTACCGACTGAGCTACAAGGGAAGCCTAGCCTCTTCTTGCTACTGCTGCTGCTGCTAAGTCACTCAGTCACGTCCCAGTCTGTGCGACCCCAGAGATGGCAGCCCACCAGGCTCTTCCGTCCCTGGGATTCTCCAGGCAAGAACACTGGAGTGGGTTGCCATTTCCTTATCGAATGCATGAAAGTGAAAAGTGAAGTCGCTCAATTGTGTACGACTCCTAGCGACCCCATGGACTGCAGCCCACCAGGCTCCTCTGTCCATGGGATTTGCCAGGCAAGAGTACTGGAGTGGGTTGCCATTGCCTTCTCCCAGCCTCTTATCAGGGCACTAATTCCATTCATGAAGGCTCCACCGTTATGACCTAATCACCTTCCAAATGTCCTGACTCCAAACACCATCACAGTACGAGGGGTTAGGTGTTCAGCTTATGAATTTTGAGGGGATGCATTCAGTCCATAACACATGGCCAGAGGGAATTAAGGTTGCAAATGGAGTTAGGTTGCTAATCAGCTGACTTTAAAACAGGGAGATAATCCTGAGTTACCCTGGTGGGCCAGTGTAATCAGGAGACCTTAAAAGTGAGAGAGAGACTCAAGGGAGGCAATCACAGAGACGGGAAGGCAGCTGGAGGACTCAGTTTGCTGCCACTGGCTTTGCAGACAGAGGAGCGGGGTCATGAGACAAGGAATGTGGACACCTGTGGAAAGTGGAAAAGACAAAGGTTGTGGATTCTCTCTGGAGCGCCCAGATGGGGAGGCACCCTGCTGACAACTTGGCCTTAGTCATGGGAGACCTGTGTTTGACCGATATGCAGGACTGTAAGAGGAAAAATTTGTGTTGTTCTGAGTCATATTTGTGGTAATTTGTTACAGCAGGAATAGAAAACTGATACACTCTCCCATGTACCTGGTACAAAGGACAGACCCTAATTCTTTGTCCGATAGCTACACTTCTTATTTCTCTCTCATGTCTGCATTAGAAAATGATTTGATAGCATGTTTTCATATTATAAACACTGGTATGCTTATAAAGCCTGTGTGTTAGTTGCTAAGCTGTGTCCAACTCTCTGCAGCCCCATGGATTATAGTCTGCCAGGCTCCTCTGTCCATGGGATTTCCCGGGCAAGAATACTGGCGCGGGGAGCCATTCCCTTTTCCAGGGTATGTTCTCAACCCAGAGATCAAACCCAGGCCTCCTGCATTGCAGGCAGGTTCTCTACCGCCTGAGCCGCCAGCACAGCTATGTAAAGCCTGTGTCACCAGCTATTCATCATTGTGCAAGTGCTGAACTGTCAATAATTATTGACTCTTTAAAGTGCTGCTGACAGTGTCTGCTTTGGGGTGTTCGTTTCCTTTTCAGTTCAGTTCAGTTCAGTCGCTCAGTCGTGTCCGACTCTTTGAGACCCCATGAACCGCAGCACGCCAGGCCTCCCTGTCCATCACCAACTCCCGGAGTCCACCCAAACCCATGTCTACTGAGTCGGTGATGCCATCCAACCATCTCATCCTCTGTCGTCCCCTTCTCCTCCTGCGCTCAATCTTTCCCAGCATCAGAGTCTTTTCCAGTGAGTCAGCCCTTTACATCAGGTGGCCAAAGTATTGGAGTTTCAGCTTCAGCATCAGTCCTTCCAATGAACACCCAGGACTGGTCTCCTTTAGGATGGACTGGTTGGATCTCCTTATAGTCCAAGGGACTGTCTAGAGTCTTCTCCAACACCACAGTTCAAAAGCATCAATTCTTCGGCACTCAGTTTTCTTTATACTCCAACTCTCACATCCATACATGACCACTGGAAAAACCATAGCCTTAACTAGACAGATCTCTTTTGGCAAAGTAATGTCTTTGCTTTTTAATATGCTGTCTAGGTTGGTCATAACTTTCCTTTCAAGGAGTAAGTGTCTTTTAATTTCATGGCTGTAGTCACCATCTGCAGTGATTTTGGAGCCCAGAAAAATAAAGTCAGCTACTGTTTCCACTGTTTATCCATCTTTTTGCCATGAAGTGATGGAACCAGATGCCATGATCTTAGTTTTCTGAATGTTGAGCTTTAAGCCAACTTTTTCACTCTCCTCTTTCACTTTCATCAAGAGACTCTTTAGTTCTTCACTTTCTGCCATAAGGGTGGTGTCATCTGCATATCTGAGGTTATTGATATTTCTCCTGGCAATCTTGATTCCAGCTTGTGCTTCTTCCAGTCCAGCGTTTCTCATGATGTACTCTGCATAGAAATTAAATAAGCAGGGTGACAATATGCAGATTTGATGTACTCCTGTTCTTATTTGGAACCAGTCTGTTGTTCCATGTCCAGTTCTAACTGTTGCTTCCTGACCTGCATACAGATTTCTCAGGAGGCAGGCCAGGTGGTCTGGTATTCCCATCTTTTTCAGAATTTTCCACAGTTTATTGTAAACCACACAGTCAAAGGCTTTGGCATAGTCAATAAAGCAGAAATAGATGTTTTTCTGGAACTCTCTTGCTTTTCCCATGATCCAGCAGATGTTGGCAATTTGATCTCTGGTTCCTCTGCCTTTTCTAAAACCAGCTTGAACATCTGGAAGTTCATGGTTCACATATTGCTGAAGCTTGACTTGGAGAATTTTAAGCATTACTTTACTAGTGTGTGAGATGAGTGCAATTGTGCAGTAGTTTGAGCATTCTTTGGGATTGCCTTTCTTTGGGATTGGAATGAAAACTGACCTTTCCCAGTCCTGTGGCCACTGCTGAGTTTTCCAAATTTGCTGGCATTTTGAGTGCAGCACTTTCACAGCGTCATCTTCCAGGATTTGGAATAGCTCAGCTGGAATTCCATCACCTCCACTAGCTTTGTTCATAGTGATGCTTCCTAAGGCCCACCTGACTTCACATTCCAGGATGTCTGGCTCTAGGTGAATGATCACACCATCATGATTATCTGGGTCATGAAGATCTTTTTTGTACAGTTCTTCTGTGTATTCTTGCCACCTCTTCTTAATATCTTCTGCTTCTGTTAGTCCCTACCATTTCTGTCCTTTATTGAGCCCATCTTTGCATAAAATGTTCTCTTGGTATCTCTAATTTTCTTGAAGAGATCTCTAGTCTTTTCCATTCTATTGTTTTCCTCTATTTCTTTGCATTGATAGGCGAGGAAGGCTTTCTTCTCTCTCCTTGCTATTCTTTGGAACTCTGCATTCAAATGGGTATATCTTTCCTTTTCTCTTTTGGCTTTCCTTCTTTTCACAGTTATTTGTAAGGCCTCCTCAGACAGCCATTTTGCTTTTTTTGCATTTCTTTTTCTTGGGGATGGTCTTGATTCATGTCTCCTGTACAATGTCATGAACCTCAGTCCATAGTTCATCAGGCACTCTGTCTATCAGATCTAGTCCCTTAAATCTATTTCTCACTTCCACTGCATAGTCATAAGGGATTTGATTTAGGTCATACCTGAATGGTCTAGTGGCTTTTTGCACTTTCTTCATTTCCTTTTATCTCTCCTCAATTTCTTTTTTATAAATTATTTTTACTGACTTCTTCCCAGGACACCACTTGAAATGTGATAGTGCGATACATCATCACCTCCTAGAGTTTGTGATTTACAAGAAAATTGCTCTTCCCTTCTTTCTCTGCCATTTCTACTCTGAGTTTTAATTGTGCAAAAAAAGGTATTTGTTGATTTTAGAAGGTGTGTTTTATATTCTAAATCCATTCAGCTCTGTTCTTTTCTGTTACTGAGTGGAAGCATTTTTCTATTCTTCTAGAGGTTTTCTTGATCTTTTTTCCCCCTGATGCCCAGAAGAAGATCTCTAGCATCATCCCCTCTGTGCTTCTGGAGAGCATCGGTGACAATGTTTCTTAACTCTGCTTTGGCTTAAGAAAGACTAAGTTTCCCCATTAGATAGAATCTGGTCTTACTTGGAGCTCTCTCATGTTAATGGTTCCTTCTGTTTCCCACTAAATTGGCTCTTGTAACTAAAAAAGACAGTTTGGAACAACATCTTGTTTGCTGTTTAATGGAATGTTGCTGTCCTGAAAAGATTGTTCTGTTGACCGTGGAATGAATACTTATTTAGCCACACTGTCAGGAATCGTGAGAGAGTACAGGGATGCAAAGTCTCTTCTCCTTGCCTTCAGACTGCCCAGACATTAGTAAGGAATAGATGTAAATGAAATGGGCTATAACACAGCTTAGAGTTTTCTCTTTTTCTCCTGTAACTTAGCTATATCCCCTCTCCCAGCCTCTCTGGAAGGTGTAACACAGGGCTGGAATCTAGCCTAGGAAACTGAGTGGACATGAAGGGCACCCCCTTCTGACTTGGCCATGGCAACAGTGCATGCCCTCCTGTGTTCTTTTCTCCCACAGGCTGGCTGGAGTGGACGTGACCCATAGGGTGACCTGAGCAGCCTTGTGTTAAAGAGGGCACAGCTGGGCTGTGTGGAGGAACCTGGGCCTGCCGCCCAGTTCATCTGCCAGGACTGCCACGAGAGCAAGAAATAAACATCGATTGTGTTGGAGCCATTATGTTTTTGGTTATTTATTATAATTATTGGCATCACCCTAGCAAATATGTTAGGCAAGACAATTTGAGATGGTATAAGTGACGTTTAAAGATTTTAAAAGGTTTATGTTTATCTCAGTGTTTAACAGGAAAATTAAACTGGCACTCCAAAACCATGATTTCATGCATGTTATTATTTAGAGCGTGGCTAAAGTAGGTATTTACGACTTCCCTGGTGGCTCAGTGATAAAGAATCCCCCTGCCAATGCAGGGGATTCGGGGTTCGATCCCAGGGCTGGGAAGATCCCCTGGAACAGGAAATGGCAACGCACTCCAGTATGCTTGCCTGGAGAATCCCATGGACAGAAGAGCCTCGTGGGGTTGCAAAGAGTTGGACACGGCTGAAGTGACGTGGCATGCACACATGCATAGTTGTTTTACAATGCTGCGTTAGTTTCTACTGTAAAGCAAAGTGAACCAGCTATATGTATACACATAGCCCCTCTTTTTTGGATTTCCTTCCCATTTAGGTCCCCACAGAGCACTGAGTAGAGCGCCCTGAGCTATACAGTCTGTTCTCATTGGTTATGTATTTTATACATGGTATCAATTGTGTATATATGTCAATCCCAGTCTCCCAGTTAACCCTCCCTGCTTCTTCCCCTGCCCTTGTACTATTTCGAAAAGGCAGCCACTGTTTGGTTCTGGCCAATACTTCCCAGGTGAGAGTGTGGGCCCAGGTTGGCCAGACCCTTTGATTTTTTTCAAGAAAAACTAGAAATTCCTATTTTCGTAGGAAATCTCATTTTATCATCCTCATCCAGCCCTCCCCCCCCCCCCCCCCCAATGAACACATTCATGGGACAAACACTGCTCAGGGGACACCAGTTTTTGCCCTGAACCAGGGAGGGAATTTCTACTTTGGACTAAACTAGGATCCCTAAGAACTTCAGAACATGGTTTTCTTGCCCAGTTAACCTGGATGTGCTTAGAAGGACAACGAATTCCCATGAGGGGTCTTGTGTGTTGACACTCAGATCCAGCTTCTCAGTGTGAAGGGGAACGCAGCTGGGTTCTCTGTGTCTGCCACAGAAATCGTCAGAAGGGGGACTTCTCATAGCCTGGCTGCTTGTCTGCAGTCAGTTTTTGCTGTCCGTCTGGACATGGGAATAGTGACGGTTTGTGCCAGTGCCTCCCAGGCAGAGGTTAAGTCCCTGAGAACATAGCGTGCCCACCCCAGCATCTCTGCAGCCCCTGGGGCCTGTCTGCACTTGGATCGAAGGTCAGGGACTCCCCGCTCTGCCCTGCGGTGAAGGCTGCCCTGCTGTTGCCTCCAGAGTTCTGAGTTCCATGAGAGGTCATCCCTAAGCACTGCATGAATCCCTAAGTTTTTGTGGGAAATGCAAAGAAAACAACTCACTCTAGGCAGGACTCTGCTTCTTCCCTCCTTCCCTCATTTACCTGTGCAGTAGAAATAACAGCCTGCCCTAACTTGGGGCCCCTAAAGCAGATCCTGAGGCAAGCATTGAGTGCAGGTGGCTTATTCGGGAGTTAATATCAGGAAGCACAGGGAAGAAGTAGGGAAGGTGAGGCAGGGAAGGAGCTGAGCTCAAGTGTGGGAATGAGCGGGTACCCTAGGTGAGTGCCAGGGTCTCAATCCCATGGGGACCCTCTGCAGGACCTCTGAAAGATCAGCCTGGCAGAGGACAAGGGCCTGGGGTGTTTGTCCTTGGATTCCCCTCCCTTTGGTTGTCCAGAGGAGGGGCAGTGGCAAGGTTAAGCCCCTCATCCTTCTGGGTTGTGCCTGCTTACAATGGAGCCAGCGCCCAGGGGGCCAGATTACAAGAGATGCTTCCTGTGATGTTTCCCGCAGCTGCAGGTGAACTCCCGGGGGTGCCCCCCCGAGGAGCTGGGGTTGAGCTTCAGCAACATCTGCCTCTTCTGCAGCCCCAGGATAAACTGAGCGATGTGGGGAATAACCAAGATTGTCTGGAGACAGATGGGAGCTGCGTGTGTGATTTTCTGCCTGTGGTGAGATGCTGTTTCCACCTCTGGGTTTTCATCTCTGCCTCTTGTTTTTCTATTTTCTCCTCTGTATTTTCTGTGGATGACGCTGGGTCCTCCCTAGTGTTCATGTGGAGAGGTGCATTCACTTCAGTGGTCTCTAGGGGGCCTACGAGAGGAGGGGATGCCCCATTTCCACCGGCTTTGAGTGACACACTTCGGTATTGAGTGGTTCATTTATTATTCAGCGGTGAGTTATTCAGTCCTTATGAAATGTCAGGCACTGTGCTAAGTGTTTGGAATTCATTAGGGAGGAAAACAGATGCATTCCCGCTCCCCTGGAGGTTACCATTTAGTAGGGAAGGAAACAAAACAAGAAAAGAAATGCATTGCTGGGCCATTTTCGACTGTGATAGAAATGAGAGCTGGAGGTGGTTAAGTGTGTGTGGGTGGAGGACTAAGAGAAGAGGAAAGACTTCTCAGAAGTTTAAGCAGGAATAATGTATGAAGAGGGCTTCCCTGGTGACTCAGATGGTAAAGAATCTGCCTGCAGTGCAGGAGACCTGGGTTCAATCCCTGGGTCAAGAAGATCCCCTGGAGAAGGGAATGGCTACCCACTCCAGTATACTTGCCTGGGAAATCCCATGGACAGAGGAACGGAGGAGGCTAAGGTCCATGGGGTTGCAGAGAGTGGGACATGACTAAGCGACTACCACTTTCACTTTCTTTCATAGTATGAAGAAGCTGGCGAGGATAAGAGCCAGATAAAAAACAGATGCTGCTGCTAAGTTGCTTCAGTTGTGTCCGACTCTGCGACCCCATAGATGGCAGCCCACCAGGCTCCCCTGTCGCTGGGATTCTCCAGGCAAAAAACACATGGCAAGTTTGCAAATCATTTATAATAAAACTCATGACTTTGAACAACTCTAGATAGTATTATGGCGGTAGCAGTCTTTGTAGACCGACAGACTTTTAATCCACCTTGGCTCTTTATTTGCTGTGTGGTCTCAGAAAAAGACAGTTTCTCAGAGCTTCATTTTATCATCTTGTAGAAGAGTGAAGGGATTAGAGATAATGATGTAAAGGATTTAACCTGGTCCCCGGAGCTGTGGTACTCAGCTTTGGATGCTCACAGAACACTTGTGAGCCTTTGAAAATCTGATGCCAAGGCTGCTGCCCAGGCTAGTTACACCACAATCCTTAAGGGCAGGCCCCAGGCACTGGGGACTGTTAAAGCTCCTCAGGGGATTCCGACACGCAGCAGGGTTGAGAACATCTGGCTGAGCACGTGGGGTCCAGCTCGACAGCTCAGAAGCACCTGTATCAATTGTTTGGAAATCTGGATGTGGCTGGATCTCCCAAGCCTGAATTCTGCTTTGTTTCTCAATTCCTCCTGGCTTCCGGTCAGTTGATCCACTGTGGCTGTAGCTTGAAGTTTTGCATTCACTTTGGAAATTTCTGAAAAAGCTTTTAATAGAATTATAATACACATATTTACATATCCTTAGTCTCCTAAGCTTGAAAAATTGTCGTGAAGTAAACACACCTGTGTAACCAGCACCCAAGGCAAGAATCAAGGCAATATCATTTCCTCAGAAGCCCTTGCGTGGCCCTGGTAGTTACTACCTCCATTCCTCCATTCCAGCCAGTCTTTAGGGTTCATCCATGTTGCAGTGTGTGTCAGATTCTCTTCCTTTTAAAGGCTGGATAATACTCCACTGAATGTATCAACCATATTCTGTTTATCCATCCACCTGTTGAGAGACACTTGAGTGGCTTCTACCTCTTGACTATTGTGAATGATGCTGCCATGAATTTGGATGTACAAATACCTCTGTGAGACCTGGCTTTCAATTCATTAGGATGCATATACCCAGAAGTAGGATTGCTGGATCATATGGTAGTTGTATTTTTAATGTTAAATATTACTCTGTGTTTATTCATCTCATTTGTGGATGTTCTTTCATTGCAGGGGCAGCAAGGGGTTACAAAAAAACAAAACAAAACTTTCTTCATGCATGTGTAAATGTTGGGATATTGACCCAAGACGATAGTGAAAATTTTTTGACACGTTTGAGCCAACTGAGGGTGGCCCTCCATGAACCTTGGAAGCCACTGATGCTAGGAACTGGCCCAGCATTGAGCGGGAGCAATCTGTCCTCTCCCCAGCAGGCGTACTTTGCCTAGGGATGTTGGAGAAAAATGTTACTAGGTCTGGTTCCTGGTCCTCATTCCCTGGTCTGTGGTTTGTGGCCCTGAACAGACAAATGATCACCAGCAGGAATGAGTGGGCAGAGAGTTCCATCCCCAGTGACCCTGACACATCCCACTCACTGAACTACCCATTGTCACTATTTTTAATTTTTTAAGTAACTTTTGTTGCTGAAACTCGGTCTCCGTTCACCAGTGCTGAATAGAAACAGAGCTTTAGATGAAGTAGAAAAGAGTAGCTGTTATTGCTTTGCCAGGCAAAGGGGGCCACAGTGGGTTAATGCCCTGAAGACCGTGTGACCCACCCTGGAAGGGGTAGTGAGGGGCTTTCCAGTGTCCAAGGAGCAGGGTGTGACCAGGTCGTGGACACTTCTTGGATTGGTTGGCATCAAGGTGAAGTTTCAAGCATCATCAGCCTTCTGGTTTCAACTAGTTTAGGGTCTGTGTTCTTGCCATCAGCAGTTTTCACCTGGAGAGGGGTCTGCTTCCTGTAAAAACAACTTGGGAATGTGTGTCAGGCCTCTATCTATCAGGAAACTGGAGTTTGGTGATTCTGTTATGTGGCAGAATTATAGTCTAAATTGTTACCAGCTCCTTAGCCCAGTAGCTATTCTTTGTTTCCATGTCTTCATACTTCCCAAGTCAGCATTTTGCTTCAAAAGACGAGGACACAGAGGCTTGTACATGGTTTCATGGCCATACTGCTTTCCACAGTGACCGCACCATTTTACATTCCCATCAACAGAGCACGAGCGTTCCAGTTGCCCCACCTCCTTGCTAACACTTGTTATTTTCCGGTTGTCGATAGTAGTCATTTTAATGGGTGTGGTGCATTGGTTTCTTTTGAAAAGTACGCGTTTGCTGCCTGGTTCCAAAGTTCCCAGGCCTTACTCAGATGCTAGCCTGGTTGGAAGAGGAGGGCAGCTGATGGTCTTTGCAGAGATTTCCAGAGTGGCCACTGGAGTGGACCATGGTAGAACTGAAATTCTGCCTGTGGGATATCTTTAAGGGTGATAGAATACACAGAGAACTATGTGAGTTGTTCGGAATTGATTTGATTACATGTTTGAGTTCAATTTTCACAAAATATGCCCTAGGGAAGAACACTGTCAAGCAAAACAGAAATGATCATGCTCAGGGGCTTTTCACTTCTGTATAGATGCTACCTTTCAATGTTTAATGATATATTTAGAATAGTTCACTGGGATCACACATTTGCTAAATACAAAACAAAAACGTCAGCTGGGTCAGCACTGAGTGTATTTGTCTGAGCTCTGCAAATGCGTGTGTATTTAATTATTAAATATATCTTTTCTCCTCCTGCTTACAAAGATGTATTAGTCAGCTCCAGCTGTCAAAACAAAATTCCACTGACTGGGTGGCTTAAACAAAACACATTTATTTTCTTACAGTTCTGGAGGCCAGGAAGTCTAAGATCAAGGTGCGAGTTGATTTGGTGAGAACTTGCTTCCTGGCTTGTAGACAGCTTCCTTTTTTCGAATCTTTCAAACAAAATTTTATTGAAATATAGTTGATTTTTGCTATATTGTGTTAATTTCTCCTGTACAGCAAAGTGGTTCAGTTATACATTATACATATAGTCTTTTTCATATTCTTTTCTATTATGAGTTATCACAGGATATTGAATGTAGTTCCCTGTTGCAGACAGCTTCTTGCTGTGTCCTCACATGGCAGAAAAAGTGAGTTCTGGGGTCTGTTCACTTTTTTTATAAGGACATCAGCCCTGTTGGACTAGGGCTCCATCCTTATTGCACCCATTAACCTTTATCCCCTCCTCTTAGCCCTGTCTCAAAATACAGTCACACTGGAGGTTAGAGGTTCAACATTTTTTAAGGGGGAAAATAATTCAGTCCATTGCAAAAGGTAATAGATGCTTTTCACAAAGAACCAAAACATTGCAGAAATAAATAATGGACAAAGTGAAAGTCCCTAGTAATTCTGTCCTCCATAAAAAAAACCATTGCTGATGGTTGGTATATGTTCTTCCAAATATGGTGTGTGTCTGCTAACATTTTTTTGGAAACATGCACTTAAATGCTGAGCATCAATGGAGCTCTTTAAAACCATACTTTTCACTGTGACTTCCCAGGAGACAGCTTCTCAATGTGCTTTTCTTGCAAGAATCAAAGAGTAGTGCCACTGTCAGGGTCATAGGAGACTCAGCTAAAAGAAAGCCTGGAGTGAATCCCAGTAGCATTTGTGGGAGAGAGTGTCTGAGGCAGAGAGGCTAATGTACACATCAGCTGCGATTCTGCTCTCTTGAATTTCTATGCTTGCTACTCTGTTCTCAGAAATCACCCTAGATCATTCATTTCCTAATAGAGGCACCGCACATGCTCAGTAATAGGTACATGATGCTAGTACACGATGCTCAATTGAGGGACCTGGTTCTGCCCCATAAATACTTACAAACCAAGAACCACTGATAAGAGTGAGCACCCACAGGGAGTCTGCCTCATCTCCCAGATGCACCTGCCCATGACCTTGGGATTGTCCTACCTTTCCTGTATTGTTTTAACATTTTTGAGCCATCATCTGAAAGTGAAAGTTGTGTGGTCATGTCTGACTCTTTGTGATCCAATGGACTATATGGTCCATGGAATTCTGCAGGCCAGAATACTGGAGTGGGTAGCCTTTCCCTTCTCCAGGGGATCTTCCCAAGCCAGGGATCAAACCCAGGTCCCCCACATTGCAGGCAGATTCTTTACCAGCTGAACCTTCAAGGAAGCCCAAGAATACAGGAGTGGGTAGCCTATCCCTTCTCCAGTGGATCTTCCTGACTCAGGAGTTGAACCGGGGTCTCTTGCACTGCAGGCGGGTTCTTTACCAACTGAGCTATCAGGGAAGCCCTCATCATCTGATGGCCTATTCAAATATATGGGTGATTCTTACTATTCATGGTGCATGCATACATGCTAAGTCACTTCAGTCGTGTCTGACTTTTTGCGACCCAATGGACTGTAGCCCTGCCAGGCTCTTCTGTCCATGAGCTCTTCTGTCCAGGCTATTCTGTCCAGGCAAATACTGGAGTGGGTTGCCATGCTCTCCTCCAGGGGATCTTCCCGACCCAGGGATGGAACCCACATCTCTTATGTCTCCTACATTGGCGGGAGGGTTCTTTACCACTAGCACCACCTGGGAAGCTCTGTTCATGGTAGTTATGGTCTAAAGTTGCCGTGAGCCCTGAATGAGCGAATTCTGAGCCATCGCTGCTAGAGGAAGTACAGGGTGAGCTTCCTGCAAACCTCCGGTCAGAAGAACTTTGTCAGCCAGTTAATACATAACCTTGTTTTATGTGTGTTTCTGTTTAATGGCATCTTATTTAATATAGACTGTGGATTAAGTAATACTGAATTCAGTGAACAGCATTATAACTCATGCCCAGAAGGAAGCGTATCTAACACGTGTTAGACACGTGTTTTCTCTGTGTCTCCTCACAACGTTCTTACACTTAGAAATGCTAGACAGTGCTTCAGCACTGTGTCATTTTAAACAGTGAAATCACCAAGCAAAAAACACAAAATAGGCCACATAAAGGACATTTGTTTAGTGTAAGAGCTGCAACAAGGAGGCAGAGGGTATCTTTGTTAGACCTCGGCTGAGATGGCTTGGCATGCCAGGTGGCTCAAACTTTTTTCTGCTCTGTGTGCATGTTCATGAGTGATTGTGAAGGTGCTGCGGGTATTGATTTTGGGGTTCCAAATGCATTTTAGCAAGTAGGAGAATTTGCAAATATGAAATCTGCAAATAATGAAACTTGCGCTTTATCTCCAGCTTGGGGAGGGGGAACCTTTGAAAGAGCAGCAGGTAGGCACAAGAAGCCCTGGACCCAGAACCAGGTGATGACCTGGGATCTAGGCTGGCTCTGCCCCCAGGTAGCTGTGTGCTGATGGGCAAAACCTGTTTACTATGAGTCTTTTTTCAGTTGAAGTATAATTGGTTTACAATGTTGTGTTAGTTTCTGCTATACAATGAAGTGAGTCAGTTATATGTACACAAAAGTCCCCTCCCTCTCGGGCCTCCCTTCCCCACCCTCTCCCACCCTTCTAGGTCATCACAGAACCCTGGGCTGAGCTCCCAGTGCTGTGCGGCTACTTCTCACTAGCTCTCTGTTCCACACATGGTAGTGTATATAGGAGTCGGACACGACTGAGCGACTTCACTTTCACTTTTCACTTTCATGCATTGGAGAAGGAAATGGCAACCCACTCCAGTGTTCTTGCCTGGAGAATCCCAGGGATGGGGAAGCCTGGTGGGCTGCCGTCTCTGGGGTCTCACAGAGTTGGACACAACTGAACTGACTTAGCAGCAGCAGCAGCAGCAGTGTATATAGGTCAGTCCCACTCTCCCAATTTGTCCTGCCCTCTCCTTCCCCACCGTCATGTCCATGTGTGTCCTCTACGTCTGTGTCTCTATTCCTGCCCTGCCCATAGGTTCATCTGTACCATTTTTCTAGATTCCACATATATGCATTAATAGTCTTTGTCCTGTCATTTATAAGTAAGGCAGTTTAAGCTTAATTACATCTGAGGTCCTTTTTGCTTCTGCAGTTTGGTGATTCTGAGTTGCGCTCTCAGGTGGAAGCCCCGTGGGTATAGCATGAATCACTGTGTTCATCTTCTGCTTTGTGTTAAAGAGATCATCACCTTTGTCTCCGTGCCAACCCCCGCCCCCACCCGTGGCACTGTGCCTTCTCACTTCAAAATCTTCGGCCTCATCAGTGCAGAAAAAATGTTTTCATATGTTGACTTTTAAAGAAGTAGCCTAGATTGCAATTGCGTCAAGACTGCGGTGGCAAAAGAGACTTTAGCATATAAGAGAAATACACAGTTCTTGAGCCAAGGGTACCTTTTCCAGGAGAAGCAGCAATGGAAGGTGCTTAGCATGACTGCAGGTTAATAGAGGTGAGGGGTCTGGTTAGCTCTTCATGGTGGGATCTGTGTAGTTTTGCTCAGCAGGTAAAATGGCAAGAATAACTTGGCAACATTTTTAGATGGAAAATATCCAAGATTGGGACTACAATGCCATGTTTACTGTAAAGTGAAATTATTTGTTAGAGGAATTAGTGAACACTCAGCATGTGTATCTTCAGCCAATAATTTTTAATTAGAGTGGGAAATGTTGTCACGACAAACACAGGTTTACCAGGTCATCCAGTAATTAAATAAAATATTATGCACTAGGAATTCCCATTTTTCCTTCTCATAACAATGAGGGAAGGTGCTGAGGATGGGCTGAAGAGGAAGGTGACCCTTCCAGGTAGGCAGGTGAGAAAGCCACCCAGGGACATCCTGAAATTCCTGCTTTCTACCATATTTTTAATTAACTTGGCTCAGTTCCCATTGGAAGGTGAATAAAATCCATAATGTGTTAGAGGGCTTTATTTTTCTTCTCAAATCAGAACCCAATTTATCACTGCCAGGTAAGAAGTGAAAAGGTCATCTTCTCACTTTGAAATTTTGGAATCACTTAATAGCTAATTTGTACTGCTAATTACTACCTTTCACTTCTGTAATTATTTTGAAATATTGTCCTCCTGCTATTGTTAATGAGTAAGACAGGCAACAATAAAACATGGCTTTAAGTTCCATTTGGTTAGCTGGCAACTGTGGCACGTTGAAGTGACTGGCAGAGAAAGATTTGCTATTTCACTCAGCTTTGCTGGGTTGGTGACAGAAAATCAGCAGCTGAAACATTATTTGCATTTTTCTGTTCTGGAACGGCTTTTCATTAATATTGTGTATGGCAACTCTCTTCTTGGCTGAGCACCAGCAATAATGAAGTTAATCAGACTTCCCCTGCTATTCTAATTGCTTTTGTGGTCCCCAGATAAATCTGCAACACCTGTTGGCTTAATCAAATATCTATGGCCCTTCTGGAGTCAACTCACCAGCCGTGCAGCCAGAGAGCTTAGGAGAAATCTTGGTCAAAATAGAACTAATTTGATGACATCTTGGGAAGATTTTCAGTGCTATGGCTCTGGAATGAAATTTTTGTGAACCTAGCTATGGTGGCTGGGGCTTTTAAGACATTTTGGTGAAATTTTACAGGTTGACCTTAGACAGACAATCATGTTGGCAGGATGTAGAAAATATCAGAAAAGTTTTCTTGTCCCAGATTTTTCCCAAGCAGGAGCTAAAGAGCTAGATTCCTTAAAATCCTTAATCATTCCCTTAAAATCCAAGGGCTCCTCTGGTTCTTAAGAATGCCCTATTTATGAGCAGATATCTCCAGAAAGTCCAGCATTTTAAACATTTATCAGCTACCACCTCACCAAGGCATCTAGCCTTGATAGGGCTCTGGTGAGGGAGAGAGGGCCCCCGAAAAAGGGACAAGTTGAGAGCAAACTTACCTTTGCAAACAAAATTACCTCTGGTATTTTCTCGGGGTAAACACTTCTCATAACATTTGAAGGGGTTGTTGTCATTGTCTTTTATTGATGCACTTTATACATTATATACACTTACTGATTTTATTCAAATAGATTGAGGTGGCTACCACAAGGTATAAGGGAAATTAAAAGATGCTTGCTCCTTGAAAGGAAAAGTTATGACAAACCTAGATATCATATGAAAAAGCAAAGACATCATTTTGCTGACGAAAGTCCATATAGTCAAAGCTATGACTTGTAGTCATGTACGGATGTCAAAGGTGGACCATAAAGAAGGCTGAGCGCCAGAAAATTGATGCTTTTGAATTGTAGTGCTAGAGAAGACCCTTGAAAGTCCCTTGGACAGCAAGGAGATCAAGCCAGTCAATCCTAAAGGAAATCAACCCTGAATATACATTGGAAGGACTGATGCTGAAGCTCCAGTACTTTGGCCACCTGATGTGAAGAACTGACTCATTGGAAAAGACCCTGATTCTGGGAAAGATTGAAGGCAAAAGGAAAAGAGGGTGGCAGAGGATGAGATGGTTAGATAGTATCACTGACTCAATGTGGTGTTGGAGAAGACTCTTGAGAGTCCCTTGGACTGCAAGGAGATCCAACCAATCCATCCTAAAGGAGATCAGTCCTGGGTGTTCATTGGAGGGACTGATGTTAAAGCTGAAACGCCAATACTTTGGCCACCTGATGAGAATAGCTGACTCATTGGAAAAGACCCTGATGCTGGGAAAGATTGAGGGCGGGAGGAGAAGGGGATGACAGGATGAGATGGTTGGATGGCATCATTGACTAGATTGACATGGGTTTGGGTGGACTTCGGGAGTTGGTGATGGACAGGGAAGCCTGGCATGCTGTGGTTCATGGGGTTGCAAAGAGTCGGACATGACTGAGCAGCTGAGCTGAACTGAACTGAACTGACTCAATGGACATGAGTTTGAGCAAACTCCAGGAGATACTGAAGGACAGGGAAGCCTGGCGTGCTGCAGTCCATGGGGTCACAAAGAGTTGGACATGACTTAACGACTGAATAACAACTACTAGGTATAAGTGGGAAGACAGATTTGATATAGATTTTTCCAGATGGAGGTTTGAATATGGAATATATGGAAGTATAGAATTTGAGAAGTGTAGTTTGGGGTGACTTAGAAGTGATGGACTGAAGGGTTAGCATAGTATGAGATTCATTTGCTGTGAGATAGAAGTGACAGCATCAGAGACCATAATATCTTTGATTGTTTTCCAGCATTAATCATTACCATCTGTCAGCTGCAGAGAGGCTTCATGGCACTGGGGAACAAGTATAGGATTTGGAATAATAAATATAATAGCTTCTGCTTATTATGCTGTTGCTTCTAAGCTGTTATTGGACTCAGTTCTTTACATGCATTATCTCATTTCCCTCTTCTGATGGAGGCACCATGATGAATCCATCTTAAAGGCAAGGTAGTTAAGTAAATTCTACATGCTTACACAACTAGAAAATGGCAGAGTTACTGAACTCTAGTTTCAGACTCAAGTTTCTTTAGTTATTTATTTGACTGCTCTGGCCCTTGGTTCCAGCATGCAGGATCTTTAGTTGTGGCGTGTGGGATCTAGTTCCCTGACCAGGAATCTAACCTAGGCCCCCTCCCTTGGTAGCATGGAGTCTCAGCCACTGGACCACTAGGGAAGTCCCCATACTCAAGTTTCTTTGTCTCCAGGGCCCACATCCCTAACCAGTATGCTGCTGTTTTGAGGAGTCCAGCAAGTTCTTTCTCTAGGTAACAGGAAAAGGAATAGTTGTATTGTAAGTAATAAAAGGAAGGCTTATATGTATTAGAGGGCTACCTAGGTGGCACTGGTGATAAAGAATCTGCCTGTCAATGCAGGAGATGTAAGAGATGCAGGTTCAATCCCTGGGTCAGGAAGATCCCCTGGAGGAGGAAATGGCAACCTTCTCCAGTACTCTTGTCTGGAGAATCCCATGACAGAGGAGCCTGGCAGGCTGCAGTCCATGGGGTCACAGAGAGTTGTACATGACTGAAGTGATTAAACACACACACACACATACACATGCACACATATGTATTAGAAAAGCCAAAGAGAAAAAAAAAATGCTGAGGAATAAAGGGCTTGAATTTGTTGCTGTTGTCTTAGAATAGATACAGGTCTTCCAAGTATCCTACCCTGGTACTCCTAGCCACAATATCAGTAACCATTTCATTCTCCATCCTGCTCACTCAATTCATTCAGTCCCACCTGGCTCTGGGGAGACCCCTCCCAGGAGGGCTTAGTTATTGAAGTTAGAGAAGGACACCCTAAAGTAACTCCCTTCCACTTGGCCTTCTAATACTTTTCTCCAACTCTGTAATGTGGTCATGAGTAAGTACGGGTGTGTTGGGAAGAGTCTAGCTCCATGGATGAGGGCCAGAAAACACAGCTTCTCTGGTCCTGAAATTGAAAGTGAAGTCCCTCAGTCGTGTCCAACTCTTTGCGACCCCGTGGATTGTAGTCTACGACACTCCTCCGTCCATGGGATTTTCCAGGCAAGGGTACTGGAGTGGGTTGCCATTTCCTTCTCCAGAGGATCTTCCCAACTCAGGGATCGAACCCAGGTCTCCTGCATTGTAGACAGACGCTTTACCATCTGAGCCACCAGGGAAGTCCAAGTCTCTGGTCCTACTCCTTTTAAAAAAATTAATGAATAAACTTTATTTTTTAGAGAAGTTTTGGACTTATAGAAAAATTAGAGCTGAAGGTCAGAGTTCCCGTATTATGCTCCCCTGCTCTGCCCACCTATGCCCCGGTTTCCCTTATTATTAACCTCTTGTGTTGATGTGGTACATTAGAACAATTGGTGAACCAGTATTGATATACTATTATTAGCTCAAGTCTGAGTTTTACATCAGGACTCACTCTTTGTTTTATAGTTCTGATGGTTTTGATGAATGTAAAATGACATATAGCTACCATTACAGCATCATACAGCATATTTCACCACCTTAAAAATCCCCTGTGCTCCATCTATTCATCACTCTTTCTTCCTCTTAAACTCATGTTAACCACTGTCTCTATAGTTTTGCTTTTAACAGAATGTAGTTAAAAGTTGGAACCATATAACATGTAGCCTTTCCAATCTGTCTTTTTAACTTAGCAATATACATTTTAAGGTCCCTCCATGTCTTTTTGTGGCTTGACAGTTCATTTCTTTTTATCGCTGGTATTATACAGTGTATCACAGCTTATCCATTAACTTATTGAAGGACATCTTTGTTGTACCAATTATTGGCGATTATGAATTAGGCTGCTATAAACATTTGAGTGCAGGTTTTTGTATGGATGTGTTTTCAACTCGTTTGGATAAATACCAAGGAGCAAGATTGTTGGATTGTGTGGTAAGAGTAAGGAACTGCCCAGCTGTCTTCCAAACTGTCTGTATCATTTTGCATTCCCACCAGTAATGGATGAGAGAGTTCCTGTTGCTCCACACCCTTGTCAGCATTTGATGTTGTCAGCGTGTTGGATTTCTGTCTTTCTGATTGCTGTGTAGCTGTATTGCATTGTTTTTTTTTAATTTGCACTTCCCCAATGACATACAATGTGGAACATCTTTTTATATGCTTATTTGCCATCTGTGTAGTTTCTCTGGTGAGATATCTAGATCTTTTGCCCATTTGTAAATTGTTTACTTTTGTTTTCTTACTGTTGAATTTTACAAGTTCTTTGTATATTTTGGATACCAGTCCTTTATCAGATACATGTATCGAAAGTATTTTCTCTCCATCTCTGGTTTGCCTTTTCTTTCTTTTAATGGTTCCACTTTTTAAAGATGCTTAGGTTTCCCTTTCTGGGTGAAATAGCCTGGAATTGTTTCCAAGAAAGCACTGGCTTTAACATTCTTTTCTCCACCCTCTCTTTTGCAGAGCTGTGTCCACTTTAAGATTTCTAGTAGGCAGCTTGTGTTATATTTCATATCCAATATTGTGGTCATTTTCTCCTTTGGAGAAGGAAAGTTTATGAATCAAGTTCAATTGAACAAATGTTTGTTAGATTTCTGTTATATGTGCTGCACCCAGGAGGGTGCTGGGGTGATGATGGTGGGGGGAAGTTCCTTGTCCTTGGGGAGCTTACAGTCGAGTGGAAGAGACATAAGGAACCAACTGCAGCCTTTGTGGAAAGGAAAATGGAAAGGGAAGGGGGAAAGTTCTAGCAGGCAGTTAAATATTTGGATCTGAAGGTCAGGAAAGTTTAGGTCTGGAAATAGGATTTTTATTTCTTTTATAGGTAGTTTAAATGTAAATAGAGAATGGCAAGGAAGAGTGATATATTTCTATTAGTGTCTTTTAAAGCCATGGATTCAGCAGCATCATCATGAAAATTCAAAAGTCCTTATTCAGGTAGCGAGTAAGGGTGTTACACGCAGAAGAGTCGGGCACGACTCGGCAACTAAGCAACAGCAACAAGGGTGACACACAGATGGCCTTACATATGGCTGGGGTGGACAAACCCCCAGCGCTAACAAGGTATGGGCAGGCGGTTACTGTCTGCCCACACTTTTAAGATATAACTTTTAAGGTTATAGCAAGGTATTCTTGACTCACCTTGATCAAAGGATGTGAGTACTGATGTCATGTTGCTCACAGTTTTCAAGGACGTCTATATGTTTTTGTATTATCTTATATTGGTATTTAAATAATAAATAGGAAATCAGTACACTGATCAGTCACTTAGGATTAACAAAGCATGTGCTATCCATTCTTATGTCCAAAATATTTGTATTTGAGGTTTGAATCTCTAGGTGGGGTTGATCCATGTGAAATGTCTAAATTATGAAATTTGTTGCTTCAGGTGTTGGTGATGGGTAATATCAGATACCACCGTGGTTTCCAGGTTAGCACTAAGTAGGTGAGTCTGTTTTGAGCAAGAATATGTTTGTACCTGTACATACATGTATACTGTGTGTATGTGTGTGTGTGTGTGCATGGTCAGTCTTGTCTGACCCTTTGCCACCCCATGGACTGTAGCCTGCCAGGCTCCTCAGTCCATGGAGTTTTCCAGGCAAGAATATTGGAGTGGGTTGCCATTTCCTTCTCTAGGGGATCTTCCCGACCCAGGGATTGAACCTAGGTCTCCTATGTGTCCTGCATTGGCAGGAGGATTCTTTATCACTGAGCCACCTAAGAAGCCCTACAAATATATACATAATGAATATGGAGGAATATATACCACATATAATAGTGTATTATGTATTATATTATAAAATAATTGTATATTACATGATGAAAATTTATAAAATTGATATAAATATAATTACAACATATTTATATAATATAAAATTGTATGTACATATATTATATATGCTAGAATATATAAAATACACATATATCCAGTTACCTCTGGATATTCAGTAACCCTCTCCTTGGTCCTTCAGCTCAGTTGCTATTACACTACCCCGTTTGGTTGCCTTAGCCACACCTTTGTATAAGTAGCACCTGAGTAAATAAGCTCTCCTCAGATCATCCTATTTTGAGAGTGCTGTTTCCTTGTGGGACATTTTCCTTGTCAGCTGATCGTTTGGGCCAGTTCCCTTCCTAGTTTTTGCTGAGTTTTCCCAAGAAAGGACAGAAGACGATCATATCTTCATGTGAACTCAGTATCGCTGTGTGCGCTGTTCCTCTTTTCCAGACCTTGTGATAAGTTAGAGACCAGCATGATTTTTCAAAGTTTTAGCACTGGGGGATTCTGGAAGATACAGTTGTATAGGATCAGGGGCATGGTATTGGGGAGGTGAGGGAAACCTGGGAGAAATCAAGAATACTGTTTGCAACCAGGGGTCATTCTAGGAAAAGGAGGAACCACTGGGATGGTCTGAGCTGGGGGACTGGTCAGGGCAGTAGCCGAGGCATTTCCAGGCTTATTTTCTCTGTCATGTCCTGCAGACCACTTGGGCAGACCAATTCACAGAGCCTCTGCTATGTGACATGAAGGCAGCCACCTCTATTTCTGCATTTGATGCTACTTGGAAGGTCTTCTTCTTGTTCTCATCTTCTTTCAAGAGAACTGTTTTTAATCTAGGTCATTATGACAAACTTTCTTTTCCCAGATCTTTTTGAACAATGAATTCAATAAATCAAGAATCAGTCAAGCTCCTGCTGTCAGAGCTAGGAAAGCCTGCGGTGACTCTTCCATGCCACGGTTCTCAGTCTTGGCCAGTTAGCCAAACTACAGGAGGTATTTTCAGAAATCCCCATCAGGGCTGATCTGGTGCAGAAGCTCCAAGCCAGAGGTGACCCCAGGAACATGACCCCCAAATTCCCACCACTCTGAAAATTTGTGGAGATCTTAGGCATAGCTTTGGACTTGCCACAATTTGTAAGTAGGAAAAAAAAAAAAAATCCCAGTTCGCATCCGTATTGGGTCCCCTCCTTTGACAGATAAGGAAACCGACATCCACAGAACAAGATCACATCCTTGGACACATGCCCCAGCTTGGACCACAGACCAGGTCTCCCAGCTCCAGTCTGCCTCCCCCAGGTGCCCCCGAGTTAACAAATTTTGAGGGGAGAGCTGGTGAAGAGGACGTCAGGCACGTTCCGGTATCAGCTTAGTTTACCCTGGTCGGTCCCGCAGAATCCACTCTCGAGTTTGCTCGCGAGAAAAGGGAAACTCCAGCTCCTCCCACTTCCGGTGCAGGTGTGTCTCCTCGCAGAAGCCAAGCATGCGGTGGAACGCAGTGCCAAGACCATGTAGTACAGATGGGTGGAAATGGCGGCGGGGGGTGGGGTGGGGAGAGAAGCCATCTCTTTTGCTTTCCTCCCCCTTTTTTTATTTATGTTGATGCTGTCTAATAATTCTCCTTTCTAGCAACCTATCAAGCAAAGCAGCAGCACCTTTTTGGGAGAATAAAAAAAAGTCACCTTTGAATTAAATCCTTTGTATATATGGCTTTTCAAAAAGCATAGTAGTTCACTGGCTAATGATATGTATTTGACCAGTGAATTTTACACTGTTAATGAGGTGGGTCAGAAGAGCCATTTAAAAAAATGCTTTAGTTATGAATATGATATGCATATTTTTGGAGATACAAGGGCTTTATGTTGATGATAAATTGAAATGGGAAGAGCCTCGGCAGAAACACTGATAACCCTGAAAGAACTCCTGAATGTGGTATAAATGTTACTGCTGGTGACAGAAAGTTAAATGAGTTTGAAATAAAAATAATTAATTTTATTGCTTCCTGGTTAAAGAGACTGAGAGCACAGATGCTCCCTGACCACTGTGAGATCTGTAATTTAGTTGTGACAGATTTCCATAAATGGGGTTTTAGAGCTGGATTTTATATATTAAAAATTGAGTGCCACGGATAAAAAGCCATTCCAGTTTCAATTACTTGGGCCTTTATGGTCCATGTGGTGAATATTTAACGGCCAGGAGTGGAGAGCTGTTTTCACAGGTACTATATATTCACTTAACTTGACTGGCTGGTTCTCTGGGGGATCTTTTTCTTCCAGTTGGAAATCTTATTGAGAGCACAGATTCTTCTGTTGTCCCCAAGGTCTGGTGTTTCCCATGAATCGGTTATGGCAAAGGCATCTTGTGCTTGCCAGAAAAGAGGAGAGGGATATGGCACCTCTGAGTATTGGTGCTTCAGACTACATAGTGGACTCTTACTCTCTGAGTGTAGTTCTTCCAGGAATGTGTGTGCTGTTGTCCATCTTTTTTTTTTTTTTTTTTTTTTTAGTTTAAAAAAAAATCCAGTGCAAATAGTTTTAGAATTTTTTGATCATAAAAACACCTGTCAGCTCTCCATCCAAAGATATCTGCTGTTAATATTTTATTTATTGGCAACACTGGGTCTTCATTTCTGTGTGCAGGCTTTTTCTAATTGTGACAAGTGGGGGCTACTCTCTGATTGAGGCAGACGGGCTTCTCATTGCCATGCCTTCTCTTGTTGCAGAGCATTGCACTAGGCATGTGGGCTCAGTAGTTGCTGTGAGTGGGCTTTGTTGGTCTGAGGCATGTGAGATCTTCCTGGACCAAGGATCAAACCCGTGTCTTCTGCATTGGTAGGCAGATTCCTAACCCCTGGGCCAACAGGGAAGTCCCTGCTGTTAATATTTTTATGTATAATCATTCAAGATTCTTTTTTGTGCTTAAAGATATCTGAATCTACACACATATATTTAAACACAAACATTGTACCATGTAATATACATACTTTTGACACCCGCTTTTTGTGGACATACTTTGTTAATGCTATGATTTTTTAATGCTTGCATTGCATTTCATTGTATGGACTGACTGTAATTTATAGAATCAACGTCTAGGTAAATGTTTGGGTTATTTTCAGTTTTTTTATAAATTGTATATCCTTAGGCCTGTATCTTTATAGATTTCCTTAGGACAGGAATTTCTGGGAAATTAGTGTGCAATCTTTCAAGGTTCTAAAACATTTTGTTCTACTGCCCTCTACAAATTATTTTAATCTTTGTCAAGAGAAGTGGGAACTCGTTATAATTTACATTCCCTTAATTGCTTAGGTTTTTGTTTTCCCACTTGTATTTATTCTGTGTTTACTAGAAGAGCAGCTCATACAGGTTGAGATGTTCATCTGTTTTGTTTCTTTTCTATCTTCCATTCCTAGAAGAGTGCTTGAAACACAGAAGAAGGAGCTCAAATATTTGTTGGATGTTGAGTGAATTACCATTTCTGTTCTTTGCTCATTTTTTCCCTAAAAGGTGCTCATCTTTTTATCATTACTTTTGTAGAGCATTTTATGTACTAAATTATCTCTTTGTCATTTGTAGGGCAGATAATTTTTCCCAGTTTGCTTTTTATATTTTTTAAAATTAATTTATTTTAATTGGAGGCTGATTACAATATGGTAGTGGTTTGACTTCGAGAATTTAAAGTTGTACCTGTGGAAATAACCCAGGTCTCCTGCATTGCAGTCGGATTCTTTACCAGCTGGGCCACCAGGGAAGCCCAAGAATACCAGAGTGGGTAGCCTATCCCTTCTCCAGTGGATCTTCCCAACCTAGGAATCTAACTGGGGTCTCCTGCATTGCAGGTGAATTCTTCACCAGCTGAGCTACATGATAAGCCCAATATTTATTTTTACAGCATCGATTGTATACTTTTTTTTTTAAGTTTTACTTTTCCTATTCAGCTTGAGGAAAGACTTCTTAATTCCAGAATGATAAGATCATTCTAAATCAAGAATGATTGCAACCTTGATTTTTTCCTAGTTATTTTTAGTGAGTTCATTTCAAACCTTTAAGTAGTTAATCTGCCTGAACATGTTTTGATAAAAGGTAGAGATTTACCTGAAGATTTTTCTCTTTATCTATCATAATCTTTCCTTCCCCCATGGTTGTAAGACCTTTGAAGATAGGGAGCTGGAAGGAGGTAACTAACATTCAATTGGGGAGCTATTTTCCAAATGTGTGGTGTTTGCTGCATAGATTTCCTGACTTAGCTGTGCAAGGTAGATGTGAGCTTCAGCTTGCAGATGAGGCAAGAGGTAAGATGTTTGTAAATGTAGTAATGTGAGTTCAGGCTCTCGGCCCTGAGCTCCTACTCTTTCCAAAGCATTCAGCTGTTTCATCTGTGCTTCCTCCCTCAGTCTCTGTGTGTCTCAGTACCCAAGTATTCTGCCTGGTAGTGGGGCCACAGTCACTTAACAATGCTATAGCTGACCTGCTAAGCCATTAAAAAATGAAATTCTCAAGTTAAGAAGTTTAGAGAAAAGTAGTATTTTGGTGGAGGAAGCAAAGATGTATTTATAGCCTCCCTTTCTATCCCTAAAACCTGGCTGAGTCCTTCAAACATATTTTTCTTGGCTTCTAGACTTGATGTTGCCAAAGACACAGGCAGTAATTGGCAGCAGAGAGTTTGAATTTTAAAGTACTTAACATGGAATGAAGGTTATTGTATAGGAAATGAGGATAATGATTATTATTTCAGATGTGTAAAATGTGTTCAAAGTCATAAATGTTTGGCAATTCTAGGATGGCAAACATTATTTTATTGTTAAAACACAATTTGCTCCATTGAATTGAGGCCCAGCACTTAAGGTGATGCTATTAAAGAGCGATGTTTTGTTCAATAGTTGTGCTTTGTGTGTATTTTTTGTGCAACAGCAGTATTTGATCATAATGCTTTTTTCTAAACTGTGAGCTAAAGGTGAACAAACACTTGAGTATACTTTTAATGAAGCTTAGAATTTAAATTCTGCAGCAATGTTAATCTGACAAGGCAATACGCTAACACCTAAAGCAATGAAAAATAATCATACATTTTTAGAGGCTTGTATTCATGCATATTGGCACATGAATTTGCATTTTTATATTCATTTATCTTAATGATTGGGCACAGTTAATTTGAGACATAAACTTGTACAAAAATAATTTTGGCTTTATAAGAATAAAATACGTTATCAGTTCAGTTCAGTTGCTCAGTCATGTCCGACTCTTTGTGACCCCATGAATTGCAGCACGCCAGGCCTCCCTGTCCATCACCAACTCCCAGAGTTCACTCAGACTCACGTTCATCGAGTCAGTGATGCCATCCAGCCATCTCATCCTCTGTCGTCCCCTTCTCCTCCTGCCCCCAATCCCTCCCAGCATCAGAGTCTTTTCCAATGAGTCAATTCTTCACATGAGGTCGCCAAAGTACTGGAGTTTCAGCTTTAGCATCATTCCTTCCAAAGAACACCCAGGACTGATCTCCTTTACGATGGACTGGTTGGCTCTCCTTGCAGTCCAAGGGACTCTCAAGAGTCTTCTCCAACACCACAGTTCAAAAGCATCAATTCTTCGGTGCTCAGCCTTCTTCACAGTCCAACTCTCACATCCATACATGACCACAGGAAAAACCATAGCCTTGACTAGATGGACCTTTGTTGGCAAAGTAATGTCTCTGCTTTCTAAGTGAACAGACACTAAGTGATTTAGGTAAATGAATGTTTATAAGCAACACAACATTTTTGCACTGATGAACCAGGTAGCATACGGGATTCATCCTCAGACATTTTGTATCATTTCACTTATCCTTTTATCAGTTTTGTTTTGTAACCTTTTATTTATTTTCATTACTTTCTTCTGGATGCTTTCCATATCTCTTCAACATCTTGCTCCAACCTTTGTTGGTATTCCGCTGATAATAGTCTGAATTCAATCAGAAGAGAAACATTCCACATTCAAAGGGGAAAAAAGAAAAAGCAGTTTCTTGGGATGCGATTGGCACCTGAGCAAAATACTGGATCATTTCTTCAGAAGTGTGAAGGTAAACAAGTCACTTAATAACTTTGGGTAGAAAGCTCAGCTCGCCATTAAGCAGGCCGTGCGTGTGAAGTGGGAGATAAGGGCACTACCTAGAGCGTAAATCTCAAGATGTGTCACTGATGGGAGTTAAACGGAGTGGAGCGATGCTGTTTATCCTTATAGTAAAGGAGGCAGCGCAGTGAATACAGGACTGTTTAGAGCTCTTGAGCGGCTTATGAGTTTTTCTACAACAGGAGGTGAGGCAGGTAGTTAAAATTACTGAGGTATATCCTAACCAATTATGGAATCCTCAAGTGAGAAGCTCTGATCAGTTGCATTTGGAAGAAGAGCTGATAATTAAACTATCAGGCCAGGCAAATGAAAGCGAGAAGCTTAGAGCTGCATCAGTCAAAAATATAATACACCAACCAGCTTTGAAAGAATGTTGTCCTAATATAAAATATCTCTCTCAGCACAGAGAACAGACCCAATAGGATCTCCTTGCTAGAAAGCTAATGAGTATTTTAAAAGATAGAGTAGGACATGGAGAGTGGTCAGTGGTGACTTGAACATAAGTTGAAATACGGTAAGGAGGGCTCAGGGAAGCCAAGGTCTAGAGAAACAGCAGCTGCATATATTAAGAGTGCCAATGTTGTTTTCTTGAAGTGTGACATGTCATTAGGCTTCCCAGGTGTCACTAGTGGCAAAGAACGCCCCTGCCATGCAGGAGGCATAAGAGACGTGGGTTCAATCCCTGGATCAGGAAGATCCCCTGGAGGAGGGCATCGCAACCCACTCCAGTATTCTTGCCTAGAGAATCCCATGGACAGAGGAGCCTGGTGGGCTACAGTCCATGGGATTGCAAAGAGTTGGACATGATTGGAGCAACTTAGCATGCAACATGGCATCAGGGGTCCTTTTCAAGCTACTTCCTGCAAGACTTCATAGAGGAGGGGAGTAGTCCTTTCTACCTGGACTTTAAATTCCATGAAGAACACGTTGATCAGCCTTCTCTAGATGCATGATCAATTTTTTCTTTTCAGTCTTCTAGAGCTGTCACTCTTGTTCTTCCTGTCTCTGACGTGTGCATTTTGCCTGACTATACTGAGACCCTCCTTGAATTACAATGGCAAAGACATTTAAATCCTCAACAAATGTCATTTGAGCACGTGGGTCAGTTTTCCATGGATTATTTATAATAGCTTACATTTTGGAACAAGCGCTGCAAGCTTAAGGAGATTTATGCTGCACTTGACCTCTAAAGAGCTCTCATTTTATGAAGTCTCCAGGTCCCTGAGATGCCTGAAGATAATATTACAGTGTTCATAGTTTCAGCCAAAGAGGTTTATAATCAAGCCTGGAGTAGCCATAAGTTCTGGATCTCAGAGCTAATTACTCCACTCCCAGGAAAGACCCTTGGAAACTCATTCTTCAGATAGGAAATGCTGCACTAGGAAACTGGCGATGGTTGTGACTTTTGTTGGCTGTTGTCCTATTTCTCCAGTGACATCAAGGATACTGGGGGCAGATGGCCAAACACATTCAGAAAAAGTGTACGAGAAACAAGCAGTCATTTTATTTCATGGTGTTTCATTACTGTGTACAGCTTGGAATTATATCTGTAGCTTTTGTATTAGCTCAGAGGATTACTATCACCTTGCAATTGAACAGGTTTGTGGTGGTATTGTTTTGTAGATTCCCTTACGTATCTCTTAGTAGGTACCCTAGCAATGAAATTCTTTTTAGAAAAAAAATTATTTATTTATGGCTGCGCTGGGTGTTCTTGCTATGTTTGGGCCCTCTTTAGTTGCGAGGAACTCTTCATTGCACAGCATGATTCTGTGGCTCCCAGGCTCTAGAGCACAGGCTGAGTTGAGGTGCACGGGCTGAGCTGCCCTGCGGCCTGTGGGATCTTCCTGGACCAGAGATGAAACCCATGTCTCCTGCATCAGTCGGTGGATTCTTAGCCTCTGGACCACGAGGGAAGTCCTCAATGGAATTCTTATTTGAAAAATAATCTCAATTGCAGTCTGGGGATTAATGTGTATTGGATTTATCTATTGATTTTACTATATATGGACCCCGTTTTGTCTACTTTTTTAAAAATAAATCTAAATGCAATTGTTTGAAGTTCTTTCCCTCACACTAGGCATAACTTTTAAGTTTCCTAATATTTGCATCTATAAAATCAATAATTTTCACCATTTCTTCAGTTTACCTGGCTGCTAGTAGTCTGCCTCTGTGCATGTTGCCTGAAGGCTTTCTGGCCTCGTGTCTGACTTGGGGTTGACAAAGAACAGGAGTTTGCAAACCACAGCAGAGTGGGTTTATGGAAAATTCTGGACATTGTGATAGGCAGGACCTATTTCATTTTATTCCCATTTACATTCCAGAGACTGCAGTTGGGTATCTTTCTTAAAAATGAAGTTGTTATTTGGTTGCTCAGTCGTGTCTAAATCTTTGCAACCCCACTCCAGGCTTCCCTGTCCTTCACCATCTCCTGAAGCTTGCTCAAACTCATGTCTGTTTGAGTTGGTGATGCCATCAACCATTTTGTCTTCTGTCGTTCCCTTCTCCTCCCGCCTTCAGTCTTTCCCACCATCATGGTCTTTTCCAAGGAGTCAGTTCTTCACATCAGGTGGCCAAAGTATTGGAGCTCCAGCTTCAGCATCAGTCCTTCCAATGAATATTCAGGACTGATTTCCTTTAGGATTGACTGGTTTGATCTCCTTGCAGTCCACGGGACTCTCAAGAGTCTTCTCCAACACTATAGTTCAAAAGCATCAATTCTTTGGCACTCAGCCTTCTTTATGGTCCAACTCTCACATCCATACATGACCACTGGAAAAACCATAGCTTTGACTAGATGCACTTTTGTTGGCAAAGTAATGTCTCTGCTTTTTGATATGCTGTCTACGTTGGTCATAACTTTCCTTCCAAGGAGCAAGTGTCTTTTAATTTTATGAGTGCAATCACCATCTGGAGTGATTCTGGAGTCCCCAAAAATAAGGTACTCTGCATTTAAGTTAAATAAGCAGGGTGACAATATACAGTCTTGAAGTACTCCTTTCCCAATTTGGAACCAGTCCATTGTTCCATGCCCAGTTCTAACTGTTGCTTCTTGACCTGCATACAGGTTTCTCAGGAGGCAGGTGAGTTGGTTTGGTATTACCATCTCTTCAAGAATTTCCCACAGTTTGTTGTGAGCCACACAGTCAAAGGATTTAGTGTAGTCAATGAAGCAGAAATACATGTTTTTCTGGAATTCTCTTACTTTTTCTATGATCCAACAGATGTTGGCAATTTGATCTCTGGTTCCTCTGCTTTTTCTAAATCCAGCTTGAATATCTGGAAGTTCTTGGTTCACATACTGTTGAAGTCTAGCTTGGAAATGAAGATAGTTCCATAAAAATTCTAGTATATGATAATATAGACATGACTTTGGCAATAAATTCAGTAAAAATGTAAGGACTCAGGTAAACTTTTGGCTTTGGGCATTAAGGTTCGTCAGAGAAACAAAATCAATAAGAGATGTATCTAGACATGTATATCTATGTATCTATATCAATATAATGGGGGAATTGGCTTAGGAGACTATGGAGGCTGAGAAGTCCAACGATCCCATGATCTGCTGTCTGCAAGCTGGAGACCCAGGAAAGCTGGTGGTATGAATCCCAACAGGTGGACAAGAGATGAGATGAGAGACCCCAGCTCAACAGTGGGAGAGGAAAAAGTAAGGTCAAATTCCTCTTTCCTCTGCCTTTGTTCTATTTAAGCCCACAATGAATTGAACATCCACTCACATTTGGAGAGGACAGGTTACTGTCCAGAATCTGCCAATTCAGTTTCTGAGTCATGTCCGACTCTGCGACCCCATGGACTGCACACACCAGGTATCCCTGTTCATCACCATCTCCCAGAGCTTACTCAAACTCATGTCCATCCAGTCAGTGATGCCATCCGACCATCTCATCCTCTGTTGTCCCCTTCTCCTCTTGCCTTCAATCTTTCCCAGCATCAGGGTCTTTTCCAATGAGTCAGTTCTTTGCATCAGGTGGCCAAAGTATTGGAGTTTTAGCTTCAGCATCAGTCCTTCCAGTGAATATTCAGGACTGATTTACTTTAGGATGGACTGGTTGGATCTCCTTTCAGTCCAAGGGACTCTCAAGAGTCTTCTCCAACACCACAGTTCAAAGGCATCAATTCTTCAGTGCTCAACTTTCTTTATAGTCCAACTCTCACATCCATACATGACCACTGGAAAAACCATAGCTTTGACTAGATGGACTTTTGTCGGCAAAGTACTGTCTCTGCTTTTTAATATGCTGTCTAGGTTGGTCATAGCTTTTCTTCCAAGGAGCAAGCGTCTTTCACTTTCATGGCTGCAGTCACCATCTGCAGTGATTTTGGAGCCCAAGAAAATAAAGTCTGTCACTGTTTCCACTGTTTCCCCATCTATTTGGCATGAAGTGATGGGACTGGATGCCATAATCTTTGTTTTTTGAATGCTGAGTTTTAAGCCAACTTTTCACTCTCCTCTTTCACTTTTATCCAGAGGCTCTTCAGTTTCTCTTCGCTTTCTGCCATAAGGGTAGTGTCATCTGCATATCTGAGGTTATTGATATTTCTCCCAGCAATCTTGATTCCAGCTTGTGCTTCATCCAGCCCAGCATTACACATGATGTACTCTGCATATAAGCTGAATGAGCAGGGTGACAATATACAGCCTTGGAGTGCTCCTTTCCCAATTTGAAACCAGTCTGTTGTTCCATGTCTGGTTCTAACTGTTGCTTCTTGACCTGCTTACAGGTTTCTAGGAGGCAGGTAAGATGGTCTGGTATTCCCATCTCTTTATGTATTTTCCACAGTTTGTTGTGATCCACACAGTCAAAGGCTTTGATGTAGTCAATAAATCAGAAGTAGATGTTTTTCTGGAACTCTCTTGCTTTTTCTATGACCCAGCAGATGTTGGCAATATGGTCTCTGGTCTCATCTGGAAATACCTTCACAAACCCACCCAGAAATATTGTTTAACCTGAACACCCCATGGCCAGTGAGGTTGACACAGAAAATTAGCCATCACAACATCTCTTTGATGGTCTAAAGCAATGTTTTGATTTCAGCTTAATTTTTTAGAGGAAGTTTTCTTTTGTAAGCCTCTCTTGGTGCTGAATTTCCATTGCCTGGCAATTGGCAAACCCTTGCTAGTTATTTCAGGTAGATCATAATGAAAACCTTCTTCAGGCTAAAAATTGTATCTAGACTGTGTACACCTGGCATATAGTGAAGTAAAGTGCTGAATGCTTACTCAGTTGAACAGGTCACTGTAGATAGCTAATGTGAATAATGGAGTATGGTGCTGAGGGAGAAAGGGGAAAGGATTGAAGGGTCCCTGGGATCAAGAAAGGGCAGTAAATGCAAAGTAATCTTTGTGTAAGGCCATGTTTTAAGTCTCCCAGACCTCTTCAGCAGGTCTATCTGTCTGCAGATCTGGGTCAGCCATGTCCTAGAAAGTAAGAGATTTTTGGACCAGGATGGATTTCTTTAAAAGTGTTGCCCTCCTCCGTGCTGGTGACTCACACTGGCTCTCCAAGTATTTTGTCTTAGTCCCGAAGCCCGTGCGGAACCGTTACCATCTCCTTCCTGCCCATTTCTGATTTCATGTGCCTTTGCTATTTCACACCCATTGCCCTGGGCTGTTGCCCAACTTCATTTTGCTCACTTGGGCTCTGACTTATTTCCTCTGGGAGGTGTGAGTGTGCACATGTCCATGCCCCTTAGGGCCACTTATTGTCTATTTGATAACTACCCAATTTAGTCCGAACAACCAGTTTTTCATATTTCCTGGTACCCTGTTTTGTGCCTTTCAGGCACCCCAAGATTCCAGTGCAGACAATGTCAATGGTGAGCAGTTGCCTGTAGTTATGACATCTCTCCCAGGCCAGTGTCCTTTCTAAGTTCTTGCATTATTTGCAAAGCTTGTGTGAGAAACGTCTCCCTTTCCTTCCTAACTGGACCTAGTTCGTTCTCTGTCACTAGACTACATCTTCACTCTTAACCACTGGACATCTGAATAAAGTGAGACACTCCAAATCACATGTTGTTGTCTGCCTTCTGCTGACAAGCCAGGGAGTCCCTATCCTGTCTGATGAGAAGCAGCTGTAGGGAAAGCTGCTCTGATCAAAGCTAAATGCACACATCTTACTAAAACCCTAGTGGGCCGTGCTTTATAATACCATGGTTTGATGGTAAGTACAAATAATAAAAGGAAATATTGTATGTACTCGTTAAAAATGTGGGGTAGCTCACTCTTAACTAGTGATAATGAAGTGTCAGCTGAACATCAAGTGCTAATACCTGATTGAACTGGAGCGCCTCCAGCTGTGTCCATGATATTCTGGGTACAATAAAAAAAAGAGATGAGAATTTCCCCAAACAGTGCTAGAACTCCATATTAGGAATACTTTGTTAAGATATATGTGACAATATTCCTGGAATGGTATAAGTTACACCTTGGTTTGATATGTTAATGTTGAAATGTGCATGACTGTTAATTTTGATAATGTTTTCTGAGGTATGAATGGTATGGGGGTTTACCATTTTCCTACCAATAATTTCTTGGTATTGTTAATTTTTAAGTGATTAGAAGATTCCATTTTGGTTGGATTAGATAATTATGAAAAAAGGTTATAGTACTATATCCTAAAGGAAATCAACCCTGAATATTCATTGGAAGGACTCATACTGAAGCTGAAGCTCCAATACTTTGGCCTCCTGATGCAAAGAGTTGACTCATTGGCAAAGACCCAGATGCTGGGAAAGATTGAAGGCAGGAGGAGAAGGGGGAGACAGATGAGATGGTGGGATGGCATCACCGACTCAATGGACATGAGTTTGAGCAAACTCTGGGAGATAGTGGAGGACAGAGGAGCCTGGAGTGCTGCAGCCCATGGGATTGCAAAGAGTAGGAGACGACTGAGCGACTGAACATCAGCAACTGTAGGGTAGGGGCTGAGATATGCAGGGCGGGAATGTCTTCCTTGTTATAATAGCGGTGAGTGTGCCTGCTTGTCAGCCAGGAGCCCAGGGTTTAATTTCCCCAGTGGTAAGGCTGCATTCCTAATTTCTAATATAACATTGTAAACAAACTCTACTTCAGTGAGAAAAAAATGTAAGATATGGAGGATGGGGATCAGAACTGCTGGAGTGTGAAATGTAGCCCTACCACTTTTTGGTTGTGTGATTTGAAGCCTTAGTGTCCCCTTCTGTAAAATTGGGATAATAACAAAACCTTCCTTCTCCAGCTGTCATGAAGATTAAATTAGACAGTGCCTCATTGCTGGAATGACCGCAGGAGAACTGTACCTCCAAAACTGGGTTATTCTGGTCTATCTAAATATGACCTGAGGTAAATAAACCAGAAACTTCTGCATTGGACATTTAAATCTGGGATGACTTTGCGAATGGTATTAATGCCCCCAGTGAAGTCCATTCCCCGTAGCTCAGACGGTAAAGTGTCTGCCTACAACGTGGGAGACCCAGGTTCAATCCCTGGGTCAGGAAGATCTCCTGGAGAAGGAAATGGCAACCCACTCCAGTACTCTTGCCTGGAAAATCCCGTGGACGGTGGAACCTGGTAGGCTACAGTCCATGGGGTCGCAAAGGGTCGCAAAGAGTCAGACACGGCTGAGCGACTTCACTAAGAGTCAGTTAGTTCTTTAGACTCTTGACTCCACTGTTTTTGCTTGTGTTGCCTTCTTAAGACCTAGCATAGTACTTGAAAGTGAAAACTGCTCAGTTGTGTCCAACGCTTTGTGACCCCAGGGTCTGTAGCCCGCCAGGCTCCTCTGTCCCTGGGTATTCTCCAGGCAAGAATACTGGAGTGGGTAGCCATTCCATTCTCCAGGGAATCTTCCCAACTGAGGGATTGAGTCCAGGTCTCCCACATTGCAGGTGGATTCTTTACCATCTAAGCCACCAGGGAAGCCCTGTAGCATAGTGCTGAGCCTATGTGAAAGTGTTAGTGATTCAGTTGTGTCTGACTCTTTGTGACCCCATGAACTGTTAGCCTTCTAGGCTCCTCTGTCCATAGAATTCTCCAGGTAAGACTACTGGAATGGGTAGCCATTCCTTTCTCCAGGGGGTCTTCCCAACCCAGGGATCAAACCTGGGTCTCCTGAATTACAGGCAGATTCTTTATCACCTGAGCTACCAAGGAAGCCAAGTTGACCTGTAGCCATGAAAAAAAAAAACAAAACAAAAACTAGTCCTTCTGTCTCTAGTTTTGTCTTCTTCTTAATCTTCCTATGCTCTCTTACTAGAGTTTTCTTCCAAAATGTGACCCAAACCTGTTTATTGCTTCTTATAGCAGTCAAGAGAGAGTCTGTCTCTTTACTACGAGCTCCAGCTGTTTGGATGATCTTGGTCTAGAACTTCCAGGGCTTAGCCCGCTGGTGAAGCTGGAAGGGGAGGATCAAGGATGTTAGCCAGGGACCTGGCAGGAAATGGATGGCTTATCAATGGATCATTTGTGGTGGTATAGGGCAGGGTGTAGGGAAACCAGCAAGGGATGACACAGTACCCCAGGCTGCTGTCCTTGTCCCTATGCCTGCAGAGCAAGGAAAGGGCACTTTTTGGAAGCTGGGAGCACCTCCTGATAGGAGATGAGGACTTTGGCTGTGGCACCTGATGGAGAATAAACTCTTTGACTTCACTTTCCTCCTGCCTTTTTTCTCCTACTGATGACTCCTGTGGGGCCCGGCCAACTGGAAGCCAGAGCTGGGGAGCTGTTAACACAGGTGAGACTAGTCAGCTTCCCAGGGCTCAGAGCAGTGGGGAAGGTTAGAGATGAGAGCTGGACAGCCCAGTGTGCGATACCCAGCATCTTATGCAAGTAAGCGTTCACTTTACTTGAACCCCATGGATGCACTTCTCTCAAGGGGGAGTCAGAATAGCATGCTGGGGAAACAAAAAGCTGTTCAGTGTCCTAAGTTTCCTGAGGTTTAGAACTCGTCCCGTGACACTGATGTCATATTTTATGAGACTCATCAAAACTTACATCTGAAATTTTGTGTAAGTCTGGCTTTTGTGTGTGCTCAGAAGCTATAAATAATTCAGCTTTTAAAATTTAAAGTGCCATATATATCTCAGAGTATATTTTTAGCTATTTTTTCCATGTCTTCCACCTCCTATAAGTAATTTATAGTACTTAGTATTAAAAAATTACCTATTGAACACTATGGTTCTTCAATCAATCTCAGATAAACCTCTGGGTATAATTTTATGTCTCTGATGTCAGATTTATATTCTTCTCTTTGGGTCCTTGTGTGCCCTCTTCTATAAAGTTTTCAGGTCACAACTGATGGACTTTTATAGATATCCAGTTCATTCCATCATTTCTCCTTGTATATAGAGAATTAATCTGAGTTTTCTAGACATTAGCAATACATAAGAATCCTATAATAAAACATGCTATCATCTCTTTTTGAAAATGAGTAACAAGGCATGACAGTTTCTTTCTAAAGCAATAATCAAGAAAGAGAGCCCTGCATTTAATTCATTATGTGAACCCAATAGAAAGAGCGAAGGAAAAATAAATATTTTCGCCCAGTTGAGTCAACCTCAAGCCTAAAATTATAGGTTCTTGCTATTTGCACTTAATCGCCATCACAAAGAAATGTACATTGCTGTGATCAGGTATCTCATGGGATACAAAAGCACGAATCTTTGACATTTTGGAAAGTAATAGAATTACCTTTAACTCAACCTGAACTGATTTGTATTCACAGTGAATTTTTTCTTTTTTTAAATATCAGGAATGGAGGCAAACCCAACCTCAGGAAATTTAAATGAAAATCTTGTTTCTGGAGGGCAGTCTGTAACGAATGATAACGACTTAGGTCATGCCCTTTCCAAGTGTCCGCATTTATCATCAGTAATGAATATTCTTATTAACATCAGGACTTGGTTAATGTGAAGGTGAGACATTAATACCCCAAATTTTAAACTTCAGTCTTTCTGGCCTGTTGTCAGAGTCAGTACAGTTGGAACATGAGTTGTGGGTCCCCAAACTGGCCCCAGACTGGGCAGGAGAAAGGCCCCCTTACAAGGTCATGAATAACCCAGGGAATGAAGCAAGGTACAGGGCCGCTGGAGTGGGGAGGGGAGGCTGACTCTGCCCGCTGCTCCCCAGGTCTGTGCCCCAAGGGAATTACTTTTGCACCCTGGTGTCCTCTTCTGACTCCATCCTTGTTTTTAATGTCATCATTTCATTCATTTTTCATCATTTATGAGCTCTATAAAAATTATAAAATGTTTAAAGCATGCAAAAAAGAAAAAATTCAGAAAGTAACATACATGTGCCCACCACACAAGTTTCTTAAATATTACATTTTACCACGGCTGCTTCAGGCTTCCCAGGTGGCACTAGTGGTAAAGAACCTACCTGTTAATGCAGGACAGAGACCTGGGTTCAATCCCTGGGTTGCAGTCCATGCGGTTGCAAAGAGTCGGAAACGACTGAAGGGACTTATCGCGTGCCATGGCTGGTCAGATGTTTTTTCTGTTTAAAAGAAAGAAAATCTCATTATATCCTTGAAGAGGTATCTGGAGGGGAGTAGGGAGGCTCTTCCTTCCCACACTTCTGAGATTATACATAAACGTGAGAGGGGTATTTCTCCTGCTCAGTCTGTTGTTATTATTTCTGGGGCTTAGCCAGCACAAGTTCTTAACCACCCTCTACCTCCTGATATAATTTGCTGACCTCTTGAGTATTAAAGGGCCTGAGCATCATTTCATGTATTTTTTGGCACTTCAGGCTCCCTCTTCTGGGTTGTGCGAGTGGGTGTGTTTAAATCATTGATTTGTAAGGATTTGTAAGGATAAAGATTTTATAAAGGATAAAAATTTTTTAAGGGTAAAATCTTTATCCTTACCAATCACCATCTATAAGCAATAGGTATTGATCGTTTGTCAGTTAAATAAGTTGCAATTATCTTTAGCTGTGGCTTGCTTTCTAGCTATATTTATAGTCTCTTTTTTCATAGAGACTTTTAAAGTTGTAATGTATTGCTTTGGCCAAAAAGTTCATTTTGGTCTTTGAATTTCAGTCAGATGAACTTTTTGGTCAACTTAGTATTTAACTATATAGTCTTTCCTCTTCTGACTTATTGTCTCTGGTGCTTTTAATTACATGCTGGTGAGGGAAATGCTGCAGAAGTGCTGAGTCCACGATCTGGATCTTTCTGGCTGGGAGATGGTCACTGAGGTGCCAGGCTCCTCTGGACAGCACCGCAGGCTGTCTCATGCCACCCTCAGAGCTCCAGAACAGGCAGAGATGGCAGGTGCCCAGCCGTCTAACCTCAGCACAGAGCCCTTGAATGAGGGGCCTGCCTGCCTGAGCAGCTTCGGACCACTCACCTCCTCCTCTGCAACCCCTTCCTGTGTCCCCATTGCCCCCGGTTTCCCAGCACCCAAGCAGGAGTTCAAAGCCACTGAATGACCCAGAATTGTAATCCCAGTCTGCATCAGCACACAGGGGTGGGCATGGATTAGGGACCAAACTTGTCTTTTGTGGGCTCCTATAGTCCTTAGCCAGTAAAAGACAAGGCACTCTTCACTTTTTGGAAGCAGTAAGGTAGAACCAAGTGTCCTGGGGAGAAAGCCTTTATAAAAAACAAGCCATGAATCTCTACTGATAATATGACTTTGCAAGGCAGTGCTAAGAAATACATTTATGTAATCAGCATACAACACTCAGTTGTGGATGTGACTGGTGATGGACGTAAAGTCCAATGCTGTGAAGAGCAATACTGCATAGGAACCTGCAATGTTAGGTCCATGAATCAAGGCAAATTGGAAGTGGTCAAACAGGAGATGGCAAGAGTGAATGTCGACATTTTCAGGAATCAGTGAACTAAAAGGGACTGGAATGGGTGAATTTAACTCAAATGACCATTATATCTACTACTGTAGGCAAGAATCCCTTAGAAAAAATGGAGTAGCCCTCATAGTCAACAAAAGAGTCCAAAATGCAGTACTTGGATGTGATCTCAAAAAGGACAGAATGATCTCTGTTCTTTTCCAAGGCAAACTGTTCAATATCACAGTAATCCAAGTCTATGCCCCAACCAGTAACGCTGAAGAAGCTGAAGTTGAATGGTTCTATGAAGACCTACAAGACCTTCTAGAACTAACACCCCCCAAAAAGATGTCCTTTTCATTATAGGGGACTGGAATGCAAAAGTAGGAAGTCAAGAAATACCTGGGGTAACAGGCAAATTTGGACTTGGAGTACAGAATGAAGTAGGGCAAAGGCTAGAAAGTTTTTCCAAAAGAATGCACTGGTCATAGCAAACACTGTCTTCCAACAACAGAAGAGAAGACTCTACACATGGACATCACCAGATGTTCAATACAGAAATCAGATTGATTATATTCTTTGCAGCCAAAGATGGAGAAGCTCTACACAGTCAGCAAAAACAAGACTGAGAGCCGACTATGGCTCAGATCATGAACTCCTTATTGCCAAATTCAGACTTAAATTGAAGAAAGTGGGGAAAAAACCACTAGACCATTCAGGTATGACCTAAATCAAATCCCTTATGATTATACAGTGGAAGTGAGAAATAGATTCAAGATATTACATCTGATAAACAGAGTGCCTGAAGAACTATGGATGGAGGTTTGTGACATTGTACAGGAGACAGGGAGCAAGACCATCCCCAAGAAAAAGAAATGCAAAAAGGCAAAATGGCTGTCTGAGGAGGCCTTACAAATAGCTGTGAAAAGAAGAGACGTGAAAACAAAGGAGAAAAGGAAGGATATACCCATTTGAATGTAGAGTTCCAAAGCATAGTAAGGAGAGATAAGAAAGCCTTCCTCAGTGATCAGTACAAAGAAATAAAGGAAAACAACAGAATGGGAAAGAATAGAAAGCTCTTAAAGAAAATTAGAGATACCAAGGGAACATTTCATGCAAAGATGGTCGCAATAAAGAACAGAAATGGCATGGACCTAACAGAAGCAGAAGATATTAAGAAGAGGTGGCAAGAATACATAGGACTATACAAAAAAGATCTTCATGACCAAGATAACCACGATGGTATGATCACTCACCTAGAGCCAGACATCCTGGAATGCAAAGTGTAGTGGGCCTTAGGAAGCATCACTTCGAACAAAGCTAGTGGAGGTGATGGAATTCCAGTTGAGCTATTTCAAATCCTAAAAGGTGATGCTGTGAAAGTGCTGCACTCAATATGTCAGCAAATTTGGAAATCTCAGCAGTGGCTGCAGGACTGGAAAAGGTCAGTTTTTATTCCAATCCCAAAGAAAGGCAATGCCAAAGAATGCTCAAACTGCTGCACAATTGCACTCATCTCACACGCTAGTAAAGTAATGCTCAAAATTCTCCAAGCCAGGCTTCAGCAATACGTGAACTGTGAACTTCTAGATGTTCAAGCTGGTTTTAGAAAAGGCAGAGGAACCAAAGATCAAATTGCCAACATCCGCTGGATCATGGAAAAAGCAAGAGAGTTCCAGAAAAACATCTATATCTGCTTTATTGACTATGCCAAAGCCCTTGACTGTGTGGATCACAACAAACTGTGGAAAATTCTGAAAGAGATGGGACTACCAGACCACCTGACCTGCCTCTTGAGAAATGTGTGTGCAGGTCAGGAAGCAACAGTTAGAACTGGACATGGAACAACAGACTGGTTACAAATCAGGAAAGGAGTTTGTCAAGGCTGTATATTGTCACCCTGCTTATTTAACTTATATGCAGATTACATCATGTGAAATGCTGGGCTGGATGAAGCACAAGCTGGAATCAAGATTGCCGGGAGAAATATCAATAACCTCAGATATGCAGATGACACCACCTTTCTGGCAGAAAGTGAAGAAGAACTAAAGAGCCTCTTGATGAAAGTGAAAGAGGAGAGTGAAAATCTTGGCTTAAAGCTCAACATTCAGAAAACGAAGATCATGGCATCTGGTCCCATCACTTCATGGGAAATAGATGGGGAAACAGTGGAAACAGTGACAGACTATTTTTTGGGGCTCCAAAATCACTGCAGATAGTGACTGCAGCCATGAAATTAAAAGATGCTTGCTCCTTGGAAGAAAAGTCATGATCAACCTAGATAGCATATTAAAAAGCAGAGATATTACTTTACCAACAAAGATCCATCTAGTTGAAGCTGTGGTTTTCCAGTGGTCATGTATGGGTGTGAGAGTTGGAGTATAAAGAAAACTGAGTGCCGAAGAATTGATGCTTTTGAACTGTGGTGTTGGAGAAGACTCTTAAAAGCCCCTTGAACTGCAAGGAGATCCAACCAGTCCATCCTAAAGGAGATCAGTCCTGAATATTCATTGGAAGGACTGATGCTGAAGCTGAAGCTCCAATACTTTGGCCACCTGATGCGAAGAACTGACTCATTGGAAAAGAGCCTGATGCTGGGAAAGAATGAGGGCAGGAAGAGAAGGGGATGACAGAGGATGAAATGGTTGTGTGGCATCACTGACTTGATGGACTTGGGTTTGAGTAGATTCTGGGAGTTGATGGACAGGGAGGCCTGGTGTGCTGCAGTCCATGAGATCGCAAAGAGTCAGACATGGCTGAGCGAGTGAACTGAACTGAATCATCCGATGGCTTTTCCCTTTCTCCTGAGTGGCTCTGGTCTCAACACTGTCTGCCCACTCCACAGAGAAACGATATCCTCAAATCAGTGCTCTGAGCCAGGAGTCCTGGGCCATCGCTCTGTCTTCTCAAGCATTCATTTAACCTTACCTGTAACCTTCATGTAAACCCATCAGAAAGCCCATTGAAAGCACTGATGGGCTTTCTTTCCTACACTTGCCCCGTGGCGGATCTGTGCAAAGACAAGGATTTCACTTATCACCTGGCTTGTCCCCACAGGCCCAGTGCAGGCCCGGGCTGGAGGTGTTGTAGCCTCAGCCCTTCTCCAGGCTGACTTGTTTCTGGTCAGGCTCCCTGTTGGGTTTAAGAGGACAAGCAGCTCATCCCTGCTGGTAAATAAAATGTGGCCTGGCTCTGGTATCCGACTGGCCTTGGGCATTTGGGAGGCTCTTTGCTCCATGTCTGCGAATGACCCTGAATTATTCCTGAACGGGATTGTGAGACAGTTTGTGCTGGAGGTATGAGATAGTCACACCCTGTGATTTGCTTTTGTTTCAACAAGTGAAAGGAACGTAACTTTTGTTTACTTATTCATTTTTCAAGTTTTATTATTATTTAGTGTTAGGGAGACTTCTGTAAATTAACTTAAAAATGGATGCTGGTATCTGTTGTTGTTCAGTTGCTTGGCTGTGTTTGACTCTGCAACCTTATGGACACCAGGCTTCCCTGTCCGTCACCATCTCTATCTCTCTCTCTTTTTTTTTTGGAACATCTTAAATTTTTAATCCTTTCTTTACAGGTTACCTAGACCACTTCTGATTAAGAAAACTGTAGAAAGTTAGTAACTGCCACAAGCAGACGCCAGGCGGTGGCACGTGTCAATTTTCCACAGAGTCCTGCTTTGCAGGGTGTCTCAATGCACTGCTCCGGGCCTCTGCTCACACTCGCTGGAATCCATCGCGGCAAATTTTAGTCCACAGGTCGCTTTTCCTCATATTTCTTTGTAAATTCTTCAGCATTCTTACAGAATTTTTTACGGTCCTTAGAGTATTCTTCGGCTAGGTCAGCCCGGAGCGGGTGCTCCGGCTGGGGGTCGTTCACCAGTGCTATGAGGGACTGGATGACTTGGTCGGTTTTGGTTGCTGGCTTCCAGTTTTCAGCACTAATTACCGGCAGACACACCTGCCCCTTCTCGTCGATGTTCAGGTGGTAGATCTTCGTTTTGAATGTGATCTTCGGTGGTTTGAAGGGGTACTCTATTGGAAAGTTGATTTCAATTCTGAAGACCCCCTTATCATAGGGAGGGTTGTTGGGAACAATGAGCCCTTGCCAAGTCAGCAAATTAGCTTCATCGACCTGGATGTTACGGAAAATTTTAATCCCACACTTGCGGATTTCTTCAAGCTCCTTCATCAGGCTCCTGCTGGCCGCCATCTTGGCTCTGGTGCTGCTGCTGGCCCAGAATGCATCGCGGCCCTTCACCATCTCTTGGAATTTGCTCAAACTCATGTTCATCGAGTCAGTGATGCCATCCATCCATCTCATCCTCTGTCATCCCCTTCTCCTCCCGCCTTCAATCTTTCCGAGATGCAGGGTCTTTCCCAGTGAGTCAACTCTTCGCATCAGGTGGCCAAAGTATTGGAGCTTAGACTGGTTAAATAATGAATTTGGTGAAAGAAATGGAATCACGTGGAAATAAATAAGTATGAAGAAAAGACAGAGTGGGACGACCGATTGAGCTCCCATTAAACCAGAATTTATTCTTGGAACTTTCAGTTATCCTGTGGCTTCTTAAACAAGCTAATATTTATTGAGAGCATTGGGTATGTCACTTACTTCCTGTAAGACATCCTTTTGAGCCTTTCAACAGCCCTGTGAAGGAGGAGGTGTGCTTCCATTTTAAAAATAAACTTTTCACTTCAAAGCAGTTTTAGGTTTATAGACAAATTTCTAAGATAGTACAAAGACTTCATATGTACCCCTAGACCCAGTTTTTCCTATTGTTAACATCTTACATTAGCATAGTACATTTGTCACAATAAATGAATCAATATTGATACATTATTACTCAACCATTCTTTATTCAGATTTCTGTAGTTCTTTTTTTTTTTTTTTTTTTCTCCCTTTTCTGTTCCAAGAAAGGATCTAGGATACCACATTATGGTTGACTATCATATCTCCTTAGACTCTTCTTGTCTTTGATAGTTTCTCAGACTTTCCTTGTTTTTGACAACTTTAATAGGTTTGAGGAGTGCTGGTCATGTATTTGTAGAATATCCCTTATTTGGGAACATGAATTTTTTTGAAAGTCTGATAGTGCAACAAGGCATGTTATAGGAAAAGTAGCTCAGAAGCTCCACTCCAGAAATTACTCCTTTTTCCTGTTGCTCCTGCTCATCCTTCCATCTTTGTACACACTCTGTCTGGAAGATGCTTTCGGTGCCCCACTGATACCCCCAGCTCTGCCACTTTAGCGCACACAGCCTGACTCCTAACTGACAGCACCTGGGTTTCTTTGCCAGGGGGATTTCTCTTGCTCCAAGCTTGCTTTGTCACCCACAGAACAGGTGGAAAGTTCTGGAGAGTTAATGCCCTTGGGAGCAGCCTTGCCAGTGACTGATGGGCTTTCGGGTATCAATACCCCGACTCTGTAGCCTTCTGGGTGGGGTAACCTCTGCTGTCTGAGTTACATCTGCTGCCCATGTTCCCGTGGGGGTTCCTGGGGTTCCCTGGTCCTGAGTGGGAGGGATGACATTGCACCTTTATTACTACCTTCTGATGGCCACCTGGCTTCCGGCACTGCATCTCAGTTAATTGTGTGCAAGCCTTGATTTCTTCTGAGGCCAGAAACTTGTTCGGTGCAGGGACCATGTTTCCCAACAGCGTCTGGTATGGTGTTGGTCATCTAAGTGCCACCTGAATGCTTGCTGAATGAAGGCTGGGCTGTATTAGGAGAGCAAAGTGATTTCCTGGGCTGGTTTGTACCTGCTGGCTGATGATGCTAAACCAGTGTAGGCAAGTCCAAGCTTTTCTCTATAATTGTATTTTACTTAAGCTCCTTTGATTGCAAGCCACAGGAACCCACTTTGAATATCTTAAGAGAAAGGAATATATTGGAAGGCTGCTGTGATAGCACGGAACTGAAGGAAGAGCAGGAGCCCCGTCAGCTCCATGATGGAATGTTGCCAACAACCGGGGTAATAGTGGCTGGCATTTACTGAGCTCTCCCTACGTGCCAGGCCCTGGGCCAAAACTGCATCTTAGTTAATTTTCACAGCAACCCCATGAGGTTGGTCTTATTATTATCACCTCCTCTTTGCCAGTGAGCTAGGCATGCTGATTATAGAGCCTCTGTTCTTAACTCACAAAGATGCCTCAGCAGCAGGAGTTCGGGATCAGCTTCCTAGGCAGATCCTTTGAAACTCTGCTACGATGACTTCTAGTCTCGCTCTCCTAAGTTCAAGTTATTGGGGAAAACCATTAAATTGGTATAACTTTGACCAACTCTGAATAACAGTGGTAGAGTCCAGTGGCAGAAAACATGGCCTTTGGGGGCCCACCCTGCATTTTGGGACCTGAGAAGGAAGGATAGAATCTGGAGACTAGCCTATACCCCTAAAGTTGTGTCTCCCACCTCTGTGTTTAGATTTCTAATCCACAAAGGATGGTTTCCAAAGTATAGTCACAGGCCAGCTGCACCAGCATCATCTGGGAACTTGAGAGAAATTCATATTCATCTGCCCCATCCTAGACCTACTTCATTTGAAACTCTGGGGGCGGCGGGGGTGGTTCTGATCCAGAGGTCTTAGTGCTTAGGATGTATTCGACTTTGCATTTTGTGTCCCTGGATATTGAACACAGAGTCTCCCTTGAGGCATACTCAGAGTCTTTGCTTTAACGATGTGCGGTTCAGTTGCATTTGTTTGGCAGGAGGTCAGCTCTGCTGTTTGCTCTGCTCCTTCCCTTTCCCTCCTGGCAGGAGGCTGACAATATTTGCTGAATAAGAACAAAACTTAAACCAGAGCCCGGTGGTCTGCTTAAATTCTACTAAGAAAACTACGTAGCTCAGAAAATTTTAAGTTACAAAGAATAGAAGCAAAGTACATGAAGTTTGTCAAGCCCCGAAGGAATTTTTTCACTCATGTATCTGAAAACTCCAGGAATTATTCTAATTTCAGGACAGCTGGATCAAGGTGCTCGAACGATATCACAACTGACTCCCTCTCCCCTACTCTGCCCATCTCTTTTACTCTCTCATTCTGGTTTCCTTTTGTTTGGTTTTTGTTTTTCAGATAGATTCCCTCCACATGAAGGTTCCCCAGCAGCTCCAGGCTTAAATGTACCCCCAGGTTGCAATCTCAAAGAGAGAGAAGTCATTATTCTGCTGTTATTTACATTGAACTCCTCTCCAGAGATCTCCAGTTGGCCCTGTTTGGATTATATGACTTTCCCCAAGCCCGTCACTGTCTCCAGGAGGTATGCCTGCTGTGAGGAGGACGTGGGGCCTCCTGCCTGGTGGTTCTGCACTGGAGGTAAGTGAGAACCGGTGCTGTGTACTTAAATGTTCAATGTACTTTTCTGGTGCAGGGTGATGGGAAGCTGTAATATGTATCATTTTACTAATTTCTGTGGTGTAGTAATTCCTACCTGGCCGATTGCAGCTCTCAACATGTTGTTCCTGATACTGAACATCAGGCTCTGTACGCTTGGCACCAAACTGAATCTCAGAGACAGAGTTTAGATGAAGTAGAAAAGAACAGCTGTATTGCTTTGCTAGGCAAAGGGGTCCATAACTGCCTAATGCCCTCAAAACGGTGTCCCAACCTGGAGGGGATTTGTGAGGAGTCTTGCAGTCAAGGGGTGGGGTTGCTGATAAGGATCAGGGTGCGTGCAGGGCCTGAAGTTCTTCAGTCTAGAGAGTACCTGCCATCAGGTGGTCTCATGATGGGCTCCTGTGGTTCTTGAGATTATGGAATTGTGACCTTCTCTCTGGAATGGAGTGCTTCAGCAAGTAGTTAACATCTTCCATTTGGTGGGAGTTTTAGTTCTGCACAAGAGCTTGAAGATCTTGTGATGTATATGCCTTGAGGGGGAACAGGGACTCTGCCTCGAGCCTGCAGTGAAGTGATGAGGTTTTGGAAGTCATTGCCTTTTTTCTTTTGTAATTTGTTTAATTTTAAATTTATGTAACTTGGTTTTTAAAAAATACATTTATTTATATATTTTTGACTGTGAAAGTGAAGTTGCTCAGTCGTGTCTGACTCTTTGTGACCCCACGGACTGTAGCCTACCAGGTTCCTCTGTCGATGGGGTTTTCCAGGCAAGAATACTGGAGTGAGTTGCCATTTCCTTCTCCAGGGGATCTTCCCCACCCAGGGATTGAACCCGGGTCTCCTGCATTGTAGGCAGATGCTTTACGGTCTGCTCCACCAGGGAAGTCTATTTGGCTATACCGGGTCTTTGTTGCTTCTCGTGCTTTCTTCTCATTGCAGAGAGTGGGGCTACTCTCTAGTTGCAGTGCACAGGCTTCTCGTGGTGGAGGGTTCCCTTGTTGCGGACCGCAGACCCTGGGGCGTGCAGGCTTCGGTAGCTGCAGCTCGCAGGCTCTAGCGCACAGCCTCAATAGTTGTGGTTCACGGGCTTAGCTGCTCTGCTGCCTGTGGGATCTTCCCGGATCAGAAATCGAACCCGTGTCTCCTGCATTGGCAGGCAGATTCTTTACCACTGAGCCACCAGGGAAGCCCCTAACTTGGCTTTTAAATAATGGCTATGTTTAGAATTTAGCTTACAAGATTCCTGAAAATGTTATAGTCCCCTCTCTCATCTAGGATAAGCAAGGTCCAGCACACCCCCTGTCAGAACCCAGGAGGGCAGAATAAGAGTTCTAAGTGTGTGCAGCTTAGGGGGCCTTAGGTGGCAGTAGGAAGCTGCTGCCTCAGTCCAGGCAAGACATGATGGAGGCCTCAACTTGAGCATGGCACTGGGGAGGGCAAGGAACTTGAGCCAGAGCACTGACCCAGTGCTCGAACACGTAGCTGAAAGAGCAGAGGACAGTGATCTGTATGCTTGCGAAATGTAAATATCATTTGAGTATGAATGTACTCTGCATTCCAATAAATTTAGCACATTTCTCGGGAAAAGCTACTTAACAATAAGAACTAAAGAAACTATTTTATACCAAAAGTCAGATCCACTCCAACCCCTACTATGCTGCATACAAATTTCGTTGTACATTTGTGTACTGTAGGATTTGGAGGTGGGAAAAGAATGAAGCATTATTTTGCTGGGGATATTTTCAGTAGATAAAGTTGAGCGAGTTTGTGGCTTAAAAAAATCAATGCACATATAGTAGGTGGTATATCTTGGTAAATACGGGACCTCTTGGAGATGATTTATTGTCTACAAGATACCTGGTAAAGGTCAACATTTAGAAAATAAATCCATTTTAGAGGCTGTAATCAAAGAGAACCCCCAGGGCAGCTTGCTTAAAAAAGAATATTAATGTAACAAAGCTATGTTGCTTTCCTCTTGAATTGGTTGAAGCCAACAGATCATTTCTTCTATGGAGATTGGGTCACCTTTTCATCTGGAGAACAAAGTGGTCAGACAGGGACTTACCTAAGGTATGAACTCAAAAAGGATACCCCGTGTTTCCGCCAGAAGCAACATGGCTCTAGCTAAATAATGTTCTCATGATCTCTATTAAAGAGAAGTTGATTGGGTTCTTAAAGGTACAAAATTGGTAACAAATACATAAAAGCATAAATTAAAAATCTAGCGAGATTACTGGCTTGACTGCTCTCTCTCCCTTTGGACTCTCCATTTTCTCCACCAGGTCGCCTGTATCTCCTCCCTAACCCCTCTCTACTCTACCCAACTGTGTGAATTTCTGTGTGTTCCAGACGGTGGAGAACACTTAGGGAACTGATTACTGGCTGGATCTGTCTCCCTCCTTTTCATTTCCCCCTTTTATCCTTCAGGCCACCTCTGTCTCCTGCCTCCTTCTTCTCTTTTCTGTATAACTCTGTGAACATCTCTGAGCGGTCCAGTTGTGGAGTGCACATAAGGAAGTGACTACTGGCTAGCCCGTTCTCTCCACTATTGATTCCACCTCATCTCATTTGGGTCACCTCTAACTCCTGCCTCCCTCTTCTCTTCTCCATGTAATGCTGTGAACCTCTCTGAGTGACCCTCACAGTAGAGAAACTTTTCATCTTTAACGTAGATGTTTTATAAATGGTGCTGTATAGAAGGAGAAGTTTTGAAACTACTGTAAAAATAAGACCGATAACTGGAAACAGGAGGCTTAAGTCCAAACCCTGACTCCAGGGAACTCCTGACTCCAAGGAACATTAATTGACAGGAGCTCATCAAACGCCTCCATACCGACACTGAAACCAAGCACCACACAAGGGCCAACAAGTTCCAGGGCAAGACATACCAAGCAAATTCTCCAGCAACAAAGGAACACAGCCCTGAGCTTCAAGATACAGGCTGCCCAAAGTCACCCCAAAACCATAGACATCTCATAACTCATTACTGGACATTTCATTACACTCCAGAGAGAAGAAATACAGCTCCATCCACCAGAACATCGACACAAGCTTCCCTAACCAGGAAACCTTGACAAGCCACCTGTACAAACCCACACACAGCGAGGAAACGCCACAATAAAGAGAACTCCACAAACTGCCAGAATACAGAAAGAACACCCCAAACTCAGCAATTTAAACAAGATGAAGAGACAGAGGAATACCCAGCAGGTAAAGGAACAGGATAAATGCCCACCAAACCAAACAAAAGAGGAAGAGATAGGGAATCTACCTGATAAAGAATTCCGAATAATGATAGTGAAATTGATCCAAAATCCTGAAATCAAAATGGAATCACAGATAAATAGCCTGGAGGCAAGGATTGAGAAGATGCAAGAAAGGTTTAACAAGGACTTAGAAGAAATAAAAAAGAGTCAATATATAATGAATAATGCAATAAGTGAAATTAAAAACACTCTGGAGGCAACAAATAGTAGAATAACAGAGGCAGAAGATAGGATTAGTGAAGTAGAAGATAGAATGGTAGAAATAAATGAATCAGAGAGGATAAAAGAAAAACGAATTAAAAGAAATGAGGACAATCTCAGAGACCTCCAGGACAATATTAAACGCTACAACATTCGAATCATAGGGGTCCCAGAAGAAGAAGACAAAAAGAAAGACCATGAGAAAATACTTGAGGAGATAATAGTTGAAAACTTCCCTAAAATGGGGAAGGAAATAATCACCCAAGTCCAAGAAACCCAGAGAGTCCCAAACAGGATAAACCCAAGGCGAAACACCCCAAGACACATATTAATCAAATTAACAAAGATCAAACACAAAGAACAACTATTAAAAGCAGCAAGGGAAAAACAACAAACAACACACAAGGGAATACCTATAAGGATAACAGCTGATCTTTCAATAGAAACTCTTCAAGCCAGGAGGGAATGGCAAGACATACTTAAAGTGATGAAAGAAAATAACCTACAGCCCAGATTATTGTACCCAGCAAGGATCTCATTCAAGTATGAAGGAGAAATCAAAAGTTTTTCAGACAAGCAAAAGCTGAGAGAATTCTGCACAACCAAACCAGCTCTCCAACAAATACTAAAGGATATTCTCTAGACAGGAAACACAAAAAGGGTGTATAAATTCGAACCCAAAACAATAAAGTAAATGGCAACGGGATCATACTTATCAGTAATTACCTTAAACGTAAATGGGTTGAATGCCCCAACCAAAAGACAAAGACTGGCTGAATGGATACAAAAACAAGACCCCTACATATGTTGTCTACAAGAGACCCACCTCAAAACAGGGGACACATACAGACTGAAAGTGAAGGGCTGGAAAAAGATTTTCCATGCAAATAGGGACCAAAAGAAAGCAGGAGTAGCAATACTCATATCAGATAAAATAGACTTTAAAACAAAGTCTGTGAAAAGAGACAAAGAAGGTCACTACATAATGATCAAAGGATCAATCCAAGAAGAAGATATAACAATTATAAATATATATGCACCCAACACAGGAGCACCGCAGTATGTAAGACAAATGCTAACAAGTATGAAAGGAGAAATTAACAATAACACAATAATAGTGGGAGACTTTAATACCCCACTCACACCTATGGATAGATCAACTAAACAGAAAATTAACAAGGAAACACAAACTTTAAATGATACAATAGGCCAGTTAGACCTAATTGATATCTATAGGACATTTCATCCCAAAACAATGAATTTCACCTTTTTCTCAAGTGCACATGGAACCTTCTCCAGGATAGATCACATCCTGGGCCATAAAGCTAGCCTTAGTAAATTCAGAAAAATTGAAATCATTCCAAGCATCTTTTCTGACCACAATGCAGTAAGATTAGATCTCAATTACAGGAGAAAAACTATTAAAAATTCCAACATATGGAGGCTGAACAACACGCTGCTGAATAACCAACAAATCACAGAAGAAATCAAAAAAGAAATCAAAATTTGCATAGAAACGAATGAAAATGAAAACACAACAACCCAAAACCTGTGGGACACGGTAAAAGCAGTCCTAAGGGGAAAGTTCATAGTAATACAGGCACACCTCAAGAAACAAGAAAAAAGTCAAATAAATAACCTAACTCTACACCTAAAGCAACTAGAAAAGGAAGAAATGAACCCCAGGGTTAGTAGAAGGAAAGAAATCTTAAAACTTAGAGCAGAAATAAATGCTAAAGAAACAAAAGAGATCATAGCAAAAATCAACAAAACCAAAAGCTGGTTTTTTGAAAGGATAAATAAAATTGACAAACCATTAGCCAGACTCATCAAGAAACAAAGGGAGAAAAATCAAATCAATAAAATTAGAAATGAAAATGGAGAGATCACAACGGACAACACAGAAATACAAAGGATCATAAGAGAGTACTATCAACAATTATATGCCAATAAAATGGACAACGTGGAAGAAATGGACAAATTCTTAGAAAAGTACAACTTTCCAAAACTGGACCAGGAAGAAATAGAAAATCTTAACAGACCCATCACAAGCACGGAAATTGAAACTGTAATGAGAAATCTTCCAGCAAACAAAAGCCCAGGTCCAGACGGCTTCACAGCTGAATTCTACCAAAAATTTAGAGAAGAGCTAACACCTATCCTGCTCAAACTCTTCCAGAAAATTGCAGAGGATGGTAACCTTCCAAACTCATTCTATGAGGCCACCATCACCCTAATACCAAAACCTGACAAAGATCCCACAAAAAAAGAAAACTACAGGCCAATATCACTGATGAACATAGATGCAAAAATCCTTAACAAAATTCTAGCAATCAGAATCCAACAACACATTAAAAAGATCATACACCATGACCAAGTGGGCTTTATCCCAGGGATGCAAGGATTCTTCAATATCCGCAAATCAATCAATGTAATACACCACATTAACAAATTGAAAAATAAAAACCATATGATTATCTCAATAGATGCAGAGAAAGCCTTTGACAAAATTCAACATCCATTTATGATCAAAACTCTCCAGAAAGCAGGAATAGAAGGAACATACCTCAACATAATCAAAGCTATATATGACAAACCCACAGCAAACATTATCCTCAATGGTGAAAAATTGAAAGCGTTTCCTCTAAAGTCAGGAACAAGACAAGGGTGCCCACTTTCACCATTACTATTCAACATAGTTTTGGAAGTTTTGGCCACAGCAATCAGAGCAGAAAAAGAAATAAAAGGAATCCAAATTGGAAAAGAAGAAGTAAAGCTCTCACTATTTGCAGATGACATGATCCTCTACATAGAAAACCCTAAAGACTCCACCAGAAAATTACTAGAACTAATCAATGACTATAGTAAAGTTGCAGGATATAAAATCAACACACAGAAATCTCTTGCATTCCTATACACTAATAATGAGAAAACAGAAAGAGAAATTAAGGAAACAATTCCATTCACCATTGCAACGGAAAGAATAAAATACTTAGGAATATATCTACCTAAAGAAACTAAAGACCTATATATAGAAAACTATAAAACACTGGTGAAAGAAATCAAAGAGGACACTAACAGATGGAGAAATATACCATGTTCATGGATTGGAAGAATCAATGTAGTGAAAATGAGTATACTACCCAAAGCAATTTATAGATTCAATGCAATCCCTATCAAGCTACCAACAGCATTCTTCACAGAGCTAGAACAAATAATTTCACAATTTGTATGGAAAAACAAAAAACCTCGAATAGCCAAAGCGATCTTGAGAAAGAAGAACGGAACTGGAGGAATCAACCTACCTGACCTCAGGCTCTACTACAAAGCCACAGTTATCAAGACAGTATGGTACTGGCACAAAGACAGAAATATAGATCAATGGAACAAAATAGAAAGCCCAGAGATAAATCCACGCACATATGGACCCCTTATCTTTGACAAAGGAGGCAAGAATATACAATGGAGAAAAGACAATCTCTTTAACAAGTGGTGCTGGGAAATCTGGTCAACCACTTGTAAAAGAATGAAACTAGAACACTTTCTAACACCATACACAAAAATAAATGGAAAATGGATTAAAGAGCTCAACGTAAGACCAGAAACTATAAAACTCCTAGAGGAGAATATAGGCAAAACACTCTCTGACATACATCACAGCAGCATCCTCTATGACCCACCTCCCAGAATATTGGAAATAAAAGCAAAAATAAACAAATGGGACCTAATTAACCTTAAAAGCTTCTGCACATCAAAGGAAACTATTAGCAAGGTGAAAAGACAGCCTTCAGAATGGGAGAAGATAATAGCAAATGAAGCAACTGACAAACAACTAATCTCGAGAATATACAAGCAACTCCTACAGCTCAACTCCAGAAAAATAAATGACCCAATCAAAAAATGGGCCAAAGAACTAAATAGACATTTCTCCAAAGAAGACATACAGATGGCTAACAAACACATGAAAAGATGCTCAACATCACTCATTATCAGAGAAATGCAAATCAAAACCACTATGAGGTACCATTTCACACCAGTCAGAATGGCTGCGATCCAAAAGTCTACAAGTAATAAATGCTGGAGAGGGTGTGGAGAAAAGGGAACCCTCTTGCACTGTTGGTGGGAATGCAAACTAGTACAGCCACTATGGAGAACAGTGTGGAGATTCCTTTAAAAACTGGAAATAGAACTGCCTTATGATCCAGCAATCCCACTGCTGGGCATACACACTGAGGAAACCAGAAGGGAAAGAGACACGTGTACCCCAATGTTCATTGCAGCACTGTTTATAATAGCCAGGACATGGAAGCAACCTAGATGTCCATCAGCAGATGAATGGATAAGAAAGCTGAGGTACATATACACAATGGAGTATTACTCAGCCATTAAAAAGAATACATTTGAATCAGCTCTAATGAGGTGGATGAAACTGGAGCCTATTATACAGAGTGAAGTAAGCCAGAAAGAAAAACACCAATACAGTGTATTAACACATATAAATGGAATTTAGAAAGATGGTAACAATAACCCTGTGTACGAGACAGCAAAAGAGACATGGATGTATAGAACAGTCTTATGGACTCTGTGGGAGAGGTAGAGGGTAGGAAGATTTGGGAGAATGGCATTGAAACATGTAAAATATCATGCATGAAACGAGTTGCCAGTCCAGGTTCGATGCACGATACTGGATGCTTGGGGCTGGTGCACTGGGATGACCCAGAGGGATGGTATGGGGAGGGAGGAGGGAGGAGGGTTCAGGATGGGGAACACATGTATACCTGTGGCGGATTCATTTTGATATTTGGCAAAACTAATACAATTATGTAAAGTTTAAAAATAAAATAAAATTAAAAAAAAAGAGAGAAGTTGAAGGACAAAAGAATAATCTTTTGTGCCTTTGAGAAACTGCTGAAAGTCTTTCTAATGTCAGTCAAAAGCACTACAATGTACATCACTATCCACCACCAGCAAATACTCTTCTGATGCACTCTAGAACTATATAAAGTGGAACCTTCCTGGGAATATGGAAATATACCAGCAACATCTAACAGGTCAATGACTGAATTTTTAAAAAGCAGCTGGTCCTTCTCTCTTTAGATCTTGTTTCTAACAAGTTAATAAATTAGTGTCAATTTTCTATTTTCAGATTTGGCTTTGGGGTCCCAGTAAATTCTGCTTCTAAAGCAACCTAGTCAGATATTAGTGCTAGTTTATGTTTATGATAACAACTTTCACTGGTTGTCACTGGCTGGGTACCAGGCAACGTGTTAGAGCTTTAGAAGCGTGTTAGGGTTAGGGTTAGGATCTGTGACGTACATGACATATTTCATCTATGAAGTCACTGCATCTCAGAGAAGCTAGGTAACTCCCCAAATCAAGAGGTAATGGCTTTGAACCTCCGTGCTTCACCCTCAAATTTGTCATCTTAATTACTACCTTATATTAATTGCCCTATAAAGTATAGAATAATGCTAGTCAACACATATGGTGTATTTTGTAGTTTGCAAAGTACTTTACCAAACATTGTCTAATTTGAGCATGATTTGATGAATGTGGTGATGTAGAATTATTCTTAATTTCTGCAGGACTCATTTTAATTACTGACCTCCATTATCCACAGAGAGAAAGTGAAATGATTGCGTTGCAGAGTGAAGGGTGTGTGCACAGCCACCACTCAGGGATGAGAGTGGTTTTGGTGGGTGGGGGGTGAGGTGGGGGTGGCTGTCTCTTTGTGTTTCCTCCTCATCTCTGTCAAGATGCTTGCCTCGTTTGGTATCACACCCAGATGTTCGTCTCCATCATTTGCTGGCTGATTGCTCAATTTTTTTAAACTGGAGCGTCAATTACTCTACCTCTCATCCAGTTTAACTAGGGCAGGGGTAGTTTTCCCTATTTTATTAGAGTATAATTGCTTTCCAAGGTTGTTTTAGTTTCTGCTGTACAACAAAGTGAATCAGCTATATGTATACATATGTCCCCTCCCTCTTGGACCTTCATCCCCCCATCCCACCCATCTAGGTCATCACAGAGCTCTGAGCTGCGTTCCCTGTGCTATACAGCAGCCTTCCATTAGCTATCTGTTTTATACGTGGAGGGCAGAGGCAGTTTTTGAGGCCAGTCTTTGGGGTTTATTTTGAGCTCAGTAGGGTTCCAAATAGGAAAAGAAGTACATCAAGGCTGTATATTGTCACCCTGCTTATTTAACTTATATGCAGAGTACATCATGAGAAACGCTGGACTGGAAGAAACACAAGCTGGAATCAAGATTGCCAGGAGAAATGTCAATAACCTCAGATATGCAGATGACACCACCCTTATGGCAGAAAGTGAAGAGGAACTAAAAAGCCTCTTGATGAAAGTGAAAGTGGAGAGTGAAAAAGTTGGCTTAAAGCTCAACATTCAGAAAACGAAGATCATGGCATCCGATCCCATCACTTCATGGGAAATAGATGGGGAAACAGTGGAAACAGTGTCAGACTTTATTTTTCTGGGCTCCAAAATCACTACAGATGGTGACTGCAGCCATGAAATTAAAAGACGCTTACTCCTTGGAAGGTAAGTTATGACCAACCTAGATAGCATATTCAAAAGCAGAGACATTACTTTGCCAACAAAGGTCCATCTAGTCAAGGCTATCGTTTTTCCTGTGGTCATGTATGGATGTGAGAGTTGGACTGTGAAGAAGGCTGAGCGCTGAAGAATTGATGCTTTTGAACTGTGGTGTTGGAGAAGACTCTTGAGAGTCCCTTGGACTGCAAGGAGATCCAACCAGTCCATTCTGAAGGAGATCAGCCCTGGGATTTCTTTGGAAGGAATGATGCTAAAGCTGAAACTCCAGTACTTTGGCCACCTCATGCAAAGAGTTGACTCATTAGAAAATACTCTGATGCTGGGAGGGATTGGGGGCAGGAGGAGAAGGGGACGACAGAGGATGAGATGGCTGGACGGCATCACTGACTTGATGGACATGAGTCTGAGTGAACTCCGGGAGTTGGTGATGGACAGGGAGGCCTGGTGTGCTGCGATTCATGGGGTCGCAAAGAGTCGGACATGACTGCGTGACTGAACTGAACTGAGGGCTTTTTGTAACTCTTTTCCTGGTCCTTTCTAATGAGCTAGCTGGCCTGTGGTTTAGTTTGCTACAGTTGAATACAAGAGGCTACTAGTCTCTTCTCATTTTCTTATGATCAAAATCCCTATTGTTTAGAAGAGCACTCTTGGGCTTGAACTTTCCCACACTCCATTTCAAATAGGATCATTTCGTTTGGAGGTTGCTTCTTCCCCCAGAAAACTCTGAGCACTGCTCCCACACTGGGGGATGGGGGGGCAGTAACCACTGGTCTTCTCAGCTTGCCTCTCTTAATGTGTGAAGCCTCTACCCTCTGAGTGAGGAGGGGGCAGGGGCAGTTGGGACCCCAGTGTTCTTGGTTTGATGACCCCGGGTTAGAGCATCCATCCAATGAATGGGAGATGCACAGAAGAAAGGAGCCCTGATCTCTTGACTGAACTCATCAGGAATTTAGCCTCTTCCCAGGTGGCGCTAATGGTAAAGAACCCGCCTACCAAAGCAGGAGACTTAAGAGACATGGGTTTGATCCCTGGGTCAGGAAGATCTGGAGGAGGAGATGGCACCCCACTACAGTGCTCTTGCCTGGAGAATCCCACGAACAGAGGAGCCTGGTGGGCTACAGTCCATGGAGATGCAAAGGGCTGGACATGACTGAAGCAACTTAACACACATTCATTGGATTTGGAAGCATGAGAAACGCTGGCAGCCTGCTCCTCCCAGTGCCCTGTACCCCTTGTTTAGGAACTGAGGGAAGAGGAAGCTCTCCTCTTGGCCACAGATGCCCAGAGTGGATGAGGGGGAGGGGGCTGAGCTGGGTGGACAGGAGGGCAGGGGTTGCGATTCAGGTGCCGCAGATACTCAATGTCTTAGCAAGTGGTAGTAGATTTTCTCGAATAAGTGTTTCATTGGGTACGTGCCTTTAGGACAGTTTTCAGAGACTTTAAATAGTTGTTTGTTTTCAAATAGATTTCACAAGTTAGGCTTGTTTCATTGAGAAGTGGGTCTGCAGAGCTCCTCACAGTGCTATCCCAGGAGGGCGCTCCCCTCTACTATTGCCATGTTCATTTTACAGATGAGACATATGAGGCACAGAGAGGTTAAGTGACTTGCCTGAGGTTGCACAGTAGATGGCAAAGCTGGGCTACAAAACTGTGCGGCCTGACTCCTAAGTCTGCACTGGGCTGAAAGGAAGTTTCTGCAGGAGATGGCACACCCATGTCTTCAGACAGAGGAGAGGGTCAGGAGTAATTCTTGAGAACTATAATAAAAACATCGATGCCCAACCAGACACATTTGTGTGCTAAGTCCTGTGCCACTCACGCTGACTTTCTCTGATCAGCCCCAGGGCATCCTCAGGGGAGCGCGTGCCTGTCCCTTCCTGGCAGGCAGTGGAAATGGATTCTGCCTAAACCAGTATTCCTGTGCCTCTGCCTGATGACAGGCACCTCACAGGAATCTCAGGTGCTTCTCTTTAATTGACATCTTTGTCTCTGCAGTCAGGGATCTGGACTGAACAGAAGGTGGTTTGGTACAGATCTTTCAGGCAGGCCCTAACTGGCAGTCTCCTCCTGAGATGCCTCCCCCTCTCCAGCCACCTCCCAGGGTCTGCCCTGAGCTTGTCTCATCATCAGAAATGTCCCAGACTGTGCCTTCCTCCCTCCTCCCGGTTCACAGCCTTCTCAGCAGTGAGCTTGCAGATCCGGGGTTGTAATGTGACGTGCATGTGCAGCATGTAATGTGATGTGTGGTAGTACCCTCCTGCAAACCCCAAATTCCCCAGTGAAAGGAGGCCAGTGCTGAGAATTCAAACCATAGCGACTGCTGGAAAAGTCTTTTGGGGTGGGGGCAGGACTGTGCGGCCTCTGCCTGCTTCCCAGAGCATATGTTGCCTGCTTTATAGAGGCCTAGATGCCATCTCAGCAACGTGTCCAAGCCTGAACTTTGATCTTCAGCTCCAACACTGTTCTTCCTACTGTCTCCCCTTCTTACTCTTAACACCCTCCTCTCCTTGCCACTTGCATCCAGTCCATCAACAAGTCTTCAGATCTGCTCCTTCCCTTCAGCTCCACGGCTGCCTTCATCACAGGCCACTACCATCTTGCATCTAGACCAGGGGTCCCCAGACTTTTTGGCACCCAGGGACCGATTGCACAGAAGATGATTTTCCCATGAACTCGGGTGATGAGGGGATGGTTTGGGGATGATTCCAGCATATTCCATTTACTGTGCACTTTATTTCTAACATAATGCTGCCACTGATCTGACAGGAGGTACCGTTCTGCGGCCCGGAGGCTGATCTAGACCACCCAGTAGCCACCTAAGTGATTCCCCCAAGTGTGTTCTTGCCGTTCCCCTATCCATTCTCTACCCAGTCACTGATCATTAAAAAACATGGATCGTTCATACCCACCCTGCTTTCATGGCTTTCCAAAGCACATAGAACACAATCTCAACTTCTTATCATGTCTTGAAAGGCCTGTGGCATCCAGGCCCTGGCCACCCTGCAGCCTGGGCTGGTCCAGCTCTTCCTTGCTCTCCCCATCTTGCTGTCTTCTGCCCACACTGGTCTTGTTTTAGTTTCTCTGCCAGGACCTTTGCATGTATTGTTCCTTCTCAGTCACTGCTCTGTCCCTTCTCTCTCCCAGCCTCATTAATGCTCTCCTGCCCGGGGATCTTGAGTGTTAACCTCAAATGCCTTTTTTACTTTCTAATTAAAACTGCTTTGTGGCTGTGGTTAATAAGCTCGGTGTCCTTCTACCATTTATCTCCAGGGTCTGTACCCAAGCTGTCTGAAATGTTTCAGACGCCCGGCTGGTCAAGTCATACATCGGTAGAAGCCATGGAACACACTGTGCTTTAGTGCCACTCTGATACGAGCTTGAAATGGCCCCTTAAGGAGCTTGAAATTGTTCCTTTACAGGTCCGAATATGGCACCAGCCTTTGACCTGTGCTTCCAGAAAGCCTTAAAGCCTCCAAAGTTTTCATCAACAGCATCAGCACCTTCCTTGCGGCTGTGCTTTCAGGGCTGGTCTGAGGCCACCCACCATATGTTCAGGTTTCTATTCTCATACTCTTTAATTTTTCCATGAGGACTTCTAGAGTTTTTAATGATCAAATATATTATACTTGTGGGGGAAATCAGGTTATCGTCTCCATGACGTGAAAAGACAGAGCTGATTGCTTACTGAGCTGTTTGCCACATGGATCAGCTGTATCAGCAACAGCCCATATTGGGAAGTGGGGGACCGAGTCTGGAAAGGACTCTGTCTCAAGTATTCCCCCACTGATGCTGGAAAGACTACCATTGAATAATTCCTCTGTGCAATGCACTGTTTGCTCCAGGGCTATTCTTTTTTTTTTTTTTTTTAATCTTATGCAAATATTTCTTTGAGTGATAATCAAGTTTCAGAATTCTGTGCTTCCTTCTGGAGTGAGTTGGGAAGGTGAGGGCAGAGCTGTGAGTGTTGGGGGTCCTTAAGGATGGAGACTATGGTTGGGAGATCAGGGAGGGAGGGGTGGGAGACTCTTCTATACCCTGAGGGGTGGAAGACTCTTCTACAGCTTTTCTAACACCCACTGTTCTACATTATCTAGGGTCAGCCTGCTTATATAATCATAGTGGTGTTTTTAGGAGATGAGAACCCAGGTAGGTGTTCTTGCCAATCACTCACCGAGTTTAAGCATCCACTTCAGCCTTGAGATGCCTTTTGTGTCTCAGGTGAGCTGAAGGTGGGCAGAGGAATTTCCACCTGTTATTTCCCATGTCATCAAGCCAGAGATGTGATCTTCCTCTGGGAAAGCAGGCAGAACTTTGACCTTCTCTGTTGGTTTATCCTTTGCTTCTCAACTTTGGCAAGGATCCTAGATTGCCCTGAGTTAGCAGGGGTGGGTGAGGTGACAGTATTAGAATCTCAACTTGAAAACCTTCATTAACCAAACTCAGAACACTTAAAGTGTTTGCAGACACCGCCTAGTTACCTTATATAAGTGAATCCATCCAAACCTTTGAGGCATCAATTTATCCTTTATGGGTTAAAAGGTAGTATTTACTTCATACAGGGATTGTGTAAATGAAATAAGTTAGTAGATAGTAAGGGCTTAGTAAATGGTCAACAAATGTTAACAGTACCACTCACACTGTTACTATAGCTTTTATTATGTAATTTGATATCATGCTTTTCATTTTGTTATGGGCATTTCCATGTGCTTACATTTCTGGTAGTTATAATATTTGTTTTAGTTGACTATTTCTAGTCAGAGTTCTCATTATTCTAAGTAAAATTTAGAAAATTATCTTAATATAAATCATAAAAGAGATTTAAAAATATTCTAGCATGATGGATTATTAGAGGTAAAATGGGTGCAAGAGTATAATGTTTTTGCCAACTTGCCCTTCCAAACTTGAGAATATCTATCTGACTATCCTTATTCACACATCCCCACAAAAATTAAAAAAAAAAAGCAGAAATGTTGCAAGATTGGGTCATAAAAGGCTTCTATTGTATTTTTAATGTGTATTTAATTTATAATAGTTGTAAGATATCATTCCAAAGTATATTAGTTTTATTTCTTTTTGTGACTTAGATATTTATTGTTTGTCTTTTTCTTGACTTAGAGAAATGCTTTATATATTATACATTTTATATATTTATGTTTTATAAATTTTAATTCTTTGCAGTTATGTTCTCTAGTATTATAATGATGCTTATAGAATCTTTTGTCAAGTTTTAAATTTCTATGTGAGCAAATAAGCTGGTCTTTTCGTTGATAGTTTCTGGGATTTGTACGTTTCTTTACTCTGCCAAGGTCATAAAAGCAGTGGTCTAGAGTTTTGGCTACTGTTTTTATAATACATCTGAATTTTGTGCTTAGGTAGTGTGGGGTAGATATATTTTAATTTTTTCACAGATGGCTATTAGATTTCTCCAGTGACAGTTACTGAATTGTCTGTTTCATCCCCATTGATAAGAAGAGTCAACTATGTCTGATATGAAATGGGTCTACTTCTGATCTTCTGTTTAGTTTCCTTATTTATTGCTGTCATTCAGCTGATAAGTCATATCTGACTTTTTGTGACCCCATGAACTGCAGCATGCCAGGCTCCTCTGTCCTTCACCATCTCCCGGAGTTTGCTCAAACTCATGTCCATTGAGTCAGTGATGCCACCCAAACATCTCATCCTCTGTTGCCCCCTTTACCTTTTGTCTTTAATCTTTCCCAGCATTAGGGTCTTTTCCAATGAGTTGGCTCTTTGCATTAGGTGGCCAAAGTATTGGAGCTTCAGCATCAGTCCGTCCAGTGAATATTCAGGGTTGACTTCCTTTAGGATTGACTGGTTTGATCCCCTTGTATATTTGTTTATTCCTGTCCTAGAGTTACACAGTTGTATTTTCTGTAACTTTATTAGCACATTTAGTAAGGAAATTGCTTTTTAAAAAGCTATTTTCTTGGAAATTCTTGGACATTTAGATGTGAATTTTAGTATTAGCTTGATGTAATTAATTATTGGGATTTTGATTGGAATTACTTTGAGTGTATAGATAATTAGTTTTTAAACTAAAATCTTAACAGTATTAAATCTTCTCATTCAGGATCATTGTAATTCTTTTCTCTAGTAAAAAAATGTTGTTTAATCACTTTTGTTTTATATATTTCCTTTTTTTTTTTTTTAGAGTTGAAGGTTATCTTTATTTAGTTGATAAATCTACTTTAGAAATACACCACGAACTCCACTTGAGTTACATGTACTTCAGTAACACATGCACTTAACCCTTCTGAACATCAATTTCCTCATCTTTTTATTTTTCCTGATAAATTTATTCCTAGATATCTGATAACTGGATTTGCTTCTGAGAATGAGATCTTTCTCCAGAATTTCTTTCTCTGTTAAAATAATTTTCTTTCTTTCTTTATTATTATTTTGGCCGTGCTGGGTCTTTGTTGCTGCGAGGGCTGCTTTCTAGCTGCGGTGCGTGGGCCTATCAGTGTGGTGGCTTCTCTTGTTGCAGAGCATGGGCTCTAGAGTGAAGGCTTCAGTAGTTGTAGTGCATGGGCTTAGTTGCTCGGAGGCATGTGGAATCTTCCCAGATCAGGGATAGAAACTGTTGTCCCCTTCATTGCAAGGCAGACTCTTAACTACTGGACCACCAGAGAAGCCCACCATAATTTTGAGTTGTCTTTCTAGTGACTCCATTGGCCTTGGATATGGCCACTTTTTTCTGAAGTGTCCTTTAGTTTTAATGCTTGTAATTAATTCTCATATTAGTTGATTTCATTGGATTTTCTAAGTTGATGAACACATTGTCTTCATTATGACATCTGTTCTTTTTTCCAATACTAATATCGTTTCACCCCTTAATTCTTCTTGCATTGGCAAGGATTTCAAGTATGATACTGACCAGTATGGCCAATGGTGGGTGTCTTTCTCTGATTTCTGATTTAATTAGATTTTCTCCAAAAGTGTTTTTTTTTTTTTTTTTTTTTTCCTTGGCCATGAGGCACAGCTTGTGGGGGACTCTGAGTCTTTGGAGTTGGGTCCAGCCATGTTATTAGTTTGGGCCAACGAGTTGGAAGTGGAACCAATGTCACAATTCTGGGCCAAGGATTTTTTTGTTACAGCAACATATCCAGGGCTATTTCTTCCTACCTCTGGCTTCCTGCCCAGCAACATAAAAAGCCAGCCGGGGCCCTTGAGTCACTGTAATGAGCATAGCCTCCTGTCGATCAGCAACAGAGCTTGAGCATTAGTGAGAATAAACTATAGTTTTCATATGGTTCATACTGTTCATGGGGTTCTCAAGGCAAGAATACTGAAGTGTTTTGCCATTCCCTTCTCCAGTGGACCACATTCTGTCAGACCTCTCCATCATGAGACTGGTTCCAAATAGGAAAAGGAGTATGTCAAGGCTGTATATTGTCACCCTGCTTATTTAACTTATATGCAGAGTATATCATGAGAAACGCTGGGCTAGAGGAAGCACAAGCTGGAATCAAGATTTCTGGGAGAAATATCAATAACCTCAGATATGCAGATGACACCACCCTTATGGCAGAAAGTGAAGAAGAACTAAAGAGGCTCTTGATGAAAGTAAAAGAGGAGAGTGAAAAAGTTGGCTTAAAGCTCAACATTCAGAAAACTAAGATCATGGCATCTGGTCCCATCACTTCATGATAGATAGATGGGGAAACAGTGGAAATAGTGGCTGACTTTATTTTTCTGGGCTCCAAAATCACTGCAGATGGTGATTGCAGCTATGAAATTAAAAGATGCTTACTCCTTGGGAGGAAAGTTATGACCAACCTAGACAGCATATTAAAAAGCAGAAACATTACTTTGCCAACAAAGGTCCGTCTAGTCAAGGCTATAGTTTTTCCAGTGGTCATGTATGGATGTGAGAGTTGGACTATAAAGAAAGCTGAGCGCCAAAGAATTGATGCTTTTGAACTGTGGTGTTGGAGAAGACTCTTGAGAGTCCCTTGGACTGCAAGATCTAACCAGTCCATCCTAAAGGAGATCAGTCCTGGGTGTTCATTGGAAGGACTGATGTTGAAACTGAAACTCCAATACTTTGGCCACCTGATGTGAAGAGCTGACTCATTGGAAAAGACCCTGATGCTGGGAAACATGAGGGTAGGAAGAGAAGGGGATGACAGAGGATGAGATGGTTGGATGGCATCACCGCCTCGATGGACATGGGTTTGGGTAAACTCCGGGAATTGGTGATGGACAGGGACGCCTGGTAAGCTGTGGTTCATGGGGTCGCAAAGAGTCGGACACGACTGAGCAACTGAACTGAACTGAACTGAACCTGTACTTATTTATTTATTAAAAAATTTTGGCTGCACTCTGCGGCATATGGGATCTTAGTTCCTGGACCAGGGATTGAAGCTGTTTCCCTGCAGTGGAAGCACGGAGTCAACAACCACTGGACCATCAGAGAAGCTCCTCTCTACGCTTTCTTATTGGAATTTGGTTTCAGAGTTAACTTTGAGGAAATAATTGAGATTTTGAGATTTTTCTATACTTTGAAAATTTGTAACATTATTTATGAATGTTTGGTAGAACTCACCTAATAAACATCTTTAAAGTATATTTTTGACTGCACTTTCAAATTCCTTCATAGTGTTCAGACTAAGTAAATTTTTCTACCTCTTAACTTTTATAATTTTTTTCTAGAAGCATGTTATGTATTACAGTTGTCACCAGACATATGTGATTAAGTTTATTCAAATGAAGTAATATTTAAAAATTCAGTTAGTTGCAGTAATGATGTATCAGTTGCTCTAGGGTTGTATCAACATGTAGCCAATGCTAACATATTTGACAGTGAAGATACAAAATATTTCCATCCTTCCAAAAGTTCTGTTGGACTGTATTAGAAAATTTTAATTTGAATTGGATATTCCAGTTTGGGGCATATAATTAAATGCAGTCTTTACAAAAATAGCTCCAGATAAAGAGATTCAAGTTATGTTCTTTTTTGCATTTCTAATGTTTATTTACATCTTCTCTCCCCCTTTTTTTTTTTTACCAGTTAGAAATGAGAAATGCCAAAAGTTCTTCTCTTTTATTAGTCAAAGAATGTTGGTTTTGACTAAGTCTATCGTTTAAAGCATTCTAACTTTTATTACTAACCCTTTTTAACTCTTTGGAGTGTATTATTTTTTGGTTCTTTTCATCAAGTTGCTTGAGTCAGTTGTTTAGTTAATTTCCCATTAGTCTTTTCCTGGTTTCTAATAAATACCACACTTTTGAGCTAAAAGTATTTCTTAATATATGTGACTGCATCCCATGGGTGTTGATATGTAGTGTTTTCATTTTCATTCATCCCTAAATAGTTGATAATTTCAGTTTGACACCCTTCTTACCAAGAATTATTTAAAACAGTTTAAAAATTTTAAGAAAGGTTTGTCGTTAATATTTAATTGCATTGCTTTCTGGTCAGGCAAAGTAGATTGTATAAATTTCAGTTTGGACAGTTTTTTTTTTTCCTAATAGCTTAGATATTATCTAATGTTTGGTGACAAATTACCCCCAAAACTTAGTAGTTTAGAACAACAAACATTTATTATCTCAGAGTTTCTGAGGGTCAGGAATATAGAAGCAGCTTACCTGGTTCTATCTCAGGATCCGTCATGAGGTTTTGAGAGGCTTTTGGTAGGGCTCCAGGCATCTGAAGATTTGACAGGAGTTGGGGAGCAACTTTCATGGTTCACTCACATGACTCAACGTTGGCAGGAGGCCTCATTTCCTCACCAGGTGGATTTCATCATGTAGCAGCTGGCTTCTCCTAGAAGGAGTGTTCAGAGAGAGAGAGAGTGAAAGCAGCCCCGGGCAGCCTTTTATGACCTCGTCTCTGAGTTATAGCCATCACATCTTAATTCTATTCATCAGAAGCGGATCACTAAGTCCAGTCTGTACTAGATGGGAATGGACCACATAGGGTGAGATTACTGGGAGGTGAAGACCACTGGGGACCATATTGGAGGCTGCCTGCCACAGTCAGGGACACACAATTTTTAGTACTGACTCGTGTGGTTTGAGGGGCTTCCCTTGTGACTCAGCTGGTAAAGTATCCGCCTGCAATGTGAGAGACCTGGCTTTGATCCTTGGCTTGGGAAGGGATCGAATATACTTGGGAATATTACTTGTATTCCCAAGTAATACAAGACTACCCACTCCAGTATTCTGGCCTGGAGAATTTCAAGGTCTGTATAGTCCATGGGGTCGCAAAGAATCGGACACAACTGAACAACTTTCATTTCACTTCACTTCATGTGGTTTGAAAAGAATGTTTTTGTCTCTGTTTGCTGAGACGTGTGCCACGTAGGCAGGGATCTTACTTGTTAATTGTATAAAGTCTTCAAAATTATTTCTGATGTTTACTTGCTTCATCAGCTGGTTTTGGTCTTGGATAAGGGTCTAACTCAGTGACTATTTTATGTGCAGTTGAAAAGATTGTGTATTCTACAGTTGTTAGGTGGGATGTTCTAGGAATGTCAGTGAGGTCGAGTTGTTACCTGGTGTTATTCAAGTCTTTATATCCTTAGTGATTTTCTGTCCATTTTTTCCATCAGTTACTGAGAGGGGAATGACAAAATCTCCACCATGATTGTGGGTTTATTTCTCCCTTTAGCTCTGTCAATTTTTGCTGCATGTGTTTTGAAGCTCTGTTATTAGGTATGTCACATTTAGAATTACATCTTGATGAATTGGCTACCTTATCATTATGAAATGATTCTCATTTCTCTGTAACATTCCTTGCCTATTTTTGCTGATTCTTATACTCCCTGTTAGCGTGGCATATACTTTTCCATCTTGTTATTTTCTACCTGTTTGCATTTTTAAAACTTAAATTCCATTTCCAATAGCATTCAGTTGGGGGTATGCTTTTTTTATCCAGACTGATAATGTCTGCATTTTAATTCTAATGTTTAAAATCACTTGATTTTAGAAACAGATGTATTGGGATCTGTCACTGATTGTTGACTTGCTAGTTGTTTTCCTCCAGCAGATTATATTTTACATATTTGAAAGCTAAGTAGTCCTGTACCTTTTGAGTTAGAAACTGTATTTAGCTCCAGGTTATAGACAAGGATTTTGTTTTATTTTACAGAAAAGCAGTCTGAAGATGGTTATCCAGGCTTGATATCTGTTATTATTGTTTTAGTCACTTCAGTCATGTCTGACTCTTTGTGACCCCATGGACTGTAGCCTTCCAGGCTCCTCTGTACATGGAATTCTCCAGGCAAGAATGCTGCAGGGGGTTGCCATATCCTTCTCCAAGGGATCTTCCTGCCCCAGGGATCTAACCTGGATCTCCTGCATTTCAGAAGACTGATTCTTTACCTTCTGAGCCACCAGGGAAACCCAAGCTAGGGGATAATCTATCTCAACTCTAGAGGTAGTGGCTTCTCTCTATATCTGCTAGTCCTATGCTCTTTAAAGTCCTTTTCACTTCTTATTAGCTGGTCTCTTGTAAATCTAATCCCCTTTTATAGTTAATATGCCCTTTATGTTAACCATTTAACTTCAAATTACTGCTCTTTCCTGACTGTCCTCGGCTGATTGAATCTCTGATGGTTGTGATATAGATCTCTGGCATTGTGGAAAGAACAGAGAAAGTGACAAGTGCATGGAATGGGAAGAAAACAAAGACATGGCCTCTTTATTTCTCAAAGTCAGTTTCTGAATTTAGGTCGTTTATCACAGGATCCTGTTAGCCACTCTTATTGATTTCAGATCTGCAATGGAAACCAAGACAAAGGGCCAGGCAGAGCTCAGCCCCTGGCTTCCACCTCCACTGTCTGCAGTCTCGTCCCAGGCTGCTGCTATTACACCCAAATTTCGGTCTCCAGCTCTGATTATTCTTCTAGGTCTCTGCCCCACATCACCAGTCTCCTCTTGGAAACTTGAAAGTTCAATACAAAACCATGGTCTGGGTTCAGGTCTCAACTCTTGTCACTCACTCCCCGCAAGACACTGGCCTCAGTTCTCTGGTTTGTAAAAGGGGAATATTTCTATGACAGTTCCATGAGCTGACCCGTGGCAAGCTCTGAATAAGTGTGGTTCTTTTAATCCTGGACACTTTTCATCTAAAATCAGCAGCCATCATATTTACTGTCCTTGACTTTGTGGTGTTTTGATTAATGATCCCAGTTATTTGGATGTAAAAATAGTGTGTTTTCTGTCTCTGTCCTCCCTATTCAATTAGCCTCTGAACCAAAACATTCTCTTCAACAGCTCTTACCTTCCTCCTTCCTTACTGTTCCCTCCTTCACCAGCCTGGCTTATGCCTGATCTAGTTCAGTAACTTACACTGGTTATCCATCATTTACTCCCCTCCCCCGCCCCAGTCCCTCATTTTGCACGACACAGGGACGTTTATCTTTCACATCTTCCTATGCTCAGCCACCTCTGTTGTCTTCCAGTTGCCTCAAGGGAACTACCTAGACTCTTCAGCTTGGCATCCAAGGTCCTGATTCATTCCCTGACCTTTACTTGTATCTCTACTTGTATCTCTACCTAAGTCTTCCACTTTGAGTAACAGTTTGCTTTCTGCTTCTCCGTGAAGGCATGGTGCTGTCTTTTTCTTTCCTTAAACTCTCTCCTCTTTCTTCAGCCTAGCTAGAAAGTCCTTTTCCTACCTCCTCTTTCCAGCTCCTGTCCTTTCCTATTCCTGTGTGTTCTGTCCTATTCAGCCACAGTCTACCAGCCTCCTGATCACCTGAGAGGAGAAAGAGTGTTGTTTATCCATGGTGGAGTTTTCCGTGGATACCCTTTTACACAGCTGTCTATTTTCCTGACACGTTTCATAGAACATTCATGTTGACAGCAGAAACAGTGTTTCAACTTTGTGTCATCCACAGCACCTCACTCTTTTTTGGTGTGCTATACAAATTAGGTTGAATTAAAATGTTCTCTGCATCACATTGATTTTTAATCGTTTGACTGAAACATTGTTTCCCTCAGTATTTGTTTATTAGTAATTCAATAATCTGCTATCCTTTAAGCAGTAGCACTTCTGATAGTCTTGAATGAAAATATAAAATTGGGGAAACTGCCTGATTTTGTTATCCCTTTTGTGAATTAGGAAAAGTTTATTAACCTTAAAAGCATTTAAGTCAGAATCACAAAATGCCTGGGCTCTAAAAGGCAAAATTTGAAAGTCAATGGTAGAGATATAGATTAAAAGTAAAAAGGGGATGGTAACTGCAGAAAATATATTTAACGGTATTAGGTAAAATGCGTGCATGTGTGCTAAGTCGCTCTGTTGTGTCTGACTCTTTGAGACCCCCTGGACTGTAGTCCTCCAGGTTCCTCTGTCCGTGGGATTCTCCAGGCAAGAATACTGGAGTGGGTTGCTATTTCCTTCTCCAGGGGATCTTCTGGACCCAGGGATCGAACCCGGATCTCTTATGTCTCTCCTGCATCGGCAGGTGGGTTCTTTACTATTAGCACCATCTGGGAATCCCCAGGTAAAATGAAATGGTGCCAGAGAATTTTGGACTTGTGGCAGCAGAGTCCTTTGAATTGCTACAAAGACATTTGGAAAATTGCATATTTGTTGTTGTGTTCAACTCTTTGCGAGTCGGACTGCATGTGCTGCAAACCCCATGGACTGTGGTGCGCCAGGCTCTCTGTCCTCCACTATCTCCCAGGAGTATTCTCAGATTCATGTCCACTGAGTCAGTGATGCTATCTAACCAAGTCATCCTCGGATACCACCTTCTTCTGCCCTCAATCTTTCCCAGCATCAGGGTCTTTCCCAATGAGTTGGCTCTTCACATCAGGTGCTCATCTAGAGGGCTACATATTTATGTCTAATAATCTATTTACTTAAGGAAGTTTTACATTTAGATGATTACTATTTGTAAATATGAAAATTACCATTTGCAAATGAGAAGTAATTCCAACGCTCAGCATCTTTAGCAATGTTACTGCAGGCAGGAGGAGAGGGCCCTGGGTTCCTGCTGACTGTGAATGCATCCTGATTGAAAGTGCGCGTGGTCTTTGTCTCAGAAGAGATAAGGCTGGGTAAATCTCATCTCCATCAGGCCTTTGACTCTACTCTTAGTCTTGCTTTCCAGATTGATCTTACTTTCTGAGATGAATAGGAAGGTACCTGTGGTGATTTTGATTAGTAAAATAACACCAGATAACTTTACAAATTTAATTTTATTAGAAGCTTATAGATTTTCATAGAGAAGTCTGGATTTGAGTGATTATTTTAGAAGCAGCTGTAGTCCATGGGGTTGCAAAGAGTTGGACGTGACTGAGCATGAGCATGAATGAATGAATGTGCTCAGTATCAACTATGATGCTGATGACTGGCCTTAGGAAAGTCTTTAAATTATATTGAGATTCAGCCAAAGATGGGAATGCTTCAGTCAAAATCTCAGCAGGTTGAATTTGTTTACTGGACTAAGGCAGGTCTCCTTGAGACTGCAGGGCAACTCGGGCTTCTACTGCCATGATGAACCCGTCACTTCCATCCAAAGAAGAGACCAAAACCAGCAGAAGGGAGAGAATAAACCAGGCCCCAGGCAAAATTCTTTCCTGTACAAATTTTTTGTGGGTATTATTGAATTTATACCCATAGAGATGGGAGTTATGGATATAAATGGCAAGATTTTTAGGAAAGTCTTTCTAAAACCTTGATAAGCCAGGAGAAGAAAGCATCTCTAGGAGCAATTTGAATTGTTGAAGCATGTATCAGTAAATATTGAGCATAATTATAAAATTCAAGCATATAAGTTACCAAAGCTGGCTTTTGAATTATGACTGAAGCTCATTCAATAGATCAAACAAGTCAAGTCTACACTGATGAAAACACATAAAACTCTCATAAAATGCAGTCTGAGTGCCAGAACTTAGTCAATGAATGGCTCCCAGGAGGGAGCTGCTTGGGCTCCAGGAATCTCATGCACAGCCCTATCCTGGGACATTCTCATCAGTCATCTGTGTAGGATGAGAAGTCATTATTAATACTTCATAACAACTCAGTTTCCTTGCTCATTCATTACTCAATTGGGCACTGGAGAGGTGAGCAAAATGTAACTCCTGCCCTCTAGTAATACATGTCTAGTGGGGAAGATGGTATGGAGACAAATCACTACAGCACAGTGCAATAAATACTGAAATGATGTGTTTCAAGAGACCCTGGAGTATAGAGAAGAGAGGTGAGTCAGAGCAGGCTTCCTAGTGGAGGTGGCACTTAGGGAGGTGACATTAAGTCAAAGCTATGAAGGTTTATAGAATCATCACCTCAGAGGTTATTTATTCATTTTATAAATGGAAAAAGTGACTCAGAGAGTGACTGATGCAAGTTCACAAGGCTCAGTCTCAAACCCCTAATATGGTCCTTCTCTCCATAGTCTGTGCTTTGCTGTTGGTGATCAGTTGCTTAGTTGCAGCCCACTCTTTTCTGGACCCCATGGACTGTATGTAGCCCACCAGGCTTCTCTATCCATGAAATTCTTCAGTCAAGAATACTGGAGTGGGTTGCCATTTCCTTCTCCAGGGAACCTTCCCAACCCAGGGATCGAACCCATGTCTCCTACTTTGCAGGCAGATTCTTTACCATCTGAGCCATCAGGGAAGTCTCAGTCTGTGCTCAGGAATCCAATAAAATAGGACCTTTTCTTCTCAACTGCTCTACTTTATTTATTTTTTTTGAAACTAATAATTGATTAAAATTCAACAAGTTGGCATCATGGACAGAGAACAAAAGGAAAACAAATGCAGTCTTGGGTTGTATGTTAGTTTCCTATCACGGCTGTGACAAATTATGCCAGACTTGATGGCTTAAAACAGCAGGAATTTGTTTTCCCATGGAGGCCCTGCGAAGTTCTGGGAGGTCAGAACTCTGAAATTGGTATCGCTGGGCTGAAGTCACAGTGTCTGAAGGGCTGGGCTCCCTCCTAAGGCTTCAGGCTTGTGCTGTTTGCTTCTAGCTTTTTGGTGACTGCCTGCATTCTTCGATGAGGGATGGAAACTGAACTCTAGAACTTTGGGATGCCAAGGGATTTTCACTTGCTCTGGAAGAATTTTGGGGGATCACAGATTTTTTTGGGGGAAAAAATGACAGGATTCAGTATGTTTTCCACGGAAGTCTGCATGACCATTTAAATAAATGTTATCACTGAGTAGGAGACCTGGGTTTGATCCCTGGGTTGGGAAGGTTCCCTGGAGAAAGGAATGGCTACCCACTCCAATGTTCTTGCCTGGAGAATTCCATGGACAGAGGAGCCTGGTGGGCTACAGTCCATGGAGTTGCAAAGAGTCAGACACGACTGAGCGACTAACACACACACACACACACACACACAGTCACTGAGCAAATGACTGATACAAAAGTATTACGTAAATTTGGAAGTACTAAGAATTGCCTGTTATCAAAATGATTTTTTTTTTTTTAGTGTCACAAGAGGACTTTCAAAAAACCGATTTCCTAAGGCCATGAACAATTTCAAACTGAAAATCCATTTATGTAGAAAGAACTATTTAAAACAATACAGGCATACCTCAGAGATAGTGTGAATTCAGTTCCAGACCATCATGATAAAGCAAATATCACAATAAAGTGAGTCATACCAATACTTTGGTTTTCCGGGTCATATAGAAGTTACTTTTACACTATATGGTAGTCTGTGCAGTAGACTACTTCTTCCATCTAAGAAAGCAGTATACATATCATGATTTTAAAATATTTTATTGCTAAAATATGCTAGCCATCATCTGACCATGTGCATGCTCATTGGCTCAGTCATGTCTGACTCTTTGTGACCCCATAGATTGTAGCCTGCCAGGCTCCTCTATCCATGGGATTCTCTGGGCAAGAATACTGGAGTGGGTTGCCATTTCCTCCTCAAGGAGATCTTCCCAACCCAGGGATTGAACTGGCATCTCCTGTGTCTACTGCATTTGCAGGAGGATTCTTTTACCACTGAGCCACCTGGGGGGTTGCCACAGACCTTTGATTTTAAAAAAGAAAAAGGATTTGCAAAGCACAATAAAGGAAAATTGCAGTGAAAGGAGATACGCGTATATGTCTAGATATAAAATATATATAACTCTATAACTTCATCTATTAAAAGCTATGCATATATACATTTGTTGTTACAGAAGATCTCAAATCTAGTCTTCTGTATGGGATGCCTCACTGCTGTTTCCATCTTATCCAAATAAAATGACTCATCCACCATATGCCCAGGGCTCTGTAGGACACAGTGTCCCTTAAACCGATGATTTGGAATGATCTGTGTTGTCCCTTGGGCCACACATGTGGAGGACAATGGGAAAGTGAGAGGACTTGGGTCTTGCCTAAGTGTCCCTAGTCCTGGTCTGGAGACCAGTGTCCTGGCCACAGTGTATTCATACAGTTGTGTCTGGTTAGACTCGGATTTCAGCTGTAGAATGGTCAACAGTGAGGACCAGCTGTAGGCAGCAGTTAGACAGCCTACTGGCATCACCCAGGTCCCTGGTGATGCTCCATTGGCATTACTATATCTGTGAAGAAGTCAGCCATGCTTTGGGAAGGCACAGCTCCTGAGCCCAAGCAGTGCAGTCCATTACTTGTTGAACTTTTTACTTAAGTATCACATATTTACAGGTAAGAGCACACATTCTAAATGTCCAACTCAACTTTTTTTCTAAAAGCACACTGCTCAAATAAGACAACATTACCATCACCAAAAGTGACTCTTTTAGTCCCTTCCAACGACTATCCTCCAATAGGAACCTCTCTCCTGAGTCTTGGCGGTGCAGATTAGAACAGTTTGGCCTGTTTTTGTACAGCATGCAAACATGATCATGCCCTGTGCACTGTGGTTGTCTGGCTTTTCTTGTCCATGGTGTGCACGTGAGATTCACCTGCGTTGCGGTGGCTGTGGTTTGTTCGTTCTCACTGTGGACTAGTCATCCACTGGCAAGTACAGCACAATTTGCTTTACCATCTTGCTGTTAATGGAGTAGTCAGTTTCTCTCTTTTATTGTTGATGGCTGGGTACTGTCCATTTTACTCTTTGGGTGGTTTCCAGTTTGGGGATATTACAAAAGTGCTGCTGTGCCCATTCTTGCGCATGTCTTTTGGTGAACATCTGCACCTGCTTGGGGATATTCTTAGGGGTGACCTTGCTGCCGTAGTGGATGTGTGTGTGTGCTTAGTCTCTCAGTTGTGTCTGACTCATGTGATCCCATGGACTGTAAACTGCCAGGCTCCTTTGTCCATGGGATTCTCCAGGCAAGAATACTGGTGTGGGTTTCCATTTCTTTCTCCAGGGGATCTTCCCGGCCCAGGGATCGAACCCAGGTCTCCTGCATTGCAGGCAGATTCTTTACCAACTGAGCTACAAGGGAAGCCCTGCCATCGTGTACGACTAGGGTCAACTCCAGTAGATGCTCGGTCCTGAAGTTCATGGGAGCACAAACGAGACCCTCAGCAGCATTAAATGCACAGGGAGTGAAGATGAGAAGGAAGCCTGAAGAATGAGCTCGTCCCTCCTTTCTTATCGTGCAGAAGTTTCCATCCCTTTTGCTAATAATTCCTGAGCGCTTACCATGTGCCTGGACTGCATGTGCCATTATCTTGTTCAGTCTTCACAATAACCCTATGACTCAGGTATGACTTTTTTTAAAATTATTTATTTATTTGGTTGTACTGGGTCTTAGCTGTGGCACGAGGGATCTTTGATCTTCGTTGTAGTGTGCAGGGCCCTTTAACTGAGGCGTGTGAACCCTTAGTTGTGGCCTCTGAGATCCAGTTCCCTGACCAGGAATCAAACCCCGGGCCCCACTGCGTTGGGAGTGTGGAACCTTAGCCACTGGACCCCCAGGGAAGGCCCTCAGATGCTATCTCAAGTCTCCATTTTTTAGATGAGACAGTAGAAGCTGCTGCTAATGGTGCCAGATTCAAACTTGGCTGTTAACTCTTATGTATATGATGCTGCCTCTCATTCCATCTCTGCTACTTAATAAGCCCAGGAGTCTCATTCCTTGGAAGAGTCCAGGGTTTATATACACCAGTGAGCCTTCCTCATTATATGTCCTCCCAATATCCTTAAATGTGTCCATGTGAAGATGAAATGGAAGACAGGGTAGGTTTAATTTAGTCATTCATTTAGCATATGTCAATTTTTTAAAAATAAAGAATTAAAACTATGACGTGACCCCACGGAACTTTGCATTCCAGCTTTCAGTCTGTTTTCCATTACAGCCACCGTTCAGTCTTCAGCATGTACACTCTAGGATAATGGACCTTAAATTGTCCTGCCGGCTTTATTACTCAGTAGCATGTAGGTGAAAGGAAGCCTTCACCTGCCCTCTGCATCTTTGGGAAAATTTGCCTTATGGTATTTTGAGCTGGGAAGTGAAAGGATCATTACCTGCCTATTAGAGTTGATAAAAATGAGTGCAAATATTTCAATGGTGCCTGTTTAATAAACAAGCCACTGAGGAGCTTTCCAGAGTTGGGCAAAAGTCACACTTTCCTTGATGCAATTAAAGTGGAATTATGCTTTAGGCTTGTTTATTAAAGCTTGCAAAGTCTAACAGGTTGTAGTAGGCTGCAATATCTCCTACTGAGCAATAGTGTCTAGATGGTTCTTGCAAATGAAACGTGTAATTGGTATTTAAAAGAGGCAGTAGTTTCATAGGTCTATCGTAGGATAGACTAGCCTAGTTAAGGATCCTAGGAGTCCTGTAAGAGAGTGGAAAGAGAGACATGGAAGAGAGCCCAGAAAATGTGTGCTGTTAAGCAGGCTGATGCCATGAGCATCTGGACTTGATTCTACTGGGCAGTTCTGACCTCACGTCATTATCTGCACAGAGCCCCTAGCTGGGTTATTTACCAGCTCCCATTAGTCATTGATTGAGAGTATTGAGGGGGCATCAGCTCCCAGGATACCTGGCCTTCTGTGTGAGGCAGCCAGAGAAAGCCCCCAGGAGAGCGCTTCAGGTGCAGACTGGAGGATGCCTTTGGGGTGGCGTGTGCAGGAACCTGCAGCCCCCATAGACCTGGGCAGATGGGCTTGTCTTAGGACACCACCCAGCAGCCACAGTTGACTGGACCAAGGGTGCCCTGACCCAGGAGGAGGCAACATTGGTGGCTGAGAAAATGAAATTCTTCGGGAATTTGAATAAGTGACAGAGAGACGCGGTCAGGTGGTGCTGGACAGGGGTCTCCCAGGGGAGGGGGAGCTGGACTGGGGACCACAGGAAGACAAAGCCCCTCATACCTGCTTTCAGGTGGAAGTTATAAATGTGTAAATAAATGGGGTACTCGTGTGTTTGCAGTGTCAAGCTTTTGCATGCTTGCAGTTTTAGAGCACGTCTCTACTGGCACATCAGCCCAGTATTCTGGCTTGGGTTCCTCTCAGGGGCTTTCTTGCTTGCTCCTGTCAGGATTTTTCATAGATTCTCTGAAAGGTCCCGGCTTTACAGAGGTCAGCAGGAACAGAATAGATCCTCTGGGGACATCTGTCCCCGTACTGAGCTGTTCCCTCTATGTAAATGGAGCTGTGGTGTGGGCTTTTGAGAACGGTCTGAGTGCTTCATGTGTTCTTATAAACCATTATCTGGCACCTAAATGGTCTGAAAAAGAGACTCTGCTTTCTAAAGATCAGGGAATAATTTATTTTCAGTGGTTGAAGTCCAAAGAGCCCTGAACGAGGACTCCAAAGGTATGACCTTAGCCCCGATTTTAACACTGGACACTTCCTGGTGCGGCAAGACCCTCTAGCTCTCTGCACCCCACTTTTCCGTATGCAAAACAACAGCAGCGAACTAGATTTTTCGTGTCTTTTCTAGCTCTCATGTGTGATGATTCTATAATTCTGATGCTTTCCTTAGCCATAAAAACCTCACCCAGGAGAACTGAGTGCTGAGTAAATGCAAGATATGGGCTGTTGGATACACATACCATCGAAAAAGAACAAAAGGATATTATGGAAAGACACAAGCCTTAGGTTCCTCCAGGAGTTAATGGTGCAGCAAAATTACTGTGTCTGTATCTATTTAGAAATAAATACATTCACTGGCCAAGGAGCTAATGGGTCTGAAACAAATTATGCACACAAGAAGCATGTTATTTATTCCCGAGGACATGGAAAGGTGCCCATTACTGAACAGTGATGAAGGAATTATTACTAGTGTGAAATCCATCAGGAGACCACATTTTGATGCAATATGCTTACAGTCTTGTTAAATTGCTCGGATTTCAAAGATGTTATGGAGAAAACAATCTCTTGGGATGTTTCCTCCTCCCTTTTTTTTGATTATTACATGGCTCCTGAGTGGGGAAGATCTCTGATAGGGTCATTACACACCTAATTTGGATCTTATCAAGATGGGCATGAAATAGTTAATGGTATAAGCATAGGTTGCTGCACCCCTGGTCATGATCAAACAAGGTGATCAAACTACGGGCATTATTGAGTCCATGAATTCTTTTGTTGGGATTGTATCTAATTTGGATGGTCACTCCTGCCAAAGACCAAGGATACAGAGAATAGGTCTTTCATCAGGCAGAGAAGCTGGTTTCAGTGAGAAGCACATGTTTTACAAAGTTCCCATGAACAGATGCAGAAGCTGTAGAGATGCTTCAAGAGGGGATGCTAAAGCTAGAGAAAAATTAGTTCATAATGACTTTGTACTTGAAGTCTGAACTTTGAGCAACTGAAATCAGAGATGAAGCATTTCTGACAGCGGTTGTGAAAAAGCCCAGCTACAAGGAAGAAACTCTCAGAACACAGACCAGAATGGTGACCTGGATCTTTTTCTCCCTTCCTTCCTTCTTTCCATCTATCTATCCATCCTATTTGATGATTCATTTTCAGACAGGTTAGGTTTGAGTTTCCTCTGACGCATTTAAATAGAGATGACAAATATCTATAAAACAGCTACTACTGCCCTTTGGTGAGGGCGTGTCAAACAGTGTGGTGAGGTCCAAGCTTCTTGAAAGTTTACTCTTGACCAGGCCACATTATCCCCACTTCTTAGAAAAAGGGACAGAAACTTACAGAGGGTAGATAGTTTGCTTCAGTCACACAATCAGGAAGGTGGCAAGCCCAGGTACTTTTTAAAGAAGGATTTTTGTGACATTTTATCCTGCGTGCGTGCTAAGTTGCTTCTGTTGTGTCCGACTCTTTACGACCCTATGGACCAGTCTCCCAGGCTCCTCTGTCCATAGGATTCTCCAGGCAAGAATCTTGGAATGGGTTACCCTGCCCTCCTCCAGGGGATCTTCCCAACCCAGGGATCGAACCCACGTCTCTCACTTCTCCTGCATTGGCAAGCAGGTTCTTTACCACTAGCGCCAACTGGGAATTTTATTGCTGAAGGCTTCAAGCATACACAAAATAGAAAAATAATATAATGTGTAGTGTTACCCGCCTTGAACAATTATCAGGTTATCTTGTTTTATCTACACCTGCCATTACAGTATTTTGGTAGCAAATACCACTTCATATGTAAATATTTCAATGTGTCTCTAAAAGATAAGTGTTTATAAACTAACTCCAATCCATTATCATATCTCCCCAGATTAACAATAATTCCTTATCAACAAATGTCCAGTGAATGAATTTCCCATTATCTCATACTTAAAAATTTTGTTAAAATCGGGGTCTAATAGGGTCTACATGTTGCAATAAATTGATATGTCTCTTGTCTGTTTTAATCCATGGTTTTTCATCTCTTTTTCTCTTACAAATTGTTGAAGAAACACACAAAAATTCACTTCTCTAGTTTTCTTCCTTTTTTCTCCTCACAGGGAACTACTTTCAAGGATTTACTCTTTTGCTTCTAAGAACTTTTAATCATATAGAGACATACATACATAAAAAGTACATATAGCTCATGTGTATTTATGTGTTCATTGTTGCTCTCTATATGTTGGAGAATAAAGATCCACCTAATTGCCATATGGTAATTCCATGGCAGGGATTGCTATATTACAATGTATCCCAGTGATATGCATTTAGATTTTATTTGTTCCTCTGACCTTGACTTTGGAGCATAGTTGGAAAGGCAGGCTCAAGATCTTTCTGTTCCGTTGTCATGGACACAATAGAAATAATAGCCATTAGTATTTGTCAAGTGCTTTATTCTTTACTCAGTATTTTCATCCTTCATTTCTGATAGAACTTTGTGACTTAGGAGTTAAAAAAATATTTCTCTTAGTCATTAGAGAGTAGGCTTGGTATAGGAATGAAAATTCTATCTTGGATTTATCATTGTTCCAATTTATTTTAAAGCATTTATCTACCCAACCTGCAATGGTATCAGTAGTTCGTGGGTGGGACCCTCCTGTGGGAAAGATGTACTGCCATCCAAGGGCACAGAGGGTAGGTAAGGATCAGGCAGTGAGACATAAAAGCTAGCCACACAGGGCAAGGCAAAGGCTGGTCATATGTGGCAAGAGCCAAGGAAGGAGATGGTTTACTCTTGGGGAGCTTAAAGACACACAGGTATAATCAGTTCAGGAGCCAAACCTGGGAAAACTGAGACCCTGCCTCTCTTAAACTCTTACTGTAGGGCTGCATTTTACCCCCACCCCCACAACCAGGGACTCAGAAGCCGTTCCCATGATCCAGCGTGATCCACCAGATGGTACCTGCAATGTGCAAGGAAGAACAAGGGTTAGTCTAAAGTACTAACAATCCTAAAGGGTATCACACCAATATAATGTATTAAAGTGAGCCATGTGAGATTGCCAGCATGTCTACTTTTGACCTACAAAAATATCAAGTTTGTTGTTGTTCAGATACTCAGTCATGTCTGACTCTTTGCGACCCCATGCTCTGTAGCACCCCAGGCTTCCCTGTCCTGCACCATCTCCTGGAGTTTGCTCAAATTGATATCCATTGAGTCAGTGATGCCATCCAACCATCTCATTCTACTTTGTCCCCTTCTCCTCCTGCCTTCAATCTTTCCCAGCATCCGGATCTTTTCCAACAAGTCTGTTCTTCGTATATATATATATATGTATATATATACATATATATATATATATATGGATGTATACACACAGCGGGATGTTTGTTATTCAGCCTTAAAAAGAAAGGAAATGCTGACACATACTACAATATGGTTGAACCGTGAGGACATTATGCTGAGTGAAAGGACGACTCTTCTATGATTCCACTTATGTGAGATTCTTAGAGTAATCAAATTCACAGAGACAGAAGGTAGAATGGTAGTTGCCATGGGAGAGGGGATGGGGAGTTACTGTTTAAGGGCTCACCACTGACTCGATGGACGTGAGTCTGAGTGAACTCCGGGAGTTTGTGATGGACAGGGAGGCCTGGCATGCTGCAATTCATAGGGTTGCAAAGAGTCGGGCACAACTGAGCGATTAAACTGAACTGAGTCTTAATTTTACAAGATGAAGAGTTATGGAGATGGACAGGGGTAATGGCTGCACAATATTTTAAATGTATTTAACACCACTGAACTATATGCTTATATCATTAAGATGGTAACTTTTGTTCCTTGTATTTTACAATAAAAATTGGAAAATGCCCCAGATTTCATATTTAGTATATTTCTAAGTACAAGGAATTAGTTAAACTATGGCCTGGCCTTTTTTTCCCTAGGTATAAATAGACTAGCTATTTTACCTAATAAATAGAGTGAATTTAAGGAATGGAAAAGACTGAGTTGTCACATTTATTCTCTGGAGTTAATAATTCTGAAGTGCTAGATATGCTTACAAATAGTTGGTACTTAAGTAGTTTATTCTTTCTGTAACTATGAAGGAAACACTGAAGGAAAACCAGCTTAGCTGTTGTCTGCAAAACGGGAATAACACCTACCTTGTGGTATAAGAATACGTGCTGCCGGAGTCAGACAACAGTAACATCATGAATATATCAGTAATGGAAAAATAGTTTAAATCTGAATTGCTCATTAAAGAGACTCTGCCATAAAGGAAATTATTAAATCAAACTCTCTGGGCAGATGATGATAACAGCATTTAAAAAGCCCTTTGAATAGACAACATTCTTGAAATATGATAAAAAACATGCTAAGTGTATTCTTCATAGACTTCTAGAGACATGATTAAAAGTGTTTCAGTTCAGTCAGTCAGTTCAGTTGCTCAGTCGTGTCCGACTCTTTGCGACCCCATGGACTGCAGCACGCCAGGCCTCCCTGTCCCTCACCAGCTCCTGGAGTTCACTCAGACTCACGTCCATTGAGTTGGTGATGCCTCAGACATCTCATGACAGACATCTCATCCTCTGTCGTCCCCTTCTCCTCCTGCCCCCAATCCCTCCCAGAATCAGGGTCTTTTCCAATGAGTCAGCTCTTCACATCAGGTGGCCAAAGTATTGGAGTTACAGCTTCAGCATCAGTCCTTCGAATGAACACCCAGGACTGATCTCCTTTAGGATGGACTGGTTGGATCTCCTTGCAGTCCAAGGGACTCTCAAGAGTCTTCTCCAACACCACAGTTCAAAAGCATCAATTCTTCGGTGCTCAGCTTTCTTCACAGTCCAACTCTCACATCCATACAGGACCACTGGAAAAACCATAGCCTTGACTAGACGGACCTTTGTTGGCAAAGTAATATCTCAGCTTTTCAATATGCTATCTAGGTTGGTCATAACTTTCCTTCCAAGGAGTAAGCGTCTTTTAATTTCATGGCTGCAGTCACCATCTGCAGTGATTTTGGAGCCCAGAAAAAATAAAGTCTGACACTGTTTCCACTGTTTCCCCATCTATTTCCCATGAAGTGATGGGACCGAATGCCATGATCTTCGTTTTCTGAATGTTGAGCTTCAAGCCAAGATTTTCACTCTCCTCTTGCACTTTCATCAAGAGGCTTTTTAGTTCCTCTTCACTTTCTGCCATAAAGGTGGTGTCATCTGCATATCTGAGGTTATTGACATTTCTCCCGGCAATCTTGATTCCAGCTTGTGCTTCTTCCAGCCCAGCGTTTCTCATGATGTACTCTGCATAGAAGTTAAATAAGCAGGGTGACAATATACAGCCTTGACGTACTCCTTTTCCTATTTGGAACCAGTCTGTTGTTCCATGTCCAGTTCTAACTGTTGCTTCCTGGCCTGCATATAGGTTTCTCAAGAGGCAGGTCAGGTGGTCTGGTATTCCCATCTCTTTCAGAATTTTCTACAGTTTATTGTGATCCACACAGTCAAAGGTTTTGGCATAGTCAGTAAAGCAGAAATAGATGTTTTTCTGGAATGCTGTTGCTCAGGCGATATTAATGTTGCAGACTGAAATTGCACAAGAGGTAAGAGGTCAAAATGGACTGTTTTTGTGTTGCAGAACACATTTATGTCTTAATGAAGTCTCAGAGGTCATATCAGAAAATCTACCAGCCTGTGGTGCCTTTTTGTGTTCTTTCGGGCTCTGAGTTTCTGGGCCGTTTTTCTCCTCTGATCGACCCATCCAATCTCTGTCTTCTGTGTATGGATTAGAGTCATTTCTCTGCCTCTGTCTCTTTCTATTTCAAGCTATTGTCTACACTAAAGTCAGAATGACTTTAAATAATATAGTTCTGATTATTACTTCTGATAATGTGGTTCGTCAATACCCACACAGCACACCTAAAGCCTTTACCTCTGAATCAGACCTCTGCTCTTGCAGTAGGGAGAGGGGGTGAAACAGCCTGGTCTGCAGAGCCAGACTGCCTGTGTTACACGTGTGAAGAGCTCATGCCTAGCATGAGGGAAAGATGTGTATGATTTAGCTGTCACAAGGGTCTGATTCTGGCCTATTTCCAGCCTCATTTCCATACGTGACCCCCTCCACATAATCCATTGTCACCTTTATACCTCCTAGACATTTATTATTTCACTTAACCTTCGTGACAACCCTTGGGACTAGATCTTAAAAATTAACTTCTTTTTACAGTGAGTTCTGAGGTTCATACTACATGGGAATCAGTTGGGACATTTTACACTTGATCTTAGCCAAAAGGCCAAGAAGCGATGGGAATGCTTTAAAAATTGCTGATGTTTGGACTAGACCCTGAAGCTAGAGATTCCAGTATAATTAGGTTGGAGGGGGGCCCAAGCATTGCTTTTTATTTTTCAAGCTTCTGTGTTGAGCCTAACGTGCAGACAGTGGTGCTGACAACTGAGTTTGGAAATTTGTCTGAACTTCTCATATAGATGTAAACTGGTGGTGGTTCTAGATGATTTGTCCAGACTTGTCAGAGATCATATTCCAACAGTGGCTCCAGGATGGATGCAGAGCCTGCGCTCCTCTCTCCGCTGGGCTGCTGATTGTTCTGCCCTTGTGCTGCCTATGTCAGGTACGGCCGCTTCCACTCCATGGAAACCCCATTCCCTCACTTCTTTGCCTAATGAACTATTTTCAAATCCCAGATCATGAGTTTCTGGCATCTCAGGTTGCAATCGTCATCCCTGGTTTTCTGCTCTCCACTTCTGGGCCCGCATCACATTGTCCTGTGATTTGTTTGCTAGTTTGACCCTCCTCTGAGACTGTGAGCTCTTTGAAGACAGGCCTGTCTCGCTTTTTGTGGTCCAGCGCTGTGACTGGCATAGAGTGGATGTTAAGGGCTTCTCCGGTAGCTCAGATGGTAAAGCGTCTGCCTGCAATGCAGAAGATCTGGGTTCGATCCCTGGGTTGGGAAGATCCCCTGGAGAAGGAAATGGCAACCCACTCCAGCACTCTTGCCTGGAAAATTCTGTGGGTGGAGGAGCCTGGTAGGCTACAGTCCATGGGATCGCAAAGAGTCAGAGCAACTTCACTTCAAGGAGCATTGAGTGATGGAATGAGGGGCTTTAAGTCAGGCTCTTCCCATAGAGAAACTGGATACCTGGATAACTTTTTCCTCTAAGTGATTAATTTTTCTCTGTAACTGGCTCTGTTCTCATCTTCTCACTGTATGGAACTTTTTGGAGGAGGAAAACTAAAGGCTTGCTTTGGATAGCATCAGATACGTTCTCTCCACTTTAGTATTTTGTAGGTCAAATCCTTTGATGGGCTCTTAGGAAATAAGTCTGAGTCTGCACTTTTTCCTTTGGGTCTGAGGGAGGAGGACTACAAATGAAGTTTCTTACCATGTCATTTAAGAAAAAGTCTGACCATCTTTCTTTCCTGAGAATTCCAGGGTCTCAGAGAGGACAATTGAACCTGTAAAAGAAAGGCAGTGATTGGGAGCAGGGAGTGGATTTTTATCCTTGAGAACTGAGGACTGTGTTGGGGCTTTGGTGTGTTCTCCCTGGGGTTCTTACTCTCTGACTTCTGCTAAGCAATGCCCTGGGGGCCTCCCAACTCTAGAAGGGTTGCTGACTTAAGGGCCTCGATGAAGGGGGATCCTTGCAAAGTTAAGATGCCAACTCTATTTAATCCAGTTAAAATACTCCATATATCTGAAATCAAATTTCTCCAAATCAATGGAACATTTTTCTCTTAATTACAAGATTTATTGTTGTTATTTTTTCAAGGAAGAGTTGAAACAGAGACATGCAATAATAATGATTGCTGACGATATGTATCTCTGGAAGAGAAATTACATTGTGTTCAAGTTTTTATCAAGAAAAGTTGATTCTTTTTTTCATGTATGTAAAACCATTAAGGATTATAGTTTTGACATGGTAAAGAATATTTTCCTACTGTGTTAAATATTCACTTTATAAAATTACCATAGACTATTGAATAAACATTAATGGGGTGTTAGAATGGTTATTCTCTCAAATCCTCAGGGTATGTTTGTGGAAAGCTGATTATTCTGTCTTAATAATTTTCAATTCTTCTAATGAAACAAGGTTGTTGAGAAAGAGTGGCTTGAGACTCTTTTAAATAAATGAATTGGTTTTCTATGAAGGTTTTAAAGGATAATTTTGTGGGGTTCAAATTTTGAAAGCTTGTTAGAGCTCTCCAGTGCCACCATGGTTTTCTTTTTTCTGTAGTAAGACACTTTGGGATTTCATAAAGCACATTGGAGAGGTTTGTAGAGTGGAGACATACAGCTTATATTGATGTGTCTCTACAGGTGAAATTAAATATCTCTAGTAGTTGAGTGTGTGTGCATGCTAAGATGCTTCAGTCATGTCTGACTCTGCGACTGGAGCCCACCAGGCTCCTCTGTTCATAGGGATTTTCCAGGCAAGAATACTGGAGTGGGTTGCCATGCCCTCCTCTAGGGGATCCTTCCCAACCCAGGGATTGAACCCACATCTGTTATGTCTCCTGCATTGGCAGGCAGATTCTTTACCATCTGAGCCACCAGGGAAGCCCCCTAGTAGGTGGAGAATAGGCCAAATTTTGTGTACCTTGCCTCCTTCCGCATGGGCCCATTTCCAGCTGTGAGATGTAGGCTTGGGTGGACACATTTGGTCTGAAAATTTCTCCATGACCTATTTTGTATTGATTTTTATTTTATCTCTTTTAGGGGAGTTGACAGTTATTCTTTGGTGGGTAGCATTTACTCCCAAACATCTGCCTCTTGAATTCCAGTGAGTTAATGTTTTACCACTTGCAGATTGGGGCCAATTTTATTTCAATTTTACTGCTAAAGCAGAGTGGTTATACTTGAATCTCCTGAAAGACATAAGAAAAAAACTACTCAAGAAAGAGCAAATTTGGCAGATGGATTTTCCACAAGTCATAAATAGTGATCCAAAAAGTATATCTTAAACCAGAACACTGCTCCCTTCACCCTCCCAGTGACTAATGTGCTTGTCAGAAAAGAGAATTTCACAGTGAGCATCTTGGATTTCTGTCATTCATAAATTGTTGTAGTCCTTTTGGTAATCTTTGTCACACCATGCTTCTATATCTTTTTTTTTTCTTTTAAGGCCAGACACCTAATCAAATCCCCTTTTACACACTCATTACTTCTTAGATTATAGTTGTGATAGCATCTAGCATCACTTTCTAGAATTTTCTGACCTTTAATCAGCAGTGTAGTAACAATGTTTAGTGATATTTTCAATCGTAGAAAGTTTTGACTCCTGACTGTAAACTTATTGGGTGCATCCCTGCCCTGTTTATCTTTGATTTCCCTATATTTCAAAGTTTCTGAAATCGTTTAGGTGCTTCACAGGTGGTTGTTGAATACAGCAGATCTTATTGCACAGCTGATGTTGTAGGGGAAAAAATTAATGATTTTAAAAAGAGAAAAGTAGAACTGAAGTAGAAATGTGAATATGGGGATTTTCTTTTGTCTGCAGCATGATAGAATCTGTGATAGAAAATGTGAGGCACTTTATATGAGGTTGCGTGCTCCTTCTTCCAACAGAACATCTCTTAAATTCTCTGATAAAGAAGAGAATTATTGCATAAAATCAACCAGAGATTGACCTGTTCATCCCCACACTGTCTTCCTGTGAAAGGCAGGCATATGACAAATTGTCACTGCTTCAGATTCAGCATGTTTCAAATTATGTTCCTGAAACAGAAAGAGCCCAAGAATGTGGCAGGGGCCCCAGAGGTGTGTGTGTTCCCTTGTGAGGTACTCACCTGTGTAATCAGGGGATTGTGGGAACTACAGCAGAGGTAGAATCCCTTATTCTTCAGTGGTTTAAAAACAATGTGACTTTTACCAGTCAGAATGGCTATCATCAAAAAATTCACAAACAATAAATGCTATAGAGGATGTGGAGAGAAGGGAGCCTTCTTACATGGTTGATGGGAATGTAAATTGGTACAGCCACTGTGGAGAACAGTATGGAGGTTCCTTAAAAAACTAAAAATCAAGCTACCATATGACCCTGTAATCCCACTTCTGGGCATATATTTGGAGAAAAACATGATCCGAAAGGATACATGCACCCCAATTGTTCATTGCAGCTCTATTTACAATAGCCAAGACATGGAAGCAACCTAAATGTCCATCAACAGAGGAATGGATAAAGAAGATGTGGTACATATATACAGTGGAATATTACTCAGCCATAAAAAGGAACAAAATAACACCACTTGCAGCAACATGGATGGACCTAGAGATCGTCATACTGAGTGAAGTATGTCAGGCAGAGAAGGAAAAATATCGTATGACATTCCTTATATGGGGAATCTAAAAAGAAATGATACAAATGAATTTATTTACAAGACAGAAAGAGACTCACAGACTTATTAGAGAATGAACTTATAGTTGCCAGGGGGAAGGATGGGGGGAAAGGATAGTTAGGAAGTTTGGGATGGACATGTACACACTGATATTTTAAAATGGATAACCAATGAGGACCTACTGTTTAGCACATACAACTCTGCCCAATGTTATCTGGCAGCCTGGATGGCAGGGGAATTTGGGGGAGAATGGATACACGTATATGTATGGCTGAGTCTCTTTGCTGCTCACCTGAAACTGTCACAACATTGTTAATCAGCTAACCCCAATACAGAATAAAAAATTAAAATAAAATAAGAATAATGTGACTTCATTGTTTTGTAAAAATTATGGAAACTCATTGAATTAAAAAGTCAGATAATAAGAAAAATAGAAAGAGGAAAGCTAATAAATCATTAAAAAAATCTCACCACCTAGAGATAACCAACTTTCATTAATATCTGATGGACATCATAGGTGCAAACACATGGACAAAATAGCTTGGGAAAATGGGGTAATAGTATATTTGCTTTTTATTTGAAAAACTATGACATTTCAGTTTGCTTAAATTTAACTGAAAAAAAGTGAAATAAAACGCAAGGGACTTGTTGGATTTCAGAAAAATGTCTCTGTGCCATCGGCGATGGATTCTGATAGCCGTGTCACATCTTGCAATACCTTGTCCAAAGTGGTAGCATTACATATATTTGTTAAATGGGTGTATGAATAAGTTTCTGTATTATTTGTTTTCAAGAACTGATTTTTCTCAAACTGAGGTAATAACTCAGCCTCGCTTTCATGGCTTTGAACTCAAAGTCAATTTTGTGTGTGTTCGTGGATTATTAATTCTTTGGCAAACATTTACTGAGACATTATTTCTCAGGCATCACACATACTAAGGACTGGAATACATGTCAGTAGGTCAACTCTGCCCCCTGTGACCTGCTCTAGGCCTAAAATCTCCTACTTAGACATACCTCTGCCCCTTTCCTGCCTTATCTGTGGTTGCCCAGCTCCTTGCTCTGGGACCCCAGCCATGCTTAGCTTCTGTTTTTCTCCTTAAATACTCCTCCTTGACTTGAGGCCTTCAAGTGAAGTCATGGTAGTAAACTTTGTTGTAGAAGGTAAAATTATAATTAAACCTGTGGATAAGGCATTTAGAAATCAAATTTAGATAACTAGCCATAGAGACAACATGGATACCCAGATAAAAGGCAAAAGTAGAGGTTAAAGATAATTATTTTTTTCATGTAGGAATCTTAAGAAAAAAATTTCCTTTTTATGTCAAGTGGATTCTTGCTAGTAATTATTTAGAGGATTATAGCATTATTCTGTTAAAAAACTGGCAAAATGGAGCAGTTGGAGTCCAGACAGGTAAGTGGAAAGTGAAAGTCACTCAGTTGTGTCCACCTCTTTGCAACCCCATGGACTATACACAGTCCGTGTAATTCTCCAGTCCAGAATACTGGAGTGGGTAGCTCTTCCCTTCTCCAGGGGATCTTCCCCAACCCAGGAATCGAACTCAGGTCTCTAGGATTGCAGGTGGATTCTTTACCAGCTGAGCCACCAGGGAAGCCCAAGAATACTGGAGTGGGTAAATAGAAAACTTCTGTATAAAGGAACATCACCCAGGAAAGTGATAGCCTGTAGTGCATGCTTATAGTTCATTAGTTGTAATTAGTGGACTGTTAAACCATACTTTACTCTTCTTCTGTAGACTTAGAGAGTTAAGTTTCATGGATGTATTAAATTGCTCCCCAGTATTTTCTGCCACTAACATTCTTTTAGGAAATACAGCTTCTTATCCTGGCTCCAAAAATAACTAGGGTAACTGGAACACGATATATAGATTTCTGGGTCCCACATTCAGAGTTTTGTTTCAGAAGGTCTAAAATAGAGCTTAAGAATTTTTAAAAGCTCCTGACTAGGGTGGGGTTTTAACACTTACTAGAGGATAGGAGACAAGGTCTCAGGCCCATGAAAAATAAAGCAGTCAGTAAAATGCTGGGAGCCATGAGAAATTCCATTCAGTTGTATGGGGAAGTGGCAAGAAAAGTGGGCCTCTGTTTGGGGTGGTAGAAGGGAAAAGAAGCATCTGTGAGAAAATGGACACTTCCCAGAGCCTTAGGATACTCATAGAAAAGGATGTCACCATCAATAGGCTTCTTATTTAAAAAATAAAAATCTCACACAGGAAAGCACCATGAAGGAGAATTATCACACTGGAGAATTCACACCACGAGAACTAGAGAGGATAGCACAATCAGATATCTAAAAAGGTAGAGGAAGAGCTAGAAACCTCAGAGGAAAAATTAGAACAGTATGATAAATGAATAGAATTAAAAAAGAACCAAGTAGAGGATAGAAAATAACATAAAGCCATGGCAGGGGGAAAAGTTTCTCAAATGATGAGTCTAAATGTAGGTTAGACACAGCTGAAAAGAGACTTACTTAGTTGGATAAAGAGCTGAGGAAATTACCCAGGATGTAGCACAGAGAGATAAAGAGAAGTATGAAAGAGAAACCATAAGACATGAAGCAGAGATGGAAGGTACATGTTGAATCTCTAGCAGAAAAAATTTAAAAAATGTACACAAGCAGACATCAACATAGTGAAATGGCAGAAATATCAAAACAGCAGTCATAAAAGCTACTAGAAATAAAATATGGATTATCTACAAGGAATGGACAGTAAACTAACAGTAAGGTTCTTGTCAGCAATAAGATGCCAGGAGACAACAGAATGACAGCCATCCATCATTCCTAATGATGAAAACAGAGCCCAACCTAGAATTTTATATTCAAATTACTATTCAAGAGAGATGATGAAATAAAGGTACCCATAGGCATACAAAGACTGAGCGAGTTTGCTGCTCATAAACTCTTCTGAAGCAAATGCATGACATATACAGTGGTGAGGCACAGTGCCGATGGAAAGAGAAGGATGTAAGGAGCAGTAGACGGGGACGTGATAAGGATGTTGGCAAATCTAAACATGAGTTGACTTAGAAAAGACCAATTTTGGGGGATTTTAAAATAAGAGTAATCTAATAGCAGATATTAGCAACAAATAAGAAGAACGGGCTTGGGCGTTTGCAGTTAAAACATCCTACCTTTGTATTAAATGTGAACAGGGTTGTTACTTACTAACTCTAAATCTGTTGAATTAAATGTTTATTAAAAAATTTAGAGTGCCTACTAAAAGAATAAAAATAGAGAGCATGACTTCTAAACCAGTATATGGGAAGAAGAAGGAATAAAATGCAAAACCGTATTCTGATACAAAAAAAAACCAAACAAACCCCAAACCCATGGTAAATAAAAAACACAAAATAAGAGAGTGGTGTAGATTAATTATGTTAGTATTCACAACAAATGTAAATAGATTAAAATCAGAGACTCAAAAGGACATAAAGTTAAAAAAAAAAAAGATGTGGTTTAAAAGAAATACATAAAAAATACGACTGTGGCAGTGAAAATGAAATGTGTCTTCTTGTATCAGTGTGGACAAATCTAAAATGTTGAGTAAAAAATCCCAGTTACAGAATAGGTACAGTAATGTATCATTTGTGCCACTGAGAAGACAGTGGCACCCCACTCCAGTACTCTTGCCTGGAAAGTCCCATGGGCAGAGGAGCCTGGTAGGCTGCGACTTCACTTTAACTTTCACTTTTCACTTTCCTGCATTAGAGAAGGAAATGGCAACCCACTCCAGTGTTCTTGCCTGGAGAATCCCAGGGACGGGGGAGCCTGGTGGGCTGCCATCTATGGGGTCGCACAGAGTCAGACACCACTGGAGGGACTTAGCAGCAGTGTATATTTTAAAACAGAAAACAACACAGTGTGTTGTTTATAAAGAGTGAGAGTGAAAGTGAAAGTGAAGTCGCTCAGTTGTGTCCGACTCTATGCGACCCCATAGACTGAAGCCTACCAGGCTCCTCTGTCCATGGGATTTTCCAGGCAAGAGTACTGGAGTGGGCTGCCATTTCCTTCTCCAGAGGATCTTCCCAACCCAGGGATCGAACCTGGGTCTCCTGCATTGCAGACAGATGCTTTACCATCTGAGCCACCAGGGAAGACAGGCATTATATACCAAAACTCTAGAAATGCACATGGGAAGGGAACATATTATCTTTAAGAGACTAGTTATCTTTGCATTATGAGACTGGGAGGAGTGCAAAACATAGCTGAAATGTATCTGTAGTGACTTTTTAATGTAAAAAGATACAGATAAAATCTGGAAAAATGACAAAAATGCATAAATGCTGTATGCTGGATACTTGTTATTTAGATATATTGCATTTCTCTGTGTTTGAAATTTATAGGAATATTTCCAAGCTCTGGAGTGATTCTTTGTGCTGCTAGATTTGGGAATGAATACAGCAGATGAACCTCTTCTAGTTCAAATCTTGTTCAAATCCATATTTTATTTGAAAAGTGCCCTGTTAGCACTCCTGTAGACTCAAATCTCTTTGTGTTCCTGGAGAAGTTAATAAGGATTGGGCCACAAAACTGCTGAAGACTTAAAGGGAGCAGTTTAATCTTGGGCTGTCATGTTGAATTGGTGGCTTCTGTTCGAGCCATCTGTTCCAGTCATAGCTCACCGCATCCCCATCCTGCATGCTTGGCAGGGTCTCGTTCTCATCATTATCCTTCAAAGAACTCTAGACTAGAATTTAAAAAAATTTCAAATCAGATGTGAGAGAAAAATTGTAGAGGGGGTGTGGCAATGAAGGGCTTTAGATGACATGTTTTCACCCCTGGCATTTTTCATGGGGAATAAAAGGGGTGTAAAAGTGTAATTAGATGATAACTTCAAAGTTTCGCCCAATAGAGCTTTGTGGGCAACTCCCCCCGCCTCAAGCTGAATTATCTGCATTTCTTGCCAATGTGTTCTTTTCAGCCACTCTTAATATTCCATCCAGAATTAGAGATGGAGGACATAATTGGGTCAACTCATCTTTGCTTTGCCAGTGCAGGTGTTTTCCAACAACATGTTTTCCATGGTGGTGCCCAGTTTTTAATAATGAGGCTGTGCACTGTGCAATTATTTTGATAGTAGAGAGAAGATGATAAGCGGTGCCTGTTTCATACTATGAGGGCCCTTTCATCACAGCTGTTATGCACAGCGTCTTTGGGGAAACTGATGGATTTCCACATCTGCACTGAAGACTTGAGAAACTCCCCTGCAAATCAGGAGTGAGACAGATCTGGATGTTTCCGGGGAATAAGCAAAGCTTTGGGTTGCCTTGTTTGTGAAGGCTTAGCTCTAGCCAGATGTGGTGCTGCCATAGGAAGGAGTATATCCATAGAATTTTCAGGGAAGTCTTGATTAGACAGAGTTTATCTTGTAATTGTCATAATAGTCAACTGATAATGGTCATTGTAAGTAAAATTCCTTCTGAAACAGAACCAGCCCTCTGCAGTTGTAGGTTATGTGCCTCTTAGTGTCTATACTTATTCTTGCTTAGTCGCTCAGTCATGTCCGACTCTTTGAAACCCCATGGACTGTAGCCTGCCAGGCTCCTCTGTCCATGGGGATTCTCCAGGCAAGAATATTGGAATGGGTAGCCTATCCTTTCTCCAGAGGATCTTTCCAACCCAGGAATCAAACGGGGGTCTCCTACATTGCAGGCGGATTCTTTACCAGCTGATCTACCATACTTATTCTTACTGTGGCATATATAATTTTGTATTGTAATGACCTGTAATTACAGGTAATGCCTTTCCAACTGTATTGAGCCTCTTGAGAACAGAGATGATGTCTTCTTTGCTCTTATTTCCCCAGAATGTTAACGTGGTACTTGGTACATTTTTGAGGGATTCCCTGGTGGCTCAGCAGTAAAGAATCCACTTGCAATGCAGGAGCTGCAGGAGAGCAGCTTCGATCCCTGGGTTAGAAAGATCCCCTGGAGGAGGACATGGCAATCCACTCCAGTATTCTTGCCTGGAGAATTCCATGGGCAGAGGAGCTTGGCAGGCTACAGTTCATGGGATCTCAAAAGAATCGGACATGACTTATCAACTAAACAACAACAGCCCAAGAGAGAGGCTGAGAATATTTCTCTAGTTTATGTTGCTCCACATGGAAATTAAAAGATGCTTGCTTCTGGGAAGGAAAGCTGTGATAAACCCAGACAATGTATTCAAAAGCAGAGATGTCACTTTGCTGACAAAAGTGCATATACTCAAAGCTATGGTTTTCCCACTAATTATGTATGGATGTGAGAGTTGGACCATAAAGAAGGTTGAGTGCTGAAGAATTGGTGCTTTCAAATTGTGCTGCTGGAGAAGACTCTTGAGAGTCCCTTGGACAGCAGGGAGATCAAACCAGTGAATCCTAAATGAAATCAACACTGAATATTCATTGGAAGAACTTACGCTGAAGCTGAAGCTCCAATACTTTGGCTTCCTGATATGAAGAGCTGACTCAGTGGAAAAGACCCTGATGGTGGGAAAGATTGAGGACAGGAGGTGAAGGGGGCAACAGAGGATGAGATGCTTGTATGGCATCATTGACTCCATGGACATGAATTTGAGCAAACTCCGGGAGATGCTGAAGGACAGGGAAGCCTGGTGTGCTGCAGTCCATGGAGTTGCAAAGGGTTGGATACGGACACGACTTAGTGACTAAACAACAATGGTAAACCCCAGAAATCTCAGAGACTGCTGTTCATATATTCAGTTGAGTGGCTTGAAGAAACTCGGTACCATTTCCATTTGCTTGGGTTATGTGGTATAATTTAAAATTTCAAGTTCTGGATTATCTCCTGGGAAGGTATAAGGTGGGGATGGAACAGCCGTGTGGGCGTTGCTGTGCTAGAGGCTCTGTTCCTACTTACGTGCTGGGTGTCTAGCATGGTCTTGGGGAGGACTCATTATTTTATACAAAGGTTCTATTGGAAATGTCCTGCTCTGTGAATGGGCAGGTGGGGAGGAAGAGGGCCCATACTCCTTCTTGTCTATAGTGTTGTTGAGGCATTCAGAACATGGGGGCAGGGACTGTTTTTGGTTTAAATTCTTCAGAGGCAGTTTGGCAAATATCTGTGCTTTTAAATATTTTGCATAAAGGAGGGTACTGCTTTGAGTTGTCAAGCTAGTACATTTAAGAATTCCAGACTCCAAAAGAGTTTAAAGAGAATATTTCCATGTTTTCCTGTAGATTGGAATATTATTAAAAATTAAATGTTTTCAAGAATGTCTTATTGCAAATATTAAAAAACCATACCAAGAACCTGATGAAGAGATTTTGGGTTTCTGTGAAATTTTGTCCTGAAATATATGATTTTTTTCTACTTATATTAAAGTGGAAGCCCTAGAGAAATGTTTAAAGGAGAAAGTGGGAGTTCTACATAGTCCCAAACCTCAGAGATAATCTTTTAGATATAGTTTGGTATACAGCCGTTCAACTTTTCTTCCTATTTTCTTTTTTTTTCTTTTTTTTTAAATTTTATTTTATTTTTAAACTTTACATAATTGTATTAGTTTTGCCAAATATCAAAATGAATCCACCACAGGTATACATGTGTTCCCCATCCTGAACCCTCCTCCCTCCTCCCTCCCCATTCCATCCCTCTGGGTCATCCCAGTGTACCAGCCCCAAGCATCCAGTATCGTGCATCGAACCTGGACTGGCAACTCGTTTCATGCATGATATTTTACATGTTTCAATGCCATTCTCCCAAATCTTCCTACCCTCTCCCTCTCTCACAGAGTCCATAAGACTGTTCTATACATCAGTGTCTCTTTTGCTGTCTCGTACACAGGGTTATTGTTACCATCTTTCTAAATTCCATATATATGCATTAGTATACTGTATTGCTGTTTTTCTTTCTGGCTTACTTCACTCTGTATAATAGGCTCCAGTTTCATCCACCTCATTAGAACTGATTCAAATGTATTCTTTTTAATGGCTGAGTAATACTCCATTGTGTATATGTACCTCAGCTTTCTTATCCATTCATCTGCTGATGGACATCTAGGTTGCTTCCATGTCCTGACTATTATAAACAGTGCTGCGATGAACATTGGGGTACACGTGTCTCTTTCCATTCTGGTTTCCTCGGTGTGTATGCCCAGCAATGGGATTGCTGGATCATAAGGCAGTTCTATTTCCAGTTTTTAAAGGAATCTCCACACTGTTCTCCATAGTGGCTGTACTAGTTTGCATTCCCACCAACAGTGTAAGAGGGTTCCCTTTTCTCCACACCCTCTCCAGCATTTATTACTTGTAGACTTTTGGATCGCAGCCATTCTGACTGGTGTGAAATGGTACCTCATAGTGGTTTTGATTTGCATTTCTCTGATAATGAGTGATGTTGAGCATCTTTTCATGTGTTTGTTAGCCATCTGTATGTCTTCTTTGGAGAAATGTCTATTTAGTTCTTTGGCCCATTTTTTGATTGGGTCATTTATTTTTCTGGAGTTGAGCTGTAGGAGTTGCTTGTATATTCTCGAGATTAGTTGTTTGTCAGTTGCTTCATTTGCTATTATCTTCTCCCATTCTGAAGGCTGTCTTTTCACCTTGCTAATAGTTTCCTTTGATGTGCAGAAGCTTTTAAGGTTAATTAGGTCCCATTTGTTTATTTTTGCTTTTATTTCCAATATTCTGGGAGGTGGGTCATAGAGGATGCTGCTGTGATGTATGTCAGAGAGTGTTTTGCCTATGTTCTCCTCTAGGAGTTTTATAGTTTCTGGTCTTACGTTGAGATCTTTAATCCATTTTGCGTTTATTTTTGTGTATGGTGTTAGAAAGTGCTCTAGTTTCATTCTTTTACAAGTGGTTGACCAGATTTCCCAGCACCACTTGTTAAAGAGATTGTATTTAATCCATTGTATATTCTTGCCTCCTTTGTCAAAGATAAGGTGTCCATATGTGCGTGGATTTATCTTTGGGCTTTCTATTTTGTTCCATTGATCTAAATTTCTGTCTTTGTGCCAGTACCATACTGTCTTGATGACTGTGGCTTTGTAGTAGAGCCTGAAGTCAGGCAGGTTGATTCCTCCAGTTCCATTCTTCTTTCTCAAGATCGCTTTGGCTATTCGAGGTTTTTTGTATTTCCATACAAATTGTGAAATTATTTGTTCTAGCTCTGTGAAGAATACTGTTGGTAGCTTGATAGGGATTGCATTGAATCTATAAATTACTTTGGGTAGTATACTCATTTTCACTATATTGATTCTTCCAATCCATGAACATGGTATATTTCTCCATCTATTAGTGTCCTCTTTGATTTCTTTCACCAGTGTTTTATAGTTTTCTATATATAGGTCTTTAGTTTCTTTAGGTAGATATATTCCTAAGTATTTTATTCTTTCCGTTGCAATGGTGAATAGAATTGTTTCCTTAATTTCTCTTTCTGTTTTCTCATTATTAGTGTATAGGAATGCAAGGGATTTCTGTGTGTTGATTTTTATATCCTGCAACTTTACTATAGTCATTGGTTAGTTCTAGTAATTTTCTGGTGGAGTCTTTAGGGTTTTCTATGTAGAGGATCATGTCATCTGCAAATAGTGAGAGTTTTACTTCTTCTTTTCCAATTTGGATTCCTTTTATTTCTTTTTCTGCTCTGATTGCTGTGGCCAAAACTTCCAAAGCTATGTTGAATAGTAATGGTGAAAGTGGGCACCCTTGTCTTGTTCCTGACTTTAGAGGAAATGCTTCCAATTTTTCACCATTGAGGATAATGTTTGCTGTGGGTTTGTCATATATAGCTTTGATTATGTTGAGGTATGTTCCTTCTATTCCTGCTTTCTGGAGAGTTTTGATCATAAATGGATGTTGAATTTTGTCAAAGGCTTTCTCTGCATCTATTGAGAAAATCATATGGTTTTTATTTTTCAATTTGTTAAGGTGGTGTATTACATTGATTGATTTGTGGATATTGAAGAATCCTTGCATCCCTGGGATAAAGCCCACTTGGTCATGGTGTATGATCTTTTTAATGTGTTGTTGGATTCTGATTGCTAGAATTTTGTTAAGGATTTTTGCATCTATGTTCATCAGTGATATTGGCCTGTAGTTTTCTTTTTTTTGTGGCATCTTTGTCAGGTTTTGGTATTAGGGTGATGGTGGCCTCATAGAATGAGTTTGGAAGTTTACCATCCTCTGCAATTTTCTGGAAGAGTTTGAGCAGGATAGGTGTTAGCTCTTCTCTAAATTTTTGGTAGAATTCAGCTGTGAAACCGTCTGGACCTGGGCTTTTGTTTGCTGGAAGATTTCTGATTACAGTTTCAATTTCCGTGCTTGTGATGGGTCTGTTAAGATTTTCTATTTCTTCTTGATCGAGTTTTGGAAAGTTGTACTTTTCTAAGAATTTGTCCATTTCTTCCACGTTGTCCATTTTATTGGCATATAATTGTTGATAGTAGTCTCTTATGATCCTTTGTATTTCTGTGTTGTCTGTTGTCATCTCTCCATTTTCATTTCTAATTTTATTGATTTGATTTTTCTCCCTTTGTTTCTTGATGAGTCTGGCTAATGGTTTGTCAATTTTATTTATCCTTTCAAAAAACCAGCTTTTGGTTTTGTTGATTTTTGCTATGATCTCTTTTGTTTCTTTTGCATTTATTTCTGCTCTAAGTTTTAAGATTTCTTTCCTTCTACTAACCCTGGGGTTCTTCATTTCTTCCTTTTCTAGTTGCTTTAGGTGTAGAGTTAGGTTGTTTATTTGACTTTTTTCTTGTTTCTTGAGGTGTGCCTGTATTGCTATGAACTTTCCCCTTAGGACTGCTTTTACCATGTCCCACAGGTTTTGGGTTGTTGTGTTTTCATTTTCATTCGTTTCTATGCAAATTTTGATTTCTTTTTTGATTTCTTCTGTGATTTGTTGGTTATTCAGCAGCGTGTTGTTCAGCCTCCTTATGTTGGAATTTTTAATAGTTTTTCTCTTGTAATTGAGATCTAATCTTACTGCATTGTGGTCAGAAAAGATGCTTGGAATGATTTCTATTTTTTTGAATTTACCAAGGCTAGCTTTATGGCCCAGGATGTGATCTATCCTGGAGAAGGTTCCATGTGCGCTTGAGAAGAAGGTGAAATTCATTGTTTTGGGATGAAATGTCCTATAGATATCAATTAGGTCTAACTGGTCTATTGTATCATTTAAAGTTTGTGTTTCCTTGTTAATTTTCTGTTTAGTTGATCTATCCATAGGTGTGAGTGGGGTATTAAAGTCTCCCACTATTATTGTGTTGTTGTTAATTTCTCCTTTCATACTTGTTAGCATTTGTCTTACATACTGCGGTGCTCCTGTGTTGGGTGCATATATATTTATAATTGTTATATCTTCTTCTTGGATTGATCCTTTGATCATTATGTAGTGACCATCTTTGTCTCTTTTCACAGTCTTTTTTTTAAAGTCTATTTTATCTGATATGAGTATTGCTACTCCTGCTTTCTTTTGGTCCCTATTTGCATGGAAAATCTTTTTCCAGCCCTTCACTTTCAGTCTGTATGTGTCCCCTGTTTTGAGGTGGGTCTCTTGTAGACAACATATGTAGGGGTCTTGTTTTTGTATCCATTCAGCCAGTCTTTGTCTTTTGGTTGGGGCATTCAACCCATTTACGTTTAAGGTAATTACTGATAAGTATGATCCTGTTGCCATTTACTTTATTGTTTTGGGTTCGAATTTATACACCGTTTTTGTGTTTCCTGTCTAGAGAATATCCTTTAGTATTTGTTGGAGAGCTGGTTTGGTTGTGCAGAATTCTCTCAGCTTTTGCTTGTCTGAAAAGCTTTTGATTTCTCCTTCATACTTGAATGAGATCCTTGCTGGGTACAATAATCTGGGCTGTAGGTTATTTTCTTTCATCACTTTAAGTATGTCTTGCCATTCCCTCCTGGCTTGAAGAGTTTCTATTGAAAGATCAGCTGTTATCCTTACGGGTATTCCCTTGTGTGTTGTTTGTTGTTTTTCCCTTGCTGCTTTTAATAGTTGTTCTTTGTGTTTGATCTTTGTTAATTTGATTACTATGTGTCTTGGGGTGTTTCGCCTTGGGTTTATCCTGTTTGGGACTCTCTGGGTTTCTTGGACTTGGGTGATTATTTCCTTCCCCATTTTAGGGAAGTTTTCAACTATTATCTCCTCAAGTATTTTCTCATGGTCTTTCTTTTTGTCTTCTTCTTCTGGGACCCCTATGATTCGAATGTTGTAGCCTTTAATATTGTCCTGGAGGTCTCTGAGATTGTCCTCATTTCTTTTAATTCGTTTTTCTTTTATCCTCTCTGATTCATTTATTTCTACCATTCTATCTTCTAATTCACTAATCCTATCTTCTGCCTCTGTTATTCTACTATTTGTTGCCTCCAGAGTGTTTTTAATTTCACTTCTAAGTCCTTGTTAAACCTTTCTTGCATCTTCTCAATCCTTGCCTCCAGGCTATTTATCTGTGATTCCATTTTAATTTCAAGATTTTGGATCAATTTCACTATCATTATTCGGAATTCTTTATCAGGTAGATTCCCTATCTCTTCCTCTTTGGTTTGGTTTGGTGGGCATTTATCCTGTTCCTTTATCTACTGGGTATTCCTCTGTCTCTTCATCTTGTTTAAATTGCTGAGTTTGGGGTGTCCTTTCTGTATTCTGGCAGTTTGTGGAGTTCTCTTTATTGTGGCATTTCCTCGCTGTGTGTGGGTTTGTACAGGTGGCTTGTCAAGGTTTCCTGGTTAGGGAAGCTTGTGTCGATGTTCTGGTGGATGGAGCTGTATTTCTTCTCTCTGGAGTGTAATGAAATGTCCAGTAATGAGTTATGAGATGTCTATGGTTTTGGGGTGACTTTGGGTAGCCTGTATCTTGAAGCTCAGGGCTGTGTTCCTTTGTTGCTGGAGAATTTGCTTGGTATGTCTTGCTCTGGAACTTGTTGGCCCTTGTGTGGTGCTTGGTTTCAGTGTTGGTATGGAGGGGTTTGATGAGCTCCTGTCAATTAATGTTCCTTGGAATCAGGAGTTCCCTGGAGTCAGGGTTTGGACTTAAGCCTCCTACTTCCAGTTATCGGTCTTATTTTTACAGTAGTCTCAAAACTTCTCCTTCTATACAGCACCATTGATAAAACATCTACGTTAAAGATGAAAAGTTTCTCTACCGCGAGGGTCACTCAGAGAGGTTCACAGCGTTACAAGGAGAAGAGAAGTGGGAGGAGGGAGATAGAGGTGACCCAAATGAGATGAGGTGGAATCAATAGTGGAGAGAGTGGGCTAGCCAGTAGTCACTTCCTTATGTGCACTCCACAACTGGACCGCTCAGAGATGTTCACGGAGTTATACAGAAAAGAGAAGAAGGAGGAAGGAGACAGAGGTGGCCAGAAGGATAAAAGGGGGAAATGAAAAGGAGGGAGACAGATCCAGCCAGTAATCAGTTCCCTAAGTGTTCTCCACCGTCTGGAACACACAGAAATTCACAGAGTTGGGTAGAGTAGAGAGGGGTTAGGGAGGAGATACAGGCGACCTGGTGGAGAAAATGGAGAGTCCAAAGGGAGAGAGAGCAGTCAAGCCAGTAATCTCGTTCCCTAGTGAAAAATGGGTCCTGAAGATTGGGTTCTTAAAGGTACAAAATTGGTAACAAATACATAAAAGCAAAAATTAAAAATCTAGAGTAGAGTTTGGGATTTCAAAAATGCAATGTTAATGAAAAGAAGAAGGAAAAGAAAGAGAAAAAACGAACAAAGAATAACAAACAAGGTCGCAGAAATGATAAAGAAACTACAGGTACAAAATTGATAACTAATACCAAAAAGCAAAAGTTAAAAATCTAGAGTAGAGTTTGGAATTTCACAAATACAATGTTAAAAAGAAGAAGAAGAAAAATAAAGAGAGAAAACAAACAAACCAACAAAAACAATGTCGCAAAAATTATAAAGAAACTACAGGTACAAAATTGATATCAAATACCAAAAAGCATAAATTAAAAATCTTGAGTAGAGTTTGGAATTGCAGATATACGATGTTATACAAAAGAAGAAGAGAAAGAAACAGAGGGGAAAAAAAGTCACAGAAATTATGAAAAAAACTATAGGTACAAAATTGATAACATATACCAAAAGGCTAAAATTAAAAATCTAGAGTAGAGTTTGGAATTTCAAAAACACAATGTTAAAGAAAAGAAGAAAAAGAGAAAAGCAAAACAAAACAAAACAAAACACAGTCCAAAAATTATAAAATATATATATGAAGTTTGCTGAAGAAGAAAAAAAAATAGGGTCTTTTTTTTTTTTTTGGCAAAGTAATAGTTATAAAAGTGAAAATTAAAGGACAATAGAGGACTTAAAAATTTTTTTTTTAAATTAGAAAAAAAAAGAAAAAAAAAAAGAAAGTAAGATTGATCGTAAAAATAGTAAAAATATATCTAGGTTTTTCTCTGGTTTTGTTGTGAGTATTGTGGGTTCAGTTCATTTTTGGCTAGTTCCTTGGTCTGACTTATATTTCTCAAGATCTATAGGCCCCTTCCTATGTAGTCCATAGTAACCACAGGGTTTTAATCTATGGTCTGTAGCTTCCAAGGCGTTTCCCTCTGTTATAGCTTCTTCTGTTTGCTGGTCTCTTCAGTGTCTGGTTCCCGCCCTGACACAAAGGGGACGGTGGAGGACACTATTTTTTTTTTTAATTTTATTTAGGCTCACTTGTTCAGCCGCGCTGTGGGGAGGGAGGGAGGGATGCTGCAAACAGATATCACTGGCGTGAGCTCGCAGTGCCTCAGCCACACTGGGTCTGCCCCCGCTCACGGCGCGTGTAGCCTCCCTGCCCACACTGCTCAGGCTCTAGGTTGTTCCGCCGGGAACAATCAGAGGCCGGCCCTGGGCTGAGCTCCCAGGTCCAAGCCGCTCAGGTTCAGGCACTCGGGTAGTCCTCAGAGGCGCAGACTCGGTTGGGCCTGCGTTTTGTGCTCTTCCCAGATCCGAGCAGCTCAGGTGATGAGGTGTTTGGCGAGCGCCAATGCTGCGACTTATCGCCTCCCCGCCACTCAGTTATCTGGGTGTAAAACCGGCGCACCTTCTCAGGCAGATGTTGACCGTCCAGACCCCCAAGAAGTTTTAGTTAGCAAAGAAGCCTGCTTACAGTTTTATAGATAGTGTCTCTCTTGGGCTGCGATTGCCCCCTTACGGCTCTGGCTGCCTGTCACCGGAGGGGGAAGGTCTGCAGCCGGCTATCTCTGTTCAGTCCTTTGTTCTGTGCGCGGGCCTGGCGGTGTCTTGGGTTAGGGCTGGCTTTTCGCGTGGTAGATATCCCACAGTCTGGTTTGCTAGCCCAAATGATTTCGCTCAGATAGCACTCAGGACATTCGGGCCGATTCTTACTCTCAGGGACACAGCCCGCACCGCGCTTCCCTGCCCAGCCCCCGCTCGCTAATGCCGTGTGCAGGCGTCTGCGCTGCTTCTCCGCTGGGGGAGTTAGCGTAGGGCTCACAATCTGCGATTTTTAATTGTTTATTTATTCTTTTTTCTCCCTTTTATGTTGCCCTCTATGCTTCCAAAGCTCGGCACAGATTCGGCAGTGAGAAGGTTTCCTGGTGTTTGGAAACTTCTCTCTTTTTAAGACTCCCTTCCCAGGACGCAACTCCGTCCCTCCCTCTTTTGTCTCTTGTTTTGTCTTTTATATTTTTTCCTACCTCCTTTCGAAGAGTTGGGTTGCTTTTCTGGGTGCCTGATGTCCGCTGCCGGCATTCAGAAGTTGTTTTGTGGAATTTACTCGACGTTTAGATGCTCTTTTGATGAATTTGTGGGGGAGAAAGTGTTCTCCCCCTCCTACTCCTCCGCCATCTTGGCTCCTCCTCCTTCTTCCTATTTTCTTTCTGGTTGTTCTTTTATTACAGTTGAATTGCTCAGTCACATTCCTTTTCCTTGGGTTGTAAGAATTAATAACTTCTCCTTTTTTGCCTCAACCTAGTTTTAATTGTACTTCTTGCCATTTATACTCAAAAGTGTCTTTACTAACACATATTTTTATGCAAATAAATGTTATTCATTTGTTTTATTGGATACATTTCATTGATGTACAAACTCATATATATCTTTTAAATCTTCTATTTATAATCATTTGTATTTTGAAATTTTGAATTTAGATAATGCTGCTGTACCATTCTTGAACACTTGCACTCGTAGTTGAAAATCTCTAGAGAAAAAAATCCTAGTAGAAAAACTGTGAAAAAGTTCAGACATGTTGATTTTAGTAGATTGTATACAATTATTGTGCAAAAAAGTGTACCAGTTTATACTATCACTAATAGTGGCATATAGTGAGTGTGTACTCACAACTAGATGCTATCAATACTTTAAATCTTTATGAATATAATAGAAAAATAGTATTTTGTAATTTTAACTCATATTTTAAAGTTATTCCTGTGAAGGAGCACCTTTAAGTATACTTACGACATACAGAGGAACAAAGATGAGGATGATATCAGATTTCTTGTTGGAAATGATATAAACCAGAAGACAGTAAAGCAGCATCTTAGGACTACTGCGAGAAAACCCTTTAGTCTAGAACATACCCAGTGAAACTATTCTTCGGAAATGGAAGTGAAGAGTTTTAGAGATAGATTAAAGAGTTCATCAGCAGGAGACACGCACTACAAGAAATGCTGCGGGAAGTCCAGTGGCAGAAGGACACTGAGACCGGAGGAAAACCTGGATCTACACAAAATAATGAAGAGTGTGAAACATAGTAATGACACGGGTAAGTACTCTGAATTGAATAAATATGCAGATACAACATATCAATGTCTGTATGTGGTAAAACCACTTTGAAAAATAGTTTGACTGTTTCTGAAAAGTTAATTGCACACTTGTGACCCAGCTACCTCTCATGTAGGCATTTACCCAAGAGAAATGAAAGCACACGTCTGTACAAATACTTGTACATAGTAGTCATAGCAACTTTATTTGTGACACCCCAAATTTGGAGTCCCAGTGTATGTCAGTAGGTAAATGAATGAACATTTGTGTGTGTGCTCAGTTGTGTCTGACTGTTTATGACTCCATAGGCTGCCAAGCTCCTCTGTCCATGGAATTTTCCATGGAAGAATACTGGCACGGGTTGCCATTTCTTCCTCTAGGGGATCTTCCTGACCCAGGATGGAACCCAAGTCTCTTGCATCTCCTGCAATGGCAGGTGTATTCTTTACCACTAGCTCCGCCTGGGAAGTTCCCTGTGGTTTATTTTTGTAATGCTCAGTCAGTTCACTTCAGTTGCTCAGTCGTATTGGACTCTTTGCAACTCCATGGACTGCAGCACGCCAGGCCTCCCTGTCCATCACTAACTCCCAGAGTTTACTCAAACTCATCCATCAAGTTGGTGATGCCATCCAACCATCTCATCCTCTGTCATCCCCTTCTCCCCCTGCCTTCAATCTTTCCCAGCATCAGGGTCTTTTCCAATGAGTCAGTTCTTCACATCAGGTGGCCAAAGTATTGGAGTTTCAGCTTCAGCAGCAATCCTTCCAATGAATATCAGGACTGATTTCCTTTGGGATGGACTAACTGAATCTCCTTGCTGTCCAAGGGACTCTCAAGAGTCTTCTCCAACACCACAGTTCAAAAGCATCAATTCTTCAGTGCTCAGCTTTCTTTATCCAACTCACATCCATACATGACAACTGGAAAAACTGTAGCTTTGACTAGACAGACCTTTGTTGGCAAAGTAATGTCTCTGCTTTTTAATATGCTGTCTAATTTGGTCATAATTTTTCTTCCAAGGAGCAAGTGTCTTTTAATTTCATGGCTGCAGTCACCATATGCAGTGGTTTTGGAGCTCCCCAAAATAGTCTCTCACGGTTTCCCCATCTATTTGCCATGAAGTGATGGGACCAGATGCCATGATCTTAGTTTTCTGAATGTTGAGCTTCAAGCCAACTTTTACACTCTCCTCTTTCACTTTCATCAAGAGGCTCTTTAGTTCTTCTTCCCTTTCTGCCATAAGGGTAGTGTCATCTGCATATGTGAGGTTATTGATATTTCTCCCAGCAATCTTGATTCCAGCTTGTGCTTCATCCAGCCCAGCATTTCTCATGATGTATTCTGTGTATAAGTTAAATAAGCAGGATGACAGTATACAGCCTTGATGTACTCCTTTCCCTATTTGGAACCAGTCTGTTGTTCCATGTCTAGTTCTAGCTGTTGCTTCCTGAACTGCATACAGATTTCTCAGGAGGAAGGTCAGGTGGTCTGGTATTCCCATCTCTTAAAGTATTTTCCGCAGTTTGTTGTGATCCACACAGTCAAAGGCTTTGGCATAGTCAATAAAGCAGAAGTAGATGTTTTTCTGGCATTCTCTTGCTTTTTCAATGATCCAGTGGATGTCGGCAATTTGATCTCTGGTACCTCAGCCTTTTCTAAATCCAGCTTGAACATCAGGAAGTTCATGATTCACGTACTGTTGAAGCCTGGCTTGGAGAATTTTGAGCATTACTTTGCTAGCATGTGAGATGAGTGCAATTGTGCGGTACTTTGAGCATTCTTTGGCATTGCCTTTCTTTGGGATTGGAGTCAAAACTGATCTTTTCCCATCTTGTTGCCACTGCTGAGTTTTCCAAATTTGCTGGCATATTGAGTGCAGCACTTTCACAGCATCATCTTTTAGGATTTAAAATAGCTCAGCTGGAATTCCATCACCTCCACTAGCTTTGTTTGTAGTGATGCTTCCTAAGGCCCACTTGACTTCACATTCCAGGATGTCTGGCTCTAGGTGAGTGATCATACCATCGTGATTATCTTGGTCATGAAGATCTTTTTTGTATAGTCCTATGTATTCTTGCCACCTCTTCTTAATATCTTCTGCTTCTGTTAGGTCCATACCATTTCTGTTCTTTATTGTGACCATCTTTGCATGAAATATTCCCTTGGTATCTCTAATTTTCTTGACGAGATCTCTACTCTTTCCCATCTATTGTTTTCCTCTATTTCTTTGCACTGATCACTGATGAAGGCTTTCATACCTCTCCTTGCTCTTCTTTTGAACTCTGCATTCAAATGTGTATATCCTTCCTTTTCTCCTTTACCTTTTGCTTCTCTTCTTTTCACAGCTATTTGTAAGGCCTCCTCAGACAACTATCTTGCCTTTTTGCATTTCTTTTTCTTGAGGATGGTCCTGATCACTGCCTCCTGTATAATGTCACAAACCTCTGTTCATAGTTCTTCAGGCACTCTGTCAGAAATAACCCCTTGAATCTATTTCCCATTTTCACTGTATAATCGTAAGGATTTAATTAGGTCATACCTGAATGGTCTAGTGGTTTTCCCTACTTTCTTCAATTTAACCCTGAATTTGGCAATAAGGAGTTCATGATCTGAGCCACAGTCAGCTCCCAGTCTTGTTTTTTGCTAACTGTATAGAGCTTCTCCATCTTTGGCTGCAAAGAATATAATCAATCTGATTTCTGTATTGACCATCTGGTGATGTCCGTGTGTAAAGTCTTCTCTTGTGTTGTTGGAAGAGGGTGTTTCTTATGACCAGTGCATTCTCTTGGCCAAACTCTGTTAGCCTTTGCCCTGCTTCATTCTGTACTCCAAGGCCAAATGTGCCTGTTACTCCAGGTATCTCTTGACTTCCTACTTTTGCATTCCAGTCCCCTATAATGAAAAGGACATCTTTTTTGGGTGTTAATTCTAGAAGGTCTTGTAGGTCTTCATAGAACTGTTCAACTTCAACTTCTTTAGCCTTACTGGTCAGGGCAAGACTTGGATTACTGTGATATTGAATGGTTTACCTTGGAAACGAACAGAGATCATTCTGTCATTTTGGGGATTGTATCCAAGTACTGCATTTCAGACTCTTTTGTTGACTATGATGGTTACTCCATTTCTTCTAAAGAATTCCTGCCCACAGTAGTAGATATAATGGTCATCTGAGTTAAATTCACCCATTCCGGTCCATTTTAGTTTGCTGATTCCTAAAATGTTGATATTCACTCTTGCCATCTCCCGTTTGACCACTTCCAATTTGCCTTGATTCATGGACCTGACATTCCAGGTTCCTATGCAATATTGCTCTTTATAGCATTGGACTTTACGTCCATCACCAGTCACATCCACAACTGGGTGTTGTTTTTGCTTTGGCTCCCTCTCTTCATTCTTTCTGGAGTTATTTCTCCACTGATCTCCAGCAGAATACTGGGCACCTACCAACCTGTGGAGTTCATCTTTCAGTATCCTATCTTTTTCCCTTTTCATACTGGTCATGGGGTTCTCAAGGCAAGAATACTGAAGTGGTTTGCCATTTCCTTCTCCAGTGGACCACGTTTTGTCAGACTTCTCCACCATAACCCGCTCATCTTGGGTGGCCCCACACATGGCATGGCTCATAGTTTCATTGAGTTAGACAAGGCTGTGGTCCATGTGATCAGATTGGTTAGTTTTCTGTGATTGTGGTTTTCAGTCTGTCTGCCCTCTGATGTTGAAGGGTAAGAGGCTTATGGAAGCTTCCAGATGGGAGAGACTGACTGAGGAGGAAACTGGGTCTTGTTCTGATGGGCGGGGCTATGCTCAGTAAATCTTTAATCCAATTTTCTGTTGTTGGGTGGGGCTGTGTTCCCTCCCTGTTATTTACCTGCCAGACTATGGTGGAGGTAATGAAGATAATGGCGACCTGCTTCAAAAGGTCCCGTGCACCCACTGCTGCACAGAGAGCCCCCAACCCTGCAGCAGGCCACCGCCGACCCACACGTCCACCAGGGACTCCTGGACATGTGCAAGTCTCAGTCAGTTTCCTGTGGGGTCACTGCTCCCTTCTCCTGAGTCCTGGTGCACACAAGGTTCTGTTTGTGCCCTCCAAGAGTCTGTTTCCCCAGTCTTGTGTAAGTTCTGGCAGTTCTATGGTGGGGTTAATGGTGACCTCGTCCAAGAGGGCTTATGCCATACCCAAGTCTGCTGCATCCTGCCATGCCCACTTCTGTGTACCCGAGCCCCTGCCCCCATGGCAGTCCACTGCTGACTCATGCCTCCACAGGAGACACTCAAACACAGTTCTGTCTCAGTCTCTGTGGGGTCTCTGGGTCCTTGTGCCAACAAGGTATGTTTGAGCCCTATGAGCATCTCTGGAGGGTATGGGGTTTGATTCTGAATGTGACTTCACCCCTCCTACCATCTTGCTGGGACTTCCCCCTTTGCCCTTGGATGTGGGGTATCTCCTCAAAGTCGCTCCAGCACCACGCAGCCGTCAGAGTAATTTTGTAACGTAGTAGGAGTCAATAGTAAAACTGATGAATTGTTGATGCATGCAATGATATGGATGGATCTCAAAATAATTAGACTGAGTGATAGAAACCAGGCCAAAAAAGAAAAAAAAATAGTACAATATAGTATGATTTAATTTATATAAAACTTGAGACGATGCAAACTAGTGACATGAGTGACTGGAATGACAGCAGTGACAGGTTGTGGGGGGTGGGGATGGGTGGAGGCTGGGCGTTAGGGCAGAGTATGAGAGAGGATTATAAAGGAGTACAGGGAACTTTCGCAGTGTATGATGGACACATTCACTATGTTGATCATGGTGTTGGTTTCATAGGAATATATATGAGTCAAAACTTCCATGTGGAATCTGAAAAGCCAAACTTTAAAAACAAACAGAGTCAAATGGTGGTTATCAAGGACTTTGGGGGTGGAGGAGTAGTAGAGATGTTGTTTAAGGGTACAAACTTGCAAGTAGGAGATAAATTTTGGAGATTTAATGCATAGTATAGTGATTATAGACACAATACTGCATTATACAAATCAGATTTGCTAAGCGACTAAGTCTTAATTATTCTTTTCACAAAAGTAATGGTTATGTGATGTGATAAAGACATTAGCTAATACTACAATGGCAATCATTTTGCAACATATAAATGTATCAAATCAACATGTTGACTCCTTAAATCGACAGAATGGTGTGTGTCAATTATATTTCAATAAGAATTTGTCTGCATTATAGTAACTACTCAATAATTAGTTCTTTTTATTATTATTAGCAGACATTGGGAAACCAGAGGGATAATTGTTATGAAATATGCTTTTGACTCAGTGGGAGATTGGTGTAGTGAACTGAAATGCAAGGACCCAGGAGGCTGGTTTCTTTAAGTGAAACCACTTAATAATCACACCACATTTTGAAATTAAGCCTTCTAGCTTCTGCTCAGAAACAAGACTGCAAATGTGCCCTGAAGCTTTGTTTGCAGAAAATGACAAGTTACCCTTCTTCCAATAGCCATTCCCTTTGGAATCTCTGCAATGCTGGATTGGTTCCTAAGAGTTCAGTAAACAAATTGTAAACAGGATTCTCTTTTAGTGGTGAATTCTTGTCAGCTGAAAATAAGACCAATTTCTAGAGCCTGGTTTAGAGATTGTGCTTCGTCTGCCACTCTAATCCTGATTTGTTCCAGAAGAAGCATCCTGTGACGATGGGTTTAGGGGGGTTGGCTGAAGCAGCATTTAACACAGACATCAGAGAGGGAGATGTCAATTAATTTAAGCCTGACCCCAAGGGGTCACATGAAGGCTGTCTGTACTTTTCCTTTTTAGAAATTGCAGTACTTGAGATGATGTCTTGAATAAGATACTATTTGTGCTGAATTTGTAGGAATGATAGTAATATATCACTTAAGATTATTTAACTTGGGTACATTGTGATCAAATTTTGATCCTGGTACTAGAGAAAAATGACTGCTATAGAGGAAAGGTGAAATATTTAAAAGAAATGGTGGACTTTTTAAAGTTTGTAAGGACTCCATCATATTGTTACTCTTGTGGTTTTTTCCTACTGATGATTGAGCTGACAGCTCACTCTACATCAAGAGAATGGTGACTTGACCATGTCAGTTGCATGGAGACCCCATGCTTTTGGGGATGGCTGAGGACTCTGTGAGAGTAAGAATCAAGCTGGACGTTTATAATCATATCTGTGGCAAGAAGCCCAGAGCCTGCCTCTTCCTAGGTGTTAAATAAGTTGCTGTTGAGTGGCTGATTGATCTCTGAAGTCTGCTACGGTCTTAACTACTAAAAAAAACCCCAAAACTATGCATTGTCGGTATATCCATCTGTTACATCCTTTCCTCTGTTAACTGTGCTCAAGTATTCATTCATTCAATTCTCACAAGAACCCTATGAGGTGGATACGATGACTATTCACATTTTACAGATAAGAAAATTGTGACATAGAGAGGGTAGGCCATTTGCCTGAGGTCACACAGCTTACTAATTAAAGAGCATGCATAACCTTATGGTATTTCCTATGGCTCAGCCTCATGCATTCATTTTCACAGAGACTTTCTTCCTCCAAAGTCAGATCTTTGGATGTGGGAAGAATCGCTGTAGGATAGATTTTCTCTTTTGTATACTTTTCCTAATCTCATGATTCTGATCAGAGATGAAGGCAGAAAAGGTGGAAGGCCCAGAGAAATTCAACTCTGTGTTGTGTGTGCATGAATGCATGTCCTGCTCGGGAGGGCATGATGGAGAGAAGCATGGAGGGCAACCTCAGGATCCCAATGAGAACTTAGCAATGACTTTTTCTGGAAACTTAAGAATAAGACTTTTCCCAAATTTAAAAAATAGTGTTTTTATGTCTTGGGTGATGGCATTTCCCTTGAAGAAGATTAATAAAATAACATAGTGGAAAATTCTCTTGAAGCTGAGAAAAAGCATTTAACATTTAATAACAAAATTTGAGCCTTGAGCATGAAAATATGTCAGCAACTTTACATAATCAGTCTGATTTTGCCTTTTTATAGCACAAAACATGGGGATGTATGCATGTTAAGGAAAAAATAATTAGGGTAAAAATGGGAGTGGTGATCCTAACCCATATTCCAGCTTACTAAAACTTCCATTAACAGAGATAAACTTCCCTTAACAGGGATGATTTGGTTCTGCTGGTGGCATAATTTCAATAATAAATAATTCAAAGAAGCATGCAGTGAATGTTAGCTAAAGACAGAAAAGCATCTTTGAATTCCTGTTCCTTTTATGGGTTTCAGAAACAGCTATCTATCTATGTAAAGCTTCTCTCTGAGGGAGAAAAAGGCACTGTTCTTAAGCTAATGGGAGATAATGGGGTGACCAGTGAAACTCTTTTCTTGCAACTAAGACAGGACTTAGCTACCTAAAACTCTTCACGTCACTGCTCTGGTCTTTGGTATTATCAAATGTGTGCGTGCTAAGTAGCTTCAGTCATGTCTGATTCTTTGTGACCCCAAAGACTATAGCCTGCCAGTATCTTCTGTCCATGGCATTCTTCAGGCAAGAATACTGGAGTGGGTTGCCATTTCCTCCTCCAGGGGATCGTCCCAACCCAGGAATCAAACCTGCATCTCTTTAGGTCTCCTGCTCTAGCAGGTGTGTTCTTTACCACTAGCTCCACCTGGAGGGATGCTCAAATGGCAGGCTTTTTCAGGGGAAGTCAGCAATCCCCTTGCCCTGGCATGCAGATCTGGGAGGAAAACCAAAGTGAAAACTGACAAGGCATCATTTCACCTAGCAGACAACGCAAGAGCGGACTCCAGCTTGGTCTGCTGTTTTTCCAGTTTTCCATGCCCAGAATGAAAATCCTTTTGCCCTCTGGATTCTGAGCCTGTTAGGCAGCCATGCTTGCTGCTGGAGGCAAGCTGATAGGGATTGTGTGTCATCAATCAAGGAGCCCAACCGCCTTTTCTCCGTTAATCAGGGGACACAGAGCTGCTCGCATTTCAGCTGCCCCCACTCCGGTTGCTGCAAGCCCTCTTGTAAGCAGTATCTTTGCCCTTTGTTGAAAATACACACAGAAACAGACAGAGGGAGTATGCATAAGTAAATCAAATGGATGACTGTTTCTCTTTATATGTCCGTGCTTCCACCTTTGTTATCAAGCCCCAGTTCGCTCAATTTCAGGATGTTTTAGAAGCCTTTTAATCTGATGGATTGGCACTGAGTGATAGGAAATGGCAGGTGTGATGAACACTTGAGGGATTGAGGCAGAAAAGAAAGATTTGCCTCTTCTGTTCTCTGGGCAATTGTATGCAAATGGACTGGATGCTCCCGCATCCACAGTGACTGTTTGAAAATGTGTGGGTGTTTCTGACTGTCACATGGCTGTGGGGCACTCCCCAAACCCACCAGGCAGGAGCCATGGATGCAGTGTGTCTTGTAATGTGGGAATCATCTTATAAAACAAAGGCATACTGCATTGGTTTCCCATGGCTGCTGTGGTGAATTGCCACAAACTTACAAGCTTGAAACAACCTGATAAATTCTTACCTTGTAATTCTAAGTCTTGTGTAGGTCTCACTGGGGTAAGGTCAAGGTGTCACTGGGGCTGATTCCTGTCTGGAGGTTCTTGGAGAGATTCTCTTCCCTTTCCAAGCTTCTAGGGGCTGCTGGCATTCCTTGGTTCATGGCCCCTTCCACCGCTTCTTCAAAGACAGTAGCGTAATATCTTCAAATCTCTCTCTGAATACTGTCTTCTATTGTCACATTTGAAAAGACTCTGCTGCTGGGAGAGATTGGGGGCAGGAGGAGAAGGGGATGACAGAAGATGAGATGGTTGGATGGTGTCACTGACTCAATGGACATGAGTTTGGGTAGGCTCCGGGAGTTGGTGATGGACAGGGAGGCCTGGCGTGCTGCAGTCCATGGGGTCTCAAAGAGTCTGACATGACTGAGCGACTGAATTGAACTGAACTGACTGTCACATATCCTTCTGACTCTCCTGCCTCCCTCCTTTTCCTGATAAGGACCCTGTGGTTAGATTAGTCCACCGGGATAATCCAGCATAATCTCCCTATCTTAAAATTCTCAATTTAATCACATCTGCTAAGTCCCTCTGACTATATAGATAACATATTCACAGGCTCCTGGAATCAGAACATAGAAATCTTTGGTGGGTGGAGGGGGAGGGGCATTTTTCTGCCTACCACTGCCCTCCACACACTCTCCAGGCCAACACACACTCTCCAGGACTAGAGTTGGGCAGTATTAATCATGAGTATCCCTTTACCCCCTCTTTCTCTCTGAAGAATCAGTCAGAAGTCCTGGGTATTTTTGAAGTCTCAACAATATACCTTTGATTAGAGGCTCCATGGTACAGCCAACTGAATTTCTCATTCATTCCAGGACCAACCCCTACACCTCCCCTTCATCCACTAGCTCAGCCCCGGCCAATTTCCTTACCGTCTTCATTTCCATCCCTGCTCAGCCACTTCTTCCACATCTACTCAAATTTCATTTGCTGCCTAAATTGTTGATGCATCTTGTCTTCTTCTTTAAGCTTTTTTCAAAAATCCAAGTTTTTTCCAATAAGCACTTTAATAATTAGACCCGCATGTACCAAATCCCTAAAATAGCAGCCAGGTGCATCTTACTTGTCTTCTTTGACTTAACTTTTCCTTTCCAGTATGAATCGTGCCCTTTCCTGTTGCCCCCACTGGATCCTCTATTCCATCTTTGCTGTAGCACCCATTCATTCATTCATCTGCAGCTAATTTTTAATTGAGTGCCTGCTATGGGATAGACCCTGTGTTATCACACTGATAATTTATTAATATATTCTTTACATTTCTGTCTCCCCCTGTAGGTTGAGAGTTCCATGGGAGTGTAAATGTATGTAGACTGAATCTCTAAAAGCTACAGTGCTGCATAGATATTAAGTTTACTCCTAGGCAGGAGAAAATACTTTTTCTAGGAGGAAAACAAAATTGACCATTGCTCACAGAGTTGGCATACTGGTTTTCTGTATAATAACATGACTATATAATTGCTTCATGGTTGGTTATGAAGCACAGGACTGAAGATACCCATCCAGATTTTGTTTTCTCTGCCTAGGTGTTTTCATATCAGAATGAGGTTAAAATGGGCCAGAATGATGTTGAACCCCTGGTTGAAGGGCCAACTGATGAGACCTTGATGTAGTTCTGGGGGTGAAAGTCAAGCCTATGTACTGAGTCAAGGATCTGTCCAATTCTGGTTCTACTCCTGGCCTCCACAGCAAGAGCCCTTCTGCTGCATGGTCAATATGTGGATAAGTGGGCCTAGGGGAGTAGAGCTCTCTTGGCCCCCCTGCATCATCTGGGACTTAGGTTTGTTGAGATCTGTCACTAGGACCCACCTCAGTGGGACTGGCCAAGGTCTCCCCCAGTGATGACAACTGTTGTCTCCCTGGCGTTGCCCTTTCCCAACCCTGTGCCTCACCCCCCTGAGATCTACTGATTGGCTAACTGATCTCTGTGGCCTCTTGTCGGCCAGTGTACCACTTGTCTTCTAGTCCCTTCCTCTGCCCCTCTCTTTCCTCATCTCACCTCTCTTCCTTTCCTTCAAACATTGACAGAGAAGCTATGCATGTGTCAGGCAGGCTATGAATAGGCATTGAGTAGCCCAGTAATTGAGAAAACTCAGCAGTGGCCACAGGACCGGAAAAGGTAAGTTTTCATTCCAATCCCAAAGAAAGGCAATGCCAAAGAATGCTCAAACTACCACACAATTACACTCATCTCACACGCTAGTAAAGTAATGCTCAAAATTCTCCAAGCCAGGCTTCAGCAATATGTGAACCGTGAACTTCCTGATGTTCAAGCTGGTTTTAGAAAAGGCAGAGGAACCAGAGATCAAATTGCCAACATCCTCTGGATCATGGAAAAAGCAAGAGAGTGCCAGAAAAACATCTATTTCTGCTTTATTGACTATGCCAAAGCCTTTGACTGTCTGGATCACAACAAACTGTGGAAAATTCTGAAAGAGATGGGCATACCAGACCACCTGATCTGCCTCTTGAGAAATTTGTATGCAGGTCAGGAAGCAACAGTTAGAACTGGACATGGAACAACAGACTGGTTCCAAATAGGAAAAGGAGTATGTCAAGGCTGTATATTATCACCCTGCTTATTTAACTTATATGCAGAGTACATCATGAGAAACGCTGGGCTGGAAGAAGCACAAGCTGGAATCAAGATTGCCAGGAGAAATATCAATAACCTCAGATATGCAGATGACACCACCCTTATGGCAGAAAGTGAAGAGGAACTCAAAAGCCTCTTGATAAAAGTGAAAGTGGAGAGTGAAAAAGTTGGCTTAAAGCTCAACATTCAGAAAACGAAGATCATGGCATCCAGTCCCATCACTTCATGGGAAATAGATGGGGAAACAGTGGAAACAGTGTCAGACTTTATTTTCTGGGCTCCAAAATCACTACAGATGGTGACTGCAGCCATGAAATTAAAAGACGCTTACTCCTTGGAAGGAAAGTTATGACCAACCTAGATAGCATATTCAAAAGCAGAGACATTACTTTGCCAACAAAGGTTCGTCTAGTCAAGGCTATGGTTTTTCCTGTGGTCATGTATGGATGTGAGAGTTGGACTGTGAAGAAGGCTGAGCGCCAAAGAATTGATGCTTTTGAACTGTGGTGTTGGAGAAGACTCTTGAGAGTCCCTTGGACCCCAAGGAGATCCAACCAGTCCATTCTAAAGGAGATCAGCCCTGGGTGTTCTTTGGAAGGAATGATGCTAAAGCTGAAACTCCAGTACTTTGGCCACCTCATGCGAAGAGTTGACTCATTGGAAAAGACTCTGGTGCTGGGAGGGATTGGGAGCAAGAGGAGAAGGGGATGACAGAGGATGAGATGGCTGGATGGCATCACTGACTCGATGGACGTGAGTCTGAGTGAACTCCGGGAGTTGGTGATGGACAGGGAGGCTTGGCGTGCTGTGATTCCTGGGGTCGCAAAGAGTAGGACACGACTGAGCGACTGAACTGAACTGAAACTTAAAGTCAAAAGTTTGCTTAAAAACTCAACATTCAGAAATCTAAGATCATGGCATCTGGTCCCATCGCTTCATGGCAAATAGATGGGGAAACAATGGAAACAGTGAGAGACTTTTTTGGGGGGCTCCAAAATCATTGCAGCTGGTGATTGCAGCCATGAAATTAAAAGCCACTTGCTCCTTGGAAGAAAAGCTATGACCAACCTAGAGAGTATATTAAAAAGCAGAGACAGTACTTTACCAACAAAGGTCCATCTAGTCAAAGCTATGGTTTTCCCAGTAGTCATGTATGGATGTGAGAGTTTGACTATAAAGAAAGCTGAACACCGAAGAATTGATACTTTTTAACTATGGAGTTGGAGAAGACTCTAGAGAGTCCCTTGGACAGCAAGGAGATCCAACCAGTCAGTCCTCAAGGAAATCAGTTCTGAATAGTCATTGGAAAGACTGATGCTGAAGCTGAAACTCCAATACTTTGGCCACCTGATGCAAAGAACTGATTCATTGGAAAAGACCCTGATGCTGGGAAAGATGGAAGGCGGGAGGAGAAGGGGACAACAGAGGATGAGATGGTTGTATGGCATCACCGACTCAATGGACATGAGTGTGAGTAAATTCTGGGCATCGGTGATGGACAGGGAGGCCTGGCGTGCTGCAGTCCATGGGGCTGCAAAGAGTCAGACACGACTCAGTGACTGAACTAAGCCCAGTAATTAGCTGATCGATTGGTCTGTTTACCACATTTATTTCCCTGACAGTAAAGAATCTGCCTGCAATGAAGGAGACATGGTTCAGTCCCTGGGTTGGGAAGATCCCCTGGAGAAGGGAATGCAACCCACTCTAGTATTGTTACCTGGAGAATTCCGTGGACAGAGGAGCCTGGTGGGCTACAGTCCATGGGGTCCCAGAGTTGGACCTGACTGAAGTGACTAACACAACAAATTTACCACATAGGTATTGAGAAGTTGTCACAGGTCAGACACTGGGACTAGCATGTCTAGAGGATGGGGCATGAGAGAAGATGGCAAACTTGAGGACTAAGACAGGTTCAGCATGGCCAAGCATAGAGTGGGAAGAAGGGGAGAGGGTGCTGGGGAGAAATGACAGCATCGGGTGTAGGCGGCAGCCAGGGCAGGCAAGGTCATGAGCATCATTTTGGACTGTCCTGCAAGCCCACTGCAGCGCAGAAGCTGAGGAGCTGTATGGTCAGACCTACATTTTATAAAGCTTGCTTTGCCCCAAGTGTGAACCCCAGACTGGGGAGGAGCAGAAGCAGAGGCCAGGAGACTATTGAGGAAGCTACTGTGAGTCGATGAGCTGAGAAGGTGGATTCCACTCAGGTGGGGACAGTGGAAGAGAAAGAAACACAGAGATGAATGGTGTGAACAAATATTCAGGAGTGCATGCACCACCCTCGGGGAGCAGAGCCCATGGGACTGGAGAAGTGTCCCCACCTCAGAGGAACTTGGAGCTAACATAAGTGATTCCCAGCCTCTGGGGTGGGGTAAGGAGTGGGTGCCAGGAGTGCCAGTGACGCTCTGGGGAGGAACACTGGATAAAAAATACTCCAAATTCCAGTTGAAGTACAGTCTATAGAAAGTGAAGTCCTACAGGATCTTGGTTCTGCAAGACTGTGGGAAAGCATGCAGGAGTTATAGGTTATGAAACGTTCAAGATGCTGCATAGGAGGAAGTAGAACATTAGAACACTACACATCGATGGGATCCGTGAATATTTGGGACCAGGGGAAATGCTATTTTGAAAACCTCAGAAGTTTCTTTAATCTGTGATGGAAACAAAGCCGTCTTTGGGGAAGATGCCCCTTTGTTTTGGGAGACTCGTTTGGTGAGTCCCTTCCACAAGCTGGAATTCAAGCACTGGCCCTGGACTGCCAGGGATGCCTTACTCACCTATTGGACAAGAGTCTTGCAACCTTGAAGGAAAAGATATGCAAAGCATTTCCTTGTGTTGCCAGAGATGGAGGCCTGATGAGGGCTCAGGGCTCCCCTCTTTGGGGGAAATGACTGCTTGATCCATCTGGCTGTGCAAGAGATGAAGCCACAAGCCAAGTCTGGGATGGGTCACGAGGCACCCTTTGTACAAGGACAATGGCTCCATGGAGGATGGGGGTGGCGCAATGGCGCCCCACTCCAGTACTCCTGCCTGGAAAATCCCATGGACGGAGGAGCCTGGTAGGCTGCAATCCATGGGGTTGCTGAGGGTCGGACACGACTGAGTGACTTCACTTTCACTTTTTACTTTCATGCATTGGAGAAGGAAATGGCAACCCACTCCAGTGGTCTTGCCTGGAGAATCCCAGGGACGGGGGAGCCTGGTGGGCTGCCATCTATGGGGTCACACAGAGTAGGACACGACTGAAGTGACTTAGCAGCAGCAGCAGCAGAGATTTTATCTCTCGACAAAGGGAGGTGACCATGGAGGCTTTGTGTGGGAAATATGAGTAAACCCCAGCAACCTGGCAGCTGTCTTAGGGCTTAGGGAAAGGAGCCCATAAGGAGGCCCCGTGAAATATTTGGGCTGTAACACAACTTCTTAAACACTGGCAACAGCTCTGTGTCTGCAGGTTTTAAGGCTGTGCTCACAGGTGGAGACTGGGCAGATTAAAAAGGGAGTTGGGATAGGATGGCGAAGCAGGTGGGCTTCTCCAATGGCTCAGCGGGTAAAGAATCCACCTTCAATGCCAGAGACATAGGAAACTCAGGTTCGATCCCTTGTTGGGAAGATGCGCTGGAGAAAGAGACGGCAGCCCACTGATTTTTCTTGCCTGAAAAATCTCATGGTCAGGGGAGCCTGGTGGGCTACAGTCCAAAGGGTCCGAAGAGTCAGACATGACTGAGCGATTAAGCAAGCAGGGCAAAACAGATAAGAGGCAGCCAGGTGTGACCATGAAAAACTGGGGCAGAGTGTAGCTATGGGACCTGCACATGGTTCCTGGGTGCTCTTGGGAACACTGATGGACGGGCTTTTGGTAGTGTTGCAGGAGGGCCCTCTGGTTATTATTACTTGGTTATTCAAGGAAAAGGGCTGTGAGACTTAGCTCACAGACTTTGTCACAGAAGACTTCCAGGTGACAAGAGGAAGGAATCACCGGCTCTGCTTGAGGCAGGCATGGCAGAAGTGCCAGTCTGGTTCCCAGAAGGGGGAGATTTCTGGCTGGGCCCAGCTGTTTGCCTTTCACAGGTATACAGACCCTCAGGACTGACAAGTCTTCCAGCTGTTGAAGACTTGCAGCAGCAGGAGTCAGAAGCCATAAGGATAAAGATGGCAGAGTATGGAGAAGTCACCCGTGTTGGGTGTGTCTGCGCTGTGCATTCTCTGTGTGTTCATATCATGGTCCTAAAGTCCTGATGAGGCTGGTGCTGTCCACACAGGTGGCGTGTGGAGGCTCAGCAGAGGCAAGAAGTTATCTGACTGTTGAGCCAGGTGCATCTCACTAGGACTCTGAAGGTAAGTTTAAGTCAGGGGAGTTGACTTTGATCAGGTGCTCAGGATTTGGAAGAGTGACCCAAGATCAGGAGGCCCCAGCCCCAAATCTGGGGTCAGTTCATCCATATCCAAGAACTGGGCTCCACCGTCATCTGCTGGGACCCTTAAGGTTCCCACTTTCTACCTGCTGGGTGTCTGCCCAGGCTAAACTCTGGTCAAATAGAAGTGTTCCGTGAGGGGCATCAGCCCATGCTGCCCACAGGAAGATGTCCTCTAGGTAACCCACTCTTCAGGAACTCCACTACACTCTTCTAGCTTGAGTTCCACCTCCCAGGCTCTGGAGCCCAGGTAAAGTGTCACTCTTGCATAGAGGGTGATCCACCAAGGCTTTCCAGCTCCTGCATGAAAACCTCCAACCCTTGTCTTACTTAAGGATGCCATTAGCTGGTCCTGTTGGCGCCTTTGTGAAAAAGACAGACTCTGAAAAGTTGGCAGATCATGCCATAAAGGAGCTGATTTACACTTAGAATGCTTACTGCAAAATTAATGGACCTAGTTAAAAGAGATGCCCGTAAAATATAGATGACCTCAGTCCCAAGGGTGGAGTTGGAAAGTGATCACCACTGTGGCCGTATGTAATTTATTGAGGCTGTAAGTTCACAAGACACTTTGCAGAATGTATAAAAAGATGAGGTTCTGGGCCCCAAGGACCACAAGCCTCACTAAGACTGATATCATTGAGGAGCGAAGTTCAACTACATGACAATCTGCAATTGCTATCAGAAATACTTTAGGCAGAAAGGCTAAAGATGGCTGTTTGCTTTTATGAAGTGTTTAAAGGAGATTAAGAATGATGATCTTGGAAGAGAGGCATAGTGTTAGCTTAGAGTGAAAAGGAAACAAATGTATGTCTTAGAATGCCTCAGAGACAAGGAGCAATATTAAATGTCAAATTAAAAGACAAGTAATCAATGATAATAAATGCTCGCCTCTACTGAAATGCAGCAGAAGTCTGCTATGGGATTGGTGACATGTGAAGTGAAGTGAAGTTAAAGTCGCTCAGTCACGTCCGACTCTTTGCAACCCCATGGACTATACAGTCCATGGAATTCTCCAGGCCAGAATACTGGAGTGGGTAGCCTTTATCTTCTCCAGGGGATCTTCCCAACCCAGGAATCGAACCGGGGTCTCCTGCATTGCAGGCGGATTCTTTACCAACTGAGCTATCAGGGAAGCCCACATTTGCGAAGGTTGTGGTTAGACATTTAGGTGAACTTCCTGACATGAGGTAAGACTTTTACACATGGAAACGAGCAGTGTTTAACAAACACCCCGAGCCCTACATAGACACACATACACATACACACATAGATCTGAGTTGTTGGACTCACAGTGTGACAAATCATAAACCCCCCCACCCCTCTTTCCTTCTAGAAGTTTTGCAAAATTAGCTGACACTTGATCACGCACCATCTAATAGATATGACACATCTTGAACTGTATTGCAAAGCCTCAGAATATATTAGTTGTGCTCCCCATTACCTGCTTAAATCCAGGTTTCCACTTTGAAAGTTGCAGTTTTCCAGCAAATCAATATCCCAGAGCACAGGGCAGGGCTGATAGCCCATGACTTCACTCCAGTGGAGATCTTCAGTGTCTCCAAAAACAAAAAAGGAAAAAAAAGAAAAGCTCACTTCCTGGTGCTCATTCGCTTAGGGAAAATGCACGTTAAAATTCTGGGCACAGGGTTCTTTGCATTGCCCACATCCTGCCATGTTGAACTTTGAATTGGAATTACTGATGTTTCAAAAGCTCTTTGAGGAAATAGTTAAAAAGGAAAAGGTGCTGGCAAGCAGTCCCCAGGCATCTCCTCCTCTTTGTGTGTGTGTGTGTGTGTGTGTGTGTGTGTGTGTGTGTGCACCTTGGCTCTGATGCTTCAAGGGGCAGTCCTGGGTGTCCTCCAGTGGGTCTGGAAGGCAGTTCAGACTGTGTGAGACTCCCATGGTGGGCATGAGAAAGAGACTTCCCTCTTTCTCCTTCCCTTTGTCTCTTCTTTTTCTCTCCCCACATATTTCCCCTGTTTCCCTCTTTTTTGGATATTACAGTTCGAGAGGCAGATTGGAAGGCTTCCGGCAGCTGATTATCATCTCAGGACTCCCCTGAGTCAGTCTTTACCTTCCCGTCCACTGTTCCCTTTCCCGTGACTTCTAGGGGTTCAGTTCAGTTCAGTCGTTCAGTCCTGTCCGACTCCTTGTGACCCCATGAACTGCAGCATGCCAGGCCTTCCTGTCCATCATCAACTCCCGGAGCCTACCCAAACTCATGTCCATTGAGTAGGTGATGCCATCCAACTATCTCATCCTCTGTTTTCCCCTTCTTCTCCTGCCCTCAATCTTTCCCAGCATCAGGGTCTTTTCAAATGAGTCAGCTGTTTGCATCAGGTGGCCAAAGTATTGGAGTTTCAACTTCAACATCAGTCCTTCCAATGAACACCCAGGACAGATATCCTTTAGGATGGACTGGTTGGATTGACTTCCAGGGGTATTGGAGCACAATTACAGGCAAGTTTATGGGTCAGCTTGACTGGGCTAAGGGATACCCAGATAGCTGTAAAACACTTCTGGGACGTGTCTGGGAGGGTGTTTCTGGAAGAAATTAACATTTGAATCGGTGGACTGGGTAAAGCAGGTGGTCTGCTCCAACATGCATCATCGAGTCTACTGAGGGCCCCATAGGACATGGAGAGGGGGGGAGGGTGAATTCACTCTGCATCCTCTCCTGGCCTTGGACATCCGGGCTCCTGGGTCTCAGGCCTTCAGACTTGAACTGAATGGTACCTCCAGCCTTCCTGGTTCTCCAGTCTGCAGATGGCAGGTCACGGGACTTCTTGGTGTCTGTGACCCTGTGAACCAATTCCTATATTAAAATTTCAAGTATATATAGATTGGTTCTGTTTTTCTAGAGACTCTGACTAATACACCCTGCTCATACCTGATTGTTAACTGGCCTTTGGACTCAAGACCCAGTGCAGAGCTCCCTGGTAAGATGTGTTTGGCCACACAGAGGAAAGCCAGCCTGACATTGCCACCCACTCCAGGGGACTGGTACCCAGAGAGAATGAAATGGCAGGAGAGCCCTGTTTGGCCCCCATGTTTGACCCAGAACTGACATGGCCTGGCTGCAGTGTAGGCAGAGCACACGCACCCTCCAGCTCAGATGAGTGAGAGGTGAGGCTCTTAACTTCCAGCTCTGGGGAGGTGTGGCATTGACCATGGAGGCCAAACACATGGCCTAACAGAATCTCCTTTTCACCAGGGGCTGATGGGGATGGAATGTGGTGGAGAAGCCTTGAATTTCTTCAATTAAATTCCACTAAAAATCACCCATCTATATTATTTACATCTCCCAATACACCATTTAAAGATTCGTGTTGATGTATGGCAAAACCAATACAATATTGTAAAGTAATTAGCCTCCAATTAAATAAATTTATAATAAAAAAAGAGTCTGCATTCCATCATGCAGGAAGGTGACAAAGTGTGGATTTACACAAATCTAAAAAAATTTGAATACTATATATATTAGATACTGAAGGACATATAATTAGCTATTAAAGTCAAAATGTTTCTAACAAAATAAGGAGTTTGTTAAATATTAAATACCAGACTCCATTTTTTTCTCTTGACATTAAAAACAATTTCACTAGCCCTATAACGTTTTGTGACATTCTCTGAAAATAAGATGGCTTTGTCAATAAAAGTGAAAGTGCAGTCGCCCAGTCATGTCCAACTCTTTGTGACCCCATGGACTGAATTCTCCAGGCCAGAATACTGGAGTGGGCAGCCTTTCCCTTCTCCAGGGCATCTTCCCAATCCAGGGATCGAACCCAGGTCTCCCGCATTGTGGTGGATTCTTTACCAGCTGAGCCACAAGGGAAGCCCATGGCTTTGTCAAGACTGTTCTAAACAGTCAGTCAAATGTACGCAGCTTCACTTTCTAAAAGAGGTAAAGTAAATCTGTTGTATACAACTCATAATATGGGTGCTCACCTTATTTCTTTGAATTTCCACCATTTTCGCATTTGTGAAATTTCAGGGCTAAATTAATGGTTAGAAACCACCCATCTTTTTACTTTCTGGCTTCCTGCCCACTTCTCCCACTGCACAGGCCCTGAGACACCATCTGGAGCAGGTCCTGCAAGGCCCATGGGGTGCTCTGAGGTCAAGAGACTGACCCTCAGCCCTTGCTGACTGTATGAGTGTCCTATCACTACTACAACAAACGACCACACAGCAAATGGCTTAAAGCAACACACGTTTAGTATCTCACAGTTCTGTAGGTCAGAAAGCCCCTGTGGGTCTCACTGGGCCAAGATCAAGGGGTCAGCAGGGCTGCCTTCATTTCAAAGGCTCTGGGGAGAATCCATTTCCTTCCCTTTCCGGCTTCTAGAGTCTTCTCCACACTCCCCTTCTACCAACTTCAGCACCAGCAACAGTTGGTCATGACCTGTCTACCTTGCATTTTTCTCTCTTTCTCCTTCTGCTTTTAAAGACTCATGTGATTAGATGGATCCTACTCAGATAATCCAGGTTAACCTCTAAGTCAGCAAACCTCACTACATCAGCAGCCTTAATCCCCTTTGCCATGAAAGCTAACGTAGTCACAGGTTCTGAAGCTAGGATATGGGCATCTCTGGGTGGGTGGGGGCGTTCTTTGGCCTCCCACACCAACCCAGGCCTGCCTAGGTTTGTTAATAGCTTTGAGGTTCCCTTGTTCTTCACCTTGATTAGTCTGCCTGTGCAGGTCTCCTAGCTTCCTCACTTCTCAGATGTAGCTCAGTTTCTCTACCAGGCAGAATTCTCTCAGAGCTGGAGCAGGAGCAACTGAAGCCTGGAGAAGCAGGGTGGAGCTGAACAAGGCCCTGGGACTGGAGGAGTGGGGCTTCTGGGCCTTGACTGGGAGGGTGGGAGGTGGCCCGAGGCCGTGGTGGAGGGAGTGGGAGTGTGGGGTACAGACCTGGGCCCTGCAAAGAAAGCCCCTGGGCAATCTGCAATGCCAAGAGTCTGCTGCTGAATAATGATGCTTTCACTGTACTGATCTAAACTCAGCAATGCCAGCCCACTCATCTGTTTCCACAGACACACACTGAGGTGTGTGCACATTGTTGAAAAGGCACAGCAAACGTTCATGTTATAGAGTATAGCCTGACAGCAATTTAACCCAGGAGAATAATTTACTTAACTCTGGATGACTCGGGGCTGGGTGTTCCCCTTTCCCACTTACAGGAAAATCTATTCTTGGCTGAAATTGATATTTGATTTTTCCTTCTATGCACTGACATTCCTGCAGGTGATAAATAGTCTTGGCAAATACTGAATCTCTCTGCAATCGTGCTGACTGTGGCCTCATTTCCTCCTTCTTGCACACTGATGAGACTCCCCACAGCAGAGATTGATCCCGCTTGTTTACAGTAGGGTTAAGCAATTGATTTTAATTAAATCCTCTTTTTTAGAAATCAGCAGAATGTGTCCAGTTGGGGCCCCTTCTTTCTCAGAACATTAATCAACTCGTTAAGTAATCTCTTCCAATTTATCGGTCCCAATTAACCTCTCTCTGGAGACATAGAGAATTAAGTGAGATGTACTGTTCATTCCCAATATCCTTGTCATTAATTTTGAATCTTCACATCCAAAGTGTAGGGAAATCATTCAATAAGATGTTAGACCACTGCCCACTGTTTCCATTTTGTGTGTCTTGTGTTGATGATCAGCTTACAGTTGGTTGGTGGAAGTCCTTTGGACCAGAAGCTCTTTGTTGGGAAGGCTCATGGAGGGAGAGCTCCAGCTCTCCCATCTCCTCCACTGCTGGAATTCTCTCTCTGATGGTTTCTGTAATTCTTTACCAGCCAAGCCACAAGGGAAGCCCAAGAATACTGGAGTGGGTAGCCTATCTCTTCTCCAGTGGATCTTCCTGAGCTAGGAATAGGACTGGGGTCTCCTGCATTGCAGGCAGATTCTTTACCAACTGAGCTATCAGGGAAGCCTGAAAGTGAAAGTCTCTCTGTTGTGTCCGACTCTTTGCGACCCCATAGACTATACAGTCCATGGAATTCTCCAGGCCAGAATACTGGAGTGGATAGCCTTTCCCTTCTCCAGGGGAATCTTCCCAACACAGGGATTGAACCCAGGTCTCCCGCATTGCAGATGGATTCTTTACCAGCTGAGTCACAAGTGAAACCTAAGAATACTAGAGTGGGTAGCCAATCCCTTCGCCAGCAGATGTTCCCAATCCAGGAATCGAGCCAGAGTCTCCTGCATTGCAGGTGGATTCTTTACCAACTGAGCTATCAGGGAAGCCCTTCTCTAAGTCAGTCATCTTCAAACTTTAATGTAAGAACCCCATGAAAAGCTTATTAAAACAGTGCCATAGGCCCTGATTCTAATTCAGTGGGTCAAGGTGGGGCTTGACAATTGTCATTTTTTTAAAAAAATTATTTTAAAATATAAATTGTGTATATTTTATGAGAACAATATGATGATTTGATATATGGATATGTAGTGAAAGATTACTACAATCAAGCTAATTAACATTATCCATCTCTGTATACCATTAACCTTTTTTTCTTTGTGGTGAGAGCACCTGAACTCTCTTAGCAAATTTGCAATATTCAATACAGTATGTTTTTTCTTGGATTTTGGTAACTGTTGGGGCTCCTGAAAAAGCTGACTTAAAGCTCAACATGCAGAAAACTAAGATCATGGCATCTGGTCCCATCATTTCATGGGAAATAGATGGGGAAACAGTGGAAACAGTGTCAGACTTTATTTTTTTAGGCTCCAAAATCACTGCAGATGGTGATTGCAGCCATGAAATTAAAAGACGCTTACTCCTTGGAAGGAAGGTTATGACCAACCTAGATAGCATATTAAAAAGCAGAGACGTTACTTTGCCAACAAAGGTCCATCTAGTCAAGGCTATGGTTTTCCCAATGGTCATGTATGGATGTGAGTTGGGCTGTGAAGAAAGCTGAGTGCCAAAGAATTGATGCTTTTGAACTGTGGTGTTGGAGAAGACTCTTCAGAGTCCCTTGTACTGCAAGGAGATCCAACCAGTCCATCCTAAAGGAGATCAGCCCTGGGTGTTCATTGGAGGGACTGATGCTGAGGCTGAAGCTCCAATTCTTTGGCCACCTCATGCGAAGAGCTGACTCATTGGAAAAGACCCTGATGCTGGGAGGGATTGGGGGCAGGAGGAGAAGGGGACGACAGAGGATGAGATGGCTGGATGGCATCACTGACTTGATGGACATGAGTCTGGGTGAACTTCAGGAGTTGGTGATGGACAGGGAGGCCTGGCGTGCTGTGATTCATGGGGTTGCAAAGAGTCGGACACAACTGACCGACTGAACTGAACTGAACTGAACTGGGGCTCCTGAAACCAACCCCTGACGTATACTGAAGGACAAATCTATACTCACTCACACAGTATTAGAAAATGATCTACAGTGTTGAGGAATGATTTTCTTTTACTTTCTGTTCCACTTTACTGGGAATTACTAATTTTGTTACTTAAATTGTGTGAAGCCCTAAAAATACAGCTCTATTGAAATTTTCAAAAACAATTACTAACTATAGTGGTCATGCTGCCTTTAGATCCCTGGATTCACTCAGCCCACAGAACTTCAACTTTGTACACTTCAACATCTCCTCATTTGCCCAAACCCCTGCCCTTGGTAACCACCATCCTACTCTCTGCTTTCTGTGTATTTGACTTTTATAGATTCCACATGTAAGAGAGGACATGTGGGGTTTGTTTTTTTTCTTCTTTTTTTTCTTGTTCTGTATCTGTATCTTATTTCACTTAGCATGCTGTCCTCCAGATCCATCCTTCTTGTTGCAAATGGCATGATCTTCTTTCTAAAGGTTGAGTGATACACCATTGTTTATTTAAACCACAGTTTCTTTATCCATTTATCCATCTGCAGCTTTGTGGGTTGTTTCCACATCTCGACTGTTGTGAATGATCCACAGTGACTGAGGAGTGTAGATCACTTTGAGGGACCTATTTCATTACCTCAAGAATTTGCATTTCTAAAAAACTCCAATGTGAAGCTAATGCTGCTAATTGTCCTCAAACAGTATTTGAGGACAATACTGTTTTCAAAAAATTTTGTTTAGTTCTAATTGGAGGATAATCTCTTTGCAGTGTTGTGTTGGTTTCTCTCATACATCAGCATGAACCAGCCATGGGTGTACATATGTTTCTTCCCTCCTGAACCTGCTTCCTAGCTCCCACCCCATCCTACCTCTTCAGGTTGTCACAGAGCAACAGGTTGAGCTCCTTGTGTCATGCAGCAGTTTCCCATTAGCTATCTATTTTACACACGCTGATGTATATATTTCAATGTTACTCTCAATTCAGGACCACAGTCTTGGTGATGCTGCTCCAGACAGAATGCTTTGGACAGCTGTGCAAGAAGAAGCTTTGATGGGCTGTGGGAAGGAGGGCAAGGTAGTTCCGTGTCACCAGAGAGTTTAATACCATGAATGGTTTGTCTAAATGGTTCCTTCTGGGGAACTCCAGGCAGAAACACAAGACACTGGTTCCCAAAGAAAGTGGGAAAGAGTAATAGTGGTAAGTGAAGAACAAAAGAAATAGGTAAACTTCATATAATTCTTAACTTTGCTAGGTTAGGCTTCTCCCTTTATAATAGTCTTAAGGAAGAGCTTCTGGGTATTATCTCTGGTTACTTCTTAAAGTTTCTTCATAAAATAATAATTGCCACACATTCTGTATCTTTGCCAAGAGCTCCCCTGGTAATTCAGATTCATCTCAGTTCATCTGTGTGTGTGACCTCTTTTTTCTGTACTGTTTTCAGTAAGTATACTTTGGGGAAGAAATGGAATTTCATTTGAAAATTTAGCTACTTTGAGAAATTGTCTCTAAGGTAGATAAAATTATAGTTGGCTTGAATTTCAGAAGGGCCTTCAGAAATCATCCTGTCTCCAGTTGCTTTCAGTGAACAAGGAAACCCCTCCAAGTTCTAGATCTCCTGCCTCCACTTTCTGATTCTTCTAGAACTTTGGAAGCATGTATTATTTTGCTGTGTTTGTAAGGGAGCACTGATTTTTTTTTTAATTAAACTTTCAGTTTTATATTGGACTATAGATTATTAACAATATTGTGATAGTTTCTGGTGGACATTGAAAGGACTCAGCCATACATATACAGGTATCCATTCAAAGGAGCATTGATTTTGAGGAAATGAAGTTCTTTGTAAGGTTTGAGATTAATGATAATCATCAATGATTATGACATGCTCATGCAAAACTTTAAGCGTTTAGAGAAAGTGGTATTCTAATTTTTTAGTACGCTTAAAATACAATTTAAAAGTGAATTTTTACAGAGACAAACATTTATAGAACATTCTGTTTAGTTTATAAAATATTTTAGCAAAGATTTTCCCTAAGTAGAAAAATCCCCATCTATAGCTTAAGATCTGATTTACTTAAAAAAAAAAAAAAGAGTAGCAATATTTTTGGAACAAAATCATTGTAAAAAAAAAAAAGAGAGAGAGAGAAGTAAGGGGTTGCTGGGCATTCTGAGAGATGAGGTAAACAGAAAGCCTTAATTATGAATTTGTTGTGTCAAGGTTTCAAGCTTTTCACTTATATTGGCCATGACTAAACACTTTCCATCCATATGTAAACGAAAAGAGTTTAAAGGAAGAGGTAAAACTTGATGAAATGGGCCAGGGACTCTCAATGGACAGATCATGAAAATTCTGCATATGACTTGGGGAGTTAAGGAAGGGACGTAAGAAATGAAAGGAAGAAGTTTATAGAAGGCTACATCAGCTTTCGGAGAAGGCAATGGCACCCCACTCCAGTACTCTTGCCTGGAAAATCCCATGGACAGAGGGGCCTGGTAGGTTGCAGTCCATGGGGCCACGAAGAGTTGGACATGACTGAGCGTCAGCTTTATAACCTGCTACCAAAAATTATAGTGCAGTGATTCTCACTGTACATTATGGCTCAGTCCTCTTGACTCTGAGGCCTGACTTTAGTTTTGTTTCCATATAGTCTTTTTTTTTTAACAGTCAAGCTTATCTTTAAGTACAATTCCAGATTTTCAAAGCCTCCTCTACAAGCCTATGTATAAATACAGGTAAAGCCGGTCCATGAACCATGGAGGATTCTTTAGGCAATGATTTCCTCAAGGGCTTCCCTGGTGGCTCAGCTGTAAAAAACCTGCCTGACAATACAAGAGATACATGAGACATGGGTTCCATCCCTGGGTGGGAAAGATCCCCTGGAGGAAGAAATGGCAACCCACTCCAGTATTCTTGCCCAGAAACTGACAGTGTTGGACAAGACTGAGCAGGCATGCAATGACTTCCTCAGTTCCCTCCTGCTGGTTCACTTCCAAGCTTCTTTGTTATTCCTCCCCACCACCTTTTTTTTTGAGCAGCCATATCTGGAACAGAAAGCTTCTTCTGAGTTCCAAATATGATTGGCTGTGCTATAATTCCAATTAGCATGTTAAACGCTCACTGACCCCTTTCTTCTTGGCTCTCAAAGAACACAAGATGGCTGACCAACATGTTTAGGACTGGGTATATTTGAGTCACCACAGGCCAATAGAAAAGCCATGCTCAGTTCATTTCATGGCCCCACAAGGCCACAGGTTCCTTACCTCAGTATTGCCAGTTCCCTTCACACCGCAGAGGAGCAGACTGGGTGTCAGTCTGGCTTATTAAAGCAAACCGAAGCAGTCCCAACACCAGCCACAGGGTGGTGGCTTTCAGACTCTCAGGAGGAAGGGAAGCCGAATCTGGTATGCTTAGACTTTCCTTTATTTCCTAAGGTTTTACCTTAAATGCATGTTCCCTCTGCTTTCCTTCAGTAGTGAGCTCCCATCCTGCTTTGAGGTTCATTTTGAAGAGCGCTTTCTCTGAGGAGACTCAGCAGTTCGCCCAAGCACAGTTTAGTGCTTGGTCATCCAGATCACCCTGAAGTTTCCACACGTCTCTAGTGCAGCAGTGGCCTCTTTGTTTTATGTTTGAGTTTCTGTGCTTCCAGGTCCTACCTAGCACAGAACCAGGCATGTTGTTATTTATTCAGTAAATGTTATTGTATGCACCCCATTCATCCACATTCAATATGCATAACAAAGATCTCAACACATCCTTCCAACCTGACCAAGACCAATATCTAGTGGCACAAATACTCAAGTTAAGGCAAAGGTTAATTCTCTTAAAAAAGGTTAATTCTCTTAAAAGTCGCTTTTAAAAAAAAAAAAAAAAAAAAAGGAAGAAGAAAAAGGCCAGTGTTAGTAGACAGAAGGACAGAGGTGTCTGGAGTTAGGCTTGGATTCAAATCCCAACTCTTCCCTTAGCCATGTGGTTTGGACACACATTTCTTCTGCCTAAGACTATTTCCTTAGCTGTGGAATTGGACATAAATAACACCCAAATGAGCTTAATGTGAAGTTTAGATGAGAAAATGCATGTAAGATGCTTGGTCTAGTGACTGGGATCAGTTAATGGGGCCATTAACATGGGAGCCATAGAACATGGATGTGTGTATGTGTGGGCATTTGCAGTCGCTCAGTCGTGTCTGACTCTTTGTGACCCCATGGATTGTAGCCCACCAGGCTCCTCTGTCCATGGGATTATCCAGGCAAGAATGCTGGAGTGGGTTTCCGTTTCTTCCTCCAGGAAATCTTCCTAACCCAGATATTGAACCTGAGTCTCCTGCATCTTCTGCATTCACAGGTGGATTCTTTACCACTAAGCCACCTGGGAAGCCCCCATCTTAAAATCTCTGCAGAAAACACACACTTAACACCCGCCCCCCACTCCCACACACACACAGACAGACACACACCTTGCTTCTTTTGGCAATGTAAAGCTCAAGATATCAGCTTTTCTACTCAGATTACTTTCAGTTAATTTGCTGTTAACTCAGTCCTAAAAATGTTTAAGAATCACAGGCACTTTCATTTTATTTGGTCTGCAGTGTTCACTCTGATCTTGAGACCACTTTGCCGGCAGCTCCTTTCTGGGTGAAATGAGCCTGTTTGTAGGAAGGATCTCATCTCTGCTAGTTTGGGGCTACTGGCTCCCACTGAGGATGGCGCTCTGTTTCCAGGACTGGGTCAGGGAACAGATTCTTTTGACTCTGTCTTTGGATTCAAATGGACTTGTGATTTCAGCCATCTGGTGGCCTTGAGGGAAAATGGCAGAGTAATGGCGGATCCGGTAGAATCTATCACTGACATGGAAAAAACAAACCAACAAAAGTGATAAAATAAAAATCAGAACACGGAAGTGACAGCATCCTCAGCAACACTACTGAGCATCAAGAGTGTGCTTCCTGAGTGGTGGTTAGGACCGTTCGTTCCCTTTTGTATAAAAACGTCTAGTGTCATAGAATGCTCGATTGTTAGAACTTTAGAAGAAAATTGTTAGGACCACCCCGACTCCATTCTACAGATAATAATACTGAGACCTAGAGAAGAATGGAAGTAGATCCCCCTGTGAGCTAGTGGCAGAAACAGGAAAATGGGACCCCAATCTCATGACTCCCCTGGCCATTGTTTTTCCTAGATTTCCATGCAATACCAAAAGCAAAGAGAAAGGAAATCAAACTGGGATGGCATTTCTCTCTTCTTTCACCAGACTCCTGTTAGCTTGAGTTTCTCCTTCTCTTTGGCTACCAGGTCTACCTTGGGCTCTGGCTTCTAGCAGGGGAGATGCCACGCGCCTTCTCTTGTTGCTTTATCTTCCCTTGTAGACTCAACACCCTAGCTAGGCTTCAGTGTCTTTTATGCCCACAGTCACTTACCCACACTGCTCTTTCCAAATATTAGCTAAAGAAGTGAGTGGCAGAGTGTGTAAATATACATTTCTCTCGCCTTGTTTTTATAATACCTCATCCGATTTAGTGTTGCTCTCGTATCCTACATGGCTTGAATGCAAAGTTATTCTTTTATGTCCTAATGCTTTTCAAAACTAGTGCTCTAATCTTAGGCCCCTCGGGGAATTTAAAGCAAGTTATGGTACCTCCTGGATTAAGTATGAGTGATGCATTTACATTTTTGTGATTATCAATATTCTTTAAAGTGTTCCTTTTTCCTCAAAACCAAATTCATAGAGAAATTCTATGCTTTTCATTTGTGTTAAGATCTTTATTAGTATTTGGATCCTGTCTGAAGTTAGGAATGTTATAGCTTAGCGGTTAAGAAAAAGGACACTGGAATCAGACTGACTTTGTTCAGATACCTGCCCTGCCTCTTACTCTCTGTATGATCTTGAGAAGCTCTTTCATCTCTCTTCGGCTTTAGTTTCCTCATTGTGAGATAGGACCCACCCCATAGGATGATTGTGAGAATAAGTGAATTAGGGATGCAAGGTAGTTGACTAGTATCCGTCACATAGTAAATGTGCAATAAATATTAGCTGTGATAATGATCACAGTAATCAAACATAATTGCTGTCCAATGACTATAAGGATCAAAGAGGGACAGAGACATAGAGAGGGAAATTTATTCCTGAGAAATGGTTCCCAGAGATTTCCAGCAGTCTATGATCTCCATGGGCTTCCCAAGGTGGTGCTAGTGGTTAGGAACCCACCTGCCAATGCAGGAGACATAAGAGACTCAGGTTCAATTCCTGGGTCAGGAAGCTCCCCTGGAGGACAGCAGAGCAATCTGCTGCAGTATTCTTTCTTGGAGAATCCCATGGACAGAGGAGCCTGACAGGCTACAGTCCATGGGGTCGCAAAGGGTCAGACACGACTGAAGTGACTTAGCATGCATACACATGATTTTCATTCCCGTGTTGCTTCTATGTCAAGTCAAGCCATGTGGAATTGTTTCCAAGGATTCCTTGCTGTCTCTGGTTCTGCATTAGGGTTGGCTATAAGAGGATTTTGGACTGGATGTTAGGAGCAGAAGTGAAGGGGTGGCCTTTGCCTTCTGAAGGTCACTGTAGGGAGCATCTGGTGGCCCTCACCTTGTTGCTGGCTCCCTTTTTGTCACAAGACTGCAGATGAGCCCCCAGCTCCTCCCTCTCCCCCCAGACCTCCTCACCAGCTTCTCCAGGTCCCAGGGCAGGTGTGTGCACACCTCTGTGAAAGGGGACACCAGATTCTTCTGCCAGTCACCACATCCTCAAGGTTAGTGCCATGAAAGACAGACACATATTCTGATTGTGCTGCGGGGTCCAGTTTGTCCTTGTGTCTCCTAGATCATCTCCACAGGGTTCCTTGCATCCTTGATCCCTCCCTCCTCATGCCTGGCTTTTCTTCCCGACTTCCATCCCTGCCACCCTATAGGGACTTCACACCCATCATAGATTCAAAGTCTGCAACCTTCTTCCTTTGCTCCTATAGGTTTCTAGGTGACCAAGTAGTTGCTGCCACAGAATATTTTAGTGAAAATAAGGAATTTAATGGATTTGGTTGGTTGTTTCTAAGTGCACTGGCAACTTAAGAAAAGTGGTTCTTTATTACAGGTGTCTACAAGTGCTACTGAAAGTGAGTTAGTCGTCCGACTCTTTGCAACCCTATGGACTTTAGCCCACCAGTCTTCTCTGTCCATGGAATTCTCCAGGCAAGAATACTGGAGTGGGTTGCCATTTCCTTCTCCAGGGGATCTTCCCAACCCAGGGATTGAACCCAGGTCTCCTGCATTGCAGGCAGATTCTTTACCATCTGAGGCAAGAGTGGGAGCTACTGGGCAACACCAATGCTTGACAACAGGCCTTCAAATGGCCATGTGACCTGAACTACCTCTCATGAGCTGGGCATTGCCCACTAAGCCATAAGGTTGAATGTGCACAGCAGCATCCCATCATCCAGTGTAAGAAGTATATAGGAGACTGGGCTTGAGCAAATGAAGTGTGTCAGCAGATTCATGTTCATGGAATTCACTGGTTTGACTGTGGCCACATCATCTAGAAAAAGCTGATCTGATAAGACACTGAATTGCCCTTTTATAAAAAGAAAATTTCAAAGTCTGGTGATTCTTTTTAATTTTATTTATTTATGGCTGCGGAAAGGCTTTCTCTAATCGTGGTGAGTGAGGCCTACTCTCTGGTTTCAGTGCACGGGCCTCTCATTGTGGTGGCCTCTTTTGTTACGGAGCATGAGCTCTAGAGCATGGTCTTTAGTAGTTGTCGTCCACAACCTTTGTTTCCCCTTGGCATGTGGATCTTCCTGGACCAGGGATCGAACCAGCATCCCCTGCATTGGCATGTGGACTCCCAACCCTGGACCACCTGGGAAGTCCTGAAATGCCTTTTTGAAGATCCATTTACAGTGCCAGTTGGGTGAGAACACCTTGTAAAACTGAGTTTAATTAGTTAGTTAGCATCAGTTGCTTAATCGTGTCTGACTCTTTGCAAACCCATGGACTGTGGCCTGCCAGGCTCCTCTGTCTATGAAATTCTCTAGGCAAGAATACTGGAATGGGTTGCCATTCCCTTCTCCAGGGGATCTTCCTGACCTAGGGATCAAATGCATGTTCCCTGCATTGCAGGCAAAATCTTCATTGTCTAAGCCACCAGGAAAACCCAGGGCTGAGATAATATGCTCTGAATTAAGAGGCTATGTATGGTGCTGTTTTCCCCATAATGTTCATGGGTCTGGGAATCAAAGGGTGAATATGGAATTGGCTCCTCTCAGTATTACCCCTAGTAACCCAAGAATGAATTGCTCTCCATCGCTGAGACTTCGGGTCTACTGGTCTAGAGATCTTAGTTCCCAAGGGACAAATGCTTTCACCAGGAGACGGCAGTGTTTCAGTTAAACGGGAAATGGAGGCTGCTACCCAGCCTCTCCAGGCAAAGGAGTTCTGTATTGATTGAGATCAGAGATCCTGACATACAAGAGTTTCTTCTATGCATAAGAGATAAAGAGGAGAACCTCCCAGAACGTCTTAGCACTACCATGTCCTGTGGTAAAAGTCAATGGAAAACCTAAAAAGAAGGAAAGACTGCCATTTTCAGCAGTGTATGGACCTAAAGATTGTTAGACTGAGGGAAGTAAGTTTGACGGAGGGGAAATATTGTATGACATCCCTTATATGTGGAATCTAAAAAGAAATGATACAAATGAATTTATAAAATAGAAAGAGACTCATAGGCTTAGAGAATGAACTTATGGTTGCCTGTACACAGTGCTATATTTAAAATAAATAAGCAACAAGGACTTATTATATAGCACAGGGAACTCTGCTCAGTGTCATGTGGCAGCCTGGACGGGAGGGGAGTTTGGGGAAGAATGGATACATGTATATGTGTGGCTGAGTCCCTTTGCTGTTCACCTGAAACTGTCACAGCATTGTTAATCAGCTATGCTGCTGCTGCTAAGTCGCTTCAGTCGTGTCCGACTCTGTGCGACCCCTGAGACGGCAGCCCACCAGGCTCCCCCCTCCCTGGGATTCTCCAGGCAAGAGCACTGGAGTGGGTTGCGATTTCCTTCTCCAATGCATGAAAGTGAAAAGTGAAAGTGAAGTTGCTCAGTCGTGTCCGACTCTGAGCGACCCCATAGACTGCAGCCTACCAGGCTCTTCCGTCCATAGGATTTTCCAGGCAAGAGTACTGGAGTGGGGTGCCATACCTCAATACAAAATAAAAAGTTCAAAGGAAAAAAGAAGTCAGTGGAAAACCATAGTGATATAATTCAGCCAGGACTTCCAGTAGTCTAGACTCTTTAGAATCAAAGATTTGGGTCATCTCCCCAGGCAAGGAATCATGACTCCCTGACATGCTTGCTGAAGGCCAAAGGCATGTAGAGTAGACAGTCAAAGAAGAAAGTTTTACAAGCTCTTATCAGTCATGAAAGAAATTGCACAAGCTGTAGCAGTTTAAGTATTTTTTTCTTTATTTTGATATGTTTATATTTGTGTATGTATTTAATTATTTTCTATCCCTTCTTCTCATTTCCCCCACCATTTTATGTAACATGTATTAATAACAGTTAACTTTATATCCCAGTATTTAAGTTACAGGACATCAAAAGGGGAGTGTGACTCAGCTAGAAGAAGAATTAACATGACTCAGAGATAGATAAAGGTGCTCCATATCCTCTTTTTGGGAATGTGCTTTCCGTTGTTCAAGGTATAAATATGAGAAATGCATGGTGTGAGGTAGAATGCATTGGTTTGCTATCGTCTTTATTTGTAAGTTAAGTATGCTTAAAAGGACTTCCCAGCTGGTGCTAGTGGAAAAGAATCTGCCTGCCAATGCAGGAAACATAAGAGACATGGGTTCAATCCCAGGGCTGGGAAGACCCCCTGGAGAAGGGAATGACAACCCACTCTAGTATTCTTGCCTGGAGAATCCCAAGGACAGAGGAGCCTGGTGGGCTACAGTCCATAGGGTCACACAGAGTCAGACACAACTGAAGCAACGTAGCACACATGCATGCATGGTTAAAAGACATGCGTGGATGCCCAGTTGACGAGGATTGGTTCTATACTCTAGGAGCTTAACTGAGTTAAAATATCACTAACCTTTCAAGAAATAAGATGAAATTATTAAACATTAAGTTTCTAGAGATAGTTTTCACCAGGAGAGAGAATTTAAGCAAACAAATAGAATTTTAAAAAGGAATATCACACGTATTTTGCTGGTGTCTCCCACACATTAGGAAAAGGAAAAATATCTCAATTACGATTAGTAAGTACCAAGAAGATGAAATGAAACCTGGTCAGTTAAGTTTTGTCAAAGGAAATTGACTTCTCTGGATTATGGATGGAATGGAGGATTGTTTCAGAAGTCATTGAGAAACAAATGGAGCAACCCTGATTCCCCATAGTGAGAAGGTGGAACTGAGAACAGTGATTTAAAGCGAAGTCAGGACCGTGACTGGAAGTGAAGGCTAACAGTGACTGTGAAACAGAGGCTCAGAGGGAGAGCTGCATGTGACTTAAGCTCTTCTTCCTCGGCTGGTTGGGCCTCCTTGCATCTGTTAGGAGAGCTCTAGCAGCCTTACTGATCTCCTCTCTTAATAATGAAAGTCAAACGCAGGAGAAAGAATCTTCAACACATGGTGCCAAGAAACCTGGATTTCCTAAAGCAAAAGAAGGAAATGAACTTTGTCTTACACCATATACAAAAATTAACGAGTGAGATAAAGACCCGCATGTAAGACCTAAAATCATAAAACTCCTAGGAGACAATATAGGGAAGCTCCATGACATTGCACTTGGCAATAATTTCTTGGATGGCCACCAAAAACACAGGCAACAAAAGCTGAAAACGGGAAAGGGGGCTACATCAAACTTAAAAACCTTTGTACATTGAAGGATGCAATCAACACAGTGGAAAGGAAATTGATGGAGTAGGAGAAAAGATTTGCAAACCATGTGTCTGATAGAGGGTTAATATCCAGAGTATATAAAGCACTCCTGCAACTTGACAACAACAAAAAATCAAATAACCCAATTAAAAGATGGGTTTAAAGTGGAATAGACGTTTCTCCAAAGATTATATACAAATGGCCAATAAGCATATGAAAACATGCTCAACATCAGTAATTATCAGAGAAAGACACAACCACATGGGTTATCATCTTACACCATTAGGATGGCTACTATAAAACAAACAAACAAACAAAAAATAACTGCTTTGGTAAGGCTGTGGAGAAACCGGAACCCTTGTGCACTGTTGGTGGTAATGAATAGTAGTCCAGCCACTGTGGAAACAGTATGGAGTTTCCTTAAAAAATTAAAAATAAAACTACCTTATGATCCAGCAATCCCATTTCTTGGTATATATCAAAAGAATTGAAATCAGGGCCTCAGGTGTTTGTACACCAATATCTGTAGCAGAAATATTTTGCAGTCATGAAGAGGTAGAATACTGTTTGGCATAGATGAGTGGATAAACAAAATATGGTATATGCAAGCAAAATATTTTTCAGTGTCAAAGAAGGAGAGAAATATTTTCATATGCTACAAAATGGATGAATCTTGGGGACATTATATAGGTGAAATAATTTGTTACAAAAAGGCAAGTACCACATGATTCCATTTATATGAGGTATCGAAAGTAGTCAAATTCATAGAAGAAGAAAGTAAAATGATGGTTGCCAGGAGCTAGGGCGGTAGGGAGGAGGGAAAAAGAACTGTCATTGTTTAATGGTAGAGACTTTCAGCTTTGCAATATAAAAAGTTCTGAATCTGTTTTAAAGCACGGCGCGGATACCTTAGCACTACTGAACTGTGCAGTGAAAAGTGGTTAGGACAATAAATTTTATGTTGTGTTTCTTTTTCTTCTTTTCTGCCACAGTAAATTTTAAAAAAGAAAACCACAGTGAAAGATAGTATTCTCTGGATTTTTTTTGCTCTTCAGTATCTCCTGAACAGAAAGCTTTACAAGTCTTCCTTCAGGTAAGCCTCAGGGAAACTTCATCAGAAATGCAGCAATTCATATGCAAAACAACTCGCTTGGGGGCATTTCACCTTCCTTTTCCAGATGTTGCTCATCTTGAAGGGGCTGTTTACCAGGTACCATCTGCTGGCTCCCAGAGCCCTTATGTCATCTGTGCCTAAAGATTTCCCCACCTCAAAGTAAACTAGAAGTAGGTGTCACTTCTTTTGTGCGGAGGCCAAGAAATAGCTGAACCCCAATGATCAAAGCATTTCAAGATATTTTGATTCACACGAAACCCCATGATCTCACCTCCCTTCAAGTTGAGTAGACCTGGATGAGCGTGAGCATTAACTGTCTTCTGAAATCCAGATTTGAAGAATGATCAAATGCTGAACCCAGAAATAAAATGGAATAAACCTTGTCTGACTGGTGTCCTTACCAAGACGTCATGTCTGGAAGCCAACTACCTGGGTGTATTAATGCTAGCTGATCAGAAACTGCCCCTGCATTCTGTTTCATTTATTTAATAAACAAATAGTACTTACTATGAACTGGGTATCATTCTGTTTTATAAATACTGGTTAATTTAATCCCTACCACAGTCCTATGAGTTAAGTACTAATAGGATTGCATCTCACAGATGAGGAAATAGAAGTACAAAGACGTTAAATTTTGCCCAAGATCACAAAGCTATTGAATGGTGAATCTGGATTCAAACCCAGGCCCCCTCTTTCCAGAATCCATGTTTTATCGCAAATCTCAAGGAAAGCAGGTCTTCCCAGGTGGCTTAGTGGTAAACAATGTGCCTGCCAATGCAGATGTGGGTTCAATCTTTCGGTGGGGAAGCTCCCTAGGAGTAGGAAATGGCAACCTGTTCAGTATTCTTGCCTGGGAAATCCCATGGACAGAGGATCCTGGAGGCCTATAGTCCATTGGACTGCAACGAGTCAGACATGACTGAGCAACTAAACACACACACAAGGAAAGCAAGCATCAAGCAAACAAATTGCTTTAAAAATAAATGATTGCTTTCAGTTCAGTCGCTTCAGTCATGTCTGACTCTTTCTTTGCAACCCCATGAACTGCAGCACGCCAGGCTTCCCTGACCATCGCCAACTCCCGGAGGTGACTCAAACTCATGTTCACTGAATCGGTGATGCCCTCCAACCATCTCATCCTCTGTCATCCCCTTCTCCTCCCACCTTCAATCTTCCCCAGCATCAGGGTCTTTTCAAATGAGCCAATTCTTTGTATTAGATGGCCAAAGTATTTGAGTTTCAGCTTCAGCATCAGTCCTTCCAATGAATATTCAGGACTGATTTCCTTGAGAATTGACTGGTTTGATCTCCTTGCAGTCCAAGGGACTCTCAAGAGTCTTCTCCAACACCACAGTTCAAAAGCATCAATTCTTCAGTGCTCAGCTTTCTTTATAGTCAAACTCTCACATCCATACATGACTACTGGGAAAACCATAGGTTTGACTAGATGGACCTTTGTTGGTAAAGTAATGTCTCTGCTTTTTAATATGCTGTCTAGGTTGGTCATAGCTTTTCTTCCAAGGAGCAAGCATCTTTTAATTTCATGGCTGCAATCACCATCTGCAGTGATTTTGGAGCCCAGAAAAATAAAGTCTCTCACTGTTTCCACTGTTTCCCCATCTATTTGCCATGAAGTGATGGGACCAGATGCCATGATCTTAGTTTTCTGAATGTTGAGCTTTAAGCCAACTTTTTCACTCTCCTCTTTCACTTTCATCAAGAGGCTCTTTAGTTCTTCTTTGATTTCTGCCATAAGTGTGGTGTCATCTGCGTATCTGAGGTTATTGATATTTCTCCTGGCAATCTTGATTCCAGCTTGTGCTTCATCCAGCCTGGCATTTCGCATGATGTATTCTGCATATAAGTTAAATAAGCAGGGGAGACAATATACAGCCTTGACGTAGTCCTTTCCTGATTTGGAACCAGTCTGTTGTTCCATGTCCACTTCTAACTCTTGCTTCTTGACCTGCATACAGATTTCTCAGGAGGCAGGTTAGGTGGTCTGGTATTCCCATCTCCTGAAGAATTTTCTACAGTTTGTTGTGATCCACATAGTCAAAGGCTTTGGTGTAATCAATAAAGCAGAAGTAGATGTTTTTCTGGAACTTTCTTGCTTTTTCAATGATCCAACGTATGTTGGCAATTTGATCTCTGGTTCCTCTGCCTATTCTAAATCCAGCTTGAACACCTGGAAGTTCACAGTTTGTATACTGTTGAAGCCTGACTTGGAGAATTTTGAGCATTACTTTGCTAGTGTGTGAGATGAGTGCAATTGTGTGGTAGTTTGAACATTCTTTGGCGTTGTCTTTCTTTGGGATTGTTTTGGGATTAGTTTACTTTCATCTGTTTCCTAGACCCACTGTAGTATCATCCTTAATAATGATTGTTGCTGCTGCTGCTTCTAAGTCGCTTCAGTCGTGTCCGACTCTGTGCGACCCCATAGATGGCAGCCCACCAGGCTTCCCATCCCTGGGATTCTCCAGGCAAGAACACTGGAGTGGGTTGCCATTTCCTTCTCCAATGCATGAAAGTGAAAAGTGAAAGTGAAGTCTGTCAGTCATGTCCGACTCTTAGTGACCCCATGGATTGCAGCCTGCCAGGCTCCTCCATCCATGGGATTTTCTAGGCAAAAGTACTGGAGTGGGGTGCCATTGCCTTCTCCGAATAATGATTGTTAAGTACTGTTAAAATTTTGGCTAATCATTGACTGAACCCTGACTATGTGCCAGGAATTGTGCTGCTTTTACCATGCACTTGTTCACATAAAAATACTACAAATGCTGCATTGTTTATCTACCCCTCTTTTGCACATTGCAAAACTGAGGCTCAGAGAAAGAAAGTAATTATCTCTGAGTCACACAGAGAGGAAGTATAAAGAATCCCAGTTGGAGCCAGATTGCTTGCTTTTGGAGTCTGTGCCACACACATAAACTCATCAAGAAAACTGGCATTCCTGTACTTTCATCTGTAATGAATGCATTTGTGAAAAATGAGGGCGAATGTTAGAGAGGGGCCCTCTATAGGAGGCACCAACTAGAATGGTGGCTGCATGAGCAGTGGAGAATGCACCTCCTCTATTGCAGACCCCATACCTTATCCATGCCCAGCACTCCCCTGACCAGGTGCTGGGCAGGTATGGGGTCTGGGGTCTGCGTGGAAAAGGTGGGATCACCACCTATGCAGATCACCATCTGCAATCTTAGCTGAAATGCTTGGCTGTGACACCACCATTCATTTCATTCATTCATTCACCCATTCACTTGACATTTTGTAGCACTTGCTATTTTCCAGGCAGGGTATCAGACACAGGAGGTCTCAGCCTGTAGATCTCTTCTGAAAATTAAATGAGCCAGTGCAAGGGAAAGGCTTCATATTGTTTACCCGTTATAAATGCTCAGGAAATCTACTAATTAAAGTACACAATCCTAATTCTAAATAACACACCTCTAAATCCCAACAGTATTAGACACTGATTGGAACTGCAAGATGTGCGCATAATAGCTCCTCTAGGACACATGCTCCCATCAGGTTCACTTCACAGAAGAGGAAACTGAGGCATGAAGAGGTTGAGTAACTCGCTCAGGGTTGTAGAATCTCATGGAAGATTTCCCTTTTCCCCCATCGGAGCTGATTTATCCATGGGTGGAGCTACCCTCCTCAGCCAGGCTAGTCCAGCAACTCCTGGGAGAAGCAAACTTCTGTGGAGATTTACAAGTAGGGGTGGGAGATGACGGTGAGCACCTTGAAGCTCGAAGAAGGACCTTGAACCCTGGCTGCTGCATGTCCAGCCGTGCTCCAGCTCTGTGATTCCCAAGCCCAAGTTCTGTTAGTTTCCTAGTACCCTTCCAGGCAGGGTTGCTGCCTTCCCCTTTTGTTTTTCATGTAGCCACAATGAGATTCTTTATTTGCAACCATAATAATCTTAATGAGAATACCTCTGTTGATTTAGAAATTTGAAGGATCAGCCCAGACTTTGATTTTTGGAAAAGGCTGCTGGAGTGACTCTATCCATGATTAAGAAACACTGCCCCAAATGACTGAGATGCTGTATCTCATGCATATTTAAAGATTTTTAACTGCAAGATGACATCTCTGCATAAATTGAGTCCAACATTATTTGCAATGAAAATATATTCAGTTCAGTTCAGTTCAGTCACTCAGTTGTGTCCAACTCTTTGCGACCCCATGAATAGCAGCATGCCACGCCTCCCTGTCCATCACCAACTTCTGGAGTCCACCCAAACCCATATCCATCGAGTTGGTGATGCGATCCAACCATCTCATCTTCTGTCGTCCCCTTCTCCTCCTGCCCTCAATCTTCCCCAGCATCAGGGTCTTTTCTAATGAGTCAGCTCTTCACATGAGGTGGCCAAAGTACTGGAGTTTCAGCTTCAACATCAGTCCTTCCAATGAACACCCAGGACTGATCTCCTTTAGGATGGACTGGTTGGATCTCCTTGCAGTCCAAGGGACTCTCAAGAGTCTTCTCCAGCACCACAGTTCAAAAGCATCAATTATTCGGTGCTCAGCTTTCTTCACAGTCCAACTCTCACATCCATACATGACCACTGGAAAAACCATAGCCTTGACTAGATGGACCTTTGTTGGCAAAGTACTATCTCTGCTTTTGAATATGCTATCCAGGTTGGTCATAACTTTCCTTCCAAGGAGTAAGTGCCTTTTAATTTCATGGCTGCAATCACCATTTGCAGTGATTTTGGAGCCCAGAAAAATAAAGTCTGACACTCTTTCCACGGTTTCCCCATCTATCTGCCATGAAGTGATGGGACCGGATGCTATGAAAATATATTGGTCTTACTTATAAATGCTCTGCATCACATATAGATACAATTTCATTTATGTGACTCTGCTCTTGGAAGAAAATGCCCTTTAAATCAATGGAATTTAGTTGGCTATGGTCTGTTTGCCAAAGTTCATAGCCTGATCACCATAAAGCAAATCAGGCCTTAATGGCACTTATTTAGAGCTGAGAATTATTGGCAGCAGTCAGGGCTGCTACAGCAAATTAATTCTTTGAGGTTAAAAAGGCAAAAAGCAAAACAACCTAATTTGGAGGAGATAACCAAGTAAGGCCCTGCACAGGTCCTAGTCATGTCACTTAGTTATGAATTGTGCAAATATCTTTCTGTATCTAATACAGTTCAATGGCACTGAGCTCTATGGGCTGTGTAACAGCATTGTTTACTGTTCAGTATCCATTGCATTGTCCCCAGCCCACCCTGTGTATCCCAGCCCCTGGCACTTAGGTTTCTTGGTCTGGCCAATGGATCATGCGCATTTGGAACCTGACATGTAATCTGCCAGTTCTTGCACCCCCTGCCTTAGCAACCTAGAAACTATGTGCTGAAGTGGTTGTGTCACATGATGGCGTGATCTGGATGCACGTCATTATGGAAAGGAGACTTTCACCTGCAGACTTTGCAACAGCAAGTTGCAACTTTTGATGAGTTAACTGTTAGGCTATTGAAAACTTGGATTTTTTTCCTCCCCACTTTTTGACATTACCTGGTGTTATCCTGACTGGTATGCTAAATAAGTCCATTTTCTCCAGATGAAGTTTTCTAAACCTTGGTACTACTGACATTTTGGGGCAAATAACTATTTGGGGGGGCGGTGAATGGGACTGGGGGGGCTTTCCTGTGCATTGTTGGACACTTACCAGCATCCCTGGCCTCTGTCAGTAGCCAGTAGCAGTCCCCTATCAGTTGTGACAACCAAAATGTCTCGTGGCATTGCCACTTATCCTTGGGGGTGTAGAGGGGTAAAACTACTTCCTGGCTGAGACTCACTGCCCTAGATGAGGCTTTCTTTATATGAAATTTAAATGAATGAATGAAATGAAATGAATGAAATTTATCTTCAGTTGTGTCAGCCTTACCATCTTCTCTGTGTTGGTTAAGGTATTTGTATTACTTATGACATGTTCCGTGCCATAGCACGAAGATTGAGTTAAGAGGCCTGTGTTCAAGTCTGAGAGCTTGGGCAAATTGCAGACTTGATGCTGAATGCTTCAGTTGCAAATGGCAGAAACCAACTGTGATTAAGTTAAGGGTGAAAAGGATTTGTTTGGAGGGTAAGGGAAGAAAGGGGGGTTTGAGTAACTGGGTCACTCCAGGGATCTGGGCATCAGACATTGTGGGTGGTCCCTCAGTTCCAACAGCCTGAAAGTTCTCTTTGATTCAGATTTCCAGGAGACAGAGAGTCTCACTGGCTTTTCTTTGTCCTGACTCTTTCAGCTTCAGAAGGTGGTAGCAACATGTATACCTGTGGCGGATTCATTTTGATATTTGGCAAAACTAATACAGTTATGTAAAGTTTAAAAATAAAATAAAATTAAAAAAAAAAAAAGAAAAGCAAAGGTTTCACATTCAAAAAAAAAAAAAAAAAAAAGAAGGTAGTGGCAGCTGGAGCAGTATCCTTTGATCAAAGCTTCATCAAAATCAAATGTGATGTGGCAAGAGGTGTCTCCTAAGGGAAAGGGAGCTGCCGATGTTAGAAGAAGAGGAGGAGGGAGGCTGGGCATGCAGAAAGAGCAAATGTCTATTGCAGTGTCTATAAAGAAAGCTGAGCACCGAAAAATTGATGCTTTTGAACTGTGGTGTTGGAGAAGACTCTTGAGATTCCCTTGCACAGCAAGGAAATCCAACCAGTCCATCCTAAAGGAAATCAGTCCTGAATATTCCTTGGAAGGACTGACGCTGAAGCTGAAACTCCAATATTTTGGCCTCCTGATGTGAAGAACTGACTCATTTGAAAAGACCCTGATGCTGGGAAAGATTGAAGGTGGGAGGAGAAGGAGATGACAGAGGATGAGGTGGTTGGATGGAATCACCAACTTGATGGACATGAGTTTGAGTAAGCTCTGGGCGTTGGTGATGGACAGGGAGGCCTGGCGTGCTGCAGTCCATGGGGTCACAAAGAGTCGGACACAACTGAGAGACTGAACTGAACTGAGTGTGTGTGTCTCTGAGATGGGGATGATAAACCCTGTCCTGCTTACTTCACAGTATTTTAAGGATCAGATGAGACAGCTGTGAAAGCAGTAAATATCCAAGAGAAACCTTGAGAGGTCAGAAAGGAACGTGACCCAGGGACTAAGGCCAATTGAATGCTGCCGTATATATGATAAGGCAGGACTCGGAGACATGTTAGAACTTCCTCATTTCAGTGGTGGGTTATAGTCAGAAGCTTTGGTTTTAGGTGGAGTTTTATAGGATTTGAGACTCTTAGGATGTCTCTGGGAGAAATGAGAAGTATGAGAAGCTTGTATCTGCTCTTTCTTTTCTCTCTACCCCAACTTCAGATCAGAGAAGCAGGCTGTGGGGAGGTCAGACAATGCAAAGTGATTCTTTGCTCCTTCTGTTTGGGAAACCTCTGTTCCACCCCATTCTGCTTCTGCCTCCTGTGGAACAATGTCTACCAGTGGTGTTAGAGCAAAACGAGAGATTGCTTGAAACACACAATCTAATCCCTTGCTATAAAGAGAGGAAAAAATAAACACAAATACCAACAGGAGGAAGTTAATTTAAACCCAACCCCAATCCTGAGAACTATCAGAACTAGATGAACTCGTGAGACCCAGGAGAAGGGGCTTGGGAGCTTGTGGGATTGGAAAGTCATGGCCTCTACAGAGTCTGATTTGAGGTCAGTGCAGAACAGAGAATGTTGTCCTGAAATCTATTTGGTTTAAGACTTATAGCAAGTTCTATTATTTCTCGACAGTGATCAAGTTAAATGAATGAAAGTCCCATTGTCAGCTTCAAGGTAAGAGAGGCATAAATGAAGCCAGCGTCAGCTTTTTCCAAATCCTCAATGTGTTTACACTCATGTGGAATGCCCACTTTGATTTGATTGTACTCTGTTACTCATCAGTAATCCCATCAGCCCAATTTCATGTACATTAATCTCAGCTTCAAGGAGGATGTGCTTTGTAAATCCATTTAGCGGCAGAGGCAGACAGGGGACCATCACAGGAAAACTGCATCGGTGGAATGGTGCCCAACATCAAAACCACGAGTATTTGATCAATTTAATGTGATATCAAAGAATAATTGTTAAAAGACATCATGTGTGCGTGCTAAGTTACTTCAGTCATGTCCAACTCTTTGTGACCTCATGGACTGTAGCCTGCCAGGCTCCTCTGTTCATGGGATTCTCCAGGCAAGAATACTGGAGAGAGTTGCCATTCCCTTCTCCAGGGGATCCTCCCAACCCAGGGATTGAACCCACGTTCTCCTGTGGCTCCTGCATTGCAGGCAGATTCTTCACTGCTGAGCCACCGGGGAAGCCAAAAAGAAATCATGATCAAAATTTATTAGGAATTGTGTCTGTCTGAGAATTAGGACTGAAGATGCTCCCTCAGCCTTTTGATCTCTGAGACCCAGGAAGGAGGTTTCCTGAGAGAGAGAAAAATGTTCAGTGAAAAATGAGAAAGTGAATATTGTTATTTTATAGTGTGAATCAGTTCACCTTGTGCCTGGGTTACTAGACTCATTCAGACACTCAATGAGCGCATACCTGTTGAGGGCCAACCTTTAAGCAGTGCTGGAGATGCAGAAACGGGCAGAGTAACTGCCCGCAAGGAATTCACAGTCTAGTGTAATTTATCAGCACTAATAAAATCATCATGCAGTGTGTCCAATACTGTAATTGTGACCAGGGTTATGGAAGGGTAGACCTGTAACATTGTTGGAAATTGTAATGGAGGAATGGTTCATTGGCAGGTCAGGGGTTACTTTCTTGAGGAAGAGAGGATTTAGCTGAAATTCGAAGGAAGAAAAGCAATTAACAAGAAGAAGAGATTTGGAGGTGGTGATGGAGAGAGAGGTCTATAAGTCTGGGTTCCGTGGGGTCAGTGAGTGTTGCTGGGAGATGCAACCCAAGAACAGGGTTTAGTCTTTATCCTACTGAAAAATACTAAGCAGGAAATGGCCCAGTGAGATTTGCACTTTGAAAGGCTCATTATGTGATGTGGTAAGTGCCACATGTAGGCTGGTACTAGGGGTATGGGGGAGTCAGGGTCAGACTGTGTAGATCATCAGGAATCCAGGTAGATAAGAGAGAATCCAAGAACCACAGGGCAGTCTCAGCCTAGGTGGCAGGTGAGCATTAGAAAAAAAGAGTAGAGGTGACCTCCTTATGAGGGCTTTCCAGGTGGCTCAGTGGTTAAGAATCCACCTGCCACTACAGGAGATGCAGGAGATGGGGGTTTGATCCCTGAGTCAGGAAGATCTCCTGGAGGAGGAAATGACAACCCACTCCAATATTCTTACCTGGGAAATTCCATGGATGGAGAAGCCTGGCAGGCCATGGTCCGTGGGGTTGCAAAGAGTAGGACACGACTGAGCACAGCAAAGCAGTATGGGAAATAGCCTAAAATAAAATGCAGGAGTCCAAGCTTGCATAGTAGAAACACCATTTAAAGGAATTGGTTAAGAATTTGCAGCATTTTGTTTGCTCCTGACAAGGCAAATTGAAGCCTGGATTAAGCTAGAAATAATGTTTTCCATAGTGCCTCCCAAAGACTAGGTACCACACACCCTCAGAGCTGAAGCTTGTGGGGCTCATCAGAAGTGGCCTGGGAGGTCCTGCAGAATCTAATGGCTAGAGACCCTGTGGACTCACATAACCTGAAAGGGCTTCTGGACAGCTGTTCTTATTTAGACAACATTGGGGGATATTTCCCATGAGTAATCACCATATTTTATTCACATATATTTGGAAACTTTGAGTGTAGCAGAGAATATTTTAGTCTTCTAGGAAGCAAGTCTCCAAATGTGCTTATCACAAAGCCTTTGAGTTTTCAAGTCACTTTGGAATGAGGATATTTTTCTCCCAAACTCGAAGTCTAAATCCAGCTCGTGTTTTTGCACTGGAACGCTGTGTTTCTCCGTTACCCATGTGCTTAATGCTAAAATAATATATTTGGGAGAGTAAAGTGCAGAGTAAAAAAGCGTAAGGCATAGTTGAATCAAGTCAGTCTTGAGAAAAGGTTCCCTTCCCACTTTGAAGGAGTTGGGCTTAAATGAAATCTGTGACCGAGGAACAAAGATGGGAGAATATTAACAAGTTAGTGTGGGAGAAAGGCTATCAGAGACCTCTGAGCGATCATGCTCTGGGGGTGCAGTCCTAGTCCTAGAGATGCTCTCTCTGTGATCAGGGACAAAGACCGCCAAGAATAGGGGTGTTAGGAGCCAGTCGCTGTGTGCCAGCTTCCTCGCATGGCAGGAGCCTGGGGCCAAAGCCATGCCTTCACCTTAAATTTCTGTAGGTTTCAGAATGACTTATAGACCATCCCCAAGATTCTTGCCGATAACCCATAAAGAGATCTTCAGATCATATAAACTTGTTTATACACAAACCCTTTACAAAGTGAATGTCAGCCAACAACAAAAGTTACTTTTCGGGAAGGTTAAATTCAGGAAAGGTGACCTGTTATTTCTCAAACATCTGAATACAGTATAGCTTTTGGAGAAGTATTTTTGTAATGAAGAGGAAAGTGGGTGATCAAAGTGGCAGGAGAAAGAAGGAAGAATAATAGAGAATCCAGATATATCAGTGAACATAGTATTAAAAAGAAAATCCCTAATCTGCATTTAGTGTGGTTACTAAGAACTTAAATCTACCTAGTCAAATAACTTTGACTATCCCAAACAATGAATACTTTGTTAGCTACTTTACAACATTGCTACAGAACTGTTATCCTCTGTGTGGTGCTTTTGGGCATCCCGGATAGCACAGAATCCACGTGCCAATGCAGGAGCTGCAGGTTCGATTCCTGGGTCAGGAAGATTCCCCTGGAGGAGGAAATGGCAACCCACTCTAGTATTATTGCCTGAGAAATCCATGGACAGAGGAGCCTGATGGGCTGCAGTTCATAGGGTCTCAAAGAGTTGCACACGACTTAGTGACTGAGCATGCACGCAGCATTCACGTCTGCTGGTATGGTGAACTGGCCACCTTTTAAAAATTAGAACAGTATGAACTCCCCTTCAATCCTTGCTGATGCCTTTGGAAACCATGTTTGAAGGCTGGCTTGATGGGGCATGGTGGTTACAACTTTGGCCTTTTAGAGGGCTTTTCTCGTTCTTTGGAGACCCAGCCCTATTTCTTCAGTCCTGGCCAAGTATCAGTCAGGATCCCTAATCTCTGCCATAGGAGTGAGTATTTGACCCAGGCTGGCTAATTAGGCATCTTTCATGAAAGGGCTGGTAGGTGAAGGATAGGTCACATGACCCAAGTCAGACCATTCAGATTCTTCCCTGAATGTGTACATAGACGTTGGGAGAGAAAGCTCCCCTTTCCACTGAAGCTTATTAGACTGGCAGGGTGTAAGTCAAGTTGTTGGCTGAATGCAATTGAGCAGAAGGAGGAGGCCACCAGGGAACTGCAAACGGTGGAATCAGAACCTCTTTCTATAATTTTGTTAAGTACCTAAATGAGGCCTGTTTCATGACAGATGGAGGATTTTAGGGATTAATGGGTTTTTTTAAATAGCTTCATAATTGCAGACACTGATTTTTGATACATATATGCTTTCTATTGCATGGATTGAAACTATCATTCAATTCCTTTCCAGTCTTCCTGTCAAGATGACAAATGACCCATATCAGAAAAGTACCAGCTGGCAGAGGCTGTCAGCTCATAATTTTGCCACCACCAGAAACAGTTGCGGCAGTGCCTGCTGTCTTGTCTTTCTTCTTCTGGGAACTGGATTTCTCTGTGAAAATCATCTCCTAACACCCAATGTACAAGGGTAGGATGAATAAGAAGCCGTCCTGTATATCGTTGGGAACGTTTAATGGAAACTGGCTGCCCATCCAGTGGCTGGCTGTTCTTTGTCTAGAGTGTTAGCTGGGCAAAAATCAGAAATCTGCAATTCCTGTGTAGCTGAAACTTAAACACAGCTATCCTATAAATATAGGACTGGCCAAATCTCTTTCTGAGCAAAACTATGAGAAAGATTGTTTACAGTTTGGTTTCAGTATTAAGTTTGTGTGTAGATATGGTGACCGTGGGCTGGGTTCTCGATACTTGAGGCAAAGAGAACCCTGTTCAGTATTACTGGGAAGGCTGTGCATTATTGGAGAAAAGACACAGATTCATTCCCTCTTTTGTTATTGTTAGTCCCTAAGTCATGCCCTATTTTTCTGTGACCCCATAGACTATAGCCCCCTCAGCTCCTCAGTCCATGGGATTCTCCAGGCCAGAATACTGGAGTGGGTTGTCATTTCCTCCTACAGGGGATCTTCCCTACCCAGGGATCGAACCTGCCTATCTTGCATTGGCAGGCGGATTCCCTACCACTGAGCCAACAGGGAAGCCCATTCTCTCATTAGGCCCATCAGAAACTGTGAACTTTGCTCTGTGCACCTGGAATCTTCCTCTTCTTGGTTGGATAAGCATGCCCATGGGATGTCTCTCAGACTGTACCCCAGCCCATTATCTATAATTGTCACGAGTGAGATAGGTCTCTCATATATGTGTACACACACATCAGAAACACTTTCCATTCATCTGCTGATGGGCATCTAGGTTGCTTCCATGTCCTGGCTATTATAAACAGTGCTGCGATGAACATTGGGGTACTCGTGTCTCTTTCCCTTCTGGTTTCCTCAGTGTGTATGCCCAGCAGTGGGATTGCTGGATCATAAGGCAGGTCTATTTCCAGTTTTTTAAGGAATCTCCACACTGTTCTCCATAGTGGCTGTACTAGTTTGCATTCCCACCAACAGTGGAAGAGGGTTCCCTTTTCTCCACACCCTCTCCAGCATTTATTACTTGTAGACTTTTGGATTGCAGCCATTCTGACTGGTGTGAAATGGTACCTCATGGTGGTTTTGATTTGCATTTCTCTGATAATGAGTGATGTTGAGCATCTTTTCATGTGTTTGTTAGCCATCTGTATGTCTTCTTTGGAGAAATGTCTGTTTAGTTCTTTGGCCCATTTTTTGATTGGGTCATTTATTTTTCTGGAGTTGAGCTGTAGGAGTTGCTTGTATATTCTCGAGATTAGTTGTTTGTCAGTTGCTTCATTTGCTATTATCTTCTCCCATTCTGAAGGCTGTCTTTTCACCTTGCTAATAGTTTCCTTTGATGTGCAGAAGCTTTTAAGGTTAATTAGGTCCCATTTGTTTATTTTTGCTTTTATTTCCAATATTCTGGGAGGTGGGTCATAGAGGATGCTGCTGTGATGTATGTCAGAGAGTGTTTTGCCTATGTTCTCCTCTAGGAGTTTTATAGTTTCTGGTCTTACATTGAGATCTTTAATCCATTTTGAGTTTATTTTTGTGTATGGTGTTAGAAAGTGTTCTAGTTTCATTCTTTTACAAGTGGTTGACCAGAGTTCCCAGCACCACTTGTTAAAGAGATTGTCTTTAATCCATTGTATATTCTTGCCTCCTTTGTCAAAGATAAGGTGTCCATATGTGCGTGGATTTATCTCTGGGCTTTCTATTTTGTTCCATTGATCTATATTTCTGTCTTTGTGCCAGTACCATACTGTCTTGATAACTGTGGCTTTGTAGTAGAGCCTGAAGTCAGGTAGATTGATTCCTCCAGTTCCATTCTTCTTTCTCAAGATCGCTTTGGCTATTCGAGGTTTTTTGTTTTTCCATACAAATTGTGAAATTATTTGTTCTAGCTCTGTGAAGAATGCTGTTGGTAGCTTGATAGGGATTGCATTGAATCTATAGATTGCTTTGGGTAGTATACTCATTTTCACTATATTGATTCTTCCAATCCATGAACATGGTATATTTCTCCATCTGTTAGTGTCTTCTTTGATTTCTTTCACCAGTGTTTTATAGTTTTCTATATATAGGTCTTTAGATTCTTTAGGTAGATATATTCCTAAGTATTCTATACTTTCTGTTGCAATGGTGAATGGAATTGTTTCCTTAATTTCTCTTTCTGTTTTCTCATTATTAGTGTATAGGAATGCAAGGGATTTCTGTGTGTTGATTTTATATCCTGCAACTTTACTATAGAAAGCTGTGGTACATATACACAATGGAGTATTACTCAGCCATTAAAAGAATACATTTGAATCAGTTCTAATGAGGTGGATGAAACTGGAGCCTATTATACAGAGTGAAGTAAGCCAGAAAGAAAAACACCAATACAGTATACTAATGCATATATATGGAATTTAGAAAGATGGTAACAATAACCCTGTGTACGAGACAGCAAAAGAGACACTGATGTATAGAACAGTCTTATGGACTCTGTGGGAGAGGGAGAGGGTGGGAAGATTTGGGAGAATGGCATTGAAACATGTAAAATATCATGTATGAAATGAGTTGCCAGTCCAGGTTCGATGCACGATACTAGATGCTTGGGGCTGGTGCACTGGGACGACCCAGAGGGATGGAATGGGGAGGGAGGAGGGAGGAGGGTTCAGGATGGGGAACACATGTATACCTGTGGCGGATTCATTTTGATATTTGGCAAATCTAATACAGTTATGTAAAGTTTAAAAATAAAATAAAATTAAAAAAAAAAATAAAACAAAATAAAACAAATGGTAAAAAAAAAAAAAAAAGAAAGAAACACTTTCCTAGTGTGTGGCAACATGGGGAAGAGGCAGAGAGTTTGGAAGATGTCAGATAGAGCAATTAGTTCAGGGGTTGGCTAACTTTTTCCATGAAGAACCAGACAGGGTTGGTTCTTCTTTTAGGGTTGGTAAGGGAATACAGAGAAGGCAATGGCACCCCACTCCAGTACTCTTGCCTGGAAAATCCCATGGACGGAGGAGCCTGGTGGGCTGCAGTCCATGGGGTCACTGAGAGTTGGACACGACTGAGCGACTTCACTTTTACTTTTCACTTTCATGCATTGGAGAAGGAAATGGCAACCCACTCCAGTGTTCTTGCCTGGAGAATCCCAGGGACAGAGGAGCCTAGTGGGCTGCCGTCTATGGGGTTGCACAGAGTCGGACATGACTGAAGCGACTTAGCAGCAGCAGCAGCAAGGCATGCTATGTTGCAGCTACTCAGCTTTGCCATTGCAGCACAAAAGAAGCTACAGACAGTGTGTAAATAAGTGGTGTGGCTGTGTTCCAATAAAACTTTATTTACAAAAACTGGTGGCAGCTAAATTTGGTGCTTGGGCCCTGGTGTTTTACTCCTGGCTAGTCCTACGCCATGGAATTAAAAGACACTTGCTCCTTGGAAGGAAAGATATGCCAAACCTAGACAGTGTATTAAAAAGAAGAAACATCACTTTGCTGACAAAATTCCATATCGTCAAAGCTATAGTTTTTCCAGTGGTCATGGATAAGTGTGAGAATTGGACCACAAAGAAGGCTGAGTGCCAAAGAATTGATGCTTTAAAATTGTGGTGCTGGATCTGAGTATTCATTGGAAGGACCGATGCTGAAGTTGAAGCTCCAATGCTTTTGTACCTAATCTGAAGAGCCAACTCATTGGAAAAGATGCTGATGCTGAGAAAGATTGAAGGCAGGATGAGAAGGGGACGACAGAGAATGAGATGATTAGATAGCATCACTGACTCAATGGACATGAGTTTGAACAAACTCTGGGAGTTAGTGGAGGACAGAGGAGCCTGGTGTGCTGCAGTCCACAGGGTCTCAAAGAGCTGGCCACAACTTAGTGACTGAACAACAGCAATTCCTATGCCCTAGATGAGGAAACTTGAAGGCAAAATTATCCATTGGCCTCATTGCTAGCAAGGAGTCCAGATTTCATAAACCTGGAGCCCAATCACTTCCTTTCCACCTGTCTCACACTGTAGCCTTTGGTTCTTGAATCCCAGTTAAAGAGGTACTTGGTCCTTCTTTTCTCTGGAGGGCTGCACATAAGATCAAGGGATGAATTCTTTAAAAACAGGGCTTCTCAACTTAGGTTTGGTGCTGCCACCTGGATGCTTATGGCTCTCTTCTCATGCTGTGTTGGAGGCTGAGCCATGTCAGATCACTACACAGTCTTCAAGGGAAACTCAAGGGCCTGATGACCATGAAGATTCTCTGTGGTTGACCTTACAGGAGAGTATATCATCCTGGAAACCCTATACCGAGAGATTTGGAGTCAGAGAAATAGAAAGAGGTAAGATGTAGACAAATAAGCTTCATGGGACCAAGAGGGCTCCAGAACCTTCTCATTCTGAGGAGGGTCACAGTTTCTTAGATCTAACAAACCAAAGGCTGCCTGTTACCCACTTCCTTGGAGAAGGACCCGCAGGAAAATGTTTTTAGACCATAGTAACCTGGGATCAAGATGGAGAGCAAAGGACATAGTGTTGAAATAATATCTGTGAAAAGTCTGCATTAGAGGATATTTGAAAGGAATTTTATTTCTTTCAATTAGAGGCATTAATAAAGATTAATAAGTATTAAGATGGAAAAAGAACAACTCACATATTGTTCTGCCTTATCTAGACCAATCTCAGAAATCACACAGTTAATTCTGAAGATAATTCTGCAAATTTCTGCAGAGGGATAATTCTATCTTCAATGGAATTAGCAACATTCAGGACATTTTACCAAGCCTTCCCCTCTTCTTACCTAACACACTTTACTACCATCCCCCAAACGTCATTACTCAGTTGTTTACACATTGTAGGTAGTCAGACACACTTAACCCTGCACCTTTACTCTTTATTTAGGTTGGCTGGAGCGTTCATTATTTTAATCTTGTCTCATGAATCACACTCTTGATTTTGAATCACTAGGTTAACTTTGCACTGAATATTCTCTGATTCACTTTCTATTCTAGAAGTGGAACTGTAAACAGCTATAGGAAAATAAATAAAAGCCCAAGTCATCTTCTTCCCACATATTGGAGTGTTGTCTTATAGGAGACTTAATTATGTAATTAATTTAAGAATTTGAAGATTCGATGACATCCCAGAACTCAGGTGGCCCATTTGATGTCTCTTTCAGCATAAGCTGGACAGAATTGAAATGTCATTAAATCTAATTCTGCTGCTAATTTGTTTAGGGATTGTTTGGTTGTAAAGAACAGACATCCAGCCAAGCTAACTTGAGCAAAAATCAAAATGAAATTTATTGGAAGAACACTGGGCCCAGACTACAGAAGGCCAGCTAGGGATCTTCAAGGGCCCAAGCCAGGAGCTGGCATCAGGGCCAAGGTCAACTTCTGTCTCCCTGGGGTGCTGCCTTTCATCATCTCATATCTCTGCAGTTTCCAAAGAAATTGGATAGAGCCTGGACTAGAGCTCGGGTCTCCAACTCAGATCCCCAGTGTTTATCACACTCTGCAGGGGTGCCACAGGGCATCTCCAAATGTTCAAGAATCTCTCCAAATAAGAAAAGATGGAGCCCCCTTGTAGAAGCCCCCTCATCTGTGTCCTTGGGTTTATGTGTCAGGTTCTATGTTAGAGAAAAATGTGACAAAGAGGTTCTGCTATTTTGTGCTCCTGTGGAATCAAGTACTGGAATTAATTGATCAAAACAAACCACAAAACAGCAGGAACTGTAACTGATGGGGTGATTATACTTTACTTGGTAGCACATGAACTAGTTGCCTTGAGAGTAGGTTTCCTTTTGGTTTCTCAGGACATAAGAGCCCACTGATTTTCTGGCTCTCTAAACATGGGGCAAACTAGAGAGCAGGGACTGGAAAACCCAGGCTGTATGCTGTCGCTGCTTGTTTTGTCAATAAAGTTTTATTGCAATACAGTTATCCCTTTTCATTTGTGTTTTGTCTTTGGTGACGATAGCAAAGTTGAGTTGTGACAAGCACCATCTGGCACATAACGCCCTAAATATTTACCACCTGGCCATTTACAGGAAGTTCGTTGATCCTTGGACTAAAGAAATAAAACAAAAACTATTTTTTTTTTCTTCAATATGTCACAGAGAGATGTTTCAGATGGTTCTGGAGTTAAAAGACAAATGGGTGCAGGAGTCTACAATGAGGAAATGACTCAAGTGAGTGGGATATGAGCATAGTCTTAGTCTCTCTTCCTTCTGACAGCTGGTTAGCACCTGGCCTCTTCTTCCGTGAAGGGAAGTCCCCCACCCCCACCCCCCGCCCCACCACTGTGCCTTCATTTTAATCTGATAGGCCTCCCATCTCACTAAGCATTTCTCCAAATCTCTCTCTCTTCTAATTTTGTTTTTGTCTGCACTGGGTCCTTGTCGCTGAGTGGGCTCTTCTCTAGTTTCCTCACATGGGGGCCATTCTCTAGTTGCGGTGTGTGGGCTTCTCAGTGCGGTGGCTTCTTTGGTTGCAGAGCACAGGCTCTAGGGCACGCGGGCTCCAGTAACTGCAGCACGTGAGCACAGTAGCTATGGAGCCCAGGCTTAGTTACCCTTTGGCCTGTGGGATCTTTCCCCATCAGAGATTGAATCTGTGTTTCCTGCGTTGGCAGGTGGGTTCTTTGACCCTGAGCCACCAGGGAAGACCCCTCCCACCACACACACACACAAATGTCTCCTTATTATGTGGTTCACCTGTATAATTCTGTTCTAGTTTTTCTTTCTCTTTACTATTTGAATAAATTAGCTCTTGTGTGGATAATCATGTCAATGATAATGATATTTGTTTATTTGTTACACCCTGATATTAATCATCTATTGAATACGTTTTTATGTGTCAAGCATTTGAAATACTTTTACTCATTTGACCCTTATACTGGCCCTTGGGAAGTGAAAATAACTATAATTCCTATGTTACAAATGACATATCTGAGGCTTAGGAAGATTAAGTACTTAAAATAATTCACATCTTCATTCATTCAACAAATTTCTATTGGCTGACTGCAGGTGCCTAGTACAGCGCTGAGTGTACTGCAGTGAGCACCTCGTCATGAAGTGTGCTGAGAACCTATACTGAGAACAGCAGCCAGAGCATTAACAAAACAAACACGTGGTTCCAGAGTAGGATGCCTGATCAGCATGAAAGGACCAGGTAAAGAGCAGTAAGTGGGCACCATAGGCACAGGGCTGCCTGGCCCCCAAGTTCATCCACACTAAAGTCTCTCTCTGAGATTGATATTCTTGAACACCTTTTCTTTCTGTCCTTCCTCCTTCAGTGGAACACTGTAGCCTAGAGTTGGATGAGACTCCGAAATCCCATGATCCTGCCTCAGTTCAGTGGGTCAGTCATGTCCAGCTTTTTGTGACCCCATGGACTGCAGCACGCCAGGCTTCCCTGTCCTTCACCAACTCCCAGAGCTTGCTCAAACTCATGTCCATTGAGTTGGTGATGCCATCCAACCATCGCATCCTCTGTCATTCCCTTCTCCTCCTGCCTTCAATCTTTCCCAGCATCAGGGTCTTTTCCAAGTCCTGATCCTGTCTAATGCATCTTACAAGGTGGATTTCTCCATTATCTATTTCATCTCAGTCTTCTTCAGATGTAGAGATGAGACTGTATAGCCTTCCCCAGAAGACTTTTCTGTTTTTTTCTTTCTAATTATAACCAAAGAGCAAGTCCATTTCTCTCACTTCTTCCCTGCCTCCCTCTTTCCCTTCATCCCTCCATCCATCTTTCTCTCCCTCCCTCCATCAGTTTACATCACTTTATTTCCACTGGGGAGTGTTCTGAATTCAACTCAGGAAGTATTTATTGAGGATGCCTGGGGCTTAGCAGAGTGCTTTCCATAAATATTTATTGAATAAATGCAAGTGCTAGGCTAAAAAGAAGACTTACTTAAACTGGACGGGATCCTTAAGACTTACTTAAACCAGACAGCATCTGACACCAGCCTCAAGGTGTTGTCCACTAGCTAAGTAAACTGACACAAAATCAGCTCCCCACAGTCCAAGGCCAGGAGAAGCAGGCACTATTAAGGCGGTTCACTTGAGGTGGCTCTCCAAGAATTCTTCTGTGTGATATTCCAAGAAATTGGGTTTGTTTCATGATTCCATTAGGAGCGCAGTTCAATGATCAGCTTATCTTAATGCACTGATTTGCAGTTCTCCTGAACTATGTCTAATGATCTTTTAATTTTTTTCACCTTTCTTTTGATCTCAAAAGAAGGACATTTTTTTCAAAACTCAGAGAAGGCTCTGCATGTCATTGTTCAGGATGGATTTAATAGCACGATTCCCAGTGGCATGAATTCGTTAGGGTGGTGTTGCTGGCAGTAGTGAGCAGAGAGATGATGAGGTTACAGTCGCCAACATGATCTTATTCATTTACTTTAATTAGATGTTGTTATGTCTGCCTCCCTTTAAAATGTAAATCCCGTCAGAGCAGGAGCCTGGTGTCTCCTGGTCCCTTTGCATGACCAGTGTCTGGACAGCGTCTAGCACAAGTCGGTGCTCAAAATTATCTGTTGAGAGATGATGGAGGAATGGAAGGACTACACCTTTTTTTTTTTTTTTTTGGATCACAGAAGAGCCTTTCAAGTAAGTTGATGACATTCAGTTTTCTGGTCTCCTAGACTTGGATGATTAAAAGAAGGCAATTGGAATAGGAAGGAGTGCTGAGAGCAGTGAGGGGGGAATTCAAGAGTGGCCATAAGGCCCCGCCAGAGCTCAAACACGTAGCATGTTTGGGGGACATCGCATGTGGGGGCAGATGGAGCTAGCCCCCCCTCAGAAGCCCACGAAAATGTGCGTGCACACACATGAAGCTGTGTGAGCAGCAGGGTCTCTGACCCCTGCCCCTGTCCCCTCTGAGCTCTGCTGTTTCCCCCCTCTCACAGCTGCCTGGCCCCAAGGCTTTCCCATTTTCCCCAGGATCATTCCCACAAAGTGTGGGTATTTCCCTCTATGGGTCTGATGGTCTCCAAGCCAGGTCTTCCCTCTCAATGCTGCCCAAACCACTGGTCCCCAGAGGGCCATCTTTGCTGGGTCCCAAGTGGGGCTGGGGGGTAGTCCCTTCCTCTGGCTCTGAGGACCACAGCAAACATTCTGTGACTCACTGTTCATACCAGACACTTTATATATATAAACTCACTATAGGCTACCCACTCCAGTATTGTTGGGGTTCCCTGGTGGCTCAACTGGTAAAGAATCTGCCTTCAATGTGGGAGACCTGGGTTTGATCCCTGGGTTGGGAAGATCCACAGGAGAAGGGAAAGACTACCCACTCCAGCATACAGGCCTAGAGAATTCCATGGACTATGTGTAGTCCAAGGGGTCAAAAAGAGTCGGACACGATTGAGCGAGTTTCACTTCACCATGATTCACCAAAGAGAGTTTCCTCCTCCCCACTGTCCCCAGTTCTACATCTCTAAAATTGGGATGCATTGTAGAATCCGAGTGAGAGACCCAGTGAAATCCAGCCTCCAGTGCTGCCAGCATCACCGTGAGGAGGGCACTCTCATCTCCCACTTAAGGAAGAGGCATGGGGCTTATGTAACAGGTGACATATAGTGGAGCTGGGAATCTGCTGGAGCCCTGAGCCCATGCTTTTCATGGGCTACATGTTATCCCATGCCTAGTTACCTGGACAGCAGACCACACTGTTATCTGCCCCTCTCTCCTGTCAATCACTTTTGTGACCCAGAAGCCTCTGAGCACACACCTGTGTTAAAAATGTACACCCATGGCTGATTCATGTCAATGTATGGCAACACCACTACAATATTGTAAAGTAATTAGCCTCCAATTAAAATAAATAAATTAAAAAAAATTAATACAGGAACCTCAAAAAATCCAGTTGGGAGGCCAGAAGGGGGAGCTCTCATGCTCTCTGAGGATCAGATCAGATCAGATTAGCCGCTCAGTCGAGTCCGACTCTTTGCAACCCAGGCCTCCCTGTCCATCACCAATTCCCAGAGTTCACTGAGACTCACATCCATCGAGTCGGTAATGCCATCCAGCCATCTCATCCTCTGTCGTCCCCTTCTCCTCTTGCCCCCAATCCCTCCCAGCATCAGAGTCTTTTCCAATGAGTCAACTCTTTGCATGAGGTGGCTAAAGTACTGGAGTTTCAGCTTTAGCATCATTCCTTCCAAAGAAATCCCAGGGCTGATCTCCTTCAGAATGGACTGGTTGGATCTCCTTGCAGTCCAAGGGACTCTCAAGAGTCTTCTCCAACACCACAGTTCAAAAGCATCAATTCTTCGGCGCTCAGCCTTCTTCACAGTCCAGCTCTCACATCCATACATGACCACGGGAAAAACCATAGCCTTGACTAGACGAACCTTTGTTGGCAAAGTAATATCTCTGCTTTTGAATATGCTATCTAGGTTGGTCATAACCTTCCTTCCAAGGAGTAAGCGTCTTTTAATTTCATGGCTGCAGTCACCATCTGCAGTGATTTTGGAGCCCAGAAAAATAAAGTCTGACACCGTTTCCACTGTTTCCCCATCTATTTCCCATGAAGTGATGGGACCAGATGCCATGATCTTTGTTTTCTGAATGTTGAGCTTTAAGCCAACTTTTTCACTCTCCACTTTCACTTTCATCAAGAGGCCCTTTAGTTCCTCTTCACTTTCTGCCATAAGGGTGGTGTCATCTGCATATCGGAGGTTATTGATATTTCTCCTGGCAATCTTGATTCCAGCTTGTGTTTCTTCCAGTCCAGTGTTTCTCATGATGTACTCTGCATATAAGTTAAATAAACAGGGTGACAATATGCAGCCTTGACGTACTCCTTTTCCTATTTGGAACCAGTCTGTTGTTCCATGTCCAGTTCTAACTGTTGCTTCCTGACCTGCATACAAATTTCTCAAGAGGCAGATCAGGTGGTCTGGTATTCCCATCTCTCAGAATTTTCCACAGTTTATTGGGATCCACACAGTCAAAGGCTTTGGCATAGTCAATAAAGTAGAAATAGATGTTTTTCTGGAACTCTCTTGCTTTTTCCATGATCCAGCGGATGTTGGCAATTTGATCTCTGGTTCCTCTGCCTTTTCTGAAACCAGCCTGCACATCAGGAAGTTCACAGTTCACATATTGCTAAAGCCTAGCTTGGAGAATTTTGAGCATTACTTTACTAGCGTGTGAGATGAGTGCAATTGTGTGGTAGTTTGAGCATTCTTTGGCATTGCCTTTCTTTGGGATTGGAATGAAAACTGACCTTTTCCAGTCCTGTGGCCACTGCTGAGTTTTCCAAATTTGCTGGCATATTGAGTGCAGCACTTTCACAGCATCATCTTTCAGGATTTGGAATAGCTCAACTGGAATTCCATCACCTCCACTAGCTTTGTTCGTAGTGATGCTTTCTAAGGCCCACTTGACTTCACATTCCAGGATGTCTGGCTCTAGGTCAGTGATCACACCATCGTGATTATCTGGGTCATGAAGATCTTTTTTGTACAGTTCTTCTGTGTATTCTTGCCATCTCTTCTTAATATCTTCTGCTTCTGTTAGGTCCATACCATTTCTGTACTTTATCGAGCCCATCTTTGCATGAAATGTTCCTTTGGTTTCTCTGATTTTCTTGAAGAGATCTCTAGTCTTTCCCATTCTGTTGTTTTCCTCTATTTCTTTGCATTGATCGCTGAAGAAGGCTTTCTTATCTCTTCTTGCTATTCTTTGGAACTCTGCGTTCAGATGCTTATATCTTTCCTTTTCTCCTTTGCTTTTCACGTCTCTTCTTTTCACAGCTATTTGTAAGGCCTCCCCAGACAGCCATTTTGCTTTTTTGCATTTCATTTCCATAGGGATGGTCTTGATCCCTGTCTCCTGTACAATGTCACGAACCTCATTCCATAGTTCATCAGGCACTCTTTTTATCAGATCTAGGCCCTTACATCTATTTCTCACTTCCACTGTATAATCATAAGGGATTTGATTTAGGTCATACCTGAATGGTCTCGTGGTTTTCCCTACTTTCTTCAATTTAAGTCTGAATTTGGCAATAAGGAGTTCATGGTCTGAGCCACAGTCAGCTCCTGGTCTTGTTTTTGCTGACTGTATAGAGCTTCTCCATCTTTGGCTGCAAAGAATATAATCAATATGATTTCGGTGTTGACCATCTGGTGATGTACATGTACAGAGTCTTCTTTTGTGTTGTTGGAAGAGGGTGTTTGTTATGACCAGTGCATTTTCTTGGCAAAACTCTATTAGTCTTTGCCCTGCTTTATTCCATATTCCAAGGCCAGATTTGCCTGTTACTCCAGGTGTTTCTTGACTTCCTACTTTTGCATTCCAGTCCCCTATAATGAAAAGGACATCTTTTTTGGGTGTTAGTTCTAAAAGGTCTTGTAGGTCTTCATAGAACTGTTCAACTTCAGCTTCTTCAGCGTTACTGGTTGGGGCATAGACTTGGATTACTGTGATATTGAATGGTTTGCCATGGAAATGAACAGAGATCATTCTGTCATTTTTGAGATTGCATCCAAGTACTGCATTTCAGACTCTTTTGTTGACCAAGATGGCTACTTCATAGCAAAGCCCAACAGTAGGAGGAAAGCCTCTTCTTCCTTCCTGACAAGGACTCAGCCAATGAAAATGCTCAGACTCTTTGTGGACTGTATCCTCCCAACTTTCTTGTCCCCTCCATAAAACAGTTCTCTTTCTCTCCTGCCGTTGCTGTGTAGGGACTTGCAGGTTGGGCTCACCCTGGTGGCCAACCCCAAGTTGCAATTCTCTGCTGATCCTGAATAAACTCGTCTTTGCTGGAGAGATAGCCCGCAGTCTTTTTGTTCCAGATCAACCTGCAAACATACTCTTTCATACTTCTCAGTCTGACAAAAGACCACCCTGAATATCCACTCTTGCAGCTACACGCTCAGAAGGGCCACTGGGTCATCTGTTCTGCAAGAGGCTGGTTCTGAACTCTAATTTGGGTTTTCCTGGAGACCTTACCTATAAGTTAAGTGCTTCAGATGCAAGACAAGGCTCCTTGACCTGTGTCGACTTCATAAGAGGACTCTCATTTTCTTACTTATCCAGAAATCCAGGGTAGGGAGAGGTAGGGGTCCTGAAAGTGAAAATGTTATTGCTCAGTTGTGTCCAGCTTTTTGTGGCCTCATGGACTGTAGCCTGCCAGGGTCCTCTGTTTGTGGAATTCTCCAGGCAAGAATACTGGAGTTGGTTGCCATTCCCTTCTTGAGGGAATCTTCCCAACCAAGAGATCTGACCCAGTCTCCCTCATTGCAGGCAGATTCTTTACCATCTGAGCCACCAAGGAAGGCTAGCTATCTAATTCAGTAGCTTGTGGTGCTTCCAAGGGCCAGGTATCTGCCATCTTCACGGTGTCATGGTTCCCTTCACAGTGGACACAGCTATGTCCTAAAGAGAAGAGATCATTATTTCCTTCTCGTCTCTGTTAATTTGGACACAAAACCAAACCAAACCAAAATAAATCAAGCAAAAGAACAAAAGACCAACCTTCCCTGCTCCTTCCCTGAAGTCCGCCACAAATTCCCATTGGCTGAATTTGGGTTGCATATTCAGGCTCTAGCTATAAGGCAGACTGGGAAATGCTGGGGAAGCTAGGGCCTGTCTGTATCAGGCTGGACAGTGTGATGTGATAAATTAGCACAGTTTCATGTATGGATATTCAGTGATGCTGAACTTGAATCCCAAAAAAGGTTTAATTGAGTTCATTATCCCCAGTATAAGCAGCTGGGGAAGTAGGTTATCTATTTTAGAAAGGGTTAGATCCTTCAAGCTTAAAAATAAAAGTTTTCATCTTTCTGTGTCAGTTTTCTGGAAAATTCATTAAGCAGAAACCCTCATCTTCTGACAATTTCATATCAATTAGGTATTAGTATAACTGAATACCTTGATATTCCAATTGGCCATTCCTGGCAAAACAATCCTGGAAGTGACTGCAGTGTTTTGAGGTCTGACAGATTTATATAGTCTGGCTGATTCTTAAATAGAATTCATGGATTATTTTTATGATGTCTCCATTTTTTCCTTTTCTCTTGATTTTTCTATCAGAGTAGAGAAAAATGGAGAAAAACTGGAATTTAAGTAATACAAAGGCATTTTTGTTCTGGGCAGAGTATTGGTGGAATGAGACACTTGAGACTCATGGTTTCAGAGAGTTTGGGGCTTATTCTTGAGCAACTGAATAAAATATATCCATTTTTTTCTTGTGATTCTTTTATGTCCCTTATCAAGTTGACAAAACCATTATGTTTTAGAGTGGAAAGGTGTATCAGAAATCCAGCAATAGTTTCATTTCTTAAATGGATGATTAATAACGTGTCAACAGTGCCCTGGTGGCTTGGACAGTAAAGAATCCGCCTGCAATGTGGGAGACCTGGGTTCGATCCCTGGGTTGGGAAGATCCCCTGGAGGAGGGCATGGCAATCCACTGAAGTATTCTTGCCTGGAGAATCCCCATGGACAGAGGAGCCTGGCGGGCTTTAGTCCATGGGGTTGCAAAGAGTCGGACACAACTGAGGGACTAAGTACACAGCAAACAACAATGCTTGATGTTCATTTAATCCTTATATATAAGGTACATATTACTATTGAAGGAACTGAGGCCCAGATAACTTTTTTAAAGTCACAGGTAGTTACTGGCAAAAGATCTTAAACTTAACCACAGCATGCAGCCACACCCTTGCCTGGATGGAACATTTAACAAGCATTATAGTTATTGATGGGCTTCCTAGGTGGCATAGCGGTAAAGAATCTGCCTGCCAATGCAGGAGACATAAGAGACACAGGTTCGACCCCTGGGTCAGGAAGATCCCCTGGAATAGGAAATGGCAACCCGCACCAGTATTCTAGCCTGGAGAATTCCATGGACAGAGAAACCTGGTGGGCTACAGTCCATGGGGTCATGAAGAGTCGGGCACGACTGAGCACAGCACACATACATAATTGTCATGACTTCTTTGCCCCTTCTCTCATTTTCTTCTTGTGTTATATCAGGAAATGCATCTGAGAAGTGAAAATACTGTAAACCAGATAACATTTAATGATGAGTAAGAGTTGCAGTGGCCTCCTCGCCGGTGAAACTCATTTGCTTCTAACCTTTACGCATGCAGTGGCCAGAACATATAAAGCTCTGGGTGGGTCTGCACCATCATATTGAGTTACCTTTGTGACCTTATCCTAGAAAACATTCTAACGGCATGTTTTTCTGTGTACAGGGAAAGCAAAGAATATAAGATTTCTGTCAAAAAACACTTGAAGGATCTTGAAATAATTGATGTTCAAATATGACTGCTGAGGATCATAAATATTTACAAGGCTGACATTTGATTACTTTTTATGAAAGTAGAGAAAACACTTTAGCTGCCATTTAAGCTTTGGAGAAGAATTTGCTTTTGCTTTTCAGAGATAAATGCGTTTGTGATAGTCCTTGTTATTGATTGTCTCTTTGTTAGCTTTTAGGAGACTTCCATCTTGAGCAGACAGAAATGTTATTAACATCTTAGAAAACATGCTGGTATAAACTCCAAGTAGGTCAGCTGAATATCTTACTCATTCTCACAGACTGCAGCACTTAGCGCTCTGTCTAGTTAGCATAAATGTTTATCGACCACTTCTATGGGCCGGATCCACACAGTGCTGTGGAGACAGGGTTGAGGGAGACATACTTGAATCCTCGGACTTCACGGGGCTCAGAGTCCAGCGTGGTGTTGACTATGCCCCATTCAGTTTCTTATCAGGATCCATAAAGGGGACGAAAGACATTTCTCCTTTGGTTTGTAACTTCACTAGCAGCATGCAGTGTAGACAAGTGAGATGGAGAAATTTTGGAGCCCAAGAAAATAAGGTCTCTCACTGCCTCTACTCTTTCCCCTTCTATTTACCATAAAGTGATGGGACATTACTACATTGCATTGCATCACATTACATTACATTATATAGCAAAGGGGAATTAAGGGAGCAGATGGAATCAGAGTGGCTAATCACTGCCTTTAAGATAGGGAGATTATTCTGTATTATGTGTGTGAACCCAGCATTTTGACAAGGGTCCTGAGGGGTGCAAGTCAGAAGCAGCAAGGGAGGTCAGAGTCACCTGTGTGGGGAGGATTCAGTTTGCTATTGCTGACTGTGAAGATGCAAGAAGGGGACATGAGGAGTGTAGGTGGCCTCCAGAAACTGGAAAAGGCAAGGAAATATCAGTAGATTTCCCCCTGGAGCCAGAAGGAACCCCAGCCCTGCATTCCTTGACTTTTAGCCCCGTAAGACCCATGTTGGACTTTTGATCCATTAAACTGCAAGACAACAGATCTGTGTTGTTTTCAGCCATCAGGTTTTTCTCAGCAAAAATAAAAGATTTGTATTCTGTCAACCTTACAACCTCTGAGAACATTTCTACTCAAGTATCTCAAACTTTAATATTCTTTCTCTGTACATGTCTCTCCATTTTTGCTCTGTGGTCTTAGCAAGGTCTTCAGGCTTTGTGTCCACACACCCATATTTCACTTTCCTTCTAATTATGCAAATCTTCTAACAGAGTTCCTGGCCCGTGGAGAGGAATCCAGTAGAGTAGCAATAGTAGTGTTTTTCTATCTTAAAGGAATTTCCCATCTCTGCGGAATCCAGAACAATGCTCCTCTTACAAGTAAATCCTTACAAAATATTTGTGAAATTGAACTGCAAGTACATTGATGAAACACATGAAAGCAATTTCTTGTAATTTCTGGCTCATTTTAATTAAGAAAAACTTTAAAATAAAACTGGTCAAACTCCCACTCTCCACATTTTTAGTTAAAATTATATAACAGCATTAGCATATATGTCTTACATCTCCTGTATGCTTCCTTTGGGGAACTCAAGTGTTTGATACTTATCCTTCTTCTTTGACTTTTCATCTTTCAATACAAAATAAGTTGGTTTCTGTCTTGTGATGTTCCAATGACAAACTGAAACCAGCTATGTTTCCTGAAAGATGAAATGAACCTGTCAGTGCATACAAATTGTTTAATTAAGAGCTCCTCCTAATTTATATTCAGTTGACCAAGTTACAATTCTTGAGACCTTCATATTGATTTTACTTTTCTTCAATATTTTAAATGATCAAGATACTCCGTAGCTCAGGAGACTTAGTAGCTGTTTCATCAGTCGAGTTTTATTGTGTCCTGAAGTCTGTCTATAAGGTCTTTGTCATTAATGTGGGACTTTAGTTGCTATTTACAACATTTAATTACATTCTGAGTTCTCACAAGCAACTAAATTTTTATAGTAAATTAAGCATTTTGGTTAAGTTTAATTCTGAACTCTGCATGATCTACAGCAGATGGGATTAAGTTAATTTGCCTGGATTTTAATTAACACATGACTGAAAAGAAATGACACCCTAGTAAAGTTTGTAGTAAAGTGGGAGCTGGAGTTCAAATTTCAGTTTGATGTAAAAATAAAGCATTGCAGGTCTATGTAACACCCCTGTTTCTGCACCTCCCTCATTTCACTTCTCTTCTTTTCTTTAAAGAATAACTTCTGTCATGAAGTTGGTGAGTGTCATTCTCATGCTTTAAAGATTAATCTCACATGTTTTTAAACATTGTGTAAGTGATACCCTACTATGCATATATATTTTCAGCTTCCTTCTGTTGCATAACATTTTGTTTTTGAGACTTATCAATGTCAATGTAGCTCTTATTCATTCATTTGAAATGCTTTGTCGTGATCGCTTATTTTTCCATTTCCCTATCAGTGAATTTTGAAATTGTGTCCAGTTCTTAACTTATAGAAAAAAATGATGCAGGGGACTTTCCTGGCAACCCAGTAGTTATGACTTTACCTCCCAGTGCAGGGGACGAAGTTTTAATCCCTGGTTGGGACGGAAGCAATATTGAAACAAGTTCAATGAAGACTTAAAAAAGGGAGAAAGAAAGAAACAATGCTGCAATGAACATTTTTGTACATGACATTGAGAGAGAGGTTTTCTACATTGGGAACATAGGTGTGAAATGGCTAGACTTCGTGTATGTACATGTAAACCTTTTCTATCTGGTCCAGTTGCCCTCCAGGATGGCACACCAGCCATGTGTGTAGGTCCTGTCTCTCCACTTTCTCATTCCTTCTCATGCTCATTCTTTCAGGGATCCCAAGACCACTCCTTGGTTCATTGATTTCTTAGAAGGACTCAAAAACCTCAGAAATAGTTTTCACTCATGGCTATGATTTATTACAGTGAATGAATGCGAACCAGGATCAATAAAGGAAAAGGACACTTGTGGCCGCATCTGGGGAGACAGGTGTGAACTTCCACAAATTCTGCCTGATGGAGTTGTACAGGCCATGCTTCTTCCTTTGGCAGCTAATTGTAGCAACACCTGGGAAGTGTTGTATGTCCAGGGAAAGTTTATTGGAGCTTAAGGGTCTGGAGATTTTAATAAAGCCTGGTTATACAAGCACATCGGAGAAGGCAATGGCACCCCACTCCAGTACTCTTGCCTGGAAAATCCCATGGATGGAGGAGCCTGGTGGGCTGCAGTCCATGGGGTTGCGAAGAGACAGATACAACTGAGCGACTTCACTTTCACTTTCATGCATTGGAGAAGGAAATGGCAACCCACTCCAGTGTTCTTGCCTGGAGAGTCCCAGGGACGGGGGAGCCTGGTAGGCTGTCATCTATGGGGTCGCACAGAGTCAGACATGACTGAAGCGACTTAGCACCATCAGCAGCAGCATACAGGCACATATTGCCTTTTTAAAAAAGATTTTTTGATATGGGCCATTATTTTAAAGTCTTTATTGAATTTACAGTATTGCTTACACTACTGTTACAGTATTGCTTCTGTTTTGTTTTCGTTTTTTTTGGCCACGAGGCACATGGGATCTTAGCTTCTGGACCAGGGATTGAACCTGCATCCCCTGCATTGGAAGATGAAATCTTAACTACTAGACCACCAGGGAAGTCCCACATATTGCCTTTGTGATTCGACATGGTTGCTGAAACTCCTACAGAAGGAAAGTAGCTGTTCACCATAAATCAGTGTTTACAAAAATTATATAATCATGTTGGTACAACATGGTTAAAATATATAAAATGCCCTTATCAGTTAGTGCATAAGGAATAGTCCAATAACTAATAGGTCAGTTCTCAGGAGCTAGGCAAGGGCTAGTCATACAGTCAGGCCCCCCTGAGAATGTACAAAATGTGAGCAGTCAGGTCTGCTGAGTTAATTTTTCTCCACACTTGCCAACACTGAGATTTTCATTTTAAACTTACAGCCAATTTGATGAGTGTGAAATAGAATCTCATTAGTATTTCAGTTTGCATTTTCTTGATTACAGGTGAGACTGAATGAGTTTCCTCTTCCATGAGTTGTCTGTTCATATTTAGCACCTTTTTTCCCATTAAGATTTTGATCTTTTCCTTATTGATTTGCAATTCTTTCCACATTTTGGATATTAATCTTACATTGATATGTGTTTTGAATATATTTGCTCCATCTGTAAGTTACCTTTTCCTTATATTCCTAGTTTTTAAAGTTTTTCTGTGAACTAGTGTTGCATGTTTGCAAAAGATTTTTCTTCATTTATTTATTAGTTTCTTGTGGCTGCTGTGATAAATTGCCACAAACCGAATCACTCAAAACAATACTAATGTATTCCTACACAGCTCTGGAGGCCAGAAGTCTGAAATTAAGGTGTCAGCACATTGGTTCTTCTGATGCCTCTAAGGGGGAATCCATTTCATGCCATTCTCCCAGCTCCTGGTGTCTGCCAGCAATCCTTGACATTCTTTGGCTAGTAGTTGAGTTACTCCAATCACAGAATCTATCTTCACACCATCTTTTCTTTCTTTCCAGTGTCTCTTATAAGGACACATCATTGAATTTAGGACCCATCAGATAGTCCAGGATGATTTCTTCATCCCCAACTCATTAACTATATATACAATGATATATATGCATATATTAAATATGCAAAGACTTTTTCCAAATAAAGTAACATTCAGAGACATGGGGAATTAGGACACGAGAGTGTTTGGCAAAGGCTGGCCATTGGTACCAGAGGTGGGACCTGTTTAGCAGAACACCTGATTCTGCAGTTGTTGATGCCTCCTGAAACTGTCCTCTCTTGAGATTTCTCTAGAAATAGAGGAAAACAATATAATGGGAAAGACTAGAGATCTCTTCAAGAAAATTAAGATAACAAGGGAACATTTCATGCAAAGATGAGCACAATAAAGGACAGAAATGGTATGACCTAACAGAAGCAGAAGATATTAAGAAGAGGTGGCAAGAATACACAGAAGACCTATACAAAAAAGATCTTCATGACCCAGATAATCATGATGGTGTGATCACTCACCTAGAGCCAGATACCCTGAAATGTGAAGTCAAGTGGGCCTTAGGAAGCATCACTATGAACAAAGCTAGTGGAGGAATTCCAATTGAGCTATTTCAGATCCTAAAAGATGATGCTATGAAAGTGCTGCACTCAATATGTCAGCAAATTTGGAAAACTCAGCAGTGGCCACAGGACTGGAAAAGGTCAGTTTTCATTCCAATCCCAAAGAGAGGCAATGCTGAAGAATGCTCACACTACCACACAATTGCACTCATCTCACACACTAGCAAAGTAATGCTCAAAATTCTACAAGCCAGGCTTTAATAGTACATGAACCGTGAACTTCCAAAAGTTCAAGTTGGATTTAGAAAAGGCAGAGGAACCAGAAATCAAATTGCCAACATCCTCTGGATCATCGAAAAAGCAAGAGAGTGCCAGAAAAACATCTGCTTTTGCTTTATTAACTACATCAAAGCCTTAGTCTATGTGGATCACAACAAACTGTGGAAAATTCTGAAAGAGATGGGAATACTGGACCACCTGACCTGCCTCCTGAGAAATCTGTATGTAGGTCAGGAAGCAACAGCTAGAACTGAACATGGACAACAGACTGGTTCCAAATCAGGAAAGGAGTACGTCAAGGCTGTCTATTGTCACCCTGCTTATTTAACTTCTATGCAGAGTACATCATGTGAAATGCCAGGCTGGATGAAGCACAAGCTGGAATCAAGATTGCTGGGGGAATTCTCAGTAACCTCAGATATGCAGATGACACCACCCTTATGGCAGAAAGTGAAGAGGAACTAAAAAGCCTCTTGATGAAAGTGAAAGAGGAGAGTTGGCTTAAAAGAGAGTTGGCAAAAAGTTGGCTTAAAACCCAATATTCAGAAAACTAAGATTATGGCATCCAGTCCCATCACTTCATGGCAAATAGATGGGGAAACAGTGGAAACAGTGAATTTTCTTGGGCTCCAAAATTACTGCAGCCATGAAATTAAAAGTTGCTTGCTCCTTGGAAGAAAAGCTATGACCAACTTGGACAGCATATTAAAAAGCAAAGACATTACTTTGCTGACAAAGGTCCATCTAGTCAAAGCTATGGTTTTTCCAGTGGTCATGTACGGATGAGAGAGTTGGACTGTAAAGAAAGCTGAGCACCGAAGAATTGATGCTTTTGAACTGTGGTGTTGGAGAAGACTCTTGAGAGTCCCTTGGACTACAAGGAGATCCAATCAGTTAGTTCAGTTCAGTTGCTCAGTTGTGTCTGACTCTTTGCGACCCCATAGACTGCAGCACACCAGGCCTCCCTGTCCATCACCAACTCCTGGAGCTTGCTCAAACTCATGTCCACCAAGTCAGTGATGCCATCCAACCATCTCATCCTCTGTCATCCCCTTCTCCTCCCACCTTCAATCTTTCCCAGCATCAGGTTCTTTTCCAATGAGTCAGTTCTTCCAATCAAATGGACACAGTATTGGAGTTTCAGCTTCAGCAGCAGTCCTTCCAATGAATATTCAGGACTGATTTCCTTTAGGATGGACTGGTTGGATCTCCTTGCTGTCCAAGGGACTCTCAAAAGTCTTCAACACCACAGTTCAAAAGCATCAGTTCTTTGGTGCTCAGCTTTATTTATAGTCAAACTCTCACATCCATATATGACTACTGGAAAAAACCATAGCTTTGACTAGACGGACTTTTGTTAGCAAAGTAATGTCTCTGCTTTTTAATATGCTGTCTAGGTTGGTCACAACTTTTCTTCCAAGGATCAAGAGTCTTTTAGATTCATGGCTGCAGTCACCATCTGCAGTGATTTTGGAGCTCCCCCTCCCCCCGCCCCAAAGTCTGTCACTCTTTCCTTTGCTTCCCCATCTATTTGTCATGAAGTGATGGGACCAGATGTCATGATCCAACCAATCAATCCTAAATGAGATCAGTCCTGAATATTCGTTGGAAGGACGGCTGCTGAAGCTGAAACTCCAATACTTTGGCCACCTGATTGGAAGAACTAACTCATTTAAAAAGACCCTGATGCTGGGAAAGATTGAAGGCTGGAGGGGAAGGGGATGACAGAGGATGAGATGGTTGGATGGCATCGCTAACTTGATGGACATGAATTTGAGTAACAGGAGTTGGTGATGGATAGGTAAGCCTGGCATGGTGCAGTCCTTGGGGTCTCAAAGAGTCAGACACAACTGAACTGAATTGACAATTAGTAAAACCTGAGTGAAGTCCCTGAAAGTGAAAGTCGCTCAGTTGTGTCAGACTCTGTGACTCCATGGACTGTTATACATGCCAGAATACTGGGGTGGGTACACTTTCCCTTCCCCAGGGGATCTTCCAAAACCAGGGATGGAACCCAGGTCTCCCACATTGAAGGTGGGTTCTTTACCAGCTGAGCCACAAGGAAAGCCCAAGAATATTGGTGTGGGTAGCCTATCCTTTTCCAGCGAATCCTCAGGGTCCAGGAATCAAACTGGGGAATCAGTCTCCTACATTGCAGGCAGAGTCTCTACCAACTGCACTATCAGGGAGTGAAGACCTTAACCACAGCTCACTTTGCTAGAAATGTGACACGTAAAATATGACAGTGACTATGCAGCCAGCTCCAGAGGTCAACAGGCCATTCAGTGGTGTTCCCCAAAGCTACGAGCACTGATTAATGGGCCTCATTAGCCAGTGTAATCCGGTGTTCTGAGAGCTGCAGCTTCTGCCCCGATGGGAATAACAGTTGCCAACTCAAATGTGCGGATCAGCCCTGTTATTAATGAGGCTCACAAAAGTTTTGAGGCACTTTTAAAAATTACAACTTAGCTCCTATTTGGGGTGGTTAAAAGAGAAATGAAAACAAATTGGAATGTCAGATTGGGTAGCCCCTTACAACTGGTGTAAAGGATTCAGAGAAATTCATTATCTCAGTGGCAGAAGGTTTTCCTGTTCAATTTCTTAACAATGGTAATGAGGAAAATAAATGTGAAGGGAATGGCTTAGCGGTGATATATGTCATCCCAAAGCCATTTTATCACAGGGCGCCAGGATGTCTCAAAGTCTGACAGTTTTGCTTCTGGAAGGCAGTTCGTCAAGGAGCAAGGACATTTTAATTGTTATTTGTTAAATATAGCATCTTGCACTTAACTAACCTAGTTTCTGGGGATACCTCTTTGACCTTTCAGACTGACCCATACAAAATTTCTTTGGAATCAATGCTATAATATATGCTTTCATCAGAGTTGGTCTCATAAGTGTTAAATGACTGTAAGGCTCTGGAGGTTGGAGACTAAGCTGGATTTGTTTCTGTGTTACCACATGCTTCTGTGGTGCTTCCCTGGTGGCTCAGATGGTAAAGAATTTGTCTGCAATGCAGGAAACCCAGGTTTGATCCCTGGGTTGGGACGATTCCCTGGTGAGGGGAATGGCAACCCACTCTGGTGTTCTTGCCTGGAAAACCCCATGGACAGAGGAGCCTGGCAGGCTACTGTCCATGGGATTGCAAAGAGTTGGACACAACTGAGCAACTAACACTTAACACTCCCACATGCTTGGGGAAAGTTTGACGAATGCATATGAAAGTTCTAGAAGGGAAAATTACTCTAGATTGCTTTCTGTATCTGAGACAGGGGTAAGTACAAAAATACAGAAAATGCAGAAGACAAGCTTCCTGCTCTTCAAAAAGCTGACCATCAGAATTAGGATGAAAGAAGGCTTCGTGCCACATGCCATCACCATTTGGTTAACAGTTGGCAGTGGCTGCCTGGAGTGTGTGTGGAGAAAATGTTGAGGTCTACTCTGGGGTCCGTGGGAAAAGCACTGTGATCACATATAACATCTGTCATGGGGAGTGGGCAGGAAGATGGCAGAGTGCCACATGTTTCCATCCCTGGTTAAAAGAGAGTAATAAATGTAATGCAATATAGCAAAAGTCAGGCAACACAAGAGCTCTATAATAACATGTGTTGGTTCCACTGGGGGCAGGAATACCTTCCCTCCTCGGGGCCAGTGGTGGTCCTGGCCCACTGTGCACAGACTACATGTACACCGAGAGGAAGATGACAAGCATCGCTGTGCAGCTCGGTACACGTGATGGCAGCTGGTCTACAGACACATCCCCGAGAGCCTGGCGGAATAGCATTGTGGTCACCTGGTAAGTGACCACACACCCTCTTCCTGATGCTCACAAGCCCTACGCACTCCTTGGTCTTTAAAAGTTTCATAGAATTTGTCACATAATGGAGCTTGCCCGTTCAAATCAGAGGAAGCAGTTTTATTTCTTATGCCTAAATTGTAGCTTTGAGAAGCCCACCAGGTGTGCTGATGGGAACAGATTAAAAACTCTATAGACTGAATAGCTTACCATGCCATCGGCATATGCAATTCAGAGTAAGACTACCATTAAACCTTAAAATAGCTTATTTTTCAAAATGACATGCAGTTTACATACATGCTGAAATTTAAATGGTTTCTTGCTGGATTTTGAAATCTCCCCTCTCTCTTCCTGCTTTGCTGGTGCCTTTCCTTATTGGATAAACCAGTCCCGACTGTGGGCCTTCCTTTTGGCCAGTAATGGAGGTGGGCAGGGCAAAGAACAGCACTTCATGTCATTCCAGGGCCAGGCCCACGTTCACTCCATGCTTTACCTGTTCTAACTCCAGCTGCAGTGCTTTTTCACTCTGCCCTCAGAGACAGCACAGGGATCTTCAGCAGACAAAACAGAACAGGGTGAGAGGACGTGTTTGGCATCCAGAAGGAGCTGTAATTCATCCTGACACCTCTGCACTCAGGAGAATGAGGCTGCCAGGGAGGGGCGTCTCCTGGCAGCCCAATGGGCAACTGGTGCTGCGCCCACCCAGCATTAAAGCCTTCTGGAGTCCTCACCAAGTCCTGTGCAGCCACTCTGCTTGGCTGAAACTAGCCTCGGGGGAAATCCCCTGGCTCTAAATAATTCTGACTGTAACACTCTGAATAGACAGATGTCTGCCCCAGGTCTCAGCAGATACAGAAGTTCGTTGCATCTGCCTCCATGTCCTTGTGTAAAGAGGGCATGAGTAGCCAGCATTTCTCACATCCACCCCTGGAAGAGCAATGTTGGTGATGTCTGGAAGCCATCCATCCTGAGAGGAGAGGCTGGATGGAGATGCTTTCTCAGTCTCTGGCTTGTCTCTGAGTGATATCAAAAGCCTGTCTCAGTTCACTAATAAAATTCATGGCTGAGACACACTCATTTTGACTACGAGACTCAATGCACGTTTCTTGCCTGTGTGTCCTGCCCTAAGCTGGACATTGGGAATTCAAAGACAGCTTCTGTCCCAACCAAGTCACATCCAGTGAGGGAGAAAGACACATAGTTAAACATGTATGACCAAGTGCAATGAGGCTGTCATGGTGGAATGTACCCTGGGTCCATCCTTGATCATATTTCATAATCTGTCCAATAGGAAGTCCTGATAAGATATTCAGAATCCGATCCCCTCTGCTCAGAATCCTCTAATGTCTCCCCACTTCTCTTGTTGTAGAAACCCAACACCCTCAGAATGGCCAACCAGGCTGCCACAGCTTGGTCCCCATGGCCTCTGTGAATACTGTGTCTTGTTCATCACTTTGCTCGAGCCGAAGGGGTCTCCTGCCTTAAGTGCTTGTTACTATCTGGTCCTCAGCCTGGAATGTTCCTCCCTGACGTGGGTAACTTCCTATGCTCCCTCAACTCTGTCATCTGCTCAATGAGGTCTACCCTGACCCTCTATTCTAAGTCAGAAGCCTCCTCCTCACCCCCGTGCTTTGCACCCATCTTTCCCTGCTTCACCTTTCCCCATGGCATTCATCACTGGCCAGGGTACTGTTTCATTTGTGTGTTAGGTTTCTTGTTTGTGGTCTGCAGTTGTAGTGCAGTCTCTACAGGGCAAGATTTTTGTCTGTTGGTTCCTGGATGTATCTCAGAGCCTAGGGTGGCCCCTGCCACGTGGCATTTGCTGTTGTTCGGTTGCTCAGTTGTGTCCAACTCTTTGCGATCCCATGGACTGCAGCACTCCAGGCTTCCCTGTCCTTCATTGTCTCCTAGAGTTTGCTCAAACTCATTGAGCAAATGAGTCCATTGAGTCGATGATGACATCCAACCATTTCATCCTCTGTTGCCCCCTTCTCCTCCTGCCATCAGTCTTTCCCAGAATCAGGGTCTTTTCCGGTGAGTCACATGGTAGACCCTCAGTGAATATTTTCTGGGTGAATGAGTGATTGCATGCATGCACACAGTGCTGTGGGAACAGGGAGGAACTATCACAAGGGACTGGCATGGATGTCTGAAAGGTTTCAGTCACAAGGATTCAGCTTCTGAACCAGGAGCTTTACAGACATATGGAGCTATGATGAGGAGAAAGGAGTCAGGCTGCTTCTCAGTCAGTGGAAATAGTGATCATATAGACACAAGGGTCAGGCTCCCCTTGTAGCTCAGTCAAGAAAGAACCAGCCTGCAATGCAGGAGACCTGGATTTGATTCCTGGGTCAGGAAGATCCCCTGGAGAAGGAAATGGCAACCTACTTGAGTATTCTTGCCTGGAGAATTCCAGGGACAGAGGAGCCTGGCAGGCTACAGTCCATGGGGTTGCAAGAGTCGGACACGACTTAGTGACTAAACCATACCACACAGGCACAAGGGTCAGAAAAGAAAATTGAGAACACAATTTTCTAGTGACAGTTTTATGATATCTAAGTATTTTTATCCCCAGACTCTATCTTAAATGATTCATTATGTTCTTATAAAGTTCTGATCTTTTGTAGGCTTAGCTGAATCTGGGTCAAAATTCCTTGGGTTTATAATACAGCTCTGAAAGCCAAATACCTATCAGAAGATTAAAATTTGAAACCTGAAAATGTAGGATATCCTCACCCATTCCAGACAGATTCCTACGATATTTGAAAGCATGATTCTATACATCTAAAGCTGTGTAGCTAGAAATCCAGAGCCTCATATTTATTGGTATTGATTCTCACAGGGAAAGGGAATGAAAATAACTGTCAAGGCAACTGATTGGTAGTAGAAATCTCTCCACCTTGCCTTTTAGAGAGCAGAAGCTGGTTGAGTTTGATAGCATCTAATATGCATCTCTGAGGAATGTGGCAAGATACCGTAAGGCTTGGTTTTTACTCTATGGAGACTCAAATTTCATAGATAAAGTGGGATACCATCCAAATTTCTTCAAGATTATAAAGAAAATTAAATTAAAATTCAGGAATTGTATATGTGAAGCTTAAAAAAACAACTAAGAACTCTACAGAGTTGGGGTGTGGTTTAGTAGAAAAGGCTCTAGATTTTGAGGTTTAGACCCAGTGATAAAATCCTGGCTTCATTGTTAGGACCTTGACCAAAGGACTTCACTTTCCTGAACCCAGGTTGTCTCAGCTAGAAACAGTAAAGTTTATTGGGTGAAAAAGCCCCACACAGGTGCTCAAAACCTAGTGAAATCAGAATCTGGAAGTTATAATTCAGGCAGACATGCACGAGTGTTTTGTAAATTAAGAGGAAGCTAAATCTAGCAATAATTAGTCAAAATGATGGAATGCAAAGATTACAGAAAAGAAAGACAATGGCTTAGAGAACACCGCTTTATATTCTCTAATGTTATTGATGAAGTTGGTATTCATTACTACAACACCAATTCACTTGGGATTGAAATGGGATGCCATATGCCTTACTGAGGGAACCGAGTCATAATTCATTACTGTTAAAATAAACTCATTAGGATGACATATTGCCAATGTAAGGAACACAGCCACAAAGCTCTTGAAAAACAAACAGCTCACAAGTGAGCTTCCATTGGTAGGAATGCTTGAGTGATTATGATACTGTGTCTCATTCTTTATCCCAAACCTGCCACCAGACACTGGATGAAGAAAAGAAGAGAAAGATTATGCTTAGGGAGAAAAGACTGGAACACTGTGTCCTTAACTGACCTATTTATAATCTCTTTGCTGGGCAACTTGTCCTTGTGTTTGGCTGACCAGCATCCAAGGAACCCTCTACCTCCTGTGGCTTTGGGAGGAAGCAGGGTCTATGGGGAGAAGATAACAGAACCACATTCTCCTTTTTGATGATCCCCGTGACAGAGAGTAGACTCTGGTTTTCTATGCTTCCCCAGGGTATGGGATAAAGAACAGCTCATGACTGAACAGGGTTTGGGAAATATTTTGGGTTCTACTTGAGCTAGGCAAGACCCTTGTGTTTATGTGAAAGTGTGAAGCAGCACATGGGATTTAGAGAATGAAATACATAGCTCTTTGAGCATGACTTTCAGGGAAATGAGTGACAGAATGTAAGCATAAAATGGGGTAGACAATGGAAGTGAAAAGACTTTGCAAATTGTAAAGTACTAGAAAAATGCTGCTGTTTTAAAAAAATTTTCTACCTTCCAGGATTATTTACAAACTCCATGAGACGGTATGTATCTAAAGTTGCCTTATGGGTAATACCAGGTACTGGCAAATGTGTAGGAGAATGAATGGAAACTTCAGCCCCTTGTAGGACACTTCATTGGTATTGCTGTTTGGGAGAGCAAGCCATCAGCCTTTAGGGAGACTGAATATGCACACACTCTAAGACCCAGCCATTCCACTTCAAGGGACATCTCTTACCTCCCAAAGAGACTTGTACTAGGATGTTTAGTGCAGCACTGTTTGTAATAATGAAGGGTTGGAAATGAACTAAACAGGCAGCAGTAAGAGGAACTGATAAATGTGATGTGTTAAAAGGAATATCATACAGCCATTCAAGTATCCATCTATGTACCAGTCAAGCCCAATAAAAAATCCAACAGAAAAAAAGACAAAAGCATTGACTGGTCACGTCACCAAATGCTGAATAAACACAAAAAGATTGTCGAGTTCATTGGTTAGCAATGAAAATGAAAACCATATTTTATAGCCACACCATTGGCACATGTTTAACTCTGACACTGTTGAAACTTTAAGAAGCTTGGTGCTGCTGGAATACTGATTCTCTGCTGGTTCAGTTCAGTTCAGGTCAGTCGCTCAGTGGTGTCTGACTCTTTGCAACCCCATGAACCACAGCACGCCAGGGCTCCCTGTCCATCACCAACTCCCGGAGTCCACCCAAACCCATGTCCATTGAGTCGGTGATGCCATCCAACTATCTCATCCTCTGTCATCCCCTTCTCCTCCTGCCCTCAATTTTTCCCAGCATCAGGGTCATTTCAATGAGTTAGCTCTTTGCTGGTAGGCATGCCAATTGCTGCAACCACTTTGGACATAATTTGGAATCTATTGAAGTGGAAGATGTATGTACTCCTAACCCTACAACTCCACTTTGCGGCATACAGATGCTTCTGCACATATGCTTAAGGATATTCATATACCAGCTTTGTGATAGTAAAAACATGCAAACAACCCAAATGTTTGAGGATGGAAAATGGATGAACATAGATGCACGGCTATGAAAATGTTATCACAACAATTACGACCATCTGCAGGAATGAATCTCACATACATAATGCTGAATTTTAAAAAGTTGCATAAGGGTACATATAATTCTCTGCAATAACCTACATGGGAAAAGAATCTGAAAAAGAATAGATATATGTATATGTATAACTAAATCATTTTGCTGTGTATCTGAAACTAATACAACATCAAGTATACTCCAATATACAATAAAAATGAAAAAAGAATACATATAATTCCACTTATGCAAAGTTGAAAATCATGTAAAAACTACATAATGTATTATTTTGGAGTGCATAATATATAGGAGAGTGAAAGTGTTCTTTGATCAATTGTGTCTGACTCTTTGAGCCCCCGTGGACTGTAGACTTCCAGGTTCCTCTGTCCATGGAATTCTCCAGGCAAGAATACTGGAGTGCGTTGCCATTCCCTTCTCCAGAGAATCTTTCTGACCCAGGGATTGAACTCGGGTCTCTTGCATTACAGGCAATTTATTTACTGTCTGAGCTGCCAGGAAACTTTCATAATATTCATGGCAAAACAAATAAAGAAAAGTAAGGAAATAATAAGCACAGATTTGGGATTCAGTTACCTGCTGGTGAGGAAGTTTGGTTGGATCAGAGGGCACCTTGTTTCCATGGTACCAGCAATCGGATTGCAGGTGATGGATCACTGGTGTTCATTTTATTTTTAATCTTAGTACTCTTTATATATATTAAATCAATAAATCTCAAACGTGTAATACTGAATGAAAAAAGTAAAAAGACCTAATGATATGCCCAGTACAATACTGTTTATAGAACAAGAATAATCCACTCTAGTAAAGTATTGCTAAGAAGGCCTCTGTCGTTGTTTACTTGCTAAGTCGCGTCCTGCTCTTCTGTGACCCCGTGGACTGTAACCCGCCAGACTCCTCTGTGCATGGGATTCTCCAGGCAAGAATACTGGAGTAGGTTGCCATTTCCTTCTCCAGGGGCTCTTCCTGACCCAGGGATCGAACTTGCATCTCCTGCATTGAGGCAGATTCTTTAGCATTGAGCCACCTGGTAAGTCCCCAAAATGCCTATAGGTGTAAATAAAGCCATACAAGGCGGCTGTATGTTAGATAACAAGAGTATAATATAGTGGAATAGAAATAGAATTAGGAGTTGGGTGAAAGAGCCAAATAAATAAAATTTTGAAATGTTAACAATAAAATGAGGTTCTCTGTGAACTCTTAATGCTAATACAGCATAAACTGACTTGAGGTGAATATATTGACCACATCACTGTAATTCTATGTGTTTGAAATACCAAAGGAAAAGAAAGATTTCTTTTTGAACTGGAAAAGTCAAAATAAGGTATTAAGTCTTATAACATATTTTGCTTGTTGGTAGGTTAAGAGTCGTACTGTGAATATACAGTAGGGAAAGAAGCTATATGCTAAATTGTCTTAAATTCTTAGTTGTAAGTTTGTATGAGCTGAAATGCATCCTAATTTCCTTCTCACCTCTTTTAAGATGAGTAAGTTATGACGGATACCAGAGTTGATTAAAAATAGAGCTCTTTTTGTATGTTTTGGTCTTCCATGATAGCTCAGTTGGTAAAGAATCTGCCTGCAATGCAGGAGACCCTGGTTTGATTCTTGGGTTGGGAAGATCTATTGGAGAAGGGATAGGCTACCTACTCCAGTATTATTGGGCTTCCCTTGTGGCTCAGCTGGTAAAGAATTTGTTCTTTACCAGCTTTGATCCCTGGGTTTGATCTCTGGGTTGGGATCATCCCTTGGAGGAGGGAAAGGCTACCCGCTCCAGTATTCTGGCCTAGAGAATTCTACAGACAGAGGAGCCTGGAAGTCTACAGTCCATGGGGTCCCCAAAAGTTGGATACAACTGAATGACTTTCACTCATATGTTTTATTGTCGATGAAACCACAGCATTAGGAGCCATGGCCTACACTGATTTTTCCTTCTTTTATCACAACCCAACCTTTTTTAAAATCTAAACTATCTTTCATATACCCTTATTTTTGTTTTATCACTCCCCACCAGACATTATTATCACATCACAGCTGAACTCCTGATGTGGCTTCTCTTTATTCAGATTAAAGCTGCTCTATTCCCAAACCCATCATTTTCAAATTAGTCAAAAATTCAACACCAGTATCTTTATCTGGGCTTCCCAGGTGACTCAGTGGTAAAGAACCTGCCTGCCAATGAAGGAGACACAGGTTCGATTTCTGGATCAGGAAGGTCCTCTGGAGAAGGAAATGGCAACCCACTCTAGTATTCTTGCCTGGAGAATTTTATGGACAGAGGAGCCTGGCAGACTATAGTTGATGGGGTGTCAAAGAGTCAGACATGACTGAACAACTGAGCATGCACACGTGAATGCATCTTTATACTAAAGAATATTAGAATAATTTAATAATGCCCAAAGTGATAAGACTGAATGCCAAAGGACTGATTCTTTTGAATCACGGTGTTAGAGAAGACTCTTGAGAGTCCCTTGCATTTCAAGAGATCAAACTAGTCAATCCTAAAGGAAATCAACTCTGAATATTCATTAGAAGGATTAATGCTGAAGCTGAAGCTCTGATACTTTTGGCCACTTGATGCAAGGAGCTGACTCATTGGAAAAGACCTTGATTCTGGAAAAGATTGAAGGCAGGAGGAGAATGGGGCGACAGAGGATGAGATGGTTGGATGGCATCACCAACTCAGTGGACATGAGAGTTTGAGCAAGCTCCAGGAGATGATGAAGGACAGGGAAGCCAGGCGTGCTGCAGTCCATGGTGCTGCAAAGAGTCGCACATGACTTAGCAACTGAGCAACAACAGCAAAGTAATAAGGCAGGAAAAACCAAGATAGCAGTTAGAAAGGAAAAAATAAAAGTATTCTTTTCAGAAGATATTATCTAGATATCATCTAGAAAACCCTGTTAAACTACTGTAAAGCTACCAGAACCGTTAAGACAATTCATTCACTGAGGTGATCAGACATGAAATAAATGTACGAATATCAAGGGCTTCCTCAGATGTCAGCAACACAGTATTTAGGAAATATGATGAAAAAACAATACCATTCATATAGCCACACTTGCTGGGGACGTTGGGCCCTTGTCTGAGCCCACAGTATCACAGTGTCTCTCATGATAAAGATCCCATCTACTTTTTGCCCTCAGCCCTTAACTCCCTTCCAGAGAGCTTAAAAAGTCTTTGGAACTCCTCCCCTGTCCTTGACACTTAAAATCTGCAGCCCTGCCTCCAACACAGAGACCTTTAACATTCTCCCTCCTAATGCAGTGTTAGCTCCTCAGAATCACATTTCCAATCACATTGCCAATTCAGAAGTTTCTGTATTTGCATCACTAAGAAGTCCATTTGGCAGGTTTTCCTAGGAAAATGGAACAATCTCCTCAAATGGACTATTGAAGTCTCTTCCTCCTGCCAGACAGAAATGGCTTATTTAGAGCTCTCAAATGACATATTTCATTCTTTTTTTTTTTTTTTTTTTTTTTAACCTCACTCTTTCAAAAGCAGTAGTTCTGGACAAAATTCTCAATGATGGTAGAAATTCAAAAGTCATGAGTTCTGTGGGAGGGGGTTAATGGAAAGGGTCAAGAGAGGATTTTCTGAGGTGCTGAAGTGTTCTGCATCTTGTTTGGTGGTGGTTTCATGGGTGTACACAACTGTCAAAATCTCTGAATTGAACACTTACATTTTACTGTATGTAAATCATACAAAATAGCTACAGTTTGCAACAGTTAGGGTGCCTCATGGGTCTTGTTTACAGGCTTCTGTGCAGTGTGTGGGGCTTCCCAGGTGGCACTAGTGGTAAGAACTCATGTGCCAATGCAGGAGATGTAACAGATGCAGGTTAGATCCCTGGGGCAGGAAGAAGGAGTCTTGCCTGGAGAACCCCACGGATAGACTAGGAGGCTGGCAGGCTGCAGTCCATAGGGTTGCAAACAGTTGGACATGGCTCAAGCAACTTGGCATGTAGGCATGTGCCATGTGGAAGCATCACACAGGCCTGCATCATTTCCCCGTGTACCTTTGATCCTACTGGGCTGGGAAGCTTCTACAGGTACTTTCTAGAGACACAGGCCTGGAGTCATTGGCCACCTCTACTCCAGGCAGAACAGAAGCATAGCCTTAGTTAAGTCACAAGAACTGTGTTGTTGACTGGAAAGATTATGTCGATTTGTTTTAAATGTCCAGAAAATGCTGTTGTCTCGGCACGTATCCCTACACTTCCTCTGAGGTGGAATTTGGAGTTTACCCATAAGTTTGCCCTGAATCAGAAATGCTTCCAACTTTCCCTTCACCCTTGAGGCATGACTAGAAATTTCTACTACTGGAGTCACTGCTATAGGGAGAGATGCAGTTTCTTTCCAGTAGGTCTCTGCTAGAATGCAGAAAAGTGGCAAAGACCAAGAAGAGGCTAAAGAAATTAGATTCAGGGGGAGATGCCAGGATATCTTCAAGAAGAGTAATCAGCACAAGAAAGGAAGACGTTTGCCATATAATGGGCAAGAACTAGTAACAGGACCTAAGTGTAGGAAGAAAACAAGGCTTACGTTACTCCCAGCCCACCCTTCCTTGGGGACTCACGTACATCCTGGGGAGAAGAAAAAGTTAAAAAGTAAAACTGAAGTCACTGGGCCTCCATACATCCAAGCCATTCTACTAGGGGTTTCGATTAGACTCTACAGTAAATTGCCCTCAAACTTAAAAACACCCAAACTTCATTTCATAGTTTCTTTGTGTGGAGAATTTTTGAGCAATTTCGGTTCAGTTCAGTCACTCAGTCATCTTCCCTGGTTGCTCAGCTGGTAAAAAATCTGCCTGCAATGTGGGAGACCTGGGTTCAATCCCTGGTTTGGGAAGATCCTCTGGAGAAGGGAAAAGCTACCCTACGCATTCCAGTATCCTGGCCTGGAGAATTCCACGGACTGCATAGTCCATGGGGTCGTGAAGAGTCAGACCCAACTGAGTGGCTTGCATTTCATTTCATTGAACAGCTTAGCAGGATGGTTATGGCTCAAGGTGTCTCATGAGTCGTATGCTGTAGTCAAGATATTAGCAATCATCTGAAGGCTTGACTGGGGCCAGAGGATGCACTTCCAGCCTGGGGGCAGAGGGCCTGAATTCCTTCTTCACAGACTGCTCACCTGGATGCTTTAGTAATTGTAGTGTGGTGGTCAGTTTCCCCCCAGAACAAGTGATCCATGAGAGAAAAGGAGAAAGGAATATTTGTGACCTTGTATTAAAACTCATACACCACCATTTCCACCACATTCCATCTGTTAGAGGTGAGTCACTGCATGGCCCACACTCAAGAGGAGGAGAATTGAGCTTCGCTTTTTGAATGGAGGAATATCAGAAAATTTGTGGATGTATTTTAAAGCCGGCACAGCAAATCACTCCTTCCTCCAACCCCCACAAAGAGAGAGAGAGAAATGTAAAAGAGGAAGAAGTTTGTCTTTAATTTATAGAGGCAAACATCTCAATTAATCCTTTTACTAGTTTTTTTTTTTAATTTTTTAACTTTTTATTTTATATTGCAGTATAGTTGATTAGCAATGTTGTTTAGTTTCAGGTGTACAATAAAGTGTTTCATTTATGTTTGTACCTGTATGTATTCTTTTTTCAAACTCTTTTCCCAATTCGGTTGTTACAGAATATTGAACAGAGTTCCCTGTGCTACACAATAGGTCCCTCAACCCTGATGTGTAACACTTGTTATGATGTGAGTCAATAAACTTCCTCATTGGTAAAGACATTTTGGGTTAGATTTTCTGTTCTCACAACTGAGAAACATCCTAATTCTACAGAATGTCGCATGTTAGGGCTCATCATGCAAGTGGACAAGTAGAATGGAGGTCAGTGAGGTAAGACCATTTGCTCAGGAGAGGCAATTCCCAGCCCAAAGGAATGGACCATGAGAAGTCTGAAACCAACCCCAGTAATTCCATTCCCCTTGTGAAGTTGGCTGGTTTAGATCAGTGGTTCTCAAACTGGAGCAGGAGAGTCGGCCCCACCCCCAAATTTCACTTTCAGTAGGTCCAGTGTGGGCTGAGAAACAGCATTTCTAAGAAGTTCCCAGGTGCCGCTGCTTTTGGGAATCACTAAATCAGGCCAGTGAAATGGTACAGGGGATAAGTCTTCTTGGGAGCTCCCAGAGAAGACTTCCTACATGTCAAAGAGACTGAAAAAGAGATAGGGTTTGGGGACTTCCCTGGTGGTCGAGTGGCTAAGACTGCACTCCCAGTGCAGGGGGCCCAGGTTGAATCTAGTCAGGGAAGCAGATCCCACATTCACAACAATTTAAGATCCTGTGTGGGGGAGGAGCTAAGATGGCAGAGGAATAGGATGGGGAGAACACTTTCTCACCCACAAATTCATCAAAAGAACATTTAAACGCTGAGTAAATTCCACAAAACAATTTCTGAATGCCGGCAGAGGACATCAGGCACCCAGAAAAACAACCCATTGTCTTCGAAAGGAGGTAGGAAAAAATATAAAAGACAAAAAAAAGAGACAAAAGAGGGAGGGACGGAGCTCCGTCCCTGGAAGGGAGTCTTAAAAAGAGAGAAGTTTCCAAACACCAGGAAACATTCTCACTGCTTAGTCTGTGCCGAGCCTTGGAAGCACAGAGGGCAACATAACAGGGAGGAAAAATAAATAAACAATTAAAACCCACAGATTACGAGCCCTACGGTAACTCCCTAGCGGAGAAGCAGTGCAGATGCCTGCATCCGCCATTAGCAAGCGGGTGTTGGGCAGGGAGGCGCTGCGCGGGCTGCATCGCTTAGAGTAAGGATCTGGCCTGAATACCCCGAGCGCTACTTGAGCGAAATAATTTGGGCTAGCAAACCAGACTGTGGGATATCTAACACGTGAAAAGCCAGCCCTAACCTAAGACACCACCAGGCCCGTGCATGGAACAAAGGACTGTACACAGATAGCTGGCTGCAGACTGTCCCCCTCCAGTGACAGGCAGCCAGATCCAGAAGGGGGCAATCGCAGCCCCAGAGACATTATCTACAAAACTGTAAGCAGGCTTCTTTGCTAACTAAAACTTCTTGGGGTTCTGGACAGTCAACATCCGCCTGAGAAGGTACGCTGGTTGTACACCCAGATAACTGAGCGGCGGGGAGGCAATAAGTCACAGCAACCCCGCTCGCCAAACACCTCATCACTGAAAGACAAGTATATGTCTTGTCTTTCTTGTCTGAGCTGCTCGGACCTGGGAAGGGCACAAAACGCAGGCCCAACCGAGTCTGTGCCTCTGAGGACTACCCGAATGCCTGAACCTGAGCGGCTTAGACCTGGGAGGTGCAAGCAGCCCAAGGCCGGCCACGGATGGTTCCCAGAGGAGCAACCTAGAGCCTGAGCAGTGTGGGCATGGAGGCTACATGGGCTGTGATCAGGGGCAGGCCCAGTGTGGCTGAGGCATTGCGAGCACACGCCAGTGTTATTTATTTGCAGCGTCCCTCCCTCCCCACAGCACGACTGAACAAGTGAGCCTTAAAAAAAAAAAAAAAAAAAAAAAGGTGTCCACCACCGCCCTCTTTGTATCAGGGCAGAAATCAGACACTGAAGAGACCAGCAAACAGAAGAAGCTATAACAGAGGGAACCACCTTGGAAGCAACAGGCAATAGATTAAAACCCCGTGGTTAGTACCGACTACATAGGAAGGGGCCTATAGATCTTGAGAAATATAAGCTGGAACAAGGAACCAGCTGAAAATGAACTGAACCCACGATACCCACAACAACATCAGAGGAAGTCCTATATATATTTTTACTATTTTTATGATCATTCTTTCTTTTTTTTTAATTAAAAAAAATTGTTAAGTCCTTTATTACTCCTTTAATTTTCACTTTTATAACCTACTATTACTTTGCAAAAAAAAAAGACCCTTTTTTTAAAAAAAAGCAAACTTCATATATATATATTTTATAACTTTTGTGACCTTGTTTTTTTTTTCTTCTTCTTTTCTTTAACATTGTATTTTTGAAATTCCAAACTCTGCCCTAGATTTTTAAGTTTAGCTTTTTGGTATTTGTTATCAATTTTGTATCTATATTTTTTTTATAACTTTTGTGACTTTTATTTCACTCTCTTTCTTTCTCTTCATCTTTGCTTTAACATTGTATTCCCGAAATTCCAAACTCTACTCTAGATTTTTAATTTATGCTTTTTGGTATTTGTTATCAATTTTGTACCTATATCTTCTTTATAATTTTTGTGACTTTGTTTGTTTGTTTGTTTTTTCTCTTTCTTTTTCTTCTTCTTCTCTTTAACATTGTATTTTTGAAATTCCAAACTCTACTCTAGATTTTTTAACTTTTGCTTTTTGGTATTTGTTATCAATTTTGTACCTATATTTTCTTTATAATTTTTGTGACTTTGGTTTTTTCTTTTCTTTTCTCTCTTTCTTTTTCTTCTTCTTTTCTTTAACATTGTATTTTTGAATCCAAACTCTACTCTAGATTTTTAAATTTTGCTTTTAGGTATTTATTACCAATTTTGTACCTTTAAGAACCCAATCTTCAGGACCCATTTTTTACTAGGGAGTGAGATTACTGGCTTGACTGCTCTCTCCCCCTTTGGACTCTCCTTTTTTTCCACCAGGTCTCCTGTGTCTCCTCCATAACCCTTCTCTACTCTACCCAACTCTGTGAATTTCTGTGTGTTCCAGACGGTGGGAGAACACTTAGGGAACTGATTACTGGCTGGATCTGTCTCTCTCCTTTTCATTCCCTCCTTTTATCCTCCTGGCCACCTCTGTCTCCTTCCTCCCTCTTCTCTTCTCTGTATAACTCCGTGAACATCTCTGAGCGGTCCAGTTGTGGAGTGCACATAAGGAAGTGATTACTGGTTAGCCCGCTCTCTCCTCTATTGATTCCACCTCATCTCATTCGGGTCACCTCTAACTCCCTCCTCCCTCTTCTCTTCTCCATGTCACACTGTGAACCTCTCTGGGTGACCCTCATGGTGGAGAAACTTTTCATCTTTAACCTAGATGTTTTATCAATGGTGCTGTATAGAAGGAGAAGTTTTGAGACTACTGTAAAAATAAGACCGATAACTGGAAACAGGAGGCTTAAGTCCAAACCCTGACTCCAGGGAACATTAATTGATAGGAGCTCATCAAATGCCTCCATACCTACACTGAAACCAAGCACCACACAAGGGCCAACAAGTTCCAGGACAAGACATACCAAGCAAATTCTCCAGCAACAAAGGAACACAGTCCTGAGCTCCAATATACAAGCTGCCCAAAGTCACCCCAAAACCATAGACATCTCATAACTCATTACTGGACACTTCATTGCACTCCAGAGAGAAGAAATCCAGCTCCACCCACCAGAACACCGACACAAGCTTCCCTAACCAAGAAACCTTGACAAGCCACCTGTACAAACCCACACACAGTGAGGAAACACCACAATAAAGAGAACTCCACAAACTGCCAGAATACAGAAAGGACACCCCAAACTCAGCAATTTAAACAAGATGAAGAGACAGAGGAATACCCAGCAGGTAAAGGAACAGGATAAATACCCACCAAACCAAACAAAAGAGGAAGAGATAGGGAATCTACCTGATAAAGAATTCCGAATAATGATAGTGAAATTGATCCAAAATCTTGAAATCAAAATGGAATCACAGATAAATAGCCTGGAGACAAGGATTGAGAAGATGCAAGAAAGGTTTAACAAGGACCTAGAAGAAATAAAAAAGAGTCAATATATAATGAATAATGCAATCAGTGAAATTAAAAACACTCTGGAGGCAACAAATAGTAGAATAACAGAGGCAGAAGATAGGATTAGTGAATTAGAAGATAGAATGGTAGAAATAAATGAATCAGAGAGGATAAAAGAAAAACGAATTAAAAGAAATGAGGACAATCTCAGAGACCTCCAGGACAATATTAAACGCTACAACATTCGAATCATAGGGGTCCCAGAAGAAGAAGACAAAAAGAAAGACCATGAGAAAATACTTGAGGAGATAATAGTTGAAAACTTCCCTAAAATGGGGAAGGAAATAATCACCCAAGTCCAAGAAACCCAGAGAGTCCCAAACAGGATAAACCCAAGGTGAAACACCCCAAGACACATATTAATCAAATTAACAAAGATCAAACACAAAGAACAACTATTAAAGGCAGCAAGGGAAAGACAACAAATAACACACAAGGGAATTCCCATAAAGATAACAGCTGATCTTTCAATAGAAACTCTCCAAGCCAGGAGGGAATGGCAAGACATACTTAAAGTGATGAAAGAAAATAACCTACAGCCCAGATTATTGTACCCAGCAAGGATCTCATTCAAATATGAAGGAGAAATCAAAAGCTTTTCAGACAAGCAAAAGCTGAGAGAATTCAGCACCACCAAGCCAGCTCTCCAACAAATACTAAAGGATATTCTCTAGACAGGAAACACAAAAAGGGTGTATAAATTCGAACCCAAAACAATAAAGTAAATGGCAACGGGATCATACTTACCAGTAATTACCTTAAACGTAAATGGGTTGAATGCCCCAACCAAAAGACAAAGACTGGCTGAATGGATACAAAAACAAGACCCCTACATATGTTGTCTACAAGAGACCCACCTCAAAACAGGGGACACATACAGACTGAAAGTGAAGGGCTGGAAAAAGATTTTCCATGCAAATAGGGACCAAAAGAAAGCAGGAGTAGCAATACTCATATCAGATAAAATAGACTTTAAAACAAAGGCTGTGTAAAGAGACAAAGAAGGTCACTACATAATGATCAAAAGATCAATCCAAGAAGAAGATATAACAATTATAAATATATATGCACCCAACATAGGAGCACCACAATATGTAAGACAAATACTAACAAGTATGAAAGGAGAAATTAACAATAACACAATAATAGTGGGAGACTTTAATACCCCACTCACACCTATGGATAGATCAACTAAACAGAAAATTAACAAGGAAACACAAACTTTAAACAATACAATAGACCAGTTAGACCTAATTGATATCTATAGGACATTTCATCCCAAAACAATGAATTTCACCTTTTTCTCAAGCGCACATGGAACCTTCTCCAGGAGAGATCACATCCTGGGCCATAAATCTAGCCTTAGTAAATTCAGAAAAACTGAAATCATTCCAAGCATCTTTTCTGACCACAATGCAGTAAGATTAGATCTCAATTACAGGAGAAAAACTATTCCAACGATTCCAACATATGGAGGCTGAACAACACGCTGCTGAATAACCAACAAATCACAGAAGAAATCAAAAAAGAAATCAAAATTTGCATAGAAACAAATGAAAATGAAAACACAATAACCCAAAACCTGTGGGACACTGTAAAAGCAGTCCTAAGGGGGAAGTTCATAGCAATACAGGCATACCTCAAGAAACAAGAAAAAAGTCAAATAAATAACCTAACTCTACACCTAAAGCAACTAGAAAAGGAAGAAATGAAGAGCCCCAGGGTTAGCAGAAGGAAAGAAATCTTTAAAATTAGGGAAGAAATAAATGCAAAAGAAACAGAAGAGACCATAGCAAAAATCAACAAAGCCAAAAGCTGGTTCTTTGAAAGGATAAATAAAATTGACAAACCATTAGCCAGACTCATCAAAAAACAAAGGGAGAAAAATCAAATCAATAAAATTAGAAATGAAAATGGAGAGATGACAACAGACAACACAGAAATACAAAGGATCATAAGAGACTACTATCAGCAATTATATGCCAATAAAATGGACAAAGTGGAAGAAATGGACAAATTCTTAGAAAAGTACAACTTTCCAAAACTGGACCAGGAAGAAATAGAAAATCTTAACAGACCCATCACAAGCACGGAAATTGAAACTGTAATGAGAAATCTTCCAGCAAACAAAAGCCCAGGTCCAGACGGCTTCACAGCTGAATTCTACCAAAAATTTAGAGAAGAGCTAACACCTATCCTACTCAAACTCTTCCAGAAAATTGCAGAGGAAGGTAAACTTCCAAACTCATTCTATGAGGCCACCATCACCCTAATACCAAAACCTGACAAAGATCCCACAAAAAAAGAAAACTACAGGCCAATATCACTGATGAACGTAGATGCAAAAATCCTTAACAAAATTCTAGCAATCAGAATCCAACAATACATTAAAAGGATCATACACCATGACCAAGTGGGCTTTATCCCAGGGATGCAAGGATTCTTCAATATCCACAAATCAATCAATGTAATACACCACATTAACAAATTGAAAAATAAAAACCATATGATTATCTCAATAGATGCAGAGAAAGCCTTTGACAAAATTCAACATCCATTTATGATTAAAACTCTCCAGAAAGCAGGAATAGAAGGAACATACCTCAACATAATAAAAACTATATATGACAAACCCACAGCAAACATTATCCTCAATGGTGAAAAATTGAAAGCATTTCCTCTAAAGTCAGGAACAAGACAAGGGTGCCCACTTTCACCATTACTATTCAACATAGTTTTGGAAGTTTTGGCCACAGCAATCAGAGCAGGAAAAGAAATTAAAGGAATCCAAATTGGAAAAGAAGAAGTAAAACTCGCACTATTTTGCAGATGACATGATCCTCTACATAGAAAACCCTAAAGACTCCACCAGAAAATTACTAGAACTAATCAATGACTATAGTAAAGTTGCAGGATATAAAATCAACACACAGAAATCCCTTGCATTCCTATACACTAATAATGAGAAAACAGAAAGAAAAATTAAGGAAACAATTCCATTCACCATTGCAACGGAAAGAATAAAATACTTAGGAATATATCTACCTAAAGAAACTAAAGACCTATATATAGAAAACTATAAAACACTGGTGAAAGAAATTCAAAGAGGACACTAATAGATGGAGAAATATACCATGTTCATGGATTGGAAGAATCAATATAGTGAAAATGAGTATACTACCAAAGCAATCTATAGATTCAATGCAATCCCTATCAAGCTACCAACGGTATTCTTCACAGAGCTAGAACAAATAATTTCACAATTTGTATGGAAATACAAAAAACCTCGAATAGCCAAAGCGATCTTGAGAAAGAAGAATGGAACTGGAGGAATCAACCTGCCTGACTTCAGGCTCTACTACAAAGCCACAGTCATCAAGACAGTATGGTACTGGCACAAAGACAGAAATATAGATTAATGGAACAAAATAGAAAGCCCAGAGATAAATCTACGCACATATGGACACCTTATCTTTGACAAAGGAGGCAAGAATATACAATGGATTAAAGACAAGCTCTTTAACAAGTGGTGCTGGGCAAACTGGTCAACCACTTGTAAAAGAATGAAACTAGAGCACTTTCTAACACCATACACAAAAATAAACTCAAAATGGATTAAAGATGTAAACGTAAGACCAGAAACTATAAAACTCCTAGAGGAGAACATAGGCAAAACACTCTCCGCCATACATCACAGCAGGATCCTCTATGACCCACCTCCCAGAATATTGGAAATAAAAGCAAAAATAAACAAATGGGGCCTAATTAAACTTAAAAGCTTCTGCACAACAAAGGAAACCATAAGCAAGGTGAAAAGACAGCCTTCACAATGGGAGAAAATAATAGCAAGTGAAGCAACTGACAAACAACTAATCTCAAAAATATACAAGCAACTCCTACAGCTCAATTCCAGAAAAATAAATGACCCAATCAAAAAATGGGCCAAAGAACTAAATAGACATTTCTCCAAAGAAGACATACAGATGGTTAACAAACACATGAAAAGATGCTCAACATCACTCATTATCAGAGAAATGCAAATCAAAACCACTATGAGGTAACATTTCACACCAGTCAGAATGGCTGCGATCCAGAAGTCTACAAGCAATACATGCTGGAGAGGGTGTGGAGAAAAGGGAACCCTCTTACACTGTTGGTGGGAATGCAAACTAGTACAGCCACTAAGGAGAACAGTGTGGAGATTCCTTAAAACACTGGAAATAGAACTGCCTTATGATCCAGCAATCCCATTGCTGGGCATACACACCGAGGAAACCAGAATGGAAAGAGACATGTGTACCCCAATGTTCATCGCAGCACTGTTTATAATAGCCAGGACATGGAAGCAACCTAGATGTCCATCAGCAGATGAATGGATAAGAAAGCTGTGGTACATATACACAATGGAATATTACTCAGCCATTAAAAAGAATACATTTGAATCAGTTCTAATGAGGTGGATGAAACTGGAGCCAATTATACAGAGTGAAGTAAGCCAGAAAGAAAAACACCAATACAGTATACTAACGCATATATATGGGATTTAGAAAGATGGTAACGATAACCCTGTATACGAGACAGCAAAAGAGACACTGATGTACACAACTGTCTTTTGGACTCTGTGGGAGAGGGAGAGGGTGGGATGATTTGGGAGAATGGCATTGAAATATGTATAATATCATATATGAAACGAGTCGCCAGTCCAGGTTCAATGCACGATACTGGATGCTTGGGGCTGGTGCACTGGGATGACCCAGAGGGATGGTATGGGGATGGAGGAGGGTTCAGGATGGGGAAGACATGTATACCTGTGGCAGATTCATTTTGATATTTGGCAAAACCAATACAATATTGTAAAGTTAAAAAAAAAAAAAAGATCCTGTGTGCCCACAGCTAAGATGTGGCACAGCCAAATAAGTGAATATTTTTTTTAAAGAGGAAGGGTTTTGTTTGTTTCTTACTTTTGGATGTTGGTGTGTGAATGTGGGCTGCCAGGAGCCCTCCTGTGATGGTGAGGGCAGGAACCAGCAGAGTAACGCTGGCAGAGCAGAAAGATGGGAAAACCTGGGGCTGTGATGACGTCCTAGAGCTTCTGGATTGACCAGCTCTGAAGCTCTTACAGCCACGCTTGATTTATGAGAATATAAGTTTCCTTACTGGTCAAATCATTAGCAATTAGATTACTTTTTTTCAGTTGGAAAAAACTCCCAAGCTCATGCATATACAAAAATTTACGTTTATAATGCGTCTTGGCACATTGTATTCCAAAAAACTGAACCAATTTACACTCCCTCCAACAGAATGTCAGAGTGGTTGCTTCCCTACACCCTTGTCAACATTGGATAATAGCAGTTTAAAAATCTTTGCTAGTTTGACAGGTGAAAAATGACATCTCTTCGTGTTAATTTGCATGTCCATGATTACTAATGAGACTGAGGATTTTTTTTTTAATATTCATTCTTCTTGAAGCAGATGCAGTGTAGACAAGAGACTAAGCTCTAAGCATAATGTCTCCATGATAATCACCATTCATTACTTTTGCTTACTCAGGTGGGACTGAAAATATGTAGCTTAGGCTATTAACTCTGATGCAAGCTTGGGATCACTGTTGTACTTGGCAATTGCTGTGTTTGGGCAGAGGCATCAAATCTGTCTTGATCACCCGCAAAAAGCACAACCTCATCCCTGAGTTTTATCTTCCCCCTTTGGATCTTTTTACCTTGAGTTATGTGCTTCTGTAGCTGCTGTTTCTCCCCTCTCCAAAGTGGTCAAGAGTATAAACAGAGCTGACAAAGGCTTGCTTTCTGAAGATGCATTAAAAATTCACTCTAAAAGCAAGGGGACATCCTCAGACATTTCAGTGCTTCATAAAGCAAAATGCAGCAGATGACTCAGGCTAGACACAAGTCAAGTTGAAGATCATCGCTCACAGCAGGCTGTTTGTATTCAGCGTTACCTCCAGCATCATGTATTACAGTGATGGAGCTTTAGAAATGATGTTCCTGACCAGGATGGGCGGAGGCTGGGAAGTTGTCACTGTTTCTGCCAGTTGCCTGAAACAATGAATTGTCAGGACTCTTGCTCAAAGTCTGATGTACTTGCTTCTCATATATTTTTTGCCCTGCTTGAGTTTGCAATTGGAGGCAGCTTGGTGAACAAAAACTTGTTTAGGAAATATGGTTCTTCATTGGAGAGGTCAAGGTGTTAGATTGAATAAGCCACAGTGAGGGCATAAATTGTGTTTGCTTTATTAAACACACACACACACACACACACACACACACACACACACACTGCCTGACACACACTCAGTGCTCAAAGCTCTATGCTGAGTGAGAGAATGAAAATATGCAGACGGGCATGGCCCTTCTCTCATTGATCTGTAGTATGATGAAATCTCTGTTATTGGTTTTGAATTGGAGCTGCCTAGCTCATCAGATAATTCAGTTGTTGAGATTTTCCTTGATATTCATGGGAAACCGGGGCTCTTGCCTGGCCAAAAGAATGATATTGGGATGGTTTGTTGCCCAGGGAAGGAAGGTTACTGGGTTGGCTGTTTCAACATGGCTCACAGGATATCTGCTGCTTCTCACCAGATGGAACCCATGGGCATCAGCTGTGCAAATGAAAATCCCTGGTGTGGGCAGCCTCCGGGAGTGACTGCCTGTCAGGGTGACCCACATTAACCAGGCATACAAAGGTTGATCTACAAAAGCAGAGTCTTTATGAATTTACACTGAGGAGCATCATTGTGAAGGGGTGTCAGGCAAATCAATCGTATGGCCAGAATGTTTTCTCTCAAGGTGAAGGCACAACGAGAAGCCACCTTATCATCAGGGAAATTGTTTGTCAAGTTAGCAAGTTAAAGAAGGACATGTCAGGCAGAGACAAAAGCACCTGGAAAGCATAGAGGTATGAGAGAACAGTTCTGATCTGAAAAGCTACAGTTAATCCCAGGGTTATCAGTGGGTAAAGGACCAGGGTGGGCGAGCAAGAAATGAAACTGAGGGAGGTGGGCAGGAGATAGATCAAGAATGACAGGTGGTATCATGTGCAAAAAAGATAGCTAGCAGGAGGCTGCTCTACAGCACAGGGAGCTCAGCGTGGTGCTCTGTGATGAGCTAGTGGGGTGGGATCAGGGGGTGGGAGGGAGGTCTACAAGGGAAGGAATGTATGTTATATATGTTAGTAGCTCAATTGTGTCCGACTCTTTGTGACCCCATGGACTGTAGCCCGCCAGACTCCTCTGTCCATGGAACTCTCCAGGCAAAAATACTGTAGTGGATTGCCATTTCCTTCTCCAGGGGATCTTCCTGATCCAGGGATCAAACCCGTGTCTCCTGCATTGGCATGTGGATTCTTTACCACTCGTGTCACCTGGGAAGCCCAGCTTCATGTTATATATACATTAAAAATGAATGTTTCCCTCCCTAATTTTTAAGTGAAATTTCAGCTTCAGGAAGATGTGGTGTACATTTATTCTTCAGCTTTCTGTGGGACTAAGAGTTAACACTCGGTACCTGTTGGAGAGATGTACCCCAATACCAGGAGCTTGGTGTAGATGTTGAGGCTGCTGAGATGGCAGTGAGGATTTCCACTGAGCAATGATGTGATCAGATGATCAGATGGTCAGATTGTCAGGTGGAAGAGAGGCATCTAGAAGGCCCTGAGGCAGGAGGCTTGGGAAGTAGTTACTGGAAGATTGAAGGGGAGCTGGAGGCCTGGTGGGGGAAGTGGAGGGGAGGGATGGAAATAGCCAGATTTACTAACCTTTGACACTTCTTTAAAATATATTAGATAAGTTCATTGGAAATTTGTTTTTAGTTCTTGTTGTTGTTCAATCACTCAGTCATGTCGCTCAGCTTCAGTCCTTCCAATGAATATTCGGAGTTGATATCCTTTAGGATTGACTGATCTCCTTGCTGTCCAAGACAGTCCTAATCTAATTTTATTTTAAATAGAAACTTTGAATTGGCATTCTGGAAGCTTTCAGCTTTTCTTTGATTGGATTTGATTCTTGTGGGGGTGGCCCTCTCATTTACTTGTGCCTTTTTAATTTTCATTTTTATTTTCTCTTCTCTGTTAACCTCTAGAGGCAGAAAGCAAGACTCCAACTTGACACTTGGGTCCTTGAAGCCCAAGACTTGGAGAAGCAGCTGCTTGTTCTGAGGCAGGCATGGGATTTTCATTCTTTATTTCCTTTTATTAAGAAATGTTTCCCCCTTGCTTAATGTTATCCTGGATTTTGTTTTCAAAAATGCAAAAAGTAAATTGGATTTCTTCCCTTGACCACACAAAAGATGGTCCTATACTTTTCTCCTCCTCTCTCACTCCCTTCCTTCTCTTCTTTCCTCCAGTTTTTAATGATGCTTTCAATGCTTTCCTTTTGATTTTTCATGTTTTTTTTAGGAGGATTCCAACTACCTGTTTTTTTTGGTGAACATTTCTGTGAACTCCTAAAGAAAGGTCAACCCCAGCCACACAAACCTGTATGAGCTTTCCCATCACTAGCTGTGTTTCTTTGCTGGAATCTTTCAGGAAAAATCATTGTGATCACAATATGTGTTTAGTTGTGTCTGCAGAAGATGAGATGGTTAGGTAGCATCACTGACTCAATGGACGTGAATCTTAGCAAACTCCAGTAGATGCTGGAGGACAGAGGATCCTGGTGTGCTGCAGTCCATGGGATCACAAAGAATTGGACACAGAAAGTCAACTGTTGAAAATCAGCAGCTAATTATTTGTAAATGGGGGCTTCCCAGGTGGCGCTAGTGGTAAAGAACTCGCCTACCAGTGCAGGAGACTTAAGAGATTCGGGTTCGATTCCTGGGTCAGGTAGATCCCCTGGAGGAGGTCATGCAACCCACTCCAGTATTCTTGCCTGGAGAATCCCATGGACAGAGGAGTCTGGGGGGTGGGCTACAGTCCATAGGGTTGCAAAGAGTCGGACATGACTGAAGCGACTTAACACAGCACAATTATTTGTAAATAGTATGTCTGTGTCTTGTCCCCAAGTATTACAGAGGAGACTGTTCTAGAAAACATAGATTATTGTTCAGATGATTTTCATACTGATATATTGATAGCTACAAATGAAAAACTTTTAATGTCTCTCTAAGGTTTCCAGGAATGTGGACAGCTCATGAGTTACTAAAGTGAAATGAAAAAAAAAAAAAAAAAAGATTTTAAATGTGCAACTGTGACCAACCTGAAAAAGTCTTAAAATTTTGTGAGAAAATATTTGGGAGTTAGGTTGCCTTTTGAGTCTCTCATAAAACTGACTTTCTGATATTTTGCTTCTTTTGATTTATGGATGCATTTCTCTGGGGGTAGAACAAATGTAACACACTTGAGTAAAACAGGGAAACAGTTTGTCCTGGTTAGAACAGTATATACTTATCTTAAGGGTTTCTGGAGCCATTCTGTTTTTAGATTCATCCTTTGGTTAGTTAATTCCTTAAAACCATAGACAAACATTATTTAAACTGGTAAATATTTCAAAATATTGGCTTTGCAGTAGGTTCTCATTAGTTATTTTCCAGATCAAGTGGAAATAATTAAATAACTGAATTGTTAACAAAACTTCTGAATATCTGAACCATTGCCTGATGAACCAAAAAGAATTACATGTTCATTCTTGAAAGCTGAGGCAGGCAAGCTATTGGGTTTTCTTCAAAACAGCTCAGAGGCAAACAGAGTTAGATTGTGCCTATACTGGAACACTTCTTATACTAATGAAAAGGACCTATATAAATACCAATTCAGAGGAGAGAGACATGTTTTGGGGAAAAAACAGGGAAGTTTTTTTCTGAGACAATGTCAGTTTGTTGAGTATCATCAGCTGGACCCAGAGAAAGTGTCATTCATCACCTGGCAGGAGGTAGAGGGAGAATAATGCATTGGAATCTTAAGATGGAAGAGGCTGGTGATATTTCTTTGATTTTATGAGATTCCAGAGGTGAGAGTTATAACCAGGCATTCCCTATTGTAGACATTTGCCAATTTATGCCCTAATGTTGCAATGAATCTCCAAAAGGACCAGGCACGGGCAGGTGTTATTATTAAAACTAATTAAATCACCCTGAGTTATGGCTTATCCCAGGCATTATCTAGCAGAATGATCATAATAAAATCTGGAGAAAACAAATAGATGAAGACTGGTTAAGCAGGGAGTTCCACTGATATTTTTTCACTCTAAAAACAAACCCTCGCCAAATACCAGAAATTATTAAGTCTCTCTGTGCTTTAATTTTAGTAATAATGCATAATTGCAATCTGACCTGTTTATCATGGAGAAGCAGGAACAGACTTTCTTGTGTAGTGTTTTTATTTTAAGTCACATTTGCCAAGGTAATTAAATAAGAGATTAAATCACACTAAGTATCCTGGGGCATTGTAGTCATAGCTTAGATGTGAAACAGCAGAGTGTCCCTCTTTTTGCATCTCAATATAGCAAAGTCATTGATGGCTGAGGGACAGTCAGGGAGCCGATTAGTTTTCTAGGCTCTGAACAACTACATAATTATTTGAAATGAAAATGCAAGTTAAATATCATCATTATAACAAAGAAAAAGTGAGGTGTAATGAACTCAAAAGCGTCATCCATAGAAGAGTAATTTAAAATGTTCACTTAACATATAGCCAGTTTGGGGAGGAAATGAGCGGGAAAAGAGTTTTGCAGCAAACACATTTTTTACTGAGGTATAATGGACATTGTATTAGTTTCAGGTTACAATGTAACGGTTCGATATTTGTATATAATGTGAAAGATCATCACAATAAGCCTACTTCACACCCATCCCCAATCATAGTTACAAAAAAATATTTTTTGTGATGAGAAATTTTAAGACCTTAGCAACTTTCAAATATGCAATACAGTATTATTAACTATAGTTGTCATGCTGTATGGAGCAAACACACTTGAGAGCATCAATGTGTGTGTGTGTGTGTGTAAATGGATGCCTGGGTCATATATATGTATTTGTGTAAGTGTATATGTACACACGTATATGTATATACACTTGCATACATGTAAAGTTACAAGTATATTGGTAAAAATGAATGAAATAGAAGGCATGGTTAATCAAATTCATTTTTATGATCTATGTACCTTGCCAAATAATTCACTTGACTGGATATGGCATGGGGGGAATGTTTGAAATGAATTACTGAGTTCTGCTAAGCCTGTGGTGATAGTTAATTTTACATGTCAACTTGACTAAGATATAGTACTTAGTCTAAGTGTTGCTGTGGAGGTGTTTCTGTAAACATCATTAACTTCCACAGTCAGCTGACTTTAAGTCAAGGAGGTAGTGAGGTGGGCCCTACCCAATCAGCTGAAGGTCCTAAGGGCAAAAATTGAGATTTCTTGGAGAAGAAATTCTGCTTCAAGACTAGTATCCTGCCTGAGTTTCCAGCCTGCTGTTCCTATGAATTTCAAACTTGCCAAGTCTCACAATCACAAAATCCAGTTTAAAAAAATAAATCTGTGTGTATATTCTGTAGACACTGTTGTTGTTCACTCGCTCAGTCATGTCCAGCTCTTTGCCACCCCATGGATGCAGCACTCCAGGCTTCCCTGTCCTTCGCCATCTCCTGGAGCTTGCTCAAACTCATGTCCATTGATGATGCCATACATGTATGTATATTTGTACATATCCTGCTCTTTAGTTTTGTCTCTCTGGGGAACTCTGGTTATACCTTCTCAATTAGCTTTCCATATACCAGACAGTGTCCATCTTTCTTGTAGATTTCTTGATCTGAATCTGAATTTTCAATCACCTCATTTGATTCACGCTTAAATTAGTTTACATTAATTTAAACCCAAATATTAAAATATGGATGGAATTCTGAAGAAGAGTTTTATTAGGGAGGAAAGTAGTTGAGATAACACAATGAAATTTCATATTCTCCTTTTTCTTCAGTGATCCAAATTTGGAATTCTTTTTTTTTTTTTTGAGGTCTATTTTCTGATAAAGCAATCCAGAGCAGCCATTTCTGATGGTAATGTGATTTAGGCAGTTCTTAAATTTTCTGTGTATATATTTAAGAGAAATATGGCATAGTCAGTTTTCTTTCAAATGGAAATAGATAGAAAGCCAAGAGTTTTGACTTCTGCCAGAGGTTTTGAGTTCTGTGTTATGAGGCATGGAATGAAAACTGTTTCTACTCACAACACTTCTGACATCAAATGTTGAAATGTGTGGGTTTCCACACCAAGCAGTTCTCTGAGGACACCAACTGGGTATCCTACAATTGAATTCAATTCTGGCATTAACTGCTCTGTGTTAGAGTAGACCCCCTAGGTTAAGGGCTCAGTCCCATGAGACTCAGATGCCAATTGCAAATAGTGGGTTCCCTGGTAACCCATGGGTTTCCTTGGTAGCTCAGATAGTAAAGAATTTGCCTGCAATGTAGGAGACCCAGGTTTGGTCCCTGGGTCACGAAGATCCTCTGGAGGAGGGCATGACAACCCACTCCAGTGTTCTTGCCTGGAGAATTCCATGGATGGAGGAGCCTGGAGAGCTACAGTCCATGGGATCACAAAGACTTGGACACAACTGAGTGACTAACACTAACTAACTAACTAACAAGGTAACTCACAGCTTGTCTGACATGACTATATCAGGAGTTCTCATGACCCTCTCTTCAGGTTCAGTAATTCACTGTAACAGCTCATAAAACTCAGGGAAATATTATAGTGGATACAAATGAACAACCAGAGGAAGAGGTCCAGAGTGCAAGGTTCAGAGGGGTCCCAATGCAAGAACTCCTGTCCCCACAATTTGGGGTTTGCCCAGACTGTAAAGAGGCCCTTACATCCTCTTGTGACACGGATGCATTCAACTACCCTAGAAGCTCTCTGAACCCCTTTACTTTGGTTTCTATGGAGTTTCCATTATGTCGGCACGATTGACTAAGTTACTGACCACTAGTAATTATTAACGCAGTCTCCAGCCCCTCTCCCCTCTGGAGGTCAAAAGGTGAAGCTGAAAGTCCCATCCTACCAATCACATGGCTGGTACCTCTGGCAGCTAGACCCCTCCCTGAAGTTATCAGAAGATGTTCCTATTACCCCTCTCACTTGGTAAATTCCAAGGGTTTTAGGAGCTCTGTGTCAAGAACCAGGGGTGAAGACCAAAGGTATATTTATTATGTCATGGTATCACAGTGATAGTTTTAAATTTTCTACCCTTCTAACAACAATAACAAAAAAAACTCTTGCCAGAAGTGATCTGTCCAGATGATATTTTAGTAAGTAGTGTTAGTTGCTCAGTCATGCAGCCCCATGGACTTCAGCCTGCCAGGCTCCTCTGCCCATGGGATTCTTCAGGCAAGAATACTGGAGTGGGTTGCCATTTCCTTCTCCAGGGAATCTTCCCAACCTGGGGATTGAACCCGGGTCTCCTGCTCTGCAGGCAGATTCTTTACCATCTTAGCCACCTGTGAAGCCCATATTTTGAATAAATGTGTTAATCACAGTCAGTGAGGGTCTCCATTTATCCATTTCCTTTGCTTTCAGGGGAGGAACTCCAGACTGTCTGGAGCAAGGGTCAGGAGGTCATGGACCCGCCCCACCCCCACTACCACCTCTTCTCAGAGGAGGAGGAGGAGGAGCTTATGGGGCCCTGAATTGGAGGTTGATCATGCACTTCTTATTAATAGGATTAGTCTGCTTGCAGAGAAGGGTGTGTTCTATCTGTCCTTGGCTTTCTCTTGGTGGTGAGGGGCCCCCACTGTGGAAAAAGCAAGCAATTGCTGAATTCTGTGTGTGTCTGGGTGGCCAGTTTATTTCTAGAATAAAGGATTTGGAGCCTCATCATGGTTGCACTGGAAAGCCATGCCATCCGGCCCAGCATTTAGAGTAAGAGAATGGAGTAGATCTGACATTTTGATCTCTGTCTGGATTCTATTTCTCACTTAGTTCCTAACTCCAGAGGAGAAGAAAAGAATGTCTTTAGTTATCTCCCCAATCCCAACAATATTAGCCCGACAGTTCTTGAGCGCTGCACCAGATGGGGTCCCGACTAAGCAGAAACCAATCATGCTTGATTTCAGCAGAAAAAGAATGCATGGGAAGGAGACCAGGAAGCAAAAGGGGGAGACAGGGAACCTTCATTTGGGTTATAGCCTGCAGCAAGGGCAGTTGGACAGCCAGGACCACTGGTCACCCACAATTCCAATCTGCTTAGAATCCACTTATTCCCCCTGACCCTGAGACCCAGGACATGGTTTGCTGCCCCTGGATTTGAGATGCAGCCGTGGTCACCAACAGATGGGAACCTATGCCTCCCTCTCCTTTTCTGATCCCCTTACTCCTGAGTCTCAGGTTTAGGATGGGGCATCTGAGTGGCTGAGCTGAAGTCACCCTCCACTGCCTCGGGGATAGTGGGGGCAAGTGGCCTTTGATGCTTGACTTCTGTAGCAGGGGGTCCTCAAATCCCACCAACCTTCAAAGGAGAGCTTACACAAAACAATGAAGAACATGAACAAATGTTACCCACCAAGGCTGGGTTGGTGTTGTTCAGTAGCTCAGTCATGTCCCATGGACTCTTTGCAACCCCATGGACTGCAGCACACTGGGCTTCCCTGTCCTTCCCATCTCCTGGAGCTTGCTCATACTCATGTCCACTGAGTCAGTGATGCCATCCAACCATCTCGTCTTCCATCGTCCCCTTCTCCTGGGTTAGCACATTTAATTATCTAGAGGTTGGCTTCCCATTCTCTTCTTGGAGATGGATGTGAGTGAGAAATGTTGTTGTCTCTCAGTCATGTCTGACTCTTTGCGAAACCATGGACTGCAGCATGCCAGGCTTCCCTATCCTTCACCTGGAGTTTGCTCAGACTCATGTCCAAAGAGTCAGTGATGCCATCCAACCATCTCATCCTCTGTCACTCCCTTCTCCTTTTGCCTTCAATCTTTTCCAGCATCAGGGTCTTTTCCAATGAGTCAGCTCTTTGCATCAGGTGGCCAAAGTATTGGAGCTTCAGCTTCAGCATCAGTCCTTCCAATGAATATTTAGGATTGATTTCCTTTAGAAGTAACTGCTTTGATGTCCTTCCTGTCCAAGGGACTTGTAAGAGTCTTCTCCAACACCATGGTTAGAAAGCATCAATTCTTTGGTGCTCAGCCTTCTTACGGCCCAACTCTTGCATTCGTACATGACTACTGGGAGAGCCATAACTTAGAGTGAAAAATAGTTAAGTGGAAAACTCACTCCTCTCCCTCTCCAAGCATCTCTTTGCAGACATAAAAGTTTTGCAGAAAATTCAGTGCCTTTGTGATGGAGAGCATGCATTTATTTTATTCCTACTGTGTACCCACTATGAATCTAATTTCTATGTGGGAGCTTCTTCCTCTACTTGCCTGGGCAGCCTTGTTTAAATGTCCTCAGTATCCAAAAGCCCAAATCCTGCAGTCTGTGCATAATTCCCATATTCATTTGAGATTCGGTTTGTTTACGTGTAATGTGCATGTATTATATACCTACTGTGTGTAAGCATTATGCTAGACTCTGTGACTGTATGGATCACAACAAACTGTGGAAAATTCTTAAAGAGATGAAAATACTAGACCACCTGACCTGCCTCCTGAGAAATCTGTGTGCAGGTCAAGAAGCAACAGTTAGAACTGGACATGGAACGACAGACTGGTTCCAAATCAGGAAAGGAGTATGTCAAGGCTGTATATTGTCACTTTGCTCATTTAACTTATATGCAGAATACATCATGTGAAATGCCAGGCTGGATGAAGCACAAGCTAGAATCCAGATTTCTGGGAGAAATATCAATAACCTCAGATATGCAGATGACACCACTCTTAGGGCAGAAAACAGAGAGGAACTAGAGTCTCTTGATGAAGGTGAAAGAGGAGAGTGAAAAAGCTGGCTTAAAACAATATTAAACAAACTAAGATCATGGCATCTGGTCCCATCACTTCATGGCAAATAGATGGGAAAACAGTGGAAACAGTGACAGGCTTTATTTTGGAGGGCTCCAAAATCACTGCAGATGGTGATTGCAGCCATGAAATTAAAAGACGCTTACTCCTTGGAAGGAAAGTTATGACCAACCTAGACAGCATATTCAAAAGCAGAGACATTACTTTGCCAACAAAGGTCCGTCTAGTCAAAGCTATGGTTTTTCCAGTAGTCATGTATGGATATGAGTTGGTTATAAAGAGAGTTAGTCATAAAGAAAGCTGAGCGCCGAAGAATTGATGCTTTTGAACTGTGATGTTGGAGAAGACTCTTGAGAGTCTCTTGGACAGCAAGGAGATCCAACCAGCCCATCCTAAAGGAAATCAGTCCTGAATATTCATTGGATGGACTGATGCTGAAGCTGAAACTCCAATATTTTGGCCACCTGATGCGAAGAACTGACTCACTGGAAAAGACTCTGATGCTGCAAAAGATTGAAGATGGGAGGAGAAGGGATGACAGAGGATGAGATGATTGGATGGCATCACTGACTCAATCATAAGTTTGAGCAAGCTCCGGGAGTTGGTGATGGACAGGGAAGTCTGGCGTGCTGCAGTCCATGGGGTTGCAAAGAGTCGGACACGACTAAGTGACTGAACTGAACTGAGACTCTGGGGGGAAGAGGGGGAGAATAGATTTAGAAGTAAACAAAAGGAGGTCCCTGCTGCGTAGGAGCTGTGGACCAATTGTGAGAGACAGTAAACAGCTGATCAGGCAAGAGAACTTCTCTGGTGGCATGGTGGTAAAGAATCCACTTGCTAATACAAGATACCCAGGAGATGCAGGTTTGATCCCTGAGTCGGGAAGATCCCTGGAGAAGGAATTGGCAACCCATTGCAGTATTCTTGCCTGGGAAATCCCATAGACAGAGGACTCTGGCTGGCTCCAGCCCATGGGATTGCAGAGTCGGACACGACTTAGCGACTGAAAAACAACGACACAGTGCAAGAAAACACGGTCAGTGTAAGAGGAGGAACAGAGTGCTTCATTTATGGAGGAAAAGGGGAACCTGTGTGGAGGCAATGTCATGGCTGCAGGGTGAGAGGGAGCAAGTCATCCAGAAGTCACATGGGACCACAGTGGGGAGAGCAGGGGGATGACAGCCGTGGAAAGTATTATTGTACTTTTGTAACTGCTTTTGGCTTGTATGTCTGAAGACAGTGGGGACGGATGGGCTTTGAGAAGCTCAGCACCTGGAACAGAGGCTGCTGAAGGAGCACCATTCAGCATGCGGCCAGCTATGCTAACCACACCCTCGGCCAGCTGCTTTCATATCTTCTCTCCCATCATCATGGCAGCCAGCAAGCTGCCCACAAGCTCCCAGGGCTCACAAGTGGGGTGAAAAAAGTGATGCTCCCAAATCCAGTTTTATCAGAAGAGAAAGGATTGTTCTCCTGAAGAAGGGATGTTGGATAGGAAACCTGTGACCTCTGAAATGTCTGGGTTCTGTATTCCAAAGTAACAGACATTCCCGACATTTGACATGGTGGGCATGTGAGCACTTTGCCTGAGGTCGGGGGAGAGGAATTCTTTCAGTTCCACCACCTTCCAAACCTCGAGAGGGTCTCCAGGTTCACACACACCTGCCTCAGAGAGAAGAGGGTTTCTCTCCCAGGTCCCTGCACTGGCTTTGAAATCAGGCATGAGTCTCACCAGGGCAGGACAGGTGCTCTCCTGATGGTCCAGTTGATTTTCAGCTTCAATTCTGTTAACCGGATGTTACCCCTTGGAGTGTTGAGTCGTCCCCACCAGATTCTTACATACCTGCTTAACTTCCATTTGAGAGATTTATGTGTGAGTTTGGGCACATTATGACCCTGTGCAGGCACTCAGCAATGTTTGCAAATTAAGATTGATCACATGGGCAGCCACTTACACATATTACTTGTGTGTGTGTGTGTGTGTGTGTGTGTGCACGTGCACGCATGCAAGCACACACGCTGAGTCACTCAGTCATCTCTGACTCTTTGTGACTCCGTGGACTGTGGCCTGCCAGGCTCCTCTGTCCATTGGGTTTTCCAGCAAAATTACTGGAGTGGGTTGCCACTTCCTCCTTCGGGGATCTTCCCAACCCCGGGATTGAACCCGTATCTCCTGCATTGGCAGGCAGATTCTTTACTGCTGAGCCACTGAGGAAGCTTACAAATTGCTTAGTGAGTGAAGTCACTCAGTCGTGTCCGACTCTTTGTGACCCCATGGGCTGTAGCCTACCAGGCTCCTCTGTCCATGGGATTTTCCAGGCAATAGTCCTGGAGTGGATTGCCATTTCCTTCTCCAGGGGACAAATTGCTTAAAAGTCATTAATTTGTGTCATTAACATGTTTGATGGATGTCATTGGAAACAAATCAGCTCATTTCAGGGATTGTGGGGACGTGTTGCTTTTTGTGTTTCCACATCACAAAGTGATGGGTTTTCCAGAGAGTGGCCCCTCCACCACCTGCTCCCCAGGACCCTGAGGAACTGGTTCAATCTGCAGATTCCTGAGACTCACCCAAATAAGCGAGATTAGACTCTCTGGGAATGGGACTTGGCATCTCTATTTTTATAAAGCTTCTCAGGTGAAGTTTACGGATGCCTTTTACTGTTCTGTGTCGCTTTCCAGTGTGGCAAAATACTAAAGAAGGCTTTCTGCTCACTTAAGAGATGTGTGGCTCACTAAGAAGTTGCTTTACTGGGTGCACAGTCAGGCAATTCAGAATCAAGGAGTGAAGAAGGACAGAGAGACCCAGGAGGACCCAGCCAGTGCTGCTAGTTTTGTAACCAATGGGAAACAAAAGGTTTGGATTCATTGTTGTAACTTAGGATCCTCCAATCAGATCAAGGGCGAGGAGCAAGCAAGCCTGGAGTTCCTTAAAACAGTGCCCCTCAGACTTGAGGGTGGACCAGAATCACGTGGGCTTGTTGGACCACAGCTTCTTGGGCCCCACGCCCAAAGTCCGAATTCAATCAGTCTAGGGAGGGGCCAGGACAAACGGCTGAGCCCAGGTGTGAGGTGGGGACCCAACTTCTTATGAAGGAAACAGAGCTCTTGATCCCGAACAGGGTGCCTGTTCTGGGAAGCCTCAGTTCAGTTCAGTTCAGTCGCTCAGTCTTGTCTGACTCTTTGTGACCCCATGAATCGCAGCACGCAAGGCCTCCCTGTCCATCACTAACTCCCGGAGTTCACTCAGACTCACGTCCATCAGGTCAGTGATGCCATCCAGCCATCTCGTCCTCTGTCGTCCCCTTCTCCTCCTGCCCCCAACCCCTCCCAGCATCAGAGTCTTTTCCAATGAGTCAACTCTTCGCATGAGGTGGCCAAAGTACTGGAGTTTCAGCTTTAGCATCATTCCTTCCAAAGAAATCCCAGGGCTGATCTCCTTCAGAATGGACTGGAGGCCTAGAGGAGGAAAAAGGAAACTTTTCTTTCCAACTTCCTAGATTCTCTGGCTGAGGCCCTAGAAACTAAACTGACAAAAGACAGATTAACAAGAGAAAATCAGAGCATATAGCACATGCAGTATGCATATGCTGCTGCTGCTGCTGCTAAGTCACTCAGTCGTGTCCAACTCTGTGTGACCCCATAGACGGCAGCCCACCAGGCTCCCCTGTCCCTGGGATTCTCCAGGCAAGAACACTGGAATGGGTTGCCATTTCCTTCTCCAATGCATGAAAGTGATAATTGAAAGTCAAGTCGCTCAGTTGTATCCGACTCTTAGCGACCCCATGGACTGCAGCCTACCAGGCTCCTCCGTCCATGGGATTTTCCAGGCAAGAGTACTGGAGTGGGGTGCCATTTCCTTCTCCATGCAGTATGCATATACATGGGAGAAACTCAGCACTGGATAACTCAGAGGGGTGACTAGAACTTGGGCTTATATAGTTAGCATCTGAGCAAAGAACAATACACGTATAGAGAGGTGACCACGCACAGGAAAAGGGCTTTAGGCTTCCAAGGGTAGCAGACTGTGGGAAGACAAATGTGTGGGGTGAACTTAGAGAAAAGAAGGATTATTTTGGTGAGGTCTCTTATGTAGGTTCCTCTGGGTGCCATCTTGGGCTGGTCTAGAATTCTCTCTGGTGATTAAAAGTCTGAGTCTGCTTTTAGACAAATGTGGGTCGGATGGAGAGCTTTTTTGGCATTTGCTTTTTCTCAATAGTCTAAACTCAAAAATCCTTACACCAAAATGGTGAACTTTGGGGTTGCATAGTTTGATTCCTTATAAGGGCCATGCTTACTTGGCCCCATCTCTGGATTTTCTCTCTTGGAATTTCTTGTGTCCAGAGTCAACTTGGGGTCTCTTCTAAGATGAATGTCACTTGCCCCATTCTGTGCTCCCTAAGCCATTGTCCCTAGACAGGGTTTCTGGAGAAAATGACATTAAAGGATATGCCAGAGATCATATTCTGCGTAGGTTTTAGACCTTGGAGAGACCTTAGCAGTCATCTCCAGGGCAGTGCTCCTGTACCACTTGATGTTTTTGTTGTCCTTGACTTTGGACATTGTTAATTGAACTCTGCACTTATTCCCACCAGGCTTGGATCCAGCATCCTTTCAATACAATATAAAGCTTGATTGATTTAGGGCGATGCTTATTTATAACCCAGAATCAACCAAACTTCAGCTTTTGCTTATGGAGATGTGGAGCTCAAGAAGGAGAGATGGCTTGCTAAAGGCACAGATCTAGGCTAGGATTACTGGCATCCTGGCTCTAGGCTGAGATTTTTTTTCTTGCCTTAGTATATGGTTAGTTTTAGATAACTTTTCCAGAAATCTTGAAAATGGAGCATAAAATTTAATGGCTAAAATATAAATTATATGAAATACAGTCTTTTTTTCCCCCTATACCCTGGAAATTTCTTAAATGGTTCAAAAATTGTAAAGAACTGAGTATCTAAATAAACATTGTTAAGTGGTAAGTCTAACGTTGGCAACCTGTTATATTCTAAGAATAATGAGTAGATTCTGCACTATCTAGAATTTAGTGGTGTAACCAGCGGTTCATTTAAAAGAGGGGAACAAGATAACTTGCAAATACTCAAGTGCCTGCCATTTGCAAAGAATAGAGTATGTCTCACTTTGTTATCCCTCCTCTTCCACATCATATTGATCTTGGAGGGAGAGCAGTCTTCTGAAGAGAGATCTTAGTTCCCTGCCCAGAAATTGAACCTGGGCAGCCTGGATTAAAACCAGAAATTCTAGCTGCTAGACCACCAGGGACTAGAGGCTAGAAGCAAAGTGTGTATTAGTTGCTCAGTCATGTCCCACTCTTTGTGACGCAATGGGCTGTAGCCTGCCAGGCTCCTCTGCCCATGGGATTCTCCAGGCAAGAATACTGGCGTGGGTTGCCATTCCCTTTTCCAGGGGATCTTCCTGACCTGGGGCTCAAACCCAGGTCTCCTGCATTGCAGCAAGATTCTTTACCATCTGAGCCACCAGGGAAGCCCAGAAGCAAAGTAGCCCTGTTTTTTCCTTCCATTTGAAAGTAAGAATGTTTCAAGGAGTCAAAAACTATAAATACAGCTACAACATTTATTATTAGAGACATAGCATTGTATATGGGAAAGCACACAGAGAAACAATTTGCTTAAGACAGAAGCAAGGCAGAAATATATACACAGAGAGAAAGGGTGTGGGTTCCCCCCTCTAATGAGGAAGAGCATGGTAAAGAGATGATTTAAATCCTTTATATATGACCGTCCTCTTTGGTCTTTGTTTAACTTTGGCCAATTATCTTTTTTTTTTTTTTTTTTTTATCACACCTGACCGATCGGTCCTAGGACCCTCCCCAAGATGTGTGTTCAACATTTTGTAAAGATAGATCCCACTGCAGAGGCCTGTAGGTGCATGCCCACATTTATTATGGGATAGTGCCCCCCTCCCTTTTTGACCCCCAAGGATTCTTTCAGCACTTGTGAAGACAGGGAAATTTTCCTTGACTTGAGGAGAGGTCATCTTATCTTTTAACTTAAGCACAGCTCAGTTTTGCCACTAGCTTTGTCCTTGGAGTGTCGGGGTGGGAATAAAGCTTCAATTTGACTCCACTTGACAAATACCAGCTGTCCAGCCCAGGGGCCCATCTATCTCCTACTTCACTATCGGCACCTAATGTGTACAATTGCTTTTATTCCCAGGGACTTTACAGTTCTTACATGGGGAAGCTGCATTCCTTATGACCATTAACCAGAAGGATGCAGGGTCATGTCAAAGTGGCAGATTGGCTTAGTACAGCCTAGAAATCAGAAAAAGAAATCAGTAGAGAGACCACTCATACCTAATGTCAGCCAAGGGCATTCCTGTCCTTAAACTGAATGTTGCTTTGTCTACTAGGCAGCCTTATTAGACATTAGGAGGAAGAGCTTAGGATAAACTCAGTGGAGGTGGTTCCTACTGGAGGCGGCAGGAGGATGTGCTTGAGAATCCTGCCACTTGCCTCCCACCAGCTCCTCTGCTAACCTCCCCTTTCTTCACCCTCATTTCATTCTTTCCCCCACTGTCTTCTCTGTCTGTGGTTGTTATGTCTTTGCCAAGCCCTCAAGGTGGATTAGTTTATAACTTTAATAATGTGGTAAAGAACCTGGAGTTATTTTGCCCAGAAAAGGTGTATAAAGAAGGCTGCATCATTTTTGTTCGTGTTTCCCTGTAAGCAGCCATCTGCTTACTCATCATTGCTTTTGGAATTTTAGCCTTTGCATTGGACAAGTGTTCAGATTACTTTTAGCTTCAAGGATAATTAAGTCTATAAAATGTATGTTTGTTGCTTTTTGGTTGAATGTAGTAAATAGAGGGGGAAAACTGGAAAATGGGATGGAAATGTTCTAGAAAATTAACTCAAAGTAGATCTGTTGAAAATTCTGTAGGGGTATTAAGATACAATATCTTAAGGCAGCTTCCAAATAAGAAAAAATAGAACGCATTGTGGTAATTTGAAACAGGAATCTTCCTGTTGAAGAAAACATAGTTTCTGACTTTTTAAATTTATTCTTAGCTTTCCAATAAAATACCCAACATACAATACACACATGTATGTGCATGCACACGCACCCCTATACACACACACACACACACTGAGAGACCAACTGGGGAAAAGGCTAAGGCAATTGAGATCTTACAGACAGTGTATTAAAATTTCAAATTTTCTAAGAGCTTTGTATTAATAAATGTAAGTGGATTCTTTACTTGAGCTTGAATAAATTGGAAAGAATTTAGAATTAAGATTGGAAAACCATGCTTCTTCTTCCTTTTAGATAGATTTCAGACTTGCCTAGAATTGAGCAGTGAATAGTCTCATAATGTAGGCTTTAGTTTATGCCTTGAAAGTGAAAGTGATACTCGCTCACTTGTGTCCAACTCTTTGGGACCCCATGTACTGTAGCCCACCAGGCTCCTCTGTCCATGGGATTCTCCAGGCAAGAATACTGGAGTGGGTAGCCTTTCCCTTCTCCAGGGAATCTTCCCAACCCAGGGACTGAACCCGGGTCTCCTGCATTGGCGCGAATTCTTTACCATCTGAGCAACCAGGGAAGCCCTGTTCATACAAAGGCATTGATCACAATGAGCTTCCTCCTCCTGAAAGTTGACCACTTTTTGTGTCTCCCAAAAAGCAAATGTCATAGGCGCTTCTCACAGTCTTGCAGAGCCTCCCAGAAGCTGCTCAGTTAAAATGTCTGGCTGGCCCAAGGTTGGCCAAGGGGCAAGGTAGGACAGGCCAATCCAAATGTTGACTTTGGAATGAGAACTGGATTTTTCCAGGTAAGAATACTGCAGAGTGTTGCCATTTCCTCCTCCAGTGGATCTTCCAGACTCAGGGATCAAACCTGCATCTCTCAAGGCAGGAGGGTAGAGATATTGTGAGGCAAAAGAGCTGGAGTCCTAGCTTTAGGAATTCTAGGCAAGGTACTTCATCCTGAACTTCACTTTCCATGTCTATGAAATGGGAAGGTTATTTATTATCAGGCTCAAATTGGCTGTGGGTGAGATGATTCTTTAAATTTCAGAACACTCTACAGGTGTGAGGGGTCATGACCATGGTACCCTTAGCCTCCTGTGCACGTGTGTACAGGTTCCCAGCATGCATAGTAGGGAGTTCAGTAAACAGGAAGAAAAACAACCAGGAAGCAGAGGAAACTCGGTGACCTCCCTTTTGCCAAAGGTAAAGGGCATTTACATGAAATCCCTCCTGTGGTTGTGCCTGGAGGGCAGCTCCACCTGCTCAGCTAGATCTTTGTCTGAGCAGTCCGCTTCCTGGTGGGTACAGCCTCCAGAAGGTCATGTACCCAGCCTCAGCACTGCTGTTATCTTCCACATCGAGGTGTGTTTCCTTGCTGTAATCCCTTCATACCCAGATTGTCCATGCCTGGCATCAACAGGGAAACTCTTGCCAAGGGCCCTCTGGCCACAGAGCACTCCCCCCACCCCCTGCCTGGCCTCCATTACTTCTTTCCTTTGGAGGGGACAGGGCACAGGGCACAGGGGTTTCCCACCCTGCCTGCATTCTGCTTACATCTCCACACTGTGGAAAGGGAGTTGGTATCCCTGGATCCAGCTGAGAACAAACGGTCCCTCCTCTGCTTCTCCCTCCCTAACTCCTTGCTCCAGAGTCCTGGTGCCCAGGGTCACTGTGGGAGGCATTGCCAGCCCTGAGTTTGTTTCTCCTGTGCTTCCCCAGTCCCTCGCCATGTGCCTGGATGTGAGGAGCTGGAATAGAATTCACCTTGTGCTTTAGTTTATGCTTTACGAACTGCTTTCTCATTCATTATAGCCCTGGCTCTTCCTGCAGTTCTAAGTCATGTAGTGTGATGATCATGGTTTGTGTGTGTGTGTGTGTGTGTGTTACAGATGAGGAGACAGTGCTCCAGAGAAATCGATGACTCTTCAGCATGAAGCAGCCAGTAGTGGTTAAGTCTGGACATTGAATCCAAGTTACTGTCACAGTTTGTTTGTTATTGTCGAGTATTGAGTGTTTGCTCTGGGTTGGGTGCCAGGCTGGACACAGGGGTCAAAGGCAATAGAAATAGTTCCTGGCTACAAGGAGCTCTCAACAATACAGGTACAGAGCATGCAAACTATGAACCTGGATTGGGAGGATTTGCGGATTGATTCTGTCCAAGGGGAGTTGAAGGTCCTGTAATGGTTCCTAGAGTGGAATCCCCAGGGTTGATGATGAGTGGAGGTGATGAGTTGGGGAGTTGGAGGCCAGAGGACAAGGGAGACGCAAATGTCCAGTGGCTTGGAAGACAAATAGTCCAGTGTGCCAGTCCACAGTTTTGTGCCTTTTGAACACTTTTATTCCCTAAAAGATGAAGTTATTGTTTAATCACTTTTTCTTGGAGTATAGTTGATTTACAGTGTTGTGTTATGGATGAAATTATTATTGAAGTCTGTTCTTGTTTTGTTGCCACTCCAAACTATACAATGGAACTGGGAATCCCTGAGAACTGGAGTTTCTTACTGACTTCAGAAAGACTAATTTTCACAAGGTAAATCTATATGGTTAGACTCCTGGCTTGTACTGATACTGTCAAAGAAGAAAAATTGCCTTTTTGCAAAGTTTCAGTTCCGTTTTTGCATTATTTTCTTTGACATAAAAAGGTAAAATCAACCCAAGAAGAATATTGACACACTCAAACCTGTCCATTTCATTAGTACATCTGTTTCAATAATAAGTATTACTGATTATTTAGCGACAGGATCGCAAAACAGGTTATATATGATATTCTTAAATTGTAATGAAATCACTGTCAAGTCATAAGGGCTCAATATTCCTTGAAGAGCAGGTGATAAAATTCAGAAGATCAGTGTATGCAGTTTTCTGGGCTCTGCTGGAATGATGAATGGTTTGCCCTTGATTTGAATTGGGAAAGAGGTATAAGGCAAGATTGTTCATAGGTGAACTTGGACTTCATTATCAGGAAGTAGCTGGTGTTTCAGCACTGTTCTTTGAATGTATCTGGAGGCAGAGGGAGGGGACAGGAAATGAAGAAGGCATGGTCTGGGCCTCAGGCTCCATCTGTGCTTTGTTGATGCTGTTGTTCAGTTGCTAAGTCATGTCCAGGTCTGTGACCTCATGGACTGTAGCCCACCAGGCCCTGTGTCCATGGGATTTCCCAGGAAAGAATACTGGAGTGGGTTGCCATTTCCTATTCCAGGGGATTTTACTGACCCAGGGATCAGACCCGAGTCTTCTGCCTTGGCAGGCAGATTCTTTACCACTGAGCCACCTGGGAAGACCCCATCTGGGTTTAGGTGGTGCTTCCTGGCACAGCATCATTTAACTGTAGCACTGGTACTGCAACATAAACTCTTGGCCTGACTAGCAGCCTCATTTGTTTATTTTCTGCTTATGGATGTGTATATCCTCGCTGTTAAACATTTGCATATTATGAAATGTCTGACTTGCTAAGGGAGATTCTCTGAAATCATCACTCCTCTCCCCATCTCAGAGAAAACCGTCATTAAGGGTTGGGTATTCTTGCAATTATTTCTTTAACAAATGTATTGACGTATAGTTGATTTACAACATTGTGCTCTTCCTGCTGTATAGCAAGATGACTCAGGTATACCTATATATTCTTTATCATATATTTTCCCATATGGTTTATCGCAGAATATTGAATGTAGTTCCCTGTGCTATATGGTAGGACCTCGTTTATCCATTTCATGTACTTGTTTGCATCTGCTAGTCCCAAGCTTCCAATCCTCTCCCCGCCAGCCCCTCTCACCCTTGGCAACCACAAGTCTGTCCTGTACGCCTGTGAGTCTGTTTCTGTTTTGTACATGTGTTCATTTGTGTCATATTTTAGATTTCATATATAAGTGATAGCATATGGTTTTTGTAATTATTTTTGAACTCACTACTACTCATTTGTTTATTAACAGAGAAAAAGTCAAGTAATATATTTTGAGCTTGATTTGTAGCTTAATATCTCTATGCATTAAAAAAGTAAACAATCTCCATAGATCTGGACCTGCTTCCCTGTCAGGATGTGTCTCTGGTCAGCAGCTGGCCTGCCCCCTGTGCTCACTGCCCTCCAGTGACCTCTTTCAGATGCTAAAATAGCTTGGTTCCAGCATTAACATTTTCCTCAACTGGAGTCACTTAAATGCTCTGGCCATGGACAAGAGGTTTACTCAGGCATTGGCTTGTTCTTACTGTGTATGCCTCATGCCCTGGGACCTTGCCTTTAGTTCAATTCAGTCGCTCAGTTGTGTCTGACTCTTTGCGACCCCGTGGACTGCAGCACATCAGGCCTCCCTGTCCATCACCAACTCCTGGAGTTTACTCAAACTCATGTCCATTGAGTTGGTGATGCTATCCAACCATCTCATCCTCTGTCTGGGACCTTGCCTGGGCTTTCATTTTTCCTGAGTTGAGGCGGGGGGTGTCTTCCTGCACAAGGAGACTAAATAGCAGAGTGGATCAGAATTTGAATCCTGGAATTGGTGGCACACAGGTTCCTTGATCTCAGTGAGCCTCAGTTTCCTTGTCTGTAAATGGAAGTAATAATCCTACCGATGTTATAAATTTGTGCTTGTGAAGATGTGTTGAGGTCCTTTAATGGACCAGAACCTGGTGGTCTGGAGTCGACTGATAAGTAAGTAAAGGAGAGAGAAAGAGGCTGATATTCCTTGGTTTACACAGAAAGCCAATAAAGCCCCTGACACGGGACTTGCTCTGTTCACAGAGGCCTCGGGCACCCTCTCGATGGGGTGAAGACACAGAGCGCCTTCTCGAGAGGGTCTTAGAAGCCCGGGCAGGAAAGTGAACTCAGAGAGCCTCTGCGCTCCAGGGGACCAGCCTGAAAAAAAGGGAGAGAGAGAGAGAAAGAAAGAAAGAAAGACACGGGGACCAGAGCTCTGATGGAGCAAAGGTGTTTTAATCAACAGGGTGTGTATATATACTGTCTTACAAAGTAGTTATTCTCAGCAAAGATAACGATTAAAATCCCAGACTTACAAAACATAGGCAATCCATATTAAAGAGAGAGAGTTGTAAACAATCACTTTTACTGTATGGTTCACAAGAAGGAAGAGGGTACTTATCACCATATAGAAACACTAATGAAGGAAATGCCTGGATTCCTCAGTCCCAGGAGAGGCTTGCCTCTCCTCTTAATTCCTGAATATTCAGGAATTAATAAGGAGCAGAGAATTCCTGACAGATCCAAAACAGCACACAGGAAGCCTCCTGTTAAATGCTTCCTGACAATTCCCCCTATTTTATTATATTTGTAAAAAAGGTCTTGACCAAATGAGTTTGGTTAGTATTAACCAACCTTATAGAAAGGCGACTGTAAACAACAAATATAATTATCAAGACAATCACCAAAGTTACAGTTCCAGACCTGATACTGTGGGTAATACTTTGAAACCATCCTCGAGGGTCTAGCCCGGATAATTTGTTCAGCTAAAGTTTCCAAATTAGGGGAAGAGGGCAGATTTTTAGAAAAAGTTTTAAAGATTTTCTTTTGCAATAATTGTACATGCAGAGAGGCATTATTATGTATATTTTGTAAATGAAATTTAATTTTTCCCAGTTGTAGGCACTATGATTGAATTGAACAGGAGTAACACAAAATTGAGTAGCTTAAAGAAATAGAGGAGTTAAGACAAGTATATAGTTTGCAATCAATACAAGTTACAGAATGTAAAAGTCTTATTAAATTGTAAATTTTCTATGGCTATAACAAAAGGAAGTGGGACACAGGCCTGTATAAAACATGACTGATTGTAGCAAAAGAAATAGTTAGTATGACCACGACTGGTCCCTATGAAATGTCCAGTCCAAGTCCCAAGTTTTTCCGCGCTCTTGTGCTCACAGCAAGTTTTCAAATGTCCCATTATTCAGGCCCACTCTGTTTATCAAGGACAAGCCTAGGACGAGGTGGGGCTAATCCACGTCAGGCCACTCAAGAAGTCCTTTGTCATAGTAATGTTCCATTGTAGTGTCAGTGACCTTCCATATCACACACAGTGTTGTGAATATCCTCTGAGCAGTCAGATAACCACATACCATGGGGTCCCCAATCAACAGTTGTATGATTAGCCACAAACATTGATTTTCTTGATTTGGTTTGATATTTGTCCCAACGAACGGGAGTATAAGTAAAGTTTTTATAAGTAAACCCTTTGCTTAATGTTCTTTGTTCTTTCCCTAACTCTTTCTCTAAAGTCTCAGTACTATAAACATGGTTTACAGACAAAGAAAGGGCAGTAAATAATCCAAGCAATGTCTGAAAGTCTTCTTTTGGAGGCAGGATGAAAGCCCAAGTTTGTCGGCTGACGTTTATGCACAATTCTGCTGTGCCCATGCACAAGGGAAGGACTTCATAGCCTAAAGAAATGTTAATTAGTCTTTTTTCCTGCCCAGGGTGTGAGGGCCCTTTCACGTACTAGGGAGAAGGCATATGTATAGAGTCATTAGCTGAAACGATTGGTCCTCTCTCTGTCCATTCGACAGCCTGTAATAGAGAAGGGGTTGGGTATTAGTACGAGCTTGAGCTGGGGAGAGGTACAGGCCAAAAGACTGAGCTTTGCCAGGACAATGTATTCAGGACTCAGAGGCAAACCCTGTTGAGAGACCAAATTTTCAGCTTGATTAGTAGGGTTTTTATTTGTCCCCAAGTGGGGAGATCATCGGGGTGATGCCGCTAAGGGCGATGCTTTCTGGAGATCTTTAGAACAGACATAACCTGTACTGGAATTTCTTCTTCCTGGGGTTCTTGTTTCATCTCCATTTTGAATGCCAGGGGGCCCCCTTGGGTCGAATCTTAAGAAGAGGTTAAAATTTTTAAAGCAAATAAAGCTGTATTAACAATAGTTATAGGTTTAGAAAATATATTGGAATCTAGTAAAGCCTGCTTTAGATAAGGAAGACAGTAGTGTACCTGTGTATTCCCCCTTTTTAAATTTTTTTATTTGTAACTTTAGTGTGTGATGTGTTTGTTTGACTATGTCTTGTGTCTGTGGATTATAAAGAATACCTGTAATATGTATAATAGGAAAAAATTGTAAAAATTGTTTAAAGTGTCTAGAAATATAGGCAGGGTAGAACATGTTGCGTAGCTTCACCATGAAGAGGTGTGGCCCAGATAAAAGAGGAATTTGTGTCTATACAAACATGTAGGAAAGAAAATGGAGAAAGTTCAGGGCAATGAGTTACATCCATTTGTCATAATTCATTAGGTTGTAAACTGTGAGGATTGATACCTTGTGCGATGGGTCGAAGATGCAGGCAAATAACTTAAATAAGAGCATATAATTTATTTTGTTGAGCAGAATGAAATTTAGTATAAAAGACTTTATATTCTTTAAGAGGCCAGAATGAAGCTTTGGCATTTTTAGTCCCATCTATGTAAAAAAACCTCGGTCTGTGGTATAGGCTGTGAGCTGATAATGTGAGAAATAATAAATTCAGTATTTTTGAAGAAATTTCACAGCTTACCAGAAGGATAATGAAATGAAATTTCTCCAAAATATTCCAGAAAAGCTATTGGGAAATCGGTAGAAGTTTGTAAAGCATTCTCAAATTGAGATTTATTGATAAGTATTACAATTTTATGAGGATCGGAGCCAATTAGAGTTTTACTCCTATTTCTTCCATTGATAATGATTAGAGCAATTAAATCAAGGTAGGGTGTAAGTGACTTTATTCCCCTAAAATGGGTATAGATCCATTCTATTGGGTGTTCTTGTTGGGCAAGAAGTCCTGTGGGAGAATGGGGAGAGGGGAGTATAAACAATTCTAGAGGTAAATCTATTTTGATGAGAGTAAGAAATTGTTTTTGTAATTTATTTTGCACCAGAGTTCCTCTCATGCCTCTTGAGAAAGTGAAAGAGGGCTTTTAAATCAGGAGCTCCTTTTAAAGTACTAAATAGGTTATTCAGTTGATAATTAGCAATGCCTAAAGAAGGTCTAATCCAATTAATATCACCTAAGAGCTTTTGAAAATCATTTAAGGTTGATAATTTATCAGTACGGATCGGACTTAGTTGGGGAGTAATGCGTTGCCTATTAACAACGAACCCCAAGTAATGGTAAGGTTTGAATTTTTTCAGGGGCAATGATTAGTTTTTGAAGCATAGTTGAGCTATATCAAACATGTGTTCAGTTTTTAAGCTAGATGGAGCTGAAAACAACATGCCATCCATATAGTGAATAACAAGAAAATTAGGAAACTGCTTTTTTTACAGGCTCAAGGGCTTTGGCTACGTAGTGCTGACACATGGTCGGGAATTCATCATCCCTTGTGGCAGTCCAGTCCAGTGGCACCGTTTACGAGGTCCAATATGATTAGGATAAGGGAGAGAGAAAGCGAATCTCTCTCAGTCTACAGGGTGTAAAGGTATATTTAAAAAGCAATCTTGTAAATCAATAATAACAATATGCCAGTTTTGAGGAATAGTGGTAGGTGATGGGATTCCTGGTTGTAATGCACCCATAGGTTTCATAGATGCATTAACTTTTCTAAGGTCTGTTAGAAGATGCCATTTGTTAGAATTCTTTTTTATGACAAAAATAGGAGAGTTCCAAGGAGAACAAGATTCCTCAATATGCTTTAATTCTAGTTGTGTATCTATAAGTTCTTTAGCCGCCTGTAATTTCTCTTTCATGAGGGGCCACTGCTCCGTCCAAATAGGCTTGTCATATTTCCAGGTTATTTTAATAATTGTATTGTTTGTTAGATGAGCAGTGGGCCCCAGGAAAAATGTGGAATGTATGCCTGAGTTTGTCATATCTTATATCTTTTTATTAAAAGCATATATTTTACTTTTCCTTAGCAACTATGAGGTGTCTTGTATATTAGCATTTTATAGATTGGTGAATATATTTATTATATCATAATATAATATATATTTATTATATATAACTATATGTTTATATTTTTATATATAAATATATTATACATTATATAATATATTTATTAATAGTTTAAAATCTCTTTAGTTTTTCTGTAAGAAAAACCTTTTGTAAGAGGAAGTTAATATTTAGTAATTAATGTTTTAAGATCTTATTTTATTTGGAAATGATCTAGCTATTTAATAAACTTTTATTATTTAGTTTAGTACAACTCTAGAAATTTAAGTTATCCCAATCCTAAGAGATATATTTTAGATTATAATAACAGATTATTCTATTAAAAATATAATTATTTTTAATAGAGTTTATCTAAAAGTTTTTATATCATTTATATATATATATATATATAAAGCGTTACCTTTTTGTTGACAAATTTAGTTTACCTTAAACCTAGGCATAATAAAAGTATTATATAATGTTGATGACTTAAGATATGTCTTAATTAGATTATCAAACTATTATATTTAAATTATATTTATATTTAAATAAATATTATATATATTTAATAGTTTTCCGTTCATGTGAATTTGAATTTAAATAGCGCTCATTCTAAAAACAAAGCTGGTATACGCATGGCAGCACTGCCGGATGTTGAGGCTTCAGGTAAAAGATGGAATTTGCCCCAGGTTTTTGTTGAAGGGGACCTGGGGGGTCCCTGCTTGGAGTTTTCCGGAATAGGTTTTCTTTCAATGTACTTACAATCTTTGGCCCAATGCATTCCTCTATGGTTGCAAGGGCAGATTTTTGGAGGTTTTTTATTTTTATATATTTTCTCTCTCTCTTTTTTTTCCCTTAGGGCCGTCCCTTTTTAAATGGTTCTTATTTCCACATGTAAAGCATCCTTTATCTCCCTTTCTTAAGGCAGCAGCTATTGTTTCAGCTACCATTTGCATCTTTTGAGTTTCTAATCCTAGATTTTGACAAGCCTTCAAATAATCAATAGTAGTCCCTGTCTCACGAATTGGAGCTATAGCTTTTTGACATTCCTGATTTGCATTTTCATAAGCAAGTAATTTCTCTAGTTGCCTTTTGGCTTCTTCTCCAATTACCATACGGGAAATAGCAGTTTCTAATCTAGCTAAAAAATCAGCATATGTTTCATTAGATCCCTGAACTTTAAATAAGTGATGAAATAAAGTAGAAAAGTGATGGGGCTTTCTTTCCAGCCATATTACCCATGTCTTAGTACTTACCAGCCTCAATGGGCCCTGGGGTCACTCTGTCCAAGAATCTGCCTACGTGTACCAAGTTCCTGTTCTGGGTGCCACTTGTTGAGGTCCTTTAATGGACCAGAACCTGGTGGTCCAGAGTCGACCAATAAGAAAGTAAAGGAGAGAGAAAGAGGCTGATATTCCTTGGTTTACACAGAAAGCCAATAAAGCCCCTGACACGGGACTTGCTCTGTTCACAGAGGCCTCAGGTACCCTCTCGATGGGGTGAAGATGCAAAGCGCCTTCTCGAGAGGGTCTTAGAAGCCCGGGAAAGTGACCTCAGACAGCCTCTGCACTCCAGGGGACCAGCCTGAAAAAAAGGGAGAGAGAGAGAGAAAGAAAGAAAGAAAGACACGGGGACCAGAGCTCTGATGGAGCAAAGGTGTTTTAATCAACATGTGTGTGCATATATACTGTCTACAAAGTAGTTATTCTCAGCAAAGATAATGATTAAAATCCCAGACTTACAAAACATAGGCAATCCATATTAAAGAGAGAGAGTTGTAAACAATCACTTTTACCGTATGGTTCACAAGAAGAAAGAGGGTACTTATCACCATATAGAAACACTAATGAAGAAAATGCCTGGATTCCTCAGTCCCAGGAGAGGCTTGCCTCTCCTCTTAATTCCTGAATATTCAGGAATTAATAAGGAGCAGAGAATTCCTGACAGATCCAAAACAGCACACAGGAAGCCTCCTGTTAAATGCTTCCTGACAAAGATGAAATGAAATCCTTCATGTAAAGCACTTAGCCCAGAGCCTGTGACCTTGTAAGCAGGTTACATCCTCTTCCTAGGTGTGCAGGCTCAGGAAGACAGGGACTGGCTGGCTTTTCCCTGTGGGATCCCCAATGCTTGGCTCATGGGAGATTTTAGATAAATGTTTGCTGAAGGGATGAAGTCCCACTGGTTGCCTGCATTGATCAGGGGTCCTTTAAGACCCCCTGAAGCCAGGCCAGTCCTTCAAGCTGGAAGGAGAAGCCATAAAGGAGAGTTGGAAGGTCAGAGAAGAGTCATTAACTGGTCCTCCAGAAGTACTAACCTCAGTGGAAAGGTCAGAGTTTGCGGGCAACTCTGAGAAACTGCCACTTAGGTTCCTGTGCTGGAGAGGGACCACCTGCAGGCTGGGGGAGAAGTCTGTGGAAGTCCGTTGTCTCTGCCTGGGGAGGGCCTGGACTGCTGGCCAGCAGGGTGGCATCTGAAAAAAGCTGGATGCACTTTGAGGGGAGAGCGAGGACAAGCTGACATCTACCTGCTCCTCAACATCTCTTTTCCCCGTGTGTGTAACCATGACAACCTTCCAAAAGTTATGGTGCTGCCTCCCCTCTACGATGTAGGTCATAGACAAATCTCACGTCTGGCCATCTCTCCACCAAATCCATAAACATGGTCCCAGCTCAGCCAGGTTGATTCAGTCAATGAAACTGACTCATGTGTCAGAGTAAAACACAACACTTCAGTCATCCAGCTGCTGCTGGTGATTTCCATAGCTTCTTGCCAGGGTGTGCAGATTGGTTTCCCAATAGCCAGGTCTATCACACTGGATCTCCCTGCCCCTGTGAATGGAAGGGCCCAAGATGGGTGTGCACAGATGCCCACCATGTGGGGCTCTCTCCAAGCTTCATGATGCCAGAGCTTATTAGCTGTGGTAGCAGCGAGGTCTTCTGGGATTTTTCTAGTCTATAATTGGCTTTTACTGTTGTGGGTTCTGTGCATGTCAGAAATAATGAGGTGACATTTGGATCTGACATGGCATCATTAGAGGACTGGTAATATAGATTATGAACATGCATTCACAGAAGGGAGAAGAATAAATCAAGTGGAAAAAATGCTTGAGAAGTAATGAGGATTGTGTCCAAATATATACTCTTCTGATGTACATTAACACCAGCAAGGAATAATTCATGACCCTATCCTCCAGAGGCTTGTAGGTGCCCAGCTAAAATAACATTTCTCTGGTTATCAGAAAAACCCATGTTGGGGGCCTTTGTTAAGAAGTCTGAAGATTGTTTGTGCCACACGTGGGGTTGGGTGGGATGCTGAATTAGTTCATCAGGAGTGGGAGGTATGACCTAGCTTTCCAAAATGGAATTATCCTGAGCACAATTTTCTGTGCCTCTACACAATTCCAGCAATATTGTGGTTTTTGAAAAAAAATTATTTAGCAATTTATAACAGTCATTAAATTTCTATGACTTATGAATGAGCATCATTTTCCCCTCCAAGAAACACTGCAAGTTTTATATTTTATCACACTCAGGAATGAACCAGTGCAAATGTTTGTCTCTGGATATAGAAGTCCTTTTCTCATGTGCTGGGTATTTATGACAGTTTGCACAGCTCTGCTCATTATAAAAGTCAGAACTTTTAGCACCATTGTTCAGAGGAAAGGGAAGGCTGGGAGCTACATTGGTGGCTTGCCAGTTTCGCGACAACCTTTCCTTGTAAGTAGAATGCCAATCCAGATAACATGTTTTCAGATGGCATACCTTTCACCCCCAAACCTCCCACCCCAAGCCAGTATATTTAGTATCCCAGTGATGGTGGCATCAGTGGTAAAGCACCTGCCCACCAATACAGGTGACATAAGAAACATGGGTTTGATCCCTGGGTCAGGAAGATCCCCTGGAGGAGGGCATGACAATCCAGTATTCTTGCCTGGAGAATCCCATGGACAGAGGAGCTTGTTGGGCCACAGTCCTTGGAGTTATAAAGAGTCAGACATGACTGAAGCAACTAAGCACGTATGTACGATAGCCACGCACTACACGTTTTGGGGGAGGGGGGATGTCTGTCAGTGCGGGTCCCCTCCTATCCCTGTCTGCCTCCCGCTGTCCCAGTGTATCTCTGTTTCCATCTTTATCTTTGTTCATGTTATCAGAAACCCTCTCCTTACCTTGATTTTTTTTGTGTGCTGAAGGGTAATATACATACAGAAAATGCTCAGATCATGAGAGTTCAGCTCAGGGCCTTCTCGTAAACTCTAATCATCCTTGAAGTCTGCTTCTAGTCCCTTCCTCTGTCCAAGGACAGCCATGCCCCTGCCTTCCAACAGCGTAAATGCATTTGCTTGTTTTTACAGTTTAGAATCACATAGCTGTTTTTAAGTCTGCATTTTGCTCCTGCGGCTTGTCCACTTTGCGTGTAGTTGTAAACTGCTCATCCTCATGGCGGGCACTGTGGCGTGGAGTGCACACATCACAGTTTATTGATGCTGTCAGTAGGCCTTGTGAAGTTTCTAGTTAGGGGCTGTTAAGGAGAGTGCCCCTAGGAACATTCTAGAACATGTCCTCTGTTCAGCGTATGCCCACATTCCTGCCATGCATATATTTAGAAGGCAAAATGTTGGCTTCCTGTTACTTTACCTGCAGGGTTTACCTATCCTTCAACCATCTCAATCCTCATCGAAATGAAGAGGCAGACAGTGCTGCTTAGGCCATAAAGTCAAGTGTATAAGAAATATCACTTTAATTTTTTATTCAAATCTAAACCCAAAGTCCTCTCACTACCAGGCTGGGGGAATCCCATCCGGTCATTTAGGGACTCCTTCCACTCCCAGAGTTGTGACCAGAGCCAGGAAGGGGAAGGGTCTCCAGCCACACCAGTTCCTCTGTTGACCAGGTCACCATTCAGATCAAAGGCTTGTTCGGCTCTGTGCTTGGGGCGTGGAGTTGGGGGGAGGCTGGGGCGCTCGCTGCCACTGACCATCTCCCTCAGGGCCCCTTCTCCCCCACCGGTCTGACTATCTCTCTAGGGGCAGGTGACAGATCCCTGCCACTCTCTTCTTCATCTCAGGAAACCTCTTCTTCAGCGGGAGAACCCTCCCTACATCACCCTGCTTCTCTGGAGCCCTCTGCCACTTCCTCAAGCTCTGCCCAGGTTGGCAGGCTCAGGATTTGGGAACACAAAATCCAAGAAGGTTCAGGCTGGTTGCGTTCCACTTGGGCACATTCCTATCACCTGCTTCAACAGGGGAAGAAGACAACTTGGAGAAAAATAGATGTCATCTCAAGGTGTCACAGTCTTTGCTTGGCTAACATGTTGGGAGGGTCGTGGCTGCAGCCACAATGTGACGTGGGAGGTAACTCTCGACCAGAGCTGCTGTCTGTGGCCTCAGGGAACGGGGCACGCCTGGGCATGGTGGCTTCTCTTTAATGGGGCTCTTGTGACCCAGGTTTGTCGTCTCCTAGGAAGTGGGGAGAGGGTCATGGGTGGAGAAAAGGGAGGCATGAGAGACTGGGAGTGAAGAAAGAGAAAGATGGAAACTCTCGGGGGGACACAGGCGCAGAGAAATGGCCAACGAGAAGACACAACAGTTACCGATCTGGGAAACGTGCTAAAATGGCTGAAGTGTGGACAGTCTCCCAGAAAGAGACAATCAAGTCCTGAGAGATGCCCATGAGCGCCTGTGGTGGGAGAACGCTCACCTCCATTTTCATTTTCAAGGACTTCCAGAACAAAGTGCCACAAACCAGGTGGTTCAAAACAACAGACATTTATTCTCTCAAGTTCTGATGTCTAGAATTTCAAGTTCAAGGTGTCAACAAGGCCATGATTCCTCTGCAGGCTCTGGGGAAGGATCCTTTTTAGTCTCACCCTCGCTTCTGTTGCCAGCAGTCCTTGGCCTCCCTTGGCTGACAGCTGTGAGCCTCCGGTTTCTGCCTCCATCTTCTCTGTGCGTGTGTCTGTGTTTTCTCTTCTTCTAAGAATGCCAGTCATTAGATCAGGGTCCACCCTAACCCAGTGTGACCTCATCTTAACTAATTATATCTGCAAACACCCTATTTCCAAATGAAGTCCCATTATGCTAAGGTATTGGCTTCCCAGGCGGCGTAGCAGAAAAGCATCTGCTTGTCTAGGCAGGAGACGCCAGAGATGCAGGTTCAGTCCCTGGGCCAGGAAGATCCCCTGGAGTAGGAAATGGCCACCCACTCTAGTATTCTTGCCTGGGAAATCCCTTGGCAAGAGGAGCATGGTGGGCTACAGTCCATGGTGTTGCAGAGTCAGACACGACTGAAGCAACTTAGTGAGTGCGTGCACACACACACACACATACACACATATACATTCTAAGGTATTGACTCATGTGATTATGGAGGCTGAGAAAGTCCACAATCTGCCACCTGCAAGCTGGAGGCTCAGGAAGGCTAGTGGTATAGGTTGAAGGCCTGAGAGCTAGGAGGCTGATGGTGTAGCTTCTGATCCAGATCTCCTGAGAGCCAGGAGCAGTGAGAACAGGAGAAGCCTGATGTCTCAGCTGTGTCGTCAGGCAGAGAGAGGGCAAAGCCAGCCTTCCTCTGTCTTCTTGTTTTACTCAATTACTCAATGGGTGATGCCCATCTACATTGGGGTGGTCAATTTGCTGTACTCAGCCCACCAATTCAAATGCTAATCTCTTCTGGAACTGCAGCAGACACACAGAAATAATGTTATTATTAGATAATCAGATATTTGGGCATCTCATGACCCAGTCAAGTTGACACAAAGTTAACTATCATGGAGGCTGTTTACAAAGGTATGAGCAGGGTTAAGAGAGAACCCCACAGGATAATGTAGTACCCTGGGATGTTTCTGTCACCCCTTGGCTTGAGGGGGAAAATTGCTTGAACCCAGAAGGAGGAACTGAAGCTGGAGGAGAAGGCCTCCCAGTGGGAGCCATGGTCTTTGGTACAGGGACCTGGCCAAACTACAGAGACCAAGAATATATCAAGGGGCATGGATACACCAGCCTCATTTTCCTTCCTCCCTCTATTTCCTGGCAGTGCCTCTCATGGTGGAATTAATCAAGTCTGGGGGCACTGTCCCTGGGGAGCTTCAGGACACAGTGCAGGGTGGAGGAGGGTGGAGGGTCAAAGAAGAGGAGTCAGTGGAAACCATCCAAAACTAAGCTGAGGTTCTTCTGTGGTTATGAACAAGGAGTGGAGGAGACTTGCCTCTCTAACATCCCTGGCCTACGGAGGAAGAAACCCAGAGAGTGGGCAGGAATCCACACCACTGAAAAAGACTATTTACAACTAATGAGCTGCAATTCATTACAGGCAATTTCTGCAGGACAATTGCTAGTTTTCAGTCAGCAGGATCAGTTTAGTTCTTTCCAAGAAAGAAAAAAAAAAACAATCTAGACCCTTCTGGATAGAGAGTTAAGAAAGCACCAAAATTTTACGGCTGCCACTGGTTTTGCCAAGAGTGGAGCAGTCCTAGAACAGAGAATGATAAAGACACTCAAAGGACAGTTGATGGGATTTTATACAAGTGGTTCAAGCCATTTCACATCAGATTGAGTCTAATAATCTAAATATTTCAAATGGATATTAATTAAATTATCTCAATACTTAACTCACATTTTCTCCTCAAAGTATGGTCTCCTTTTTTTTTTGTATAAAATATCTAATTTATGAGAAGTAAAATTAAGTCAATAGATTTTTCAGTAATTTGGCACATTTGTCTTTTTTCCCTTCCTCCTTTTGACAAACAAACTCAAAGGTGACATACTTAGATTTCCCCTCCCCCTGTAGGCATTTAAAACACATTTGTCTTGTGTAAGTCAAATGAAACATTCATATTAATTTGTATAGTGAGATTTATTGCGGCTTCTGGAGCTGTTAGGAGTTTTCAAATATGTGCTTAAAGACTTCTGGGCCATTCCTGTGATTTATTGTGAGGTAATACATAAATACACACTCAGGTGCCCATTAAGAATAGATTTGCATCCCATAGTCTGGAAATTACTCAGTCCTTCATACTTCACAATGCATCACATTAGCTGGCAGTATAGAACTATTATAACATTAACATAGTTTTGAGCAGTAATAGAAATATTCTTACAGGAAGGTTAAAAGAACAAGATCCACTTGTAACGGCTCTTTGAGCCACTTGGAGCAAGGTAATGCTTTGTTGGCATATTTGTAAAAACTTGAATAATGAGATTGTGAGATTTTAATCTTGCTGAGTGCTATTTTAAAATACCATTTCTTGTAAAATATATTATAAGGTAAGCGTTCAAAATAGCCAGATGGGGCTAGTTTTTTTAACTTTTCCATTGTGAAGATGACCAGGAGCCTGTGAAATATGTATGTGAAGGGAATCCCTAATAGAGCATGCCAAGGAAGCTCTCACCTGCCCTTCTGGGATGGATGGATACTGTGAGGAAACTGGCAACTGCGTCCACATAAGCTGTGGGATCAGCGGTGCGGGGTCAAGACAGAGCACTGTTGGGAGCTCCCCGGTGGTCTGGTGGTTAGAACTTGGAGCGTTCACTGCCGTGACCTGGGTTCAGTCCGTGGTTGGGGCACTGAGATCCTGCAAACTGTGTGGTGTGGCAAAAAACAAACAAAAACAAAAAAAAGGGGGAAAGATACAACACTGTTGAGGATCTGACCAATGGCAGAACCCACCAGCCTCCTGGCTTTCTGCAATTGCTTTGCTTTTCCCCAAAGTGTATTTTACTTTCTATGTGTATGCACAGGTTAGAACCAGCCTGCTTGCAGAAAGGAAAAGGTGACGTGACTGTATCTGTTTGAAGGTAAATCCCACCCACTGTGCAATGCTGCCTGAAGCCAAACAAGAAACTGCCTTACTGCCACCCCTACTTCTTATCTTTCCTGGTCCTCACTCCTTAGCTTTCCCACCTGGCCAACCCCTTGACCAGCCGACAAGCCTCTGGACTTGTAAGAAGAGAAACCTGGTACTTATTCCTCAAAATTAGAATGACAGGGAAAACACTGTGGTCCTCTGTAACTACAGTATTGAGAAGGAAGCTGCCCAAATCCCATTTGTGTGCTAAGGTCGATAGTGGCTGCCCAGGTCAAGGTTAGATAAACCAGTGCAAAAGTCGAGGAGCTCAGGCGATCCCACATGGACATCATCAATCTTTATTTCCAAGTGGACTTGACAAGTTGGAAAAGGAAAGCATGTCAAACATAATGAGATTCTGAGCATCCAAGTGTGCTGTGTCCAGTTGTCTCTGAAAGGGAAATACGACTTCCTTATCTACTCACTTTATGGGCTGACCACGCATACGTTTCTGTGGGACAGATAATTGACAAGAGTTGGAGCAAAAAGAACCTTCTGTCTTCAGATACTAGCACTTTCATGAGATTTCTCCATCCTTGTATGGTATTAATTTGTCTCTGTGCATTCAGGCAGGACAATGCCATTTCACCATTTCAGCTTTCTTTGTTATAAATTCACCCCAAATTTGTTTCAAGGGTTCAAACATGCAATCTTTTCCCTTCATCCTTAGCTGTTTTTGAATTTAGATTCTTCAGAGTAATGGGTGTTTCCTTAATATAAAATTTCTGAAGTTATTTTATAAAGTTGAGGATCAAATATAATTTCGGAACTTCACACAATCAATACATTCTTGCTACTGCTGTAGCAATATCAAAGAAGGTTTCAATTATTTCAAGAAAATGCCTTCATTTTAATGAAATACATTGTCTCATACAAAGTTCTAGCCTTCTCTATCACACTTCTGACAGGTTTTATAATGCTTATTTCAACTCTGACAGGGTTCTAAGGATATATTTAATTCTTCCATTAATAATATAAAAACTACCCTTTTTTCTAGGGAATACTAAGGCTAGAATCTTGATTTCAGGCTGCTGGATGCTTGCTTTGGTGCTATTACTCAGAGTTTAGTAGACACTCATAGAGAGAGGGGGTTTGCCTGTCCCTTTCTCTCCCAAACCTCCCTTGCAGCATTTTACCCCAGCAGTTTTGCCCCTGCCTCGTAGGTCTCTGGTTTATTAAACTAACAGTGAATTCTAGGCCCATGCTGGCCCAATAAGGTTTGTTCTCTTGAGAAAACAAATGCAGAACCAGAGGCAGGGCATGGAGAGATGTTATGTAATAGAGAATTTGGCCTCTATCCCCAGATGACAGAATCTGCCTGCCAATGCAGGACCTGCAAGAGATGCAGGATCGATCCCCGAGTTGGGAAGATCTGCTAGAGGAGGGCATGGCAACCCATTCCAGTATTCTTGCCTGGAGAATCTCATGGACAGAGGAGCCTGGCGGGCTACAGTCCATGGGGTCGCACAGAGTTGGACATGACTGAAAGGACTTAGCATGCATGCCCAGTTCCTGGGAGGGAGCTTCTACCCTCCTAGGAGATCTCAAGTGGCAAGAATATCTTCATTATTCATGGTGGCCAACTGGACCACACCTGAGTTTATGCTGAAATGACTGCAGATGGGATTGGTCACACCTGAAAGCTCAACCATGTAATTAGAAGGTTGGGCATTGGGCCGGGTGACTCTGGGCAGGTGGGCTGGAGATCAAGTTCAATCACATGGCTGAGTTTTCTGGTTGGTGAACACAGATGTTTGGGGGGGATGGTGTGCCCTGTCCTCAGGGGATGTGTGTGCTAAGTCACTACAGTCGTATTCGACTCTTTGTGACCCTATGGACTGTAGCCCGCCAGGCCCCTCGGTCCTTGGGATTCTCCAGGCAAGAATACTGGAGTGGGTTGCCATTCCCTTCTCCAGGGGATCTTCCCAACCCCAGGGATCGAACCCACATCTCTTAGGTCTCCTGCACTGACAGGCGAGTTCCTTACCACTAGTACCACAAAAAGTTGGACACAAAAGCTCTGCATTGGAGTCCCTTTCTGACCTTGCCCTGTATGTCTATTCATTTGGTTAGTCCTTTAAAATAAAACTGCAGTTGTGAGCATAGTTTTTTCCCTGAGTTCTATGGATTATTCTAGTGAATTATTCAACCTTAATGGTTCATAAGAAACTTCTGAATTTGTAGCCAGTTGTTCAGGAATGCAGGTGGCCTGGGACCCCAGAGCTTGTGGCTGGTGTCTGAGGGTGGTCTTGTTGGGGACTGAGCCCTTGACCTGTGGAGGCTGTACCAACTTCAGGTGGTAAACATCAGAGTCGCATTGCAGTTCAGCAGAAACCACACTGCGTGAATTAGAAATTTATAAAGAAGACCCCAGGCTCCTCCGCTATACCACAGCCCATGAGATGCTCCAGAATCCTTCCAAGAATTCCCTTTCATCCTCCTCCTAGGGATTCCCAGCTGGCGCTAGTGGTAAAGAACTCACCTGCCAATGCAGGAGACATGAGAGACTCAGGTTCAATCCCTGGGTCAGGAAGATCCTCTGTAGTATGAAACAGCTACCCTCTCCAGCATCCTTGTCTGGGAAATCTTATGGACAGAGAAACCTGGTGGGCTACAGCCCATGGGGTTGCAAAGAGTCAGACTCGACTGAGCACATGGAGCAGCAGGTATGCTCCTATCTAGCTGGAGTGGGCCTGCCATTTGCAAAGCAAAGAAACTTTGCAGGGAGGAAAGGAGGCCATCAGATACCCGTGGTGTCCTATCCCTTCTGGGTTCTTGTTAAGTCCTGCCTGTCCCCAAATTTGGCCAGGTTTAAGACCATGGTCCCTGCATGACCTCATCCCTTCTTGCATCCTCTACCCCAAATCTGATTTAGGGCTGCATTCTGACTCTGTTTCTCCTCCCTGGACAGCTTTGCTGTTAGCCTGTGCTGCAGGAGATGCCTTAGGGAATACAGACAGGAAGAACCTTGGGATACTTCCTCCGTCTCTGATGTCTAGAGGTTGCCCTGGACTACTTTTATGTTAAGTTCTTCCATCTGCCATTGATAGCGTTTTCCATTAGGCTACTCATTTGGCCTATCTGTTCATGTTTTGTGTTTTATGTAATGACAGAATGTGTGCTCAGTTGCTCAGTCCTGTGTGACTCTTTGAGATCCATGGACTGTAACCCACCAGGCTCCTCTGTCCATGGAATTTTTCAGGCAAGAATACTGGAGTGGATTGCCATTTCCTCCTCCAGGGGATCTTCATGACACAGGGATCGAACCTGCATCTCGCATCTTCTGCATTGGCAGGCGGATTCTTTACCAACGGCACCTCCTGAGAAGCCCCTAATGACAGAAGAATTTTATTGTCTCTTTTTTCTACAATTTCTAAATATTAAATGCTGATTTGGGGGCTTCTAAGGGAAAGCCAATGAGCTATATTTCCAATATGCACTAATAGATGATAAAATTAATATTTAATTAGAATATTTTCTAAAACATTTGAACCTAATTTTAGGCATAAAAAGCTACATACTTTTTCCCCCCTTCTTGGTCTCTCCACTTATTTTCTGCTCTTTTCAGATTCCTTATGTTATTACTGGAATGCAGTTAATTGTACTGTCGGGACTATTTTAGCTTTCTACATTGGTAGATTTTTAAAAATCTTCCATTGATTTGACTAATCTATATTACATGTGAAAAAATTTAAATGTACATGAAGCATTTTATGTGAACACATATCAGTGTTAGGAGTCTTTAGGGACAGGGGTTTTGCAAGCATCTAGAGGCAATGACACCCCACTCCAGTACTCTAGCCTGGAAAATCCCATGGATGGAGGAGCCTGGTAGGCTGCAGTCCATGGGATTGCTAAGAATTGGGCATGACTGAGTGACTTTACTTTCACTTTTCACTTTCATGCATTGGAGAAGGAAATGGCAACCCACTCCAGTATTCTTGCCTGGAGAATCCCAGGGACAGAGGAGCCTAGTGGGCTGCCATCTATGGGGTCCCACAGAGTTGGACATGACTGAAGTGAGTTAGCAGCAGCAGCAGAGCATCAGTACCAAAGTTGGAACCACTGCTTAATGGCTTTGTAATTCCTTTAAGCACATAGTTTTATAATGCCCTATTTGTCCCTCATAACTGGCAGTAGACTTCCTCAAATAGACAAAAGGAGGGCTGTAGTGCTTATTTTAAATAGTCAGGAGGTAACCAACTAGTATTTTATACCAGAGCCTACTGTGGAGTGAGGAGCAGAACTCGAGGTGATTTGGAGGTCACTGAAGAGCAAGGAGCAGAGTGGTGTGATCCCTGGGAATAGGGGGCAGTGAAGTCCTTTGAAGGGTTTGGAGGGCTGGTAACAGAGGGAAGAAGGGAAAGGAGGTGGAAGCTACCCTACCTGCTATTGCCCTGCCACCCATCACAGCGCTGGCTACACTTTGCTGCCAGGGCCTCCCACATGAATAAGCATTTCTTATAGAAAGCCCCTCCCCAGTGGATCAAATATGTTCACTCTTGAATTTTTGGTTAGGGTCACTCACCCCAGAGCTTCATCTCAAAATCCCAGTGACAGGTCACCTACACGAGTTTTTACAGGTACATCAGGTGGATAAATTGACTTCTGATGCTTCATGCAAAGTGACCAGGCCTCAGCCTTATGTTTCGTAAGCCTCCATCCTCGCCCACGAATCACCCTTGTCCTGGGCTGGAAGCCAAGCACAGCTGATGTTCAAACCTGGAACTCCCAGAGCACCAGAGAGAACGATCAATGCCAAGGGATGCTGCAATTTCAGGGAGCTGGGAACTTGGAAGCTTGTGCAGCTGAGATCTCAGTCGATAAGTCAACAGGCAACAGATTTCAGTTTTTGTATTCCTGATATGCTTTTTAATCACAAATGTAATACAGAGTGATGGCTAAAAACTGACACCCAACAGACCAATATAAACAGTGAAAAGCTTTCAGTCCCTCAACCCTCTTTTCTTTCCAGTCCCTGAATATAATATTAGTAACAGCTTGATGTGTATTTTTCCCAGACCCTTAGCTATGCCTACCACACACACACACACACACACACACACACACTCACACTCACTCTTCCAGGGCTTTTATTCTTTTCACTGTGGCGTGTATTTTATAGTTGACCTTTGTTCCACGGTCTTGCTCTGCCTTAAAGTATTCCAGCATTCCCTATTGATGGATATTTGGGTTGTTGCCACTTAATTGGTCATTCTATAAATACTTACGGACATTTATTAAATGCCAGCCTCCACTTGAGGCCATGATTCCTGCCCTCATGGAGTTTCCTGCAGTGGACACATGAGCCTCTTCTTGATCACGGGCTGTGTTTTGGGGTGTGGTGTGTCAGACAGTATGAGGATTTTACACACTGACGTCCTGCCCAAATACCATATCACTAACTCTCTCTTCTATCTTTTAAAACTCTGTAACTTTTATTTCTATACAGAACGAGTCATTTCTTTTCCAGAATCCTATCTCCTATGGACCCATGCAAAAGTGATTATATTTTAATCAGAAATTCTGAAAGAAGAATTGAAGTCATAATGGAAGAGATCTTTTGTCAGCAAAACACTGATGGAATTTCTCGATTGTATTTTGGCAACTTTCCTTTCTCAGCAGATGTAATTCAACCTGCTCAAAGAGCCATCATTCTGAGGCTTCCTCCAGCTCTGAGGTGTCTGGGGACAAAGATCTGCAAACCTGACATCTTTCTCGAACTTCAGAGGGAAGGTATTTTAGAAATCTGGAGGGCAGTTTCAGCCTCCCAGCAGTAGTAATTTCAGCTCATTTTTCCAGGTTGTGTCATGAGATAAGCTTGCACTGGGAGCAGAAAAAGCAGCTTTATGGGGAAGATCCTGTTATAGTTTCTAATCTCCCCAAATAGACAGATAGATCACAGAGAATTAATTTAAATCAGACCTGTGATTTTAATACAAAGTCTTTGTGTTGCTAAGTGATCTCTGACTGGATATTTGAATGTAGTTCTGAGTCCCTGGAAATAGAGCCGAGTAATTGTTATAGTCAGCACCTGCCATGAATGCAAACAAAACAGGCTGGCTCTAAAAAACTAGGCATCAGTTTCTCCATTAATGTGGGTCTCAGTTCACTAATCTCCTTTTTGGAGGTGTTCCTGGGAACCTCTTCTTGGGACTGAGAGAGATACTGGCTACAAGCAGAAGCGGGGTGTGTTATATAAGAGAGGGGATCAAATGAACAGAAGCCTCAGAGTCAGAGTCTTGGGTTCAACTACCATGATGGGGACTTACTAACTATGTGTCTGCAGGCATATTATTACCTTCCCCCAGGTCTCCATTTCTTTATTTGTAAAATTGGAAAATAGCAATATTCTGGAGGGCTGTGGTGAGGATTGACCATATTTCTAGGCACACCGTTATTGTTCAGATATGGGTTCTATTAACTAATTTCACTGTAGGAGGACTAACTGAGCTAGATGGTGAGAGAGGTGGGGCAGTAGGTAGATTATTTACTCAGTCTATAATCCACATAATACTGAAGTCAAAGAACACTAGTCTGAGGCTCTGGGCTCCATGCTGGGCTATGATTTCCTTGATGTGGATTTTAGCCAAGTCATTTAAACTCTTTGAACCACTCATTCCTCAGGCAATCAGAAGAAGATAGTGTCTCTAAGAATCAAATGAGATTATACCTGGAGGGTGTTTTGCACTGAGCCTGACCCATAAAGAGAGCTCAGTAAATGGTAGCCTCATGTCTCAGCATTATTCTTATTATCATTGCTACCACCCCTTCTTCTTTTTACTTCTGCCCAAATTACTTGAGTTTTAGTGAAAAGGCTGTATGCTCATTTGGCAGAGTGAATGAGGAAAAAGGAGGTCCATTTCTATTTTGTGGGCATCATTTCTCTGTCTGTCTTCAACCAGGTGCCTGGAGAGGCAGCCAAGCCTGTTTGGCATTTTCTTTAGAAGAAACACTACCTGTGCTGGAATGGAAATCATGATTCTTGGAAGACATCCCTGCAGTGTTCCAGTGAATGAATCAGTGCAAATAACCTCCCTGAACAGTTTCATCTAACTTGTTTGGGAAGCATTTCCCACTCGTGCCTACTCGGGGGCAGGCCCATGCGGTGTGTTCACTCACTGTCCTCGCAGGGGCAGTGGTTGCCTACTGAGATGATTTTATGACAACCTGAGTGATCCGTAACGTTTTCCTTTATACCTTCCCCAGGAAAAATGGTCTTCCTGTTCTTTGGTGCAGGAATTTCAATCACGTGGGCACTGGGGCAAGAACAATGGCTTGAGGAGTTCAGTTCTTCATTTACAATTAGTCATTCATCCGTTCAGCAAATATTTCCTGTACCCCTGTTACCTAGGATCTAAGTGATAAGACAGAAGCTCAGTGCCTGCCCTATGGAGCTTATAGTATAGTATAGTGTAGTATAGTATATAGTATCAGTTCAGTTGCTCAGTCGTGTCCGACTCTTTGCGACCCCATGAATCGCAGCACGCCAGGCCTCCCTGTCCATCACCAACTCACGGAGTTCACCCAGACTCACGTCCATAGAGTCAGTGATGCCATCCAGCCATCTCATCCTCTGTCGTCCCCTTCTCCTCCTGCCCCCAATCGCTCCCAGCATCACAGTCTTTTCCAATGAGTCAACTCTTCGCAGGAGGTGGCCAAAGTACTGGAGTTTCAGCTTTAGCATCATTCCTTCCAAAGAAATCCCAGGGCTGATCTCCTTCAGAGTGGACTGGTTGGATCTCCTTGCAGTCCAAGGGACTCTCAAGAGTCTTCTCCAACACCACAGTTCAAAAGCATCAATTCTTCAGTGCTCAGCCTTCTTCACAGTCCAACTCTCACATCCATACATGACCACAGGAAAAACCATAGTCTTGACTAGACGAACGTTTGTTGGCAAAGTAATGTCTCTGCTTTTGAATATGCTATCTAGGTTGGTCATAACTTTCCTTCCAAGGACTAAGCGTCTTTTAATTTCTTGGCTGCAATCACCATCTGTAGTGATTTTGGAGCCCAGAAAAATAAAGTCTGACACTGTTTCCACTGTTTCCCCATCTATTTCCCATGAAGTGATGGGACCGAATGCCATGATCTTCGTTTTCTGAATGTTGAGCTTTAAGCCAACTTTTTCACTCTCCACTTTCACTTTCATCAAGAGGCTTTTGAGTTCCTCTTCACTTTCTGCCATAAGGGTGGTGTCATCTGCATATCTGAGGTTATTGATATTTCTCCTGGCAAACTTGATTCCACCTTGTGTTTCTTCCAGTCCAGCATTTCTCATGATGTACTCTTCATATAAGTTAAATAAACAGAGTGACAATATACAGCCTTGACGTACTCCGTTTCCTATTTGGAACCAGTCTGTTGTTCCATGTCCAGTTCTAACTGTTGCTTCCTGACCTGCATACAAATTTCTCAAGAGGCAGATCAGGTGCTCTGGTATTCCCATCTCTTTCAGAATTTTCCACAGTTTATTGTAATTCACACAGTCAAAGGGAGAAGGTGATGGCACCCCACTCCAGTACTCTTGCCTGGAAAATCCCATGGAGGGTAGGCTGCAGTCCATGGGGTCGCTAAGAGTCGGACACGACTGAGCGACTTCCCTTTCACTTTTCACTTTCATGCATTGGAGAAGGAAATGGCAACCCACTCCAGTGTTCTTGCCTGGAGAATCCCAGGGATGGGGGAGCCTGGTGGGCTGCCATCTATGGGGTCGCATAGAGTTGAGCACGACTGAAGTGACTTAGCATCAGTAGCACACAGTCAAAGGCTTTGGCATAGTCAATAAAGCAGAAATAGATGATTTTCTGAAACTCTCTTGCTTTTTCCATGATCCAGTGGATGTTGGCAATTTGATCTCTGGTTCCTCTGCCTTTTCTAAAACCAGCTTGAACATCAGGAAGTTCATGGTTCATATATTGCTGAAGCCTGGCTTGGAGAATTTTGAGCATTACTTTACTAACGTGTGAGATGAGTGCAATTGTGCGGTAGTTTGAGCATTCTTTGGCATTGCCTTTCTTTGGGATTGGAATGAAAACTGACCTTTTCCAGTCCTGTGGCCACTGCTGAGTTTCCCAAATTTGCTGGCATATTGAGTGCAGCACTTTCACAGCATCATCTTTCAGGATTTGAAATAGCTCAACTGGAATTCCATCCCCTCCACTAGCTTTGTTCGTAGTGATGCTTTCTAAGGCCCACTTGACTTCACATTCCAGGATGTCTGGCTCTAGGTGAGTGATCACACCATCGTGATTATCTTGGTCATGAAGATCTTTTTTGTACAGTTCTTCTGTGTATTCTTGCCACCTCTTCTTAATATCTTCTGCTTCTGTTAGGTCCATACCATTTCTGTCCTTTATGGAGCCCATCTTTGCATGAAATGTTCCCTTGGTATCTCTAATTTTCTTGAAGAGATCTCTAGTCTTTCCCATTCTGTTGTTTTCCTCTATTTCTTTGCATTGATCGCTGAAGAAGGCTTTCTTATCTCTTCTTGCTATTCTTTGGAACTCTGCATTCAGATGCTTATATCTTTCCTTTTCTCCTTTGCTTTTTGCTTCTCTTCTTTTCACAGCGATTTATAAGGCCTCCCCAAACAGCCATTTTGCTTTTTTGCATTTCTTTTCCATGGGGATGGTCTTGATCCCTGTCTCCTGTACAGTGTCACAAACCTCAGTCCATAGTTCATCAGGCACTCTATCTATCAGATCTAGGCCCTTAAATCTATTTCTCACTTCCACTGTATAATCATAAGGGATTTGATTTAGGTCATACCTGAATGGTCTAGTGGTTTTCCCTACTTTCTTCAATTTAAGTCTGAATTTGGCAATAAGGAGTTCATGATCTGAGCCACAGCCAGCTCCTGGTCTTGTTTTTGTTGACTGTATAGAGCTTCTCCATCTTTGGCTGCAAAGAATATAATCAATCTGATTTCAGTGTTGACCATCTGGTGATGTCCTTGTGTAGAGTCTTCCCTTGTGTTGTTGGAAGAGGGTGTTTGTTATGACCAGTGCATTTTCTTGGCAAAACTCTATTAGTCTTTGCCCTGCTTCATTCCGTATTCCAAGGCCAGATTTGCCTGTTACTCCAGGTATCTCTTGACTTCCTACTTTTGCATTCCAGTCCCCTATAATGAAAAGGACATCTTTTTTGGGTGTTAGTTCTAAAAGGTCTTGTAGGTCTTCATAGAACCGTTCAACTTCAGCTTCTTCAGCATTACTGGTTGGGGCATAGACTTGGATTACTGTGATATTGAATGGTTTGCCTTGGAAACGAACAGAGATCATTCTGTCGTTTTTGAGATTGCATCCAAGTACTGCATTTTGGACTCTTTTGTTGACCATGATGGCCACTCCATTTCTTCTGAGGAATTCCTTCCCACAGTAGTAGATATAATGGTCATCTGAGTTAAATTCTCCCATTCCAGTCCATTTCAGTTCGTTGATTCCTAGAATGTCGACATTCAGTCTTGCCATCTCTTGTTTGACCACTTCCAATTTGCCTTGATTCACGGACCTGACATTCCAGGTTCCTATGCAATATTGCTCTTTACAGCATCGAACCTTGCTTCTATCACCAGTCACATCCACAGCTGGGTATTCTTTTTGCTTTGTCTCCAAGCCTTCATTCTTTCTGGAGTTATTTCTCCACTGATCTCCAGTAGCATATTGGGCACCTACTGACCTGGGGAGTTTCTCTTTCAGTGTCCTATCATTTTGCCTTTTCATACTGTTCATGGGGTTCTCAAGGCAAGAATACTGAAGTGGTTTGCCATTCCCTTCTCCAGTGGACCACATTCTGTCAGTATGTGGTATAGTATATTATAGTATATAGTAGAGTATATGTAGTATAGTATAGTGAGAACCATGCATCAGATAAACAATTAAGCACTAACACAGAAACTATTTATATTTGTGCAAAAAAAAAAAAAAAAAAAAAGAGCATCACAGTAATGGAGAGGCTATAAAGGGAAATCCAACTTATTCAGGAAGGATAGGGATGTACTGAGAAAGTGATGCTTGAATGGAGATCTGATAAACTGGAGATCTGATTTGAACCTGGTTCAAGGTGCGAGGAGGGCATTCCAGAGAGATGACACACCAAGAACAAAGAGTCTGAGGTATGAGGGAGCATGTTCCAGGAAGCGAGAAAAGGCCAGTGTGGCATTGAATGAGGGTGGATTGAACAAGTCAGTATGGGTCTGAAGAGGCGGCATTTATGTGAGTTATGTAGAGCCTGGTAGGCATTGCTGGGAATTCCTGCTTTGTTTTTATTTTTTGATCTCAGTACAGTGGGAATGTGTTTAAAGGTTTTAAGAACAAGTGTCTCTGTGTGTGTGTGTGAGTGTGTATGTGTGCAATATACATGATTTGCTTTCCATTTCGAAGGCTCTCTCAGCTGCAGTGTGGGAGGGCAGGAGTGGAAATGGCAGAGCAGTTAAGTAACCAGTGATAGATGATGGAAAATAAGACTGAGATGGTGGTAGAAACACCTGGACCTTTGAGTGCAGTTCAGAAGATAAAAACCACAGGATATAATTTTGAATTTAGAAATAGAGGTGCGTGTGTGCTTATCTGATGCTTTGCGACCCCATAGATTATACCCCGCCAGGCTCTTCTGTTCATGGAATTCTCCAGGCAAGAATACTGGAGTGGGTTGCCATTTCCTACTCCAGGGGATCTTCCCAACCCAGGGATTGAACCCACATCTCCTGTGACTCCTGCATTGCAGGCAGATTCTTTATACCACTAGTGCCACCTGGGAGGTGATGGAGAGCTTAAGGGTGAAGCGTGACACTGAAGTTCCTTACTTGTCTACAGGATGGACATGGAGCCATTCACTGAGATGGAAAGCACAGGAATAGAACCAGGTAGACAAGGGGCACGGGGTGGAGATAGGGTGTGCAAAACTGTGAATTCTTCCTTACAGTGCTGTTTGGGTCTGGCTTGTACGTGCCCTGCAGCTCCCCTCACACAAGGAGGAAACTACTCCTGAATTTTGTGCCACTAATTCCTCTGGGAACAAGTTCTCAGATTTCTCCTCAATTAACATCACCAAATTGCTACATGGACATACATATAGTATATATGCATTTATCTTTGTCTGCACTGGGTCTTTATTACTGAGCACAGGCTTTCTTGAGTTGCAGCGAGTAAGGGGCTACTCTCTCACTCCCTGGTTGTGGTATCTCACTGAGGGCCTCTCATTACAGTGGCCTCTCCCATTGCAGAGCGCAGGCTCTAGGGAATTCGGGCTTCAGCAGTTGCTGCACATGGGCTCAGCAGTTGTGGCTCGCGGGCTCCAGAGCATGGGCTCAGTAGTCGATTGCACAGGCCTAGGTACCCTGAGGCATGTGGGCTCTTCCTGGACCAGGGATCAAACTAGCGTCCCCTGCCCTGCAAGGCTGATTCTTAACCACCGGGCCACCACAAATTATTATATTTTTTATACTCCTCAAGGAACTCAGTTTAACCTCTGGGACTTGAAGGATGAGTAACAGTTCAGGAAGTAGAGGAGATGATGGAAGGACATTTGGGGCATAGAAAGAAGTCAAAGTGCAGGCTATGTTTGGGGAAGGGCAGATGACTGGGAGCTCCTGGGATGAAGAGCACATGGACAGGAAGTAATGAGGGAAGAGGCAGAAATTAGACAGGGCTGGGTAGTGGAGGCCCTTCTGTGCTAAGGGATTTGGGTTTGAGCCTGCAAATGGCTGGAGCTGCAACAGGTTTCTGAGAGCATGGGATCAGATCAGATCAGTCGCTCAGTCGTGTCCGACTCTTTGCGACCCCATGAATCGCAGCACGCTGGGCCTCCCTGTCCATCACCAATTCCTGGAGTTCACCCAGACTCAGGAGTTTCTCTTTCAGTATCCTATCATTTTGCCTTTTCATACTGTTCATGGGGTTCTCAAGGCAAGAATACTGAAGTGGTTTGCCATTCCCTTCTCCAGTGGACCACATTCTGTCAAATCTCTCCACCATGACCCGCCCGTCTTGGGTTGCCCCACGGGCATGGCTTAGTTTCATTGAGTTAGACAAGGCTGTGGTCCTAGTGTGATTAGATTGACTAGTTTTCTATGAGTATGGTTTCAATGTGTTTGCCCTCTGATGCCCTCTTGTAACACCTACCGTCTTACTTGGGTTTCTCTTACCCTGGGCGTGGGGTATCTCTTCATGGCTGCTCCAGCAAAGCGCAGCCATTGCTCCTTACCTTGGACGAGGGGTATCTCCTCACCACCGCCCTTCCTGACCTTCAACGTGGGAAGTCAGTCTTATAATTTAGGGAAAAAACTGCTCAAGTGACAAAGTGAAGAATGCATTGGAAAGGTGAGATTTTGGAGGTGGTTTCTGGATTTAGACATCTGTTATGGGTTGAATCATGTCTCCCCTAAAACATATGTTGACTAACCTCCTGTACCTATGAATGTGCTCTTATTTAGAAATAGGGTCTCTGCAGATGTAATCAAGTTGAGATAAGGACATTAGAGAGGATCCTAATCCGCTATGACTATTGTCCTTGTAAGAAGATGGAGATTTGGACAGACACACACACACACAAGGAGACACACACAAGGAGACTCATACAAGGAGCCACATACATGGAGACACACAGGGAGACTCATACACGGAGATACACAGGGAGACACACAGGGAGACTCATACAGGGAGACACATACAAGGAGATTCATACAGGGAGACTCACACAGGGAGACTCACACAGGGAGACACACATACAGGGAGACTCACACAAGGAGACGCACAGGGAGACTCATAGAGGGAAACGCATGGAGGGAGACGCACGCGGGGAGATGCACAGGAGGACGCACACAGGAAGACACAGAGAGGGAGACGCATGCAGGCAGACACACGCAAGGAGACACACGCAGAGAGACGCACGCAGGGAGACGCAGAGAGGGAGACGCACGCAGGCAGACACACGCAAGGAGACTCCATAATGTTTTCCATAGTGGCTGCATCGGTTTACATTCCCACCAACAATGTAGGAGGGTGGAATCTTTATATATTTATGGTGGATATGTAAAATTACATAGCCACTATAGAAAATGGTTTGGTAGTTCCTCAAAAAGTTATACACAATGTTGAGGTTTGACAGAAAACCATGAAATTCTGTAAAGCAATTATCCTTCAATTAAAAAATAAAAATTTTATAAAGTTATACACAGACTTACCATATGATCTAACACTTCCACTTCAGCTTATATGCACCAAGAAATTTAAGCAACAATACTTGTACATAGCCAAAAGGTAGAAGCAACCCAAGGGTCCATCACAAGTGAATGGATAAACAAAATATTGTATATCCATACAATGGAATATTACTCAGCCGTTAAGATGGATGGAATCCTGACACATGATAACATGGATGAACCTCAGAAACGTTGTGCTAAGTGAAATAAGCCAAACACAAAAGGACAAACATTGTATGGTTTCATTGGCATAAGGTATCTGAAATAGACAAATTCATAAAAGGTTACCAGGGGCTTAGGGGAGAGAGGAGGTTATTGTTTAATGGGTTATTGTTTAATTTCGTTTTGGGATAATGAAAACTTTTGGAAATGGATAGTGCTGATGGTTGCACATGGTTACACATTCAGCGTTGCAAATGTATGTAACGCCACTGAACTGTGCTCTTAAGATAGTAATGTTTATGTCGTGTACTTGACCACAATAAAAAAGGAAAAAAAAACATAAAAAATAAAAATAGATGCATACAATATGAAATTATCTTCAATACATTAAGGAAAAATCAAGAATAGCATATATATAGATTTATATATAAATATTTAGATATTTATATGTATACATTTCTCTATATAAGGGTTTCCCTGGTGGCTCAGACAGTAAAGAATCTGCTGCAATCCAGGAGACCCAGGTGTGAGCCATATATATTTCTCTTTATAAATATAACCTTAATCGAATATTTTAAAAGCATGTGCAAATATATGTAGTTATGTGTACTAATATTTTACTGGAAAGATGTGCAAGAAATGTTGATAGTGGTTGCCTTTGTAGAGGACTGGAAGTGGGGGGAGAGCAAATGGTCCTTTTTTCCTTCTGTTTTCAGTTTAAACTTTTTATTTTATGTTGGCGTGTAGCCAATCAACAATGTTGTGATGGCTTCAGGTGGACAGCCAAGGGACTCAGCCAAACATATACATGTATCTCCATTCTTGCCCAAACTCCACTTCCATCCAGGTTGCCACGTAACACTGGGTAGAGTTCCCTGTGCTGTACAGTAGGTCCTTTTTGGTTATCCATTTTAAACATAGCAGTGTGTACATGTCCTATCCCAAACTTCTTAACTATCTCTTCCCCCTCCTTCTTCCCCCAGCAACCATAAATACATTCTCTAAGTCTGTGAGTCTGTTGCACATGGCCCTATTTAAAAAAAATTTAAACCTTTCTCTGTATAGTTTGAGGTCCTCTTTCCCCTTTCCATGCATGGCTATCTTTATTAAAATAAAGATGATGTAAGTTGGGAGCAGGGCAGCTGGGGGAAGTTCCCTTGGATTCTCTTTCTCACATTCACAGGCCAGTCTTCTGCAAAGTAGTCCTGAGCCCAGGGTCGGGTGGGGGACAAGCCCTGCAGAGCCTCTGGCCTCACTGGGCCTGGGGCTCCTGGTCGTCCCTGGGATCACGTGGCAAGATTCCATGCAGGCTGGCTGCTGCAGTTACATCCTGGAGTGAGTCAAGCCCAGTAGCCTGGAGCTCCAGTCCATTTCACTTCCTAGGCCAAATGATAGAAGTATCCGCGCCTTTGTTTTATATCGTCGTTTCAATAATAGATAAAAGGGCGCCATGCATTTACTAAGGTACCTTGCCTGAGCGTGAGAGACAACTAGCATATCTTTGAACAATCATCTGTTGTATATTTTATGCCTGCAAATCACTGATGTTAGCAGAGTCAAGTTTCTTGGAAGAAGCATACCACGCTCCTAGATGGGTTTGGACTTGGCAGAGATTCAGTGAAACTGTTTGCATGAGCATCTGTGAGGTGCAGTCATCATTCCATCTAACCCGTGAGAGTGGCGACAATGGAGTGGGGCCCTGATGTCCCCTCCCTGCCTTCTTCTTCTTGTTGTTTAGTTGCTAAGTCATGTCCAACTCTTTTGCAATCCCATGGATGGTAGCCCACCAGGCTCCTTGGATCTAAGCTATTTAATTCAAGGAGTTGTTTACTAATGTATATCTCAACCTACCAGGAAAGAAATCCCATCTTTCTCTAGAAATTCAAGGAGTCTGGTTGTCATTTGTATAGGACGGCTGTTAGAGTGGTTGTTCCCTAAAGCCTTTTGAGTGTTTCATCCTGTCAAGTGGCCCCAAGAGGCACAAACAGACACCACTCCAAAATCAGAAGCGAGGGGTTTTATTGGAATATGTGATTACTAAGAAGTTTCTCATTGATTCAAAAGTTTAGCTTCCCTTCAGAGGAGGACTGATCATTTTAGAAATTGAAATGTTACTGGGTGGGAACCGAATCAAATTTTTCAACAGTAGATTTCAAAGCTGGAAGAAAGACATTTTGTTACTTAAACAGAAACTCTACATTGTACTCAGTCGGCTGTCTTTCAAAGCACACAGTAAATCTCTGGGGGTACATGGTGTCCCTTCCCTGCAATCTCACTGTGAAGTCAGTTCTAGCAAGATCCTCCTAGAGGATCCAGCCTCTCAGTTCCATGAGCTGCTTCCATTAGGATGGTTAATAACAGAGCTGGCATCACTGAAAACCCACATTGCAGCTGATGCTTGGCTGCGGGAGCTTTTTCTGTTAGGAAGGAGGTGCCTGCTCATTTTCATTTGAGGAAGCATATAAACTCCAAGTAATGATCACTTCTCCAGTTCCACTCGACAAGGAGGCGTCTCATCATCACTAATTCCTTTGGTGTCTGCACTGTGGCACCAGCCCTGTGATGAGTGCGTTGGGGGTTGATCTGGATGTAATGTGCCATCCTTGTCATTGGCATTGGTTAATCTCCCCTCTCAACACTAGAAGCTCCCGGGTACACTTTCTATGCAAATGCCTAAAGCAGAGGGAACAGACTTGGCATCAGCATTTGGGAGGAGACAGGAAGGTGATACAGAATCAGTTCTGTGGTGCTCGGCAACTCAGAGGAAGTCCTCAACTGCATCATCCCATCCGTAAGAGCAGGGGTCTCCACCTCCGGGATCTGATGCCTGATGGTCTGAGCTGGAGCTGATGGGATAACCATAGAAATAAAGTGCACTTTCTTGTGTGCTTTATTTAATGGAATACTTAATGGAATACTCTTGAATCATCCCATAACCATCCTCCCTACCCCCCATCTAATGCCCTGCCCGTCCATGGAGAAATTATCTTCCATGAAGACAATCCCTAGTGCCCAAAAGGGTGGGGACCACTGCCTAAGTGTGCAGTCAGGATGAGATGGGAAGAAGGTGCTGGGGAACAGGGACTGAGGAGAGGGCTGGGAGACGCATCTGTGAACCAGGCCTCACTGCTTTCCTTGTCAGAGCTGTGCTCTCGAAAGAGGATCTTGTCTGTGATGAGAACTCAGTGGGCCTATGCTGCTGCTAAGTTGCTTCAGTCGTGTCCGACTCTGTGCAACCCCATAGACAGCAGCCCACTAGGCTCCTCTGTCCCTGGGATTCTCCAGGCAAGAGTACTGGAGTGGGTTGCCATTGCCTTCTCCGCAGTGGGCCTATAGGCAGGTGTAAATTAGACTTATGTAGTAATGACTGTCGGCCAATCCTTTAAGGAGATGCACCAAGACAGACTTGGTGTAACCTTTTTTTTTTTTGGTAGAATCATCTGGAGACATAAATCATGATTCATTGTCACATCCGGCATCATCAGCTGTGAGGTTTCTTCCCTCCTCAGGCGTCTGTAAGCTATCATTTGCATCATTTGCTTGTTTTTATTAGCCTTGTTTTATTTGAGACTCAGTGGTTGTGTTTGCTTACAACATTTTTCTGAGGAAGGAAAAGGAAGGGCGGGTCCTTTCAAGATTTGGATCCACAGGTGTTGAGAGGGGGGCCACGTCCCTCATTCCCCGTCAGACACTTTCCTGGGATCATCCTTCTCAGTGTTACCCCAGTGTCTTTGCATGTGCTGCCGTCCTGAACGTGCACCATGTCCTTACCCTGCACGTCTGGGAACCTGCTTTTCCTTCCGACATCTCCCCTGTGGAGCCTTCCCTGCCTTCCCTCAGCTAGCTCTTCATTCACAAAAGGTTTGAAATGATGTGGCAGGCATTGGCTGGGGGCACTGGAGTAGCACAGTGGTTATAGTAGACCCAGCACGTGCCCTCTTGGAACTCAGTTTAGTGAGGGTGTAAGAAAAATGATCACCATCAATGGTTTTAGCAGTGGTAGGAACGAAATCATGCTATTTGCATGCTATTTGCCATCTGTCGTACAGAGTGAGGTAAGTCAGAAGAACAAATACAGTAATATTAACATTTGTGGAATCTAGAAAAGTGGTACAGATGAACCTATTTGCAGGGCAGGAATAGAGACATAGGCATAGAGAACAAAGGTATGGACACCAAAGTGGGAAAAGGGGAGGATGAACTGGCAGATTGGGATTGACATGTATATGCGATTGATGCTATGTATAAAATAGTTCTTCCCCAGTGGCTCAGCAGTTAAAGAATATGCCTGCAATGCAGGAGATGCAGAAGATGTGGGTTCGATCCCTGGGTCGGGAAGATCCTTTGGAGGGGGAAATGGCAACCCACTCCAGTATTCTTGACTGGAGAATCCCAGGGACAGAGGAGCCTAGTGCGCTGCCGTCTATGGGGTTGCGCAGAGTCGGACACAACTGAAGTGACTTAGCAACAGCAGCAGCAGCAGCAGCAGCAGAAACTAACTCATGGAGAAGGCAATGGCACCCCACTCCGGTACTCTTGCCTGGAAAATCGCATGGACGGAGGAGCCTGGCAGGCTGCAGTCCATGGGCTCGCTAAGAGTCAGGCACGACAGAGCATCTTCACTTTCACTTTTCACTTTCATGCATTGGAGAAGGAAATGGCAACCCACTCCAGTATTCTTGCCTGGAGAATTCCAGGGACAGAGGAGCCTAGTGGGCTGTAGTCCATAGAGTCACAGAGAGTTGAACAGGACTGAAGGGACTGAGCACGCGTGCATAGAACAGATAACTAATAGGAACCTACTGTATAGCACAGAGAACTCTACCCAGTGCTCTGTGGGGACCTAAGTGGGAGGGAAATCCGAAGAAAAGGGGGGGATATATGTATACATATAGCCGATTCACTTTGCTGTACAGTAGAAACTAACTCACGGAGAAGGTGATGGCACCCCACTCCAGTACTCTTGCCTGGAAAATCCCGTGGACGGAGGAGCCTGGTGGACTGCAGTCCATGGGGTCGCTAAGAGTCGGGCACGACCGAGCGTCTTCACTTTCACTTTTCACTTTCATGCATTGGAGAAGGAAATGGCAACCCACTCCAGTGTTCTTGCCTGGAGAATCCCAGGGACAGGGGAGCCTGGTGCGCTTCCGTCTATGGGGTTGCACAGAGTTGGACACGACTGAAGCGACTTAGCAGCAGCAGCAGAAACTAACTCAACATTGTAAACCAACTCTACTCTAATAAAATTTTAAAATATATATAACTATATGCTGGGATGGAGAATGGTAAAGGAGCTCATAGGTGGGGAGTGAAAGGGGGGCTCTTTGAGGAGGTGACTTGTAATCTGGTCCTTGGAGCATGAGAGGGAGCCTGCTGTTCCCAGAGCAGGGGAAGAACATTTCAGAACCTGGAGAAGTGGAAGGAAGGGGCTTGGCAAGTCTGAGGGACTGAAGGAAGCCAGTGAGACTGGGGAGAATGTGGATTACTGCCCCCCATCTGGGCCTTCAAACCTTTTGAATATGCTCCCACGCAGGGCGTGTTTCAGCCCCCCCGGCTGGGTGTCTATGGCCTGTCTCTGATCTAGTCACCTGGTGTCTTCAGCACTTGGGCACATGGTAGGAGGTGGTGGTGGTTGTTCGGTTGCTCAGTTGTGTCCAACTCTTTGCAACCCCATGGACTGCAGCATGCCAGGTTTCCCTGCCCTTCACCATCTCCCGGAATTTGCTCAAACTGAGGTCCATTGAGTCAGTGATGCCATCCAACCATCTTGTCCTCTGTCGTCCCCTTCTCTTCCTGCCTTCAATCTTTCCCAGCATCAGGGTCTTTTCCAAAATGGTAGGCGGTACACAGCAGATTTTTGAATGGAGGAGTCTACTCAGCGTCTTGCCTCTGCTGGGGATGGGTTGTGTGCCTCCTTGCAAGCCGTTCTCTGTAAAGCTGGGTTTTGCAGATTCTCCAGGCATCCACGGGCAGTGGACTCACAGTTTGCAATGGTGGGATCGTCTCTGGGGCCCTCCCTGGACACAGAATTGCCCAGATTGTATTTTAAGGTTGGTGTATTGATATTTCCACCTGCAGTCCTCGCTCTGGTTAATTCTGGCTGCTTGGGTAACTTTTCAGCAGCTTTGATTTTAATGCTGTAAATGAATTCCATAGCCAGCGATGTAATAATGTAGATCTTCCAGGCTTTGGGGCTGGAACAGCTCTGGGAGATCATCAACTCAGCCTTTTCGTTTTATGGAAACCAGAGTTTTCATAAACTCACCCAAGATCACCCAATGAGGTATTGGCAGTAAGGAGGCTCAAGGGCCTGAGGCCCTTGACCCGCAGGCTCTGCTATGCTATTTCCCCTGTGTACCTGGTCTCCAGTTAAGCCTCAACCCTCCGTCTCGTAGAGTAGAGAGAGAGCATGGGCTCTAGAGGCAGCCTTCCTAGCTGCCTATGCTTGACTGTGAGCTTCCCAGGGGAACGTGGCCACTGTGATGCTTCTCCAAGCATTGAGCAATGCCTCAGTTTCCCTATTTGCAAAATGGTAGAACAGCTAAATTTATCCTTTATGCAGTGATAATTAAATAAAACAATGCAGACAGAGAACCTGGCCCTTAGTAAGAGCTGCATAAATGTCAGCTCTTATCATCCTTCCTCCAAACACTATGCTAGAGAGAGCTCAGGCTCAACATGTATTTTCAACAATCCTTTCCTCTATTTATGCACATCTTTCCAGTTGATGAACTGGATTTTATGTATCCATCTCTCCCTGGGCAAATGTCTGTACTGTCAGAAAACTTATAAATCCCAAGCTATTGTTTTCTTATTAAATTTTAGGAAATGACACAATGCTTTCGACTTGCTCTTGCCTAATGCCAACAGTGTTGGGAGGAGGCTTATGATGATTAGAGAAGTTAATTAGTCATGCCCAAGCAGTGCAAACAGCGTGGAGGAGAAGGGGCCTCTATGGGGAGAAGAATGGCTTGAACTGTGGTCTTGAAGCTGAAATTATAAACGAGACAAGGGATTTACGTGCATAAAATCCATCATGATAAAGAGAAATGGAGAAAATGAGATTGGAAATGAAAAAGCATGAAAAGGCTTCAGTTGTCTAAATGAAACACTAAGCCTTTCATTTATCAGGTGCTTATAAGGGTAGCCAGAGATAGGTACATGGGTGGGGAGTCGGCAGATGGGTGGGCAGCTGGATGCATAGATGGGTGGATGGATTTATAGGTGACTTGATGGGTGAGACGACAGATTGGTGGGGGATATGGATGGATGGAGTGATGTGGGGGGGGTGTGGGTTAAAACAGAAGGGTTACCTGATTTTTGACACTAAGTCACCCAGAGCTCTGCACCTCTGGCTCTGACACTGTCCAGCATACATTGTAAATTGCCAAAAGGACCTGCAGAGGAGGCTGTGATGACCACGGGGTCCCCACCTGCCCCCAGCAGACCCTCACCCTCTTCACACCTTCATGCCTTCCACTCTGCTGTGCCTCAGTCACACTGGAAGTGTGAGCTTCCCAGGGGAACGTGGCCACTGTGATGCTTCTCCAGGCAAGGCTTTGTCATTTGATCCAGTTCTCCAACACGCCTGCCTCTGCAGCTTTTGTCTTGGGCCATTTGGGACACTGGGGTTACCGTCAGCAAAATTCCATCCAACATGGACCTCTTCTCTGAGTGTTTCTTCCACCTTCTCCTATCAGCAGAAATGAAGCTGTGCCCTGAGTGTTTGGTTTCCTCTATAGCCCTCTCATACCCTCTACAGTATGGTATTGTTTCCAGCCACATTTCTTGGAGCCCAGAGAAGGGTTAGGTGCCTTGCTGGCTCCAAGTGCAGGCTCTGCCCTCCTCTTTTCAAAATTCCAGCTTTTCTCCAGCACCACCCTCAGACTGTCTCATTGCTGCCCCTCAACGTTGCAGTCATCTTCTGATCTTGGTTCCCCTCCTTTTACACTCCCTCATTCAGTGAGGATTTTTAGCACATAATAAGCATAGCTAACACTTGAGTAGTATTTCCTATGTGCCAGGTACTATCCTAAGCATTTGCTATATTAACTTATCTTCACAACAACCCTCTAAGGTAAGCATTATGATAATACCCATTTTAAAGATGAGAAAACTAAGGCACAGACAGGCTAAGTAATGTGTCCAAAGTGATACATTGCTAGTCCTTGATGGAGCCAGGATTTGAACTCAAGCAGCGTGGCTCATTTTTTTATACCCCAACACTTTGGTTATAATTCTTACTAATTTCAATGTCTTCTAGAGTATATTGTCCAATAGAATGTTCTATCACAGGACTGTTCTGTCAATATATCTGCACTTTTCAATATAGTAGACAGATATGGGTATATGCTCACCAGGTATGGGTATTGGGCCCTTGAAATGAGTTTTTAGTTGAGTTGTACGTGAGTAATCAAATGTGGCTACTAGCCACCATATAGGACAGTGTGGCTCTGGAATCCATGCAATGCCTGGCTTTTTTTGTGTCCAAATACCATTGCCTCCACCCTGTGTAAGTCTGGTGGTCCTACTTTAGTTCTTATTTCTGTTGAAATGTCATGAAATCCAAGATCTTGGATTCAGGCATCTCAGCCTGAGACCTGCTTCAACCTGTATTTTCCATGCATTGACTCCAGAACCGTCCACCTCAGCACTTTTCAACAGGATCCACACCTTCTATTGATAACATTTATCTTGCTATGTTTCTACACCCAACTTCTTATCTAGCTTAGAAGTAAGAAGACCCTTTATTACAGTTATGCCTTAAAGAGGTACTTGTGTAGCTAGTGACATCTGGGTCCTGGGGGTCCCCACTTGTAGGAGATCTTCCTACGACCCTGAGAGAGGCCCTCAAAGGTCATAAGTTCACATGTGATTGCAAAATTTGCAAAAATGAGCTATTTAAACCACAATCGGTTGAAAATCACTGGATCTTTCTATTCACACTTCCACTCTGTTGCATATGCCTTTTTGTTGGGTGGGGTTGAATGGTCCAGAGGCAGTTTTCAGTTTGTGGCTAACGGAAAGTTGAGTATAGTAAGAATAGCACTAGCTGTCCTCCTGTAAACCTTGCTTCTAGAATATTCCTACTGCCTTTTATGCTGATCCATCTGTCATCAGGACACAAGGGGTCAGAGCCCAGGGTCATATTATGATTTGAGCAGGTCCTGTAAAGCTCAGCTCGGGAAGTGTCTGAGTAGTGAGGGAGAACCAAGCTTCAAAATGCGTGGACCCAGAAGGTGGTGTGTGGAAATTCCTCATAGATACTTTGGAGGAAAGAATATCTTCAGTGATGCAACATTTACACTTATAAATCCGCTGTTTTTTGATGGGCGTGATGTATAATGGAATCTACCATTTTTTCCGTATCAGTAGCATAAAACCTGGAGAAGGCAATGGCAACCCATTCCAGTACTCTCGCCTGGAAAATCCCATGGATGGAGGAGCCTGGTAGGCTGCAGCCCATGGGGTTGCGAAGAGTCAGACATGACTGAGCGACTTTTACTTTTCACTTGCATGCATTGGAGAAGGACATGGCAACCCACTCCAGTGTTCTTGCCTGGAGAATCCCAGGGACGGGGGAACCTGGTGGGCTTCCGTCTATGGGGTCGCACAGAGTTGGACACGACTGAAGTGACTTAGCAGCAGCAACATAAAAGCTGTATCAGTATTACACACAGTAATTATATCTGTGTGAAGTCATATGTTTTATTTCTGCAACTATAAATAAGGGGAAAAAACCAGATATCCATCAACCTTGCTAGAGGAAAGACTGAATTACGTTTCTGTTCTCTAAGATTATTGTCACATGAATAGGCAAAAGAGGGCAGGAAAGGAAGTAATACAAAGTTGTATCAGACAGCTAATTAAAAAGCATGTTTTTTTTTTGGATGTTATGATGTCTGCAGTAAGCATTGAGTTTTAAAATTTCTTATTTTCTGATTCTAAAAAAATTCACTCATGTTTAATTTCACATTTGTGATTTGGTAAACTTTCTGTTAAAGAGGGCACCCAAAGTGTCTACATTTTAGCCCCACGCCCTCAAACCTGGATTCCTCCTGATGCCAAAGCTTAGCCCTTAGCTCTGTGGCCCCCTCGCCCCTTCACACACACACCTGACAATGTCCCAGCCCTAATTAAACCAGACAAGCTGTTTGCTGCCACCCGAGTGTCGCTGGAAGAAGGCATATAACTGGAATGGTGGTTTCTGATCTCAGAAGGGCACTCAGCACCATCCCACCCCACACTATTTCTCAGTAAACGCATCTCCCTACACTTTGTGATGACCATTTCACACTTTAGCTTTCCTCCAGCCTCGAACATCATCCCCTGTCTGCTCCGTTGGCTGATGACCTCTGTTCTCATGTCACTGAGAAAACAGGTGAGACCTTGCCGTCCTCAGCCATCTGCCAGCCCAACTCCTCTGTGTCCTTTTCCCTCCCATTGGTGACCATGGAAGAGCACATGTTACTGTCTTAAGACAGCCACTTCTACTTGCGTGGCAGCCCAGCCCTTCTGGAAAGTGACCTGTGGTCATAACAGGGGCTGTGGTTGTCCCTCCCATTCCTCTTAACCCAGCCTGGCCTGAAGGCCACAGGGAACAGCTCTCTAACCCACCAGTAGCCTCCTGATCATCTGTCCAAGGCTGTAGATCATCTGTCTGTTCATTGGCTGTAGGCGTCAAGATGACGTGGAAGAGCAGAGCAGCCCTTGGTCAGTAGACGGCAGGAGTGAAAGGATAAGCGCTCCAGCTCCCGACCCATCCTGTGATGCAGTTCAGCAAACAGTTCCCTGTGAGCCCCATTCAAATGTGAGCTCCACAGGGGCAGGGACTCTGTATTCTCATCGCTCTGCTGGGAGGTGGGGCTGCGGCTTCACACAGTCTGTGTGTTCATGTATATGGTCCTGCCAGTCCCGTGCCTGATGCTACTTGTTGAATGTGTGATGAAGACTGTTCTTTAGCATGACCACTTAAATATGCTCTCCTTTATCTATGGAGACAGGCTGTCCTTTCTTCCTTGGCTGCACCTACATTTGAGTGTTTTTTCTCACTGACGTTGGTTAGTTTTGGGGCTTCTGTTGTAGCTCAGTTGGTGAAGAATCTGCCTGCAATGAAGGAGACCTGGGTTTGATTCCTGGATTAGAGGAAGCTCCCCTGGAGCAGGAAATGGCAACCCACTCCAGTATACTTCCTGGAGAATCCCATGGATGGAGAAGCCTGGCAGGCTACAATCCATGGGGTCACAAGTGTCGGACATGACTTAGAGACTAAAGCCAAAGCATTGGTTGGTTTGCCCTCATCCAGCCATACCTGCCATCTGGTCTCCTCATGGGACCATGACTTTGGCTTGAATCTTACTTTGCAGGACCATTCAGATTGCCCCCAATAACGGGGATGGTTATAAATATACTTCCTAATTAGAAAGATAAATCAGCGGTAGAGCTGAGCCTCCTAGGGAGACTGGAACGCCATTTGGATTCCAATGTCATTCTCAAGGTCACATTTTTAATTGCCCACTCAAGGTGACCGTTTAGCGTTCCCTTCTCTGAAGTTCAACCCACAGAGCAATAATACTTTCTGCCTATTTTTGTCACTACTGTGAGTGTCTTTTCTATTATTCTATTCTACTTCCTCATAGCTTCTGTGCACATGGAATTTCTACTAACTCATGGTTACCATCACCTCTGATTACTGCACTTTGCCTTTCAGAGAGGAGTAATGCCTGATTTACATACATGAAGTGGATTCCCTGTTGTCAACAACAATGAAGGAAATGCAGGTTTTGTGGTTTGCAATGTAAACTCCTCTTGATCAAATTAACACATAAATTAGTGAGGCTGTGAACTGAACACTGAACAGTTTACATTGAGAGTCAGAAATTTACCAAGTCATCTCCTCATTAAAGGAGAAATCACCTTGAACAGCCACCACAGGCTTGATGAAATTAGCATTTTAAAACAATTGAACGCATTCTTTCATCCTTTATGCTGTTGTAGACTTTAATGGAGTAAATAGAGGAGGAAAAATGTTAGTAAAATATGAAAGGGAGAAATTAAGCAGACTGCTCATCCTTTAGCAGAATTAAACACAGATGCCCCAAAGGTATTTCTAGGCTGCTTTACAGAAAACAGCTAAATAATTAATTCACTTTATGAATTCTCTTGTGGCAGCAAATGCCAAATCTCTTTAAAATGCTGTAACGTTTCTCTCTGAGTTTCTCTGGAAAGTTACACACGGAAGGGTTTTAGGTGGCAATGTTCAGAATCTTTAAAACATCTTTTGTGTGTGTACTCATTTGAGTCTGACTCTTTTGTGACCCCATGGACTGTAGCCTGCCAGGCTTCTCTGTCCATGGAATTTTCCAGGCAAGAATACTGGAGCAGGTTGCCATTTCCTCCTCCAGGGAATCTTCCAGACCCAGGGATCGATCCCACATCTCTTACATTAGCAGACGGATTCTTTACCACTGCGCCACCCGGGAAGCCCCTATACCACGTTGCCCTGTCATTTGTAAGACGTGGATATTGTTCCTGGGAGCCGTGCAGTGACTCCTTTTCCTCGGGGGCATCCTATGTGGAGGAGGAGGAAGCAGATAGTTAGCACTCTGGTTTTCTGGGAGAAAAGCCTTCCCATGACAGAACAGTAAAGAAGCTGAGGCTGTGAACCTGTAACCCTGGTTCTGGAATTGTGGATGTTTAAATGGGCACTGGCAGAATTATCAAAGGTGCCCGGGGGGAGTGGAGTGGAAAGGGCCGGTTACCCTGAATCATTTCCTTAGAGCAAATTGTTTGTTTATCAGCAACTTAAAATAGTAATAAACCTTCAAGAAAGAATACAAAATAAAGAAAACAAATAAGAGAATTGGGAACTCCTCAGAGGACCAGCGGTTAGGACTCTGCTTTCAGTGTCAAAGGCGAGGGTTCAATCCCTGGTCTGGAAACTGAGATCCCACAAGCTGTATGACACAGCCAAGAAAACAAAAAAATAACAGGTAAAATAAAGTAAGAGACTCAACAACAACAAAGAGAATGCAAACCTGAGGTGATCATAATGCATACAGAGACTATAAACAAATATATCGAACGGAAATGATCCAACAGAGAATCCAATAAATGAACAAAAGCATTATTCAAAGATTTATTGGGGGAAAAAAACTCATGTTCTTCCTGAAATGAAGCCTCTCCTGATCAGAAGGCAGTATTGATCATTGTCTTTTTTACTGCCCCAAATAAAAAATATAGAGTGATCGATACTAAGACATACCCCAATAAAGATGATATAATGCCAAAGGAAAGAAAGAGTTCTTCAGATATCTAAGGGGCAAAGCCAGACACATTGGAGGTGGAGCTTGGGCAGAAACAGATTAGTGGGCAGCAAAAGAGTTGGGTGAGCACTGAACTTGAGATTATCATGAAAGGAGCAGACCTGCATATCATAATTGTAGATGGCAAACGTCATAAATCTTTAAAGTGTGCTCAGTCCTGTGGCAATGACAGCAAAAAGAATAATGAAAGAAACAAGTGAAGGATATTAAGAGGTACAAACTTCCAGTTGCAAAATAAATGAGTCATCGGAATGGAATGCACAGTGTGAGGGATATAGTCAGTAACTGTAGTATCTTTGTATGGTGACAAATTGTAACTAGACTTAACCTGGTGATCATTTTGAAATGTATAGAAATATAGAATCACTATGTTGTGTAACAGGGGCTAACATAGTTTTGTAGGTCAGTTTTACTTCAGAAACAAATAAACAAAAAAAAGCTCAGAAGAGTAAATCAGATATGCAGTTATTAGACGCAAGGCATGAGAGGAAGGGGGGATTGGATGAAGGCAGTCAAAAGGTACAAACTCCCAGTTATAAGATAAATAAGTAGTTGAGATAAATGTACAACTTGATAATACAATTAATGCTGCTGTAGGTTATATATGAATGTTAAAAGAATAATTCCTAAGAGTTCTCATTATAAGGAAAAATTTTTTTCTATTTTAGTTTTGTGTCTGTATGAGACGATGAATGTTCACTAAACTTATTGTGATAATCATTTCATGATGTGTACAAGTCAAATCACTGTGCTTACACCTTAAACTTAGGCAGTTTTTTGTGTCACTTATATCTCAATAAAATTGGAAGAAAAAATAATAATATTGTAAGTGAAAATTAGAGCTGTATTTGTGTAGATAAATGAGAAGATGTTTACGATGAATGTTTTTATTCATGGAGAGGATTCAATACATGTGTCAGATATTGGTAAACTAGTGAAGAGGTTCAAGCTTACTTAAAAATGTATAATTATAACCACTTGAAGAACTAAAATCAGATAAATAAAACTTTGCAAATAGCAAGAAAAAGCAAGATTGAGAAATAAGATTGAGAAAAGATAACCCATATAACAAAAAGATAACCCATATAGCAAAGGTTTTCAGTTTAACTGAAAACTTAAAAAGAAGCATGTACACAAAGAAGATGACAGAATGAGGCGAAACAACAGCAGTAACTGTAAGAGAGTCAAACTCACTCCCTATAAGAAGAAAACTTCAGACTCAAGTTTATAAGAACTCAATTCTTGAAAGACATTCAAAATAAGTGATTCAATAAGGTTAAAAGCAAAAGGCTTGACAAAGACACATCAAGCAACTATTAACAAACTGTGCTGATGTCACACAAGGTTGAATTCAAGGCCAAGAACTGAAATCAGGCAAAAGTGGCACTTTAAGCTGATAAATTATCCACAACAAGACCATGACGATCACCTATATGGAGCTTCAGATTTTGTGGTTGGGTAGAATAATGGTTCCCCCAAAGATGTCCGTGTACAATTCCTGAAGCTTGTAAATATGTGACCATGACAAAAGGGACCTTATAGATGCATTTCCATGAAAGATTTTGAGATGGGGAGATTATCCTGAACTATCCACATGGGGCCAGTGCCACCACGAGGGTCCTCATAAGTGAAAGAGGAAGGGGGTGGCGTCAGAGGACGGGATATGATGATGGGAGCTGGGGCTGCAGCGATGGAATTTCTGTCTTGGAAGATGGAAGAGGGCCACAAACCAAGGAATAAGGGTAGTCTCTGGAAGCAAGGAAGGCAAGGAAGCAGATTCTCCCCTGGAGCCTGCAGAAAGAGTGCAGCCCTGCCAACACATTGATGTTAGTCCAGCGAATCTTCAGATCCCCAGAGCTGTAAGGTAATACCTTTGTGTTGTTTAAGCCACTATTAACACATGAATTTGAGCAAACTCTGGGAGATAGTAGAGGACAGAGGAGCCTGGTGTGCTGCAGTCCATGGGGTTGTGAAGAGTTGGACATGACTTAGAGACTGAACAAGATACACGTACCAAACAACAAAGCATCAAATTATGTAAAGAATAAAGGGCGAGGAGTGGCTTCCCTTGTGGTTCAGTGGTTAAGACTCTGTATTTCCAGTGCAGGGGGCCTGAGTTCGATCCCTGGTCAGGGAACTAGATCTCCCCAAGTGCAGCTGAGACCTGGTACACCAAAAAAGGCAGGGAATACAGTGATAAATACACAGAAATATTAAAGAGATTTTAACTCACTCCCGTTAGCACACAGAACTGGCTCAGGGGTTGCTAGCTGCTCATCAGAGTCTGCGTGCTTTTCATCCCAAGTACATACAACTTTGGATTTCCCAGATTTCTTTGCAGCTAGATACGGCCGTGTGAATGAATTCCAGCCAATCTGATGTAAGATATTTCTGGGCTAAGACTTTTAAGAAACTCACTCTGCTCTCTCTTCCCCCAAGGCAATGATATGGCCTTGGGACATGGAGGACCCTCAAGGAAGAAAGAACTAGGTCTTTGAACCACTGCCTTCAGGAAAGCTACTTGTGACCAGAATATTTTATGAGAGTGAGAAATAAGCTTTTACTGCATTTGAGTCATTGTTTATTTTGATATATTAGTCTTGCTTGGGCTTCTCCAGTAGCTCAGTGGTAAGGAAACTGCCTACAATACAGGAGATGTAGGTTCGATCCCTGGGTCAGGAAGATCCCCTGGAGGAGGGCATGTCAACCCACTCCAGTATTCTTGCCTGGAGAATCCCATGGACAAGGAGCCTGGTGGACTATAGTCCATGCGGTTGCAAAGAATCAGACACGATTAAAGCAGCTTAGCAACAGCACCTGCAGTCATGCTTAAGAATTAGGTGAAATAAACCATAGAAATGAATAATTGAATTTAGCAAGTCATTTGATGCAAGGTCAACATTTTCATATACCACTAAGAATTTTTAAATAAATCAAAGTTTAAAAAATGACATTTATAAAACCATAAATAGTAAGTGTCTAAGGATAAATTTAACAATAGGTGAATAAAACTTTATGATGAAATCTATTAATATTATTGAAATTAAAGACCTAAGTAAATGGAGAGATACCATGCTTACAGAGCTAAAGACTCAGTATTATAAAGGTATCGATTTCCCCAGAGTTGACCTATAGATTCATTGAAATCTCTATTAAATCTCAGTAGGTTTTTTTGTGGAAATTGATAAGCTAGATCTATGTATAGGAATATAAAGGGTGAAAAACAGTCAATACAATCTTGCAGAAAAAAAACAAAGTGGAAAGACTTACACTATCAGATGTTAAAACTGAATATAAAGCTACAGCCATTAAGAAAATGTAACACAGGCACACAGGTATACAAATAGGACAATGGGACAGAATAAAGCCAAGAAACAGAAAAAAAAAAAAAAAGAATTAGGTGAAATAGTAAAAAATACATATTTAAGAATTTTTAAAGACCTAAGAGTTAAAATTGATGCTATTGACTGAACTGTGCTCAGTCACTCAATCAAGTTCGACTCTTTGTGACCCCATGGACTGTAGCCCCCCAGACTCCTCTGTCCATGGGATTTTCCAGGCAAGAATACTGGAGTGGGTTGCTGTTTCCTTCTCCAGGGAATCTTCCTGACCTAGGGATTGAACTTGGGTCTCCTGTATTGCAGGCAGATTTCCTACCACTGAGCCACCATAGGTCTTCCCTGGTGGCTCAGATGGTAAAGAGTTGGTCTGCATTGCAGGAGACCTGGGTTCAATCCCTGGGTCAGGAAGATCCCCTGAAGGAGGAAATGGCAAGCAACTCCAGTATTCTTGCCTGGAGAATCCCATGGGCAGAGGAGCCAGGTCAGCTATAGTCCATGTGATTGCAAAAGTCAGACCCGACTGAGTACCCACGCAATAATTAAAATTAATCTGGTCACTCTAATACACATTGGCATATCAACTGATGGAGACCACTCTTATTTCAAGTAGTTGTTTCATACTTAGAAAAATTGACCATATAATAATTATGGAGAAAATCTCAGTAAATTCCATTATGTCAAAAGTCTAAGACTACATTTTTTAACCACTATGCAGTAAAGGAAAAGTAACTGACAAAATAGGATTCCACTTCTTCCAACTCCAGAACTTTCGCAAAAAAGAAGAAATTACTTCTTAAATTACCCTAAACATAACTTTAATATTTGAAATTTCTTACTTGATTCTTAAATTATTTCTTAATAATTGAGGCAAAAGTGTAGGGGCAGAAATTGGGTTAGTGATTTTCAGGGATCAAGGGTGGGGAAAGGCACCCACAAAAAGGCATGAAGGAACTTCTGGGGGTAATGAACATGCTCTGTATCCCAACTGGGGTCATGGTTACATGGTCTTATCTGAATTCACTGAACTGTACCCTCAAAAGGCTAAATTTTGCTGTGTATAAATTATATGTCAATAAGCTTGGAAATAAAGTAAAAGTAAATTGAGATGATAGGGTAAATTTATTAGTGATAGAACAGTAGGTTATTTTTTCTTATTCTTTTTTTTGTATCAAAAAGCACTAATAAATATAATTTAGAATGTCTGTTTGAATCTAGCACAGTTGGCCCTCCATATCTGCAGGTTCTGCATCCTCAGATTCAACCAGCCACAGATTTAAAATATTTCCAGAAAACTCCAAAAAGCAAAACTTGGATTTGTTGCATGCAAACACTACTTATATAGTGTTTATATTGTATTTACAACTATTTACATCATATTGTATAAGTCACTTAGAGACGATTCCAAGTATATGGGAGAATATAGTTTATATGCAAATACTACACAAGTTTATATGAGGAACTTGACCATCTGTGGATTTTGGTATCTGTGGGGGTCAGGGAACCAATCCCCAGACACCAAGGGACAACTGTAGGACACCGAATCACCTGCTATTCAAACCTGGCTGTGTTGCGTTTGGAATTACCATGGCAAGTGGGTACCACATCAGTACCCTCTAGTACGCTACAATGCTGGTATCCAGCCTGTATCACAAAATCCTAATATCAAGGGAACATCTGGTTGTTCTCTCTTAAAGAGAGAGACAAATCACCTCTGCATAAACACCTTCCAAACACAAGATTCATTAGGATGGAGAGGAATCCTTAGAGCACATCCGGAGACTGGCACCATCCCCAAGCTCTGTATTTACCTCCTTATGACTGTAAGCCATCAGTATGTGAGAGGCTGGCCCTGAAAAGCAATCTCCCTAGTGCTCATTATCTAGAACGTTCTAAAAATGGGCCATTTTATTTTAGGAAAGAATGTCAAATATGATTTTCACCAATATTTAACAAATCTGACCTCTTCCCTCCCCCAATCCATTTGAACATAACATGGACTCAGTATCAATTCAGTCGCTCAGTCGTGTGCAACTCTTTGCGACCCCATGAATCGCAGCATGCCAGGCCTCCCTGTCCATCACCAACTCCCGGGGTTTACTCAAATTCATGTCCATTGAGTTGGTGATGTCATTCAACCATCTCATCCTCTGTCGTCCCCTTCTCCTCTCGCCTTCCATCTTTCCCAGCATCAGGGTCTTTTCCAATGAGTCAGTTCTTTGCCTCAGCTGGGCCAAAGTATTGGAATTTCAGCTTCAGCATCAGTCCTTCCAATGAACACTCAGGACTGATTTCTTTTAGGATGGACTGGTTGGATCTCCTTGCAGTCCAAGGGACTCTCAAGAGTCTTCTCCAACACCACAGTTCAAAAGCATCAGTATAAAGGTGCTAAAATCATAGTCATTTGGAGGTCACTACTGAAATGCCAGATGGCATGTTCTGATGCAGTGGAAATGGTTATGAGTTGCATTCTAGGCCTTCTGTTGCCTGGGCCCTGCCTGCCTCTCCTGTGCCATCTCCTGCCATGGACACATCAATCACTGCTAATCTTTGCACAGTGTCAATCTGTTCATTTCAAATCTCCATGTGCTCACTCATGATTTTCCCTCTGCTGCTTCTTCTTTCTCTGCCAAGATACTCTTACTCACCCATCTGTCTACTCCAAGAAGCCTTCCCAGAATTTTCTAGCTAAGCTAAGGACCCCTAATGTTTGTTTTCATAGCTTCTTATGTGTCCGACTATTTTTGCACTCACCAGTGTTGAGATTATGTGCTTATGTGTCAGTCTCCTAAACTGGACTGGAAACTCTAAGAAGGCAAGGTCTTGCAGAAGTAGTCAGTACTTTGCCCAAACATCCCAGATCATTAAGACATTATTTTATTAATGCAACTAAAGATTCAACCAACCAAGAATGATTTCGCCTGCCAGTTTGTTGAGGTACTCTATTTCAGAATCCTGGAAAGAGAATAGAAACCACATGGAGAATTCAGCAACACAGAAGAGAAAAGGGAAATTCCAGTGGAAAACTTGGTCTTAACCTTATCACCAGGTAATGCTAAAAGTGAGTGTCTTTTCATCTGTGAGACAAAGGGACAGAGGAGGGCATTTTACCTTGCTTCTCCATGAGGGCACAGACCCCTGAGGATGAACAAAGTGAAGCTACACAGATTGGTAAAAATTAGGGCCACAGTTGAATGGTGGATAGGCAGGCAGGTGTCCTGAACCCTGGATGAAGCTCAAATGCCAAGTCAGGGATTAGCCAGGGATCGGAATCCAAGAACCGCTGACACAAGTGAGCCTTCTTCCAGCCAAAGTGAAAGTCGCTCAGTCATGTCCGACTCTTTGTGACCCCATGGACTATACAGTCCATGGAATTCTCCAGGGCAGAATACTGGAGTGGGTGGCCTTTCTCTTCTCCAGGGGATCTTCCCAACCCAGGGATTGAACTCAGGTTTCCTGCATTGCAGGCGGATTCTTTACCAGCTGAGCCACAAGGGAAGCCCTGAGGAAGCAAATCAGGACCAGCAGGAAACTCTAAGCAGATGGTCCAGATCCAGTTGTGTGGCTGGGAGGGTTTCAGCTGGATGGGGCCTCTGTGGAGCCCTGTGGGATACTCTCAGGGGGATTTCTGTTTACAGTGCTGGCTTTTAATCTTTTTATTTCAATATGAGATTTGTTAAAATCACAGTAATATATGCCTACATTTTCATTATAAATATTCAAACATTGTAGATTCTTAACTTTTTTTTAAGTCAGAGTCTTTTTTTCTCCTCTTTTTTCCTCCCAGGAAATCACAGATAAGAATTTTCTGGATGGTTTTTCAAAGCATTGCTAACATTTCAAAACATGCATTTACATCTCTGTGTGTATGTGTGTGTATTGTGTCCACACACATATAGCTTCAGTTTCTCTGTAAAAAATATAAACAGGATCATTTTTTACATAGGGAAATGTTACTTGACTTTTTTTCACTTGGCACTGTGTCTTGTAGATCTTAAAGTGCTACTGTGTCTTGATAGAATTGCTGATAAAATCATTTAAGAACTTGTTCTAGAATATTCCTCACAGTATGGTGCTATTTGTTGATAAGTATTTGGTTTTCATTATTCAGTTTGGGGCTATTTCAATGTTTACCCTCCTTATACATACTCCTCTTTACAGATAGGCAAGTATATCAGTAGGTTAGCTAGTTAAAGTGAAATTGTTAGGTTGAAAAGTGGGTATCTTTTAAAGTCTGCAAACTGATTATAGATAGCATAGATTCTGCAAATTGCCTTCCAAAAAACATAACCAGCTTTTGCTCCTACCTTGATACATGCCCTGCCTGCTTCCCCACACCATTACAAACGAATGTTGTTCTGAAGCTGAGGTCTGACGCCTGTGTTCAGCTGTCACAGCAGATTACCTGATGAATGGCCCTCTTCTCTCACCACCTCCTGTCCACACTCCAGGCTGTCTAAGTGTCACTTCCCTTGGCTGGTCTCCCCTGAGGTACTAACTAGGTTTGATCTCTCTATCAAAAACTCACATCATAGTAATGCATGTCTTTGCACTTATGTAGCTATCAAATCATTGTTTAATGCTTGTCTTAGATTCATTCTTTCATTCATTCTTATATTTATTCATTTATTCAAAACACTGGGTGATGGATTCACTGACTGTCTTGTGTAGGGATTAGGAGCCCAGGCACTGGACTTAAACGTCCTGGGTTCAAAAAACAACCTTGTTTCTTACTAACTATATGACGAAGGTACGTAACTTCCCTAACCCTCTATTAATACCCAGTGTATCAGCTTGTAGGAATGATTAATTGGGAGAGTGTATAAAATACCCTAAACAGCAACTGGCATACTGCAGTGGGTTGCCATTTCCTTCTCCAGGGAATTTTCCCAACCCAGGGATCAAACACATGACTCCTGCATTGTCAGGTGGGTTCTTCACCACTGAGCCACCAGGGAAGCCTAACTGGCATTCAATGAGTGCTAAATAAATTTTATCTATTGCATCTTATTATGTGCTAATCAGTGTGTCAGGTCTGGGGATCCAGCAGAGAAGACAAAACTGTCAAAAAATTGAATAATTTCACATCGGTTATAAGACAGTAAATGCAGGGTGGTGGGGAAGCGAGATTTCTTTTACATAGTGTGATCAGGGGAGGACTCTCTGGAAAGGTGACTTGTGAACTGAGGCCAGATAAATAGGGGAGGCATGAGCTCTAGGAAGAGTTGGGGGAAGAACATTTTAGGCAGAGGAAAGAGCAAGTGCAGACATCCTGGGGCAGGAACATGGTGTGTAAGAACAGAGCCCATGTGACCGGAGAATGGAGGGCAAAGGTGAGAGGTCAGGTCCTGTTCACTGTAGGACCCCACTGCCTACTGTGGGGCCTATCACTGGGTAGGTATCCAGCAGCTTCATAAAAAGAGTATATCAGTGATGAATGGATCAATGAGTGAAGAAAGGAAAGGATGATATGAATAGGTTAGAGGCCTCCTTTTGCTCCAGGTACTGTCTGCCCATTTTCATTACCTCCAACCTCTGGAGAAGAAGCAGGTAGCGTGATCAGTTGGTGAGTAGGAGACGTGGGTAGAGATCTCTGTCTGGATGTGATTTGAAGGCCCCTTAGCTCACGAATGACGCTCAGTCGTGTCCGACTCTTTGCGGCTCCTCTGTCCATGGGATTTTCCAGCCAATAGTACTGGAGTGGATTGCCATTTCCTTCTCCAGGGGATCTTCCCAACCCAGGGATTGAACCCTGGTCTCCCACATTGTAGAAAGACGCTTTACCGTCTGAGCCAGGGAAGCCACTTTCTTTCACTTTGTTCTTTCACTTAGCTCACAAATGGCACCAAGGTATGGTCACCTGCCAAGAAACTGAAGAAGGAATTTTTGTGGATCACGTGCACAGAAAAGGTGGCGATGGAGGTTTCATCCAGACAAACCTGAAAGGGTTGTCATAGAAGCCTCCCATTTCCAATTGTGAGTTTGTCAGAAAACAAACTGAGTGAATGCTCAGAGTTCAGTGCCCAGGCATTTGCTTCCTGTCCAGGATGGCCAGGGGTTTCCGCTCAGTGTGACTGGGTCCCAACTGTGTTCACCCATGGACAGACACATGCAGCCAGATACCCACAAACACACCCACTCTGAAGACTGCATGCTGGTCTAACCCTCTGGTTGGATGTGGCTGCCTAAGGCAGAAGAAAAGTAATATTTACTGACCATATAAAAGAGAAGTAGGATCCAAGTTTGCAGAAACACAAGAATCTGAGCCTGGTGAGATGTGATTAAACAAAAAACGATTAGCATCGGTTTAGCACATTAGCTTTTCCAAGCTGTCTTTAAGCATATACGTGTGTGTATGTGCTAAGCTGCTTCAGTTGTGTGTGACTCTTTGTGACCCTATGGACTATATAGCCCTGCCAGGCTCCTTTGTCATGGGATTCTCCAGGCAAGAATACTGGAGGTTGCCATGCCCTTCCCCAGGGGATCTTTCTGACCTAGGGATTAAACCCACATCTCTTATATCTCTTGTATTGGCAGGCAGGTTCTTTACCACTAGGGCCACCTGGGAAGCCCCTTTTTAAGCATATACTCTCTTATTTATTATCATGACTACCTCAAATGAGAAAACTGGCTTCCTAGTAGACTATGATCATAGGCCCAGATCCCAAGCTTTTCCTGCCAGTCAGTGTTTATGTTCTAATAAATTATAGTGATTAAAAAATCCAACCTTCATAGCTGGGCAGTTTTTCCAGGCAGTTTTAACATATCTATATCTATAGTATACCTATATTTATTTATAAGATAAATAAATTTTAAATTGTAAATATTAAAATATTTTTATAAATGTAAATAATGATATTTTATTTTAATCAAGTCAGTACTTTAAAATATTCCTTTGTTCACTCATATGTTCAGCATACAGTATTTGAACCAGCTGCATGTCAGGGTAATTGTTTTTGATTTTCCCAAATCCTTAACTAGTGGAATGAAAAATAAAGCAGTTTGTATTGCTTTCCTATTCATAGTTATTAGTTTGGTACAAACATAATTGCTGTGTTTGCATTATTGAAACTTACTGTTTGATATTTGAATACATTCTTAATAAATGTGGTTATGTTATACATTATTTTAATGTGCATTTCTTGCTTTTTTTTTTTTGCTAATGACAATTACTTGCTGCCTACTTTATATTTATTTGACACCATGGAAATGATGTTAGACAAAAAGCAAATTTGAGTGGTTTTTTTATGAGTTCAAAATGAGTCATAAAGCATCAGAGACAACTCACCACATCAACAATGCATTTGGCCCAGGAACTGCTAATGAACGTACAGTGCAGTGGGAGTTCAAGAAGTTTTGCAAAGGAGACGAGAACGTTGAAGATGAGGAACACAGTGGCCAGCCACCAGAAGGTAATGGTGACCAATTGAGAGTAATCACTGGAGCTGGTCTTCTTACAACTACGTGAGAAGTTGCTGAGGAACTCAACATTGATCATTCTATGGTCGTTTGGCATTTGAAGCAAATTGGAAAGGTGAAAAAGTTTGATAAGTGGGTTCCTCATGAGCTGATCTAAAACCCCAAAAGTCTGTCTTTCTGAGGTATCATTTTCTCTCATTCTACACAACAGCAACTAACCATTTCTCAATCGGATTGTGACGTGTGATGAAAAGTGACTTTTATATGACAAGTGGCAACGACCAGCTCAGTGGTTGGACTGAGAAGAAGCTCCAAAGCACTTCCCAAAGCCAAACTTGCACCAAAAATAGATCATGGTCACTGTTTGGTGGTCTGCTGCCTGTCTGATCTGCTCAGCTTTCTGAATCCTGTTGAAACCATTACATCTGAGAAGTATGCTCAGCAAATTGATGAGATTCACTGAAAACTGCAATGCCTGTAGCCAGCACTGGTCAACAGAAGGAGCCTAAGTCTTCTCCATGAAAATGTCCAATCGCACATTGCATAGCCAACACTTCAATAGCCGAAAGAATTGGGCTCCCAAGTTCTACGGATGTATTTGAACTTAGTTATAATGATTTAAAATTCACAGTCCAAAACCGCAATTATGTTGGCACCAACCGACTACCAGCCTTCAGAGTCCTTGTATGTTGTGGTTGGTTTGAGGGGAGAAGTCCTCCAAAGAAAGTACACCTACCCCCTGGGGCTGAGTTGGCCAGTTTTTTTTTTTTTTTTTTTTCCTGTGAAATCTTTAACACCAGAGTAATCTTGTTCATGAAACTTTCTGAATTTGAAGGGCAGGGTTGCTATGGCAACTAGTATAAACAGACTACTCCTGTAACTCGATGAGCAGCTGCCTGGAACATTTCTCCCACTGGGGGCTACCTCTGTCTCCCTGAGTCATTGCTTTACTGTGGCTTCGCAAGAGCTCAGCTCTACATTCCAGCTCCAATACAGGTCATACCTGAAGCCCCTGCCATAGTGCCTCAGGACCAAATCCGTGAATGGCTGACATTTTCCAGTATCTTCAACAGTATTTATTCACATCGTCATGGGACTTGACAATGGGGGTAAGAGAACTGTGTGATGGCAGAATTCATGTTCTATCTGAAGACATGAAAAAATCTTTTCTAGACCTATAGGAACTTGAAGAACCAGAGAGGAAAAGGAGAAAAGCTTGTATTTTCTTTTTTTTTAAGTTATTTTATTTGATTGTGCCAGGTCTTAGTTGGCCATGCAGCATCTGGGATCTAGTTCCCTGACCAGGGATCAAACCGAGGTCCCTTGGATTGGGATCATGGAGTCTTAGCCACTGGACCACCAGGGAAGTCCCAGCTCATATTTTCTTGTGCTTTGTCTTTTACAAGACAGATGGCTCTAGAAACACTACAAACTATGCTCTCTGAAAGGGGAAAGAGAATGGACCATCTTTCACTTGACAAGGATTTATTGGGCACCTGTTGTGTGTTGGACCCTGTTCTAGAGGCTGGAGATTCAAGGTGCAGAGATCAGGTGGGCTCTAGCAAGAGCCTGGGTAGCTGTGTGTGAACAAGGGTGCTTTATGACTTGCTCAAAAGAGTGCCCTGGAGTTTATCTTGCATGTTGTCCTGTATACAGTAGGTGTTTAACAAACACTGTCAAGGACAGTAAAGAGGATGGGGAATAGAAAAGTACAGTGAATCTCAAACCATGAGGCCTGATGACTCCAGGCGAGTCACTTTGGCCTCTTTGAGCTGCTTCATTTTGAAAATGGGAACAGTAATATCTCCCTTGCAGGGATATTGTGAGAATTTAGCAAGATAATGTCCTTGAAAGGGTGTGGTGTAACAGTACTGGGCTGTAAGGAACTCTCTGGAGGAATGTCTGCAAGGCTGGAGCTGGGGGCTGGAGTTAGGGGCGGTGGGCAGAGGACAGGGAAGCAGCAGGAGCCAAAAGGGTCATGTGAACCCTTTTGGACTTTCTCCAAAAAGCTACAAGGAGCCCTGGAGGGTTCTAAGTGACAAGGCAGCTCAATTCCACAACCACCCTCTGGCTGCAGCCAGGACAGCAGTCCAGAGCTGGAAGGACAGCCGACAAGCTTCTGCCCTGATACGAATGATTCATGATGATGACCTGTGCAAGGGAGCATGGCTGGAATAGAGAGCAGTGGGCACATCCAGGTGAGTGCATTCAGTTCAGTTCAGTCGCTTAGTCATGTCTGACTCTTTAAATATAAGTGGAAGTCGCTCCATTGTGTCTGACTTTTTGCAATCCCATGGCCTGTACAGTCCTTGGAATTCTCCAGGCCAGCATACTGGAGTGGGTTGCCTTTTCCTTCTCCAGGGGATCTTCCCAACCCAGGCATTGAACCCAGGTCTCCCGCATTGCAGACGGATTCTTTACCAGCTGAGCCACAAGGGACCCTTTAGGAGGTATTAATAGAATTAGTGGGACTTGGGGTTGGTGACGTGGTGGGGAGATGAAGGAACTGTTCACATGCAGTGGAGGCAAGCTGACCTCCTGATGTTTTGCTTGTACAGCTGGGTGGAGAGTGGTGCCTCCAACCTGAGATGGGGGATAAAGGAGGAGGAATGAGTTTGCGTGGCAAAGGGCGGAGTTAACCTCACACACCGGGGTCTGCAGGCTGAGCCCAGCTGGGTGTCCAGGAACTGACAGCAAGTCAGCAAGCCCTGTGCTTCTCCAGTGAGTCTGGAGTCAAGGAGTCTGTGCTTGTGTTTCAGCCACGTGCCTTACTGATCACGTCACTCACTGTTCCATGGATACTTCCTGGAGTGTGGGTGAATGAGACGGTTCTTGACCCACTGGCGTCTCCACTCTAGTGGGAGGGGCATATAGCCCACATGTGACCATTTTCGGAAATGGAGGCAAAGAGGGTGGACTGTGTTTGACAGTAGGGGGTGTGGGTGGTGCTGGTGTGACTTTATACAGAAGGGTCAAGGAAGACATTTAAAGGCAGGTGACCATTTCAAATCAGGAAAAGGTGACATGTTAAGATCAGGTTGGAAGAATAAGAGACCTCAGGCAAGTCACATCGTCTCCTGGAGCCTCAGTTTCAGTGGTGTTTTCTTTCTAGATAAATGATGTTGTCTATCAATGCAACTCTAAATTTCCGTAAATGTTTGTGGATACAGCACGGTTTATGAGTAACAGCGGAGGTGTGGGAAGCTTTGTGCCCTGTCCTAATGTCCTTGATGATACCACAAGTAAGGAAGAGCATTTTCTTGCTGTCCAGCAGTCTCTTTGAATCAGAGGTCTTGGTCTGGTGAAGGAGTCAGGCCTCAAATTCAACACTCTAACCCCCAACTCCACCTCCTCCAGGACTGAAAGCTGGGGGTGGGGATGGAGACACAGGCTGCACTGCACTTTGTGGCCACAAGAGGGCTCGCAGCTCACATACTTTTCCTCTAATAAATCTTCCTTGTTCTCTTGACAGTTTCGCCGGATGGGGCGGGCCTGGAATGTTCGAAACTGTTATTTGATGATGGAAGAGCGTCAGACAATTATAAGCACTTCTATAATAAGTAAACATTAATTTTTTAGCATCTTAATTCTATAAATGTTTCAATGTGTTGCTCACGGGGAGCTATTCAACTGCAGATGGTTCAATCCAAAGATTGCATTTGTCATCTTCTGGAGGTTTTTCCTTTGAAATTAAATGTCCCCATTGAGTGTTTTCTTTCGCTGTCATCCTCAGCCAGCTGTTTGGTTCCATTCGTGGTGGTGATTATTCTCTCCAGAGGCATGTTTGTGTCTTGATTTCGATGGCCAGATCTGCTAGGCTGTGGCATGTGCATGCATGAATGAGTTCTGCTTATGATTCGCTGTCAGACCCTGCCATTTCAAGCTGGAACTAAGCAAAAAGAGGGATCTCAAGCTGGAACTAAGCAAAAAGAGGGATCTCCCACAAAGGGAGCTCTGGGAGCTGGGAAGGCTTATCACTGCACAGGGGAGTTCACGCTATATCCAGGTCAGCACAAGCAGAGGCTAAAGAACTGGATGCAGGGCCAGCCTTTGCACAGATGAAAAAAATTCCAGGGTCGTGGTGCCTCCTTCTGTTGATAGGAGGTCAGCACATGGCCATGAACTTGCCCCTCCAAGGGGCACTTTCCTGCCGCCGTTCCTCTGAGCATCAGTCACACAGAGAATGGTGGGTCCAAGGGGACCTATGGGGGAGAAGTTTCCAGTCCACTGACTCCAGGAGCCCTTGGTCATCATCTTCAGCCACTGCATGGTCAGGAGGCACTGGGACCTCAAGTCTTAAACCCTCCTGAGTCGAGGGAACCTTTTCACAAGGCTGGTGACGCTGGTACTCAGGAAGAAGGCTTCAGCGTCTCAGTCATTAAAACTGATACATCTACTCAGACAGGCATGTGAGTTCGCCCCTGTATTAGATCCCTCGCCAGCTACTTTTATTCCAGGCTTGCTGGTCTTCAGGATCCCTGTTGACCTGGCACGTTGTGCATCTGTTCAAGTCGGCCTCGGCAACTGTCGCGGGTGGCGTGGATTTGGGAGGAAAAGGAAGGTCATCCTGTGTGGTGTGAATCTTGATTTCAGAGATCCTAGAAGCGGAACGAGGGTTTGTCCCTCGTCCACACTCAGCCATCCCAGCGCCCCCAGCTGAGAATATGCCACACCAGTGGAGGGAGCTGAGAGGTGGCTCAGAGCCGAGGGCGGCCGGATCGGGGGCGGGGCACAGCAGAAGGTCCAGGGAGGGTCCTAACCGATTGTTCTTGGGGCGTGGCCACAGTGCATTTCTTGTTGCTTGGATCTCTCTTGTCTGGTCCTTTGTCTTTTCTGTTGATGTTATAAAATCCATCCAAAGAATTGCTATTAAGAACTTTGTTTCTTCTCTTTAGTGAAACCCTTGATGGATGTAGCTATTGAGAGAGCCAGCAGCTCACCCTCTTCTCTCTCAATTCTTTTGTTTTCCTCGGAGACCGAATTTTCTTTTCCTGAATGCCCTGTGGGCCCAGGTTCCACATTGTTATTGTTATTATTTTTCTTCTCATGCAAATCATTTCCTGAAGCTAAAATGAGCGCACTTTCCCAGCACTCAGAGAACCTTCCAGCCAATGCCACTCCTGCTCTCCCTGGACGACTGCTGTCCCCTTTTCCTAGTGCTGGGGACCGTGGATTTTTTTGTCAGCCCCTGGGTTCAACTCCAGACTCTGCTATATTTACTCTGTGTGACTTCAGGTCCAGTGTTTAATTTCCTGGTGTCAAATTCCTCATGTTAAAAATAGGCACAATAATGATCTATAGCTTATACAGTTGTAATAAGAATTAAATGTGTGAAGACTGTATGTAAAGTGTCTAGGCCAGCGCTTGGTACACAGTGAGTGCTTAATCGATCGCAATAACTGTTATTATTGCCTTTGTTGATTTGTTGAGAGGCTTTCCTGAGAGGGTGGATGTAACAAGTTCAGCATAGTTCCTGGTATTTCCTAGGTGCTCAGCTGTGTGGTTATCATTCTTGTCTTCCATCTGATGGACTCTTTCTTATCTTCAGCTGTGGTTCAACCCACCTGTGACCTAACTTGCTGACCTTATCTGTTGTCAGTCAGCAAATGTAACCTCCCTTGCTGTTGGGCATGTGTGTCCTACTCTTTGTGATCCCAAGGACTGTAGCCTGCCAGGCTCCTCTGTCCTTGGGATTTTCCAGGCAAGAATACTGGAGTGGGTAGCCATTTCCTTCCCCAGGAGATCTTCCCGACCCAGGGACTGAACTGGGGTCTCCTGCATCTCCTGCATTGGCAGGTGGATTCTTTCCCACAAAGCTAGCTTAGCCCAAAGGACCAAGTGGGAAGAATGAAGACAGGTGGGTTAGGGTTAGGAATTCAGATGCCATAACAAAAGAGCCCTTCGAATCAATGAGGGCTCTCCTTGACTGGTAGCACTTCCCTTGGGATTACCCTGTGATTTCAGTTTAATGAAAAAAATCAGTTCACAGAAGCCTGTGGGGCTGCTGTTGTAGGGGTCAGATCCCAGTCCTGGTGAGCACCACTGGTCCTCTGGGCTTTGTGTTAGTTTTCCCTGATTTCTTCATGCTTATTTTCTTTCCCCCATCTCTTCTTGCCTTTGATTTAGCACAGGTTGGGTTGGAAAATTCCAGCCTGTGTGGGAGGATTTGCGGAAAAGGTTTGTGTTCAGAGACAGGCGAGTAGCACTTTTTCAAGGCTGGCCACAGTGGCCACAGGAGAACAGGGCCTTGGTGGGTGGCAGAGGGGAAGACCTGGGGCCTGGGCTCTGCCCAGGATGGTCCCATCTTCCTCCTCCTCCCCCATCCCTGTTTATCGGGTCCTCCTTGCACCCCATCTCCTCCCCCAGCCACCGTCGTCACATACTTCCTGGGGAGGAGAAGAGTCTGGCTGGCAGGGTCTATCGAAAGGACCATCTCTGCATTCTAGGGATCTTGAAAGTCAAGGATGCTGACACTCTAGGTTAATAGGCCAGTGGGGAAAGAGTTTGGCCAGACAGGGTCATAGTTTTGTTTATTTTTAAGTTGGAAAATAACTGCTTTACAGTGTTGTGTTGGTTTCTGCTGTACAACAATGTGGATCGGTTCTCAGTATATATATATGTATATATATATATATATATATATATATATATATATATATATCTCCTCCCTCTGGAGCTTCTCTCCCACCCCCCATCCAAGTCCCACCTCCTCTAGGTTAGGCACATATTTTGAACAAAATGGAATCTGTCTATAATCTTTGACTGGGTATTCTCTGAGAAGTCCCACCCATAACACAGTCCTTCTCTTTTTAAAATATTCCTTAACTCATGCTGTTGCACCCATAAAGATGACCAAAGTGATAAATACTAGCACAAACATATCTTGAGTATTTGTCATGTTCTATGTGCTGTCAGCATTCTGGATGCATATTTTCCATTTAATCCAGGTAACATCAAGTCTTGTTATTCCCATCTTACAGAAAAGAAAACAGATTTACATAGGTTAATGGCTTACCTAAAACCATAGAGGCAGTACAATGTAAAACCAGTATTTAATCCCAGATAAACTCTTAGAAACCTAACTCATGGTAAGAAATTGACATTATTTTTTTTTATTAGTGTATGCATGGTATTTGGGTTTTTTTCTAGACTAGTTTTCTTAAATTCAGAGAATTGTTAAAACACAGAACATAGGGCTCTAGTCCCCAGTTTCTGATTCAGTAGCTCTGGGGTGGGACAGAGAATTCGTCCTAACACGTTCTTGGGTGATACCGCTCCTGCTGGTCAGATATCGCGTATGGAGAACTCCTCTCCTAGACCAGCTGATGCTGTGTGTTGACTGGAGATATTCAACTATAAAGGTGTTGTGGACTTAGACTCAACTTGCATGGTGACGTGTGGCTAGGGCTAAGATGTCAGTTTGCACCAGAAAAGATAAGATCTTTTCAGTGAATCCACAGCATCCATAGATATGAAGAAGAGGTTTAAGCTGTAAGAAAAGAAACTAGAAATGTGGGCTAAGTACAAAGCGATAATTTATCAGCAGGCTGTTTCCCTAAAAGATGCCCTCAGTTGTGCCCTTGGTGGCATGAAGTAGCTCTGGCACACAAAATGTGAAACTTGCTTGTTTTTCAGTTCTCGTTCAGTTCCAGCAATACCAGTGAGAAAGCTTCAGTTTTGTCCTTTTTCCTTTAACACCTCTCAAAGATGCTCTTTAATTTCCTCTTTCAACAAAGCCTCAGGTTAGGGAAGAGTAGCCAGAATTTAATACCCTCTGTGTTTTTATTGATGTGCTTTACTTTGCCTTTAATTCATATACACCCTATTTAAACAGCTTGGTACAGATTGTGAAGATAGACCATCTTGGCTTGAATCGGTTCTGCCAGTTAACGACTGCGGGCAAAGTTCTGAACTTCTCTGTGCTTCGGCTGTCCCAGTTTCAAATGAGGGTAAAGAGTCTCTAGGGCTTCCCAGGTTGTGCTAGTGGGAAAGAATCCGCCTGCTAATGCAGGAGACGCAAGAGATGCAGGTTCGATCCCTGGATCAGGAAGATCCTGGAGAAGGAATGGCAACCCACTCCAACATTCTCGCCTGGAAAATTCCATGGACAGAGGAGACTAGCAGGCTACAGTCCATGGGGTCACAAAGAGTCAGACACGACTGAGCTCAAAGAGTCTCTGCTTCAAGGTTTTTATAAGAATTGAATGAGTTAATATTTATAAAGCACTTAGAAAGTTTCTGGAACATAGAAAGTGCTACATAAGTACTTAAATGAGTAAATAATTCACAGAGCTATGAAAAGTATTGTATTAAAGTAGCAGTCCCCAACCTTTTTGGCACAAGGAATGGGTTTCCTAGGAGAAAAGTTTTCCATGGGCTGGGGGTGGGGGTGGGGGTGGGGATGGTTTCGGAATGATTCAAGCACATTAGGTTCATTGTGCACTTTATTTCTATTATTATCACATCAGCGCCTCCTCAGATCATCAGGCATTAGATCCAGGAGGCTGGGGACCCCTGTCTTAAAGCAGTTAAAGGGCAGAGAGGGCATGCTGGAAACTGACTGCCCTGCCCCTCCCAGCCCATGCCAGACAGCACAGGTCCCAGGTGGCCACAAGCAATGGTTGAGACTGAGTACTTAAGACCAAGATCCATTTGCTCACCCTGGTCCCACCACTCCAGCAGGCCTGGAAAGCGGCTCTGGTTGAATAGCGTGCAGCCTGGCAGAAGTTCTGGTCAGGGCAGTGCCCACAGTGGTGAGGCCAGTCAGGGAGGCCAAAGGAGGGCAGTTGAGGCTCCCGCCCAGACTGGCCGTTACATTTTTGTGTTTATTAAGTAAGGGTGCTGAGAGCACAGTGTCCGCTGTCCACTCAAAGTCAACCAGTGGGGCTGTCTGAGGATGCTGGACGTGGAGGGCTGGGGCCACGAGGCATATAAGAGAGGCACCTGGGTTGGGCCTCAAGTAGGGCTCACGTGTCTGCTCTCCCTAGCCAGCCTTTTGACGTGCAGCCCTTCTGAGCAAATCCAGCTGTGTCTTGTCCACCATCTTGCCTCAGTCCAGCCTTCTCTTAGTTACCCGGAACCTTTTGAAATATTCTAAAAAGTGAGTTCAGGGCCAGCACCCCAGAGATTCTGACTCAATGGGGCATCTACATCTTTAATCAGCACATTCGTGATTCTAATACAGACAGTTCATGGAACCTACTTTTGGAAATTCTACTTCTGTCTTTTTAAAGGGGGACGTTACTTTGTCTTTATTGTTTTAGAATTTTCTGTGTAATTTTTTGCTGGCACCAAGTCCCCTTTGAAAGGAAGAAAGTGAAAAAAGTGCTGCCAGATAGATATGCATGATGGCATTAAAGGATAAATTTATGAAGTGCAGAGAGCTTTGAAAACATTAAGTCATTTTCTCCATTTGACCTTTTCATTCCTTGCATATTATGAAAAATTAGATAAATTGCTCTGAGGTCATTAAGCAGAAAGTTATGTGTGCCTAAAATCTTCAGCCAAAAAGAAGTCAGAGCTTTTACCATGCTGTATTAAAAAGTGTAACCCAATGTGAGTCTCTGTGACAAACTTTTGAAATAGGAAGGCTGGAATGTTAGTGTTAGGATACTACAACCCAGTGGGTTTTTTTTTTTTTCTTTCTGTTTTTTGTTTATTTGTTATATCCAGTAAACAGTGTACTCCATGGTACTTCCAACTTAGAAAAAGTCAGTTTCTAAAAAAGAACACCTTGTCAGGCACAGACAAGATGAAGAGAAAATGAAGATGAGAATGGAAATGAGATCAAAATGGCAAACAACATGAATTTTGTGGGATGGCATGAATCATTGCTCTGCACGGTTCTTTGGTTGATGGAAAAACAACATGATGGGAAATTCTTCCAGCAGGGGATTTTTTTTTTTAAATCACTGTGGTTAAAGAGGAATAACATAAAATTTACCAGTTTTAAGTGTATAGTTTTGTGGCATTCAATGTGCTCATTGTTTAATAACCATCACCACCAACCATCTACAGAAAGTTTTCATCCTCCCAAACCAAAACTCCATGCACATTAAATCCTAACATACCATTCTCCTCCCTACCCCCAGACCATGCTACTGTCTTCTCTGTTGCAGGGAGAAGTCAATTCTGACTCCATGGTGAAACTGTTTCTTTGACTTGCTTTCTGCTGCTTTTGTCATTATAATCATACATAATGTCCTGCCTCAGAGAATCCTGCCCCTTCTCCCTGACCCTTCCATGTTGGCTCAGATGGGAAAGAATCCACCTGCAATACAGGAGACCTGGATTCAATCCCTGGGTTGGGAAGATCCCCTGGAGGAGAGCATGGCAACCCACTCCAGTATTCTTGCCTGGAGCATCCCCATGGACAGAGGAGCCTGAGGGGCTACAGTCCATGAGGTCGCAAAGAATCAGACATGACAGAGCAACCAAGCACTCCCTGAGCCTTAAACTAAATGCCTTTGTTCATAAGCCTGTCCACCTGTGCTGCTGCTAGGTCACTTCAGTCGTGTCCGACTCTGTGCGACCCCAGAGACAGCAGCCCACCAGGCTCCCCCATCCCTGGGATTCTCCAGGCAAGAACACTGGAGTGGGTTGCCATTTCCTTCTCCAATGCATGAAAGTGAAAAGTGAAGGTGAAGTTGCTCAGTCGTGTCCGACTCCTAGCGACTCCATGCACAGCAGCCTACCAGGCTCCTCCGCCCATGGGATTTTCCAGGCAAGAGTACTGGAGTGGGGTGCCATTGCCTTCTCCTGTCCACCTGTAGATTGCAGGAACAAAGAAATTAACACAACCCCCTAGGGGAAGATTCTAGGAGGTACTGCAAGATTAAATGTCCTTTTTACTGTTTCTTCACCTCCCCCCATCTCTGATCCATAAAATAAGCTGGCATCCAAACCTCGACAAGATGGTTATTTTGAGACACTAGTCTGCCATCTTCTCAGTCAGCTGGCTTTCCAAATAAAGTCGTATTCCTTGCCTCAACACCTCCTCTTGGATTCATCGGCCTAGAGTGTGGCAAGCAGAATGAGCTTGGACTCGGTAGCATCTCCATAAATTTGACTCCTCCAGGCCCCTCTTACTATAAGTAGAGTCATATGATGCTTATCTTCTTGTGTTGGCTTTTTCCACTTTGCATGACGTCCTCAAGATCCATCCATGTTGTAGCAGCTGTGAGCATTTCCTTCTTCCAAAGGCTGAATAAAATTCCATTTTATGTTTAATCATACTTTGTTTATCCATTCCTCTATCTGTGGACACTTGGATTGCTTCCATCTTTTGGCTATTGTGGATAATGCTGCTATAAACATCGGTGCCCAAGTCCTCCAGCAGGGGATTTTAATAATAAAAAGCAATGACCCTTTCCCAGCTTTCCTTGCCAAGTCTGGTCTGATACTCCAGAACTGGCATGGCTCCTGCTGCTTGAGTGACACTCAGCTTGAGATGCACTGAGGGAATGGCTGAAACCCTGGAATCACTGGCCAAGCTCTTCATAATTCCTCTGGAGGCTGAGTTTACTCTTGCAATCCATAAGTTTAGAAGTTCTCACATTTTCTCCCACAAGGACATGCTTCATAAATCTTTTGGGCAGAGTTCTTTTTAACTGAATGCAACTGACAAATTCCACCAGATGACTTGAAACCGCAGAAAATGATGACGAGGGTGGGATGGAAGATGAGAACATTGTCAGCATCAAACTTTTGTGTTAAATGTTGCTCCCGGCCTGTGTGTTGCATTTGTGTTGTTTCCAGTGTGTCATTGTAGAGTTGGTTAAACCAGGGCAAAGCAGAAGAGAACCTCTGATGTCAGGTGAGAGGCAGGTTTATGTGTGTGTGTGTGTGTGTGTGTGTGTGTGTGTTAGTCACTCAGTCATGTCTGAATCTTTGCAACCCCATAGGCTGTAGACCCCCAGGCTCCTCTGTCCATGGGATTCTCCAGGCAAGAATACTGGAGTGAGTAGCCATCCCCTTCTTTAAGGGACCTTCCCGACCCAGAGATCAAACCTGGGTCTTCTGCATTGCCAGCATATTCCTTACCATCTGAGCCACCAGGGAAGCCTGAGAGGCAGGTGCTGCTATTAATTGTCTGACAGGTTTATAATGTGGATTTAAGAGTCACCAGGCAGCATGACCAGAACCACAGAGGCAGCAGCTTGTAGGAACTGCCCCCTCCCTAATGGACAAGGAGCAAACAGTTAGGTGAGTCGTAGTGTGACAGATGTCTATTTCCTAGGCTGTGACTGAAGGGAATGGTCTGCAGCCTATTCCCTGTGAAGGAGGTTTTCAAAATTGTAGCCCTCTTGGGAGCAGCGATGGGTGGTCAGACCAGAGCACTGCTTTAAAGGATGCGTCTTCCTTGGTTCTAGCCTCTTCCTTGGTTCTGGCCCTGTCAGGCTGCCTCCATCTCACTCCTCCTTTAAAACTGGCCAGCAGAAGCCCTCCCATGCAGTGCTTCCTAGGAGGTCGGACTGTTTTCAGATTCAGTTTTTGCAAAAGGCTTTGAAGATAAAAGGAGGTGCTTTCTCTTCATGCGGCTCCCCCTTAATTTAATCTGGTCTTGCAGCCTCTCCGGAAAACCAGTTCCGGTCCTGTTCCCGAAAATCAGCTGTCAGCTGAGATGCTGCTGCGCCCTCGCAGCCCTCCTCCTCTGGAGTGTGACCTTGCTAATCCTACCTACCCACAAGGCTGCACTGCCTTCCTCCCAAAATGATCCCCTTGGCCCTTCAGCCCTTTTCTTCTCTCTTTTCTGGACTCATCACATTGGCTTAGAAATTCTGCAATGGGGAACCCAACTCTGCCAGGGCACAGATAATCAGATCATTGAGATAGACTCTTCTGAAGCACAAACCTGGACCTGGTTTGTGATTCTTATTGGAAGTCTTTCAGAAACCTCATAGCGTCCTTAGGTTCTGTTTGGGAGGTACTGTACATCATTTAAGATTTATATGATTATTTGCAGTAGGTGTTTGTCATTGGGCTGAGCTGTTCTACAGTGAGATTGATCCATTATCCCTGAGTGCTGGCATGCAGTGGCCATGTGTCTACCTGGCATTTTCTGTTTCTAGTCTACTATGGAATAGAAATCAGAGTAACCAACTAGTTAACATCATACATGAGAATGAATGAGACTGAAACTTGGTGGCATGATAAGGGGCAAAGAGTTTGAAGTCAGATAGCTCCAGGTTCAAGTGCTGTAGTTGATTGTATTGACTGATGGCATCATGAGCTAGTTCTTTAATTTCTCCAAGGCTCAGTTTACTCATCTTTAAAATGGGCACAGGAATAGTATCTTTTTCATGGGGTGGGTGTGAGGATCACACAAGGTGTCATAGGCAAGTTGCCCTGCACCCTGAGCTGTTATCAAAGTTGCTGGAAAGAGGAGGAGGTACCCGATACTGTTCACACCTCACCTCAGTATTCACCACCTCTTGAGTAAGAGGGATCCTGGCTTCTAGCTGCAAACACCTGCAACTTTTGGCTGGGGGCTTTCCCTGGTCATTGTCATGTGCTTGGCTGGAGCTCAGAGGAGGATGAAAATGCCCAGAAGTACTCCTCAGCTCTGCAAGACTGACAATAATTGGTGGATAAGAACCCTGGCTCTGGGGTGGGGGTGAGGGTGGGATGACCCTGAGATGCTCTCTGCTCGAGTTCCCCAGTGGAACTGAGTTTTGGTGGACCATAGTGGTCACCTGCTTGATCCCTTCCCAGTCTCAATTACTCATGGTCCCTCAGGGCTTCTTGCTGGGGGCAGGCAGAGGGATCAGTTCCTAAATAAGCTGCAAGGACTTGGACCCTTGTCTTAGGGCCAGACTCTAGAGGAGCCAGGACCTCAGCATTTTTACCCCATTTACTTTGGTCTGTTTGGTTTGCATGGGAGAGAAAAAGACTGTTTTCACACAGGGGTTTGTTATTTCGATGCGAAGTTGTGTCTGACTCTCTTGTGACCCCATGGACTGTAGCCTGCCAGGCTCCTCTGTCTGTGGGATTTCTCAGGCAAGAATACCGGAGTGGGTTGCCATTTCCTTCTTTGTGAAAGAAAGGCACAAAGGATCTTCCTGACCCAGAGATCGAACCCGTGTCTTCTGCATTGGCAGACAGGTTCTTTACCACTGAGCCACCTGGGAAGCCCTATTCACCCAGGCACAGAATTACAAATCTAACAATGTTTTTGTTTTTGTCTTCTAGGTTTGGCATTTTATTTTATTTTTTGAACCTTAAAATTGGAATATAGTTGCTTTACAGTGTGTTAGTTTCTGCGGTACAGCATCATGATCAGTCACATGTATACATACATCCCCTCCCTCTTGAGCCTCCCTGCCACTCTTCCCATCCCACTCCTCTAGGTCATCGTAGAGCACCGAGCTGAGCTCCCTACAGCAGCTTCTTGCTATCTATTTTACACATGGTAGTCAACATTATCATGGTAGTACACATTATCAATGGGCTTTTAAGGTCTCACCTTGCAATCACAGTATGCATTCTTCAGTTAAACTCCCAAAAGCATGAGAAATGGGTAGTGATTATTTTCAGATTGACAAGGTCTAATTACAACAAGGTCTAACAAGCACTTGATGGGGGAGGGGTCATCGAGAGGAAGTGACTCTTGTTGACTTGGATTGGAATTGGGCTCCTCACCCCTGCCCTGTCTTTGGACTCTATCTTCTGCCCACTGTTCTCACAATGGGAGCTGTTTTCAAGGTCACAGCCTTGCAAGTCATGCATCGCTGAGACCATCTGGACAGTGTACATGACTGAACCCTGTTAAGGCCTCTGGACAAACTTTTAAGACTCTGGCGAATGGGTGTAGAGATAAACTCATCTTGTGTGGTGTGGAGAAGACTCTTGAGAGTCCCTTGGACTGCAAGGAGATCCAACCAGCCCATCCTAAAGGAAATCAGTCCTGAATATTCATTGGAAGGACTGATGCTGAAGCTGAAATTCCAATACTTTGTCCACCTGATGCAAAGAACTGACGCATTGAAAAAGACCCTGATGCCGGGAAAGATTGAAAGCGGAAGGAGAAGGGGACAACAGAGGATGAGACGGTTGGCTGGCATCACCAATTCAATGGATGTGAGTTTGAGCAAACTCCTGGAGTTGGTAATGGACAGTGAAGCCTGGCGTGCTGCAGTCCATGGGGTTGCAAAGAGTTGGACACGACTGAGTGACTGAACTGAACTGACCACCCAAGACAAGCCTCATAAGTTCATGTGCTTATTAAACCTGCCACCTACCCATCTGGCTTCCCTGGGGGCTTAGTGGTAAAGAACTTGCCTGCTAAGCAGGAGACGTGAGCTTGATCCCTGGGTTGGGAAGATCCCCTGGAGCAGGAAATGGCAACCCACTGTAGTACTGTTGCCTGGGACATCCCATGGACAGAGGAGCCTGGTGGGCTACAGTCCATGGGGTTGCAAAAGAATCAGACACAACTTAGAGACTAAACCAAAACAGCCTGTCTGGAGAGGTCTGCCTCTTCCTCCATCTCTCCCGGCCCTCTGTGTGTGGGAGCCAGTTTCAGGTTTCACCTGAGAAGCACCCCAGATTGAAACCATTTTCCATTCTGGAGATCGAGCAAGAAGTAGCAGAACCCTTTGAGAAAAGCAATACCTCTCCCGGCCCAGCATGCAGGGTTACCTTGGTGAGCCGGCTGCATTGTGGGTGTGCGGCGTGAATGCCCCTACGTTCACCTGTGGTGGTACCAATGACTGCTTCGAAGTGACAAGGGCAGGCCCAGGCAGGCAGTGGTGTCCTTGTTTGTGCATTAGAGGCGAAGAAATGTGCAGAAGCTGGATTTTTAAAAACAACCCACCAGCGTGCATTGGTGCCTAATTGGTGCCACCTTCCTATGAAAGTCAGGCCAACACAGAGATGGAAGATGCGTTCTTTCCCCAAGTTTGCACAGAAATGAGTTTATGCGGCTGCACCAGTTCACACTCTACAATCTTGGATATGTTAAGACTTGGTATGCCACCCCAGTAGGTGTGTGTTCTTTTTTTTATTACAGTTTTTAAGGTGCTTAAAATATATTGTAAAACAGCACCCATTTGATTACAGCGCCTTGAAGCAGAGCCTGGTTCAAAACCACCATATTCTGGTGTTTAGCCTGCAAAACTCCCGGCCCCTCCCTCTTCCAGTCTACGTACCTGCAGCTTTGTTTCCCAGCGCTGGCCATGTCCCACACGTGGTACGCAGTGCTCACGTGCTTCATCTCCCTGGGCACTGCAAATGCTCTGTGAGGCAGATATAACTACCATCTCCTTTTTATAGGGAAAGAAGCACAGAGAGGTTAAATCATTGCTCAAGATCACACAGTGAAAGAGGTGCAGAGCTGGGGTTCACATTTATCTTCCAACTCCAAAGGGTTCTCTGATGGGCTTAACAAGCTCTGCCTCATTCATTCCCCAAATGTGTTAACTGTTCCTAATGGCATGAATGAGGCAGGCCTGAAAATAAGGGACTTTTGCCTGCAATGAGGGAGACCTGGGTTTGATCCCTGGGTTGGAAAGATCCCTTGGAAAAGAGAAAGGCTACCCACTCCAGTATTCTGGCCTGGAGAATTCCATGGACTATATAGTCCATGGGGTCTCAAAGACTTGGACATGACTGAGTGATTTTCACTTCACTTCACTTCCTCTTGGAAGAAGGTATCTTTTTATCTTCACAGTGTTGGTAGGACTCAGTAAAAATTGGTGAAGAATCATGTACAGTCATGTTCCCTACTTTTACAACAAGTCATTCAGTGGGTAGCATATATAGCACCTGTCACCCACAGAGATCCAACTTCTCTATATTTTTATTTATTACCAGTAGATCTTTGGAACTGTGTTTGCAATAAAAAATACCTCAGCGTGGTTGTTGCTAGTGCAGGCCCCATCCCCTGTGGGGTGTTTCTCTTAGTGAATGGCTGAACCACTCATCTGCCCATCCCCCTATCCAGGGCCCCTGCTCTGGAGATGCTCTTAGTGATTACAGGGTTGTCTGGCTGTCCTGCCTGGCGGGACCACTGAGCCTCTGGCCTAGTATTAACTTTCTGCTTCAACTCACCAGGACAAAACAGAAGAAACTCTTCAGGGCTGTTGGCATCCCTATTTTGCTTTCTCTCTGTGTAGCTTGAGGGCATTGTGGTTGTCTAGCTCTACTGATGATGAACTCGAAAGGGAGGGAGGGCCATCACCTTACTACCTGGACAAAGGCTGGGAAGAGGGGAGGCGTGGCACCATTCTCATTAGCACCCTTGGCACGGAGAAGGGGAAAACATCTTGTGAATATCACTTATTATTCAGGTGTCAGAACATCTTGTGTCCTGTAAAGTTATAAAACAGACCTGTGATTTGAATAAGGAGATGAGCTTCAGGTAAAGTGGGAAGGGGCCAGCTTTGTCCTGGTGACATCACTTTCTCCTCCTGTCTGCTGCTGACAGTTCCTGGTCATGCACGTGGATCACTAGAGCCTATGAGAGAGGGAGTCATTCTGGAATGGAATTTTATTCTACAACTGATGGACAGAATAGTCACTCTCAATGACCCCTGCCCATGTCAGTGCCATTGAATGCAGTCCTTACTCATTAGCTTTTTGCTTTGTGGATGTTGATCTCGCTCAATAAACCTCTGTGGCCCCTATACCTCTGTGTCCCACACATATCCCTTACCAGCGCATGGAACATGGTAGATATTTGGCAAATATCTCCATGACAAAAAAAAAAAAAAAAAAAAAAATCCCAAGCAAATTGTCTTTACCAAAACCAAGAATGCTGTGGCTTAGAGAACTTGAAACTCTAAGTATTGGTAGCTTTAGGCATAACTTCCCCAGGGCCCCTTACAATGTCAATGGGGCCTGAGATCTCTAAACATTATCCCTTCTCTCTTCCATGGTAGCTTAATTCTCAGTATCTTTGTGGTAAAAAGGTACCAGCTCCCATCCCATCTCCCCCAAAGTCTACAATGAAAGAAGAAGAAAAGTACCTTGCTCAGCAACGGGAGAAGATGTTGCATTGAATCTCATTGCTTCTAACCAGGTCTTCTAACCAGTGTCCAGCCTTGACCAATCACTGTGGCTGGAAGAATGTGTTCTCTGATTGGCCAGGTCTGAGTCAAAGTCACATCTTTGAAGCTAGGGTGAGGTCAGCCTGGGGGCACAGGGTATGAGTGTGGGGATTGTCTTAATCACCTCCTGTTTCCCTCTTGGGCCAGGGAGGGTTTCCTGACCTGGGGTTATAAGGATGGCCAACATAGGACACATGACCTATGACACTGGACAGATGAGACAGTGATTAGTCACATGCAGTCCCAGTCCCAGGAAGGAGGACACAGCATGGCACGCAGGGCCATGTGAGGGTTGCACTCAGGAATCGCATGGGCAAGAGGGGTGAACCCTGGTTTCCATGGAAAGATGTGATAGGTCTGTTTGAATAATTTTGCAGGCCAGAAACCTGGTCCTTGGGATAAGCAGAAACTGTGCCTGGTTCCTGTGTGACAAGGAGGTTATTGCCTAAGGGGCCTATGCACAACAGCAGAGCAGGGAGGGAAATGAGAAGCTAGGCCATCTGAGGCCCTCCTGGTCTCACCAGATGTCCACACAATGCATACTACTGGATCTTAGCTTTAGGTTTTTACACCACAGTTGTTCCCAGAAGAAAATGAGGGACTATTCGTTAGTTGTCCAGGACAAATTGATGCTGGACAGAAAAGGAACATGGCGTGCTGCAGTCTATTGGGTTGCAAAGAGTTGGACCCAACTGGGCGACTGAACAACAACAAGAAAAATGATGGACCTCCACTATTTCCTAGTCAAGAGATTTCCTGAGAGTGGTCATTCGTAACTGGTCATCAAATGCCAGCTCTTTGGTTTGTCTGGACTGGTCATCCTTGTGCTGACCCAGTCTTGGGACTCTTGTTTAAATGCCTCTAAGGTCTTAATTTTCCACAGTTTATTGTGATCCACACAGTCAAAGGATTTGGCATAGTCAATAAAGCAGAAATAGATGCTTTTCTGGAACTCTCTTGCTTTTTCCATGATCCAGCGGATGTTGGCAATTTGATCTCTGGTTCCTCTGCCTTTTCTAAAATCAGCTTGAACATCAGGAAGTTCACGGTTCACATATTGCTAAAGCCTGGCTTGGAGAATTTTGAGCATTACTTTACTAGCGTGTGAGATGAGTGCAATTGTGCAGTAGTTTGAGCATTCTTTGGCATTGCCTTTCTTTGGGATTGGAATGAAAACTGACCTTTTGCAGTCCTGTGGCCACTGCTGAGTTTCCCAAATTTGCTGGCATATTGAGTGCAGCACTTTCACAGCATCATCTTTCAGGATTTGAAATAGCTCAACTGGAATTCCATCACCTCCACTAGCTTTGTTTGTAGTGATGCTTTCTAAGGCCCACTTGACTTCACATTCCAGGATGTCTGGCTCTAGGTGAGTGATCACACCATTGTGATTATCTGGGTCGTGAAGCTCTTTTTTGTACAGTTCTTCTGTGTATTCTTGCCACCTCTTCTTAATATCTTCTGCTTCTGTTAGGTCCATACCATTTCTGTCCTTTATCGAGCCCATCTTTGCATGAAATGTTCCTTTGGTATCTCTGATTTTCTTGAAGAGATCCCTAGTCTTTCCCATTCTGTTGTTTTCCTCTATTTCTTTGCATTCTGAAAGAGATGGGAATACCAGACCACCTGACCTGCCTCTTGAGAAATCTGTATGCAGGTCAGGAAGCAACAGTTAGAACTGGACATGGAACAACAGACTGGTTCCAAATAGGAAAAGGAGTTCGTCAAGGCTGTATATTGTCACCCTGTTTATTTAACTTATATGCAGAGTACATCATAAGAAACGCTGGACTGGAAGGAACACAAGCTGGAATCAAGATTGCCGGGAGAAATATCAGTAACCTCAGATATGCAGATGACACCACCCTTATGGCAGAAAGTGAAGAGGAACTCAAAAGCCTCTTGATGAAAGTGAAAGTGGAGAGTGAAAAAGTTGGCTTAAAGCTCAACATTCAGAAAACGAAGATCATGGCATCCGGTCCCACCACTTCATGGGAAATAGATGGGGAAACAGTGCAAACAGTGTCAGACTTTATTTTTGGGGGCTCCAAAATCACTGCAGATGGTGACTGCAGCCATGAAATTAAAAGACGCTTACTCCTTGGAAGGAAAGTTATGACCAACCTAGATAGCATATTGAAAAGCAGAGACATTACTTTGCCAACAAAGGTTTGTCCAGTCAAGGCTATGGTTTTTCCTGTGGTCATATATGGATGTGAGAGTTGGACTGTGAAGATGGCTGAGTGCTGAAGAATTGATGCTTTTGAACTGTGGTGTTGGAGAAGACTCTTGAGAGTCCCTTGGACTGCAAGGAGATCCAACCAGTCCATTCTGAAGGAGATCAGCCCTGGGATTTCTTTGGAAGGAATGATGCTAAAGCTGAAACTCCAGTACTTTGGCCACCTCATGCGAAGAGTTTACTCATTGGAAAAGACTCTGGTGCTGGGAGGGATTGGGGGCAGGAGGAGAAGGGGACGACAGAGGATGAGATGGCTGGATGGCATCACTGACTCGAACGTGAGTCTGAGTGAACTCTGGGAGTTGGTGATGGACAGGGAGGCCTGGCGTGCTGTGATTCATGGGGTCACAAAGAGTTGGACACAACTGAGCAACTGATCTGATCTGATCTGAAGGTCTTAATGGAGAAGGTTAGGGAAGAAAGTGTGGATGATACAGGACAAAGGCCCGAGGACAGCTGTTCTGAGAAGGTGGGTCATTCCTTTTGGGAAGAGAACCTTCGTTATAGATCGCTTTGAAATGTCAGCCTTTAGGGACACCTGGGTGGACCCACCTTGGGCTTCCCTGGTGACTCAGATGGTAAAGGATCTGCCTGCAATGCAGGAGGCCTGGGTTCCATCCATGAGGTGGGAAGATCCCCTGGGGAAGGAAATGGCAACACACTCTAGTATTCTTATCTGGGAAATCCCATGGACAGAGGAGCCTGGTGATCTACAGTCCATGGAGTCACAAAGAGTTGGAGACTGAGCAACTAACACTTCATCACTTTCTGGGTGGACCTGCAACTCCACCCCAGGCCACTTCATGCCTCTTTCTTCATGATCAAGGGCCCTCAACCTATTCAAATATAGCTTGGGTGTTTTGGTTGACTTAGGTTTGATGCTCAGATGGACCTGATTCCAAGTCTGACCACGGAAGGGAATCTTTGTTATTCAGTTGGAATCATAAAAAAAAAATAAATAAATAAAGCTGTTTAATGCCTCTGGGGCACAAGGCTGCGGATGCTGCTGATCAAACCTTACTGGACTCATAGGTGATTTGATCTGATAATCACTAAAGCAGATGTTCTTGACTTTTTTTTCCTATGATGCTTTCTGAGAAACAGATAAAAATTATGGACACTCTTCTCAGAAAAATAAAATAAATTCCAGACTTTGCAAACAGTGTGGGTTTTTCATGTTATTCTTGAAGTCCCAGTGTTATATAAACACACATTATGATTAGGGAACTCCATTGTTCTTTAGTCGCTAAGTTGTGTCTGACTCTGTGTGACCCCATGGGCTGCAGCCTGCCAGGTTCCTCTATCCATGGGGTTTCCCAGGCAAGAATACTGGAGTGGGTTGCCATTTTCCTTCTCCATGGGATTTTCTCTAGCCAGGGATCGAACCTGCACCTCCTGCATTGGCAGGCGGAGTCTTTACCTGAGCCACCAGGGCAGCCCCAGAGAACTCTACTCGGGAGTAACATTTGGAGAAGTTGGTGGGTCGCAATTCAGATAACACAACCTTTAATCCCAGTTCCTTGACTGCAAAGACTACATCTACAGGGCAATGGCTTTAGGAAATTCAGAAGTCTGTGCTGTTTCCCTGGCTGTGTGGGGCTGTTGTGCCAATATGTGTGAATGTCTGTCCATTGCTGCTATAAACACATTGTCCCCTTGTAGTAGATCCTCCTTAATCTCTTTGAGGAAGAACAAAGGGTGGAAAGATTTCTTTAGGCTCCAAGATGCAGTTTTAATACAAGTCAATACATCAGTGTTGCTTGCACCATGTTAGAAGATGACATGTGTTGTCTGATTTAAGCTCAAGTGGCAAATGGACTTTCAGATGGATGGATGTAACATGAACAGGCATAGCTGCTGGAGGTGGCTGTGCATCCAGTTTTTTCCTGAAAGTTTCGTTTGGGCCAAGAAAGCAATAAGCAAAGCAAACCATGTGATACCATATTAGCAGCTCCTCTGAAAGCTAGTGTTTCACTCATTTACTTATTTGTATGATAAATGTCACTATTTACTGGGTACCTATTGTACTCTGTGCCAGGTAATTTTCTAGGAGCCATGGGACTGAACATGGAAACAACTTAATTCTATTGGTGATTACCTTCTAGTGAGATCTATGTGGTAGGCATTGTGTTGTGTGGTGAGAATTTGAAATGTGCTTTTTCCATACCCATTCACCTTTCTGTGGTAACAGTAACCAACTTTAGCTCAAGCTTCTGTCCCTTTTCTACTCTTGATCCTCTTGGGTTTAAGGGATGGGTTTATGACCCAGAGTTATCCCAATTACCATAGTTCCCCGCCACCATGGATCCATGGTCATTAGACCCATGACCTAAACTGGTCTAATCAGAGCAAATCTCAGGACTTTTGCAAGAACTATTGGAAAACACACACACACACACACACGCACACACACACAAACACACACACACTTTTTTTTCTCTGCTGAACTTGAACCTAAGAGGCTGTAAGATGGAGCTGCCTAACAAGGAAAGAGTAGAGCTGAGTATGAAGACCACAGAGAAGTTATATTGAGTGATGTGTAAAAGATACGGAGTCTTCATGACACTGTTTTGAATCTGGATCAAGCTGTTCCTGAACCCAGATTTCCCCTCTGATCATTGTCCAGGTCAATTTGAATTAGGTTTTCTATCAGTTGCTACTAGATGAATCATAATTTATTCAACTGTTGGCCTGGAAGACTCAGTGAAGTAGTTTCATCTACATGCATGTTCTGAATTCCTGGGGTATTTAAGGTTCTCTGGGGATGGATATGGGCTTTCTAGGTGGTTCAGTGGTAAAGAATCTGCCTGCCAGTACAGAAGATGCAGGAGACACGAGTCTGATCCCTGGGTCAGGAAGATCCCCTGGGGAAGGAAATAGCAAACCACTGCAGTATTCTTGCCTAGAAAATCCCATGGACAGAGGAGCCTGGTGGACTACAGTCAGTGGCTTTGCAAAGAGTCAGAAACAACTGAGCAGCTGAGCTTGCACGCCTGGGGGTGGATATGCCAAACAATGGAGCCGGAGAAGGCGGACCTGGTCACCCCTTCCTTCCTATCACCCCTCTGCTCACTCCCCAGCATCCTGCCACATGCAGTCTTCTTGCCTTCCCCAGGCACCGGTCCTGTGTTCTCTTTCTGCTCTCCTAGCAGCCCATCAATTCTCACTTGGATACTGAGAACTGGGGGCCTTGGCACCCTGGAAAGGACATGGAGCCTGTTACTGGAAGATTCACCCCCTTAGTTCTGCTCTGCTCTGGACCATTTAGGTGGTCTGAGTGAACATATAACCATGGGCTCTTTCTTGCAAAAAAAGGGGTGGAGATCATAATATTAACAATAATAATACCTCTTCTTCCACGTGGTCTTGTGGTGGGCATCAAGGAGATGATGCGTGGGAATGGTGGTGTAACCAGCAAGTTGACATGTGAAAAAGAAGACATCATTATTAATTGCTTGGGAGAATGTCTACTTTAAAAGGGGATGTTTGAAGAAGAAGGATTTCCTGGCTACACAAATGAAGTTGTAATGGTGAAATAATAGCCTTTAGCCAGGGTCACTGTTTGGTGGGGAAGAGGCCAGACCTAACTCAGTTATCCAGTGAAGGCATGTGCTCCCCAGCCCAGCCCTGCGGCCGACTTCATTCCCAGCTGTTAGGACCTGGAAGAATCTATTCATTAAGGAGAACATTTTTCTTCTCGCCGGTTGATATTTTTGCAGCACTCCTCAAATGGCTTAAATGATAACAAGTCCACCTGCAGTGCAGAAGACACAGGAGTCAGGAGACGTGGGTTCCATCCCTGGGTCGGGAAGATCCCCTGGAGGAGGAAATGGCAACCCACGCCAGTGTTCTTGCCTGGAGAATCCCCATGGACAGAGGAGCCTGGGGGGCTACAGTCCAGGGGTCACGGTCGGACATGACTGAGCATGCCTGCCGTAGCATGCACCCATAAGCGAAGAGGTGGTATTGAAGAGAAAGGACCAACCGGACAGCCTGCTTTCCTGATGGGCAAGAATGCAGGTGGGGAGCCGAGTGAAGGTTTGGAGGTGACCGGCATGAGAAGACCCCAGGAAGAAGATTTCTGGCTAATGAAGGCTAAAATTTTGCAAACAAATGAAGAGTTGACCTGGAAGAATGGGCTGGAGTATTGAGTTCACTGGTCAGGTCAGTGGCCAGGGAAACAATCTTCACTGTTACCTGAGTGCCTCCTCACAAGGAGCCTTTGGGAAGCTTCCAGATTCCCCAGAAGAGATCTTTCTGCTTGAGTCTCTGAAAGCACGGTGGTTTTGCTGAGTGTGTCTGACCCCGTGGCACTCACAATACTTGAACGAACTGAGGAGTTGGCATTGTTTGCTTGGAGGTATCCCACTGAGAATTTCCTCCACATCCTGTGACCTAATTCTTCCCCTGTGTTCTTCCTCTTTTAAAAGAAGTTAAGATATAACCTGTACACAATTAAATACACAGATATAAAATATACAACTGGATAAGGACATGCATGCTAAGTCATTTCATTAGTGTCCAACTCTTTGCGACCCTATGGACTGTAGCCCACCAGGCTTCTCTGTCCATGGGATTCCTCAGGCAAGAATACTCGAGTGGGTTGCCATGCCCTACTCCAGGCGATCTTCCCCACCCAGGGATCAAGCCCGCATGTACCCATGTAACCAGCACCTCAACTAAGCATAGAATATTTCTAACACCTCAGGAAGTTCCGCTGGGTCACCTTCTCAACTCTGCCCAGAGGTAACTACCCTTTCGCTCTCTATTGCCACAGCCCAGTTTGCCTGTTCTAGAAGCTCATATAAATAGAATCCTATGATATGCTCTCTTTTATGTCTGGTCTCTTTCGCTCAAAATATGCTTTTCAGGTTTATTCTTGTGTTTGCAGGTATCAGTAGCTCATTCCTTCTTGTCACTGAATGGTATTTCATTGTGGGCTTTCCAGGTGATGCTAGAGGTAAAGAACCTGCCTGCCAATGCAGGAGACATAAGAGACGTGGGTTCGATCCCTGGGTTGGGAAGATCCGCTGGAGGAGGGAATGGCAACCCACTCCCGTATTCTTGCCTGGAGAATTCCACAGTCAGGGGAGCCTGGGGGCTACAGCCCACGGGGTTGGACAACAAAGAGTTGGACACGACTACAGAGACATTACTTTGCCAACAAAGGTCCGTCTAGTCAAGGCTATGGTTTTTCCAGTGGTCATGTATGGATGTGAGAGTTGGACTGTGAAGAAAGCTGAGTGCCGAAGAATTGATGCTTTTGAACTGTGGTGTTGGAGAACTCTTGAGAGTCCCTTGGACAGTAAGGAGATCCAACCAGTCCATTCTAAAGGAGATCAGTCCTGGGTGTTCTTTGGAAGGACTGATGCTGAAGCTGAAACTCCATACTTTGGCCACCTCATGCAAAGAGTTTACTCATTGGAAAAGACCCTGTTTCTGGGAGGGACTGGGGGCAGCAGGAGAAGGGGACGACAGAGGATGAGATGTCTGGATGGCACACTGAGTCTGAGTGAACTCTGGGAGTTGGTGATGGACAGGGAGGCCTGGCGTGCTGCGATTCATGGGGTCGCAAAGAGTCGGACACGACTGAGCGACTGAACTGAACTGAACTGAAGCAACAACACACACACACACAGTATTTCATTGTATTAATATGCCACCATTTATCCATTATCTGTGTCTATGTTAGTAAATATTTGGGTTGTTTCTAATATTCGGTTATCATGCATAAAGCTATAATGAACATTGGTATAAGTCCCTTGATATTGGCTAGCATAGCGCTGGACCCCAAACCGATGGGCGGAGAGAATGAAAAGAATTGAGGAGACCCATACAATGGCCAGCTTTTAACAAAGGCATCAGGGCAATTCAGCTGAAGAAGACTGTATTCTTTACATGCAATGCTGGAGTAACCAAATATCCTTACACATAAAAGAATCTCAGCCCCTACTTTGTTTTTTATTTGGCTGAGAGCCCCTACTTTATTTTATTTTATTTTTGTAATTTGGCTACATTGGGTCTTTGTTGCAATGAGCAGGCTTCTTTTGCTGCTCTATGGCATGTGGGATCTTAATTCCTCGACCAGGGGCTGAACTCATGTCGCCTGCATTATAAAGCAGATTCCTAACCACTGGACCACCAGGGAAGTCTCTCAGCCCCTACTTTATACCGCATGCAAAAATTAATTTGAGACATAACATAGATCTACATGTAAAAGCTATTATAAAGCTTCTAGAGGAAAATACAAAGGGAAATATTCACAGATACGGAACAGGCAAAGATTTCTTCACACACAAATGGAACAAGTGTAAAAGAGGAAATTGATAAATTGGATTTCATCAAAATTAAAAGTGTGTGCTCTTCCAAAAGAACTGTAAAGAAAAAGTTAAGGCAGATGTAGGAGATATTTGTACATCTAAGAAGGAACTGGGGTTGAGATAAATATTAAAAATTCCTTCAAATCAATAATAAAAACCAAAAATCCAATTTAAAAATGGGCAACAGTCACACAGAGATACTTCACACGAAAAGATGAAAGAATGGCCAAAACTCACATGAAAAGATGCTCAACATCATTAACCATCAGGGAGACACAAACCACGATCACAATCAGATGTCAGCCAGGCAACCACAGTGGAAAGCCTGGATGTGTGGGTCTCTATAGCGAAGGATCGCTATGCTGGCTACCCGTTTCCAGGACACACAATCTTAGCCAGGATGTAGCTGAGTGTCTTTCAAGAGCATGGGACTGTGAATGAGGGACTTGGGTCCTACTCCTGGCTGTGTCCCTGACACCCTGAGGTGGGGGTGGGAGTCCTGGCAAGGGCTGGGACCACCCACAAGTGAAGGAGCAGAAATAGCTGCACCCTAAGAACAAAGGCTTCTTAATTTTGAATTTTCTTCCCTTGCAGTTGGTGGGCTTCCCTTGTGGCTCAGCTGGTAAAGAATCCGCCTGAATGCATGAGACCTGGGTTTGATCCTTGGGTTGGGAAAATCCCCTGGAGAAGAGAAAGGCTACCCACTCCAGTATTCTGGCCTGGAGAATGCCATAGACTGTATAGTCCATGGGGTTGCAAAGAGTCGGACACGAATGAGCGACTTTCACTTTTCACTTTCCCTTGCACAAATGTTCCAGGATTCTAATTAGGAATATTAGTGAGAATCCTATTGGCTCCTGCATAAAGATTTCTTTTTGGGCAAAGTAAAGGTAGGGCTTCCCAGGTGGTGCTAGTGGTAAAAAATCCGCCTGCCAATGCAGGAGACGTAAGAGATGATGGTTCGATCCCTAGGTTGGGAAGATCCCCTGGAGGAGGGCATGGCAACCCACTCCAGTATTCTTGCCTGGAGAATCCCATGGACAGAGGAGCTTGGCGGGCTCCCTAGGGTCACAAAGAATCAGACAATGGAAGTGACCTAGCATATATGCAAAGGTAGTGATACTCAGACTTTTCACACGATAAATTTGAAAACAAGAGACAAAATCCTGCTTAAAAAAAGTTTCTACCTTAAAGCTTTCTAAGAACTGAAGTAACATTTTCTCCTGAAGTCTTCATCAATTCATAGGTTTTCTCCTCTGATGGCCTAACAGCTGCTCTGAAAACAGGAACGCGGTAAGTCACTTTCAGTGTACTTTATCTCCTTCCAGGAAGTAGAAAAATTCCCTTTCATTATGTGGAATTTGGCTTAAAGCACTTTGGTGTTGGATCTGCAGTTCTGTATCCTCAGAGGCCTAATAAATATTACTACCAGAAGGTGAACGAGCTGAGAATATTTAACTTGTTTAGAAGACCTACTCTCTCTTCCTCTCTCTCTCTCTGCCTCCCTCCCTCCATTCTCATCTCCATCTCTCTATCTCTGTTTCCAGTTGAGGAATAATTAAAGGGCCATAATGTAGAAGAATAGGCATTAAATATATTCTGTGTGGCCCTCAAAGCACAACTGGATTTAGGCTATAGGCAAGACTCTTTCTACTCAGACATCAAGGACAATAGATCTCTCCAGGGATGACATGAGCAGTGAATGTGTTCCTCATCCCCGGAGGTATTCAAGCAGATGGATATTTATTGAGACCCTTGTGGAGGATATTTATGGAACAAGTTGAACTTGATGACCTCTTCTGAAATTCCTCTTCAATCTCTGCACATCAGTTCACACCAGGCAACCACAGTGGAAAGCCTGGATGTGTGGGTCTCTATAGGGAAGGATCGCTATGCTGGCTACCCGTTTCCAGGACACACTCTTAGAGCAGCTAGGTAGGAGTCACTGAGCCACAGTGTATAACTTTTGGAAGTGATAAGAAATTGTTGCAGATTTGTGTTGTCTAAAAGTGGTGGTTGGTTCTTAGAAATAGGCCCAAATCTGATCAATACGGGATCACCCTATTAGACACCATTTGGGGATTTAAAAAATAATCCAACAACAGAGCATGACTATGGAGGGACAAGGGTGATTTCCTTGGCATGCCCATGAGCTCAGTATGAAACATGAGAGATTTTCCCCCAAGTGGCACTTTGTAAAGGTGTGCCACCACAGAGGTACCAAAGGAAGCTGCACTCATTTGAGAGTTTGCGTCCTGCAGTGATTTTTCAAAGGTCAATCTCATACTTTACAGTTACGGTGCTCACTTTATCTCGGTGAGGAATTGGCATGTTTATTTCATTTCTTATGATAGAATGTTTCTGAGACTGCTAGAACCTCTGACCCATGCTTCCTTCACAGGAGAACTTATCACGTTCCATGGGGTCTTCTGAAGACCCAGCTGGAGCTGTCAAGCTGGGCACCTGGCCGGACGGCTTTATCTAACCTGCTTTACTTCACTCCCTTGTGGACTCATTGCTGCAGTAGCATCACGGCACTTTGAAGGCTCTACTATTTGGCAGCTGTTCACAGCTAGATGGGGCTTCCCTGGTACTGCCAGTGGTTAAAAAAAAATCCTCCTGCCAATGCAGGAAACACAGGAGACTCAGGTTTGATCCCTGGGTTGGAAGGATCCCCTGGAGGAGGAAATGGCAACCCACTCCAGTATTTTTGCCTGGGAAATCCCATGGACAGAGGAGCCTGGTGGGCTGCACAATCTCTGGGGTTGCAAAGAGTTGGACTGAGTGACTGAGCACACACGCACAGCTGGACAGTTGCTGGCGCTGGCCACCCGCACACATGGCAGGGGCCTCCCATTGTGGGCGATTTGGGACACAGAGGATGCCATCTTCAGGCCATTTCTGGGAACTGCCCTTCAAGAGGGACCCGCCTTAAATAATCAGAGCTTGGGTGTGTGTGAGAGAGCGAACCCCTGGAATATCCTGATATGTAATGAAGAAAGTGAAACTGTGAATTGCTCAGTCATGTCCGACGCTTTGCAGCCCCATGGACTTTAGCCTGGCAGGCTCTTCTGTGCAAGAATACTGGAGTGGGTTGCCATTCTGTTCTCCAGGGTATCTTCCCAACCCAGTGATTGAAACCGGATCTCCTGCATTGCAGGCAGACTCTTTACCATGTGAGCCACCATGTAATGAAGAAGGCTGGAGTTTTCCCTTGACAGCTGGCTTTGGTGAACGAGAAAGGAGATGATTAGAGTAGATGACAGAGTTACCAGCAGGAGTGGAGAAGGAGGAGCCCCTGCCGCTGAGGAGGAGCTCCTGGGTGACATCACCACTTTGTGTAAAGACAGTTCTGCCCGTCTGCCTGGTAGAGCACAGGCAAGGCAGCCTTACCATGTGTAACTCTTCTACTACTTAAAGATGGAGGGGCTGACCAAGAACTCAGGGAAGCACACTAGCATTCTTTAATCTGCATGGTTATGGCATGGAAGGGGGTATCTGTATCCATGTTCATTTGCTCTACATGAAACATTTTTCCTCCTCCAAAGCATCATTTGTGGGTCCACCTTTTCCCATTCTCAGTTCAGAAGCTGTGGGTGAAGTTTCCATTCCCAGCTTAGGGATGAAACATGTGGCCCAGGCCTGAGACAATCAATCCAATCCTAATTCCCAGACCACGGTGACTGGTTCAGGACTGGGCAGGGCCAGTGACCTTCAATGACACTTTTGTTGGGGCTGCTGGCTTCAAGGTAGAGGTCTTTCCCATCAGATTTGATCCCGAGAGCATGGAAAGCTGGAATTCTTGCAATCACCTTGGAGCTACCAGGAACTCAAGACTGAAGCCAATACAAATGCAGAGTGGAGTGGAGAGGTAGAAAGAGTCAAGTCCCGGCGACACTGCTTGGATGCTGAATCCAGCTGTGCCTGAAGCCTGATCTTCTTCTGAACTTAACAATTCTGCTTCTTCTTTAAAATGAATTTGGCTTGAGCCATCTGTTACTTGCTCCACAGAAGTTCTAATGGTATCAGTTCTGTGCAGCTGGTAGGCCTAGAATGGAAACAGGGGAAGTAGGACTAGTCCGTTATTATATGTTACAGGATGCTGTGTTGTTGTAATTCCCCATAGGGGAGAGATTTCGACAGAGCTGTTTGGAGAGGGTACAGGCTCCCTCAAGGGTGAATTCTTTATCAGGAGCAGGATTTCTGATCCAAACAGGATGACCACATTGAGGGGAGAGCATAGAATCAATTCAAGGCATCAAAAGAGGGGGTTACCTGGGCAGCTCTTTAGAGCTGTGTGTTTCAAAGTCCCTTTTTAATGATAATAGCAGTGTAGTCAACATACTCTTTCACACCCTTCTCTAGGCATCTCTAATACAAGCAAGCAATGACCAGGAACATGTGGCACAAAGATTCTAAATCTACAATCTTGGTAACAGTCCCTGGTGGGCAGCACCAACACAATTAGGTCTTGACCATGAACTTAACCTTGGTCCACCCTTCTGACTGCCAGAGAGGTCGATCCACTCTGCCCTCCAGACCCCTTCTGCCTCTTCTCCCTTCACCTATTTATGTTCTTGCCCTCACTTGGAATTTCCTTGGCCTTTTAAGAACCAACTCTCCTCAACAAGGCTTTGTGCTCTGGCCACCCCAGACCAAAGGGAGGACTCCAACCTCTGATCTCAGAGTGATCCAGTTTTCAGGAGCACTCCTTTAGGACTGATTGGTACTACTTTGCCAAGTTCTTTAATGTTTCTTCACGGTTCCTTGTCTGTCTGTCTGCTTGAAGGCAGATTTAGATTATGAGTCCTCGCACCCAACACATAACTGCTCAGCTGATGCTCATAGGTAAGTGATGTATTAATATCGTTGGCTCTTGTTAGTAATCTAGAATCTGGACTCCTGACCAGATCCTTTTGGATCTGGGTTCCTAGCGTTCACTGGGTTGACTATGGACTCTCCCACACCCCAGTTCAGTCCAGTGTGTTCAGGGTAGTTGCAAGGCCCGGGGAACAGAGGAAACAGACCCACACCTCCTTCCTCCAAGTCCTCATTACTCTACCCATACCTGACACTCCACGTGCATGATATACATAGTCATTCATTCATTCACCTAATACTTACCAAGCACAGTGTGCCAGGCATCATGTATACAGTGACAGGCTAACTAGATGCAGGGCCTGCCTCTGGGGCTTCCAGGATGGTGTCCCTTCCACACAGCCAGGACTGTTCCTCCTCTGTCTGCCTTTCTCTCCCTAGTCCTTGAGATGTCTTGGCTCCGGAATCTTGGATCTGTCATGGGTCTCTTCTGAGGTAGAGTCAGTTTGCCCTCTGCTGATGCCTAAGCTCTCCTTCTAAGGTCTTCCTTCTTCCTACCCTCCCTCTTGTCCAAGGCTGCACTCTGGCTTCTCCTTCCCAGTAACTACCATCTCCCCAGATCTCTAAACACAGGAGAGATCTGGGCTCCCCAGAGACAACCTGATGGTTATGGTTAATACGAGTTTTGCATCTTGAATGTCCATTTGTTTTAAATTAATAAAAATAGGAAGTTCAAATTCTGAGAAACATATAATCCTGACAGGTGATGGGAAAGCAAACCTAACCCCTGGTTGGGCTCTGGTTTGACGTCCTGACCCTCGGGTCACTGGTGAGGATCTGGCCTTTGACTCTGAACCCTTCGGATGAAGCTCCTGGTCCTCCCAGCGGCCCTTGTTGCCTCAGGTGCTGATGACGATGCTGTGTCAGCAAAGAGGGACCCTGCCCACCTGCTGGGGTAGGGGCCAGTCTCTCTCTCTCTTTTACGTTTCACAGCACAGTCCGGAGCTGCTTGGGGGCTGCGCAGGGTGGGGGTGAGGGCGGTTTCCTTTGGCGTGGCGCTGGTGGTTGGCGAAGAGCCAGGTTCCCCTTTGCCCTCAGTCTGTGCCAGGACCCTGAAATCTGGCCGGGTCTTCCGGGGGGCAAAGCAAAGCTTGAGAGTAATCTCGGGTAACTTCTTAGGAAAAAAAAAAAAAAAAAATTCCAGGTTAGAAAAATGTAGAAAGGGCAGAGAATAGATAGGAAGGAGTTCTGCCCGCCACGAACAGTGGGTGCCAGGGCTGTCTGGAGCCCGAGAGAATCCTCAAAGCGCTCCGCTACTACCTGCCCACGTGAGTGCGTGTGCCAAGGAGCCAGAGCCCCGGGAGCAGCGAGAGTCGAGGCCGAGCGAGGAGACGCAGAGGGGCCGCAGGCAGAGACCCAGCGAGCGCGCTGCCCGGGCGCCGAGCCCAGGGGCCGCCCACTGGCGGGGGAGCCGGGGAGCGCGCAGGGGAGGCGGCGGCGTCCGGGCTTCCCCGGGCTTCCCCTCGCCCGGGCGCGAGCGCAAGGCGCGGCGGGCCCGGGGAGCGGAGGCGGTGCCGTGCGCGGGGGACCCGGGAGTCCCCCAGGCGCCCTCCCGCTCGGCGCAGGGGCCGCGGGGCTGGAAGCGTCGGGGGCGGTCGGCGCTGCGTCCCCGAGCCCCAGAGCCTTGGGCGGGAGATTTGGGTTGAGTCCTCTCCGCCGCCCGCCCTCCCCTCCCGGCGCCCGCCTCCCGCCCCCGCCCGCGGCCTGGAGCGCGCCTCCCTCGCCGCCCAGGGTCTGGCTAGCCGGCACCGGCCAGGCTGCGGGAGCCGCGGAGAGCACCAGCCGCCGCCGCGGGAGCCGCTCCGGCCACACCATGCGAGAACTGGCCATCGAGATCGGGGTCCGAGCCCTGCTTTTCGGGGTCTTCGTGTAAGTAGTGGCGCGCCGCGGGTCTGGGCGCGAGGACTCGGGGACCCACGGACCGAGTAGACGTCTGGGCACCCCAAGTTTGTTTGCGCCCTGCCGGGGCCTGGATTGGAGGGTCCCTTCCCCGCCCAGGGATGCGTCCTAGGGGACCTAGAAAGACCCTTCTGTCTCCCTTCCTGGCACTCTGCGCACGAAGGGACCCCAGCGCGCGAGACTGAGCCGGCTCCCGTCACCCTCAACGCGCCAGGTCCCCTGGCCGGCGCCTTTCCCCGGCCCTGCACCACCTGCCGGGGATTCTGGATGCTCACGGGGACGCAAACGCGCACCCTCGTTGGCGCCCTGGGGAAGTTTCTCCCTATGTGTGATCTTCGGAGCCCGACGTTTGCAGTCTCTGCTCCTGGCTGCATCCTTCCTGGATCCGCGCGGTGCCCAGGGCCGGACTGGGTCTCCCTTCGCGCCCCTGGCTTTGGCGCCCGGGGGGTCCTGTTGAGCGTTTTCCCCGGAGGCATTTGCGGTACTTCTCCGGCTGGAAAACTGTTGCTGCGGCGGCTAAGAAGTCGGAGGGCCGGCAGCCCGGGATGTGGGCTCCATATGCCGAGAGCTCTGTGCGGAGTCCATGTCCACTTAGGGCAGCAGCGAGATGCCCCGGGGGCCCTGAGAGGCGGGTGCTTGGCAAGAGGAGGGGGATCTAGCAATGGGTTTTTTCAGAGACGTCTGAGCTCCACTGTACCCCCGGGGGCCCGCCGCCGCCCCCAGCTTCCCCCGCGCCCAAGCAGCAGCGATCTGTCGCGTCTCTGCCCTTCAGATTCAAGCCCAGAACATCCGCTCAGACCCATTTCTAGCCTTCTGTCGTCTCCTGTCACCTAGGCGCCCGTGTCTACACTTGTCCCTCCATTAGGGGTTCAGGTTCTCTCTCCTCCTCTGCCCAGGGCTGTTTTCAGACACATTTTAAATATTTAGGTTGCATGAACTTTCTGGATTTGCATTTTTTTTTTTTTTAAAGCCCATTAAGCCATTCCAAACAGGAGGCCTCTCTCTGGATTTCTGCCCCGAATCCGGAGTCCTTGGTGGCAGGTGGGAGGCCATGAGACGACTTCGGTTTTGTTCACCCAGGGTATACACGTGCAAAGAAATGCCCTTTCTGGCATGTTTTTCTTTACCAGGGACTAAATTCATCCAGCGTGTTTATTCACATTGCTGGAAAAAATCCGTGAGCTTCCCCCAGATGCAGAAAACCCCCTCTCCTAGCTTCTGACTAAACACTAGTGTTATTCAGCAGGAAGAAGAAGAACTCGGGTGGTTCCTGAAGCACTTTAGAAAAAAACAGAAAACACTTTTCCCTTCTCTTAATCTATTTTTCTACCTTTGGAATATACATTCAAACTAGTACTTGCCTTGCGGTCAGATGGGGACAGCTTCCAATTGGCAATTAGGCTGAGCCCCATTAAAGTATTGTGTGATAGAAATGATAAAATAGTGTTCAGTGCACAGCAAAATTTACCATTTGTTGGGTGAATGTTCGTGTGAGTTATGTTGAAATAAAGTGAGGTAGGCTCTTTGGTTGCTAGTTTTGTTTGCCACTGGCAATCATCAAATTAAAAAAAAAGGATCCAATGATATGTAAATATTTGTATTGTTTTCAAACACTCCTTCAAATATCTCCCCCCCCACAAACATTTATGCAAATTTTACAAATACGTAATGAATGGTCCATGCAGTGGATTTGGAAATTTGATAATTATCATTTTATGTGCTTCTTGCTTCCTCTAAAGATGTTATGTAAAAATCAGGCAGTTCATATTTTTTTCTCCAGCTTCCCCTTTGTATTAATTACTTAATGGGGGATCTTCCATCACCCAGAGGGGATCTGTTATCACCAAAAATCTTGGGCACTGATGGCATTTTTGGATGATTCCCTGGTTTTGTATCAAATTAGAAATATTAACAGTGTGTCCAACTTGTGGCTCTTTTACCTGCAAAGACCAGCTTGGGTATCTGTGCTCGACTCCCTGGGTGGAAATCTTGGATGCTCAGATGCTGTTATCATCAGGCAGATACCGACTTCCGGAAGGACTGGTATGGAGCCCGAGATACAGATGACCCTTTGTTTTCTTAGATGAGCTTCTGGCGAGATGACAGAGGCTGGCTTTCGGGGTGAGGGGAGTTTTATTCTTCCTTTCACTGGTGCTGGTCTGATGGCAAGCTTCAGTGGCTTGAACCCACCTCTAGTCATGAAGGTGATGGTCTCGGTAGGAGGGCTTCATCCCCGTAGGTTTAGAAAGTCCCTCTGGACAAGCCGAATTCATTTCTCTGCTGTTGGGTCCAACTTAGATGACACTATTTGGTTCTTCTTGATGTATCTACCTTATTTCTGAGGATAAGGGAATAATCTTTTGCTGGGGGATACTTTATTTCTTTGCAGACTTGTGCTCTGGGGAGCATCACCTGTAGATATTCCTGTTCTCTGATCAGATTTGCTCTACATGAAACTAGAACCCCACTTCCTGGTGCCCAAAGTCTTGTCTGACTCTTTTGTGACCCCGTGGACTCTAGCCTGCCAGGCTTCTCTGTCCATGGGATTTCACAGGCAAGAATACTGGAATGGGTTGCCATTTCCTTCTCCAGGGGGTTCTTCCCGACCCAGGGATCAAACCTGCATCTCCTGACATTGGGAGGGGGATTTTTTATGGCTGAGCCACCAGGGAAGCCCCCCTAGAGGTGTGAGGTTAGTGCTAATGCAATGCATTTGTGGATCCATGGGTAGTGGGGATAGACTAGGAAACAAGGTTTCCCTTGTTCTCTTAAGGAACCAGTTCTCTGTCTCTAGACCAGGTTTAGCATTGAGGTTTGATGACTCAGGATTCCATCAGGATGCTTTTCATGGACCACTCTCCAGAGAGCACCCGAGAAATGCTTGGTCCTGCCTGAGAAGCTCAATCACCGAGGAGAAAATTAGTAACAAGTAATGCCCATCAGGGCTGGTATGTAAAGTTTAACTTACCAGGAAATAAATTGGTTTGAGGAATCAGTGTTTAGGAGACATCAAAGTATGGTGTGCAGCTTTGAGGCTGAATTTAGCACTCTGAGACTTGTGGGCTTTGCTCTTCCTCAAGGGTCCCATGGGAGGGCTTCTCAGGTGATGCTGGTGGTAAAGAAGCCACCTGCCAATGCATGAGATGTGGGTTCAATCCCTGGGTCACAAAGATCCCCTGGAGGAGGGCCTGGCAACCCACTCCAGTATTCTTGCCTAGATAACCCTATGGACAGAGGAGCCTGGTGGGCTACAGTCCATAGGGTCGCAAAGAGTCAGACATGACTGAAGTGACTTAGTATGGCATGGCAAGGGCTGTGGGAAAAGCATAGAGAAGGACTACCCACAGGCTTCCTCCATTCTGCCATCACCCGAGATGCCAGCAGGGATACTGTGAGTGTTCCTGCTAAAGCCAGACTGGATGTTGCTGAGTGAGTGGAGTGTGGAAGCCAGGAGGCCAGTCAGTGGCCCTGTAACCCACGTGTGTACCACTAGGTGTATACTACTGCCACTTTTCCAGCTTGGCCACTCCCATAACTACCATTCATTCAGCGCTTACCACGTGCCAGACACTAATAAGGACAATCGCATATACTATTTAACCATTATATGCACCTGATGAGGCGGGTGTGTTGACATTTCTAATCATGGATGAAGGATCTGCAACACAGATTAAGGAACTGCCACAGAGCTGGTAAGGGCGCTGAGACCTAAATCTCAATGCTCCAGCTCTCAGTCACCTCGCTGTACAGCTTCAGGGAAAAAAAAAAGAAAATAATAATAACAGCCAGCAGTGGTCTGTTGAGGGCTCGCTGTCCACCAAAGGGACTCCATGTGATTTCTCCTTTAAGCCTCATTTTGCTTGAAGAGATCCTCTTAATTTTTCTGACTTTACAAATAAGGAGACTAATTTAGAAAGGCTAAGTAACTTGTCTGCAGGTACTCAGCCAGCAGGAGGTATAACATGGTTTCAGGCAGTTGTTTTCCCTTCCCAGAGCTGCTGAGACGAACTATGTCCAGTTCCAGGCTTCCAGACGGGAACCAAAGTGACCACCTCTTAGAAGCCATCCCTCCGCTAAAGATCCTTTATCTGTAGAGAAGCACGGTCTGGACTGATGTCACTCTAGTTCTAAAACCAGACTCTCTGACATCTCAGTGGTGGAGGGGGCCAGCTGTGGTTCACCTTCCCTAAGAGGAGGGGTTGGGCTTGTTACAGATTTTAAGGGTCTTCCTTACATCTCTGGAGCCCAGAGAGCATGACGTGGTGAGGAAGTTGCGGGTAAAAACATTAAAGGACTAGCGCTGTTTTCTCTTGCTGTTGTTTTGGTCGTTCCCCTCTGGGGCATCAGTTAAATGGGAGAAACCTTTATTTATAGCCCTGCAGAAAGGACCCTGGAAATATGATGATGACCTGACATGCTAACGGGGTGGGTGGGGGATGGCACAGATGAGCTGCCTATTTCATTTGTGAGTCTGGGCTCCTCAACCTCTCTTTTTCTCCCCACATCCCTCCATCCTCTTTCTCTCCCTCCCTGTGGCTCCCGGAGGATCCCTGTCTGGGATGTCCCTCCAGAAACTAGGGGTGTGCTCAGGATGCCAGGCAATGGTGTTTGCTTCACCTCAGATCAACTCAGCCTCTCTCCTTTGAGCACTTCCTATGCTGGAGGCCTGAGCAGGTGGCAGGGATGGTTGGGTAAGGAAGACCAGGGGGCCTCCAAGGAGCATGCAGCCTGGCAGAGCAAGCACACGACACACTGCTTTTTGTTATTCCCCGCCCCCCCGCCCCCCTCTGTCACTTTGCAATCACTGGTTTTGAAAGTTTTGCCTCCAAACATTTCCCTTTTATTATCCATCCAGCCTGTAGAGGCATGTTTGGCATCTTGTAGGTGCCTGCAGTTATCATGGTTATTTTTTTTCTCTTTCATCAGTAAACTTCAGTTTGTGTAATTCCAAACAGACACAGAATAACTTGGCGCTTCAGCCGATCCAGGTGACTTGCTCGAGGGCCCTGGCTGTGAGGTGGATTTTTGGAATATTGGCAGTAGCTAATAGATCTTTCTTTATTACCCTGAGGAGTCTGATTTAAGACTCGAGGTTGGGGAGGGCTGTGGTGTTTGGAGCAGACTGCTCGGTCTTACTTAGAAGGAGGAATTAATTAGCCCTGGGAGGAATGACAAGAAAGAGACAGGTGCCAAGGAAGGTTGCTTGGAGATGGCATCTCTCACCTGAGTCTTGAGCAGGGCATGAAAGGTTCAGAGACACTGGGCCCGAGAACATTCCTGCAGACAGAGTCCTGGAGCCAAAGCCTGGAGGCACATTTTGGGTGGAATTGGCTCAGACAGTAAAGAATCGGCCTAGAGTGGAGACCCAGGTTTGATCCCTGGGTTGGGAGGATTCCCTGGAGAAGGGAATGGCAACCTACTCCAGTATTCTTGCCTGGAGAATCCCATGGATGGAGGAGCCTGGTGGGCTGCAAAGAGCAGGACATGAATGAGTGACTAACACTAAGCTCGCCACGTGTGGCCTCAACACAAAGTGTGGGTTTCAAGGTTGGGGAGTTGGGTTGTAGGAGGGTCAGGAAATGAGCGTGGCACGAGGATGTCTTAGGGCCTGTGCGAAGCCTGGATGTTTCCCTGTGTGGAACGTCCCTGGGGAGCCCTGGGAAGTTTGAAACAAAAAAGCACCATGAACAGACACGTGCCCACTATAGAGGGTGCAGTAGTTCTCTCGGCACCTAGGCCCCGGTCCTTCTGTCAGTGGCCACGTGCGCCTCTGTTGCTGGGCTCCTCTGTGCTTTTGGGGAGCCTGAGGTTTGTTCTGCCTTCTGTGCAGGAATCTACATCCCTGTCTTCTTTGCTTTCCCTGCTCTTTCAGCTGGGCCTTGCATGGTTGGCGCTCAGGAGAGCTCACCAGCTGGTGCTTGGTTTGCGAAGATTCTGTTTACAGACCCCTGAGTTCGGCATCCATTCAGAGCAAGGCTTCCTGAAGGGCAGCCTACTGACCACCTGCGCCTGAATTACCTGGGCCCCAGTTCAGGCCCAACTGGATCAGCCTTTGGAGTGGAGCCCGACCCTGGAGTGGATCAACACTCCCATCAACCTGTGGAGTGTTGCATTTTCATCAGGCGATCCTTCTTACACATTTGGGAACTGCTGCCGTGCAGTTACAGTGGTTTGAGACCCTCTTGTGGTCTAGGGTTGCCTCTGGTTATTTTCTCCTTTGGCTACATAGGAGACGACCGTTCCCAAATCCCTGCGTTTAGGTGGGGTCGTGGGGAACATGGTCAGAGTGACAGGGGTCACCTTCGGGTTGAGGCAGCATCAGGCCCCTTTGGTGACCTGTCAGTTGTCCTTCTCTGTTGGCGGCAAGCATGGAGCTCTGTGTTGAGGTGGCAAAGCTGCCAGATGCCAGCTGCTATTGGAGGTGGACTTGTGGGACAGAAGGAAGCTTTTTTTCATTAACTGTGATTTGGGGACTGAGGTAGCTCAGCTGGTAAAGAATCCGCCTGCAATGTGGGAGACCTGGGTTCCATCCCTGGGTTGGGAAGATCCACTGGAGAAGGGAAAGGCTACCCACTCCAGTATTCTGGCCTGGAGAATTCCATGGACTGTATAATCCATGGGATTGCAAAGAGTCAGGCACTACTGAGTGGCTTTCACTTTAGCTACTGTAGCAGAAATCTATTCTATCTAATGCACCTGTAATAATTTTGCTCACTCTCTAGGAACAAAGGATTTTTTGAGGCAAAGTGTAAATGACAAACCATGGGCTTTGGAGCTAGATGGATCAGGGTTGGGATGGGATTTTGAATCTGCTACCAACTAGCAAACTGCCTAAAACCTCAGTTTTTTCATGAGTGAAATGGGTTAGTTCCTACTTCACTGGGTTTTATTAAATAAGCTGCTGTAAGTGCCTATAGTACACACACCGATAATTAGGTGTCTGCTCCCTCCTCTTGTGAATCCCTATTATCTGTATGTCCTGTCGAAACCTGGCAGTGTAGTAGGGTGGTCACAGGTAAGGCCCTCGGCGTTGGGTTCCTGGAGCTTGAATCCTGGTTTTGTCACTTAGCTGTGTGAACCTTTTAGCAAAGTGTTTATCCTAGTTCAGTCCATGTTTCTCCATCTATTCTCCATCAACAGCATCCTCGGATGTAAGACTTGTGAGTACTAAATGAGAGAGCCTCAACAAATGGTGATATGATTTTTATTATCCTTTTATTTAGATGAATCCATAACGTACACACTAAGGAAAATGCCATAGGTAGCTAATGATACTCTTATTGCAAATGATTTACTACAAGATTTCTGTAAAATGATTAACTCCTTTATATTTCAAGCGATTGCTTTTAGCCCCCTAAAGTGAGGTACATAAATTGCCAGGAGCTGTACCCCCATTATAAAGCATGGGGTGCTGTCTCTCTGATGTGTCTCAGCCCTGTAGCTTCTCAGCAGTGACAAATCACTGGCCTTTTACAGCAGCGATTCTAGGACACGGAATCAGAAGTGTTACCAGCGTTCGCTAATATGTAAGGAAAATGCTGTGTTCCCATCATTGACTTTTGAGTCTGTGCTTGTCACACAGAGTTCTGCTAGAAGCCTGCTGCAGACAATTTTTCAATCAGACACCCCTTGTACCCACCAGTCTCTGCATGCCAGACCAAGTATACCCAGCGCTTCTCCCCCCACCCAGGAGGGCATCTGCTCTGTCTTCTGATAAATGGAGCATCCTTCCATTTGAAATATTATTTGCCACTGTAGAATGAGTCGGCTGTACCCAGAATTCTGAGAATTGGTGATGTTTTCCCACAGGGAGATAAATGCTTACAATGCCACAAAAAGAGATCATTAGTTTTATAGCTTTGGGATAAAGTTATCTCAATTAGTTATAAAGATTATACCTTTTATGACCCACACAAGGCTCGTAAAAGCTCCATATCTCTATTTTTCTGTGATGGTGTTTTTAAATATGAAAATTGTCTCAGTAATATTGTTTCTTTAAAAAATATAATCTTGCTGTTCTGCGGATGAATTAGAAACCCTGGTTCACTGTGAGGAAGTAAATTAGTACAGGACTTGGCAGTGCCCAGGATGGTTGAGCAGGAAGCCAAGAGGGGCTGGGGCTCTGGAGCCCAAGGACTGCTTCATCACAATCTCTTAATACGTGTCTGTGAAAAATTGTCCCATCGAGGTGAGGGACGAGTTGTTATCCTGTGTCCACTGAAGACAAAGCAGTGAGAAATGGGGTCAGAAGCTGCAGAAGCATCTAGGTTGGTTTGCAGAAAGCAAACAGTCTGCCGATCAGCACTAGACATGTCTTTCTCCTTTACCAGAGGGTTTTTAAAACGTGTTTTTATTGAAGTATCAGTTTGAACCATGTGGAATTGCTGATATTTGACTGTTTTGACCTACAGACTCGGGAATTTCATCTCAGTCCAAACTAAAAATAATATCCACAAAGAAAAGTGCATGATTCATGACTGTACAGAGCACCCTCCACCCTGACGGCCTCTTCTGCCACCCTGAGGGTCCCCATCATTCTAACTTCTAACAGCGTTTTTGAGCTTTGTGTAAATGGCATCATGCACTGTGTATACTGCTTTCTGTAGCTTTTTTTGGGCTTTTTGCTTGGGCATGCTTTGGAGACTTATCCATGTTATGCGTAGTTTGTTAATTCTCATTGTCATTGCATGATGGTACCTTTTTGTTTACTTGTTATATGGATATCATTTATGGATATTTGGATTATTTATTATTTTTGGCTATTAAACATAATGCTGCTATTGTTTTTAATGAACATCTCTGTAATTCCTGTGGGCTATATACTGAGGGGTGGAAATGCTCAGGAACTCATTTGAGATTTTTAAAGTGGATTTGGCTTCTTTTGGTCTGGCCCAGATCCTGAGAGAGAGCACTAGTCTGAATGCTGCTTTAATCTCCATCCGTTGATCAGTTACTTTGTGTAAAGCACGTGGTGAATGACAGGAGGATGTGCAGAGGCTGGGTCCCCACTCTGCAGGACGGGGTCAGCCTGGCACCAAAGTCTGCTCATGGGCATTGGAGCTGTATCCTGACTGCTGATGAGAGAGACGTATCCTGGCTTCCTTATCTGTAAAGTGGGGACAAGATATCATTGCTGAGGAGGCTTAAAGGTGAAGGGAAGTAATGTTGTGACACACGGTAAGTGTTAAAGCCAGGCTCCTTTCCTTCCTCCGCCTCTCTTCCCTCCAATGGGGAGGTCGAGATTCAGTTCAGTCGCTCAGTCGTGTCCAACTCTTTGTGACCCCATGGACTGCAGCATACCAGCCCTCCCTGTCCATCACCAACTCCCGGAGTTTACTCAAACTCATGTCCATTGAGTCAGTGATGCCACCCAACCATCTCATCCTCTGTTGTCCCCTTCTCCTCCTGCCTTTAATCTTTCCCAGAATCAGGGTCTTTTCCAATGAGTTAGTTCTTCACATCAGGTGGCCAAAGTATTGGAGTCTCAGCTTCAGCATCAGTCCTTCCAATGAATATTCAGGACTGATTTCCTTTAGGATTGACTGGATGGATCTCCTTGCAGTCCAAGGGACTCTCACGTCTTCTTCAACACCACAGTTCAAAAGTATCCATTCTTCAGTGCTCACCTTTCTTTTTGGTCCAACTCTCACATCCATACGTGACTACTGGGAAAACCATAGCTTTGACTAGATAGACCTTTGTTGGCAAAGTAATGTCTGTGCTTTTTAATATGCTGTCTAGGTTGATCATAGCTTTTCTTCCATGAACAGTATGAAAAGGGGGAGGTTGAGATAGAGGTAAATAAAAGATACCTAATGTCACAAACAGGGAGATCCTAAAGGAAATCAACCCTGAATATTCACTGGAAGGACTGATGCTGAAGCTGAAGCTGAAGCTCCAATACACTGGCCACCTGATGCAAAGAAATGACTCATTGGAAGAGACCCTGATGCTGGGGATGATTGAGGGCAGGAGGAGAAGGAGGTGGGAGAGGATGAGATAGTTAGATAGCATCACTGAGTCAATGGAGATGAGTTTGTGCAAACTCCGAGAGATGGTGAAGGGCAAGAAAGCCTGGTGTGCTGCAGTCCATGGGGTCACAAAGAGTCAGACACGACTGAACACCTGAACAACGACAACAGTGTCTCAATGTAATGCTAACACTGAGTGCAGCACTCAGTGCCACAGCAGAGATGAACCTGGAACTGGTGTCTGGGGAGTCTGAGGATGGCGTTCTGAATAATTCTCCAAGAAGTCATTGAGAAAAAGAAGAGGCTTATATGCATGTATAAGGGCTTCCCTGGTGGCTCGGTCGGTAAAGAATTGGTCTGCAATGCAGGAGACTGCTTATGTGTACATGTGGGTATCCTTTAATTGATCTGTCTCTCCATCTTGGTTACAGGAAACAAGTTTTAATACTAACCACGTGCCATGTTCATACTTGGCATTTGTCACACCCTCGATGACTTAATCTTTTCAATCCTTTAGGAGGTGATACTGTTGTCCTAATTTACAGAGTTTTCAGTTCAGTTCAGGTCAGTTGCTCAGTCGTGTCCGACTCTTTGCGACCCCATGAATCGCAGCACACCAGGCCTCCCTGTCCATCACCAACTCCCGGAGTTCACTCAAACTCACATCCATCGAGTCGGTGGTGCCATCCAGCCATCTCATCCTCTGTCGTCCCCTTCTCCTCCTGCCCCCAATCCCTCCCAGCATCAGAATCTTTTCCAATGAGTCAGCTCTTCGCATGAAGTGGCCAAAGTACTGGAGTTTCAGCTTTAGCATCATTCCTTCCTAAAGGAGATCAGCCCTGGAGATCACCCAGGGCTGATCTCCTTTAGGATGGACTCGTTGGATCTCCTTGCAGTCCAAGGGACACTCAAGAGTCTTCTCCAACACCACAGTTCAAAAGCATCAATTCTTTGTGCTCAGCTTTCTTCACGCATATAGAATAGCACAAGCTTTTTATGGGCTCCGATGAACAAGTGTAGCCATTGAACTTAGTTGTGTACATAATGTAGATAACCATTTGTTAGCTTGGAAGATGTCCATAAACTTGTTAAGTGATAAAAAGCAGGTTACATAAGTGTGTATAAAGCTACTGTAATGTGGTAATAGAATAAAATCAATTTGTATCTATGTAAGAAAATAGCTATAAAGATAAACAACGAAATCTTAATGGTGGTTATTTCAGGCTGATGGGATTATATAATATTTGCTTTTTTATTATAACTTTATTGTGTAATTATTTTACAGTAAACATTTATTACTTTCATACATAATTAGAAATTGACTTAGATGTTTCCTGTTATAGGGGAAAAAAGAAGCTAATTAAATATCCATAGACAGGGCACTGGATGATTCTTTTCTGATTGCTTTAGAAATATCTGAAGTGGGAATGTGTCAAAAATCAACCTTACTATATTTCATGTCAAATAAAATGTTTGAAGGAAAATCAGAAAGTAAGGATTAACACACAGGATGTGTGAGATCATGGTAAAACAGATATGATCGGATGTTATACGTGGAATTATAAATGGACATGAGCCTTTTGAAGAGTAACATCGCAGTGCGTAGACAGCCATAAAAATTATTCCTGTTCTTTGACTTAGAATGCTTTTAAAAATATGTTGAAACACTAACATAAAAGACACAAAATCTTCTTGTATAAAGATGTTCACTGTTGTGTTCCATGCCAAGCAAATACACTTGTCAAATAAAAATAAATTAAAGTTCAAATGGTCAAAAAAATTTCAAATGGTCAACATTTGAAGAAAAGTTGTAGAAGTTATGAATATAAAGAAATACTATATAGCTATTAAAGTAACCTTTTTGAAAACCATGAAGAAACAGGGTAAAATTTTATGAAGTAATTGTTAAGGAAAACACTACACAAAAATATATTTCCAGACTATTGGAAATAGGTCTGATTTGGACAAATGTTAGAAAAGGTTACAAAAAATGAATCTGATGGGAATGAATGTTCCCCTTCCCTTGAACATTATCTTAAAAATTAAAGCAATACAAAAGGTGTAAGTTTCCCAGAACTCCTGCACTTCTGCCATTTCCATTCCCTTCACTTTTTAAAGTTAAACTTTTAAACAAATATTTATATAATAACAAAGAAAATACATTTTATCTATAGCTTAACTTTTTTAACTTAATATACCTTGGAGATATTTTCTATCTTTATAGATCTACTTGATTCCTCTTGCTGGCTGTGTAGTGTTCTGTTGTATTAACCTATTCACAGAATTTTAAGAGTATTTTCATCTTTTGTCATAATAGACAACATTGCAGTTGTGCATATATTGTGATGTACCTATTAAATTACTGCTGTGATAAACCCAATAAGTGAAATCTCTGGGCCAAAGGCCACATGTATTTTAAATTCTGATGGGTACTACCAAAAGTGAAAGTGGAAGTTGCTTAGTGGTGTCTGACTCTTTGTGACCCCATGGGCTGTCCATGGAATTCAGAATACTAGAGTGGGTAGCTTTTCCCTTCTCCAGGGGATTTTCCCAACCCAGGGATCAAACCCAGGTCTCCCACATTGCAGGGGGAGTCTTTACCAACTGATCAAGGAAGTTCTGCTGCTGCTGCTGCTGCTGTTGCTGCTAAGTCGCTTCAGTCGTGTCCGACTCTGTGCAACCCCATAGACAGCAGCCCACCAGGCTCCCCCGTCCCTGGGATTCTCCAGGCAAGAACACTGGAGTGGGTTGCCATTTCCTTCTCCAATGCATGACAGTGAGAAGTGAAAGTGAAGTCACTCAGTCGTGTCCAACTCCTAGCGACCTCATGGACTGCAGCCCACCAGGCTCCTCCGTCCATGGAAGTTTCCAGGCAGGAGCACTGGAGTGGGGTGCCAGTGCCCTCTCCTGGGTATTACCAAATTGCTACCCAAATGGCTATACCTACTTACATTCTACCAATAGTTCAGAGGTATCTGTTTTTTTTTCTAACATCTTTGCCAATGCAGGAGATTATTAACATTTTATATTTATACCATGAGAGGGAATATATCATTTGCATCTTTTCACTCGTGTATTTGTCTTTTTAACTAAAATATCTGCCATTTTCCTTTATTCATGCTTTTATTGGATCTTCACATTTATCTTCCTGATATGTAGGAGTGCTTTATTCTTAATAGCTATTGACCTTTTATTTCATAAGTTGCAAAACTTTTACACCTGTATGATTGACTTTTAAGTTTCTTTGCACTTTCTATTATTGTGCACAATTCAGTGATATAGTTAAATCTATCAGCCTTTTCCTTTGTGGTTTCAGAGTTTCTGTTCTATTTAGAAATAGTAAAGAATCTACCTGCAATTGGGGATATCTAGGTTCAGTCCCTGGGTTGGGAAGATCCTCTGGAGAGAGGAAAGGCTACCCACTCTGGTTTTCTGGCCTGGAGAATTCCATGGACTGTATAGCCCATAGGGTCACCATGAGTCAGACCTGACTGAGCGACTTTCATTTTCACTTTCACTCTTATCAGCTAAAACAGAAACATTTTTCTGTATTGCCTAGTATTTTATACTTTCCTTCTTTAATTTTAATTCTTTATTAGAATTTTAATTCTGTATGATATTTAATTTAATTTTAATTCTGTATGAGAATTTTTTAAACTTATAGAGTGAAGTGGAGGATTTAACATTTTTCTTACATGTGGTTTGTCAATTACAAAATAGGCATTGTTTTCTCAGTGACTTCTTTATCGTGTAACAAACTTCCGTATGTCCATAGACTGCAAGTGCATTCTATTGTGATTATTTGTTTGCCTGGTTGTGGCTCAATATAACATTTTAATTACTGTAACTCTATAGTTTACTGAGATATCTGAAGGGAAATGGGGCCTTCTTCCTGAGAAGGTTTAGATTGCAGGATCCAGAACCAGGATGTCTGGGGCTCAAAACACTAATCTGCTGTTGACTAATTATGTGAACTTGGGTGGTTTGCTTTATCTCTCTGTGTTTCGGCTTCCTAGCCTTAAATATGGAGATAATTACGGTGTTTGGAGAAGGAAATGGCAACCCCCTCCAGAATTCTTGCCTAGAGAACCTCATGGACAGAGGAGCCTGGAGGGTCCCTGGGGTCACAAAGAGTTGGACACGACTTAACGACTGAACAACCACAGTGCTAAAATAGTTTCATTGAATTGAGATCAGAGACTGTGACTTGTGTGATTTCTAGTTTTTTAAAAAATTTTGTTATGATTCTCTGTATGGTCACATACATAGTCAATTTTTAAATTTACCTACAGTGTAAATTTTTGTAAATTTACATAGTTTGAACATAATGAATAATTTCTGTTTGGTAGATATAAAGCTCTAAATATATTAAAGCAAATTAGCTGTGCTGTTTAAATCCTCATATTTTCACTCTTTTAAATTTGTTCTTTTAAATGTGAAGATATGCTCCCTATGTCAAACTGGGGTAATTAAAGCTTTCACATTTTTTGAGATACTAATATTTATTTTGTATTGCTGCCAACTTATTCTGTTTTCTTTAAGTGGTGCTCATTTTTGTGTTTTTTTCCCCTCCTTTTGTTTCTTGCTTTGCTGAATAGTTCAAATTTTCATTGCTACCTCCTTTTTTTCCTTTAGTGATTTGTAACTGAAATTACTATGTCCATTTCTGGGTAGTGTTCTTAAATTATCTTTAATTCTGATGAAATTGAACATCTTATCATCATGAAGTTTCAATCTTTGTTTTAATGTTCTTTATCTTAAATTCTACTTTATTTACTTTTAATATGTAGCTGCATTATCTTTCTTCAGATTAATGTCTCCACAATGTACTTTTCAGTCTTTTTATTTTCAACCTATCTGTATTTTTATGCTTAATGTATAAAACTATGACTCTTATAAACAGCTTTTAGTTGTGCCTTTTAATTTTATCCAGTCTGACCAGTCTCTGACATTCAGCTGGAATGGTTAAGCCATTTACAGTTAATGCAATGGATATGGTTGGATTGAAGCCTACCACCTTCTTATTTGATTTTTATTTTTTTCATCTATTCTTGTTTCTCTTTTTCTGTCTTCTTTTAGGCTAATCAAATACTTGTTAGTATTCCACTTTATCTCCTTTATTGTATTTTAATTATACCTCTTTAAAAAATTCATATGATTCTCTATACATTACAGTATGCATTTTTTACTTGTCATTGTTAAGTCAATATTATACCATTTTATGTACAATGTAAGAATCTTTAAAAAAACATGTTTTTCTCATGCCTTTGGTACATTGTCTTAGATTTCACTTTTATGTGTAAGCCCATAAAACATTTACATTATTCCGTCTTAGCAATTAATACATTTTTACAGAAATTAAATTTTAAATATATGTTTACCCACACATCTACCATTTCTAGTACTCTTTATTACTCCTTGCATATTTGATTTTCCCTTTAGGATTCTATCCCTTCAGCCTAGATAACTTCCTTTAGCATTTCTTGTAGGGCAGGTTTGCCAGGAATGAATTCTTTTGGCTTTTGCCTTATTGGATTTGTCTTTATTTTGCCTTAACTTTGGAAAGACATTTTTGTTTGTTATAGAATTTTAGATTGACAATTTTCTTTCAGTACTTTGCTGCTGCTGCTAAGTCGCTTCAGTCATGTCCAACTCTGTGTGACCCCAGAGACGGCAGCCCACCAGGCTTCCCCGTCCCTGGGATTCTCCAGGCAAGAACACTGGAGTGGGTTGCCATTTCCTTCTCCAATGCATGAAAGTGAAAAGTGAAAATGAAGTTGCTCAGTCGTGTCCAACTCTAGTGACCCCATGGACTGCAACCTACCAGGCTCCTCCATCCATGGGATTTTCCAGGCAAAAGTACTGGAGTGGGGTGCCATTGCCTTCTCCATTTCTTTAGGGATGGCATTGAATTGTCTTGTAGGTTTTAATGTTTTGATGAGAAGTCAGCCATCACTCTTCTGAATGCTACATGTTTTCCTGTTGGCTGATGTTAAAACTTTATTTTCATTTTTGGTTGTCAGCAATTTGTCTATGATATGTCTCATTTGGTCTCATTTGTATTTTTTTTTTTTTTACAGCTCAAGTAGACAGATCTTTTATTAGATAGACAGTAGATAGTACACGCCTGAGACAAGGGAGCAGACCAACCCCAGAGGAGTGGCACATTTGTATTTTTGCTGCTTAGTTCATAGAGATTTTTGGAGCGATGGTTTGATGTCTTTCATCAAGTAGTTATTCTCAAGACATTATTTTTTCAAATATCTCTTTAGCCCCAGTTTGTCTGTCTCTCCTCTCCTTCTGGTTCTTCAGTTATGTATATATCAGACAGTTTATTATTATTATTATTCCCCAGGTCTTGGGTAGTTCTTTCTGTTTTTCTTTTTTTTTTTTTTAATTTCCCTCTCTGTGACTTAGTTTAAGATAATATCTATTGACTTTTCTTCAAATTCACTAATTCTTTATTCTGCTGTATCTATTTTTTTTGGTAAGCCCATGCAACAGATGTTTTATTTCAAATGCTTATTTTTTTCAGTTATATATTGCTAATTTCCTTTTGAGTCTTTTTTATAGAGTTTTAGTTTCTTTGTGATATTTTCCACTGGTTCACCTATTCTTGTCATCTTTCCCTAGAATTAAACATATTTTAGAGTAGAAAGTCCTTTTCTGCTATTTCCTTTGTTAGGATGATCCATGGTTTTGTTTTTTTTCTCTCTGAATTATGGATCATGTTTTCCTGTTTCTTTGCTTGTGTCATAATTTTTAATTGTGTGTTGGCTATTGTGAGACCCTTGACTGTTACTGTCCTCTGAAAAATGTTGAGTTTTAAGCTTGTAGGCAGTTAATTTACTATGGACTCACCTTACTAGAAGCCTTGGTTCTAGGTTGTGTTTGGATAAGTCTGTGTTGGTTTTGCTTTAGATACTAGGGTGTGTCCTTAAGTTCTAGGATGTGTTTCTTATTCCTGTGGTTTGACCCTTCTGAGGTTTCAGTTGAAAGTGTAACTTGGGGAAATTTCAACTCCAAACTCTATCTCCTGGCTGCTGAAGTCTGTCCTTCACTCTTTAGACTATGGCTGTTACTTTCTCTCTCTCTGTGTTTTTTTTTTTTTTTTTTTTTCCAGTGCAAACACTTATGTTAATAATGTCAAATGACCACAGAAACTCATGATTGCCCACATTGTGAGAGAGAGCACTTAATAAGACCAAACCTTTAATGGAGGTGGTGACATTTCCTTATTATTTAAGCAATTATATATTTTGCAGAAGAAGAATACACATTCCCAGCTATATTTACAATTTAGCTAATTAAAACTGCCCAAACTGAGATTTCTGGATATTCTACGCCTAGAAATATGGTCACTAACAGGTGTACTCAAATAATACCACTAGGAAGTACTGTTGCTAAACCATTTGCCTCAAATACTATTTTTCACAACCACAGAAAATTTGAAAACTTAGTTAAACCCCAAACTACAGTTGCTAAAATAAATACTGCATAGGTATTTTCAATTAAATTTAAGTTTTTATGGGGCAAATCTTAATAAACCTAAGGTAGCAAGCTTAGTTCTTCTGTGGCCAAAGGCCAATGTTTATAGGTTCTTAAACAACCAGTTTTGCCTGAGACAACTCGTTACTAAAAATTTGAATTACGCCAGAACACAAAGTAAACATTATATTGAGTTTGATCCACTGGTTAACTAGGTGGTTGTTGCTTAGTCGCTAAGTCATGTCCGACTCTCTTGTAACCCCAGTGACTGTAGCCTGCCAGGCTCCTCTGTCCATGAGATTTCCCAGGCAAGAACACTGGAGTAAGTTGCCATTTCCTTCTCCATGTGGCTGTTACTTTCCATTGTTGTAATTTGTGCTCTTCTCCTGCGTGTTGGAATTTCTGAGTTTGCCAATGATTCGGAGGAAATTTGTACATGGAATTTTGGATTCCCACTCTCTGTCTAAACTCCTTAACAGGGATGTGTCTCCTTTCTTGTATTATCCAGTATTTTCTCACCATATGTTTTGTGTTTTCCATAATGTTTTTTTTTTGTCTTCTGCTTTGCTAGTCGGTGCCCCTTGAGGCTCTTCAGCCTGGATATGGAGTTTATGTTCTTCATTCTTTTGAGTGGACTTCTGAGAGGGAAGAAAGACAAACTGTGCAAGTTCAATTAGTCTTCTTGAACTAGATGTCTCTTTCAAAAACCTTTTTCAAATTTTTCTTTGATACAGTGTTTATATTTTATATGAATATTATATTAAAAATTGATTCTTCCACTTGTGAATATTTTTATAGTTTTCTGAGTCATCAAGTAAGTGGTCTCTTCTTTGCTAATCTAAAATCCTACCTATTTTCCAAGACTTGGCTCAGAATTTGCTTTTCTGTGGTATCTTATTTAAATATACTAACTCTAAATGTATATAATACTGATGATAAAGTTACAAAAAAGTCCTGCATATATCTTTTTTTTTTAATGATAGAAATACTTGGTTTTCTGGATGTATTGGGTTTTAATTCAGTCTTGTGGACAAGTGAAAATGTCTTCAGCCATGTAATGAGAACATATTAAATTAGATATAAAAAATATGAATACCTTATTTATGTAAAAACACAAGAAACAAAGATACTTATGCTTTGATTTTTTCCAGATGCAAAATATCCTTTCATTGTTTCCTAAAAGGAGCAGATGGGGGTTGTTTGGCTCCAGGGGTGATTTTGATGATAATAGCTAATATTTATTGAGCACTCACTGTATGCCAGGCAGTGCACCGAGGCAATTTACCCTTGAAGTCTTCAATCCTATGAGGTAGGAGTTTTATAATTCTTCATATTTTTGGATGAGAAATCCAAGGCTTAGAGAGGTTTAAGAACTCACCCAGCATCAGACTGTTAATAAGTGAGATGAAAGTGCCTTCAGTGAAACATTTAAATTGAGTGTTTAATGCGATGGAACAGTTTGCATCAGATTTGGGTAGAGAGGGGAGAAAAGGGTCTTGTGGTGAGGCTTTCTGGTAATTAAATGACCCTGACATCCTCAGTGAAGTCACGGACATGAAGGGGATTGACGTACGCTGAGCAAATGGAACTCTGACATTTTACCAGAAGGCACCACAGAGTCAATTATATCTTACCCTGCGTCTGACCTGGGAGTCTCGAGGGCTTGTCTCATCTGTCTTCCCCTCTGTGTTTTTTTTTCTTCCTGTCTTTAACAGGGGGCCTCAATCACGTCTTCCTTGTTCAGCGGCGGAGGCAAACCTAGACCCCCAGTCTCTTGATTCTTGGCCCCAGGGGCTGCTCAGCACGTGACCTCCTCCGCTTCTGATATGGCATAGGTCCTGCCCATTTGCATTTGGGCTCCTCTTTTCCCCATCCTGTTGGGATCATCTGAATGCAGTGGCCTTTCTTGATAGCCTCTGTGGGGAGCTAGCTGGGAAGCCGCTTTTCATGGCTGATTCATGTCAATGTATGGCAAAAACCACTACAATATCATAATTAGTCTCCAATTAAAATAAATAAATAAACTAAAAACACACACACACACACACACTTGCTCAAAAGGTAGTCCTTGGTCCAACATCTTCCCCCGCCGCCCCCCACCACTTCCAGTTATAAGATGAATAAATTCTGGGGATCTAATGTACAGCGTGGTGATGATGGTTAACGATACTCTATTATATATTTGAAAGTTGATCGTAACTGCTCTGTACACAAGAAAGAAACGGTGGTTATGTGACACGCTGCAAGTGTTAGCACTACTACAGTGAGCGTTTTGCAACACATGCTTATCAGACTAGCACATCGTACATCTTAAACATACATGAGGTCTACTGTATCTCCATCAAGCTGGGAAAAAAAGAAGTCCTGACAGTTCCCTCCCGTGTGCTTGTCACACGTCCACAGGACACAGCAGAGGGGTGTCTCCAGGCCGAGAGAAGGTGAGGTGACGAGCCAGCCATGCCTGAGGGTGGTGTCCACTCCTGGTGGTCAACCTGACCTGGGGCTTCCTGTGGACTTTATTCTAAGTATTGGGACAAGGGACGCAACCTGAAGTTCTGGGGTGGGTGTGTCTGGAGGTGTTTTCTCTCCAAAGTCCAGCTTTAGAAACTGAGGGGCACCACATTGCACACTCAAAGTGTGTGTTCGTTGGGCAGAGTGACTGCAGCTGATGATGCATTGCTCTATTTGGCCCAGTTCCCTTGTCCTGCGAGCAGGAGTAGATGACATTTAAGGGCAGGGAGCCACTGCCCTCACTTAAGATACCATTGAAATCCCCTCCATTCCTTCACTTCTGCAGCCTGACCTGTGCTTGGGTTGAGTCCCACTGTGCCAGGCCCGGGGCATAGAGATGAAGGATGCCACACGCCAGCCCCGGTCTCATGGCCAGTGGACAGCAGAGCCTCTGTATGTTGGGTTACAGCCAGGCCAGTCTTTCTGGCCTGGGGACTTGCCAGGAGTTAGGGGGTTGCAGTGGGGTCAGGGCCTTGGGGGGAAAAACGACAGTGCTCAGAGCGGGGTGACAAAGTAGTGTATAGGACACCAGGGAGCAGCTTTGCCAGCCACGCCCTTCTCTAGGTAGACCTTGCAGCTGGCCCTCCAGCCCCAGGGACTGTCCTTGGAGCTGCTTTGCCATAAGAAATAGCAGCTTCTTTCTTTTTAAGTGCTTACTCTGTGCTTTGTGGGCAATTAGCTCATCTCATCCACACAACATGATGTGAGTGCTGTGATTTTTTTTCACCTTACAGGGGGCGGAGGTGCTGAAGTGTGGGGAGGGGTGTGATCTGTCTGTGGTTGTCTGCTCATAGGTGGTGGAGGTGGAATTGGAGTCCAGGCCTGCTTGGCTCTGATCCCTCTCTGTTCCCATTGTTCTGTGGCAGCTCTTCGGTGGGGGATTAGCTTTGTTCTGAGTCACCCACATGATTCCCTGGTGGCTCAGTTGGTAAAGAATCCGCCTGCAATGCAGGAGACCCCGATTCGATCCCTGGGTCAGGATGGTCCCTTGGAAAAGGAAATGGCTCCCCACTCCAGTATTCTTACCTGGGAAATTCCATGGACAGAGCCTGGTGGGCTACAGTCCATGGGGTCGCAGAGTCGGAAATGGCTTAGTGACTAAACCACCACCCGCATGATGGCCTGCTGCCCGCTATGTCTGGTGTGGATCTTGGTCACAACAAACCTATAGTCAGATGTACCCGAGTCTAGCACTGAGGTCCCAGAATCTGGAGCCAGGCTGCTTGGCATCCACTGCTGCCTCCACTTCGGCTTAGGTTACTTTAACCTCTCCTTCCTCAGTTTACTGACCTGTAAAATGGGGATAGAAATAGTACCTGCTGGAACCTGTCAGGGAATAAATACTGGCCGAGTGATGCCTGGCACGTAGGGAGCACAAATGTAAGCTGTTATTTTTTTCTTGTTTAAATGTGAAAGTGAAAGTCGCTCAGTCGTGTCCAACTCTTTGCGACCCCACGGACTATACAGTTCATGGAATTCTCCAGGCCAGAATACTCAAGTGGGTAGCCTTTCCCTCCTCCAGGGGATCTTCCCAACCCAGGGAGTGAACCCAGGTCTCCTGCACTGCAGGCGGATTCTTTACCAGCTGAGCCACCAGGGAAGCCCTGGTGTAATGTATTTTTTATTAATTTATTTTTTTTACTGCAGTACAGTCACTTTGCAATGTCGTGTTAGCTTCTGCTGTATGTACAGCAAAATGAATCAGTCCTACATATGCGTAGACGCTCCCCCTTTTGGATTTACCTGCCGTTCAGGTCACGCAGTGCATTAAGCAGAGTTCCCTGGGCTGCACAATAGTCTCCCATCGGTTGTCTGGTTTATGTTGCTGTTCAGTCACTTAGTCGTGTCCGACTCTTTATGACCCCATGGACTGCAGCGCACCAGTTTTATACACAGTATCAATAGTGTATATGTGTCAACCCCCATTATTATCATACTCACAAGCACTCATCTAGAAATTTTCCTACCCTTCTTCTTGCCCTGTCATCAGAACAACCTCTTTTTCTGCACCCTTCTCTGGTGGTCTTCTTGTCACCCTGACCTTATCTCGCCTGTGAGAGCCGTTTGTTTATAAGAACTATGTGTCTTCACTGTGATCATTGTTTCTTTCTTGACCAAGTGGAACCTCTCCCTGGATGTCAGCAGGCATTGTTGGAAAACAGTGCCTGCCTCGGAACAGCAAACATAAAAAGCATCCGATGAAGCTTGATTAATTATCTGTGTACTTTATGCCTAAAGCGTGAATCATGGTTTTTATTTCCTTCTCAAGAATGTGAGTTGCCTGCTTTGAATTAATCCAGCAATATAGTGGGGTTTTTTTGTTTGTTTGTTTGTTTTAAATCTCCCTACTGCTGTGTCAGCACTCAGAATTATTGCCTGAGGGTTTTCTTTTATCTTTGTAGAGAATCTGAAGGTGTGTCGAATAATTTTTGGATTCAATTTAATTGTTTCAAGTTTGTAAAAAAGAAGGGAAAAGAACTTTGTGAAGATCGTGCTCAGGAAAGAAGGGTCCCTCTTGTCAGTTTTGTTCGCTTGTATCTGAGATGTTTTGAAAATCACTCTGGGTTTTTCTGCTGGTTGTGCTGGAAATCACAACTCCTTGCTTACATCAGGAAATCAGGAAGCAGGGCTCACCCCGGACCAAGTGGGGTTCAATTTCACACTGAACGGAGTCAAGTCCTAGGTACAAATCAATGTCAGTTATAAAGAAGTCCTGGCACAACTTCCCCGTGTGGCCTTGGGTTTGAAAGCATTTCCTCATTTGACCACAAGCTTCTCAAGAAGAGGAGTCTGGACCTTTGTGTTCACCACTCTCTGTCCTGCCCCTGATATGTGGCTGGCACAAAATAGATGCTCAGGAAATGCAGAGTGAATGATATAACTGTGGTGAGGTGATTTCCGGTCACTTTATCACCTTCTAGAGGAAGAGCTCTTCCAACCAGGGCCTCCTGGGCCTGCAGACAGGAAGTCAGAAGCCAAGGCTTGTCCTCAGATGTGCAGAGAGGCTGGGAGGAACAGTTGTAGGAGGACACGTGTCACTAAAGGAAGACAACGTTTCCTCCCCGGGAAGAAATGCAGCGCACAGGGGGCCAGGAGCTGCATGGAGAGGTCCTGTGGGTTTGCAACTCTCTCAGCTTCCTGGGGAGCCTGGCAGACCCCGGGGCTGCCCTCCTTGGGCTCTGTCATTTAGAGACTGTGCAGGGTGGGAGCGAGCAGGGAGGTGGCAAAGTGGCAGAGGGGTACTGTGGCCGCGTGTGTGTTTGATTAAATATCCAGACACACACCAGGCTTTGCCAGGCCTCCATCTCTGCCCCACCTCCGCCCCCAACAGGGCCCGCACCCACAACTGTCTGGACAACCTTCTGGTAAGGGGTCCTTGGTGGGGTCATACCCATTTCCCCAGGTGCAGGCTCTGCGATCAGTTACTTCCCATCCCTCCTTGGGGGTTAGCTGCTTCGTCTGTTTCCATTACCTCTGACCTGAGGTTTACCTCTTCTGGGACCTCAGCTTTTAAACAAGTCATCTTTGTTAGAATTCTTTCATTTTACTTTAATGATTTTTAAAATTATGAAACAAATATAGGCTTGGTACAGAAAGCTCAATAGAAAGAAAAAAAATGGAAAGAAAATGGAATTATTTATGATCCTACCACCCAGAGAAAGCCAGAGTTAACATTTTGGTTTTGCATTATTTTAGTCTTCTTCCATTCCCTCACCCCTACTCATACCATGATACATGATACTTTTTCTGCAGAGAAGGTATGCTTTGTCTGAAAGAGAGTTGTGTAGGCTGCCTTTTTCATTTCGCATTATACCCTCAACATCTTTCTATACCAATAAATATTCTTCCCCAACTTGCTCTTTTAAAAGCTGTGAGTGATGGCAGACTCTGCTGCCCCCAAATATGCCACTCTGGCATAAAGATTATTTGGGGTTGAGGGCAGTTGAGAGGAAGCAGACACAGGAAGGGCTTCCTGCCCTCCCCCTATTTTCCTAAAAGCAGAGCATTAACTTTCAAGGGTATCCATCCACCTGTCCGCACTAGGAAGGACTGAGACCTTTGAAAGTGAAAGTGAAGGTTGCTCAGTTATGTCTGACTCTTTGAGACCCCATGGACTATACAGTCCATGGAATTCTCCAGGCCAGAATACTGGAGTGGGTACCCTTTCCCTGCTCCAGGGGATCTTCCCAACCCAGGGATCGAACCCAGGTCTCCTGCATTGTGGCTGGATTCTATACTGTCTGAGTCACAAAAGAAGCCCAAGAATATGGGAGTGGGTAGCCTATCCCTTCTGCAGAGGATCTTCCCAACCCAGGAATCAAACTGGGATTTCCTGCATTGCAGGGGGATTCTATACCAACTGAGCTATGTTTTCTTCTATGTATTAACCTCCCCATGGTTTGCTGTCCTTGGAAACCTAAAACATCTTTCATTTGTCCTGTCATTTCTTCACTAAATCATTGTTCTTTCTTGGGGGTGCTGTATAAACTGGAGTTCTAAGCCACTGCTTAGAGTTACTCATTTTCCCCTGGATATCCCCCATGTATACATGAGATATCCATGTTAATAAACTTCTGGTTCTTTATTTTTCTTGTTAATTTTTTGTCTTTTGTTATAGGAGTCCCAGCCAAGAATTCAGAATGGTAGAGGGAATGTTGTTTTTTTCCTCTCCTACAGCTGTAACACAATCCATTAAATTAGGCAAATAATCTAATACAGTAAACAGACTGGAGTTGGACATTAGTGGTCTGTCTCTGGTTTTTTAGCTGATGTAGACACAGGAACCAGAGATCAAATTGCCAACATCTGTTGGATCTTTAAAAAAGCAGGAGAGTTCCAGAAAAACATCTACTTCTGCTTTATTGATTACGCCAAAGCCTTTGACTATCTGGATCACAACAAACTGAAAAATTCTTCAAGAGATGGGAATACCAAACCACCCAACCTGCCTCCTAAGAAATCTGTATGAAGGTCAAGAAGCAACAGTTAGAACCAGCCATGGAACAACAGACTGGTTCCAAATTGGGAAAGGAGTACGTCAAGGCTGTATATTGTCACCTTGCTTATTTAACTTATATGCAGAGTAAATCATGTGAAATGCCAGGCTGGATGAAGCACAAGCTGGAATCAAGATTGCTGAGAGAAATACCAATAACCTCAGATATGCAGATGACACCACCTTTATGGCAGAAAGTGAAGAAGAACTAAAGAGCCTCTTGATGAAAGTGAAAGAGGAGATGAAAAAGTTAGCTTAAAACTCAACATTCAAAAAACTAAGATCATTGCATCCAGTCCCATTGCTTCATGGCAAATAGATGGGGAAACAATTGAAACAGTGAGACTTTATTTTTTGGGGCTCCAAAATCACTGCAGTTGGTGACTGCAGCCATGAAATTAAAAACTATAAAGGTAGAGCTGGACTATAAAGAAAGCTGAGTGCCAAAGAATTGATGCTTTTGAGCTGTGGTGTTGGAGAAAATTCTTGAGAGTCCCTTGGACTGAAAGGAGATCCAAATAGTCAATCCTCAAGGAAATCAGTCTTGAATGTTCATTGGAAGGACTGATGCTGAAACTGAGACTCCAATACTTTGGCCACCTGATGTGAAGAACTGACTCATTGGAAAAGACCCTGATGCTGGGAAAGATTGAAGGCAGAAGGAGAAGGGGACAACAGAGGATGAGATGGTTGGATGGCATTACCAACTCGATGGACATGAGTTTCAGCAAGCTCCAGGGGCTGGTGATGGACAGGGAAGTCCATGGGGTTGCAAAGAGTCGGACACGACTGAGCAACTGAACTAGAACTAGAGACACCCCTGTGTTGAACAGGGTTTATGGCTCATGCCTTGCCATACACATCTCTGATTAGATTCATAGGCTTAATTCTTGGAGGAGGGATTCCTGGGTCAAAGAATTTTTTCCCCTCTACTTTCATTAGCTTGCCATCCAGAAAGGTTGTACCAATTAACATTGCTCCTTGCAATGTGTCATCTGTTGGTTCTCCTTACCATTCCTGCTCAACTGTCTCCTGCTGGAGAAATCCTCACTGAACATTCTGTTCAATGTCTCACGCCCTCTCCTATCATAGTATCATATCAACCCTTTTTGTTTTTTAAGAGCACTTACTTTAATCTGAAATGATGTTCAGTTCAGTTCAGTTCAGTCGCTCAGTCGTGTCCAACTCTTTGCAACCCCATGAATCGCAGCACGCCAGGCCTCCCTGTCCATCACCAACTCCCGGAGTTCACTGAGACTCACGTCCATTGAGTCAGTGATGCCATCCAGCCATCTCATCCTCTGTCGTCCCCTTCTCCTCCTGCCCCCAATCCCTCCCAGCATCAGAGTCTTTTCCAATGAGTCAACTCTTCACGTGAGGTGGCCAAAGTACTGGAGTTTCAGCTTCAGCATCATTCCTTCCAAAGAAATCCCAGGGCTGATCTCCTTCAGAATGGACTGGTTGGATCTCCTTGCAGTCCAAGGGACACTCAAGAGTCTTCTCCAACACCACAGTTCAAAAGCATCAATTCTTCGGCGCTCAGCCTTCTTCACAGTCCAACTCTCACATCCATACATGACCACAGGAAAAACCATAGCCTTGACTAGATGGACCTTTGTTGGCAAAGTAATGTCTCTGCTTTTGAATATGCTGTCTAGGTTGGTCATAACTTTCCTTCCAAGGAGTAAGCGTCTTTTAATTTCATGGCTGCAATCTCCATCTGCAGTGATTTTGGAGCCCCAAAAAATAAAGTCTGACACTGTTTCCACTGTTTCCCCATCTATTTCCCATGAAGTGATGGGACCAGATGCCATGATCTTCGTTTTCTGAATGTTGAGCTTTAAGCCAACTTTTTCACTCTCCACTTTCACTTTCATCAAGAGGCTCTTTAGTTCTTCACTTTCTGCGATAAGGGTGGTGTCATTTGCATATCTGAGGTTATTGATGTTTCTCCCAGCAATCTTGATTTCAGCTTGTGTTCCTTCCAGTCCAGCGTTTCTCATGATGTACTCTGCATATAAGTTAAATAAGCAAGGTGACAATATACAGCCTTGATGTACTCCTTTTCCTATTTGGAACCACTCTGTGGTTCCATGTCCAGTTATGGACATGTTATGTCCTGACCTGCATATAGGTTTCTCAAGAGGCAGGTCAGGTGGTCTGGTATTCCCATCTCTTTCAGAATTCTCCACAGTTTATTGTGATGCACACAGTCAAAGGATTTGGCATAGTCAATAAAGCAGAAATAGAGGTTTTTCTGGAACTCTCTTGCTTTTTTGGTGATCCAGCAGATGTTGGCAATTTGATCTCTGGTTCCTCTGCCTTTTCTAGAACCAGCTTGAACATCAGTCAGGAAGTTCATGGTTCACGTACTGCTGAAGCCTGGCTTGGAGAACTTTGAGCATTATTTTACTAGCATGTGAGATGAGTGCAATTGTGCGGTAGTTTGAGCATTCTTTGGCATTGCCTTTCTCTGGGATTAGAATGAAAACTGACCTTTTCCAGTCCTGTGGCCACTGCTGAGTTTTCCAAATTTGCTGGCATATTGAGTGCAGCACTTTCACAGCATCATCTTTCAGGATTTGAAATAGCTCAACTGGAATTCCATCACCTCCACTAGCTTTGCTCCTAGTGATGCTTTCTAAGGCCCACTTGACTTCACATTCCAGGATCCATTATCTATTGGCATCCCTGTTTAGCGGCAGCTCACTTGGCAGGTTGTGAGCCCTGTGAGTGCAGGGGCCTTGCCTGCTGGGGGTCACTGCTGTTGGGCAGTGCCTTTCAACCAGTCAGCCGTTTCCACTACACTTGTGCATCTTGGCGTGCAGGATAAATTTGCTGAATGAACATATGTTTACCCATAATGTCAATGACACTTGTATCATCATGCATTAAAATTGTTATTTTTATTCTAAAACGAAGCATGCCAAGCATCTCTTAACACACGGCTGGTGACCAGTGGCCCTCAGGTGATGGCATGACTCCATTTGGTGTACTGAGGGGTAAGGCCCCTTTCCCAAGCCCTAACTTGGGTTTATAATTACTGTGGTTTGTTTCTTTTGGCTTGATTTTTCTCTCTTCTTGAAAAGTTATAGACAGTTACCCAAGTTATGTTTCCACTTCTGATTTGCAGCTACTAGTCTGCCAAAGCTTTGAAAGGAGAAAGCCACCTTATTAATATTGTGTATAAAATAAGAATGAATAGGTTTAGCTTGAGGGTCTGAATAGCTCTGCAGTGTTTAACTGCTTGAATATTCTGTGTACCCAGAGGCTTTTTTGACTTCTATTTTTTTTGGTTCTTATAGGATGATTGGAGAAGGGAATGGCAATCCACTCCAGTGTTCTTGCCTGGAGAATCCCATAATCTGGCAGGCCACACTCCATCGGGTTGCAAAGAGTCGGACACGACTGAGTGACTAACACTACTACTATAGGAGGATAGTATTGATAGTTAAGTCCTAAATGAGCTGAGTATTGCAATTCTTGTTACTGAGGCTGTCTCTCCCTTGAGTACAAGGGGAAGCATGGCTAACATAGTAGTTAGATGTTGAACAACTAGTGTATCTAGAGAATACCGGCAGTGGCTGTGCATCTGGGATGTGGCTGGGGGATGCTCTCAAGGGCCATGCCTCTGGACTCTGAATCTGGCTTCCTCTGTCCAAGGTTTTTATGAGCAACTTGGCTAAGGACACAGAAAAAGCAGGCTTATCAAATTTGCGAATAACACAAAACCAAGATGGAAGGCTAATACGTAGGATAATAGAATCAAGATTCATAAAATTCTTGGCAGGAATGATGGGTCTGAAACTAACAAGGTAAGCCCTAACAGGATTACGTGTGAAGTCCTGCATCTCACTTCAACAGAGTCAGCTGCAGCTGCCAGCGACGGGAGGGGCCTGATTTGAAGGCCATTTGGGTAGCGAAGACCTCGTAAGGCCTGGGGTTTCTTAGATGCAACATTAAAAAAACAAAGGATGCCTTATATACTGTTAACAGCAGTACGGCCTCCAGATCTAAGGATGGCAAATGGCCTCATAGAAATTCCTTCCCGCAGAACTTCTCTTCGTTGTCCATCTCCCCACAGCCTCACCCAACTCACATGGTGTTCAGACCCCAGCTGGGCTCCTTCTCTGAGTAAGCTTCCCTGAGCCGGCAAGATGGAGTGAGTTATGCTCTCCTGGGTGCTCAGACAGCATCACAGCTTCCCCAGTGTAGTCTCCCCAAACCGTGTGGCTATCTGTCTGACTGTTCATCTTCCTCTTTGGACCCAGGGCTCTTGGAAGGCAGGGACTGTATCTTCTCCCTGAATGCTCCATTCTGAGCAGTGCTTTTGAACTGTGGTGTTGGAGAAGACTCTTGTGAGTCCCATGGACAACAAGGAGATCAAACCAGTCCATCCTAAAGGATATCAGTCCTGAATATTCATTGGAAGGACTGATGCTGAAGCTGAAACTCCAATACTTTGGCCACCTGATGCAAAGAATTGATTCAGTGGAAAAGACCCTGATGCTGGAAAAGATTGAAGGCAGGAGGAGAAGGGGACAATAGAGGATGAGATAGTTGGATGGCATCACTGACTCAATGGACAGGAGTTTAAGTAAACTTTGGGAGTTGGTGATGGACAAGGAGGCCTGGCATGCTGCAGTCCGTGGGGTTGCAAAGAGTCGGACATGATTGAGCGACTGAACTGAACTAAGCAGTAACACAGCGATTGGCACACAACAGAGGCCAGTGGATGCCCTGGTCGGGGGTATATCCATTCTCAGAATCTGGGTAGGGTCCTGGACCAGATAGTGACTGGTTTGCAGAATTTTTCCCATGACAAACAGGCGATAGAATTGTGGATGCTCAGCTAGACCATGCCCAGGTGTGAGCCTCCAAGAAAGGAGGGTGTGGACCATCTCCGGGATTCCAGGGCAGTGCAGGGAAGCACAGGGATTCAAGGCCTTGGTTCCTTGAATGCCTGAGCGTGAAGACAGCATGGAGCTGTCCAAGCATGTGCAACCACTGACTTGCTAGGAGCCACTCACTGACTGTGAATACTGAATCAAGGAGAGGAGTTTTAAATGGCAAGTGTAGAAACTGAAAGCTAATGATAATAAGAACCATCACAATAGCTAACCCTTCCAGGCCCTCCCCAGGTGTTAGGCACTTTGTGTAACTGAGTCCCCATGGCCTCCCTGTGGGGTTTCAGTCAGTTCAGTTCAGTTGCTCAGTCGTGTCCGACTCTTTCTGACCCCATGAATCGCAGCACACCAGGCCTCCCTGTCCATCACCAACTCCCGGAGTTCACTCAGACTCACGGCCATCGAGTTAGTGATGCCATCCAGCCATCTCATCCTCTGTCGTCCCCTTCTCCTTCTGCCCTCAATCCCTCCCAGCATCAGAGTCTTTTTCAATGAGTCAACTCTTCGCATGAGGTGGCCAAAGTACTGGAGTTTCAGCTTTAGCATCATTCCTTCCAAAGAAATCCCAGGGCTGATCTCCTTCAGAATGGACTGGTTGGATCTCCTTGCAGTCCAAGGGACTCTCAAGAGTCTTCTCCAACACCACAGTTCAAAAGCATCAATTCTTCGGCACTCAGCCTTCTTCACAGTCCAACTCTCACATCCATACATGACCACAGGAAAAACCATAGCCTTGACTAGACAGACCTTTGTTGGTGAAGTAATGTCTCTGCTCTTGAATATGCTATCTAGGTTGGTCATAACCTTTCTTCCAAGGAGTAAGTGTCTTTTAATTTCATGGCTGCAGTCACCATCTGCAGTGATTTTGGAGCCCCCAAAAATAAAGTCTGACACTGTTTTCACTGTTTCCCCATCTATTTCCCATGAAGTGATGGGACCAGATGCCATGATCTTTGTTTTCTGAATGTTGAACTTTAAGCCAACTTTTTCACTCTCCACTTTCACTTTCATCAAGAGGCTTTTTAGTTCCTCTTCACTTTCTGCCATAAGGGTGGTGTCATCTGCATATCTGAGGTTATTGAGATTTCTCCCGGCAATCTTGATTCCAGTTTGTGTTTCTTCCAGTCCAGCGTTTCTCATGATGTACTCTGCATATAAGTTAAATAAACAGGGTGACAATATACAGCCTTGACGAACTCCTTTTCCTATTTGGAACCAGTCTGTTGTTCCATGTCCAGTTCTAACTGTTGCTTCCTGACCTGCATACAGGTTTCTCAAGAGGCAGGTCAGGTGGTCTGGTATTCCCATCTCTTTCAGAATTTTCCACAGTTTATTGTGATCCACACAGTCAAAGGCTTTGGCATAGTCAATAAAGCAGAAATAGATGTTTTTCTGGAACTCTCTTGCTTTTTCCATGATCCAGTGGATGTTGGCAATTTGATCTCTGGTTCCTCTGCCTTTTCTAAAACCAGCTTGAACATCAGGAAGTTCATGGTTCATGTATTGCTGAAGCCTGGCTTGGAGAATTTTGAGCATTACTTTACTAGCGTGTGCTGCTGCTGCTGCCGCTAAGTTGCTTCAGTCGTGTCCGACTCTGTGCGACCCGATAGACAGCAGCCCACTAGGCTCCTCTGTCCCTGGGATTCTCCAGGCAAGAATACTGGAGTGGGTTGCCATTTCCTTCTCCAATGCATGAAAGTGAAAAGTGAAAGTGAATTCACTCAGTCATGCCTGACTCTTAGCGACCCCATGGACTGGAGCCTACCAGGCTCCTCTGTCCATGGGATTTTCCAGGCAAGAGTACTGGAGTGGGGTGCCATTGCCTTCTTACTAGTGTGTGAGATGAGTGCAATTGTGCGGTAGTTTGAGCATTCTTTGGCATTGCCTTTCTTTGGGATTGGAATGAAAACGGACCTTTTCCAGTCCCGTAGCCACTGCTGAGTTTTCCAAATTTGCTGGCATATTGAGTGCAGCACTTTCACAGCATCATCTTTCAGGATTTGAAAGAGCTCAACTGGAATTCCATCCACTCCACTAGCTTTGTTCGTAGTGATGCTTTTTAAGGCCCACTTGACTTCACATTCCAGGATGTCTGGCTCTAGGTCAGTGATCACACCATCGTGATTATCTTGGTTGTGAAGATCTTTTTTGTACAGTTCTTCTGTGTATTCTTGCCACCTCTTCTTAATATCTTCTGCTTCTGTTAGGTCCATACCATTTCTGTCCTTTATCGAGCCCATCTTTGCATGAAGTGTTCCCATGGTATCTCTAATTTTCTTGAAGAAATCCCTAGTCTTTCCCATTCTGTTGTTTTCCTCTATTTCTTTGCATTGATCTCTGAGGAAGGCTTTCTTATCTCTTCTTGCTATTCTTTGGAACTCTGCATTCAGATGCTTATATATTTCCTTTTCTCCTTTGCTTTTCGCTTCTCTTCTTTTCACAGCTATTTGTAAGGCCTCCCCAGACAGCCATTTTGCTTTTTTGCATTTCTTTTCCATGGGGATGGTCTTGATCCCATGTGGGGTTTGGTGCTCCTCTATATCGGCTGAGCAGGTGAGACTCCAAGTCCTTGTATTAAGCCACCCAGCCAGTAAGCAGCAGATCACCAAAGCCTGTTCCCATGCTAAGGGCCTCTGATGCTGGAAATCTGCTGTCTGAAGGTTAAGCAGCATCTCCTCTAGAATCTAGGAAGTGTAGAAATTCAGTGGCCTCAGAGTTGGGCCAGCTTCCTAGAGCCCCTCCCCACCTCCTCCATCTGTGTGTCAACCCTTCACTGGCTCATTCAGCTGCATTGTTAACTGTCAGATATTGGCTTCTGTGGGCCTTGAGGCACAATAGGGTGATGGAAGACCTCACAGATCCAGAAGCCAGACAGTCCTTGGGTTTGAGTGTCCACTGCCTCTTGCTGGCTGTGGGTCCCCAGTCCAGTCCCTTAACCTCTCTGAGCCTCAGCTGTGAAATGTAGAGTTAGCCTCGAGTTTTGTAAAGCACTTGATCCAGGGGGCCCCTGGCAAAAGATGGCTTGTGCTCCCATCTGCCATCAGATTCTTGGCTGTATTGCTCATGGTTGAAGTGGTTAGAAATCTGTTGTCCAGATAAGCTGAGCATATCTAGGAAAACAAAATGAACATAATATGTCCACACTGTGTGTGTGTGGAGTGTGGAACTTTCCCTGCCTAACAGGTATCAGGGCAGAGGGAAGGGGCAAAAATACACTGTTGAACTCTGCTGGCCTCATGCTGCCCAGGGGATGTCCTGTCTCCAGGCCTTGCTGCCCTTTGTCATCCTGACTGTCCTTGGCCTTGCCAGTTGTCTGGCATGTATGTGTTGTGTGTGTGTATGTGTGTGTGTATCTTCTCAAGGTGTTTTCTATAACTCTCTTCTGTAGCCAGAAAGATGATTACAGACCATTTGTTTGAGGGAATATCAGTAAATAGGTACATGGTTTTTCTTCTCTGAAATTATAGAGAAGGATTGTTTATTCCTCGACAAATTCTTCTTCACACTTGTTAGACGTCAGGCAGACCCTGATGACGTATTAGTGACCAAAACAGAGACCTTGCCCTCATGCAGCTTAAATCCTAATCGGTTGAGAAGTACCAGATTAGTAAGTACACAGGTGAAAGCAGTCAATTGGAGGGTGACAAAAAGTAGAAAAGCTATATGGATGAGGAGGAAGGAGATAGCTGATTTGGGACATGTGTTGCTATTTCAAGTCAATGTGTTTGAGAAAACCTGGCAGACAGATGTTACTTGAGCAGAAACTGAAGGAAGTGAGGCGGGAGCCAGGCGGTGCTGGGGAAGAGCACTTCCATAGAGGGAAAACCTGGACATAATTCCCGAGTCAGGCCTGCTTGGCAAGTTCAGGGAGTCTCAGGAGGCCAGTGTGGTCAGAATGGAGCGAGAGGATGGTGCACGGATCGACTGGGCATTTGATTCCAGGCCCTGGGTCCAGCTGCCGTGTGCATCTGCGCTGGTCCCCACTGTTGAGAAGTCCTGCTTCTCCGCTGGGAGGTAGGGTGGGGAGATTACACACCCAGAACCTTAGCTCTAGGTAGTGAGCCCAGACTCTCACCTAGATCCACACAATTCTGAAGTCCTTGCACCTCCCAGCAGGCCGAGCTGGTGGAGACTCCACTCTTCCTCCACTCTGCAGTGTCACCCTCCTGGTTCCTTGTGTCCACGCCCAGCTTAGGGGGCTGGAGTCCAGCAGGGGTGTCTGCTGCAGCCAGCGCAGCAGGTAGGGATCGAAAGGGTCGACACACAGTTTGGGAAAAAGAAACTAGAGACAGAATTAAAGTTTTCAAGATGGGACCAGGGGACTCAAGACATCTTGGGTCAAGAGCCCTGTTCCTCGAAGCCGCATCACTTTATTTAGTGTCTCGCATGCAGAAAGCATCTGCTGTGCTGCTATGGTCAGCTTCCTGTGTCCCCGGTCACGTCTCCCATTTTATTGATTACTTGAAACTAACTTTGCTATTTTCTTGTACAAGGGCTATCTTGTACAAGGGCTGGAGGTCATAGACCCACATATGCCTTGGGAAAACATCTTAGGGTGTGCACAAGCAGTGTTCTGAACTTGCGCTGGCCCGGCATTCCAAGGTCCACACTGTTTTTCTTTAGCTGAGCAGGGCATGACAGTCCCAACTGATGAGCCCCTTATGCTGCATTGCTATATTTGGCTTTTATTCTTTTCCCATGGTGATTTTCTCATGGCTTAGCCGGAGCAACAGGTGGCTGACTATTAACTCCTGCAGGTGTCCATAGCCCTGGCCAGGAGCAGACATCTGCTCCCTCCTCCGCCCTGTGTGGCACTCCCTGTCCAGCTTTAAGCCTCATCCCTGTGGAAGCTCTGTGGAAAGAGTATTTATCTAGGTTGGAATTGGAATACATTAGAAATTAGTGTTCGAGGCCAGGACACAGAGTTGGTCCTGGCCTCCATTAGCAGGGGCGGGTGAGAGTGCCAAGTGACCCTTTCCAGGGCCGTGAGGTGGCTTTGAGAGAGGCAGGTGACGTGCCTTGCTCTTGTGCAGACAGTGGCGCTTAGTAAGCCCATGCTCTGAGGGGTCTCACGAGGCCTGAGTGAGTTAATGCACGGAAAAGCACTCAGAACGTGCTGGGCACAGCGTGGATCCTTGGTCACCGTCCGCTGTGGTCACCAGCGGGGGCCTGGCACTGCCCTGGTCCCAGGATGAAGAAGGAGAGACAGACAGTGTGCTGTGCTCTCGTGGTGCTTCCAGCCTGGCGGGCCCCAGCAACAGTGAGCAAATATTTGCGTGTCAGTGCCACAGGGGGAATTTAAGTGTGATGTAATAGTGCCTGAGCAGATATACATATGTTACCATGTGGGGGATTTTCATCATGTCTCTCTTTCTCTCCTGTGTGTGTTTGTGTGTTGTGTAAATAACACCATTAGCAACAAAAAGGGGAGAGCCCAGGAAACTCCTTCACCTACACCTGCGTTATCACCACCAGTGTGTGGCAGGGTAATATTCCCCCAGAGGTGTCCCCATCCCAATCCCTGGAACTTGTGAGTATGTTACTTTACACACCAAAGGGAATTAAGTGTGCAGATGTAATTAAGGTGGCTAATCAGTCAGCCTTGAGAATGGGAGATTATCCTGGATGATCCGGCTAGGATCTGTCTCATTCCATGAGTCCTTAAAAGTAGAAAGAGAATCAGAGGATCAGGCAGAAATACTTACTGTGGACAGGACTGGACTGTTGCTGGTTTTGAAGATGAAGGGCCCCTGTGCAAGGAAGGCAGGCAGCGTCCAGAAGGTGGAAAAGGCAAGGAAGTGAATTTTCAGTTAGAGCTTCTAGAAAGGAATGCAGTCCTGCCTAGCACTTTGATCTTCACTTGGTGAGATCTGCATCAGACTTTTGACCTCTGGAACATGTGTTGTTTAAAACTAATAAGCTTGTGGTTTTTTGTTACGTTGGTAAAAGGAGCCTAATACTATTGTCATTGTTGTTGTTTTTTTTTTTTTTTGGCCGTGCCTCGTAGCTTATGGGATCTTAGTTCCCCAACCTGGTCGGAACCCATGCCCACGGCCCCTTGCCATGGAAGCACAGAGCCCTAACGCCTGGACCACCAGGGACTTCCCTATGGTTGGTTTTTAAGCCCACGGCTTCCCCCCTGGACTGTGAGCTCCCTGAGGGCAGGAGCCGTGCCTTATTCACTCTGGATCCCAGTACTGGGCACTGCCTTCAGGCTGAACAAACTTTTGCTAACCTCTGCACCGGATCAAGAGCTGCACCTCGGAATTAGGGGTGGAATGGCCTCCTTGATTCTCTTCCCTAAATCCAAACTCTAGTCTTGATGCTACCCACTGGGAAAGGCCTCCAAGGCTTAGGGACTGGCTGCCAGGCTAGGCCACTCTCAGCCACTCGACACTGATGGAGAGAGAGCATGGCCTGCCTGCTCAGCTCCTAGCTAACGGGGCCTCCTTCCAAAGGGACGTCCCTATAAAGGAGAAGAATTCACGGGCAGAACTCAAAACATGCACGTGTTCTTTTTTTTGATGCTGGATACTGTGGCTTCCTTGTAACATTTTTTAAAGGACAATTATTGATTCATTCAGCAAGGAAATAAGTGAGGTAAAGACAAATCGAAGCAAAAAGCCAAACAAAAGAGTAAAGGACTAAGAGAGCTGAAAGAATGAAGAGACTTGGCCGTTGACCTTCCGAGCCGCCTCCTGCCTGCCTGTCTTTGTACAGAGGCCCCAGAGCAGGGGTGTCCCACCCTGGATGCCCAGAGAGTCTGATTTAATTGGTCTGGGGCAGGGCAAGGGCAGCGGGATTTTCAGAAGTTCCCGGAGTGAGTGTTGTATGCAGCAGGGATTGAGAATCAGTGCCCCTGGGCATTCCTGCTTTGCTTTGTTCTCCTGTTAGAAGCCTCCAAACCCTAAGAGTCATTCAGTGGTATTACTTGGTATTACAGTCAAGCATTTTACAAATGGAGAAACCAAGGTCATAAGACCAGGGTCTCCATCTGAGGACTGTTCACGCCCTCCACAGATCCAGCTGTTGCTGTCGATGGCCTCAAACCAGAATGATCCCACCAGCTTCCATCTGTGAGTGGCTTTCAGTTTTTCACACTTTTTCTTACTTCTTCCCAAATGCTCCTTTATTTAAAAAAAAAAAAAAACATTTATTGGCGTATGGTTGATTTACAGCTATGCTGTAAAACTAAACTGTGTTAGTTTCTGCTCTACAGCATAGTCAATCAGCAATACATATGCGTACATCCACTTTTTTTTTCAGATTTCTTTCCCATATAGGCCATTACAGAGTACTGAGTAGAGTTCCCTGTGCTATACAGTGAGTCCTTATTAGTTACCTGTTTTGTATATAGCAGTGTGTATGTCCCAATTTTCCCTCCCTCTCTTCCCCTCTGGTAACCATAAGTTTGTTTTCTACATCTGTGCCAAATGCTCCTTTAAAAGGTCAGCTGACAGAAGATATGCAGATGGCTAATAAACACATGAAGAGATGCTCAACATTGCTCATTATCAGAGAAATGAAAATCAAAACTACAATCAGACATTACCTGACACCGATCAGAATGGCTATCATCAAAACATCTACAAACAATAAATGCTGGGAAAGGTGTGGAGAAGAGGGAACCCTCTTGCACTATTGGTGGGAATGTGAATTGATACAGCCACTATGGAGAACAGTGTGGAGATTCCGTAAAAAACTAGGAATAAAACTACCGTATGACTACTGGACATATACCTTGAGGAAACCATAATTGAAAGAGACATATGTACCCCCATGTTCGTTGCAGCACTATTTGCAATAGCTAAGACATGGAAGCAACCTTGATGTCCATCAGTTCTAATGAGGTGGATGGACCTAGAACCTATTTTACAGAGTGAAGTAAGTCAGAGAAAAATAAATACCATATATTAACGCATATATATGGAATCTAGAAAGATGGTACTGATGAGCCTATTTACAGGGCGGCAATAGAGAACAGATTTGTGGACACAGTAGGGGAAAGAAAGGGTAGGATGAATTGAAAGAGTAGGTTGGAAACATATACATTACTCTATGTAGAATAGATAAGCCAGTGGGAATTTGATGTGTGACTCAGGGAGCTCAAACTGGTGCTCTGTGACAACCTAGAGGGGTGGGATGGGGTGGGAGGTGGGAAGGAGGTTCAAGAGGGAGGGCACATATGTTTACCTCTGGCTGATTTGTGTTGATGTGTGGCAGAAACCAACACAACATTGTAAAGCAGTTACCCTACAATTAAAAATAATACAGTTATGTAAAGTTTAAAAATAAAATAAAATTAGAGTCAAAAAAACAAAAAAAAACAAAAAAAAAACAAAACAAAAATAATAATAAATTAAAAAAATAAGAAGCTAGTAATTTTTTTAAAAAGATTAGCTGATGCTTTGATGTAAACATGGCCCGTCTGTCTCCACCCTTCCCTTGATGAGGCAGGACCACTTGGTAAGCATGAGCACAGGCTCTGAGATCTGGCAGCACAAAGACTGTGTGGCCTCTGAGAGCCTCAGTTTGACCATGTGTAAAATGGGGGTAGTAGTAATAATACTCCCCAGGGGTTGTGAAGTTTGAAAGAAGACATATAGTGCATTCAAAGTGCCCAGAAGAGTGTGTGGTTTGTGAATGCCAGATGTTATAAATAATATTATTGTATGAAATTACTATTAATAGAGGGAAGAGAATGGGAGTTCAAGCATCAGAGCCAGTAACAAGTGTTGATGGATGCATCATTTTTCACTGTTGCTTTTCAGCTTGTTTTGGACAGTGCCCAGTGGGTCACTCCTTGACTGGACGAGAGAGAGTCTTCTCTTGGAGGAGGTAATTGTGAGTTTCCAAGCAAGTGTAAGCGAGGGCTCACTGGGCATTTACTCCTATTTATCCTCCCCATCTTGAGGTCTGCCTTCTCAGGACCGTCTCCTGTAGGGGCCCGGGCTCTTTGGCCAGAGCTCAGCCCCTCACTTACTCTAGTATTCAGAAGGGACTTGCTGCCTTCTCATGTGTGTTCTCCAGTACATAAAAATTTTCTGTGCAAGTAATTGCAGTATGGGGTAACAAGGAGGGTAATAGGGGGAGATAATTGTGGATAAATCAGCTTGATGACACACTTTCCCAAATTTGATTATCCAAATTTGCAAGGCTGTGCAAAATCTTGAAAACCAATTAAGACCTTGCAGTAATGACTACAGATTCTGGGGAAGTTGCTCTCATAAGTCTAGCCGGTTGGCCAACAGGTTGAGGATGGTGAGGACAATTCTTCTGCTTTGGATGTTTTTATATTTCACTGATAGCCGGGGAGTTGTATTGTCATGTAACATGTGGAGGTGGGAAGGTACCCACTCTTCTGCTGATTGGGCATATAGTGATGCAGACTCACTGTTGGCATTCTGCAAGGTTGTCATGCTGGTTAGTAATATTGCCAGTTGCACTGGATGCTGATTCATTTGAAGACACATGATACCGCTGATAAAATAAAAAGTTAAAGAAACTCTGGGAAGTCATTTTAGGGCAGAAGCATCAGTTGGTTTATTTAGTTACATACTTATAGCTTCCTTTCCCCAATACTACTTGACCTTTAAACTCAGGTTGTAGCCTGTTTTTGGCTTACTGAGATGTGATAGTTGCTCAGTTGTGTTTGACTCTGTGACTCCATGGACTGTAACTCACCAGGCTGCTCCGTCCTTGGGATCCTCCAGGCAAGAATACTGGAATGGGTAGCCATTCCCTTCTCCAGGGGATCTTCAGACCCAGCAGTCAAACCCAGGTCTCCTGCATGGCAGGCGTCTGAGCCACCAGGCAACTGACTCAGACGATTGACATGTAACATTGTATACAATGTTGATTTGATACACTTATATATTGGGGAGTGATTAGCATTAGCTAATACCTGCATTACATCCCGTAATTCATATTTTTTTATTTGTGGTGAAAACATTTCAGACTACTGTCTTAGCAAATTTCAAGTGTATCAGTTCAGTTCAGTTCAGTTGCTCAGTCGTGTTCGACTCTTTGCGACCCCATGAATCACAGCATGCCAGGCCTCCCTGTCCATCACCAACTCCCAGAGTTTACTCAAACTCACGTCCATCGAGTCGGTGATGCCATCCAGCCATCTCATCCTCTGTCGTCCCCTTCTCCTCCTGCCCCCAATCCCTCCCAGCATCAGAGTCTCTTCCAATGAGTCAACTCTTCACATGAGGTGGCCAAAGTACTGGAGTTTCAGCTTTAGCATCAGTCCTTCCAAAGAACATCCAGGACTGATCTCCTTTAGGATGGACTGGTTGGATCTCCTTGCAGTCCAAGGGACTCTCAAGAGTCTTCTCCAACACCACAGTTCAAAAGCATCAATTCTTCAGCACTCAGCTTTCTTCACAGTCCAACTCTCACATCCATACATGACCATAGGAAAAACCATAGCCTTGACTAGACAGACCTTTGTTGGCAAAGTAATGTCTCTGCTTTTTAATATGCTGTCTAGGTTGGTCATAACTTTCCTTCCAAGGAGTAAGCATCTTTTAATTTCATGGCTGCAATCACCATCTGCAGTGATTTTGGAGCCCCCAAAAATAAAGTCTGACACTGTTTCCACAGTTTCCCCTTCTATTTCCCATGAAGTGATGGGACCAGATGCCATGATCTTAGTTTTCTGAATGTTGAGCTTTAAGCCAACTTTTTCACTCTCCTCTTTTACTTTCATCAAGAGGCTTTTTAGTTCCTCTTCCCTTTCTGCCATAAGGGTGATGTCATCTGCATATCTGAGGTTATTGATATTTCTCCCAGCAATCTTGATTCCAGCTTGTGCTTCTTCCAGCCCAGTGTTTCTCATGATGTACTCTGCATATAAGTTAAAGAAGCAGGGTGACAATATACAGCCTTAACGGACTCCTTTTCCTATTTGGAACCAGTCTATTGTTCCATGTCCAGTTCTAACTGTTGCTTCCTGACCTGCATATAGATTTCTCAAGAGGTAGGTCAGGTGGTCTGGTATTCCCATCTCTTTCATAATTTTCCACAGTTTATTGTTAGAACTAACACCCAAAAAAGATGTCCTTTTCATTATAGGGGACTGGAATGCAAAAGTAGGAAGTCAAGAAACACCTGGGGTAACAGGCAAATTAGGCCTTGGAATACGGAATGAAGCAGGGCAAAGGCTAATAGAGTTTTGCCAAGAGAACGCACTGATCATAGCAAACACCCTCTTCCAACAACACAAGAGAAGACTCTATACATGGACATCACCAGATGGTCAACACCGAAATCAGATTAATTATATTCTTTGCAGCCAAAGATGAAGAAGCTCTATACAGTCAGCAAAAACAAGACCGGGAGCTGACTGTGGCTCAGATCATGAACTCCTTATTGCCAAATTCAGACTTAAATTGAAGAAAGTAGGGAAAACCACTAGGCCATTCAGGTATGACCTAAATCAAATCCTTTTTGATTATACAGTGGAAGTGAGAAATAGATTTAAGGGACTAGATCTGATAGACAAAGTGCCTGATGAACTATGGACGGAGGTTCGTGACATTGTACAGGAAGCAGGGACCAAGACCATCCATATAGTACAGTATTATTAACTGTCATCACTCTGCTGTAAGTTAGATCCCCAGCACTTACTCATCTTAGTAGTTGGAAGTTTGTGCCCTTTGACCAGGTTTCCCAGGTGGCTCATGCTCAGTCAGTCATGTCTGACTCTTTACAACCCCATGGACTGTAGCCCTCCAGGCTCCTCTGTCCATAGGATTCTTCAGGTAAAAAAACTCGAGTGGGTTGCTATTTCCATCTCCAGGGGATCTTCCTGACCCTGGGATCAAACCTGCGTCTCCAGCTTGGCAAGCAGATTATTTACCACTGAGCCACCTGGGAATAAAGAATCCACCTGCCCAATGCAGCAGACTCAGGAGACGCAGGTTTGATCCCTGGGTTGGGAAGATCCCCTGGAGCAGGAAATGGCTAACTACTCCAATATTCTTGCCTGAAAAATTCCATGGACAGAGAAGCCTGGTGGGCTGCAAAGAGTCAGACATGACTGAGTGGTTGAACTTGCACACACGCTGAACGCACCCTTCAACCAACACCACCTGCTTTCACTCACCTCCTTGGCCTTTGGTAACCATCATTCTAGTCTTTGATCCTGTGTTTGGCTTTTTTAGATTCTGCATGTAAGTGAGATCATACAGCCATTTGTCTTTCTCTGTTTGACTCTTCTCACTTAGCTTCATGTCCTCAAGGTCCATCATGTTGTTGCAAATGGCAGGATGTCCTTTTTATGTTTGAATAATATTCCATTGTATGTATAGACCACATCTTCTTTGTCCATTCATTGACAGATGAGAGTTGTTTCCATATCTTGCCTTTATCATCCTGCACTAAACATAAGAGTACACATATCTTTTTGATATCCTGTTTTCATTTCCTTTGGATAAATATCCAGAGGTGAGACTGTAGGTTCATATCGTGGTCCTATTGTTAATTTTTTGAGGAATTTCCATACTGTTATCCATAGTAGTTTGCACCAATTTATGGTCCCATCCGCAGTTCCCAGGGATTTTCTTTTTGTTACATCCTCGCCAATGCTTGTTCTCTCTTATCTTTTTGATGGCGTCCATTCTGATAGGCATAAGGTGATATGTCAGTGTGGTTTTAATTTGCATTTCCCAAACTCAGTTTCTTAATAGGCAAAAATTACCTTGTAGGGTATGGTAACATCTGAATGAAATAATATGATAAGTGCATAATTGCACAGCTGGAAGGTAGGTGTTACATAATTGTCAAAATCCCCATTGTTTGGAAGGGGGAAGAATTTGCAGCAATTTAGACAGAAAATTCTTGAGAGTCCCTTGGACTGCAAGGAGATCCAACCAGTCCATCCTAAAGGAAATCAGTCCTGAATATTCATTGGAAGGACTGATGCTAAAGCTGAAACTCCAATACTTTGGCCACCTGATGCAAAGAACTGACTCATTTGAAAAGACCCTGATGCTGGGAAAGATTGAAGGCAGGAGGAGAAGGGGACAACAGAGGATGAGATGGTTGGATGGCATCACTGACTCAATGGACATGAGTTTGAGTAAACTCTGGGAGTTGGTGATGGACAGGGAGGCCTGGCATGCTGCAGGCCATGGGGTCACAAAAAGTTGGACATGATGAGCGACTGAACTGAACTGAACTGAGACAAGAAACTCTGAAGGTCCAGTTCCTTACTGAAAAAAATGAGGAAAACCTTTACTGGAGTTCATTTAACAGCTAAGCCGAGATTAAGTATTCTGGTTCCCAGTGTTGGTGGCTACTGCTTGCTTAGGACTTGCTCCCAAAGCCAAAAGGAAATCCATGGCTGTCAGGTCATAAGCACCTAGAGATTCAGTCCAGGAGGGAGAGTGAGAACTCAGGAATGGAGATTTCAATTTGGGAAGACAAGAAGTCAGGGATGAGCTTGGCTGTGGGAGCCAGTGTGGTCCCTACTGCATGATGGCCTTGGTCTTGAAGGGCCAACATTATTCATGAAGGGCCTAGACAGAAGGAGAGGCACTTGGGAAAGAACATGTGAGCAGGGAGAGGGATGGAAGAACAGGAGGACATGCCCCGGAAACCCAGGGTCACAATACCCACTCAATGGATGCGATATCAATGCTTGTTGGAAGAGTGGGTGATGAGCATTGGACCTGCTGCGATTACTCAGTGCCAGTCATCTTCTTTATAGTAGTCCTTCTGCAGAAGAGGCACAGAAAAGTAAAGTGATTTGGCCAAGGTCAGACCACTTTCAAAATGTGTGCTTTTCATTTAACTGCCTTGCTGTACTGCAAGTGAATGGATGAATAAGTGAGGGCATTTCCGTCTTACCTGTTAAGAAGTAACAACAGTGCAGGGCAAGTAACTTTCCTAGAATTACAGAGTCATCAGTGGTGGAGTCCGAGCTAGCAGCTCTTTGGCTTCCGAGTCCAGCGAGCTGCTCACTAGCGCCAGGCTGTGTCTGTACCACCTAGTCAGGCCCTAGGCCCTCCCACCACCCTCTACTGAGCTGAGTTGTCATTTACAGCCCACCTGTGGCCCCATGTACTTGCCCGTGTTTCCAAGGTGGGGGCCATGAAAAGAGCCCAGGATTATGGTTAGAGGATCTGGGTTTGGGTTCCAGGTTGGCTGAATGACCTTGGGTAGGTCAAGAAGCCTCTCTGGCCTCAGTTTCTCTCTCTGGAAAATGGGGATAACAGGGCCTGCTTTTTCTAGTTGTGAGGAGTGATCGAGAGAAGGTATAAGATGCTCCTAGCAGGCTGCTGGCTGCTAAGAAGCACTGAGAAAGGGGCCAATGGATCCTCCCTCCCCACCTCAATTCGCTTTCTCCCTTCTCCTCTTCCTCCCTTTCTCCCTCCGGATGTCTCTGCAGACAGCATCTCATTTACCAAGGGAAGAAGGAACCATTCAGGCAGCCCGTGACATCTCACAGCCAGTTCTCAGTGGTCCTGGACTGGGGTGATTCTATCACTTGGCACAGATGAGGAGGAGAGCAAGGTCTGTACTCTGACCTTTCAGCCCAGAATTGGTGGTGATGATGGTGCTGGTGGGAAACAGATAAATATGCAAGTTCCATGGATCGATTAGTCCTAACATACCACTCAGCAGATGAGCACTCTGAAAAGCCCAGCTTCCTGAAGAGAAAGGGTCTCATCATCTACAGGGGAGCCGACTTCATAGAGTGAGTCCGAGAGGTCCTAGGGTTGCTTAAATGCCCCCCACTCTCAGACTAACCAGCAAACTGCCAGTGGCCTCCCTCCACGAGAGGGAGCACAGATGCCACACACACGGCCGGAATGGGGGTCACAAACAGATGGGTGGGCAGGACACTGGACAGGACTCTGCTTGTCGGGGTGCTTCTTAGCTCCTCCAATTCCCTGTTGCCCTGCAGGGATGCAGGCCCCAGGTTGCCAGACCAAATTCTTCAGTGGAAGCCAGAAATACAGACTTTGTTGCAACACCTCCTGGCTTTAAGTATTGGCTACAAATCATACATTAAAAAAAAAAAAAAAAATTCAGTCTTAAGGATGACCAGCTGCCAGCCTCTGACTTAAGATTCTATGCGGTGGAGGATTGATCTGTATTGAAACAGCTGGGCTTATTTGTTAAGTCAGCAAATATTTACTTGTTTTTATTGAGGTATAGTTGATTTATAATATTATGTTAGTTTCCAGTGTACAGCACAGTGATTCAATATTTTTGTAGATGGTCTTCCATTTAAAGTTATTGCAAAATAAAGGCTATACTTCCTGTGCTGTACACTATGTCCTTGTAGCTTATTTATTTTATACATAATGTCAATAGTTTGTGCCTCTTAATCCTCTACCCAATCCTGCCCCTCCCACTTCCATCTTCCCATTGGTAACCACCAGTGTGTTCTCTGTATCTATCAGCCTCTTTCTGTTTAGTTTTATATATTCTTTTGTTTTCTTTTTTAGATTCCACATATAAGTGATAACATACAATATTTGTCTTTCTCTGTTTGACTTGTTTTACTAGGCATAATACCCTCTAGGTCCAACCACATTGTTGCAAATGGCAAGATTACATTCTTTTTGATGGCCAAGTAATATTCCATTGTATACCACATCCTCTTTATCTATTCATTTGTTGACGAACACTTAGGTTGCTTCCACATCTTGGCTATTGTAAATAAAGCTGAACATTGGGGTTCATGTATCTTTTTGAATGATTGCTTTCATTTCCTCTGGATGTTATTCAGATGTGGAACTGCTGGGTCATATGGTAGTTCTGTTTTGTTTTGTTTTTTTGGTTTTGTTTTGTTTTTTTGAGGATGCTTCATCCTGTTTACCATAGTGTCCTCACCAATTTACAGTCCTACCAACAGTATACTAGGGCTTCTCCCTTTTCTGCATATCCTTGCCAAGATTTGTTTTTTGTAGACTTTTTGATGATAGTCTTTCTGACAGGTTTGAGGTTATATCTCATTGTGGTTTTGAGTCTCATTTCTCTGATGATTAGTGATTTTGAGTATCTTTTCATATGTCTTTTGATCATATCCTATTGATATATCTTCTTTGCAAAAATATCTACTCAGATCTTATACCCATTTTTAGTCATTTTTTTATATTGAGTTTTATGAGCTATCTGTATATTTTGGATATTAGTCTCTCATTGTTCATCTCATTTGCAAATATTTTCTCTCATTCAGGAAGTTGTCTTTCTGTTTTGTTGATGGTTTCCTTTGCTCAGCAAGTATTTTGGGGGCATCTACTACATACCAGGTGCTGTTCTAAGATGTGTGAATGCAGCTCTCATTAAATATAGACAGGAATCCTGGGTTCCTCTTGGAGCTGCCGTTCCACTGTGGCCCTTACATTCTGCCTTGTGCCTGCTGTATCTTTGAAGTTGTGATGATGACCTGGTTATCTTCATCCCCTTCTTAGGAAGATTTTGATTGAACCAAATCCTAACCACAGAGCCCAGTCATACCAACTGGCAACCATGACTTGGTTCTTGATTTGGATACTGGCCATTGTTGGGGCCACAGACACCAGCATAGGTGTGTCTCCATTGTCCAAGGTCAAGCCCACATCCATAAGCCTGTGTCTCAATGTGACTCTGTGCTGAGGAGCTCGGGGTTTGCAGGGCACATGGCCACAAATACACTTAGTGATGCTTACCATCAGCAACAAACTTTGGGGGCAAAAATAAGGACTGATCTGCTTAAACGCCATAGACCTGGCTATTCCTGTTCTCAATTCTGACCTGGGCCCTGCTCTCAACCTCTCACCTGATCACAGCTGTCCCCAACCCTGAGCCTTTAGATTGGTGGCTTCTCCATCTCATTCATCAGCCTCCCCTCACCTGCCAGCCCCACTGAAGATCATTTTAGGAAAACGTGACCTGATACCTCCCTTGGGGAAAATAGGTCATGGAGAGAAAGGTCAGGGGCTTAGTCCAGGTGAAAACTTGGCAGATTTTTGCAAAGGACTGAGTAAGAAAGGCCTAGTACTGTCCTTTGCCACTGCTGACACCAGGGAAAATCAGATGAGGTTCTAAGGGGGGAAAAAGATCATAAAGACATGTCGCAGTCTCCTGTTTAGGAATAAGAGCTCTCTGGTTGGTGTAGTTAATTAAAATTATAGCTCAGAAGCCTGCCTTCAAATTAAGTACTGTCTTCACTGTGTTTTTCCCTGAGTGTTGAGGGGTATTTCTTCTGCCCCAGTTCTTTGCTCAGTGATGAGTCCCAGGATCTTGCTGTGACCAAGTCTTGGAATGGGTATATAGAATGTTCCAGAGTACTTTAAGCTCTGGTAAGTGCCTAAAGACTCCTAATTAATCTAGGAATGAATGGTTCACTGGGCATTGTAGTGTCAAAGATTAATTGGAGACTGAGGTCTCTTAGCAAAGAAATGTACACTTTTCTCCCTCTTTTCTTACTAGTTTTTTGTTGTTGTTGTTGTTGTTGGAGTGGCTTTTGTTTGCTTTTGGTTCAGATCCAGCAGTGTTGTCTGCACCAAACATCATTTCCCACTGGGAAGTATGTCTGGCCCAGAAAGTGTTCAGTCCTAGAGGGCTCAGTGTGGCTGGTGCTGTTTGGAGAGTAGGGCCCTGTTCTGGGGTGGGGTCTGGGCTCCAGGAAGTCCTGGTAGCCAGGTTTCCCCGAGTCCCAAGTTTAGTGGCCTGGCTCTGCCCCTAGTCACCGGCCACCGCTGGGCTCACTTCCACAAGCTCCTCATTACTCTACTTATCAGGCACCTACTTACCAAGGCAGCATCTGAGCCAGGGAGAGGGCTTCTCATCACCCCAGACTCTGGAGCACCTTTAACCTGAGGGTTTCCAGGTAGGTCCAGGTGTATGGGTTTTTGAAGGCTGTTCGTTTTGTGAATGACCTGATGACCTCTTTTCATTTCTGTCTTCTTTCTGATTTTTTCATTACCCTTCCCATTGTCACGCTTTACTGAAATCCAATCAAAGCTAATAATACTTTCCAAGGGTATCAGCTGCTTTGGCTGATAAGATACTTAATTTTGTTAAGTGTCTTTATAGCCAGTGAATGAAATCATTAGGAAAAACCAAAAATAAAACCACTTTTGTTGTGGAATTTTACAACACTTGCCTCCAGTTATCAGCACTTTTATTTATTGTTTCCCGTCACTGTCCTCCTTGTTCAGTCTTTTTATGGAGTATTTTAGAGCAAATTTCAAATACTGCATTACATCACATCTAAATACTTCAAAAGGTAACTTTAACCAGTGAGAATGAAAACAAAAACAAGCCCTCTAATTGCCCACTCCCCCGCAAGCCACAGTACCGTTTGTAACACCCAATAAAATTAACATTAATTTCTTCATATCAGGATCCAAATAAGGTCCACACATGGTTACTTGGTGTGCAGATATTTAAGGAATGACTTTTTAATTTAGAATTTTTCAATGATTAGTGTGTCCTTGCTAAGTTGTTGAGTGCTTCCTGTGGGCCCTAATGATGATCCTAGATTCTCACTATGTCCAGCAGGGTGTTCTACCCATTTTACAGATGCGGAAGCGAGTATAGCAGTTTGCCCCAGGTCATGAAGCCCGGACTGGACAGGATGTGTTAGCTTTTGCAGCTTGAGTTTATGGAGGCCAGGGTTTTCTGTTTAGGTGCAGGCCATGGAAGCATTTTCTGTCTTCTGTTGCCTCCTTCCAAAGGGAAGCCTTCCTCTTTAGAAATGTTTGAAAATAATTTTTTTGAATGTTTGGACTTCTGGGGTGATCCATATGGTTTCTGAACATTATGCTTCTGCAAAACAAGCTTCCATTTATGCCTGTGCTCCAGCGCGGGCGTGTCCGAATGTGCTCTGCTTTTCCTCTGAAGCAGAAGTGGTTTTGAATATGCCTCTGCTATTTGAAATGACTTCTGGGGGGAGATGACAACTGAGCAGAGTAGCCTGGTCTTATGCTGAATCCATGCTAAGTCCTCACATCCATTCCTCATCACGGCCCTCCAGGCAGGTGGCATGCTTATCTCCACTCCCAGAGGAGGCAGCAAGGCTCAGAGAGGAGATGTCACTAGCCCAAGGTCATAGCTAAAAAGTGGCAAGGGTAGAAAATAGGTTTTCACTCCGCAGCTCTGGATGCTCCTGCTGCACTTTCATGGTCACACTACCTTCTGCGCTATTTCCCCCACTCCAGGTCCTGCACTGGGACCTCGCTGTGCCAGTGTTCATCCAGAAAATTTCAAGTATTCAGTAAAATGGGAAGAGCCAAAATGAATCACCATATACTCCACCTAGATTAAGCAATTTGTGTTTTATCCTATGTGCTTTATCTCTGTATTTAAGTGTTTATTTATACACTTTTCTGATCTGAAAGCAGGATGCTGACATATCATGATCCTAAACACCCTAAACGTTTAAGCTGCTGCTGCCAAGTCACTTCAGTCGTGTCCGACTCTGTGCGACCCCATGGACTGCAGCCCACCAGGCTCCTCCGTCCATGGGATTTTCCAGGCAAGAGTACTGGAGTGGGTTGGCATTGCCTTCTCCAATGTTTAAGCTGCTTTCCCCAAAATTTCTTCTCTATTGAAGGAAATTATAACATTTCCTTCCAGTCATCTCATATCCAGCTCATTCTCTAGTTCCAAAATTTCCTGAGTCATCCTCAAAGTTTCTTTTTAATAGTTTAAAAAAAAACAAACTTTCCTTTTGACCCAAGATCCTGTCAGTGTGCAGTGGTTACATTTGGTTGTCTTATGTCTTCAGATTCTTGTAATGTGGAATATCACAACTTTGTTTCTGGACTCGTCTGTTCCTCGGCCCCTGTATTTTCACAAGCTGGAAGTTGAGTCCAAAATCCTGATTAGGTTCAGAGTATACACATTTGGAAGAATGCTTCATGGGGATGCAGATCAGATCAGATCAGTCACTCAGTCGTGTCCGACTCTTTGCAACCCCATGAATCGCAGCACGCCAGGCCTCTCTGTCCATCACCAACTCCCAGAGTTCACTGAGACTCACGTCCATCGAGTCAGTGATGCCATCCAGCCATCTCATCCTCTGTCGTCCCCTTCTCCTCCTGCCCCCAATCCCTCCCAGCATCAGAGTCTTTTCCAATGAGTCAACTCTTCGCATGAGGTGGCCAAAGTACTGGAGTTTCAGCTTTAGCATCATTCCTTCCAAAGAAATCCCAGGGCTGATCTCCTTCAGAATGGACTGGTTGGATCTCCTTGCAGTCCAAAGGACTCTCAAGAGTCTTCTCCAACACCACAGTTCAAAAGCATCAATTCTTCGGCACTCAGCCTTCTTCATAGTCCAACTCTCACATCCATACATGACCACAGGAAAAACCATAGCCTTGACTAGATGGACCTTTGTTGGCAAAGTAATGTCTCTGCTTTTCAATATGCTGTCTAGGTTGGTCATAACCTTCCTTACAAGGAGTAAGCATCTTTTAATTTCATGGCTGCAGTCACCATCTGCAGTGATTTTAGAGCCCAGAAAAATAAAGTCTGACACTGTTTCCACTGTTTCCCCATCTATTTCCCATGAAGTGGTGGGACCGGATGCCATGATCTTCGTCTTCTGAATGTTGAGCTTTAAGCCAACTTTTTCACTCTCCTCTTTCACTTTCATCAAGAGGCTTTTTAGTTCCTCTTCACTTTCTGCCATAAGGGTGGTGTCATCTGCATATCTGAGGTTATTGATATTTCTCCCGGCAACCTTGATTCCAGCTTGTGTTTCTTCCAGTCCAGCGTTTCTCATGATGTACTCTGCATATAAGTTAAATAAACAGGCGAACTCCTTTTCCTATTTGGAACCAGTCTGTTGTTCCATGTCCAGTTCTAACTGTTGCTTCCTGACCTGCATACAGATTTCTCAAGAGGCAGGTCAGGTGGTCTGGTATTCCCATCTCTTTCAGAATTTTCCACAGTTTATTGTGATCCGCACAGTCAACGGCTTTGGCATAGTCAATAAAGCAGAATAACCATATGTCAGGGATCTGCAGGGGTCTGTGGTCCTAGCATTGGTGATCACAGGTTGGGTGTGCAGGTTAGTGTCATTTTTCAAAAAAAAAAAAAAAGCTGAAGAAGAGTCAGTGTGAGCAGAGCATCTTTGAGCCCGTGGCTTTGCCTTTTCCATGCAGCCTGTTCTTGGTTGTCTTCCTTCCTGGGCTCTAGATGGATGAGAGCACCTCCAGACTTGACCCATATATTTCCACTGTCCCAGCACTCACCCCTTGGCTTTCCTGGTAGCTCAGCTGGTAAAGGATCCACTTGCAATGCAGGAGACCCCAGTTCAATTCCTGGGAATCGAAGATCCCCTGGAGAAGGGGTAGGCTATCCACTCCAGTATTCTTGGGCTTCCCTGGTGGCTCAGATGGTAAAGAAACCACCTACAAGGCGGGAGACCTGGGTTTGATCCCTGGGTTGGGAGGATCCCCTGGAGGAGGGCATGGCAACCCACTCCACTATTCTTGCCTGGAGAATCCCTATGGACAGAGGAGCCTGGAGGGCTACAGGAGCTCCACCAGGCTCCTCTGTCCATGGGATCACAAAGGGTCAGACATGACTGAGCAACTAAGCACAGCACCACTCACCCCATCCCATCCCATCATAATTTAGGAGAGCATAGTGGAGGAGTGCATCTTTTAATCACCTCCTGTTTTCCCCCTTGGTCAGGGAGGGATTCCTGCCCTGGAGTTACAGGGATCCCTGCCGTTCATGACAGCCAACACTGGACAGATGAGACTGAAGCAGTTTACTAGTGACAGACTCACAGCCCAGGAAAGCAGGACGCTGAATGTCACACAGGCTGCCCAGGGGCATAGCAAACCATGGGCAATGGGAGGCAGGCTTTGTACTATCAAGGGGCTCCAGTGCCCCCTGGTTCCCACAGGAGGATGTGTTTGACTTGTTAGAATAAGTCCATGGGCCAGCATTTCATGGGACTGAAACCTGCTCTTCGGGGATGGGCAGGTACTATACCTGCTGCTGCTAAGTCAGTTCAGTTGTGTCCGACTCTGTGCGACCCCATAGACGGCAGCCCACCAGGCTCCCCCGTCCCTGGGATTCTCCAGGCAAGAACACTGGAGTGGGTTGCCATTTCCTTCTCCAGTGCATGAAAATGAAAAGTGAAAGTGAAGTCGCTCAGTCATGTCCGACCCTCAGCGACCCCATGGACTGCAGCCTTCCAGGCTCCTCCATCCATGGGATTTTCCAGGCAGGAGTATTGGAATGGGATGCCATTGCCTTCTCCTAGTCTCCTTGATAAGGGGGTTTGTTTGGTTGAAGGAGCTGAGTGGAAGGGGAACTTGTGGTTAGGACATGAGAAGCCTTTGTGGTTTCAGATGTCAAAGGAGGATGTGATACTGGACCTTAGTTTTTGCTTTTCGCTGCAGTACAGCGCACACCTCCAGTACACTCTCTCCACGCACGCACCGCCCCCACAGCAGTGCATCTTATGCTGTGACCTCACCAGTCATACCAGCCCTCTGAGGTAGGTGCTGCCACCAGCACCACTTTATAGATGAGGAAACTGAGGCCTGGGAGGTGAAATGCCTTGACCAAGGTCCCGCAGCTGGAGGGGGTGATTGAAACGCTCACCCAGGCTGCCCTCCGGGGTCTGTGTCCACTTGATTGAAAAAGACATGAGATCTAGAGTGGAGAAAGGGGGACATGAATCCAGGCTCTGCCTCAGGTGGGCAGTTACACTTGCTGAAGCCCCAGGCTCTCCATTTATCGAGAGCTCATTACAGAGCAAGGGGGACCATCGCAAGAGCGTGGTGGTGACTCCAGGAGCTGTTTCTTGCCTGGTCCATGGCTGGTCTCCTGGATGCACTTCTCCTCCATCCAGGTGAAGGGCAGGTAGCTTTGATTAAGTCAAGTGCTGCTAGGGAACCTGCTCTTCTGAAGGATGGGGAGGAGGGAAGTGGAAGCATCTTCTTCCATTTCTCTTTTTACCTCCTTCCCAGTGTGTTACTTTTTCTCTTTCACAACAAACAGCAAATTGCTCCTTACAAGGATTTGATCTCAGTTGTTCACACTGAGAGAACTGAGATCGACATCCTGCATTTCCCAAGAGTGAGGCTGTATTTCTAATTGTGGAAAATTTTACCTCTTATTAAAATAATTGCAGATGCCATTACATTGGTGGGAATTGTGTGTGCACGGGCGTGCGTGTGTGCACATGTCCATGTTCCTTGATCTCTTTAGAATTCCAGAATATGTGCCAAGGAGGACATGGAAGAATGGACTTCCATCAGTGGACTGCACAGATAGAACTGTGCAGATTTAGGCAAGACCTCCTATGTCTTACAACCTTAGTTATAACGTTATAACTAATGGGAATCTCTAAAATGGGAATAACAGTAATTTCAACCTCATACGATTCTTATGAAGGTTAAACAAAGTAATGTTGGAAAACACCAAATAAAGCACTTGGCACAAGACAGCTCCGAATGTGATAACTAGTTACTATTATTATACTTGTTAGACTTGTCGTGGGGATGGCCCAGCTCCCTGACCCAGGGTAAAGCCTGTCTGGTGGCAGGTCTCTGGTTTACTGCCTCACAGAGATAATCCATCAGTATGTTCTCTCAATGGGCTGTCCCCAGGACTAATGGAAAATCTGAAACACCTCCTCCCTGCCAGTGCAGCTGCCTGCCTGTTCTGCTGACCATTTGTAAGTGTTTCCCCTCTTGCCTGAGTGACGCTCACTGGAGAGGAAAAGTCAATAGTCCAATTAAGAAACATGCTCTGCTTTCTGCTCTTGCCTGGAAAGCTTTATCATGTGTCTTGTTTTTTCCTCCTTCGGATCTCACAAGGTTCAAAAGTGACTTTCTGGGCCATTGTTTGCTCGAAGAATGGCTAAAGGATGTGGTTGGCAGTTGTTGGCATTCATCTGTCCTGTCTCATCTCCTTCCCACAACATGAAACCTCACTGTCCCGAGTGGGGCAGAAACGGAGAGGGGAAGACTTCTTAGACCCAGTGGTCATGTCAGCCATCAGCATCATTCTTGTCCACGTTTGTAAGAACAGCAGCCAATCAAATCAGCTTTGACTAAGCCCTTTAGTGCCCCAGGCACTGTGCCAGATTCTAATATTTCTTCTTGCTAATGATAGCAGTATTATTACTGCCCTGCCCTGGCCATCCTGGGAAGCGAGGAAGGAGATCGGAAATCTCAGAGAGGTTAAGTGACTTTTTTCAAGTCACCCAGCTGGCAAATGCCAAATCAGTGATTTGAACCAAGTTTAAGGGTCTAAGTTCATATTTCCATATAATCTTGTGTTATTTATATTTGGGGGAAAGGATGTCGACCTCTGAGTCTAGTATGTGGCAGAAATATTAACTTATCTTGAAAAAAGCATATTAAGGAACATGAGTTAAATGTCATTGACAAATCTATGGAATCTCTTAGAAGATTAGAGGGAGATCCTAGGGCTTTGAGAACTTAACTTTGAGTCAGAAAAGGCCCAGAGGACAGTAGCATCACAGTCCCTTCTTCAGGGACTTGTTGTTCCTGCTACTCTGATGTCAAGATTGGCCATTTCTCTGGGTCCCAGCTTTGGGCTGAATCTCTTGCCACATTCAGCAAGTGGACAGTAATAGAGTCACACCCTGGGGTGGTGAGATCTAAGATTTTGTGTGGTCAGAGTTCTAACACCTGCAACTAAAGGCCTTGACATCTCATTCCCCAGTCAGGTGGAGCTTAGCATCCCTTGACCGTAGTCTCCACAAGAGTGTGATCATATGTGTTTCATACACCAGGGTTCATAGGACAGTATCTGGTACATCACAGACACTCAGTAAATTTTTGTTGAATGAATAAACAACAGGCAAAGGCGGAAGTTGATTGTCTGGCCCCTGCTGTGACCCTTCCTGTGTAAGCAGACTGTATCCTAGGCTGCTTAAAGTCAGGTGAGCTATGAAAACAGGACTAGCCAACAGAGAGAATGTGTCTGTGCAAGTGTATGTGTGTTTGTGAGTGTGTGTGAGTGTGGTATGTATCTGTCATACTGTAAATGCTACCCTAGCTGGCCCTGGTCTGGGGATCCTCTGATGGGCAAGGTGATGTTTTTATTTGCTGCTAATATTTTTTTATTAAAACATAAAAATGTTTCCTCCACCTCATTAGAACTGATTCAAATGTATTCTTTTTAATGGCTGAGTAATATTCCATTGTGTATATATACCACAGCTTTCTTATCCATTCGTCTGCTGATGGACCACTACAATGTTATAAAGTAATTAGCCTCCAATTAAAATAAATAAAAAAAAAAAAATGTTTTTCTTTTCCTGGAGAGACCCTCATGATACAGTGTGTGACACTAGAATTGCGTCCTTTTCTCTGGGTGAGGGTTCAGGGGACCACGGAAGGCTGACAGGCCATGTGTCTGTGCTGGCGAGGAGCAGTGACTGGTCATCTACCTGAGGGGAAAAGGGAAACTGCTTGGCTTTGTTTCTCCTTTAGCTTTCTGCCTGCTCTTCACTCTGTCAACATCCAATCTCCTTCTGCCTCTTTTCTATTTCAGTTAGTTTTGGTAAGGTCTTCCTGTGTCTTAGAAACTTGCTTGCTTCTGCTCACTTAAGTTCTGTTTTGGTGTGTGTGTGTGTCTGTGTGTGGTTGTGGTTGTGTGTGTGTATGAGATATGTAGATAAGCTCTGGTCTAAGGAGGATTAAAGCATCTATGCTATGCATAGACTCGTGGTTCAGATGGTAAAGAATCTGCCTACAATGCAGGAGACCCAGGCTTCATCCCTGGGTTGGGAAGATCCCATAGAGAAGGGAATGGTTACCTGCTCCAGTTATCCTGGCCTAGAGAATTCCATGGGCAGAGGAGCCTGGCAGGGCACAGTCCATGGGGTTGCAGTGAATTGGACACGACTGAAAGACTAACACTGATACTAAAAAGTTAGAAGAACATCTTTGAATTTTCTTTTTGTCTGTTTTCCAAATTCTTCTGTATCATCAGAGAACTAAGAAGAAGATGAGTGCTGCTGCTGCTGCTGCTGCTGCTAAGTCGCATCAGTCGTGTCTGACTCTGTGCGACCCCATAGACGGCAGCCCACCAGGCTCCCCCGTCCCTGGGATTCTCCAGGCAAGAACCCTGGAGTGGGTTGCCATTTCCTTCTCTAATGCATGAAAGTGAGAAGTGAAAGTGAAGTCGCTCAGTCCTGTCAGACTCTTAGCGACCCCATGGACTGTAGCCTACCAGGCTCTTCCATCCATGGGATTTTCCAGGCAAGAGTATTGGAGTGGGGAGAAGATGAGTAACACTGTCTAAACTTTGCAGGGAGAAATTAAGAGAAGGTTAGACTAAGATAATTGTCCAATTCGAAGGAGCTTGTCTTGGATCAAAATCCCACAGCAAGTTACCTGACTTTGGACAGTTTTCATTTTCAGGAGAGAAAATTATTCATTTCATATTTCCCTGGTAGCTCAGTTGGTAAAGACTTTGCCTGCAGTGCAGGAGACCTGGGCTCAAGCCCTGGGTCAGAAAGATCCCCTGGAGAAGAAAATGGCTACCCACTCCAATGTTCTTGCCTGGAAAATCCTATGGACAGAGTGAGAGAGTCATTTCCTAGGCAGGTTGATAGGAAATCTAGGGGTCCCCAAGGAGAGTGGGGTCTGGAATTCTCAAGGAGGAAGAAAGGACAAACTTTTCACAGTCTTTGTAGACCAGGACCTGGGGACTAGAATCGATGAAAATGAGGGGGTAACAGGCAGGAAGGCCAGGGGTCTCCAAATGGAGGAAATAGCGGGCAAGTGTCAGACATTTTTATCTCTCTTAAGCGGCAGGAGGAAGCAAACTAGCAATATTTTTTTCCTTCTCTATACAAATTTAAAGGGAGGTTTCTCTTACTGTGTTGCCATAATGACACCTGGTTTAGCCTGAAGTTGGCTATTCTTGAGCCTAGAGATAACCAATGCCTTTTTCTTATGGAAATGTTTGTCTTAAGCTATGCTAATGTACTATGCCTTTACCCCAAACTCTGTCTCCAAGTCGGTTCCGCCTCTTGGCCCAGAACCTACTTGACAAACCAGTATGTTATACTCAGATATTGTTCCCCTAATCTATGTAAATGAAACTATTTGTATAGTGGTCTGCCCTTCTTTAAGATTCGAGTTAATCATTTTATGGCCCAGGATAAACCATTTGGTGCCAAGATTATCCCAAAATGCATCTTATGGGTGAGGGGCCTGGTGCCATTCTGAGTTTTAAGACATTCCTTTCTTTCATTAACAGACTGCCAGTGACTGTATAACATCCAGCTGAAGACTAGCAGGGGGGTACTCTTTCTGCCCCCTTCTGATGCCTATGTCAGAAGCTTTCTCCATCTCCTTTATACTTTAATAAAACTTTATTACACAAAAGCTCTGAGCGATCAAGCCTCGTCCCTGGCCCCGGATTGAATTCTTCTCCTCCGGGGGCCAAGAATCACGGTGTATTCGCGTGATTCAACAACAACCTTTCAAGAGGAGCCTGGGGGACTGCAGTCCATGGGTCGTAAGAGTTGGACACAACTTAGTGACTCAACCACCACCACCTATAATAGTAACTTCATGCTTTTCACATCAGAACATGTTGACCTATATAGCTTAGTCATTATATTTTAGTTTCAAATCACTGTTAAGGGCAATGATGTTTTTGATAATAGTTAAGATTCAGTATTCTTAGAAAGGAATGATGCTAAAGCTGAAACTCCAGTACTTTGGCCACCTCATGCGAAGAGTTGACTCATTGGAAAAGACTCTGATGCTGGGAGGGATTGGGGGCAGGAGGAAAAGGGGATGACAGAGGATGAGATGGCTGGTTGGCATCACTGACTCGATGGACGTGAGTCTGAGTGAACTCCGGGAGTTGGTGATAAACAGGGAGGCCTGGCGTGCTGCGATTCATGGGGTCGCAAAGAGTCAGACACGACTGAGTGACTGAACTGAACTGAACTGAACTGAAGATTCAGTGACGGCATTTGATAGGGGGAGAAGTCAGTTATTTTGAGACTAGACTGGTCCTGGATGCTGAATCAGAGTTGATCAGTACCAATGCAGAAAACATTGCTTTCACACTTATGGAATCTCATTAACTCACACTTTTTCTTTGAAATGATTAATACACGGTATTTCTGACTTGTTAGATTTACATCCATCCTTCTCTCATAGCGCTTGCTGTTCCTTTCTGTTTACTTTTGGTCATTGAGTCTGATGAAGTCTTCGAAGTCCCCTCCACTCTTAAGCCTGTCTGGATTTAAAATGGATAAGTGGGGCATTTAGCCACAGAATTGGGGTACCGATTGTCACACCAAGACTCTTTCTTCGTGAGTCTCTGAGGTGATGCAGAAATGCCATTCACAGAGGGGATAGTTTTGATTCTTAGCCTTAGAGTATGAGGAACTCTGCATTGGTGGGTCTGTCAGACCCTTTCTGGGCATTGAGATGTTTTTCTTTGCATTATATTTATTGGAAATAAAAGTAAGTGAAGTGGGCTTACATACCTCCCAGTGGCCAAAGAGTTGCTCCTCTTCCTTCAGTGTTTTCTTCAAAATGCAAGGACATCGGTCATTATACTGGCCTGGGGTATGCTGGGATTATCAGCATAGTCAAGTCATTATGATGCTGATGCTGGCAGGAGGTCCTAAGACCTGTGGGGCTATTTCTTCTGTAGTGAATGGCCTCCGATTGCTCTGCTTTTGAGTAATCATTTTTGCTTTTTATCTTTTTTCTGCCTCTTCTGTGGTGCAAGTGGTGCTGGAGATAATGGTAGGGGCTTCACAAAGCGAATTTCCATTATCTGTGGACATGATCCAACTGACTCTGTATTATGAAGAAGGCTCGTGCATCTCGCCTCCTCTCCTTCTATCCTCCCATACTGCATGGAATGGTCTAGTTGACCTCACAGAGAAGGCCGGCCTCCGCCCAGAGGCAAAAGCATCAAGGTAGAATTTAATAGCCTGCTTTTAACATTTACCAACGATTTATAAAAGGAATGCCAATCCCATAACTCAGCAGTGACAACAGGTTTCTTCTAGAATAAACTCATTGCAGTTTACAAAGTCTGAAGAAAAGTCACAGTGCAAGTGGAGAGCAGATCAAGCAAAACTGGCCCCCTTGGTTCTTAAATGGCTGAAGTTGGGAGCACGGGCTTTCCCCAAGAACTCTGTCCGTACCACTATAGCGCTCACAGCAATCTTGTGAAAAATGAAGATTCTGAGTCAGCAGATCTGGGCTGGGGCCCAAGTTTCTGCATTTTAAAAATATAATTTATTTCTTTTTGGCTGTGCTGGGTTTTAGTTGCTACACGGGCGTTTCTGTAGTTGAGACAAGCAGGGGCTACTCTCTAGTTGCGGTGCATGGTGAGTGGGCTTCTCATCGCAGTGGCTTCTCTTTTTGCAGAGGACGGCTCTAGGGTGTGTGGGCTTCAGTAGTTACAGCTCCCTGGCTGTCGATCACTGGCTCAGTAGTTGTAGCATACAGGCTTAGTTGCTCCACGACATGTAGGATATTCCCAGACCAGGGATCAAACCCATGCCTCCTGCATTGGCAGGTGGACTCCTTACCACCGAGCCACCAGGGAAGTCCAGTTTCTGTATTTTTAACAGCTCCGTCCAAGGTGATGCTGACATGGTGGCCTCTTGTGACTCTAGGTTTGGTCCACAGACCAGCAGCATCAGCATCCTCAGGGAGCTTGCTGGAGATGCCAGCCCTGGACCTGCTGTATCAGCAGTCCCCAAGAGGTCTCTGGGCGCATTCTTGTTTGAGAAGCCCTGATCGTCCATGCTGCTGGGGGGCCGAGGGGAGGTCCTCAGTGCATAGTGAGCCCTGCTGAGCAGGCAGCTGGATCCCATGCCTGAATTCCTCCCCTGGAAGCAAGGTTCCATTTCCTGCTTTCCAACCCATTTTACAAAGAGTTCCTGGAAGGATGTTTGCAGGCCTGGCATGCCCTCTCTTGGGGGCACCCTTTCACATTTCCAGAACTTTCCATTCTACTGCATGCCCACCTCTGCTCCCATCTGCATTTTGAAACTCACGTCCTCTGTGTAACTGCCTCACTGTCTGGATTCTCGGAGGCAGACGCTAGTGGCTGATGTGCGGGGAGAAGGGACATCTATCTTTCCTGGTGTGCTGCTCCCAGAGGACACAGTTTCCTCAACAGATGTGTTCTGGCTGCAGCCACTCAGGGTGGGGTGAGGAGTCGTGTGAAAGGCTGGGTGCACGAGGCTTTAAAAAAATCGCCATGAGGATAGTGTCCCCTGGGCAACAGATGAGATGAGGAGGGACTGGGCTCAGCGGCGTGCCAGCTCCTTGGCCCTGTGGCCAGCTGTATGCAGAGGAAATGGGGATCAGAGTTCTGGGGTCTCTGAGAGTAGGGGCTGCAAAGCCATTATAACGATGACAGCCTACGGGTAACAGATTGTATTTGAAAGTTGGCTGCAGCCCTATCTCTCATCTTACCTGCTTTTCCATAATGGGACTCTGCCACACCACTGCTAAGAGGTGGAGTCAGTCCCCCTGTCTTGAATCGGGGCTGACCTTCTGTTACCCAGTGATGCTACAGGACTTCGGAGGCTGGGTCAGAAAAGCCATTCAGCTTCTGCCTGGACCTCCTGAGACCTGCATTCCGGAGGAAGCCAGCAACCATGAAAAATTCGGACCATACTGAGTCTGTCGTGCTGGAGAGATGTGTGCGGTGCTCCAGGTGGCAGCTCCTGGCTGACAGCCAGCACCCATGTAAGGGACCATCCTGATGTCCAGCCTGGTCAAGCCTTCAGGTGACGCAGCCCCAGCTGATGTCTAACTGCTGTGACCATGTGAAGTGAGCTCTGCCTAGCTAGACCCGTCTCGATTTCCTGGTCCACAAAATCATGAGCAAAAGAAAACGAATGGTTTAAGACATTAAGTTTTGGGGTAATTTGTTATGCATCCAGAGTAATTGGAGTATTCTGGAAGCTTTAAGTTTCATAAGTATATTCTTGAAGTGTTAGTCACTCCATCATGTCTAACTCTTCTATTACCACATGGACTATAGCCCACCAGGCTCCTCTGTCCATGAAATTTTCCAGGCAAGAACTGGAGTGGGCCTCCATGCCCTCCTCCAGGGGACCTCGGAGGCCCAGGGATCGAACCCAGGTCTCCCACATTGCAGGCAGATTCTTACCATCTGAGCCACCAGGGAAGCCAATTTATTCTTTAAAATAACTTGCAAATAAAATTATTTTTACTTAATTATATTTAAAATGCTTTTAAAATACCCAAGTGCAGTGAGTAGGTTGTTGCAAAATGAAATCCACTCCTCACCCCCCCTCCCCCGAAAGAAAGCCTGAAAACTGTCTAGAAAACAGTATTTTACTAGAAAACTATCTAGTAAAAACTTGCAGTTGGAGGCTAGAGTAAAATGATAGAGTGACAAAATGCTGGTTTCTGTTTGTGCTCTGTTAGGTACTTTATATTCGTTCATTAAAGTTTTATTTGCACTCTGTAAAGTGTGCCCATTTTACAGATGGGTGGACTGAGGCTCAGAGATGTTAATAAACTCACTAAGAGCCACACAGCAGGGGCTGGGATTTGAACATGGATGAGACTGACTCCAGTGCCTGTCCTTCAGCAGATGGAAGAATTGTTAATGTAGAGAGCTAAATTTCTAAGTCTCCTCTTCTTGTGGACAAGGGTTCTGGGAATCTTGAAGAATTTTCTTGTTTAGTGCCGGGCCCTTCAGACTCACCTGGGGAATATTTTAAAATTCACGTACCAGGCCCAGTCCATACCAAGGCTATAGGTCTGGGGTAGGGTGTCTCCAAAGTTTCTAACCCTTCTTCATTTGTCACCTCTGACCTAACCCAACCTCCCATGTTGTAGGAGGCTTCCCAAGTGGCACTGCTGCTGCTGCTGCTGCTAAGTCGCTTCAGTCGTGTCCGACTCTGTGCGACCCCATAGACAGCAGCCCACCAGGCTCCGCCGTCCCTGGGATTCTCCAGGCAAGAACACTGGAGTGGGTTGCCATTTCCTTCTCCAATGCATGAAAGTGAAAAGTGAAAGTGAAGTCGCTAAGTTGTGTCCGACTCTTCGCGACCCCATGGACTGCAGCCTACCAGGCTCCTCCGTCCATGGGATTTTCCAGGCAAGAGTACTGGAGTGGGGTGCCATTGCCTTCTCCAAGCGGCACTAGTGATAAAGAACCCACCTGTCAATGCAGGAGATGTAAGAGACAGGATTCAGTCGCTGGATTGGGAAGATCCCCTGGAGAAGGGAATGGCAACCCGCTCCAGTATTCTTACCTGGGAAATTCCATGGACAGAGGAGCCTGGTGGGCTGCAGTCTATGGGGTTGCAAAGAGTCGTTCATGACTGAAGCGACTTAGCATGCACGCACTCACGCACCCAGGTTGCAGGTGAGGACATTGAGGCCCAGTGAGAAGTGGGTTGTTCTGAGGCCACAGCAGCTTAATGGTGGAGCTCGGGCAGAAAGCAGGTTTCCCAGCACCCAGATGGCATGCACCCTTGTGTCTTGGAGGAGGCTTGGAGGGCCGTTAGCAGAAATTACTTTACACATCAATGCAGGGGTCTCAGGGCATTGCAGTAAGATCCTATAGTAGATATGTTCTGGGCTGAGTGCTGAGTGAAACAGTCAGGGGCCAGAACTACTTTCTTCTTGAAATTTCATAAATACACAGACAGAAGGACAGAGTTTAACTACTGGGGTCAAGCCCCGGTTGGATCCAGGGATTCCCTTGAGAGGACGGCATCGATGAAAGAATAGATAAAGAGATAAGGAAAGAATTTTGCAGTTAAGAAAAGAGAGGAGAGAAAAGAGGCTGATATTCCTTGGTTTACGCAGAAAGCCAATAAAGCCCCAGCACGGGACTTACTCTGTTCAAGTAGGCTGCAGGCGCCCTCTCGAATCGCGGAAGGTGCCCCACCTTAGGCACCTTCTCCAGTGGGTCTTAGAAGCCCAGGCAGGAAAGTGAATGCAGAGAGCCCTTGCGCCCCAGGGAATCAGCCTGAAAAGGAAAAGAAAAGAGAAGAACGACATGGGGAGACCAAGCTTCGGGGAGCAAGGCCTGCACTTTATTTTCCAAAGTAGTTTTTATACCTTAAGTTGTGCATAGAGGATAATGGGGGAAGGGGTAGAGTCATGCAAGGTCAGCAGTCCTTGATCCTTATCGAAGCCAGGCTTTCTTCCTGCAAACTTATCATATGCAAAAGTTCTAGGTGATTTACATCATCTTCTGGCTAGGAAGCCTGTTAACATTTTATGACCCTTTTCCTCAGAAAACTTATTTTTCTCTAAAGGTGATTATTCTAAAGTCAGGCGTCACCCTCCAAAAGCATTAGATAAAGTTGCATACCTATAGGGCAAAAGTGGTGGGCTATAACAAGAAAAGAATTAACTCAAGGGTCTAAGGTTACAGACATTAAAGCTACTACTTACATTCCTATACACCAATTATATTAACCAATACACTGCCAGGGACACAGTAGGTAAGGGATATGGAAACTTAGCAGCAAACATTGGCCCAACAAGTGAAAAACCCTTCACCAATACAATTTCTAATCAATCTTTTAACTGCTCAAAGGAATCTGTATTTAGACAGTTTAGAACATCTCATGTCTTTCACGGTCGGGAGGCTGTGAACAATCACACGTGGCTGGAAGAACCTTTAGAGGAGTTTGTAGGTTGAAACATGCTTGTCATGCCCAGGAACTTTATTAACTGGAGCTGTAAGTTAACTCTTTTTCAGAGAGAGGTGGTGGGGGACAGCCCCCCGTAAAGTCAGGGGTGTAGGTGAGAGCACAAAACAGTAAAGTAGGCAGACTCTGGTTTTGGGGGTAGATGCTCAAGAATTTCCAGGGGGACTCCTGAGGCTCGATCCTGCCTTTGCGTATGCCGAGCCTCCTTCCTCATGACCTTTGCCACAGGCAGGAACTCCCGTGCTGGCTCCTGGCATCTTACAACATGAAAAACCTCAGTTGTGGGGAGAGAGAGGGGAGGAGAGGAACAGAGAGAGACAGAGAGAGGGAGGAACATGTATATAGAGACACAAAAGACAGATTGAATTTTAGATCTCATTTAGATATAGACATGATAGAATTCAGTGTGAGGCTGATGAGACAGAGGGTATTTTTTTTTTTTTTTTTAACAGTAGCAGCTGTTCAAAGTCTGGAACAGACAGTAGATTCTGCAGTCACTGGAGAGTCACTGAGAGTTCCACCCTGCTGGACTCTGAGGACACAGCCCTGGAGAGTGACTCCACACTCCCTACCCTCCCAATGTACCTGGGCATACAGACTAATCAAAGCCCCAAATCTAGGGTAGAAACCAAGACTCTCAGACTGCTGACTCTGTCCCAGGGCTGGAATGGTTTTAAGATGACCCACCATCTAGGTTTTTTCTGAGATAGGGGGTTTTCCTGGGATATAGGACTTACAGTGCTAAAACCAGGAGTGAAAGTGAAAGTTGCTAAGTCATGTCCGATTCTTTGCGACCTCATGAACTATACAGTCCATGGAATTCTCCAGGCCAGACTACTGGAGTGGGTAGTCTTTCTCTTCTCCAGGGGATCTTCCCAACCAACCCAGGGATCGAACCCAGGTTTCACTCATTGCAGGTGGATTCTTTACCAGCTGAGCCACCAGGGAAGCCCAAGAATACTGGAGTGGGTAGCCTATCTCTTCTCCAGGGGATTTTCCCGACCAAGGAATTGAACCGGGGTCTCCTGCGTTGCAGGTGGATTCTTTACCAACTGAGCTATGAGGGAAGCCCATGAGAGTCCTGGGCAAACCGGGACTGTTGGTCACCTGGCTGGTCTCCTAGATGAGACGACTGCTGACCTCCAACTCCCATCCCCCAACTCCCCTCCTCCTCATCTTGGCAATGGTACCCCATTTCCTGAAAGCCCAAGCCAGAGCCCTTGGAATCAGCTCTGCCCATTACCCCTGCCCCTGCCTGTGCGTGTTCTTCCATTTTCTGTCCTGCCTTTTGCTTCTCTCTGCAGGCATCTCTTGTTGGGACAGCTGTCCTCACCTCCTCACTGTCTCTGCCTCCCTCCTCTGTTCTGCTCCAATGCCCTTCTTCACCACTGTTCATTTCATTCCATGCTTTTCTGCCAAATTCCTCCTTGGTTCAAAAGCCAGATTCCTCAGTCTGGTACACAAGCCCTGACTCACCCAGACACATCTGAAGCCTCTCTGAACCGGATTCACCAGTTGGAGAACTGGGCTGGAGAGCCGGGAGGGGGCCCAAGGGCTGAAAGCTGGCTAAACTGTTGTTCTTCCCCGCAGGTTTTCTCTTGGTGGTGATTCTTTTCATCCACCTGGGTGTTGAGGGTTCCCAGGGTGAGAGAGGGGTCGGGAGGCGGAGGCTTAGAGCTTTCTAGTTCCTTAACAGGAGTCCCCCATCCCCCTCCCGCTTCCTTCCTTCTTTCCTTTCCTCTGCTGTCTCTCCTGTCCCAGCCTTCTCCTTTCTGGAAGCTTCTTTCTCTCGCTCTGCCCCCTGGTGGTGGTGATGGTGGAGGGGCGCTATCTGGAGTAACGTAGAGGAGGAACACCGCGGGTTCTTTTCTCTAGTCCTGCCCGCTGCTCCATCACCTTCGCTCCAACTCAAGTCCATTTTGTCCCCAGAGACTTGCCCCAGTCTGAGCCACCATTCTGGACTTCAACTCCCAGTTCCCTTTGGATCCCCGAGTTCTTAGGGTCTTTGTGTGTCCGCCTCTCAGCTCTTCTCTTATGCCCGCCGTTGGTCCTTGCAGGCTGGTGGTGAAAAAAGACCCTACAGTCCTGGTGATTCTTCCATCTTTCCCCCGTTGGAGCTGCCTGAGAACCATCAGCTGGGCAGCCTGTCCTCCCCTCCCCAGGGACCAGTTCGTCCACTCTGAGCTCTTGCGTAAGCCGCCTCCTCCCTAGTGCTCAGCTCTCACGTCTCTTTCTTTGTTTTGTTTCAGTTTTACAGAGTTTTTGGATCCCTTCCAGAGAGTCATCCAGCCAGAAGAAATCTGGCTCTATAAGAATCCTCTGGTGCAGTCAGACAACATCCCCACCCGCCTCATGTTTGTAAGTACCGGTGATTTCATGGTTGATGGGACCACTCCCCTGAGTGTGAGCCACATGGGTTTTCACTTCTGTTTTTCCACCCCCTGCTGATGACGGCAAGCAGCCTGAAGAACAGAGGCAAGTGGCCCGACAAATTAAAATTCAATTCCAGATCAGGAGGGTTTGCCGCTTGGTCATGTGAGAAGCAATTGCCTGAGGCTTTGGAAAAGAAGGGCCATGCTTACTTGAGCTAAACCTGAACTGTTTCCAAATACTTAGAGTAGAATAAGATGAGCAACTAGTGAACAGAGTTGTCTGTTCCATCTTCTTTTAAAGCAGACCTTGATTTAGCCATCCTCAGACACCATTAAGCTGCTCTCTTAACCGCTTTTCTGGGTTTGGCTGGTCAGTTAACCGGTGAAGAGACCACTGTGTGTGACTCAACTCTGGATAGCGTCTCTGATCCTAGGATAAATGGGCTAACACCCAAATAATTGGTGGATATATTAGGACTATTTTTACCTCTTCATTCTGCTCCATGTTGATTACAGCCTTTTACACTTTCCCTACCATGGGTTTTCCTGGTGGCTCGAGTGGTAAAGAATCCACCTGCAAAGCACGAGCCCCGGGTTTGATCCCTGGGTTGAGAAGATCCCCTGAAGAAGGGAATGGCAACTCCAATACTCTTGCCTGCAGAATCCTATGGACGGAGGAGCCTCACGGGCTATAGCTCATGGCGTTGTATAGAGTGGGACACGACTGAGTGGCTAACACTATTATGTGCTGGTCGCTTGCTGAAAGCTTAGGAAGGATTTTCTCATTTAGACCTACCTGGATTGGGGGCAGGAGGAGAAGGGGACGACAGAGGATGAGATGGTTGGATGGCATCACCAACTCAATGGACATGAGTTTGAGTAAACTCCTGGAGTTGGTGATGGACAGGGAGCCCTGGTGTGCTGCAGTCCATGGGGTCACAAAGAGTTGGACACAATTGAGCGACTGAACTGAACTAACTGTTTCCCAGTGAGGAAGATGTCATTATTGTCTGAATTTTGCAGTTGCAGACGTGCATCCCAGAGAGATGAGAGAGCTTGCCCAAAGCCACACAAGCTAGAGAGTGGGATAGCCCAGATTTGCACCCAAGCAGCCAGATCTGAGCCCTGCTCTCAGCCAGGAGGTTGCCCTGCAGTCTGGAGCTGAGTGTTCAGGATTCCTTGCTAAGGCTCACCAGCTCCTGGAGAACTGCTTTAAGGCCTTTCTGTGGCAGAGGAAATATTGAAGCTTGATCTTGTTATAGAACAAGAATGTAGCTTTTGGATGGGCAAATGTAGCTTTTGGATATAGCTTGAAGCTTTTGCCTATTGACCAGCCATCACATGTCCTGTCTCTGGGAACTCAAGTGTGTGTTCCAGAGCTTTTATAGAGCACACGAGGGATATTTTTGCACTTTGAAAGAAATCCCTCTGATTTGGGGAGGAAATCTTGTTCATCAGTGACTGGAAAGATCACCAATGATTATTTCAAAGATGATTGGAAAGATCTTTATGTCTGCAGACATCCCCAAATTGTCCAGAACACTACATGAACATCAGTCTTATTTTTATTGTTTTTTCATAATTACCTTCCTGCTGGAAAATAAACCAGATTTTTGTGAATATCAGAGAAATTGAATAACGTAGGTTCTTGTGAGTTGGGCATTGCCTTACATCTGTGTAATAAAATCAGATTTTTTTTTCCATTTCTGTTCCAACTCACATCTTCCATAAATCCTAGAAATAAAGCAACTAGCATGTGCATCACTAGTTTACTCCATGGTTTTAGTAGGAGGAGCTTCTGTTTATCACTTATCCCCATTTTCAAAGATTTCACATTTTGTGTGCTGTAAAACCCAATTTGGAGATGACTGTTCATATGGGATGTTGTGATGAGTCTGTGGCTATGTCCTAGATTTATGAACAATGGATTGTTTTGAAGTCTAGATACAAATGCCACAAATATCCTGGCTGCAGACACAAATAGGATGGAGCACATTTGCATGTTGGCAGTGGAGGAAAGGAGACAGTAAAGGAGTTATTCAGTGCTGGGATTCTCAGAGAATAGAAGCGGATTCAGCCACAAACACTGATTCATACCCTCTAATCTCCTAATGAAATAAGTTCAACCTTTTGTTTTGTTAATAGTTGTTGATGAATTTCATTCATTCGGTCGCAAGATTTAGTGCGGCTCCATAATAACATAAGGAAAGCAGTAGATACATTTAGAATATGTGCAACGCAAGATGAAAAATGCTTTGTCACCACATAAATTAGATTTGTTCTCCTGGGTTTTATTGAGAGTTTAATGCAAGATATCATTTGTCTGCTTTTGATCTCTACAAACCTTATGGTGTTTCTAAAAGAATGTATAAGAGAACATATTTTCAATGTTTTTTAAAAATCGCTTGGCTTCCTTAGAAAGCTCCAGTTTCATTATTTAACACATAAATAATCCTGGGGTCTCCTCTATTTTTGTTTAGAATGTTTTACTCTAAAGGCAAACTTGCTAACTTTCTAATAACCAAAGTGTTTTTTAAAGGCAGCTGCTGTGAATCCAGGTTTCTTCGCGAAATCAGTGTTTCTGGAGTTATGCTGATTTGTGTGCATGTCTGTTTTAAAAGAGCTACTTGGTCAAATGTTACAAAAATATTATCAGAAGGTTAGGGAATTAAGTAAGGAGTAAATGGTAACGACATCACCTGGAAGCCCTGCCTGGCATTTTCTCTGTCTTTGGCACCATTAGCTAAGGTGAGTGTATCTGTCAACATGAAACTTGGGTGTGGTTGGACCATGAGATTCCAAGAGCTTGTTTTCCTGGATGCCCCTGGGCTTCTGTGGACCAGAGAGGAAGGCTGAGAACTCTCTTCTCACATACTGGGACTTGACTTTAACATTTGCTGGATATTCCCAGGCTATCAGCCGCTTCCTTATTCAGAAGAGGCCATGCTTCCTTTCTGAACATGTGGAGTGTATTAGCGCATCTTTGAAAGCCTGCTTTTTGGTGTAGGAAGACTACTCAGTTGGTATTCGTTATTGCTTTTCAGTATCCTCTCTGTTGTTGCCTGTAGTGTCTTTGTCCAGAGAACACTCCCAGGGTGAGGAAAGCCACAGGAATTGCAGGTGATGTGAAGTCAAATCAGACTTGACCCCTGAGGGCTCGTGGGGGCAATGGTACCCTGAAGCAAAGAGGAATCTGAGAAACAGTGGAGGAGAGGCTCAGGTGCACTTTTAGGGACGTTCATCCCCATCCCCATCATTGTCCTCCTCCTTCTCATCACCATGGTACTCACAACAGCAGCTAGCATCTCTTGAATATAGTAACTGTGCTCATCACTTTACAAATAGCATCTCAGTGAATTCTCTCAGAATCCTTTGAGGCTGGCACTTTTGTGATCCCATCATTTCAATGGAGAAAATGAAACTGTCATGAGATTAAACAGCTTATCCCAGGTTTACAGGTTTATCAGTGGCTGGACCAGGGTCTGAACGCCGCAGATCAGAGTACAGACACTCTTGGAGCCATTCAGCCATGCTGCCTCCTTGGAGGTTGAAGGGAGGTGGACAGGTGGTGAGTGCAGCCTGTCACACACAGAAGACCAGGTGTCAAGGAGCAGACACAGTGGATCCAGGCTGTGGGGGCCCCATGAATGGCAGTTTGCTTGGAGTACTGCTTGGTGAAGGGGGCAGCGGGAGGCAGGGGTACAGGCAGAGTGTGGACAACTTCAAGTTAGTTAATTATTACTTAATTCAACAGAAAGTTATGAAGCACTTTCCTAGAGCCAAGCACGGTGTGTAGTGGAGGTGCAGAGCTGAGTAGGTGTGGTTTCTAGTCTAGTGGGAACAGAGACATGAACACAAGTCAGACCATTAAGCATTACAGAAAAACCCTCGAAGGACAGGCAAGACTCAGGGAACTAAGGGAAGAGGAGGTGTTTCCCAAATTCTTAACTTAAAAAAGGTAGTGTATTATTGGTATTGTGTTGATTTAATAACAGGAGCTTCTATTCTGTGATAGGATGCTTCTAAGGAAGACAAAAATAAAATCAGTTTGTGGGGAGGAGGGAAGAAAAAGAGACCAAGCTGGCTCGTGGTAGTTGAGTTTTTAGACACTTTGACAAGCCTTTGCTCCCAGCTCAGTGACAGGCTGTGAGTGTTTGCTCACCACAGGGCCCTTCCCAGGTGGCCGTGTGTCTTGAGTTGTTAGAAGCACTGTGCAGCACACACGCCTTCCTGTCGGATGCCCATGGTTTTGTCTGATGTGACTAACCCCCAGTGACAAGCTCTTCTGTGGCTAAAACATCCGAACATCAGGTGCCCAGGCTTCAACCCCCTTGGTGGCTAAAAGTTCTTGGCCACTCATGCCCTTCCCTGAAGACAAGCTTTGTGTCTGGTGTCTTGCCTGGTGGATTCCCAGAAGCATCCTGGCAACACAGTGCCTTATATCAGCACCCAGGGGTCACCCATTGTCTGGACTGGGGACGGACGGCATGTCCTGTGTTGCTTTCATTGGTGGATGCACAAGGTATGGCCCTTGTGTTCTCCAGCTCCCACTCCTGGTTGGAGCCACGGGGCTCCCACATGGCGCCCATCTCCTGTTTGGTCAGAACAGTCCAGCTCAGGGTCATCCCCAGCAGGCAGCCTCTGGAACCTTGGAGGGGAAGTCTTCCCAAATCATATTTTCTCTGGGGTTCCAAATCTGTCTAACCTTAGACTATGCCTTCTGGGATTGTCTTATATTAATAGCAGGCTTCTCTGGTGGCTCAGATGGTAAAGTGTCTGCCTGCAATGTGGGAGACCCAGGTTCAATCCCTGGGTCAGGAAGATCCCCTGGAGAAATAAGTGGCTACCCACTCCCATACCCTTGCCTGGAAAATCCCATGGATGGAGGAGCCTGGTAGGCTACAGTTCATGGGGTCACAGAGTCAGACACGACTGAACAACTTCACTTTACTTTCCTTTTATGTTAATAGCATATATATGCTAAGATACTTAGTTGCTCAGTCTTATCTGACTCTTTGAGACCCCAGGGACTCACGCCCACCAGGCTAATCTGTCCATGGAATTCTCCAGGCAAAAATACTGGAATGGGTAGCCATTCCTTTCTCCAGGGAATCTTCCCGACCCAGCAATTGAACCTAGATCTCCTGCATTGCAGGCAGATTCTTTACCATTTGAGCCACCAGAGAAGCCACCAAAAGCATACATATATACATGTGTGTGTGTATGTGTGTGTGTTTATATATATGTTGTTGTTGTTCAATTGCCTAGTCATGTCCAACTCTTTGCGATCCCCTGGACCACAGCACACCAGGCCTCCCTGTCCCTCACATCTCACAGAGTTTTCCAAGTTCATGTCCATTGCTTCGGTGATGCCATCCAGCCACCTCATCGTCTGATACCCTCTTCTCCTTCTGCTCTTAATCTTTCCAGCATCAGGTGACCAAAATACTGGAGTTTCAGCTTCAGCATCAGTCCTTCCAGCAAGTATTCAGGGTTGATTTCCCTTAAGATTGACTGGTTTGATTTCCTTGCCGTCCAAGGGACTCTCAGAAGTCTTCTCCAGCACCACAGTTTGAACGCATTAATTCTTCGGCACTCTACCTTCTTTATGGTCCAACTCTCACAACTGTACATGACCACTGGGAAGACCATAGCCTTGACTATGTGAACCTTTGTTGGAGAGTAATGTCTCTGCTTTTCAACACACTGTCTAGGTTTGTCATAGCTTTCCTGCCAAGAAGCAAACTTCTTCTGATTTCCTGACTGCAGTCACCATCCACAGTGATTTTAGAGCCCAAGAAGAGGAAAGCTATCATTACTTCCACCAGAATGGAGAATCCTCACGGATCGAGGAGCCTGGAGGGCTACAGTCCATGGGGTCACAAAGGGTCAGACCCGACTGAGCAGCTCAGCACACACACAGCACGTCTTCAGTTCACTATTGTTTTCGTATTTATGGTTTGTTGGTGGGGTTGCTGCAGTACTGTTCAGTGAGCTGCTCTCTCCTCTTTGAGGGCAGTGGCTGGCCTGTAGTGCCCAAAGTGAGAGGAAACCAAAAGCCCAGGACTTCTTTGACCTTAAGCTTAACTTTAGACTTAGGTAAGATGACGCTTCAGCCAGCACTCTCTAAACACTGAATGTGTGAATCAGAACTGATGCAAGGCTTCTCAGTCACCAGAGTCATTTGAGATGCTTGTTACACAATGTGGATTCCACACCCGTCCTATAAGAGGGTCTGAGGGACGCAGTCTTGTAACAAATGCTGCAGGTGAAGAGACCCCCAGGCACTGGTGTAGACTCACAGACTTGCTGGAACTCTTCCCTCACGAGTGAGTGTTGCCTTTTTCAGTCGCCCTGGGTAAATCCTCTGCTTCTCTGCTCCAGTTCTGAATCTCCTTTTGTGCAGCTCTCCTGAAACCTGGGCCACACTCTTCTGAACACCTTCCATGGTGACAGGACTTATTGATGTTAAGTTGTTCAGGGCCATGGCCAATAAGAAGGCTCATCAAGCTGGTTTCTACCGTTTATGGTCAGAAAGAAACCAGCCTGTAAGGAGAAGGGTTTTCTCCTGTCTCATGAACTGTCTGTGAATATTGCTCCCAAAGAGGAGTTCCCAAGATGCTCTGAGCTCTCGCGGTCTGGTTCCTGCATGTCTAGGACATCTCCAGTTATTTTGATAGACTGTGTGCATTTAGAGGAATTCTGGTGTTTTTTAACAAAGGAAAGGATCTTCCAACCACGCCTTAGTCCTGTTAGCCCCCTTTCCAAAAAGCAACATTGATTAGTGCCCAGGTGGAGACTTCCCAAATTGTGAACACTGTTGGTTAATAGTTACCATCTCCCATGCCCATGCCTCCCACCATCGTCTGTGAGCCCAGCTGTAGATTTGTGAGATAGTTAATCCCTTTTGATTGTTATCCTGAGATGTTATAATCATAAGGATGTAACACAAATATTGTATGCCAAAAAGTTCGTTCAGGTTTTTTGGTAAGACAGAATGAAACCCCCAAATGAATGAGCTTTTTGGCCAATCCAGTACCTTTTTTTTTTTTAATCATTGGAATGTTAGGGGAAAAAAGTACTAATTATAGAATGCTGAGTGAAGACTAGATATGGGAGGCAGAAAACCTGGCCTCTGAATCCCATCTTGCTACTTCCCAGCTGTGTCCTTGGGCACATCACATAGTCCCCAAGCCTGCCAAAGATTGTCACAATTTTAAGAGAGGATTTAAGAGACCCCAGTACTGGATGGTACCCAAACATGGCTCCTGCCTTGTAGAAGGTTCAGTGATAAGAGTTGTTTGCATCTGAATCCCAACAGCTTGATTCGTTAAGTGCATACTGTACTCCTGAGTGCTTTGGTCTAGCGGAGGAAAGGGGCTGGAGGAAGAGAAGAGGAGAGACTTCATGTGAAGGGACTAACCTCTGCTTTGCAGCGGAAATGAATATTCAACCAAAGAATACCAAAGGGGAATGAATCAATAGACTCCAAGCAAATCCCACGTGTTCCCATGTTGCCAGAGCGCTGGGGATGGGAGGCCAAGGGTTCTTCCATCCCTCCACAGGGGAGGATGGGAGGAGGGTTACTACCAAAGATGTCACTGTAATTATAGACTCTTCTTTTCTGTTTAAAAAGCCACCACTTTAAACGTGACTCACAGCAATTACAAATCAATTATAACCCATAATCAGACCTCTGATTTTTCAAGTCTGTGGAATCTCTCAGTATAGATATAAATCCTTCTTAGTATGAGGTCAGGAGTTCAGTGAGATCATTCAACTAGTGAGTCCAAAGGAAGCTAACTGGAACTAATTATCAATTGGCTCTCTGATAGCAAACTACCACCTTCATAAGGGATTATTTGTTATTTCTTCCAGGCAATTTCTTTCCTCACACCTCTGGCTGTTATTTGTGTGGTGAAAATTATCCGGCGGACAGACAAGACTGAAATTAAGGAAGCCTTCCTAGGTAGAGTATTCCCAGTTCCTGCTTTAGGGGATGGGGCTGAACTTGATTAGATTACCAGATTTCTAAAATCTCAGTTGCAGTCAACTGATTTTTCTCTTGGTCAAATTAAGCTTGGTAGACACAAGACAAGGCAAACATTTAGCCCTTTTAAAGAGCCAGTGCTTGGTAAGTAGCTCATCTGTGGGCCAGCCCATCGCCGCTGTCCCTTGTGCTGAAAATGCGTTTCGGGCTCCTCACCAGAGCTCTGTGCTTCCTAAGCAAACTGGAAGGACAGCTCTTGGCTGTAAGGCAAAGTGAATCTCAAGCTTTGTCACTGCTGACTGTCCAACCCCACATTTGTGGCTAATAGGCCCCCATTTGGGGCAATTCAGACATCAACCACAGACTCCTGGACCAGTCACCATTGACTGGAAGCAAAAATGTGGAAAAGCAGATGTAAAATTTAATATCAGTTGGAAACAAGCTCCATAACCCATTGCCACTGTGGGGACACTTTGGCAGTTAATCAGTTGTTATTATGTAAAGAATGCTACCATCTTTGCCATTGAGTATGACACGATGCTTATAAATTCTCCCTAAGCTGAGCCATATCTGCGTGTGACAGGAGTTTGATATTTTTAGGGTTAAATCCATTTTTTTTTTCTGATCTGCATATTAATCAAAAGACAAAGTAAATGACAGCATGAAGAGAAAGCAGAACTATTGGGCTTGTTTAGCAAAATAAACTCCGCGGAAGCCAGGGTTTTAGCTTTTTGGTCATCAGGAAAACTGGATTGGGTTTCTTTTCTGACATGACGCCTTGACATTATCCAAACCCTCACACACACTGTGTTGTTGGTGTGTTGTGGAAGCTCACCATTCAGTAAGGTAGTAAATCTGGAATATGAGATTCTTCACTAACGATGGTGTTTGTTAATTACTGGACTTTGAGGAAGTGAAAAGCATAGCAAACTATGGTCTTCCCTGTTCTTCGTAAGGGAAGGAGGGTGGGTGTGAGTTCTAGGGTGTGCAGAGCAGTGGAAGGACTGGGACCGTTTCTTACATAGCCAGGCTTTGGCTGGGCTCTGTGTAGTTGAAAAGAACAGAATTCCTCTCAAATTGGATCGAATAAATTAGAGGTTTGGTTATAGGACTATAACAAGCAATCTTACAGAACTTCAAGAATCAGAGGGAAACCCTCGTGGGGATGGAATAGGGATCCAGGCCACGAGGGTGGAGGTGCCGTGTCGCCTCATGCCCCCTCTTCTCTGTGATGCGTCCTTCCTCTCCTCTCATTCCCTGCCTCAGTCTCCTGTGAAGACGTTGTCTCTGATGCCTGCATCTTGGTCTGTGTGAGGCTTGGGCTTGCAGTGGCGGGTGCCCCTGCCCCACGCCTGCGTGACTGCTCAGCTCCAGTGCCACCTCCCAGTGTCACTGCGTCTTGTGGTCCAGACTTCCCAGGCGGAGACTCTGGACTTGACTCAAATCTCAAGCCTGGATGCAAAAGTCCCGAGTCTCTGGCCAGCCTGTGGATGCTCTGCTTGAAGACAGGTGTGTTCCCCAGGCTGCTCACCTGTGGTTTGAGGCTCTGGTCATCACATGGTCTCTGTCTCTTCAGCTGAGGTGGTGGAAAGGTCAGGTTTTCCAGGAAGGGTGTAGGTGCCCTCCCTCTTGAGGCTCAAGCAGCTGTGTCAGCATTTGGACAGATACCACTGTGGTTCCCAAATGTCCCATTGGGAGCCCCTCTGAGCTGACCTGGAAATCTTTTTGCCTCATTTGTTATTCTAGCTGCTCCCCTGACACTGAGTCCCGAGATGTATGGCTGTGGGTAGGAACTGTCTTTCATGGTTTCAGTTATAATTTACTGGCTGCTTTTGGAGCTGGGAGATTGTTATGGCCTTGAGGAGCTTACAGTTACTTTCTCTAGACCTTTTCATTCTCAGCTAAATCTCCCTTAGGATGACACTTCAAAATTGTACACCATACCTGGCCTCCTATATGTTAACAGAGAAGGTGGAGTTAATTGGATGTTCTGTTTGCCTAAATAAATGAGAGGCTGCCTTGTAAAAATGATGAAGAACCTCCCTTTGTACACAATTAAAAAAAAAGTTGCCACTTTTAGGAAGTCGTGGAAGGGGCTGGAGGGAATGATCTTTCAAAACCAAGGACAAAAAACTAGGTGTAGCTTTTTCTCCATTATCTGGAATTCAGGACTTTCTCAGTGAGGGTGGTTTGGTCTGAGGTCCCTGCTTTACCCAGGCATCTTCAGCAGACCTGGACCCTAAGAACGCCCCTTAGCTGCCTGTCCACAGCAGCCCGCTTTGTGCATCTGTTCGTGTGCAAGGAAGGCTCGCCGCACCCAGGGATTTGGCTGCAGAACGGCCAAGTTGGTGTTAATAGAAAACCCTGTTTTGGAAGGACTGCAATGTGAATTCCCAACAACAACAAAAGTGACAGCAACAAAAGCCCTCTACTCCTCTGGGGGCGCTTGTAAGCAGGAGTGCCCTCAGTACAGGCCACTTGCAGGCCAACTCACACGACACATTGATTTGCATTTCTTTATCAGAACACAGTCTGGCTTGTCTTTCTGACTCTCCTCTCAACCCCGCAGTGCCGTGGGATGCTGTTGATGCACCCCTTATGAGCCAGATGCCTTGGGTCCTTGTTAATCGACAAGCCAGCCCCCCATGGTTGGGGTCATTCATTTCCTGCTCGGCCAGCCTTTCATGCCTCTACTCTCAGCCCAGCCTTCTCTGTGGTATCAGTGAGAGGTCCCTTGTCTGGGTCCCCTGGAGGTTATGCTATGCAGATGAACGTAATAATTGGTTTACTTTACTTCCAGAAGGCTGTGACGCTTTCCATCCAGATCCTTGCTCTCTTCTGTCTCCTTCAGGTTTTTGGATCAGAGAGGGAAGCTGCCAGCTGTTGGTGCTTCCATCACAGCCACACCTTTTCTAGCTCAGCCACTTGAAGCTTTTCAGAGAATTGCTCTGTGCTATAGTAAACCCAGCCAGGGCAGAGGTTGGGGATGTGTATGGTGTTCTGGATTGATGTCATGGTCTCTGAACTTCCCCAAGGGCACTGGGAGGTCAGCTGGTGATGCTTGTTCCTGAAGACCTTTTCTGTGCAGAGGCCTTGCCAGGACCAGGAGGAGAAGGAGTTCAGCCCCGCTGGGAAAACACAGCAGTGAGCCTGTGCTGGGCCAGCCCTAACAAGAAAAGACCCCTCTCATCTCAGGGAAATCTCACAGTCTGTTAATTGTCATGGCTTTGGGAGAATCCTGCAGCAATGATGGCCCAGGGAATTCTCCCTCCTCTCTGCAAAGGAAACCTCTCAGCAGTGCTCCAAGCTTGTGAGAGAGAAGGGAAGCCAGCGTTTTAGGAAGGAAGGATCTGTGCGTGCAGAGTGTAATCAGCAGATCTCTCCAAGTTCCTCCATGCTTGCCTCCAGGTTACACTGCGTTGCATGCTGGGTGTGTTAATGGTGGTCTGGTGCTGCTGACTCATGCCCCACTCTGCACCCAGGGGGCCCATCCCTCCTTTCCAGCTACTGTAATGTGGCCCATCCTCCGCTTCTTTTCCCTTTGACAGAGGTGCTCATTTGAACTGGTCCCTCCCATTCTCTCTGCTTCCCCGTGACTTGATACAAGCAGGTGGGTTTTTGTCTCTATCTCAGTGGCCTGTGCCCTGGGTGACTATGCTGACTGTTCACAGTCTTTTGTTTGTAGAATAACACATTTGTCTCCCCATGATCATGACCTGCTCCAGGCAGCTCCTTCCCGAAAGTGGCCCTCCACCGCTGTTTCCTTACATAAGTCTCAGCTAGTATTGAACAGTTAATACTTGCCAAAGGGAAATGGTAACTCACATGCTTTATTATTCGACAAAGCAACGAAACAGGACATCGATAGGTTTTTATTGCTTATGCAAAGCATTTGACCTTCCATCGCATTGACTTGCCTTTTGTGTAGTCTTGATAAACACAAGAGAGAGATGCAGGGGCCTTGCAGGAAAAACTCCATGACTCATTTCACCTGCATCCTTTGGACAATCTGTGCTTCATCCAGTAAAGTCCTTCCAAGCTGCTTAGAGAAATTCCCCAGGCTGTCTATTTGTGAAGAATGTCATCCAGAAGTGCCTACTGGTTTAGGGGGCAGAAAGAACCACCTGGGCAAACCTTTTCAAACACCAGTAATGAGGTATTGAGACACTTCACCTTCTTAGAAGTAGTGATTTGTTTGATAACAAGTGGACAGCCATCAGCAGGGGACAGGTCAACAAGGAGGTGATGCCTGAGTGGGCACGCCTGTATGCAGAGGGATTCCTGCAGCTGCTCTGATTAGAATTATGTCTGAGAAGGTTGCCAGAAGGAAATAAAATGTTATGTTTCTTGCTACCAGTAAAAGAAATTCTACATGCTGTAGTATTAAATCTGTTCTATCAGGTCAGAACATGATACATGGGCTTCTCTATGATACTGAAAATTTCAGTCTAGGAGGAGAGATAAATTTCATGTCCTAGGGGCTTGGAATTTTATGAACTTTCAGTCTCCAAAGTCCAGTTCTAATTATGTTTTACTCTAGCCACTCAAACTTCCCTCCTTTTTAAAAAGCATTGGTTCATATTTCTATGGTCATAAATTAAATAGTGTGATGGAAAAGTAATGATGATGATGATGGTACTGATGATAATTTTGATTTGAGAGCCAGCTGGTTATTTTTCTGTTTGTTGGTTTTGTTTTGCAGCCGTGTCCTTGGCTCTTGCTTTGAATGGAGTCTGCACAAACACTATTAAATTGATAGTGGGAAGGTAAGTTCCAAAAAGAAACAAGTAGTGACTTAGTTTCAAGGTCAGCCGTGTAGAAACCTTGGCCACAGGAGACTGGATGGGACAGATTGGAGCTCATCTGGTTTTCCTTAAATTGTTGTCCTTCTGGGGTTTCTGTCCTCAACTCAGATCTTTCCACTCCTTTGAATGATAAACTCACTATTTCAGTAAGCAGGACATCAATAGTAAAGAAGTATCTAATGACTATACTTTCTTGGGGACCAATGTCAAGAAAGCCATTTCCAGCCCACTGGTATTCCAGGGCCTCACCAGACACCCACTCACTTATCAGTTTTGGCATCCAAAAAATAGATAATCTTGCTTATTTATCATTGTCTCTGGGATAAGCAATATGGATTAGTATTTGAGCTGTGACTTATGACACATTTCTCTTACCCTCCTGGGAGATGATTTCTATTTTCTGTTTATCTTGCCTTCTCCCCCAAATGCTCTGGAAATGAGCTAGTCTCTGTAGAGAAAAACAGTCAAAAGATCTGAGTTCGAGACCTGACTTAGGCCCTGACTAGCTGTTGGCCTTGGACAGGTTGGTTTCCCTCTCGGAACCTCAGTATTTAGTGATCAGGTACTTGGTGTGCAGTCCTGGTCAGGCAACGGGGGGGCAGAAGATGGATATAGATTGGTCAGCAAGTGGCCTTGGGCTGCATTGTCCTTCCAACATTCTGTGCTTAGAGTTGCTGAGGGCCCAGTGAAATGCTGACTCCCAGGTCCTCTCTGAGGCTCTGGTTCAGTAGGTGAATAGCCACACTTAGAGACACACATAGGGGAGAGACAGCACACCAACAGTTCTGATAGACTATTGATAATTGATATGTTATAGATACTGATAGATTGTTATTGGGCCCAGATCCCAGAGCTGGAGGACCAGTGAGCCCTTAGAGTTCACAGTGAGAACCATATGAACTGTAACCCAGTATGTGCAGAAAAGGGGAGCTGTGTTCACAGTGTTAGAAAAACCTTGTCCATGGCAGGCATCTGGCAGAGTTAGTTGAATTCATGTGAAGAATTCACCATCACTCATCACAGTGAGAATCCACACTTGAGTGAAGTGGACACATGTGGGGTGTGGTGTGTAGGTGCAGGAATCCAATTGCCAGGGTTCAGAGCTTGTCTTTGCCACTTACTGGTTGTGTATGACCCTGGGCAGGAATGTAATCTTTCTAAACTTTCATTTTCACACGTATGAAATGAAGGAAGTTCCAGGACCTGCCCCAGGGTTGTCATAAGAATCATACAATGTGACCCATGGGTGGTACTTAATGCTGGGTCTGGTATGCAGTAAGTACTCAGTACATGTTAGCCGTGATTGTGGCAGTTGACTTGGCCTCGGGACCAGCTTGTCCCCTACTTCCTTCCCCCACAACCTGGACCAAGAGCTGGGCTGGTGACTGTGTGCCAAAGCTCGGAACTGAGTTTTCAGGTCTTCTCAGTGAAACCTGCTCTTTAAGGAAGTGTAGGCACTTGGCCATCAGATTCAAGATACAGGGCCATGAGGAGCCTGGAGGCTTGGATCCTGGTAGCAGCCTCCGGACAGTGGAGCCATAGATGGAGCTGTGGCTCCATCTTTATTTCACCACCGCTATGCTCAGGTGGCTCCCGGAAGTCATCTCTCTTGACCCTCAGTACCTCACTTTTGGGTAGGTATTGATATCCCTCTTTTACAGACGTGGAGACTGAGGGTGGCTATGTGACTACCTAAGTCATAAAACTAGTAAGTGGCAGAGTGGGAGTTCCAGCCCAGATCTTTCTGACCCTGAAGCCTGAGCTTTGCCTAAGCCCACAGTGTCTTCCGGTGGGGCTGCGGTGTTGATGGCAGAAGAAGGAACTGGGGCAGCAGCAGGGGTCAGTGGGGTCAGCTGGGGTTTGTTTGTGATGGCAGCGTTTTATATTGAAACTGTCCATGGTGTCTTTTGTAGACCTCGCCCCGATTTCTTTTACCGCTGCTTTCCAGATGGAGTGATGAACTCGGAAATGCACTGCACCGGTGACCCCGATCTGGTGTCCGAGGGCCGCAAAAGCTTCCCCAGCATCCATTCCTCCTGTAAGTTCCCTGCTTGGGAGACTCTGATTCCTAGGTCATGTCTCCTGATCACTCTTTTTGGGAATTTATGTAAAGGGAAAAGTATTGATTCTTGAATGTCAAGTGTAGTTCACTTTTCTTCACTGTAGGGCGGTTGTCTTAGAAATAAGACATTCCCCAGGAAGAAATAAGCCTGAGACCAAGACTCTGGAGTTTACAAAACATTGTATGTGTGGCTCTCATCAACTCAGCAGAGTGAAACTTGCATCCATTCAGGATCCTGATAGTCAAGGGAATTAACTGTGTTCCCTGGGACCTTATGCCTTTCAGCTCAGTGTCCTCTCTAGATTACCCCTTCAATGAAAGTTTGTGTGTGTGTGTGTGTGTATGTGTGTGTACTGTACCAACATACAGCATATATGTGTATATATATATACATGTACATACACCCCATCAGCCCTAATATATAGTCTGATTATAGGTATGTAAGCTGGGACTTCCCTGGTGGCTCAGACAGTAAAGCGTCTGCCTACAATGTGGGAGACCCAGGTTCAATCCTTGGGTGGGGAAGATCCCCTGGAGAAGGAAATGGCAACCCACTCCAGTATTCTTGCCTGGAAAATCCCATGGACAGAGGAGCCTGGCAGGCTACAGTCCACGGGGTCGCAAAGAGTTGGACACACTGAGCGACTTCACTTTCACTTTCTTTCAAGCTGGGACCAGCCTTAAACTAAATAATGTGAACCAGGTGCAGTGTGGTGTACTGGAGAGCACGCAGGTCTTTGAAGTGTGACAAATCCTGGCTATGCAGATACGAACTGTGACTTAACCTCTCTGTGCCTCAATTCCTGCTGTGTAGACTGGGAATGATAAGGCCTCCACTGTTAGTTGGAGTGAGGGTTAAAATAAGTGATGGTGACCACTGACATTTCTGGAGCATCACCATGCCAAAATGTTTCAGTGCATTATCTTATTTAATCCACTCCATGAATGTCAAGTACTTGGTATCATGCTTTAAATAAACCCAGTTATCCATGCCAGAGTGTCCTGGTCACATCTCCTTTCATTCCTTCAGTGTTTACCGAGTGACTCAGGTGCAGACATTGTGACAGGTGCTGGGGACATGGAGATAAATGAGCCACAGCTCGTGTCCTGGGGAGTCTGTAGGCAGTGGCAGGCTGTGTATTTAGGTTGGTGATTCTGAAATCCTTGGAGAGGAACCAGGTCCCCAGGTGACCACTTGGCAGAGGACCAGCCGCTCTTATGACTTGAAGTCCTTGATTCCCCACAGATTGGATCGTTGTTGACCTTGGCCAAGCCTGTTACCCTCATCCTTTTTCTAAGTAGCTAATACACACTCTGATAGTGGCTGGACCAAGGAGTAACTGGATGGCCTTTCCTGCAGAGTGGTAGTTGGCCATTTTTGCTCACATTCACTGGAGATTAGGGCTTGTCAGCAATATCGGGGTGCCTGGCACTCTGAGTGACTCTCCATTGGCCTGTGCCACAGCCCTGCCAGGTCTGGTTGTCCCCACTGTGTGCATAGGAACAGCGAGGCTTAGACAGATTCAGAAGATTATTCAAGGACACTAGCTGACCTCCCCGCCAGCCTCTAATGTGATAGTGTCTTGGGCTTTTGGTGGTTAAACAACAAATACAACAAAGTATTCACACTTTGGCCACCTGATGCGAAGCACTGGCTCATTGGAAAAGACCCTGATTCTGGGAAAGATTGAAGGCAGGAGGCAAAGGGAAAGACAGAGAATGAGATGGTGGGCTGGCATCACCGACTCGATGGACATGAGTTTGAGCAAGTTCCGGGAGTTGGTGATGGACAGGGAAGCCTGGTGTGCTGCATTACATTGTGTTACAAAGAGTTGGACATGACTGAGTGACTGAACTGATTCACAGTCCTTGTTCATTTAAATAAATAACTCTTATTCTCCCCTAGTTTATTGGAGACTTTAGTGGGTTGAATAATGACACCAAAAAAAAATTTGTCTAGATCCTAGCCCACAGGACCTGTGAATGTGACTTTATTTGGGGAAAAAAAGCCTTTGTAGATATAGTTAAGGATCTCAACATGAGTTCATCCTGGCTTTAGGGTGGGCTGTAAATCCAAGGACAGATGTCCTTATAAGAGAAAGGCAGAGGAATATTGAGACTTAGAGATATGAGGAAGGAGGTCACGTGAAGATGGAGGCAAGAACTGAAGTGATATAGTCGCAAGCCAGGAGAAGGCAATGGCACCCCACTCCAGTACTCTTGCCTGGAAAATCCCATGGATGGAGAAGCCTGGTAGGCTGCAGTCCATGGGGTTGCAAAGAGTCGGACACGACTGAGCGACTTCACTTTCACTTTTCACTTTCATGCATTGGAGAAGGAAATGGCAACCCACTCCAGTGTTCTTGCCTGGAGAATCCCAGGGACAGGGGAGCCTGGTGGGCTGCCGTCTATGGGGTCGCACAGAGTCGGACACGACTGAAGCGACTTAGCAGCAGCAGCAGCAGTCGCAAGCCAAGGAACCCTGGAGCCACTAGAAGCTGGACGAGGCAGGAAGGAGTCTCCCCTGAAGCCTTCAGAGGGGCTGTGGACCTGCCAGCACCTTAATATGGGACTTCTGGTCTCCAGAACTGGGAGAGAATATATTTCTTTCATTTTCAGCCCCCAGGTTTGTGATAATTTGTCACAGTGTTATCCATCAGGCTTCTTGGCCTTCCCCAGTCAATAGGAATTGACTGGGGGCCAGACAAGAAACTGGCAAGTTTAATGGGGGGCCCTACTGCAGCAAGGGAGAGTGAGAACAAGCAACAGGTTTCCCTTAATCCTTGAGCAGGGGGCAAGCCTGCTCCTTATATGGGGTGAGGGCAGGGGTGTGTCCAGGGATCAGGCCGAAGGGGTGGCTTAGGTGTTTTGCCCACCCTTTAGGTGGTGGTGTGTGCAGTACCCTGCCTTTGCTCCCAACACTCTGTGCTCCAGGCTCCTCAAAAGTGGCGGATGGATTTCTTGGTCTCTTTGTATCTTTTGTCCAGAATTTGCCCCACCAGTGTGTGTACACAGTTACTTTTAGTCCCATACAGTTTCTTTGTATTTTGTTGCTCAAGGAGAAGTGTGTCCAGGTGCAAGCATCGCAGCACTGCAGCGAAAGGTCCCAGGTCCCGGGCCTCTCTCAACAGCAGCCCTGAGTAAAGAAGGAAGAGACTTAGACTGAACACTTCCTGGTTAACAGAGCAGGTCTGGCTTTAGAGCCTTGGAGGTGGGGGAGGGGAGATTGACAGAACATGCGTTCCTGAGGTTAATATGGCCAGGGGCACAGTATGCATGAAGGCTTAGGGTTCACGGCGCTTCTAGGCTCTAGTCGTTCCTGGTATTTATGGTCGAGCATCTGTTTGGAATAATCACTTTAGTTGGAGGAAGGCCTGCTATATTGATTTTCTGTCTCCTTGTTATCAGGAATTCCCCGGGTGGTATTTTTTAGATGTACCTGGGATAGTATTCACCCGGGGCCAGCTTCCATCTGCTTTTCATCTGTATCCTTGCGGGGTCACTCAAGTTCTCTGCAATTTCTGGTCTCCCAAAGATTTTGTGCTGAGCTTTAAAGGGGTTCAAAAGTTATTAGCAGTAAGAAGTGAAACCCTTTGGGGAAATTTTCATCCTGGTTTTCAAATGGTTATCTGAGGACTGCAGCACAGTCTTCTATCTACCGTTGCATCTGAACTCGGGAAGGAAATAGCTCTCACGTGAATGACTCAAGCTAGGAGACTGCTGGATTGCAGAGTAGCGGTCAGGACCCTCAGAAGTTTCTTTTAGAGGCACACCTCCCCCTTGTCAAGTGCATTTCCTGATGGATCTGCCCACCAGCTGCCTTGTCCAATGGGAGGCTGATGTCCCTTCTGTGCTCGACAAGCTTTCTGACAGAGGCTATTACTATCTTTTGCTTAAGACTTCACTTTCACTTTTCACTTTCATGCATTGGAGAAGGAAATGGCAACCCACTCCAGTATTCTTGCCTGGAGAATCCCAGGGACGGCGGAGCCTGGTAGGCTGCTGTCTACGGGGTCGCACAGAGTCAAACACGACTGAAGCAACTTAGCAGCAGCAGCTTAAGATGTGCTTAAAATGTTACATATTTTTACTGTTTGGCTGACAGGATCCTTCCCAGCCTCTAGGCTTTTGGTGAGTATTTTCCTCTGCTCTTTTTTATGACAGATCAGTGATTGCCTTGCAGGCAGCTGCCATATCCACTTAGAAAACCATCAGTGCGGCTTTCCGCTTTCTTACTGTAGCCGATAGGACGCCTAGAGGTTGGTGTGACTCGTTGCTCCCTCGAGGAGGTGGTGCACCTCGGAAGGGGTGACCTCAGTGGACTCCCGTTTTGAGACACAGGCTCTTTCTCCCTTCTTATTTATCCATTTTTGTGGATTACACTTGAGTGAGTGGACCCAGGGGCTCTGGACCAACGGATCTCTGGAGACGAATCCCCCATTCTGGGTAAACCTGGGTTTGCTTCTGCTCTGTTCACAGATAATTGGTGACTGGAAAGTAGTCGACGCCCACGTCATCCTGCAGAACAGTTGGTTTTATTTGAACAGAAGAACAAACACTAATGTCTTTTGGAAACCAAAGATCTTTTCCTTGGTTTACCACAAGCAGTCAGACAGCACTGCCCTGAAGGGCTCGTGTGACAGCCTTTCAGCACACAGCATGACCCGTGAAAGCCATGTTAGGGGACTGGCTCTGTGAGGCACAGCTTCAAAGAGCGAGTGATTTCCTTCAGAGTTTTGAGAAGCTTGGGGCTTAAAGTGGAGAAAGGCGATGCGGTTTCAAAGAGAACTGTCTTTCATCACATTATCTCAGCTTTTGATTGGGTGTTGTTTCAACTTGCAGAAAGAGGATAGATTTCAGAGAGAAAAATTGGGGAAAAAAAAACAACACCTTATTATTACCAAGTCAAGGTATTAAGAAACTTTTTTCTATAAAATGGAGGGAATGAATAAGGTGATACTGTATTCCGGGCTTGGCAAATCACAGCATGTGCACTGCCTGTTTTTGTAAATAAAGTTTTATTGGAACACAGAGGTGCCCATCACTTACATATCGTGTGTGGAGGCTTTTACTTTATCATGGCAGAGTTGGTAGTTGCAGAAGAGACCTGGCCCACAAAACCACGAGCATATTGCCCATATTCCAAACAAATAGTATTAAAAAGCATTACTTCAGGGTTCCTGGTGGGGGACGGAAGAATAGGCCAAGCACAGAGGAGTTTTAGGACAGTGAAACTGCTTTATATGACACTATACTGGTGGATGCTTGTCACTGTATTATGCGTTTGTCGAAACCCATAGACTATACAGCATCAAGCGTGAACCCTAATGCAAACTGTGGACGTTGGGTGATTCTGATGCGTCAGTGTAGGTTCGTCAATTGTGACAGCTGTTGGAGGATGTTGATAATGAGGGATGCTGTGAAGGTCGGGGTTGGGGTAGGGGGAACTTAGCATCTACTCTATAGGAAGTCTCTGTACCTTTTAAAATTTGCTGTATACCTAATGCTGGTCTCAGAAACTAAGGTCTAAGAAAAAGGCATTAGGAAAGCAAGACCAGTGCACTTGAATTGTGCACACAGGTGTTTCATTTTTAAAAAACTCCATTATGGAATAAAAAAGAGGCATTTACAGGGTGGTGGTGGTGTTCAGTCACTAAGTCGTGAAGGATAATCAGTGCTTATGGGATGCGTTCTTTACATGACTGACTGGTGGTGATTTAACTCTTCTCGGGCACTCAGTGTTTTGCAGGCACAGTCTTGCTCTTGAGGAGGGCACAGGTGCTCTGAAATGGCCCTGTCCTGCCTGGGGTCAAGGCCAATGCCAGGCACTTTGCTTTGGGTGTGGGGAGCTGGGAATTCCAGGGCAGGGACAGGGACAGCCTCTGGAGGTAAAGCCCTTTCTTCTGTCATTTCCCAGGAGAGCACACACGAGCAGGTGTTCGGGGTCTTTTATGTTTGAAGTATCTTTATGCTACCCTCCAGCTGAGTGTAGAATTCTGGGTTGAAAATCAGTTCTGTGCAGGATTCTAGTTTACTGTGTGATTCAGAGAGACCCTATGACATTCCCCTCTTTCGTCTTGCTTTTCTCTTTCTCTCTCTGGAACTTCTTAGGAGCCTTTATCTCTGGTCGTCTGAAGTTTCACAATGATGTGCCTTCCTGGGATTTTATTTCTTTATACTTATTGTTCTGGTCTCTCAGTAGGTCCGTCTACTCTGGAACTTTGTGTCCCTTCCTCTATATTCCGTTTCTTTTCTCTGGATCCTGTGTTAGGCAGGTGTTGAATCTCCTGGGTTGATTTTATCTTTTAATTTTATTTCCTACTATCTTTCTCTTTGTGTTTTTGTTCATCTCTCTAGGAGAGTTTGAAAATTTTATTTACCAACCCTTCTATTGAATTTTATTATGAATTTTGTATTTTTAATTTCCAAGAGCTCTTTCCTGAACTCTAATTCAACAAAAAAATAACATCAGATTCTTTTTCTCACGGGTATACTCTCTTTTCTCTTTGACTGCAGACGTCATCTGCTCCTCACCTTCTCTTGATCTGCATGTTTTTTGGTATCTAGCTTTCCTTACATATCTGGCAATCTTCTGCTGGATGTTCTTATTTAAGGTGGGAGTGCTGAAGCTAACTGGACAGAGTCCATTAAGTGGGCTTCACTGAAGAGTGGGTGGGAAGCGAGCTGGGGTTTCACTGGTTGACCCTGAGTGCTAGCATCTGGCCTTTACTTAGAGGCTATTCTCTTCACTGGCGGGAACTCCCCTCCCCTCCTCTCCCCAGTCTCTGGCCGGGTGTATATGAACCTGGCATTCTGCAAGCCAAGCCCAGGGGTTTGCTTTCTCACAGGTTACCTTGCAGACTTTCCCTAAGCCCCCCTGTTTTCAGCCGGGTTTTTTAGCCTTTTTCTCCATTTGACTGCTTTTTCCAAGCCCAGAGCCTTGGATGGTTAAACCTTCTACCTTCTTCAAGAGTTGAGGAGGTGACAGTTTACTGGTTTGAGGATGAGGTGGGGACCTGGAAAGTTCAGCTGCTCTCTGGGGACTTCCCACCTAGTTTCCTGTCCAGCCCGCATCTGACCCCTGCCCTCTGCGGTACCCCTGCCTCCAGTTCAAACACTTGCAGGGCCCCTCCTGGTGAATTAGGGCTTCTCACGGGCATCACCATCCACAGGACCACGTGGAGATGTGCCTTTCCTCTCTGAGTCAGCATCTGCTCTGCCAGCTTCTTCCCACCCTCGTATATCGTGGGGTGGTGTTGAGGTGCTTTTTGTTTTATTGAAGATAGAATTCATCTCCCTGTTTGCATAGTCAGGGTTCTCAGGAGAAACAACCAATAGGATGTGTGTATGTACAGAGGGAGACGAACAGTTATTTTAAGGAATTGGCTTGTGAGATCATGAGCACTGGCAGGTTGGAAATTTGGTTAGGATTTCAAGGTTGCAGTCTCCTTTTTTATTGTTTATTTATTGTGACTGTGTTGGGTCTTAGTTGGGACTTCCCTGGTGGCTCAGAGGTTAAAGCGTCTGCCCGCAATGCGGGAGACCTGGGTTCGATCCCTGGGTCGGGAAGATTCCCCTGGAGAAGGAAATGGCAACCCATTCCAGTATTCTTGCCTGGAGAATCCCATGGACAGAGGAGCCTGGTGGGCTACAGTCCATGGGGTCGCAAAGAGTCGGACGCGACTGAGCGACTTCACTTCCACTTTCATGTTGGGTCTTAGTTGCGGCATGCAGGCTCTCTAGCTGTGGTGCGTGGACTCCAGAGCACACAGGCTCAGTGGCTGTCCTGCGGTATGTGAGATCTTAGTTCTCCAACCAGGGATCGAACCTGCATCTCCTGCATTGGAAGGCTGATTCTTAACCACTGGACCAGCAGGGAAATCCCTGTGTTGCAGTCTTGAGGTAGAATTTCTTACTTGGGAAACCTCAGTCTTTGCTCCTAAGGCCTTCAACTAATTGAATGAGGTGCACTCACATTATGTAGGGTGAGCTCCTTAACTTAAAGTCAACTGACAGTAAACACTCGTCACATCTAAAAAATGTCTTCGAAGCAACTTCCAGACTGATGTTTGACCAAACATCTGGGCACTATGGCCTAGCCAAGCTGACACACAAAATTAGTCATCACTCTCTTATTCCTTCCTTCCCTTATCATTTTAAATTCAGGAATACCTTGGTAATGTTTTGATGCCTTAGTGCGGGGGTACCATATGTTAGAAGATTCTCATATAACCTCAGTGTTATTTTGATGACAAGAGTCCTGGAGAGTGTCCTACTCTTGTAGGACAAGAGTCCTACAAAGGGTCTTTGTAGGTTGAGTGTCTGGGAGTTTGCTTTTGTGGAACAAATCTAAAGGGTTTGTAAATATGGATTGAAAAATTATCATAAGATATCATCTATGCTAAGCAGCCAGGTTTAACTCCATCAAGCATGAATATTTAATGTTATAAACCAGCTGGTTTTTGGAGTGGTTAGACAGACTTTTGCATAAAGATACAGGAAATAGAAGAGCAGAAGAAAATGCAAGATTCGTTTGTTTTGGATCATTTAATGAAATGAAATTGCTGTCCAGGGATTTTGTTGCTAGATGGGAAGCTTGAAAAAGACCATCTTCTTCTTTTAAAAATGGTATATGGCAAAACCAATACAATATTGTAAAGTTAAAAAATAGAATACAAATAATAATAAAAAAAATAAAAATAAAAATGGTATGAAATGACATGGGCTGATTGGGTCATGTTCAACCAGGATAAACTGGTGGTCACTTATCTGAGGCCAGTTTGATTTGTGTGGTTTACCTTCTAAGTGACAAATGAGAGCTTCCAAATTCATTGTCCTGTCATGGGACATCATCACACTTAGCAAGAGCCTCTCCTAGGTTTTGTCCCCTAAATTTAAATTATCTTTCATCTTAAACTTCCAAGACAGTTTCAGAGATTCTGGGAAGCAACTGTGCTTATTTTGCAACTTTTTCATCATTGAAATGAAGACCCCCCCCCCCGAATACTGGAAAGTCTTGCTTTGGGGATACCAAATCCTTGGAGGAAATAGTTGGCTTTAAAAAGAATCAGACCTCTTTATGGGGTGATGTTTTTCAATCTTTTTTTTTTTCATTATCACCCATCCTCATTTTTGTAGGCTTCCCCCTCAACTAACCCTAACCCTCAACTTCTCTTCTCTACCATAAAATATTAATTCCACTGATATATTGTATTAATATTATGGCTGTTTGGAGGGCCACAAAAATTGTAATATCTAGAATTTTCTCATCTCCCCAAGAATCAATTTTTGTCCCCTTGGGGGGATACCACTCTAATGGCAGAAAGTGAAGAGGAACTAAAGAGCCTCTTGATGAGGGTGAAGGAGGAGAGTGAAAGAATCAGCTTAAAACTAAATATTGAAAAAACCAAGATCATGACATCTGATCCCATTACTGCATGACAAATAGAAGGGGAAAAGGTGGAAGTAAGTAGTGACGGATTTCCTGTTCTTGGGCTCCAAAATCACTCCAGACGGTGACTGCACCCATGAAATCAGAAGACGTTTGCTTCTTGGCAGGAAAGCTATGACAAACCTAGACAGTGTGTTGAAAAGCAGACATTACTCTCCAACAAAGGTTCCTATAGTCAAGGCTATGGTCTTCCCAGTGGTCATATATAGTTGTGTGAGCCAGACCATAAAGAAGGCAGAGCACCAAAGAATTGATTCCTTTCAACTGTGGTGCTGGAGAAGACTCCTGAGAGTCTGATGGACAGCAGGGAGATCAAACCAGTCAATCTTAAGGGAAATCAACCCTGAATACTCACTGGAAAGACTGATGCTGAAGCTGAAACTTGAGCATTTTGGTCACGTGATGCGAACAGCCAACTAACTAGAAAAGTCCCTGATGCTGGGAAAGACTAAGGGCAGAAAGAGAAGAGGACATCAGAGAATGAGATGGCTGGATGGCATCACCGATGCAATGGACATGAACTTGGGCAAACTCTGGGAGATGGTGAGGAGCGGGGAGGCCTAGTGTGCTGCAGTCCATGGGGTCTCAAAGAGTCGGACACGACTGGGCAACTGAACAATGAGGGCTATATGGTCTTGGTTGGGAATGAGTATTCTTGGGCAGTAGTTCTCAACTGGACAATTTTGCCCCCTAGGGGATATTAGCAAAGTCCAGAGACATTTGTGGTTGTCACAAGGGCATGTGACATGTGGCATCTCCTCCGTCAAGGCCAGGGATGCTGCCAAACTTCCTACAGTGCAGAGGACAGTCCTCACAACAAAGAAGGATCCAGCCCCAAATGTCAATGATGTCCAGGCTGAGAGCCCCTTCTAAGATAATCAGCAAATATATGGAAGAAATTGATCTTTCATATGTTAAATTCATCCACTCTTCAGGTTCTTGGTCTGAATAAATAGAGTAGTTTTAGAAATGGTTACTGTTTAATTAATTAAAAATACTCTCCCTCAAAGACTTGGCTCACCATTTGACTTCCATGAAAACAAAGATCACGGTCAGATTAAAGGTTGTAATTAAAGCCTAATGTCTTTTTATTTCTGTCTTTCTTTTTAAATTTTTTCTTATGAAGAAATTCAGACATATAAAAGAAAACAGAGCTAATGAATCCCCACATGCTCCAAGTACAAGAATCTGCCCTTCTTCCTTCCTGTTTTTCTCTGCCCATTTCCTACCACCGAGAATGCTGACAGTTTCTTTTTATTGGAGCATAACTGCTTTACAGTACTGCATTCATCTCTGCTGTCCAACGAAGTGAATCAGCTGTACGTATACATATATCCCCTCCCTCTTGGCTCTCCCTCACCCCCGGCCCCACCCCTCCCATCTAGGTCATCACAGAGCACCGAGTTGAGTCCCTTTTGCTTCATAGCAGGTTCCTACTAGCTAGCTATTTTACACATGGTAGTATATGTTTAAAAAAATTAGTTTAGCATTTTAAGGTAAAATTTACATTGAAATGCATAGGTCATTGCCATTCGGTCTTGAGAAGTGGACTCATTATGTAACCCATATTCCTATCACAATGTAAGGTATTTCCATCACCTCAGAAGGTTCTTTATGTTCATTTCCAATCTTCATTCTCTTGAAATAACCACTGTACTGTTTTTTTTTTTTCAACCTTTAGATTAGCTTTGCCTGCTTTAGAACTTCATCTAAATGGAATAATGCAGTGTATTCTTTTTGAGTCTGGCAGTTTTTGCTCCGTATAATATCTTGAAGTTCATCCACATTGTTATAAGTATCCATAATTTATTCTTTTTTATTGCTGCAATGTATTTCATTGTAATGAATATTCCACAGGTTTTTTGTCTTTCTGGTTATTTCAATTGTGAATTAAGCTGCTATGAACATTTGTGTGCAGTTCTTTTAATGAACTGTGCTGACATTTATCTTGGCTAAATATCTGTGAGTGATATTGCTAACGTAAAAACATTAGGATATGTTTAACATTTGAAGAAACTGCCAGATATTTTCACAAAATGCTTGTGCTAGCTTACACTCTCCCTGGCAATGTATGAAAATTTCAGGTACACTGGGTCTTCACCAGCATTTGCTGTTACTGGTCTTTTTTGTTTGCTTGGTCATTTTCGTGGGTATGTACAGTGTCTCATTGTAGTTCTCTAATACTAACGACGTCACTGACATTTTCATTTGCCTGCTGGCTGTTCTCATATCTTCCTTGGTGCAGTGTCTGTTCAAATCCTTTTTCCATTAATTATTTTTGTCTATTTGTGATTAACTGGTGATGTTTCTTCATATTCTGTTTAGAAGCCTTGTGTCAAATAAATGTTTTGTGAATATGTTCTCCCATCAGTGGCTTGCCTATTCATTTTCTTAATAGTATCTGTTGATGAGTAGTAGTTTTAAATTTTGATTAAATCTTACTTGTCACTTTTTTCATTTGTGGTTATTGCTTTCTGCGTTCTATGTAAGAAATCTTTCCCACCTTCCAGTTATAAACTTGTCTTCATATGTTTTCTTCAAAAGCTTTATGGTTTGGGTTTTATATTTAAAACCAAGTTGATTTTTGTTCATTGTGTGAGACAGTGTTTAAAAGTTAATATTTTTTGCATTTATATCCATTTTTAGCACCATTTATTGAAACAATTTTTCCTTTCACCATCATGTAGCTTTAGTGCCTTTGCAGAAATTGATAGATCATACAAGTGTGCTTCTATTTCTGTACTCTCTATAATGGTCATTAATCTGTCTGCCTACCCTTTTTCTAGAACTGCATTGTATTGATTACTGTAGCTTTATGGTAGGTCTGTTGAGGTCCAGCAGCTGGAGTCTTTCATCTTTGTTCTTTTTTTTTCTCAAGGTTACTTTGGCAATTATATGTTCTTTACTTTTCCAAAATATATGCTGTGGAATCAGTTTATGAATTTTCATAAGAAAGTCTTCTGGCATTATAATTGGGATTACACTCAATCAACAGAATTTGAAAAGAAGAGTTAACATGTGTTATTTAGTTCGTTTCTCTAGTGAAGCTCCCATTTTCCTCTTAATTGCTTTTCATCACAACCTCGAGTGTTTCTGAGTGCACCCTTAGGCTTGAACTTTACCATGTTCAAATAAAGTCAGTTCCTTTGAGAAGAGCTCCAGAGTTCTCTGTTTTAAGATGTGTCTTCCCGAGCCTTGTTTCTAGAGCTGAAGATAGGGACAATGACAGGTTCTTTCTGAGTGATGCTCATGCCTAGGACTTAGCCACTGGAAGGAGGGGAGCACGGTAGCTTCTGACATTCAGGGTGATGAATACCAACAGCCTGTCTCTCCCAGCAGGACACCATTGCCCTCGACTAGAAGCTGTGAGAAGAGGGAGGGGGAGCCCTGTGTTCTAGGCTGTATCCATCTGGGATGGACCTTCCTTCACACTAGGCTGGGAGGGAAGGAGCAAGAATGGATCGAGGTTCTGATGCCAGAGATTTTCAGTGTCCCTACTGAGTTTTAGTGTCTTCTTAAATGACTATTTCTTCATTTGCTGTATGCTCTTAGGATCACTTCCAGAGACTTGATTATATTTTTAGTAATTTTTTCCAGTTTAGCTTGGAAGTGGGGTCCCCAGAGCTTCTCATATGCCAGTGTGGAAGTGAAACTCCCTTATGTCACTTTTGATAAATTGTGATTTTAAAGTAGTTTGTACACTTATCTATACTGTTGAGTTTGTTAACATAAAGGTGTTCATAATATTACCTTATTGACTTTTTCATGTCTGTTAAGATTGGTGGTGCTAGGCCCGCTTCCATTTCTGATGTAGTAATTTGTTTCTGATCCTTTTTTTCCTTGATTAACTTACTTGCAGTTTATTGATTTTATTAAACTTTTCAAACAACCTACTTTGTCTTTATTTTTTCTATTTTTATGTCTTTTCTGCTTTGTTGATTTTGGTTCTTATCTTCATTGCTTCCTTGCTTTTAATTTGTGTTTAAATTGCTCATACTTTTCTAGCTTAAGTTAGAAATTTAAATAATAATTGTTTAAAGATTTTTTCCTCTCTAATGTAAGCATTTAAGGCTATAAATGTCTCTATTTTAGCTATACCCCACAAAATTTGTTATATTGTATTTTTATTGTTATTATGTTCAAAATATTTTCTAACATCCCTGTGGTTTTTTTCTTTGATCTATGTGTTATTCAGAAGTGAATTTTTAAATTTCCAAATATTGGAGACTTTCCCAGCTATTTTAATGTAATGAATTGTTAACTTAGTTTTGCTGTGACTGGAAAACATACTCATGAAAATTTCAGTCTTTTGAAATTTATGGAGATTTGTCTTATTGCCTAGCATATTCTTTATCTTGGTGGATATTTCGTTCACACCCGAAAACATATTCTGAATTTGTTGGGTGTGGCATTCCATGTGTGTTGATTAAGATGTTGTCGTTCATAGATTTCTAATTCTTCTTCTTTGTCTCATTGTTATCAGTCAAGAGTTTGATAGTGTTCACCATGATTGTGGATTTTGCCTGTTCCTCCTTTTTGTTTTGCTGGTTTTGCTTCCTGTGTTTTGGAGCGCTTTCTATTGGCACTCACACAGTTATGATTGCTGTAAATTCTTGTTGTCTGACCCTTTCTTTAACCATTATGAAATGTCCCCTACTCTCCATTCTCTCTGCCATTGCATGTAATGACTTCTGGTGGATGTGAGGGCCCTAGACTCATCAGAGATCTTGTTCTTGGCCCGTGATGGTAGAATGGACTTGAATTATAAAGGAATACTTGTTGGATAGGCAGCTAGTTTGTGTGGGTGTTTCTTTTATCACTGTTTCAAATCATTGACTTTTAACTCAGTCTTCCAAATTTGGGCCCAGGGATCATTCAAGATGTTAGATATGTTCTAAAAATAAAAATTCAGATAACCACGTCTTCTGCAGTGGACATCTTTTGGGATATAGATAGATGGAAGGAGGAAGGGACATAGGTAGATCAATATAAGATAATACTGTTCTGCAATCCCATTCTCTGGAAACTATCCCAGTCCCAGCCTCAGCTGGGCACCTGCCATGGAAACATTATCTTTTGGCTTTAGAACCACACCAAGTCCTTTCTTTGTGTTTTCTCAGATTCATGTCTAGTGTGCATATCCTTAGAACCAGTATGGTTTCTTTTCCCTTTTGGCTAGAGCTCATGTATGTACATAAGTTATTCCCATGAGGGTCTCCACAACATGTATTGCATTCCAGACCTGCTTCCTCATTTCTCCCACTGGCTTTGGGGGCCATCTCTCTGGCCTCTTTTGGCATCTACTTGGAAAATGCAAAGTCATTTGAATGTTGGCTGGAGCCAACTTAATTAGGAAGTTGCGTCTGCTGAAGGCAAATGAAGCAGATCATTCCACAGCCAAGTGTGTGCAGTTGTTGGGTGATTCAAGCCAATGCTTCTTTCCACCCATCCGCCTCTGGAGTCTGCTAATTACTGCTAAATAGCACCTTCCTTTTATGCCAGCAGCAGAGTTAGCACTGGGATACAGAAGTAGAAAAAGCACTTCAAGCCTTTGAAGAGTTGTTGTTTAGTCGCTAAGTTGTGTCCAACTCTTTGCAACTCCATGGACTGTAGTCCATTAGGCTCCTCTGTCCATGGGATTTCTCATGCAAGAATACGGAGTGGGTTGCCATTTCCTTTTAGGGAATCTTCCCAACTCAGGGATCGAATCCTTGTCTCCTGCTCGGCAGGTGCACTGAGCCACCAGGAAGGCCCTTTGACAAGTAGGACATTCTAGAATGATGATATCAGGTGACTCTACAGCTTCAAACTCTGCAGTGACTTCCAGCGCATCTCAGGGATAATCCAGAGTCTTCAGACCTTGCATGATCTGACCCCTGTTGCCTCTTCCCCTCCTGTCCTGCTCCCCTCCCCCAAACCCCTACTTCCTACATTCCAGCAACCCTATCCTTTTGATGATAATGCAAAAGGATATCATTTATTGATCATGTCAAGCATGTCAGGGATTGTGTTAGTGGCTGTAAAGGACTTGTCCCATTGAATCTTCACAACATACCTGTGAGGTCAGAACTCTTATTAGTTTTCTTATCCAGATGAGGAAACTGAGGCTGAGAGAAGATAATCATTTTTCCCAACGTCACACAGCCAACATGTCCCCAAACTGGCATTTTTACCTAAACCATCTGACTTTAACCCAGACTTTTGATTTCAGAGCCCACCTCTTGACAGTCCCCTCAACGTGAGACATTCTTGTTTGTTTCTTCCTTGGCTTTGAACTTACCCTTCTCCCACAGCTCTCAAATGCTATCAGAACCCACTCATATTTCTTTAGCACTTACTATGTCCTGCACATCAGTTTCCAACTGCCAATACCTGTTTCTCTCTCTGAGGCTTCTGCTGGCTTCCAGAACCCTCTCTGTCTATGCTCAGGACAGACTGGGCACATAGGGGATGAATGTTTACTCTGCTCCCTAGAGCAGCCCTTGGCTAGCGATTTCCGGGAGATGGTGTATAAATACCCCAGCTCCTTTGCCCCTTAGGTGGGATAGATCTGAGTTGTGTATTTTACACTGTCTCCCAGAGTTCCCCCGTGGGATTGAGCTCTTGCTGCCCACAGAACAACTTTTTTGATGTCATATGCTTTCTTGGCTTCCTGCCCATCCCTGTCTCACTCTCCATCAATGTTAACTGGGATCATCTTCCTAGGCAGCTACTTGCACTCGAATCCATCTCAGGGTCTCGTCCTGAGGGCACCCAGACCAAGGTATCACCATGGCTAGCTCCTGCTTATTCTTGAGTTTCAGCCTGAAGGTGGCTTTGTTCAGGAAAACCACTCTGAACTCCGACACTTTTCTCATCATTCTTGTCATAGCACATAGTTGAATCTGTAGTTATCCTGGTTGTTTACCTGTTTTTTTTTTTTTTAATCTGTGTCCACTCCATGAAAGCAGGGACTTGATTATCTCCAGAACTGAGATGTTCCCAGGGCCTGCACAGTGAATGGCTCACTATAGATGCCCCCAAATATCTATTGAACTAATTGATCTGTTAACTTAATTGAATAAAGACTCAACTGAAGCTACATTTATGCTCCAAAAGTGTGTTCAGGACCCCAAATTCACCACCAACACTGAGTTTTCAGAATTCCCCTGCCTTCCTTTGTCTAGAGTAAGAAAGGGACCTGAGCTATTAGAATAATGTGGTCAGCTCTCCTTCTAATCAGCAATGTCATTTCATGGCAAACACTTGACTTTTCAGTCTTCCCTTTCACTTTTTAAGAGATGAAGGGATATAGTTGAGATGAGGTTTCAGAACTCATTTTGAGTGATGGAATACTTTTTAAGCCTCTGTCATCAGTTTTGAAAGAGGGTTTAAAAATACCTCCCAAAGGCTCTTGTTTCCCCTGCTCCCTCTTGTGCTGATGTTCTGCCCCCCTTGCCCAGCTCTCAAGAGGCTCAAGTCATCTCCCCCAGCAGGTGGGGCCTGGTTGTGGAGGAGGAAGGCATGAGGCTCTGCTTTGCCCAGCTCTGGGAGCACACCACTGCCCCAGCCACAGGGTCCGTGTGTGCCTCGGGCTATGACCTGTACAGGGTCCAAGATTACACAATACCACTGATGGAGAAAGTCCTTGTGAAAACCAACATTCAGATAGCTCTTCCTTCTGGGTGTTATGGGAGAGAAGCTCCACATTCTGACTTGGCAAAACATTTCATAGAGGTAGGAGTGTCATAGATGAAGATTATAGAGATGTTGGTGTTGTTCTGTTTAATTTTGGCAAAGAAAAGTTTGAAGTCAAAAAGGGTGATTGAATTGCACAACTTATTTCTGAATGGATATTTTACCCAGAAATTGAGGTAGTTCAAGCTTTAGATGACACTGAAAGGGGTTCAGGAGGTCTTGGTTCTACTGGAAATAATTAAAATTTATGCCAAGAACAGAAAGTGAAAAAAAATGTACTTTGCCTTGAAAATCAAGGCTTTGCTTAACGTGAAAAAGGAAAAAAACAAAAACAAAAAACCCCAAAAAACCTCCCAAAGATGTGGTGAGTATTGAAAGGGATAAAGTCTGTGAAGCCAGTTGTACTATGCTGAGCACCCAGTAGGTGCTTTGTGACTGTATCCTCTCTCTGACTCCTCCTGCAGAGCTGGTTAATCCTGATAATGCCTGCAGAGACCAAGATGACACTGTGGGTGAGGGTCCTTTCTGCCTGGAAGCCTGGAGTGGGGCCTGGGGGCTGGGAACTGGGGACTCCTGGGAGGAGAGACCAATGAGCTGCTTTACTCCAGAGCTTTGGCCTTCCTGAGTCTTCGCTTGTTTTTGTAAGCAGACATATTCAGAAGTTAAAATTTATTTGTGAGCATCTTTGTGCGTATTTCTGCCAATAAATGGATTCAACTTCAGTTGGTTTTCTCTCATAGGATTATCTCCCTCAGTTTTCCTGACCATAAGAATCTCTACAGTTTTTCATCAAAAACAAGACAGAAAGGGGAAGAAAGGAGGAAAAACACATTGCTTTCTTTATGGTTCATTTACTAGCTAGAGGCTAGGGGAAACTTGACAGGCTTCGGATCCCATGGTGATTAGTAACTTTGTTAAAAAAAAAAAATATATATATATATATATATGGCTTATATTTTTGTCCTTCACTAATATGGCTTTTTGATTAAATGTTCAGGTTTCTGGCCTGGATATTCTTTACCACAGCTTACAAATAAGACAAGAGTCCATTTACTTTCTTTCAATATTACTCCCTTCTGGAAAAGAAGAAAAGTGACTGGCATTTGCTGACTGTGTAGAGCCAGGGAGCCCAGTGAAGAACTGCCCATGTCTTATGGTCAGAGGGTTGTCTCCTCCTGTTGTTAGGATTTAGCTATAAAATCCAGAGGGACTTCCCTGGAGGTTCAGTGGTTAAGACTCCGTGCTTCCAATGCAGGGATGCAGAGGGTGCCGGTTTGATCCCTGGTCAGGGAACTAAGATTCCACATGACCGAACAAAGCGAAAAAGAAAAACAAGTGAGATGCTGCCACATATGTCATGATCTGGCCTTTGTCATATCTTAGGTAGAATTCCAAATGCCCTGTAAGTATTTCAGAAAGTATTCATTTGCACATTTCTTTAGTGATTCAGCCATTTATTCAACCTGTGTTTCGTGGAGACCTACTATATGCCAGGTCTGCTTGTGGTGCGAGAGGAGGCAGACACCATTCCTGTCCTAGCAGCCTTTACAGAGCACGACCTCAGCAAGCCATATGGTGCCTTAAGCCCATCAGGATAAGGTGTCTCTTGCTCCCGGCAGATGCAGTCCCGGGTACGGAGCATCGTCAGTGAAAGCAGGTGTCCTTCATCAGGTGGGAGCCCTTGGGCAGTGAGTATTTTGAACAACCATTCTTGGCAGCCCTGATGGACAGCAGTGGACATTAAACAAATTACTACTCAAATAGACACTTAATTACAAGCCTGACATATACAACTAAGGAAAGTACCTAATGCATAATTATTAAGGAGTGTCTCTTACATAATCAGAGGTGTCTGGGACAATTCGGAAGGAGGAGTGCATGAGAACATTTCTCATCAGAAGAACCCCAAGTGTCCCCACCCATCGTCTTGGTGCCTGTGGGAAAGAGAGCCAGGGCACTTAGATAAGTTTAAGACTTTTGGATTTCTGGTCTAACCACTTATTCGATTAGAGCATTTATTTATTTTTTTATGTTCATAACTATGCATTGCTGACTGTCCAAAGAATGCCATTTTAAGACCTATCATGGAGTAAAAAATGATAAATTTGCTTTTGTAACCATTAGATTTCTCTACATAAATAATTTCATACTTAAGAGCACTTTAGTATGAGTTATGATAGAAAGAGAAGAATTATTTTCAGATTCAGACAGACCTGAGTTTGGCCTGGCTCCATTACTTTGTAATGATGTGATCTTGGGCAGATTGCTTCATGAGTTTCTGCCTCAGTTTACTCATCTGTAAAATGGGATTTCTAATGCCTATCTTTTAAGATGTGGGGAAAATTAAACGTGATGATTTAGTGCCCATTCCCCCTTGATCTCTGACTCTGGGAAAGATCAGAAGATGCTGGTCTCTGTCCCTTTGGCAGCAATGGGAAAGCAAGAGCGAAACAAAACAGAATCTGGCCAAAGTGTGTTGATTGAAATGTGTTTGTTTCTTACATTATACCACAGCAGACTACAGATGCATCCAGTTGAGTTCCCTACTGAAAGATGAGTGTTTTTGATTATTGCATCCTTAATACCGTCCTTCATGGCATGTGTTTTGCTGTGAGATTCGTGCAGTATATTCAGTCAACATACTCCTCTTGCAGCGGTTCTCATGTCTACACCTACGGTATTAATTTGATTCTATATACAGATCTATCTGGGGTTCCCAGGTGACTCAGTGGTAAAGAATCCGCCTGCAATACAGGATACACGAGTTCGATCCCTGAGTCAGGAAGATTCCCCCGGAGAGAGAAATGGCAACCTACTCCAGTATTCTTGCCTGGGAATTTCATGGCCTGAAGAGCCTGGCGGGCTACAGTCCGTGGGGTCATAAAGAGTCAGGCACGACTGAGCAACTAAACAACAGATCTATACCTTCAGAAACTCACTGTCTTACAATTTTTTAAAACAAAAGTAAAAAGTTAAAAAAGATTTCTCTGATCATGGCCTCCTGTGTATTTAAGAATTATGGCGTGCCACTTAGATCCTTCTTAAAAACCAGGATGTGTTTCAAAGAGCCTCCCTTGAGCCAGGCTTCTGGACAAGGCCAAATCAATGACCACAGCATGGCACACTTGCCTGATGGCCGCAGACTGAGAAGTGAGAGGCCTGCTGGAGATGCATTTCCTAGAAGGTTGGTGAACAGTTGCACCCACATCTAGAAAGTTCACAGCAGCAGGGATACCAGAGTGCAGTCAGCCAGAATGTCAGCCAGCATGGGCCCAAGTACCAACCACCAGAGACATAGCCTGACCTTAGACCATGGGATTGGAAGTCATCATCCACTAAGTCATCCATTGTTTTCCTCATTGGATGGCGGCTAAAGCTGAAGCACAGTTCTCAGTTCTCAAAGTGAATAACATGATTTAGGGAAGCAGTCGCTTGAGATGGCAAAGGAAGCCTCTGAGTAGGGCTGGGATGGTAGTCCTAACCAATTGAAGTCAACCTGGGAACCACTGGTTGTTACTCAGCCTCCTTCAGTCTCTTTATGACAGATGGGATTTGCAATAGCACAGGCTAGCAGTGAAAGTTCATTGCAGAGGAGCTGGCCACCTCCCCAAGGAGAGAAGAGGTGCCTTTGGAGGCCTTCATGCTATTAACTGGTGGCTCAGAGGGTAAAGCCTCTGTCAACAGTGTGGGAGACCTGGGTTCGAGCCCTGGGTTGGGAAGATCCCCTGGAGAAGGAAATGGCAATCCACTCCAGGACTATTGCCTGGAAAATCCCATGGACAAAGGAGCCTGATAGACTACAGTCCATGGGGTCGCAAAGATTCGGACACGACTGAGCGACTTCACTTCACTTGGAGGCCTTCGGCCCAATACAGGAATGTATAAGCCTCGTGACTTTGTAGAAGTATATTTAGTTTCTTTCATGCATCCAGCCCATATGTGCCCTTTTTTCTCACTTGCTGCTGAGAAATTAACTGGTAAAAGCTTTTCATATGGTAACAATAACCACAAAACTCACTGCCATGTGGCTGTCCTCGATGCTTTATCTCGTCCCCAACATTACAAACAGACCCCCGATTGGATTTGATGGTGGCTCAGTCAGTAAAGAATAAATCTGCAATGCAAGAGATATGGGTTTGATCCCTGGGTTGGGAAGATCCCCTGGAGAAGGAAATGGCAACCCACTCTAGTACTCTTGCCTGAGAAATCCTGTGGACAGAGGAGCCTGATGGGCTACAGTCCCTGGGGTCGCAAGAGTTGGATGGACATGACTTAGCGACTAAACTACCACCATTGCTAGACTACCCTGATTGTTGGTAAATGATGTCTTCATGTCCCAGAGTCTTCAAAAATTCTTCCATGCATCTGTAACACTCACTTGGATTGAGTTTTTCTTCCCCTAGAGGCAGTCAGTATGTCTTTCCTGTTCAGACAGCACTGTCCTTACCTGTTGGCATCACTGACTCGATGGACATGAGTTTGAATAAACTCTGGGAGTTGGTGATGGACAGAGAGTCCTGGCGTGCTGCAGTCCATGGGGTCGCAGAGTCGGACGTGACTGAGTGACTGAACTGAATTGAACTGATCCTTACCTGTAGATGGTGAAGGCAGAGGACGGGTGGAGCCCAGGTGACCTTGGTACCCTCACAGCTGCCTGGCACAATCTCCTGCCTGTGTGGGTGCCAGTGTGGTTAGCAGGCTCCAGCTCTTTCCAACCACCACAAGTCTGTTCCTACATCCTTGTTCTATTCAGTTCAGTCACTCAGTCGTGTCCGACTCTTTGAGACCCCATAGACTGCACATGCCAGCCCTCTCTGTCCATCACCAACTCCCGGAGTTTACTCAAACTCATGTCCATCAAGTTGGTGATACCATCCAACCATCTCCTTCTCTGTCGTCCCCTTCTTCTCCCACCTTCAATCTTTCCCAGCATCAGGGTCTTTTCAAATGAGTCAGTTCTTAGCATCAGGTGGCTAAAGTATTGGAGTTTCAGCTTCAGCATCAGTCTTTCCAATGAATATTCAGGACTGATTTCCTTTAAGATGTACTGGTTGGATCTCCTTGCAGTCCAAGGGACTCTCAAGAGTCTTCTCCAACACCAGGGTTCAAAAGCATCAATTCTTTGGTGCTCAGCTTTCTTTATAGTCCAACTCTCACATCCATACATGACCACTGGAAAAACCATAGCCTTGACTAGATGGACCTTTGTTGGCAAAGTAATGTCTCTGCTTTTTAATATGTTGTCTACATTGGTCATAACTTTTCTTCCAAAGAGCAAGCGTCTTTTCATTTCATGGCTGCAGTACATCTTTGTGAACTCTAGGATTTCTTGACTAAGGAAATAAATGTCAAAGCAGAGGAGAAAGCATAGCTCTATAAGGACCCATTATTAGATAAACAGAAATGGCATGATTTTTTATTAAATATAGCATGGCATAATCTTGTAAGTGACATTTCCCAGCCTCATCAATCATAATTTTTGAAGTGAAGGTTAAAAATTTTATTAAAAAATAAACAATTGGCAATTTAGAGAAGAAACCCAGTAGGAAAATGATTGATCATCAATAAGTAAAAAAAAAAAACAAAAACCAAAAAACTACATTCATGTAGATTTGGCCAAAATATTGCTTTCTGTAATTTTCATCAACAGTAATATTTTATTCAGTGCTATGTGATGCTTCTTGGCCATGTGAAAAAAAAACCAAGGGACATTTTTTCCTGTTACTTTCCTTTTTCCGGCTACATCTAGGCCAGTTTCATGAAGACAATACCTTTCTAAAGGTAGGCTGCTCGAGTGCTGATAATATGATCCTGAATCATTTGTTCATGGAAACTTCATGGTTGAGTGGAAAGTTCATGGGTGTTAGAATCAGAAGGACACGACTGTGAATCCGAACTAGTTTTTATGACCTTGGTAATTGCTTAATTTTTCTAAGCTTTGGTTTTCTCATCTTTCAAATGGATGCAGTAATATTTCATAATGTTACTGTGAGGATTGTATCACTTAACTTTTAAAATATGCTAATTTTAAAATTTGCTTTAGCTACGTTCTATTAAATTTAAGGATAATATGTACATATGGTCCAAGATGGTTGGTATTATACTTGGGGGATTGATATAGATGCCAACTGTTGGATAATGAATTTCTAGTTCTAGTCATGAGGGAGAAACTGGTATTGGATTTGCCCTTATTGTTATTTTTAAGGTTAATAAAATTGATAAGCTTCCAGCAAGACTAATCAAGGGAAAAAGAGAGATCACACATATTATCAACATCAGGAAAAAAAGATGAGCTACTCTTATAGATGCTAAATACATTAAAAGGACATTAAGGGGATATTGTGAAGAAATTATGCCAATAAATTCAACGATGTATGTAGAATGGTCAAATTCTTCACAAACCACTGCTCACTAAGACTGATTTAAAGATGAAATAGGAATCGAATTTGTAATTGAATGCTTCTGTAGAAAGAAATCTCAAGGCTCAGATGGTTTCACTGGTATCTTTCATCAAACATTTAAGGAGAAGTAATATCAATCTTACACAAAACTTCAAAAAAAAAAAAAAGAAGGTAGAAAAGAAGGGAACATGTCCCAGCTGGTTCTGTAAGACTATACAGATAAGGTTATAGACTAATTCTGATAACATCTGACAAAGACATTGCGGGGAAGAAAAATTATAGGCCAAATATCTCTCACGAACATAGACACAAAATTCTTTAATAAAATTTCAAGTCAAGTCCAGTAATAAGTAAGAAGGAATTGGAATTTATCCTAGGAATGCAAAGTTGATTTAAAAATTAAAAATCAATCATTGTTATTGACTAAATTATCAAAATGTAGGAAAAAATCATATTATCAATAGACATAGAAAAAGCATCAGCCATCCATAATTTTCCAAAAATTCTTCTTTCATTAAAGTAGAAATAAAATGGAACTTCTTCAGTTTGATGAAAGGCGTCTGTGAAAAATATACTACTAACTTAATGATCAAAAGCTTTTCTTTTATGATTGGTAACATCATAAAGGCATGTCCATTTACTATAATTTTTCATTTAATTATATAAAAATATAAAACTGTATCTATTAAAAATTGTGATGGTTGTTCTGGTCAGTACAATTAGGCAAAAAGAAAATAATAGGCAAAGAAGTAATTTTTATTTTATTTAAATAATTTGATTATTTATTTAGAAAATCCTAAGAAATCTACAAAATATATTAGAATCAATAATTGAATTTTGGAAAGTTATAGGATAAAAGGTTAATATAAAAATCAGTTTTATTTCTGTATAACAGGAAACAATTATAATAGAAAATGCATATTTTAAAAGTCCTATTTACAGCAGCATCAATTTATGAATACATAGGAATAAACTTTTTGACAAAGGTGCCAAGGCATTTCAGTGGCAAAAGTAAAAGTTTAAAATCAGTAGACCAGAAAACCTGAATAAAATTATGAATAAATTTAACCTTGACAGCTACTTCACACTATATGTAATAATTCAAAACAAATTATATACTGAGACTTAAATCAAGAAGATAATGTAGAAGAATGTCTTTGGTACTTTGAGCTGTCGTTTTTGAGATTGCATCCAAGTACTGCATTTTGGACTCTTTTGTTGACCATGATGGCTACTCCATTTCTTCTGAGGGATTCCTGCCCACAGTAGTAGATATAATGGTCATCTGAGTTAAATTCTCCCATTCCAGTCCATTTCAGTTCGCTGATTCCTAGAATGTCAACATTCACTCTTGCCATCTCCCGTTTGACCACTTCCAATTTGCCTTGATTCATGGACCTGACATTCCAGGTTCCTATGCAATATTGCTCTTTACAGCATCGGACCTTGCTTCTATCACCAGTCACATCCACAGCTGGGTATTGTTTTTGCTTTGGCTCCATCCCTTCATTCTTTCTGGAGTTATTTCTCCACTGATCTCCAGTAGCATATTGGGCACCTACTGACCTGGGGAGTTTCTCTTTCAGTATCTTATCATTTTGCCTTTTCATACTGTTCATGGGGTTCTCAAGGCAAGAATATTGAAGTGGTTTTCCATTCCCTTCTCCAGTGGACCACATTCTGTCAAATCTCTCCACCATGACCCGCCCATCTTGGGTTGCCCCACAGGCATGGCTTAGTTTCATTGAGTTAGACAAGGCTGTGGTCCTGGGAAATACAAATTAAAGCCCTATTAAGATACCACTTCACAGCTATTTACTAATGGCTAAATTGAAAAAGACAGACAACATCAAATGTTGATATATGTAGATTCAAGTGGGACTCTCATATGCTGTTTATGGAAGTAGAAATTGATATAATGACTTTGTAAGTTGGGAGTCTTTTTTATGAAATCAATCGTATACTTACCCTATGATTCAGCAGGTCCATTCCTAGGTATTTACCCAACAGAAAAACACATATTCATAACAGGACTCGTACAGATGTATTTAGCAGTTTTATTTCTTTTGTTGTTCAGTCGCTCAGTCGTTTCCTACTCTTTGGGACCCCATGGACTGCAGCATGCCAGGCTTCCTTATCCTTCATTATCTCACGAGTTTGCACAAACTCATGTCCGTTGAGTCAGTGATGCCATCCAACTATCTCATCCTCTGTCACCCCCTTCTCCTCCAAGAGACCTAAACTGGAATCAATTCAAATGTTTATCAATAGGAGAATAGATAGCAAAATGGAACAAATTACAAATACATGTCACAATAGAGATGAATCTCAAAAGCATATAGGAAGAGAAGGCCAGACACCAAAGAATATATACTGTAGCATTCTGTGTATATGAGGTTCAAGAACTGGCAAAACTAGTCCATGGAGTAGAAATCAGCGTGATTGTTAGGATCAGGGGAAGAGTTGTAGATAAGGGTAGGGCTGACTGGAAAAGGCTATAATGTTATCTTTAGCAGGGGTTGGGGGTGTGCTTCTTAGAATGTCTGTGCTTTTTAGGACTTAACGATCGTAATACAGTGCATTTCACTGTGTATTAATTTAAGCTCAGTTTCAAAAAAACTAGACCAAAAAGAAAAATTTACATACTGTCTACATATTTATTAGTGAATCTCAAGGATATTTAAGAACAACTTAGTAATTGGTGAGGATTTTCACATAGCATTTATTTTAACTTGAAAAATAAGCAAGTTGTAGATTGTGATTACATTTAAGTGGCATTTGAAATGACACTGTGACATAGCAAGATGACCAGAGGTCAGTTGTCATCCACTGATATGGTTGTCCAGACCAGTGGGCTCCTATTCTGTCTTCCTTTTATTTCACTGCTTGGTCTTTCACATAGCAACGAATTGATTTTCTGCTACTCTTCTCTTTAAAAGTCTTAGCATAAAATTTCAACTCTTGGAATAAAAGTCAAGTGAATTTTCATGTTCCACAAAGCTTTGTAAAAATCTAGCCCCTGCCTAATCCTCTAGCTTCATCTCAGCCGTGCTCCACGTCAACCTACTGACTTGACAGTTCCTTGATTGTATCCAGCTCTCCCTCTCTGAGGCTGCTGTTGCTGTTTTCTACCTTGTGAGTGTTAGTCGCTCAGTGATGTCCAAGTCTTTTGCGACTCCATGGAGCCTGCCAGGCTCCTCTGTCCATGGAATTTTCCAGGTAAGAATACGGGAATAGGTTGCCATTCCCTTCTCCAGGGGATCTTTCTGACTCAGGGATTGAAGCCAGGTCTCCTGCAATTTGCAAGCAGATTCTTTACTGTCCAAGGCACCAGAGAAGCCCATTTTCCACCTTGGATACTCTCTAATGCTCTGCATATCTAGCATCTTCTCATCTTTCTGATTTACATAAAGTGGTACCTCCCTCCTTGGCCTTATCAGCCACACTGTCCCAAACGCCTGCTTATTCCTTTCCTAACACTTTTTGTAGTTTGTCATTATTTCTAGGTTCCATAAGGCCAAGAACCAAATTTTGTCTCATTATCTCAGACCTGAACATTAACATACCTGGTACATAGGAGGAACTGAATAAATATTTGTTGAAATAATGGCTGCATTATAAAACTCTCAACCTTATCATGCCAGGTGGCATTGTTTTGAGTGTGTGTATGCATGTCTCATGAAGCCTACATATTTTTTCAAAATCCTGGCAGACTAAATTCTTATTTTTTGACAAAAACTTACGTTATCATAGGGAATAAAGTCACCTTTCTCTAAACTTGGATATTTGTCTGCCTCTAGTTAGATGGGCTTCCCTCATGGCTCATTGGTAAAGAATTTTCCTGCCAATGCGGGAGACCTGAGTTCAAATCCTGGGTCGGGAAGATCCCCTGGAGAAAGAAATGGCAACCCACTCCAGTATTCTTGCCTGGGAAATCCCATGGACAGAAGGAGCCTTGCAAGCTACAGTCCATGGGGTCACGAAAGAGTCAGACATGACATAGCGACTGAACAACAATAACAGAAGTTAGGTGACCTTTCAGCTTCTTTATCTAATGGATGAAATGATGAAGCCCAAATCAGGGCAATACATCATCACCCCTTCTCTGAGTAGAAAATTGAAATCTGGTTTAATTGTAGGTCTTCGACATTTTCTATCTGCATTCTATCACTTTGACTATCAAAGAGTATCTTAGGAAGTCTAGGAATTTTATCATTTCCTGCATTCCAAATGCACATACTTTTGTGCTCATTCTCAGGAAAGCAGTCTGGTTTTTTTGTTTGTTTGTTTGTTTGTTTTTTGACTGAATTAACAAGTGACTGCTGCAGCTTCTTTTTCCTTCTTCTTCTTTTTTAGAAGAAAGTTAGTCAAACTCCATGACCCATGTCAGCACTGCAAAACACCAACCAGCTTTCACCTCTGAGCTTCATTTCCTCAAAGCTGTAGGCTTGCATCAGTGATTGGAAAGGCATATTGGCTGTGTTGACTTCCAGATCTCTTCAAGGAGCTGAGTGACAAAAGCTGGAGCTGATGGAATCAATACAGGAAAAAGTCTTTGAATGCTGCAGTGTAGGAAGCTGGGATCCCACCTCCAAAATTCCCTTCTGATTATTAATATGGTATAGACAAAGTTCCACTGCATTTGAGAAGGGTGCAGACATTGGGGTTCTCAGCATTTACATTATTATCTGATTCTTTACAAAGTTTACGAAGTTGCACAGGAAAGGTGAAGTCAGTATGCCATGAAAGGAAATGCAGAGTAATGAACTGACCATCTCTCAAATTAACCTGCTCTCAAACATCTGTTCCTTTTCTTTCCTCCTTCTTGCTCAGTTCTCACTGATTATTGGGGGTTTTAATATGACAGTACAACACAAACACATTGCAAGTTGATGATGAAGTCAAACTGCACATCTTGAGAAAGATGCAGGCTTTCATGAAGTCAGTGAAAGTGATGCTGCAGAGCCTGCCAGGTCAGACAATGAGACCAGTGAACAACTGGAAGGAGGCAAATGCAGAGAATGAGGCCAGCAGAGTTGCTTCAGAAGAGACTGATATGAATGTCAACGAATTATGAGATGTAGTTGAGAAAAAAGTAATGAATACTACTACTATTTTTGTTCAAAAAAGATCTTGCTGGTGATTTTGAGGGGTGCGTGTTGTGTTTTATGGCTGCAGGACAGGAAGTCTGGTGTTCTGCAGTCTCATCCTGTAGTCCATGGGGTTGCAAAGCGCTGGGCACAACTTAGTGACTGAAGACCAATTTTTATTTTAATTATATTAAAAAACAGGACTTCCCTGTGGCTCAAATGGTAAAAAATCTGCCTTCAGTGCAGGAGACCCGGGTTCATTCCCTGGGTCGGGAAGATCCTCTGGAGAAGGGAATGGCAAGCCACTCCAGTATTCTTGCCTGGAGAATCCCATGGACAGAGGAGCCTGGCAGGCTACAGTCTGTGGGGTTGCAAAGAGTTGGACACGACTGAGCGACTAACACACACACACAAAAAGCCATGGAAATTTGATTTCTTTTGTTCTAAAAATTAGCTTAATTGAAATTATAACTCACATTTTATTTACTATAAGATAAAATTAATTTTTATGAGTTTGAATTTTTTGAGCTGAATCTTAATAAAAGTTTTTTTGCACTCTTTAATATGAAAGTTTGCTCTTGGTTTTGAGTGGACTCGCCTTAAGTAACTTTCTGTTATTAAGGGTGCCTGTCCCTGACAGTAACCTGGATACTGTGTACCTGGGGCCTCCTTATGCCAATGAGTATTTGAGACTCCTTGAGAATCACAGAGGTGGAGAGGGAGAGGTCTGAGAGGACCAGTGCAGTGGACTGAGCTGTGACCCAGACTTGGCCATTCCGCTTGCTGTCCCCAGCACCTACACACCCCTAGATCCATAGCAGACAGATCTGCCTGCCCGCTCTGGGCAGCATAGAACCCTCAAACCTATCTTCTGGAAGTTCTGGGAATGTTGATAACCTTCCAGAGACTGGTAATTACACTGAGTACCCAATTTGAGGGACAGAAGGGAATGAGATTAGTTCTAGAAAGGCAGAAACAAACCCAGGACACCAAAACCAAATAGAACCCAAATAGAGCAGAGTCGGACAAGACTGAAGTGACTTAGCAGCAGTAGCAGCAGCAAAGCATTGATCTTTGCCTCTAGAGAAGAAAAGGGAAAACCCAAATCCAACCTTTACTCTCATAGTTAGATTGATAAAAAAAATTGACTCCGTACTGTAGTTGACCTGAGTAAAATGTTGCTGCTATTCAGTTGCTAAGTTGTGTCTGACTCTTTGCAACCCCATGGACTGCAGCACGCCGGGTTTTCCTGTCCTTCACCATCTCCCAGAGTTTGCTCAAACCCATGTCCATTGAGTCAGTGATGCCATCCAACCATCTCGTCGTCTGTCATCCCCTTCTCCTCCTGCCTTCAATCTTTCTCAGCATCAGGGTCTTTACCAGCGAGTTGGCTCTTCTAATCAAGTGCCCAGAGTATTGGAGATTCAGCATCAGTCCTTCTAATGAATATTGACTGGTTTGAATAATATAGAAACTTCCAAATGGTGAGCTGGCCCCACTCGACTTTTTCCTTAGTGTTTGAATCAGATTTTATATTGTCTTTGCGTTGTACCCAAGGCATATGGAGCTGCTTGGGTAGAAAGCACTTTGACTTCCTGTCTGCATCACAGGGACTTTATTTGGCACCTCCCCTTTCAATCTCTTATCCAAATCATCCAGGAAGACTTTAGATAGAAATAGGACCAAGGGCTCCCACAGCACTCTGGTAAAGTTCTCAGGTGTGACTTTGGCAAATGCCTTACTAAAATTAAGACCCACTGAGTGTCACTGTGGCAGGCGGAGAAAGCACGGGACTTGAGAGGTCTGACTTAGTACCTGTTTGCCTGAATGGATGGCTAGATGGCTAGATGGATGGATGGATGGAATCTGGAGTCCTATACCTATCACTTTCAGCAGTGACCCTGAGCAGGTTATTGACTTCTCCTTTATTCACATAGGAGACATTTATTGATTGCCTCTGGGGTTCCAGACACTAAATTAAGTGTTGAGGCTACAAAGGTGACTAAGACAGCGTCTCTCCTCAAGGTCTTGTAAGGTGGTAAAGACAGTAAAGGAGGGATTCTTGCAGAAGACTAACTGGCCCTGTGTACCAGGAGGCCAAGTTAGAGGTGTAGTTATCCCTGGATCTGTTGTTTGTGCAGGCTGGTGCCCTTTCCCGTCCTTGCCTTAGGAAAGTGGTGAGCACTGTTAGGAAATAACACTCCCTTCTGTGACTATTTCCAGAGACTGATAGAAGATACTTCAGTCTTTAACTTCCAGAATCTCATCGCTTCCTTAAGGCTTTCTTTAAAAAAAATTTTTTTTTAATTTATTTATTTTGGCTGTGCTGGGTCTTCATTGCTGCGTGGGCTTTTTCTCTAGTTGCATCAAGCAGGAGCTGCTCTCCAGTTGCAGGGCATGGGCTTCTCATCGCGGTGGCTTCTCCCGTTGTGAAGCACAGGCTCCAGGCTCACCGGGTCAGTAGTTGTGGTACATGGACTTAATTGCTCCTCAGCATGTGGGATCCTTCTGGACCAGGAATCACACCCATGTCTCCTTCACTGGCGGGCAGAGTCTTTACTACAGCCACCAGGAAAGCCCCAAGCCTTTATCAAAAGACAAACCAGGATATTTTCCTGCCATCAGGCTTCCAGCACCTTTCCTATTACTGCTGCTTTTACAAAAATCCCTAGAAGTAATTTTTGATCACGTGGGGAAGGGCTCTTTTGTCCTGGGGAGAAATTGTTCTTTCTCATGTGGGTAACCACAGAGAATACGGGAACTGTTAAACTATTTCTGGCCCAAGCTTCTGTTCATAGATGCAGGATGTGTTCAGATGGCATGTGCAGAATGTCAAATGGTGTGGACCTGAGGATAAAATTTAAGCTTCTATTTGCAATAGTGGGGACTCAGAAAATTCAGTCTCCTGTAGAGCATCTTGAATTAAGCATTGAGTCTTCCTACTGACTTTATACAGCTGTTTGTTGAGCTTTTACTATATTCTGGACAAGCACCAAATGTTTTACATGCATTACTTTATTTAGTCCTCAGGAAAAACTCAGGAGGTAGATATTCTTATTAATCCCATTTTGCAGGTGAGACCCAGAGGGTTAAGTCTCTTGCCCCAGGTCACAGCAGGTAAGCAGTGAAGCTAGGATTCAAACCTAAGCATTTTGATGTGACTTTGCATAACCATCTGGAGAATGGCATGGCAACCCACTCCAGTATTCTTGCCTGGAAAATTCCATGGACGGAAGAGCCTGGCGGGCTACAGTCCATGGGGTCGCCATGCCAAGAGTCGGACACGACTGAGTGACTAATGCTTTTGCCCGACTATCAATCTATTTGATGTTTAATTCAAGATATTAGTGAAGAACTCTCCCATTGATGATTCATGCAGGAAGACGCTATTTCTTTCCTTGAAAACTTGGTAACCAAAGTATTTTATGTTCATATGTGTGGGGCAGGCTTCCTTGGTAATAATTTTCAAAGAAAAATAAATAATCCAAGTCCTGGCTTAGCATATTTCTGAGCTATGCAAACCATGCAGAACATCACAACAGATGGCACAGAGTTGCAGGCCTTTGCTGCACTGAGCAGGAATAAAAGGGATGAGGTCTGTCTTTTCCCCTTTAAGAAATAGCTACATTAGAACAATAAAATATCAGCAAAGTTTGAAATCCATTCTGGTATAAGATCTGTAACAGGCAGCCTGGCCAGTTTCATTTATTCTGCATTTATTCCCATTAGAAGCCTTGAGTGTTCCCTGGGCTCACTCTTGCTAAATCAGTGTTTTCAGAATTCTCAGTGGCTTGAATTTTGTAATCTGAGAAATCAATCAAGTGCCTCGGGAGAGTGCCATGTCTTATTCTGCTCAGAGCCTCCACGCGCCTCTTGTAATTAAGTATTAGTCGGAGTTCCTTGCACTTGAATAATGAGGTGATGTTTGGGTAGGCTTCCTTTGTTGTTTTTTCTTCAGGCGCATTGCTTCTGTTTTTCTGGTTAAACAATCACTGTCATCATAAAAATGCAATGTACAGCCTGCGTGATCATGACACTCAGCGTCTCCTAAAACCAAACCCAGGACTTCAGGTTCACTCATAAGCTGTTCGAGCCAGCGCACGTAGCCTTGGCATGCAGAGCACCTGCATGGAAACACAGAGCTTTTACAGTCAAGCTTCACAGAGAAAGGAGACCAGAGTCGGGTACTTGAACTTGTCCCTCTTTTAACGGCCTGACTTGCTTGATGACCAAATGAATAGCTGTATAGTCTCTGTTACAGTGACCATGACAGTTTGGTGACTGGTTTTAATCTTGCATTTCCTCCTGGACTGTATACATTTCTTGATATCCTGCTGTTGTTTTTTAGGGATAATTTAGTTAACCATGAAAGGCATGTACAAAATCACACATGAAACATGATCTATAATAATTAATCAGATCAGATCAGATCAGTCGCTCAGTCGTGTCCGACTCTTTGTGACCCCATGAATCGCAGCACGCCAGGCCTCCCTGTCCATCACCAACTCCTGGAGTTCACTCAGACTCACATCCATCGAGTCAGTGATGCCATCCAGTCATCTTATCCTCTGTTGTCCCCTTCTCCTCCTGCCCCCAATCCCTCCCAGCATCAGAGTCTTTTCCAATGAGTCAACTCTTCGCATGAGGTGGCCAAAGTACTGGAGTTTCAGCTTTAGCATCATTCCTTCCAAAGAAATCCCAGGGCTGATCTCCTTCAGAATGGACTGGCTGGATCTCCTTGCAGTCCAAGGGACATTAAGGCTTCCCAGGTGGCACAATGGTAAAGAATCCTCTTGCCAATGCAGGAGATGCAAGAGATGTGGCTTCAATCCCTGGATGAGGAAGGTCCCTGGAGAAGGAAATGGCAACCCACTCCAGTATTCTTGCCTGGAAAATTCCATGGTCAAAGAGCCTGGCAGACTGCAATCCATGGGATCACATAGAGTTGGACATGACTGAGCACACACACACACACAAACACAGACAGATATTATTATTGTTAAATGATATCAATAAATGTTAAGTAATAATGAAAAACAGATGCTGGTGTACCCACCACTGGAATTAAAACATAGAATCTAACTGTAGTCTTAGAACTCCTGTCTCATCCCCACCACCCTTGCCCCCACCGCCTGGCTTATTGTTTTTACTCACACTGTAGCCATTGTCTTGAAATTTTAAAACTAATTTATTTGCTTTTTGAGATAGTTTTACACACACACACACACATTCCTAAATAATATATTACTTGGTTTTGCCTGGTTTTGATGGAGTCATACAGAATGTATTTTTGTGACTTGTTACTTTTGCTCACCACTGTTTTTGAGGTTCTTCTGTTTATTGATGTATGTACCAGGAATTTATTCATGTTCATTGCTTTATGGTATCCCAAGACATGGCCATACCACAGTTTTTAAAAAATTGTTTTAATGTTAATGAAAATTTGGCTCATCTCCAGTTTGGACCAGTTATGAACAGTGTTGCTATGAACTCTTTTCTGCAAAAATAATTTCTCAGATGTATTCCTAGCAATGAGATTTCTGGGGCATTTGCTCATCTGTGGCTGTAACAAATAATGTCATACTATCTATATCTATATCTATATCTATAGATAGATAGATATATTCTTGCCAGCAGGTTATGAGGGCACCCATCACCCACAGCCTTGCCAGGACTTGGCATCATCAGAATTTAATTTTTGCCCATCTGGAGGGTGTGATAGTAGCTCCCAGGGGTGGTGATATGTTTCTTATACATGACTAATGAGCTGGACCATCTTCTCATAAATTTAATGCAATTTAGATTCCTTCTTTATATGACATTACTCTTCCTGTATTTTGCTGATTTTTCAAATAGGTTGTCTGCTTTTACATCACAGACTTACAGGGTTAAAGAAATTCTCCATATTAGTTATTTGTTGGTTATTTGTGAAGCAAACATCTTTTCCCTCTCTGTGCTTGTCTTTTTCATTATGTGTTGGTTTTAGCCTCTCACAGTTTGTGTATTCATTGTTTCATTTACTTATTCATTAATTTATTTTAATAATTGTTTTATTATCATAGAACCAGTACATGCATACAGTAGCAAGTTAGGCTATACAGAGATGCAAACAATTTTTTTTTAAAGAGCTTTGTATTTCTACTGCCTAGAAGTCATCAGCCTGAACATCTCAGTGCATATTCTACTGAGCTGCATTTGTGTGTGTGTGTGTGTGTGTGTGTGTGTGTGATCAAAATGTAAGTTCAGTCAACAGTTTCCATCTTTGCATTTCAGTGAATTTTCATCACATGGCATATGCAAACCATCTTCAGATTTCCTCCATCTACTACCAATATCCTTTATAGATGTGGTCAAACCAATATCCAATCTGGAATTTGGAAAAAACAAATGTTCATTATTAAGTGTAGTTAGCTTCATCCGTTTTTTCCTTTATGGTTAGTACTTTTTGTGGCTTTTTAGACTTATCTCCCACTCCTAAGACTGTGTCATCTGCTAATTGCTCTTTCATTTCATTGGTCTCTTTTAGGTCTGTAATCCATCTGGAGCTGTTGATGGTGAATAATGTCCAGTACTGGTCCAGTTTTATTGTCCCTGTGGACTTATCTTTCCCAACACTATTTATTGATCTATAGCACAACCTCTGGCATATCTTGTATCCACTCAAGGATGGGTCTTTTAATTGGCTCTCTATTCTGATCCAGGTGTCAGTTTACTTATTTTTGTACCAATGCGGCAGTGTTTTTATTGTTACAGCTTTATAAAGACTTGAGATTTAATAGGGCAAATCTCCCTGCTAGTCAGCATGGGTGGGCTACCTTTGAATATAAATCTCAGTGGCTTAAAACCAAAAATAGTTGTTTCTTACTTATGTTACACGTAGAATTGTAGTCACTCAGGACCCAGACAGACAGAAGCTCTGTTACCATCTCAACATGTGCTTCCAGAGGGGAGAAGAGAGTGTGGAGAGTCAGCTGTTAATGCCTCCTCCCAGAAGTGACAGGTGTAGGTTCTACCCAAGTTTCGTTGACAGAGCTAGTCACGTGACCACACCTAATTTCAAAGGTGTAAGGGAATTCAATTCTTCTATAATTGAAACTAGAGGATTGTTTGCTCTCTTTGCCTTTGTTCTTTTTCAGTAGTATTTTGGTTATTCTCAGCCCTTTGCTCTTGTACAGGTATTTTAGAATCATCTTGTCAAGTTTTATGAATATCCTTATTGAGGTTTTGATTGCTGTCTTATTAAATCTCAGGTTTAATTTGGGGAGAAATGACATCTTCCTATCTAAGTGTATGGTATATTTGTCAATTTAGGTGATAATATCTTTTAGTCATTTTATACTTCTTCCTTAAAGGTCTTACCTATTATTTATTACAGAAATTCATAGGTAGTTTATATTATTGTTTATATTGTTAATACTTTGTTACATTTTCTATCTGACTTTTTCTTAGTGTCCAAAAATATGGTTGAGTTTGGTATATTGATTTTTAGTGCAGATATTTTGCTGAACTCTCTTAGCAGTTCTCATTTCTTATTCATAGATGATTTGAGATTTTCTACAAAGAAAATCATATTACCTACAAATGACAGTTTTATTTTTTCCTTCCCAGTTCTTAACTTTTTACCTAGTTTTCATATCACTTTACTAGCTAGGACCTCCCTGTAATGGTGCTAGAATTGAGGATAGCAAGCATCCATATCTTATTACTAATACAAAAGGAATGCTTTAAACATTTTACCATTAAGTATGACTTTTTTGAGTAGACATTCTTTATGAAGGCCCTTTTATTTATAGTTTGCTAAGGACAAATTTTAAGTTTGGTGCATCTGACAAGTTGTTTACTTTCCCTTTAATGTGTTAATGTGGTGAGTAACTTTAAAATATTAAACCAGTATTAATTTCTATAATTAACACACTTTGATGAAGATGCATTCTCCTTTTAATTTACTACTAGCTTTGGTTGATAACATTCCGTTTATGATGTTTATGTATATATATATGTATATATATATTTGAGTGATGTTGGTCAATATATATATACATATGTGTATATATATGTATATATATGTTTGAGTGATGTTGGTCAATAACTCTCATTTCTTGTGCCACACTTGTCTGATAATCAGTGTTATCAGATAATCAGTCTGATATCAAGCCAGATGGAGGTTCAAAAAGGAAGTACAAGACTTACAAAATTCCCCAAAATGATTGGAAATTTTAAATATTCATTTCAGTGACTAACAAATCAAATAAAAATGGGAAAATATATAAGATTTGAATAGCACACTTAACAAGCTTCATTAAGATGAGTGCTCCCTTATTTTTAATTCTCTGTAAAGAGTCATGTAAGATGATTTATTTCCTTTTGGGATGCCTGGCAGATATGCCCATAAAGTATTTGGTCCTAGATTTAAAATACTGAATCAATTTACTTAAAGTTATAAAACTCTTTGTGTTTTAAAATTTCCTCTTGAGAAATTTTTGGTAACTTCAATTTGTTTTTAGAACTTAGTTCTTTCACATGAACTTTCAAAGATATTGACATAGTATTTTAAAATATCATTTGTCTTCAGGTTTTATCTGCATTGTTCATTTCTGTATTGTATATATGTACCTTCTCTCTCTCTCTCTCCTAAGTTTTTTTCTTGCTAGTCTTGACAGAGTTAGTCTATTAGTCTCCTCAATGAGCCAACTTTTGCTATGAACCTCTTTACCACGTGCTTGTTTTATTTTTCATTATTTCTGCTGTTATCTTTATTATTTCCCTCTGTCAACTTTAAGTATATTCTGTTCTTTTTTGGACTTACTAAGTTAACTTAAATGCATTGCTTGATAATGCTAGCCTTTCTTCCTTTCTAAACTTAAGCAATTTAGGCTATACATTTTACTATAAATGTTTCTTTAGCTAAATTCCATAAATTTTAATACATGTTGGTTTTTACAAATGTTCTTAGTAATTTGCTTGCCTTGGGTCTTAGCGCAGCCTGTCGGGTCTTCTGTAGTGGTGCTCTCTAGCTGTGGTTTGCGGGCTTCCGTAGTTGCAGGCACTTGGATTAGTTGCTCCATGGCAGGGGGGATCTTTGTTCCCCAACCAGGAATTGAACCCATGTCCCCTGCATTGCAAGGCAGATTCTTAACCACTGGACCGCCAGGGAAGTCCCCATATTGTTTTCATTAAATTTACTTTTGAAAATTTTCTAATTTAAATGTGTCTCCTATGACTTATAAGTTGTTTACAAGAGCTTTAAAAAAAAAATCTTAAGCATGATTTTTTTCTTGTTCTATTTTTTAAAATGGTTTATAGTTTAATTACATTGTGGTCAGATAATGTGATCTACAAAAATTATCACACTTGATCTTGAGGCTAGTTTTGTGGCTTAGCATATATTTAGTTTTCATAAATGTTTCATATGGTTAAAAAGAATGTAAATTTTTAAACAGCTAGAAATAAAGCTGTATATATGTCCATTGGACTAAGCTTGTTGATTGTGCTGTTCAAATCTTAACATATACTCTCTAAATTCTGTTTATGATTACTTAATTAATGCTTCAGTTCAGTTCAGTTGCTCAGTCATGTCCAACTCTTTGCGACCCCATGAATCGCAGCACGCCAGGCCTCCCTGTCCATCACCAACTCCTGGAGTTCACTCAGACTCACGTCCACCAAGTCAGTGATGCCATCCAGCCATCTCATCCTCTGTCGTCCCCTTCTCCTCCTGCCCCCAATCCCTCCCAGCATCAGAGTCTTTTCCAATGAGTCAACTCTTTGCATGAGGTGGCCAAAGTATTGGAGTTTCAGCTTTAGCATCATTCCTTCTAAAGAAATCCCAGGGCTGATCTCCTTCAGAATGGACTGGTTGGATCTCCTTGCAGTCCAAGGGACTCTCAAGAGTCTTCTCCAACACCACAGTTCAAAAGCATCAATTCTTCAGCGCTCAGCCTTCTTCACAGTCCAACTCTCACATCCATACATGACCATTGGAAAAACCATAGCCTTGACTAGACAGACCTTTGTTGGCAAAGTAACGTCTCTGCTTTTCAATATGCTATCTAGGTTGGTCATACCTTTCCTTCCAAGGAGAAAGCATCTTTTACTTTCATGCCTGCAGTCACCATCTGCAGTGATTTTAGAGCCCAGAAAAATAAAGTCCGACACTGTTTCCACTGTTTCCCCATCTATTTGCCATGAAGTGATGGGACCAGATGCCATGATCTTAGTTTTCTGAATGTTGAGCTTTAAGCCAACTTTTGCACTCTTCTCTTTCACTTTCATCAAGAGGCTCTTTAGTTCTTCTTCACTTTCTGCCATAAGAGTGGTGTCATCTGCATATCTGAGATTATTGATATTTCTCCCAGCAATCTTGATTCCAGCTTGTGCTTCATCCAGCCCAGCGTTTCTCATGATGTATTCTGTGTATAAGTTAAATAAGCAGGATGACAGTATACAGCCTTGATGTACTCCTTTCCCTATTTGGAACCAGTCTGTTGTTCCATGTCTAGTTCTAGCTGTTGCTTCCTGAACTGCATACAGATTTCTCAGGAGGAAGGTCACGTGGTCTGGTATTCCCATCTCTTAAACTATTTTCTGCAGTTTGTTGTGATCCACACAGTCAAAGGCTTTGGCATAGTCAAGCTTAGTTCATATGATTAATCAAAGTATTAATTTATACTTAATTTTTTAAATGTACATTAAAAATCCCACTCTTACAGTAGATCTTGTAGTTCTATGGTTTTTGTTTTTTTGCCCATTTTTGAGATACATATTTTGAAGTGATGTGTAAATATAGTTTAGAATTGTCCTGCTTCTTATTATACCTTCTACTGCTTCTTCTACCTTTATAATTAAGTTCCTTTCTAATGTTGTTTTTTACAATTTGACTTTATTATTGAAACAAACTTTCTATTAATTAAATTCTGCTTCTTATATCTCTTTCTGTCCTGTACTGATTGTGTTCTATGTTTTATCTATGTATTTTTTAAACATTTACCTAGGGAGCTAATTTCCATTATAGTTGTTAATACTCATATATTAGGATTTATTTACATCATTCATTATGTGCTGTGTTCTTCTTACTTCTTGTACCATTTTCATCTTCATATTCCATTACTTTACTCTTTTTGTTTGCGAGTTCTACTAAGACTCTTGGTTAACACATGTAGTTAAAGAAATCTCAAATTAATTAATTAATATTTTTGTTTTTCTTCTTCTGAGCAACATAAAGACTTTGAATGTCGTAGCTCTGATAAATGCATTCTAACACATCTGGTAGTTTTCTTTCGTGTTTTAATTCTAGCCCAGTTCTTTTCTCCCGCCAACAAAACCACTTACCTGTGCATAGTTTAGCCATGTACCTACATTCTCTTTTCCATCTAGTTTTTCTACTTTCTGCCAAAAATATATCCTTTAAACTTCCTTCGTTGATACATCTTTTGTGGAAAATGCTCTGTTTTTGATTTTTCTAAATTTTCTTCGTTTGACCCCATTCTTGAAAGATAGCTTTGCTAAATACAGAATTCTAATTTGGCAGTTACTGTCTCTCTGAATTTTAAAGATATTATTTTGCTGTTTTCTAGCTTCGTTTTTTTTGGCATGTTTGAATTCAGTTGTGTCATTGCTGCCCATTCTGTGCTTCCTTTCAAGATGCTCTTAGCATCTTGGTTTTTCATGTGTCATAAAGTTTTATTACTGTGTGTCTTGGTGTGGGATTCCCTTTCTGTATCTTGTATGAGATTTACTGGGCTTTCTAATTCTCAGGTTTGTATCTTTCTACATGCTGAGATATCCTCTGTCATTAGTTCTTTGAATATTGCTTCTTCCCCTTTTTCTCAATTATCTTTTCCTCTAATTTGGAATTCCAGTTAGACATTTATTAGAATATTTTACCATAACCTCTCTTCATATTTTTCATCTCTCTCTCTTACTCTTTCTCTCCTTTCTTCTCCTCCCCCTCCTTCTTCTACTGGACTCTAGAAAAATTCTGAATCTATCTTCCAATGTACTAATTCTCTATTCAGCTTTGTCTCACCTACTGTTTAATCTGTCTAGTTATTATTTAACCCTAGTTTAAGTTCCAGACTCATTTTTTTATTTATAGAAATTTTATTTGGGCTTTAAAATAATCTGCTTCATTATTTTTAATGCTTCTTCTTTGTCCTCATTTTCATACTGCCCTATAATTTCCTTAAACATATTGCAAATAATTATTTTATAGTCTGTGCCTTACAATATCTAAAGTTGTTGTGAATCTGCTTTTCGTATATATGCCCTGAAATATTTTGTGTTTTGAGTTTTCTTGTACTGGGCTTTTAACTTCCCCTAGAACTTTATTTGGGGGAATATTTTGATGTCTGAGTTGAATGAATTCCTTCAGAGACCACTGCTTATTCCAGGGGCATCCAAAATTAATTCTCCCTTTAGGTTTTTTGGGGACCGTATGAGAAACATGAATGGGACAGCAAAAATATACACAAGTCATATTAATGGAACCTCTGTACACAGTAGAAAAATAGAGACAGACAAATTTCCTTACCTTTTCTTCTGAAAATCAGGCTTCCTTTCCTACTCGCTCTGAAGCTTTAGGATTTAATGTTTATTCAGGGGTATTGTGTTACATTCTTCACCTTGGGTAGGCCTGAGACTCTGTCTCTTCACTCCTGTGCCCCAGGGAGACATCAACCCTGCAAAGCCCAGGGTCTGCAGGTTTCCGTAAACACTCAGGGCTCAATCTGGCTATGCCATTTCCTTGCATCTAAGACCCTCTTTTCCTGTCATTTGGGGAAAACTTGCTTCCACTAATTCTTTAATTAAGGATTAATTTCCTTAATTCTTCTCTTGGTGTCAACTCAGTGATAGGTTTAAAAGCTTTTTGTTTGATTTATATTTCATCTAACATGTAATTATTTCCATCAGGATATAGAGTCTGCCACATAGCTGTAAATAAGGTCCTGGGTTTGAGGATTACAGCTATTTCTGTATTGAGAAAGAGGATTAAACTTGGGCTTAGAAGCAGTCGGGTCCAGGCTTGAAACCAGCTTCAGTATTTCTAGTCACCTGTTTCCTCAGCTTTACTAACACCTTCCATCTGTATGTTGAATTTCCGTTTCCTAAGTATTTTCACCAATATCATGTCTTTTGAGAGCTGGGTGATGGTCCCCATTTGGTGAACAGATGAGACCACTGAGAGCGACCCCACGCTGTGCTAGATAGAACCAGATCTTCTAACACCCAGAATTTTCCATTTCTGTGCTGTTTTGTGCAGTCCTCGATGAAGTGATTTAAAAGAAGCCAAGGTGGATTTCATCTTGTTGTGTGGGGCAAGTCACCACATGGACTCTGCCTTAAGGAAGTTTGTGAGTCCAAAGCTGGCTTCTGCATAAAGTCCTTTGCTGCCAAGACCACAGGAGATGAATTGCCACATATTTGCTTTCCAAAATTTAAACGGCCATCCTAACTTTAAAAAAAATCCACAATTCTCATATGAACATCAGACAAATCTTTTTGAAGTAACAGAGAGAGATAGTCTTTGTGTACATCAAATAAATGAAGCTCTTGTCCTGTTTATAATCAGTTTGCTTAGAGGTGTGAGAGATGAACCGAGCTGGCCTTTGTTGATGGGAGTTTGTTGTCAGAGAGACAGGGATGTTGGAGAAGCCTGGGAAGCCGCCTCATCAGCTACCGAGTCTCCTGGGCCTTTTGTCCTAAAACTGGCAGATGCTGTGGTTTTCTTCAGTTACCAAACACTGGTCTAGCCTAGCTTAGGACAAAAAGGTAAAGTCCATTCTCCTTGCTCTTTTCCAGTTACACAGTACTGGGAAGGTTTGGTTGGACTGTGTGGCCAGCACTAATCACCAGCTGCCCTGGAGGTCCGCATTTGAGCCAAACACCTCGGAGGTAGTAGATCCTCTTAATGGCCACCCATTTATAGCCTGCGGTACAACCCAGTCTTCCTCCCGTGTTTCTCCTCTCCTCTCACGTGCCTATCTCATTTACGGTGCCTCTGACACCAGGGGTTTCCCCACCAAGCCGCTCTCTGCCAGGTGTCTTACAGTTTCACTCATTTCCAACATCTCTGCCTGAAGAGTCTCAGATCCCATGGTAAAGGGTTCATTCCCACCAGACTTCCCCTATTTCAGATGCCCTTCGCAGATCTAGGTTGTCATTTGTACTTCTCATTAATCAGCTGCAGATCTGAGGTTCTCATGACCCCCTCCTCCAGTTTGATTCATTTGCTAGAGCAGGGTACAGAACTCAGGGAAACTCTTCCTGACATTTATCAGTCTATTAAGGGCTATGATAAAGGATGCAGATGAACAGCCAGAGAAGAAAGAAAATAAGGTGAGGTCTGGGAGGGTCCTGGGCACAGGGAATTCTGTCCCCATGGAGTCATATACCCTTCTGGTATATGAATATGTTCACCACCCTGTTAGCTCTCTGAATCTCGTACCTTTGGGGTTTTGTGGAGGCTTCATCATGCAGGTCTGATCTATCATGAACTCTGTTTACAGTCCCTCTCCCCTCTCTGGAGAACAGGAGATGAAAATTCTAAGCTTCTCATCATGGCTTGATCTTTCTGGACCAGCCCTGCTCCAGGAGCCCACCCAGAGTCACCGCAATAAAACAAAAGATGCTCCTCACACTCTTAACAGGCTTCCCTGGTGGCTCAGTGGTAAAGAACCCGTCTGCCAATGCTGGAGTACCAGGTTCAATCTCTGGGTTGGGAAGAGCCCCTGGAGAAGGAAATGGCAACCCACTCCAGTATTCTGGCCTGGAGAATCCCATGGACAGGGGAGCTACAGTCCTGGACAGTCCATGGGGTCGCAGAAGATTCAGACATGACTTAGCAACTTAGGAACAATATGCTCTTGTCATTCCTTGGGATTTTCAAGGATTTTAGGAGCTCTGTGTCGTGAGCTATATTTCTATTATTTCACACATTGCCTTCCTGGTAGGGCTGAAAGCCCCAGTCAAGGCTGCCAGGGGCACGTTCGAAGGGTGTTCTCCCTGACAAATCACACTGGAGGTGGTACAACATTTCACAAAAGGCAGATGCTGTTGAAACCACATCTTGAGAAGACAGCTGAGCAGTATCAATCGGTGAGACTTCCAGGGTTTCTCCTGAAGACCATACATCCTGGGAAGAAGCTAATCAGATGAGCAAGTGTGTGCTGTGTCGCTTCAGTCGTGTCCAACTCTTTGCGACCTTATGAACAGTAGCCCACGAGGCTCCTCTGTCCATGGAGATTTCCCAGGCAAGAATATTGGAGTGGGTTGCCGTGCCCTCCTCCAGGGGATCTTCCCAACCCAGGGACTGAACCCAGGTCTCTTATGTCGCCTGTACTGGCAAGTGCGTTCTATACCACTAGCACCACCTGAGAAGTCCATCAGATGAGTACCTTGGGCCAGTTAATGACTACCTTTAGTTGTTTCTTTTTAGTTGTTTTTCAAATGTGTACATTACTATTCAAATCTCGCCAACAAATTTATGTTCTGCTAAGGCCATCCATCAGAGGTAAAATAAAATGATTTTCTATTAAAATGTTATCTTTATCTGAATCCTGCCCAAGCTTTTATTGGCTCCTCTAATAGTGTTATGGACAAAGGTAATCTCTCCCTTTTGAAGGTTTATTCTCATATTCATGTTTCAGGTCATTGTGGTGTATAATCAAGACTGAAAAAACCAAAAGTTGTCCTGGGAATTTAGACCTTCGGTAGATTAGGAGAATGTGATATGCAAAACCACATCCCATCTTGGTGCCTGTTCTTACTTAGCTCTCTCTGGGGCGAGGAGTAACATTTATGATTCCTAATAAGAATTTTTCATCAAGCTGTAGGGGGTGGATGGGGGAGAGACAAAGTGACTTCTGTCACTTAGAAATCCTTAATCCTCCTCTGCTGAGCTTCTTCCCTCCCCAGGATTGGTACCTCTGGGGCTTGACAGAAGGACCGCCGCCTTCTTCTCCCAGAGTCAGTTTCTTCCCCACCCCTCGTGTTTCCTCTGCCCTTTTTGTGCATTGTGTCTGAGTTGATTCTTTTTTTTTTTTCCAGAGCAAAATCGTCTTTGAGGATGCAAACTGAGGTTATGCAAGGAGTTTACAGTCTGCTTTTCTCTGTTTGCACTTCCTGCCTCTGACGTTTGCTTTCAGACTAATTACGAGCTTTCCAGTTCCATTTCCCCATTGCTCATTCTCAAACAAGGCGGTGCGATTCTTTCCATCATGAGGTGGAAATCATCTTCTGGCTCAGGTAGCTGCAGAATCACGCTGCCTCAAACAGTGGGTGGAGCACACGACCTTTCATGGCCATGCATGTCTTTCTCTAAGGAGGTTGGCCTCTTGCCAGAGTACTTGTTCGAGTGAAGTTATGTTTGTGGAAGGACTAAATTGTCTCTGCCATTTATATATTCATTCAGTCACCATGTGTCGCTGACTTCTCCTCCCAGGCAGTGTGCTGGGTTCTAAGGCTTGAACAGTGACCCTGGTCGTCACACGCCTACAGGGAGTGTAAAACAAATAGGCAGCTGGAAGTGCTGGAAGTACAACCGTGCCAAGAAAACATGTGATTTTTTTTCCCCTCTGTTTAGAAATAATTCACAGTTTCTTTTTTTTTCTTATTTTTTTTTTTTTGCAAATTAATTTATTTAAATAGGAGGCTAGTTACTTAATTCACAGTTTCTTAAGGACTGCATTAACCTTCAGTAGGTAATTTGACCTGAGCCTCCATTTCTCATCCATGTAATGGCCCAGTAGCTATGTCATTGTGTTTTTCTGGGCATGCAGTGAAGACAAGTTACGGAAGCGTCTAGTGCAGAGTCTGACAGAGGGGGGCTCTCCGTGCCTGATGGTCTTGTCCTCCTTCTGATAGAACACTCCTGGTACCTGCTCGAGTAGACAGTTTCCGCTTTCCTTCTTTTCTCATTCACTGAAATTGCTACTCCATCCACCCATCCTTCAGACTCCTAGAATTTCATGGCTTCTTTTTGTAGAATTTTTTACATTGTTCCTCAGAAACTAGCCCAGATATCTTGGAGGTGGCTGCCAGTCTCTGAAAAACAGAGGAACCCCTGCTATGAAGGTTCCAGGAGAACTCTGGGGTCATTCTTGTAGGAGGAGGGCAGGGAAGTATGTGTATACGTGTGTGTGAGTGTATTTAAAAGACACACACACACTCTCTGTGAATGTCTGGAGGGTGGGGTGTGATAAGGAAGAATTCAATGGAGGCCCAGCTCACCTTCCTCCCACACGTTATCCTGACCCGGTACAGTTCAAGCCTGACTCTAGCCCTTCTCCTCCCCTGGGTACATCCCTGTCTTCTTTTGTGAAACCTTTTCTGGTTATCAGGTCTTCAGCCATTCATTCAGTATGTATGTTGGTGGGGCCCCTAGTAAGTGCAGGCTGAGAATCTAGTGGAAGGGAGAGAGATGCTGGACAGTTGCATACATGAGAGGAGTGGTGTTAAGTGTTATGAAGGCAGGTGCGGAAGGCAATCAGAGCCCATTACACCTGCTGGGGAGCTGGGGAAAACCTCTGAGGCAGTGTCATGTAAACCAAGCCTTGCAGGGAGGAGGAGAAGAGTGTTGGGCAGAAAAGGGAGGCTCATCACTGTTTCCTTGGAGCCCCCAAGAGTACACACCATCTGGTCCAGTTTTCACATTATCCTTCCTGTCACTAATTTATTCATTCACTCATCTCGAGCACCAGTTTTTTATGTGGGGCATAGAATGGCAACAGACACAGACACCATCTTGGTGGCGTGGTCATGGAGCCAACCCGGAACTCACATCCTTTTAGCTTTCCATGCGCATTTGCTTTATTTCCTCTTCCACGTTCTCAGGTTCACTGCAGGGATGCAGCATGATTTTGAGGAAGAGCATAAATAGAAGAAGCAGATGGAGGGGAAAGAGATCAGATTTTAACTTAGGGCTTGAGGAGTGCTGCACACTTTGTCCAGTGTGCCCTGGACACTCTATCATCAGTGCTTTCGGTGGCTGTGTGGACAACTGTTGGCTCATCCATTTTAGAGACGACAAGCCTGAGCTCTGGAAGTTAAGCACCTCACCCTAGGTCACACAGGTGGGAGGTTGGTGGCAGGGGGTCCGTATGCCTGCATGGATCCATCCAGCTGTGCACAAGAGCATTCTCACCTGTGCTCAGTCCCCATGCCACCCTTGCCTTGCTGTAGGCTCTCAATTCATTTGACATCTCTGGTGTTGCAGCCACTGGGTCTTCTTGGTTACCTGGTCCCCTCCAGTGGGTTAAAATGGTTGTTGCCATTCCTGTGGATCAGGTGGTTGAATGATTTTGGCTTCAACAGCCTCAAACTCTGCCTGCCTTCCCCAAGGTGCTTAGGACCCATCCAGTCTCCTTTGTCTCAGCAGATGGCTTTCAGTTCCTCACCAGCAGAGCGATTCTTATTAACTCTTATGACTGATGGTACTGGAGTAAGGAATTCTACCAGAGGTCGTTGGGCATTCTGACTGTTCCCGGAATCACAGGCAACTTTACTGCATGGATGAATACTTTTAACCCCGCCTCCCCAACACCCTTGGATTATGTCAATTGTAATGAAAGAAATTTTATTACAACTTCTTTGTAATTGAATTAAGAGGTATCATTGGTGTGATATTTAGAAAATTTCCCAGATTTTGAGAATTATCTTCATTCCAGCAAAGATAGACACGTCTCCTACATCATAGTGAAACAATCTCTTTACTGCTGGATTAGAAAGGAGAGATTGAAAAAAAAATAACTGTGGTACTGAGTCTGTTCTATAATTTTTATCAAAATCTCCCCTTGAAATTATGATTCTGGTTTGATAGCTACATCAGAGGCTAATGATCTTCTGTCAGTCATTTCATTAGGAATAAATAACTGTCTTTCCTGTTCAGTTGAATGGTTTAGGCAATAGATGCCCTGTGGATCCACAGTCTAAGATTTGTAGCAATCTTCTCTCATCCTTTTTTTGAAAGTGAAATCTCTTATTAACTTAGAATGTTAATAAATCTAGCTTGTCATATAAAGAAAACAGAGCAAGCATCTTAGCTAGAATGAACTATGAATTAAGAAACTATGAATGAGAAACTATTTTAAGAAATTTGGGGCCAAAGGGATGTAAAAGTAGGTGTCAACACGGTGAAACTCGGAATCATAGGAGACAAGCTACATGGCGGGTCATGTGCCATTAGAATGGCCTCCTGGCTGTCTGACCCTCTCATCGGAGAGCTTCAGCCATCTCCCGAGTGGAGTGGGGAACAGTATCTCTGCTGGCTCTTCTCACTGGGTCTGTAAGTTTGTTCATTTTACCAGCTGAGATCATTTTACATCTGCTGAGAGCCACAGGGGCTAAAAAATGCTAAGAGGCTAGGAACCCAGCTCCAGAAATCTCTGTAAGCAAGCATGCAGTTATATAACTGAGGAGCTGCAGATTGCAAGAGTAGAGCTTAGGAAGGCTTTTCTTTGAGGATGAAACTTTCTAGAACCAGGCAGAACTCAACAGCAGCTGCAGAGCTGGCAGAGTTAGGAGAGCAGTCACTCAGCACCGAGCTAAGCCTGTTACAACTCTTTGTGAGCTCATCCTCAAGATGGCTTTGTGAGTCGAGTGCTACTAACCCCATTGTACAGATGAGGAAACTGAGGCCCCCAGAAATGAGCTCACACGGGAGAAGGTGGCAGAGCTGAGTCCTGAAAGGTCTGCTTTTCTCAACAGCACACAGTACTCCCTCCTGTTGAATTGAGTATTCAATCCCTGAATCTCCTGTGTCACTTAATTTGTTGTTGCTATTGGTTTAAGCAACACCAACTCTAAAGCTTTTCAAGGGCTTCTTTGCTCTAGTGTAGAGAGAAGGGATAAATTGATGTCTATCACATTTAGCACAGACTTAGGGGATCATTTAGACAGTGGACCACTGGCATTGGAAGCAGAATTTCAGTGTTCTCAAGTTGGCAGCCCACTGACCCAACCCTGTTAGTACACAGATGAGTTTCATGTGGTCTGTACTGTATTCATTTTTGATGAATTGTTCACATTTAAATGGAGACACTTCTCATAAATATCAGGGTTTCCCTCTTCTGTTAGAATATCAAAACTTCTGGGAACACTGAGCCCACGTGGCAGACACCAGCTTGAACAGAGGGAAGGTGCTGCATCTTTAAATAGGCGAATGTTCCCGTTTTCCCCGGTCCTCACCACTCTCAAATGTCTCCCAATGGCGAGGCCAGGTATTAGTTGCCATTTATCACCACAAATGAACCATTGAATTTTTTTCCAAAAGTATCTCTTGGATCTGAGTGTCTAGCAATAGAAGAGTAATAGAAGACAGACCAAGAGGGCTTTCTGTTGCAAAAATGTTGACTCAACATCCAACTACTTAACTCATGCTCCCTATCTACCTGGCTCCCCTGGGCACGATGTGGTAGCCCCTTGTGGATCAGCCTCTTATTTTACAGAGCAAACTGAGGCCCAGAGTGGGAAAGAGACTTGCCTAGGATCATGCATTCAGTTAATGGCAGAACCAGAATGGGAACCTGTACCCCATGCTCCCAACAGCACCCCACAGCTTGTTAGGAGTCTGCAGGGGCTGACCAGGCATGCGTGTTCTGCATCCTTGGTTTTGGATGGTCTTGTGGAGATGTACTGGCAAACTCCTCAAAACACCCTTCAACATTAAAATTTATGCAGAGACTTCCCTGGTGGTCCAGTGGTTAAGAATCCACTTGCCGATGCAGGGGACATGGGTTCGATCCCTGGTCCAGGAAAATCCCACATGCTACAGGGCAACTAAGCCTGTGAGCCACAACTATGGAAGCCCCCGCATTCTAGAGCCTGTGCTCCACAGCAAGAGAAGCCGCCTCAATGAGAAGCCAGAGCGTCGCAACTAGAGAGTAGCCCCCACTCACCACAACTGGAGAAAACCCGCGTGCAGAATGAAGACACAGTTCAGCCAAAAATAAATAAATTAATTGAAAAAAAATGTATTCCACTACCCAGTATCGCCTGTCTCCCTCTTGGAGAAGAAAATACTTACTCTTTGAGCATCACGTGAAAAATTTGTACAGATGACCTCATTAGAACACAATTCCATTTGTGGTGTCAGCTATAATCAGTTTGGGGAAATTCATTATAATTAGGGTAAAAAGTACAACCCCAAAAGCTGAGCCTGTCCCCCTGATTCTTATCTCATTTGTTTTTAAAGCCTTTTCTTTGGAGCCAGTTTTCTCATTTCTTGCAGTCGTTGGGGTCCAAACCTCTTTCACTTGGTTTAAAGTCAGCTGGGGAGAAAAGGCAAAATGACTTTATTTCACCTAAGTGTGTATGTGTTAGTAGCTCAGTCCAACTCTTTGCCACCCCCTGGACTGTAGTCCGCCAAGCTCCTCTGTCCATGGGATTCTTCAGACAAGGATACTGGAGTGGGTTGCCACCTAAGGTGACTCAGTAAATAGACCTTTCTTGCAAAGGGAATGTTGTAAACCTATGACAATTCATCTGTGTAGTCAGAGATGAGTCATTAACTCCCTTTCAGAATCACCAGGCAGGCAGATAGCCCTGTTCAGGCCACATGCCTAGCATCACCACCTGGACCAGCAACTTGTATTGTGAGGTTTTGCTTATCTACTCACATTGATGACAGCCAAGTGAGCCCCAAAAGTGCCAGAAACAGGTGGGGAAGCCACCCTCCTTCATCTGCTTCCTAGTTTAGAGGCTTCAAGAGTATTTTTACTTCTCATAGCCAGTTCAACAGAGAAATATTTACAATCAGCTGCTTCCTGCCAAGAAAACGTGCTACAGACTTTGAAAACAAAGGGCATATGCTCTTCCCTTGATCCATGTGAGTGCTTGTGTGTGTGTGTGTGTGTTCTAAACTCTGGAGAGCAAATAAACACGTTCTGAGCCCCCAGGAGAGGTCGACTCTCAGCTTTCTCTCATACCATTGTTGTAATCGTATTTCTGTTGCTAATAATGTTAACAAAATATGAAGGCATTTATCATACTTTATCATCTCCATCTTCCAAAATGTCTGGTGCTCTGCTGCATCTTTGAATGCTCGGTTTTATCTCCTAATCATGCTGGAAGCAGGGACCACGTTTCAGGGGGAAGGCAGACCCTTGGAACAAATGTCATCTCCCTGCTCCTCACGCGCATACCAGCTTCTGTGGCCCTTCAGTGTCTCACATGCCCGTTTCTTTGAGAAGAGAAGAAGGTGTTGTTTGGCTCGAGTTGGAAAGCATTTCTTTAAAAACCTTTCTGCCTTCTTTTTCTCCCAGTTGAACTTGAATCAAAGCCTTGGTAAGTCCCAGGATCTCAGAGCTGAAAGGCTCACGGGAGCATCTTGGTCCCAAACTGCCAGCCTCAAAGGAGGAGGGGGCAGAAAACTGTGGAATCCTATGCGTTCAGTATAGTTTGATAGAGCCTAAATCTCATTCAGTTGGTATTTGGGAAAACAGGTGTTTGGGCAAAGCACCTGAGCTGCCCATGGCTGGGCCAGAAGGAGGTGCATCAGAAGCCCTTTGTCAAAGGAGCACATGCCAGTTCAATAACTGTAGGAATATCAGTGAGAAAGAGACAAGCATAAGGTTTAACATGGACTCAGAGTCTGTTGTGTCAGCTAGACAAGTGAGGACACACCGTGCTGCTTTAGACATGCTGCCCGGAGGACCAATAGGATGTGTCGAAGGAGATCAGCTGCTGCGGGATGCCTGCAGGATCTAGGCTGTTGAACTCAGCCTTTAAAATTCCTTTGAACCCCTCTTTCTTTTCTAAGAGGGTTTCCCTTGTGGCTCAGCTGATAAAGAATCCGCCTGCAGTGCAGGACACCTGGGTTTGATCCCTGGGTTGGAAAGATCCTCTGGAGGAGGGAAAGGCTACCTACTCCAGTATTCTGGCCTAGAGAATTCCATGGACTATATAGTCCATGGGTCGCAGAGTCAGACACGACTGAGCGACTTTCACTTCACTTCACTTCCTTTCCAAGAAGCAGATAACTCTCCATTTCGGAGGACCTGCAGCATGGGCCCCACTGTGAGAGAGAGGATGTGCTTTGCCTGCTCTTCTTTAAGCCACGGCCCCCACTGTTGGAGCTCGCCAAACTTGAGTTTCTGGGGTCAGGGAGGTGACCTGGTGGAGGTCAAGGGTCTGGCCTTGGACCACATGCCATAGGACTTGACCTTGGTGGGTGTTTAGCAGCCCCTTCTCTTGTCCATCTTGTGAATCTTTCCAGAGGCTGTTGAGTCTGGACTCATCTATCCTAAAGTCTCCAAATCATTGTTTATGGGGACACATACAAATTCCTGCTCAACATCCACCCTATACTCATTGACCTTGTTTTTAATATTGACAACTTGGCAACACCCAAGACTGCCTCTCTTCTGATTCAAATCTTGAAAACTTCCATCCATAACCCTGCAAAGCCTCAGGGCAGATCTTTGATGCTCATCACATTCAATGTACAGTCATCCCTCAGTATCCTTCAGGAATTGGTTGCAGGGCCCCTGCGGACACCAAAATCCATGGATGCTCAAGATCCTTATATAAATGGAGCAGCAGTAGTTAGGTGGGTATACTGCTAGGCTGTCAGATTTGAACAAAGTCTATTATTCCTCCCTTAAGAGCTCAGAATGAGGCCAGTACCCACCGGAGCCAAGTGCCCAGCCTCTGCTGCCCACTCTGATGCCTCAGGGCAGAGTGTGAATGAAGAGAAGAAACAGAGCAAAATGGATGAGGATGGGGAATTGAGAGCCCGTTGCACTTGCTAGGAAGGTGGCCAAATGGGGCCGCTTTGGAACACGCTATAAACCATCTATTAATAATACCCTTCATCATAGCAAACAATGTAGAACTGGCCTGGGCAATGCAGTTTTGCACAGAGTTTTACTTTAAACAGAATATTCAATGTATGTTGGCACTGCTTTACTGTTTGAGTACAAATCATTATTCAAAAATATTTAAGTGCTTCATTTTTATTCCTGAGATAAACCTGGCTTAATATTGTTTTACGAATAAAAAACAAAGCCAAGCAATCCTCTGTTACCTTGTTTAATTTGATTGTTGAAAATGTTCTGCTTTGGCATAAGCTTTTGTTCATACTTGGGGAACCCTATTTAAGAAGACACATTATTATCAGAGATAATTCATTAAAACTGCAGGTTATTCATATTTATGTAGTATAACCATGATACTAATGAACTTACAACTTAGAGTCCTGCCTTTTTCACTTAACATTGTATCCTAAGTGTTGTCTGTAGTGCTACATTTGCTGTTGTTCGGTTGCTCAGTCATTTCCGACTCTTTGCGACCCCATGGACTGCAGCCCACCAGGCTTCCCTATCCTTCACCATCTTCCAGAATTTGCTCAAATTCATGTCCATTAAGTCGGTGATGCTATCCAACCGTCTCATCCTCTGTCATCCCCTTCTCCTTCTGCCTTCAATCTTTCTCACTGTCAGTGTCTTTTCCAGTGAGTTGACTCTTCACATCAGGTGGCCAAAGTATTGGAGCTTTAGCTTTAGCATCGGTCCTTCCAATAAACATTCAGAATTGATTTCCTTTAGGATGGACTGGTGTGCTCTCCTTCACATAGTCAGAATATTTTCCATGGCTGCATCATAATTCATTGAGTGGGAATAGTCTAGTTCTTTATCTTTATTTTTTTATCCATAATTACATAATAATTTTAAGAAGAATATCTTCTAGATATCCCAATGGTTTTTTATTATTTCCTGAAGATGGACTCTCAGACACATCGTATCAAGAGGATGAATGTTCTATAGGCCAGGCCTTCTCAGACTTCAGGGTGCACACAGCTCACTTGTGGATCTTGTGAAAGGGGATTCTAACTTAGTACGTCTGGGGCAGGTCTGAGGTTCTGTATTTGCGACTAACTCACTGGTGCCGAGGCTGCTGCTCAGGCTTCAGACAGTCTGTTAAAGTCCTTGATGCCCTAGCTTTAGCCCCATTCTACCAACTCTATCAAATCACTGTGTAGGCTGGTTGCCTAGGAGCCCGGCCCCTCAGGAGTATTTTCTGATCAAGAGGAGAGTTTTGAGTAGGCTAGTGTCCTGAAGAGGTGGGAGCTGTAGCCCCTTCCCTCAAAAGAAGCATCTAAACTCACTCCTGGCTGCCATTACAATCACCTGAGGAGTATACACACACACACACACACACACGTGTGTGTGTGTGTGCACCATTAGGGTTCACTCCAGACTGGTGCAAATAGAAGGTTTGATAATGAGGTCTGACTACCAGTATTTTTGAAAACTTCCCAGGTTTTAAAGTGAAGACGGCACTGGCGACCCACTGCAGTGCTCTTGCCTGGAAAATCCCATGGATGGAGGAGCCTGGTGGGCTGCAGTCCATGGCGTCGCTAGGAGTCAGACACGACTGAGTGACTTCACTTTCACTTTTCACTTTCATGCACTGGAGAAGGAAATGGCACCCCACTCCAGTGTTCCTGCCTGGAGAATCCCAGGGACGGGGGAGCCTGGTGGGCTGCTGTCTATGGGGTCGCACAGAGTCGGACATGACTGAAGCGACTTAGCAGCAGCAGCAGCAGCAGCAGGTTTTAAAGGTGATTTCCGAGTGTAGCCCGGGGTTGAGCACTGTTGTTTTAAGTCCACAGAAGACTCACCTTAAATCTCACTGACTTCAACTGTGTATTAAACCTGACTAGATGAAAAGCTCAGAGCTTACCTACTCCACCTGACTCCACACTTTAGACAATTGACCCAATGAAGCTATGAGTTGCGTTTGCAGTTCTAAAAACTAGTGACCATAATGTCTGAGAGAAGAGAAGAAATCTGTCACCACTGGCTTCTCTGTCAAACCCACTTTTCATAGCATTCGCTGGTCCCATCTTCCTGAGCTAAAACTCCCTTTCTTTCCCTCACTTTTCAAAGCTAAGCGGTCATCAGTCATTTGTTCTGCAGGCACTTTTATTCATATAGAACTCCAAACACAGTATTAAAACTCTGTTTGCACAACCGTGACCCTCAACCAGTCCATGAGCCCTTTGAGAGCAGAGACAGCCTCTGAATCAAGTTTTAATTTCCCCCACCTTGAACAATGCCTGTCTAGCACACAGTAGCTACCCCTCAAATCATTGTTGAATGAATGAGATGGAGTAGATTGTGATCGCATGCAAGCCTGAAAGGCTGTTCTCATTGTTGAAAGCTTCATACCAGCGTGGTTCTAGCAAGAGCACAGATTGTCAAGATGGTGTCTGGCGCCAACATGGTCTTAACCCTGGGGGTGTTGCAAGATGGCAGCCAGGATGCTCAGGGTGCCCTGTGTCCCTGCCGCTTCCCGCCTGCTAGGGTAACACCCGCTGTTTGTCTTTGGCAGTTGCCTTTTCAGGCCTTGGCTTCACAACATTCTACTTGGCTGGCAAGCTGCACTGCTTCACCGAGAGTGGGCGGGGGAAGAGCTGGCGGCTCTGTGCTGCCATCCTGCCCCTGTACTGCGCCATGATGATCGCCCTGTCCCGCATGTGTGACTACAAGCATCACTGGCAAGGTGAGTCCCTGCCCCGGGCCCGCCCGGTCCACATGCCGTCTGCCGCTCTCGTGCAGGGATGGGGGGGTACTTGCACCTACCAGGGGGAGAAGTAAGTGCCTGCTGTGAGAAACTAGAGTTCGCTGAAATGACAGAGCAGACACAGTTTTAAAGAAGATGCACCTGTTCAGATGAGCTCTGGCCTTGCTGGGAACAGAATCAGAGCTCCTCCCATTCCTTCATGCTCAACTAGGCAGCTCGAGTCTTACCAGGAAGGCAGGACCTCAGTCACAGACTCAGATGTGACTTCCCTGCTGGATCCCTTGCCTCTGTTCTCAGACTTGGTGCCAAGTGGTGGTTGGTTCCTATCGCATTCACCCTGTAAAGGCATGCTTCTCACCAGTGATGCTCTTCCAGAAGAGGTTTCCAGCCCAGGGATGGATGCCAGCAGCCACTGCAGGGCTGGGTGAAGCTCACCTATATGTTTCAGCCCTGGGGTATCTGTGCCAAGTCAGAATAACACAGGACAAGTGAGGGGCTTGTTCTTGGAATAAAGCAAAACCATGCCATCCCCCTCTGCAGATCAGCTGCAGCTCTCAGCTGCCTAAACCACAGCAGCATCTGCCACGGCAAGAAAGGGAGCAGAGACAGAGGCAGTGTCCATAGAAGGCGTGCCCTCCAGGAGCGCAGGGCTTAGGGCTGTGTTTCCCAGAATCCAATATTCAGATCACCTTGATCAGGCCACTCCAACCTAGGAATTGGACTCTTGAGGGTGGGTTCGGAGTGACCGCCAGAAGTGTGCATTGTTAGCAAAGCAGTCCATTAATTCTGATGAAGTCTGAGAAGCACCATGGAGAGTTCCACTGGGTCAGCTTTCAGCAAACACAGTGCATGAAATGTGCCTAATCCTAATCCGGCTTCCCTGGATGAATGGCCTTCCACGATCTGTCTGTGGCCAGCCCTTCCTCTTCCTTTCCTGTCCTCCTGCCATCCCCCGGGCTCATTCCCTTCTGCCCCCTTTTCTGACCACCCTCTTCTCACCTCTTCCCAGGTGTTTGTCCCAGTGGTAGTGAGGCAGAAGTTGAGGTCAGAGGTGAGGGGAGCTCCTGGTTGGAGGTGACTTAGCCCCATCTTCTCCAGGGGCCTTCTGCTCCTTCTCTGGCTTCAGCTCCACTTTATACCCTCCTGAAACTCACACACTGGGTGTCATGAGCTTCCAGCAGCAGCTTCAACCTGGGGGTGAAGGGTCTGGGAGAAAAGGAGGCTAATTCATGGTCTAGACAGGTGCGAGGCATCAAGGAAGTTTGAGGCCCTGCTAATGGGGGTGATCAGTAGAGGCCCATCGGGCTACACCCTGAGCCTTCCCCTGTTCTCTGCTTTTATCAGTGACTTGGATGAAGTTATGGATAATGATCCCACACAATGGGGCAGGGGCAGGAAGAGAATCACTGAGCCAACAGAGCAAGGGCAGACCCATCACATCCTTGGAACTAGAAATATTTTCCACCAGAATCATGGTGGCACATATGATTAGAGCATTTCCCCATGAGGACTGTTACGGGCTGGATGGCATTTCATGAACTGCTTCTCATTTATCCCTTGTAAACTGTAGTTTCTTCTTTTGAACATGGGACCAATAATCCCTCAACATTTCCCAGAGCCATTTCATAGACTAAATGAAATAATGGATCTGAGTGTACCTTGTAAATGAAAGCATGTTGCACAACTGTGAATCAATATTGAAGTTGCTTAGTGCATCATTTCTAAAGAAGGATGTGTTGTGTCTCCCAAGCCACTGATTTTGAGGTGGACATACTTTTGGCACATTTGTAAGCTCTGAATCCCTGGTTTCCACTTTTATTCCTCCACATTGGATCTGAGAAAAGATGAAGGATTTCAGAGTTGATATTTTGGCTTCATCTTCGAAGATAGTAAGAACCTTTGTGTAGTGATCTTGTCCTGAAAACCAAGGAAGAGAGGTTGGCCTGTCTTAAATGCTCATTTGTTACTACTGATCTGTGGTTGGTGCATCATGAAAGGACGAAGAATTGCAGTTCTTGGCTTTGGGGAGATGCTGGACTTGATGCAGCTGGTGCCCCCAAGCCCTGCTGGCAGCGGAGCTTCATGCCCATCCTATCCAACTGGCACAGAAGGGAACTTGGAGCAGTAGAGGGAGAATACTAATGCTCTGTGAGCTGATGGGAAAGCAAAGCAAGAGAATTTATGACCAGTGATGTGTAGGGCTGTACTTTGGGGGCGGGGAGAGGAAAGCCAAAATTGCATCATGGTAGACCCATCCTGCAGCCCAAACTGAATGTGCCTGAGTGGGTTACAGGTCATAGATGTGGCCCAGCTACTCGTTCAGCTGTGCCATCACCTGTTCAGCTTGTACCCTGGAGTTAGCCAAGAGCAGAGTGAGCTTTTCCTTGGATCCTCTAATGGGCCCTGAGTTGGGCTCATTTTATCTGAATTCCCCTTTAGGAGGTCATCTGTCCTTATCTATACCAGTGGTCTCAATGGGGAGCAACTGAACCCTCTAGGGGACATTTAGCAATGCCTGGGGACATCTTCACAGATGGGATGGTGGGAGTGGTGGTGGCTGCTGGCATCTAGTGGGTGGAGGCCAGGGATGCTCTTCAACATCGTACAGTGTATGAGATAGCACCTCCTCCACAGGGAAGACTTCTCAGCCCCAAACATCTGTGGCCGAGGTTGAGAGAGCCCAACTACACCACCTCTCGGGCTTCCCAGGTGGTGCTAGTGGGAAAGCAACCACCTGCCAATGCAGGAGACATAAGAGACACAGGTTTGATCCCTGGGTTGGGAAGATACTCTGGAGGAGGGCATGGTGACCCACTCCAGTGTTCTTGCCTGGAGAATCCCATGGACAGAAGAGCCTCCTAGGCTACAGTCCATAGTATTGGACAGAATTGGACACAACTGAAGTGATTAAGCACACACACACACACCACATCTCAGCTCCATCTTTCTTTCCCTTATTACACGCTAAGAGCAGCAGTGTTCAATGAGTGGAAAATTTTATTTGTTCAACACTCACTTATTAAGGAAGTAATCAGGGCAGCTGCAGAGGTTTGCAGCTTGGAGAAAAGGTAGAAGTGAGGCCCTTGGCTGCTGTGTGGGAGGGTGTTGGAGGCAGGATGCTTGGCTGAGATTAACGAGGTATTGTTTGTTGGTGGACTGAGCTGCCCAGTGACGGTGGGCGGGGGCCTTCCGTCATGATGAAAATTCATGGGGAGACCCCTAGGCAGCAGCACAACCTGAGAACCTCTCATTATAGACTTTAGTTAACAACATTAATATTATGAGATTTTTATGACTCCATTTCAATTTTGATTTAAGCAACTGTGTCTAATGTGGAAGTATATCCAATTACTCGATTACATATTCATATCCAGTAAATAACCCATAATCTCAAATGCTTTGCTCTGTTCATTATCATGGTTATCAACATCCTTCTGGTCTTCTCTGCCTTCCCAGCTCCACTCCACACAAGTCTATTGTTTTATTAAGTGAGGAACATGGAGGGCACAGGCCATGGTCTGGAGGGGCAGTAAGACATGTAACAGGGCTTCTTCACAAATAAAATCACTGGATGGATTATAAATCTTTCTGTGGCTGAAGTTCTCCTTGTCTCTGTGACATGCTGGCTTTTGGGTCAGCTGGAAGTTAGAGTCCCTGGGTGATGTCAACGCTTCACAAAGAAGCTTACCTTTGTGATTAACTGTGTGTTTTCAGCATTAAAACTTGTAGAATTCCCATGCTGGGGGGAATATCTATGGAGAAAAATGCACAGAAAGAACAGAGCACCTCCCTGAACCATCTTCTGCCTCATTTCATAGTCTCGTGGGTTTATGGTTCCTGTCAGTGGACAGTCAGAGCCAGAAGTGGCAGGAGTGTGTTGTTTTTTCCATGAATGGACATAACGAGCTCCTTCTGCCCTCAGATCCTTGTGTCTGGATCCAGTGTTTCCTTATGTGACTCCAGCTTGCAAGTAACGCCAACACTGATACTCTAACCATAGCTCTTTTAAGCAGCCCTGGGTGCCTTAGGTAGTGTTTCGTCATAAGAACGGGCACGTAGGTCTGAATGTAATCCAGAGAAAACAAGTCTCAAAGGAGGAAGCAGTCGTTTGTTCCCACCCAGCCTGAGGCCGGGACGCATCCATGTCGGTCACAGACGCCATGTTTGACCAGCCTGAAAATTCCAAGATGGCGCCACTGCTTTTGCCAGGTTTCCTGACTTGGCCATGAAGGGTCTGTGATGTGCAATGAGTTCAGGTGTAGTTTCTGGTCTCTGCAGATGGGGTGTTTGAGGATGAGGGCACTGTGCCTATGTGGAGAAGGAAATGGCAACCCACTGCAGTATTCTTGCCTGGAAAACCCCATGGACTGAGGAGCCTGGTGGGGCTACAGTCCATGGGGTCATCTGAGCAACGTAGCGAGCGCCCTGCACCTAACTGTACCTGAACCACACTAAAAAGCCAGGCAGAGCCTGCTCCCTCCTCACACAGTCCCATTCACCCCCTCCCCCCAACACACACACAGCTGAGGGACACACCTCTCACCAGTCCTCCCTGGGCTGCCAGAAACAATCTCTGCTGCTGCTAAGTCGCTTCAGTCATGTCCGACTCTGTGTGACCCCATAGACGGCAGCCCACGA